>NW_027491020.1:2160000-4560000 GCF_021521415.1 Bidens hawaiensis | reverse complement strand
TTCCATCGAGGCGTAAACCGTTTCCAGGCGTTCTTTGTTTTCGTCGTCTAGCTTGTCGAAGAACTGCCTGTACATGACCGTTGACGAAGCGCCGTTATCAGCAAGAGTGCGGGAAGTGATGTAGTGCCCCAGCTGGCTTTTGATGACTATAGGGCCTTCTTTGTTGGGCCCTCCTGGCACTCGCGGGAAGCGCACTTCAGCTTCCTTCCACGCACATGGTTCTGTCGTTCGTCGTTTTCTTCCTTTGACGTTACCATGAACCATGTGGATGCTGATGTCAACAGGCTTTCGTCCGTTGCCCTTGTACCGATTATCGTTCCTCCCTCCATTCTTGATTGATGCCACAAGATGTGTAAGTTTTCCATCTTTGACGAATGTTTCGACAACATCCTTCAAAGATGTACACTCCTCGGTGGTGTGGCCCTTTGTCCCGTGGAAGTCACAGGATTTGCTCTGATCCGCGTTATGAGGCTGCCGGATCATTGTAGCTTTTGGCCATGGGAGTTTCTCGGTGGCAAATATCTCCGTGACGCTTTTGGTGAGTGGCGTCCATCGGGGGTTTCGGTTTGGTGGGTGCGTGTTATCCCTTCCGCCTAATAGAGGGCGAGAGCTAGATGATGTGTCAAAGTTTACCCTTGACTGCCAACTACCTAGCTTCCTCTTCTTGTTTTGTCGGGCGGTGCGGACATTATTCTCTCTGGTCCTTTGCGTGTAGAGGTTTGTACTCTGGGGAAGATTTCTACCCAGTTGCTTCTCCGTTTCGGCAAAGCGTTTAGCTGCCGTCATGATGGCATCCCATGTGGATGGCATGCCATCTTTACCCGTCAATGTGCGGATAAGCTCTGGGTATTCGGCGCCCTGGATGAAAGCGGCGCGAACGAGATCTTCACTTATGGTGCCCAGACTCAGCTTCTTTGAGTTGAAGCGAGTGATGAAGTCTAGCAAAGATTCATCCTCCTCTCTAACGCATTTGAGGATCGTCCACTGCTCTTCAGTATATTTTCTCTGTTGACTGAAGTGCTGGCTGAACTTGTGCTGGAAGTCCGCCCAATCATAGATGTGGTGGACTGGTAGACGATCAAACCACGCCCTGGCCGCTCCGACCAGGGTCATCTGGAACATATAACACCACGTGGGTTACGTCCAGTTGCTGACGGTTGCCCCCGCTATGAATCTGTTCAAGTGATCGTCTGGGTCGGATATGCCATCATACGTGCCGACGTTGGACATCTGTTGGCATCGGAGTGACCTTAACCATCTTTCCAGAGGTTTTGAAAAAACTGAATTAGTTCTAGCTTTTATGCACGGATAGCGCCAATGAAGAAACACTAGGCGAACCTGACATATTACGGATAATCTTAGGGTTAAGTAGATGTTTCCCACGAGGGTTAGGTCCGGCAAAGATGGTTATTCTTCTTGACCTGCAAAACAGACACCGTGAGCTCGTCACTGAGAAGGGGGGTTCCTCCTTCACACTCCAAGTAATTGATAGTAGTTGCTTAATCTAATCAAATATGTTCTATTATTGCATATAAAGCTGCGTGTGTTAATATTATGGATTGTCACTTACATTTTACATTTTATTTATATAATTTAGTCAATTAAGTTGGTCCATAAACAATGAAGATACAAACAAAATTTATAAATTAGTTTTCTTCCGGGTATATAAAAGTCAGAACATGCAAGAATTAACAATTTAAAATATAGAAATAGACGAGTTATCCTATTTGTTAAATAAACCATACAAATATCGTTTAAAGTTTCATATTCCTTATAGTTTAACGAAGTATAAAATTACTGTTTAGGTTCCTGTAGTTTTGGGGTGGAGGCACAATAAATTCTTAAAATAAAATTTGAACTGATTGAGTTCCTGTGGTTTTAAAAATGAACTATTTAAGTCTCTGTTGTTACTTAACTATATTAGCTTCAAGGATAGATTCGACATTTCACTTCTATATATATATACATCGTCACTCTGAGTCCTTAAACTTTCATATTGGGTCACCTTAAGTACATTTCACCTTTTAACAAAAATAAATAAACTTGACCAATTTTTTTAACAAAAATAAACAAACCGAACCACCTTTTCAACAAAAATGAACGAACCGAACTACTTTTTAATAAAAATAAATGGACCAAGCTAAATTTTTAAGCAACCTAAACGAACCGAATCACTTTTTTTTAACAAGTAGTTCATTTCGTCTAACAAAAATAAACGAATCAAACTCCTTTTTTAACAAAAATAAGCGACCCAAACCTGTTTTTTAACAAAAATAAACGAATTAAACTATCTTTCTAATAAAAATAAATGAACCAAACTTGTTTTAAAAAAAAAAACAAACCAAAGTTATCTTTTAACAAAAAAAACGAATATAACTACTTTTTTTCTACTGAACTAAGCGAACCGAGCCACTTTTTTTAACAAGTAGTTTAGTTAATTTCATTTAACAAAAATAAACGAATCCAACTACATTTGAACAAAGCAAAAAAAAAACGAATCAAACTTATTTTTGAACAAAAATAAACTAACTGAGCTACTTTTTTAACAAAAAAGAAAACACCGAAATACTGTTTTTTAATACAAATGAACAAAACGAACACCTTTTTTTACTAAACTAAACGAACTGAAAAATTCGCTTTAACAAAAACAAACGTAGAATTACTTTAAAAGAAAACAAACGAACCTAACTTATTTTTAACAAAAATAAAAAACAAATCGAACTACTTTTTTTTAACAAAAACAAATGAACCAATTTTTTTAAAACAAAAATATTTTAAAAAAACAAGCTAACAAAACTTATTTTTAACAAAAATATCGTCGTAGCTTGTACTAAGGTGGAGTGCGATTTGATTTCTTATTTTAGAAGTAGTTACATTCGTTTAGTTTAGTAAAAAAGTAGTTCGTTTATTTTCGCTAAAAAGGTAGTTCAATCGTTTATTTTTGTTAAAAAAGTAGCTTGGTTCGTTTATTTTTATTAAAAAGTAGTTCGGTTAGTTTATTTTTGTTAAAAAATATTTCGGTTCGTATTTATGTTAAAAAAAGTCTAGTTCGTCTATTTTTGTTAAAAAAAATTAGTTCAGTACGTTTATTTTTGTTAAATAAAGTTCGGTTAATTTATTTTTTGTTGATTATGGTTTAGTTAGTTGATTATGGCTTGACTGGTTATAATTTGGAGGTTAATTATGTAATTTGGGGTTAATTTTTAAATAGAGACTAAAACTGAACAATCACCTAAACACTATGACTCATATGAATCATAAAAAAGGTAAACTAGTAATTCACATATGACAGGGATTCAAATGGTTCATTACAGAGACTCAACCAGTTCAAATTTTCTTTTGAGGATTTATTCTGCCTCCGCCCAAACCACGGGGACAAAGAATAATTTTCTCTTTAATGAACATATTTATTATTAAATTATTAATGTAAGTCGAACATGCGCCGAATATACACGAGTCACCCATAGCACGTGACGCCAACGCCACATAAAACTCTATTTTTTTTTTAAAAAAAAAACCTCTACTTTTGTTCCCACTAAACACAACAATTATTAATATTACGTCAGTTATGTTTAAAAGCAATTAATCTTGTTTTATAAATTAGACAAACTGAGCAAACACAATCGTCAGTGTAAGGCCCCGAACCCGGTAGCCCTACTTTAGCGTCGGATTTACTCATAAACACAGTCCTTCAAATCAGAGTTTATTAAAACTTTTCGCGGAATATAAAACATCAATCATTTGTTACAAAACATTAAATCTTTTCTTTGATACCATAACACAAAACTTTATATTCAAAACATCTTTACTTCTTTCTTCAGATGCCAGCCGTTCAATCCATGCCATGCGTCATCCTCTTGCTAGCTCTGTAATCAGCTCACCTGCGTGCATACTAAAAGTCAGCTACACTGAGTGAGTTCTAGTTAATCAGGTATCATACAATTTATTCCCATATATTACTTCCCGTATCCGAAGACACATATTACTACCTTAACCTTATATAATTATCCATAGGAGGATCGTCACGTAATATTTATTAAAAGAACCATTACCATTACCCTACCATATATAATTTCCATAGGAGGAACACTATACTATCCATAGAAGGAACACTTTACTATCCATAGAAGGAACACTATACCTTCCATAAAAGGAACACTATACCTTCCATAAAAGGAACACTATACTTTATTATTTAATATCCATGTAAGGAGCTAGTCACTTCCCTTGACGATACGTGCAATATCCGAAGATCGTTCACGTACCGTCAAGCAATCATTCATATCGATCACATATACCATACACGGCATACACATAAAATTATATCCTTTCGTTCATACTTTCTTACTTTCTTTTGTATTATCTTACTTTCATATCTTACATTATAAAGAGCATTACGCCCTACATTCCTCGAGTATTACTAGGGCTCGGTACCCTCTTCGTAACCATACAACCATACGTTATCATTTCTTTCTTCTACTATCTCTATCATATTCATACACATAAACCTACATAACATACTTACCTTATTCTTAGCGCTGCAACCTGACAGTACGTGCAATATCCGAAGATCGTTCACGTACCATCAAGCAATCATTCATATATTTCACATTATCCATATAAGGCATACACTTATCTCTTAGGATAAGTGTATTAACAAACATATTGAGTATGCACACAGCCCCGAAAACGTAACACATAAATGGGGCTAGAAACTCACCTGAATTCTGCTTCTTTTTCTGATAGCTGTAAATCCCTTCTCTATCTGAGCTCGGCTGACTGTACAAGTTACACGTATCAATACTCGTCTGATCTAATCTGGTGGCCTAGTATTAGCTTACTTAACTTATCGCTTTTTAATTTATTTTCTAATCAAACTTAGCTCTAGGCGAAGTTAACCTTAGGCGAACTTAGCTGTAGGCGAAGTTACCAGCTAGGCGAACTTAGCTTTACAGCGAAGTTGCCATCAGGCGAACTTGGCTTCAGGCGAAGTTGTCATCAGGCGAACTTGGCCTCAGCCAAAGTTACCAGTTAGGCGAACTTAACTTTACAACGTAGTTGCCATTAGGCGAACTTAGCTTGCAGGCGAAGTTCATCAGGCGAACTTAGCTTGCAGGCGAAGTTCATCGCGTTGAAGGCGAAGTTGCCTAGATGCAGGCGAAGTTACCCAGACAGCCGCTGTTCGGTTTCTTTCCAGCATTTTGAGCGATTTTAACACCCTTGCTATGGTTCAATATCACCCACTACGCTTCCCGACCATCTTCGGTCGCTTATACACTAAAAAGCTTGGATCTTTAAACCTTAAAGGCCAAGAATCATACCTTTTTGAGCTTGTTTGGATCTTGTTTAACTTGTTAACACAACTAATCGCTCTCTCTCGGACCTGCCCGATTCTTCCCTTGGCTCAGCCGGTTCCGGCGAAGTTAGTGGGTATGTGTGTGTTAGGGAGTTTGGTGAAATATGAAAGATATTTTGGGGTTTATGGGATATTTATATCCCTGAAATCCCATGGACCTAAGGCCCATTCTTATTTAACCCATCTCTATTAATCCAAATCCATAACCAACGTCCATTACCCGACACTAGCCCGACCCATACCAACTCCTATTCTTTTATTTATTTCCTGATAACCCGAGTAAACTTTCCCTCTATTATTAAGTAATATAATTAATATTATCTTGAAATTTCGGGATGTTACAAGTCTTCCCTCCTTAAAGAGGTTTCGTCCCCGAAACCTAACTTATTCCCTATAAAAGGAAAACTTCTTATATTTACACGCTTTATTGAATCGCCTTCGTTTTCTGAGTTACCCTTCTTATTTCCGACTTTGCAGTTATCGAATGGTGGTCACGTGTATTAGCTATTTAAGGTAGCTTGTCCATGAGGCCCTCAATGTACCAAGTCTCGTTTCGATCTTTAAGAGGCTTTGTCTTATATCATATTAATGCTAAAGCCTAAGTCGACACTCTATCACAACACGTCAATTTATCATGACTAACATGCATTCAGACAATTCGTACCATAATTAATAAACACCAGTCTAAATTTCATCATAAAACAACACGCATCGAGTCATCAATAAGTTACACATAGATTTAATACTTATGGCTAGCATCTAGGCTTCTTGAATGTCTTCTCTAAGGATACGGAGGAATCTGTTAAACCTCAAGCACTCTTCTCTCCTTCATGTCCTCCCTTTGGCTTCTTGCAATCCCTTGCTAGGTGCCCACGTCCTCCACAGTTGTGACACCTATGGTAATCATTACATTCCCAAGAGGAATGTCCTACTCTTCCACACCTGTAGCAAACACCTAATCCCTTTCTGCACTCTCCGGGGTGTCTCTTCCCACATTTTTCACAAGTAGTGAACCCCTCTTGCCTTGCCTTCTTTTTGCGTGGATCCACCTCATTGGCTTTCTCTGGTTCTGGGGTTGGGTTCTTTTTCTTCGGTTCCATCTTCTCCCTTTCACAGTTGGCAAGGTCCTCATAAATCATCTCGGCCAATTCCACGGCCGAGTCAAATGTTGCGGGCTTACTAGACTTAACCAAAGTGCGAACATTCCGCGGAAGTCCCCTTACGTAACACTTGATCCTTTTAGCTTCGGTGTTCACCATGTCAGGTACCAACCTAGACATGCGGTTGAATTCAGTAGTATACTCCCGTTGTGTCATCTCTCCCGCTTTCAAATTCAGAAACTTCATCTCCACTCTTTCAACTTCTGTATCAGCGCAGAACCTCTTCATCACCATGTCCTTTAGGTCATTCCAACTCATCTCCTTGATCTCTTCACGGGTCTTCCTCTGCTCCACACTCTCCCACCAATACATAGCCTCATCTTCAAAAGATTGAGTGGCATAACCGACAGCTTGGTCAGGACGACACTCGCTAATGCGGATAACCTTATCCATGGCGGTTATCCACTGAAGAGTAGCGATTGCGTCTCCTAAACCAGTCAGCTTAGGCGGGTCACAACCTTTGAAGGACTTATAGTTGCAACCGCCTCGGCCCCTATTCCTATCATCATCTTTCACAGACTTTACCTCACTCGAGTCACCCCTTTCCCTCTCGTCATCCTTTCTATTATTACCACCTGCCCCTTCAACGGTTCGTTCACGGCTTCCAGCAGATCCTTCGGGATTCAGGTTCTTCACAGCAGCAACTACAGCTTGAAAATGGCTGCTTGAACTGCAGGGCTAAGTTGAACTTCTTCGTTGTTGTTCTGGTCTCCTCCAGCGGCGCTCCCTTCATCTTCGGTGTGGGATGCTTCTTCTACCGATGGTTGCCGGACAAGACGAGGCCTGCCACGACGTCCAGTGCGACCCCCAGTTCCCACAACTTCTCCAGCTCCAGCCATCAGTATTCTTAAAGGGACAACACAAACATCATCACTCAAGGAACTATTTAGTACAAGGATAGCAAGGCTAACAGGTAATAACAGTGGCCAGTTGTGACTAGCTGATCACGTTGCTTTCCGTGTCCTATTCGCTTCCCTTTATGAGTCTATTTGTGCTGGTTCTACTTAAGCAGTTAGTCAAATCAAACAATCAATTACTTCTATCCTTATCGTTCACGTATCTTTTCTTTCTCATTAACATATATCATTTAATCATACACCTTACCTTTATGATTTTTTTTTTGCTTGAGCGACACATGGCATTCTTGAACTGGCATCTTCTTTCTTTTCTTACTTAAATCCCATTCTCTGTTCGAGTCTAAGCATGTAGGATGCTTAAATCTCTCGAACTTATGCTCTGATACCAACTTGTAAGGCCCCGAACCCGGTAGCCCTACTTTAGCATCGGATTTACTCATAAACACAGTCCTTCAAATCAGAGTTTATTAAAACTTTTCGCGGAATATAAAACATCAATCATTTGTTACAAAACATTAAATCTTTTCTTTGATACCATAACACAAAACTTTATATTCAAAACATCTTTACTTCTTTCTTCAGATGCCAGCCGTTCAATCCATGCCATGCGTCATCCTCTTGCTAGCTCTGTAATCAGCTCACCTGCGTACATACTAAAAGTCAGCTACGCTGAGTGAGTTCTAGTTAATCAGGTATCATACAATTTATTCCCATATATTATTTCCCGTATCCGAAGACACATATTACTACCTTAACCTTGTATAATTATCCATAGGAGGATCGTCACGTAATATCTATTAAAAGAACCATTACCATTACCCTACCATATATAATTTCCATAGGAGGAACACTATACTATCCATAGAAGGAACACTATACCTTCCATAAAAGGAACACTATACCTTCCATAAAAGGAACACTATACTTTATTATTTAATATCCATGTAAGGAGCTAGTCACTTCCCTTGACGATACGTGCAATATCCGAAGATCGTTCACGTACCGTCAAGCAATCATTCATATCGATCACATATACCATACACGGCATACACATAAAATTATATCCTTTCGTTCATACTTTCTTACTTTCTTTTGTATTATCTTACTTTCATATCTTACATTATAAAGAGCATTACGCCCTACATTCCTCGAGTATTACTAGGGCTCGGTACCCTCTTCGTAACCATACAACCATACGTTATCATTTCTTTCTTCTACTATCTCTATCATATTCATACACATAAACCTACATAACATACTTACCTTATTCTTAGCGCTGCAACCTGACAGTACGTGCAATATCCGAAGATCGTTCACGTACCATCAAGCAATCATTCATATATTTCACATTATCCATATAAGGCATACACTTATCTCTTAGGATAAGTGTATTAACAAACATATTGAGTATGCACACAGCCCCGAAAACGTAACACATAAATGGGGCTAGAAACTCACCTGAATTCTGCTTCTTTTTCTGATAACTGTAAATCCCTTCTCTATCTGAGCTCGGCTGACTGTACAAGTTACACGTATCAATACTCGTCTGATCTAATCTGGTGGCCTAGTATTAGCTTACTTAACTTATCGCTTTTTAATTTATTTTCTAATCAAACTTAGCTCTAGGCGAAGTTAACCTTAGGCGAACTTAGCTTTACAGCGAAGTTGCCATCAGGCGAACTTGGCTTCAGGCGAAGTTGTCATCAGGCGAACTTGGCCTCAGGCGAAGTTACCAGTTAGGCGAACTTAACTTTACAGCGAAGTTGCCATTAGGCGAACTTAGCTTGCAGGCGAAGTTCATCAGGCGAACTTAGCTTGCAGGCGAAGTTCATCGCGTTGAAGGCGAAGTTGCCCAGATGCAGGCGAAGTTACCCAGATAGCCGCTGTTCGGTTTCTTTCCAGCATTTTGAGCGATTTTAACACCCTTGCTATGGTTCAATATCACTCACTACGCTTCCCGACCATCTTCGGTCGCTTATACACTAAAAAGCTTGGATCTTTAAACCTTAAAGGCCAAGAATCATACCTTTTTGAGCTTGTTTGGATCTTGTTTAACTTGTTAACACAACTAATCGCTCTCTCTCGGACCTGCCCGATTCTTCCCTTGGCTCAGCCGGTTCCAGCGAAGTTAGTGGGTATGTGTGTGTTAGGGAGTTTGGTGAAATATGAAAGATATTTTGGGGTTTATGGGATATTTATATCCCTGAAATCCCATGGACCTAAGGCCCATTCTTATTTAACACATCTCTATTAATCCAAATCCATAACCAACGTCCATTACCCGACACTAGCCCGACCCATACCAACTACTATTCTTTTATTTATTTCCTGATAACCCGAGTAAACTTTCCCTCTATTATTAAGTAATATAATTAATATTATCTTGAAATTTCGGGATGTTACAGTCAGTGAGGGTGGTGATTTGACAATACTGACAAGGAAAACACAAGGCATAAGATAAAGATGGCTCGTTTTGACTTGAGCTCATGCGGAACTTGGTTCACCGAGACATTTAGAATGTTTCTAGTTGATTATTTTATTTAGTCAGGTAGTAAGTATATCATAGCACGTCTCAACCATCAATTCATCTTCTTCTTGTTTTGTTGAATACAATACAATACAATACACAAAAAATCATGAACAAAACCCTAATAATTCCACAGTGCCACTATAACTATAGTTATTGCCTCAAATCCAATCCCTTGCACTTGTATTGGCGCATTCAACCGCAGCGGAAATCACCTCATTATCCTCCGCTTCAGTTCCGAAGAAGAAACCGGTTAATTATTACTCATGCTAACACAAACACAAACGACGGGAGTATTACTAGTGATGATGAAGAGAATGAGGAGGTGGTGAGTAGTAGTAAGGCGGAGGATGATGATTTAAATGAGAGTCTGTGGGATCAGTTGGTGGACATTTTGAAGTTTTCTGGACCGGCTACGGGGCTGTGGCTGTGTGGACCCTTGATGAGTTTGATTGATACTGCTGTCATCGGCCAGTCCAGCTCCGTCGAATTAGCCGCTTTAGGGCCTGGGACGGTGCTTTGTGATTATATGAGTTACGGATTCATGTTTCTTTCTGTAGCCACTTCAAATTTGGTCGCCACTTCACTAGCTAACCAGGTTTATTTGACATTGATTCATCTTTCCAAAACTCCCTTTTTGTTGCTTTCTGGTTTTTGGAAAGCATTATTGTATTTTGTGACAAGTTATGAGGGAAACTGCTGGCTGGATATTAAATGCCATCAGATTTCAAGTGGTTTCTTATCTTATATCCTAGTTTGTACTAGAGTGACCATCACTGATATTAAAACTAGCTGTTGATACTTACTTAATAACCTTTGTTGAGTATTTGACTGTGCAGGATCAATCTGAGGTGCAGCATCAGATATCAACTTTGCTTTTTGTGGGATTGACATGTGGTATAATGATGCTTTTCTTTACAAAATTCCGGGGTGAATGGGCACTCACCGGTAATAACAACTCTTTTGATTTTATTTCTCTTTCTATAACAATTCCTTTTCAACTAGACACTTGATACATATAATAAATTTAGACTTAGCACATTAAGAGGTTCTTGATCTTGAAGCACAAATAAAACCACCAGTGAATCTGTCTATACATTTCAGCTTTTGCTGGAGCTAAGAATGCAGATATGTTATCAGCAGCAAACACATACATTCAGGTTCTTTGGAATCTACAAACCCTTTTTACATAGCAGTTGCTTGATACATATATATTTAAACTCTATATTACATGATAACATGTATACGTTATATGGTAATAGATTCGAGGCTTAGCGTGGCCTGCAGTGCTTGTTGGATGGGTTGCTCAAAGTGCAAGGCAAACATAACATGTTTTTTTGAGTAACTGATGATTATTTTGGTAGAATCTTATAATAAAGAAGTTATATTTCTTTTTTGACCAGTCTTGGAATGAAGGATTCATGGGGGCCTTTGAAGGCTCTGGCTGTTGCAAGTGTTATAAATGGCGTTGGTGATGTGGTACTCTGCTTAGTTTTAGACTATGGTATTGCTGGAGCAGCATGGGCAACAATGGTATCTCAGGTATGCTCAATAAAAATTGTTTCATCATGCCAAGTTGATTTTTTATGTGTGTCACACTTTATACATGCTGTAGGTGGTTGCAGGATTTATGATGATTGAATCTCTGAAAGATAAAGGGTATAATGGTTATTCCATTGCTGTTCCAACAGCTAATGAACTTTTACAGATTTTCCAGCTTGCTGCTCCAGTATTTATGATGATGATGTCAAAGGTTTGACATTTACGTATGATTGGCTGTTTTTATTGTTGGCAATCTGAGAAGATGGTTCTTATATTATGCTGTTTGGTGTTTTAGGTGGCATTCTATTCTCTACTTATATACTTTGCTACATCAATGGGCACACATACCGTTGCTGCTCATCAGGTTATTTTGACTGATTGACTCTTAGATTCTTGTAAGGTTAAAATATACTATATGGTCAAATTAGGATTTGTTAGTGTGACAAGTTTAATATTTGTAGGTTCTTGTTCAAGTATACACAATGTTCACTGTATTTGGCGAGCCTCTTTCTCAAACTGCACAATCGTTTATGCCAGAGCTTATATATGGTGCTAAACGAAGTCTATCAAAGGTTAGTGATGTTATAATTGCAGTCATTGTAGCTTAATATTTTAAAATTTGTATATGATAATATCACAAATGTGCTTGTGATTTGATGATGTCCCGCAGGCAAGAACGCTGTTAAAGTCATTGGTGATAATTGGTGCATCTTGTGGTTTAATATTAGGTGTTGTTGGTACAATTATTCCCTGGTTATTTCCCAAAGTATTTTCCCCTGATCCTCTTGTCATAAAGGAGGTTAGTCCTGCCTTCCTTTTCCTTAATTTTTTTTTTCATTTTTATGTCACTATCTATTACATTATTAATCACTACAGTTTTATGAAATAATTGAACATTGTTTCTTGAATTTTACTGTTACCTTCTGTTAATGCAGATGCACAAAGTGTTACTTCCATACTTTATTGCTTTGTCTGTGACTGCAAGTACTCATAGCCTTGAAGGAACATTGTTGGTATGCTTATATTACCTTGAAATTTATATTTTTAATGCTTTGTTTATTTGAATATTAATCTTATTATCTCTCCGAATCTAGGAGTTACTTTTATAATGTAACATTTGAGAGTATAATATCACATATTCTTAAATCATTTTGTTGACCGTAGATGTATGGGACTTTGATGTATGCTTAGGTTGGGTTGGGTTGGGTTGGATAGGGTTGCAAAGTGAAGCAACTAATATTATTATTATTATTATTACTAATATCATTGTTTATTCTGATTTTGTAAAGAACTACAAATACTTACCGATTTTGACCTTTGCAGGCTGGGCGTGATTTGAGATTTGTTAGTATATCAATGACCACAATATTTACTTTTGGTGGTCTTCTCCTCATGGTAAGGAACTTGTTTTAATGACCATCAAATATTCCGAAAAGTAGAAAACATTATTGGTCAAAATCGATTATATCAATATCTTGTACTGCTCTCTTGCTTTCAGCTTTTTAGCAATTTAGGATATGGTTTGCCTGGCTGCTGGTGGACTTTAGCATTGTTCCAATGGGTAAACTTTTAACTTAAAACTACATATCAACACTTGTATTGCTTTAACTGTGATAAGGGTTCTATACTAATGCATTGAATTAGCCCTGTAACTATATGCATACATAATTGTTAAAATGTAAAACTCTTAACATCTTTTATTATCTGTGTTTTACAGTCTCGGTTTACTGTTGCTCTGCTACGTCTCACCTCGCCAAATGGCGTCCTTTACTCTGAGGACATGACTCGTTATGAGCTCCGGAAGGTCAGCGCAGCCTAGCATGAACCATAATTGGTATTTTTGAATCCCATTAACATTAGGGATGATACAAGTTTGTCTTTGCAATAGCATGGTTAATCTGCTTCAATCAAACATTCAAGAACTTGTTATTCTTTTTATATTCAAGTCAAGTTTGCATAGCATGGAGCCCTTGAAGGCTCAAAACATGTTGTACTCACCCATGTAATGCAAGTTGGTAATTTTTATTATTATTTTTACCAAGAATTTTATCAAATTTAATCTAAAAGATAATATTTGTTAATAATTAAGTTACTGACTTACACACCTCTTTACCATAAACTACTTATCACTGGATTCTTGCACCAAATAAATATGCATTATGTCTTCCTTTTGTAGTTAGATAAAATATATTGGTTTTTAAAAACCCATTCATATTTTCACTCGCCTTTTATATAATTTATTAAGAACTATAATTTTCACAAGAGTTGGTGTATATTTATCTATATTTGAGAAAATGGACATTTGATTGGTCAAAGTCTCACCATTTTGTCCATCAGAATCGGCTCTCCCCTAAATCCCGTCAACATGCCAAGAGCCAAGTTAATAATCATTATTTGACAAGATTTTCAACCAACCAGGCAACGCCACGTGTCAAAAGAAATCCCGTTGAGACACCCACATATCCTAGCAATATTTTTAACACTTTCTCTGATAACATGTGTATATGCATATAAAGTTATATTCCGACTTTCAATGTCATTTGTTGTTGCAGACGTGTAATGAACAAAAGCAAAAAAAGTAACAAGTCATTAGCATATTAATACATCATATGAAAGATAGAAGTAGTAGTTAGAACACAAATGTAATGAACAACATAACCACCAGCTCAAGGAGTTAGTCCAGTGGGTTTATGAAGAAGCAACCGAACCATTAGGCGACCCATTCAGTTAAGAGACTAAAAGAATGACAGGTCAGCATGGCTAGGAATCATCAGCGTGAGTGTGTGAGGTCAATCATGTTGTTATTCTTCGGTTTGTCATCTATTTCATTTGTAGTCTTCCTGTATGCCCGTTAATCTCATGTCATAGATATAATTATACAGCATTGGTGCTAATTTTCATTGAGCCTCCACATTGATGATAGTGTGAAACACCTTCGATCAGGATGATCAGAACAAGCTCCGTCGAGATATTGATTCACCTTCAGGAAAATACATGCCACTGAAACGATTAGCCTTCAAAATACTCGGGAGCTCAATTGTCAATAGCTACAAAATTGATTGGTTTCAACTACAAAAGACTCTTGAAAATGCAGTTGAACTAATGACAGGCTACACATTTCAGCAACAAAGACGCCTCAGCAGTTAAATGTATCCTTGATCCAGATGCAAAACCACCTCCTCTTCATCTTCAGCCAGCAAAGACGAGGACCCATCTGTCATAACCGACGGACTGGATGCAATTGTACTCCAACGGATTTATGGAACAATTTCAAATGATTTGCTATACCGAAGACTACCTCCCTGGGCCATTCTCGAAAACATATTCCAGTGCAACCAAGCTTCCCGTACCGTTTACCTCAGAACACAAGTTTGTCACTACAAAACTCGACAACTTATCGGTGGCAGTGATCTATCAGTGTGTAGTCAACATGTTAGTTTATGCTTTCCCAGTTATTATGCTAGTCTAGTGAATTAATAAAGCGCCAAAGCTAGCTTAAGTTTGAGAAAGCATAATCAAAAGAGAACATATAAACTTCATTAAGTTTCTCATAGTTTTTCTGGTAACCACCCTACCTAGAGACATTACTGTTAGATCCGTTGGAGTAGGGGTAGAGGACGAATCCTGTTAGATCCGTAGAAAACATTACTATAGAGGGGAGGAGGGGTAGAGGACGACCGAAATTGACTTGGGATGAGAGGATTAGGCATGATTTGATAGACCTAAACCTCTCCGAGGACATGGTTGAGGATAGGAATTCGTGGAGAAGTAGAATTAAAGTTAAGGATTTTTAGAGAGAATTGAATACCTTAGGGCTTAGACTTAACTTATTTAGGTCGCATACCATAATGGTATTTCCCTTACATATATTATTATTATTATTATTATAATTATTATTAGCTTTTATATAACTGTTAAACTGTGATCTTATTATTAATATTATTATAATTAGTAGTAGTTTGTATATAACTGTTAAACTTTGATTTCCTTTATTTTGCTTCATACACATGTACTTAGAGCCGAGGGTCTCTCTGGAAGCCACCTCTTCATTCCTTTGGATGGAGGTACGGTGTGCCTACATCCCACCCTCCCCAGACCCTACTTATAGCTTTGCTGTCGGTGGGATTTTACTGGGCATGATTGATTGATTGACCCTACCTAGAGACACTCACATATTCAACATGATATGAACAATTCATAAATGATATATAATATGGCACGTCCTTCTTTATCCCTTAATTAATCCGATCATCGGTTCTATTTCTTCCAGCGTTAATTTGCATGATGTTTTATAAAAGAGAGAAAAAAAAACTAGAAACATTTGGTTTAATTTTATGAGAAAGCAAATCAGAAGCATATTTCATTGGCTTTTTGTACTGATTATGCATTTTGTACTAATTCTGTGGATAAACAAAAAAAATATGTAAAAGGTTCCATAGCGTTTGATAAGCATAAAAGATACTAATTAAATAAGCGTGGCTAGGACCAAGTAGGTTCAATCCAGGTGTGAGGGTAGACATGCTCCCTTCCAAGCCCGTCAACTGCAATGTTTTTGCCATTAAACATGTGATACCTGTGTGTTTCGAGTGAATAGAACACTATCTTCCCATTCTTGGAATGCAGTCGGGGAAAATAGATCTTGTTCCCCATTCCAGAGACTTTAGCTTCAATGCAGAGGCACGTGCTACCACTGATGTAGATCATGTACTTTCCTAAATACTCTATCTTCTCCCACCCTTTTCTATAATTACGATTCAGAATGAACACCTCCACATATTCTCCAAACTCGCCTACTATGACTTGTAGCAACTGTTGATTAATTCTCACTAGAAAATATTCTCCGCCACAACTTCTTGCGCTTGGAATTTTATCTAAGTAGTAGCCTTGCAATCTGAATACATTTTTAAAAACATAAACTTCGCCCTTGTTACAAAGGACATAAATATCCTCTCCACAGATGGTTGGAAAACAAAAGCGACTTGGAATGAGGCCATAAAAATCCAAACGCGTCGTCTGCTCCTGAGCTACTGAGTGGATGTGAACACGTGCACCGTTGTCTATGTTTGTAAACCCAACCACAATACAGTCAGGGGAAGTAGGAGGTGCAGAGAAACACAAGCTATTTAAATGGACCCAATTTGGATGCTCGCGGATATCACCCGTGAGGGGGTTAAAGAAAAATATAGAACACTTGCTTTGTAACAACAGCCAACCAAACGTAGAACAACGTATTTCATCACAATCGATTATTACCTGCGACCTTTTCATAAAGTACTTGTCACCAAACATCGGATCTGTAAAATTGATAACGTTGTGAGTCTTGTCTACCACCATCAGCCATGGTGAAGCTAATGAATACTTGTGCAATCTCCTTGATGTTGGTTTGTTGCTCCATTGTATCAAAGGTGCTGCTGAATGACAACTTTTGCATGTAGCACTAAAGTACGAGTATTCAACACCAATACAACGATCCATTATCCCCTCCAAAAGATGAAACGGAAGATTAAGCAGGCGTGACTCGTTCAATTCAACCTCATCATCCGTAGCTGATCTTGCATCTATCTTATCCTTTTCTTTTCCATAACCAAATGTTAACTCAGAACCTTCCAACCTATACCAAATAAATATGGTTTTAGGAAAAACTTTCTTTATACTAAATCCTAGCAATAAAACACAAATGATACACTAAAACAAATACATTGAAAGCAACACCTGCATTCCCACGGTGACACATGGCTTGTTGGATAAGCCATAGAAGACACGGAGATGGTTTTATCTTCAACATCGTATGAGCACATCATTTTACCCATTTCGTCACGAATGTGTATACAACCCCCTAGCTCAGATGCAACAGCATGGTCGCAATAAACAATGTAATCACGGGCAAGATCTACAAAGAACGCCGCGTCTTTGATATCTACCAATTTTTCCCACCTCATACTGGTCATGACCCATTTAAACAAATACACATTACCAAACGTCTTTTTTGTCACTCCATTAAAAGCTACTATTATGTAAAACAATTCTGTACTAGATCCTTTCAGTAACGGGATGGATATGGGAAAATAATCGTTGGAAGGGGAAGGGCGTCTCCCAAGTAGCAAAAGTTTCATCATTACTTCTCCATCCTTGATTGTAATAATGTCAACTTGTACGACAAACTCACCTTCATCACACAAGGCATATACTTTACCATTGTAAGAAACCACCATACTGGCCAAGTATTCCCTTGAGCTGCCTAGTGTATGGCATTTTTGTCCATCTTAATCTGTCTAATTTCGCGCCTAAAATCAAGAGGGGAAGATTTATGATCTTAGAAATCACTGGGTTCCAAAGAGACCACATGTTATTGTTGGAGAGAATCACCCAGCCATAGGAATACCCTCGGATACAGCTCCCGAGTAGCTTGGGTATTCGAGACTTATAATGACCCAACTGATCGTTTATGGTGTAAAAAGTCTGGTCATCCAGGCAACCATGGCAAGTCTGCTGATAATCGATTACCAGAAGCAATCGGCTCTTGCTCCATCTGTCATGATATCAGAAATTAAGTTATGTTAATGAACCATTGAGCTAAACAGCAGCATGTTTTGACCTTAATTAAAAATATTTACAACGGAAACCAGTGTTTACTAAATTATTACAATTAACACCCTTTAACCACCAGTGCTTCCTAATTATTTACAACGGATCGTATGGCGGGTAGAAACCAAACATCAGTCAAACCCACATATATAGTGTGAGGCTTTTAACTAAACTAATAACGTACAAAATAAATAAATAAATAAACAAACAAATAAGAGAACAAAAGAAACATAAATTACTAAACCTATTAATAGTTACCTGTTGCAGTCGTCGCTTGTGTCGGCTGTTTAGGAAACAAACAAGAAGGTCGATCCAAATGTGTTTAAACCCTAAAACAAGGTAAATTATAATTATATTAATTAACTTAATTAAAATTAGAATAAATATGTTTAAGAGAAAAATACTGTTTTAGTCCATATGGTTTCTAAACGGAGTCACTTTTAGTCCCTGAACAAAAACTTGAACTGTTTTACTCCCCGTGGATTTAGTCGCAGTCACTTTTAGTCCCTCCGTCAATTTCACGTTATCTTTTCCATCCAAATATGCCTGCATTTACAATTTAGCCCCTGATTGATTTTTTTGCAATTTTTTTTGTTCATGCAAGTCTAAAAGACGTAAAAAGTTCTAATATTTTTATAAAATCTTCTTTTTATCAATATAACTTTTATGTCCCCCACCAATCCACCACCATTTATGTCCTTTTTAAACTCATAAACAAGTATGATGTCATTTTCTATGGATTCTACCATGAGACCACATCATGCAAAAACAAAGCCAATACCAAGTCCAAAACAAGATTATGATGGATTCCATCAATACCATTACACATAAAGTCCAAAATAAAGTCAATACCAATACACAACCAATTCCAAAACAAAGTTAATAACATCACACATAACCAAGTTCAAAAGTAAAGGTCAAAGCCAAAACACTAAAAGGTCAATACGTTCACACAAACCAAAACAATAAAACGTCAAGACCATCACCCACGTTGTGCACTTGTAGTTGTCGTCCCATCATTACCGGTGCATGTTTTACGATTATGGACAAAACCACCACAACTTCTGCATTTTGCCATGCCTCCTTTTCTTGTCATTCTTCCTCCCTTAGAAAACACTTTCTCAACTTCTTCTACTCTTTTTGTCCTTTTATACTCAGCAACTATTTTTTTCCTCTCATCCCATGACTTATTTCACTTTTTCTTTGGTCTCCCAATCTATGCAAAAGACATAACTAACATGTTGAATTAATACTTTATTGAACATTTTTTTTCAATTGTAATATCATATATAACATAATATATATTAATTTTATATATTTAGTTACTGAAGCTCAGGCTCAGTTTGTTACCTGTTTATAATGTTTTGGTGGAACAGTGTTGTTGGACACCGTGAAGGCATCCAATAATCTTCACTTGGGATTGACATTATTTGGTTATCATACACCCTTTTCCAAGTATTTAACCAGTAAGCCTTAGACACCTATTGCTCAGGTAAGCCAACATTCATACTATTAATAGCCATGTCATTTATAGCCGCCACTGCATGTTTACACGACATCCCTGTCAAATCCCACTTCCTGCAAGTGTATGTTTTGTATCTCACGTTCACCACGCATTGAGACCTTATATTGTTCACCTATTAATATAAAAAACAACTTTAGAATAAAAAATAGGAATAACGAATGTCATGTAATAGTATGTTACCTCGTAATTATGAGCATACACCATAAGAACAGTCAGTTGTGATGCCTCGGTCTTGATTTCTTCAAATGTTTTTGTAGCAAGGGCCTGCAGCCTTTGAAACCATCTTTCTCACATTAATAATCCTCTTTGTCATATACTCTCTGATATACTCCAAGCATGTTATCACATGCTTGTCCCTTGCTCCAACCAATTGCTTGTTACAGCTCTCACACATATTCTTCAATTGAATATCACAATTTGCCCTACCTGAGTAATGTGCTTTTGACCATGCTTTAGCTGCAATCTGGTTGACCCAATCATATAATGTAGCATCTGCTTTTGAGAACATGTTTTTGAACACATCTCCATGTCATTGCTTCCTCATGTTTTCAAGGATGTGTCTAACGCAAAATCGATGCTCAGGCCTAGGGAATACTTTTTCTAATGCTGGAATTAATCCCTAAAACAACAAATAATAATAACATCAGCATTAACAACAATACAACTAAAATAAATAGCATTAACATCAACAATACAGCATAAAAAACAACATTAACAGCATTAGCAACATCAAAAAAACATCATTAACAGCAACAATTCAACATTAACAGCAACAAAAAGCAAAAAAGCAGCCTTAGCAGCATCAAAAACAGCAATAGCAGCAACAAAAACTTCATTAACAGCAACAATACAGCATTAGCAGCATCAAAACAGCATTAGCGGCATCAAAAACATCATTATCAGCAACAATAAAGCATTAACAGCAACAAACTCATAAAAAACAACAATAATAGCAACCAAACAACATTAAAACAACAACTAAATAGCATGGACAGAATTACCTTTTGACGGTCACTAATAAAAGTGAAATTAGCATCGGTGGGCAATTCAAGAGTATCTCTAAGGCACTCTAAGAACCATGTCCATGAGTTTAGAGTTTCAGTTTCCACGAGTGCAAAAGCAACTGGATAAATACACTTGTTACCATCAATACTTACTGAAGTCAAGATTTGACCCGGAAATGGGCCTTTCATAAAGCATACATCTAGCCCCAAGAATTCTCTTTCCAACATTTGAAAACCTCTCTTTGTAGCACCATAACATACATAAACCCTTCTGAATTGCCTAGTAGGACTGTTAAGGTCATGACATGGTTCAACATCTATTTTGACATGGCTACCTGGGTTGGCTTTTACCAGTTGTTCAAGGTAGGCTCTTAGCATACCGTACTGTTGTATAAAATCACCATCCTTTTTATCATTAGCAAGCTTCTTTGCTATTTTCACTTTCACTTCCGAAACGTGGATTTGGTGCTTCTTCTGGATTTTGTCTTGAAGAGATTTAACGAGGATTGTAGGATTTGTTTCAATTTCTGACTCTATCTCCCTCGCTTGGTGCCCTTAGTGTATAGACTAACAACCCTAGTTTGTAGACATGGATTTTTGTGGTAGATTATCTTCACACACCACTGATCGGAAGTGGATGGTCTTGAGATTTGAATTGCCCAAGTGCAAGTAGGTTTAATGTTCTTTTTTTAGACTTTGAGCCTTAGGGTTTTCCATAGTTGGCAAGTTTGAACCCTCACCGCTAATAAAGTAGGATTCTTACCCAATCACACAACTCTATATCTTATATTGTCATTTTTCTTAATGAAAAGTTCTCTTCTTGATGCCACTGCATATGTTTTAACCATTTCATTCAACGTATCCTTATCTTCAATTACCTGACCGACATAGAATGGGCATACATCACCTCCCAGGCCCGGGACAAATTTCTTTCCTTCTTATTCTCTGTTTCACCGTATTCAAGACAGTGGAATTATCTTCATCACTATACACATGGTCAACGTCAATACTCTTCTCCTGTTCATCAACTTCATAATCATCCAGGGCATTATCTGTGGCGTTATAAACTTCAACCACATCAGCATCAACATTATACTTGAAGGCACTCATGTCCACTTCTACATCTTCCAAATAGTCAGAACCATTTTCCTCAACAATGTAATCTAGATCATCCTCTATTTCATATAAATCTGATTCATGTGAATCGGCTTCATTACCATTTTCCTCAATTAACCAATGTGATGTGTATTCTATGTCAACATCAACTTCATATACTTCATGCCCCTTTTCATTTGCAAAGTCTAAATGGGAAGAGGACAATACATTGTTTATCAAACGTGAATGCCCATGTTCAATATATATCTCAACCACCTTAATTCCACCTCTTACCATATCAAATATTTTCTTAAAATCATAATTGTCACACAATGGATGTATACCCCGTTGTTGATCAATTTCTGTCACACCCTCAATTTTCGACTAACGGGGTTTTACCGTGAGGCGCGTGACATACCAGGATCTAGCCATGTGTCATAACGAACAACCAATTTATAATGAAAAATATTTAAATATTATTGCTCATCATAAATGAGGTAAGTACATTTACAATAAAGTTGTTACATTTGCGGAAGCGTATAATTTATGAAAAACACTTAAAAACACAGAGTGCGTGTCAAGACGCCCAGACATAACATTTCATCAAAGACTCCCAGCATAATTCGATGCTTAGTGGGATCCATGCATCCTAGACTCATTTCAACTTCGCACGTGCACCTTAAACACCTGAGAAAGGCATGCTAAAACGGGTCAACACAACGGTTGGTGAGTTCACAGGTTTGAGTTTGAAAACAAGTTTGTCAAGCAAACCATTGAGTAAGTAGACAATGTAGGTAGTAAAGCATGGATAATGTATGCATTAGTAATACCGCTAGTTAATTACGCTAGCAATCATGTTACATTAGTGTGAGTTCCATTGTGACCGAGACTGACTTGTTAGTTTGTTTGCCACCCACGGAGTCTATTATAAGACTAGTGCATATTGCGTTCCTAGTAAATGAAACGCCCGGCGACTCCCTCAACCGAGAGCCCCGAGGGGGTTCGTCAAACCCAGTAGTACCACCTTTCATTACCGAGCCAATGTACAATTGTTAACGGTCCAATGTGCATGGGGACTTCAGTATAAGTTCACAATGTACACATGAGGTATTATAAAGTCCACAATTATCCAAAAAGTTTGTATGTTGCATGCTTTTCGCCCAAAAGTAGTAAGTAAAAAGTGGGGTAGTGAAACTCACCTCGAATGCAGTTTGAATTAAAAGTCAACAGCTTAAGTCAAAGTTGTTCTAGTGCCTAAATCATAAAAGCACTATAAGTATTTGCTAAACGATTCCTAGAAGCCTTAGTATCCAAACAATTCCCTTGTTTATTTGAAGTTTGACCAAAGTTTGAATCTTGTTGACTTTGACCAAAGTATGACTTTGTTGACTTTGACCAAAGTTTGACTTTTCGTTTGACTTTTGACCAAAAGGTCCAAGTTGTTGACCGTTGACTAAAAAGTCCAAGTCTTGATGCCCGAAGACTAAAATTTTGAGTTTTGTTGACCGTTGACCAAAATATTAACCGACGACCCGTTGGTGACTTTTGACCGATAATCTAGACTTAGAATGATTACATGATGTTCCTAGTCACAATTTAACAACAATCAAGCAATGTGCACTTAGCCACTTTTCATACAATCCTATGACTAAGTCTAACTTCTACCACTTTCAACACTTCACAAGTAAGACTAACCACTTAGTCAAATAGTTCTAAGTTTACCCATAAAGTCAAAATTCAATTTACCACAATCAATCTATTACAAATTACAATTATTTTCACTAACCAATATGTTGATCATCCTTATCAAGTTTTCAATCATCAAAACTGATTCTTCCAACCAAACAAAACTTGTTATTAAATTACCAAATAATTCACACATATTCTTATAAGTATTAGGTATAACATATATTTTTCTTATAATTTTCCAGTTCATTCAAATATAGATAATATTTACACTCTACAACAACCTAATTTCAGTCTCTATTTTAACACAGCAGTACACAAATATTTGTCGAAAATTCTATATTTGTCCAATTGATGCAAGACCAATTGGATTAGATTTCTACTTCAATTTAAAAGATTCCAGAAGTGGAATCACAACCATGTCTCTTTTCAATATTAGGTTATTCAATTTACAACACAGCTCAGAAAATTTCTCTTTCAATCAGTATTGCAATCCGATTTTGTAAATTAATAAAAAGCAGTCAATCAAAGTCCAAGAATTATGATTCTCGACTTTTTGAAAACTAGATTCAAAGTTCTTAATCATAGTATCAAAAATCAATCATAACCACCAACGTATCATCAAGTTATTCAATCTACAATCTAAAACACAGATCCTGTCAACAAGCAGATTCAAACCAAAAGTCATAAGAATCATGATTTTTATATCTCTATGATCCTAAATCACCAAGGGACCATTTTATATGATCAAAACACATCTTTTATTGTTCATACATATTTTATTACAAAGATTTTAAGGGTTTTCATATCAAGAAATAAATAAAACAATTTTAACATGTAGATTGTCAAGTTTATCGTATTTCGTTTTCTTATGATTTCATGTGCTTGGATACGTTCATCCCATAATCCCAAATCAAAGAAAAGTAAACAAAACATATTAAAACATGCTTACTTTCTTGTTTCATCAATGAAGACTTCAAAACCTTGTTTCAAGAATCACCAAAATCAATTGTATGTATATCTAGGGAGGAATTTTAAAGAAAGTGTTGTTTGGAGAGAAAAATGTGATGTGTGTATGTGTAGTGTGGATTTCGGACAAGGATAGAGAAAAGGTTTTCAAATTAAAGGTTGTGTAATCAAAATCTTATTAAAAACATATTAACTCTCATTTACAACAATTTAAGTACTATTAATCAATAATAAACTTTAGATTAAGACTTTTATTTAATAACATGTATCATGTAACATAAGATGCATGTAACAATAATTCTTTACCATTTATTACACATAACATACATATAGACATGTAGCATATGACATGTAGCATGTAACATATTTTACCATAGTTCATAATGTAACATGTGACAAGTAGTGTGTAATATATATCACATTAGTTTATGGTGTAACATGTTACAAGTAGTATGTAATATATATCACACTAGTTTATATAACACGTAACATGTAGCACTTAACATTTTGCCTACCATATGTATCATAACATTTGTAACAAGTTATCATATTTCATATAATATGTATCATAACATTTATAACAAGTTTATTATTTTAATTAATAGCACTTGTTATTGTTGTTAGGCCACCAACGACTCAGAAAAACTCCTATGTGTGATTATGCGACATGTGACATGCGACATGGATGCTAGTTTTCTGACTAAGTTAACAAAATCAACCGAGTTTAGTTAACGGGGTTAACCTACAAATGCCGGGTGTCACAATTTCTCATGGTGATAATGGAAAACATGAATAATCTGATAAACTTATAATTATATGTGTACCTGTTACATCATGGTGAGTAGTAACCGCAGCAGGGTATGATGTAGTCGACATGTTTGTCATCTTGATCGAGTTCCCCTTTAGGATGTATAGTTAAGGATGGTTAGGGTTCTTGAGAGGAACCCGGTTTAGAAGAGAGAGGAGACACATGATTTTCTTATGTGTGTGAGATGTAGTCGACATGTTTTTCATCTTGATCGAGTTCCCCTTTAGGATGTATAGTTAAGGATGGTTAGGGTTCTTGAGAGGAACCCGGTTTAGAAGAGAGAGGAGACACATGATTTTCTTATGTGTGTGAGATTAGGTTATGATGTTAATTTATTCTCTCTATATATACAACCAAGGGGAAACCCTTTATTAGCTATTAAGAGTAATAGGGCCCATCAACAATTACCAAGCTAATATATAATAAGGTATAATTAATTATTTTGATCTATTATTATATAAATGATAATGATGGCCATATAAATAAATATATAAAATATATTTATTCTTACATTCTCCCACTTGGCCGAGTAATCATTTATTATGAGTATTAGATAAGCCTGATCAGAAGTTAACACTCATTTTAGTTTTAAACTCAAACTGGAGCAGAGAAATACAGTCATTGAATTGAACATCAGCTCAAGACCCCCATTAATCATACTGCAGTTCTTATTTAAAACCTAAGTAGTTATGATCAAAATTTTCAAGTAAGCCCTTCAAACCTTTGATTTGTATAATAATTTGTCTATATGTCATTATGCATGCTGAACATATTAAGAGACATACAAAATCAAAACTAGTGAGGAAATATTAATAGTTAATCATTCATAGTACGATATGAAGTTGTACATGGTCATCAATAAACCCCTCATGATTATAAGCGCTTTCATAATACTTACGGGTAGACCTTTAGTTATAGGATACTTAAGCATATCATGAATGTATTCGATACGAAAATTTAGATTCCTCAATTCGTTCATAAACGAATAATTAGTTTCATATCGAAATTTAATGCAGCACCTCTCAAACTCTTACTGTTTGAGAAAACATGGTAGCTGACTTTATCACAATTAGTCTTCAATATATAATTTATCTGGAGTTTAATAAAACTTCTGAGTTCACTAATAAATATTCAACAACATTGTAATTAATCAACATATTATGTCGTTATGACTTAGATTGTTGTTATCAGTTCATTATGACTCCTCCATGAGATAGATTTATCTTCTGATATAAGAATGTATCCTGAAAATTACATTTTCTTAGAGTAATCTACCGGTTTGAATTCTCACTTCTTGTCACACCCTCAAAATCCACTAACGGAGTTTTACCGTCAGAGGGTGTGAACTAACAGGATCGGAATCATTAGTTATAATCAAACATCATAAGTAAAGTTTTCAAACCACGAAAACATTTAAATGTAAATAAGTGCGGAAGCGTAAAATCATAAACCAAGTGTTGCGTCACGCAGGACGACTTGAAACCCAATTGGTAACAGTTTAAAAACAAGTTTGCAAAAACGATAGAGTTCAAGGTAATGCATGATCCTATACCGCGCGCCCGCCTCGGCTACCTGAGAATAACATACTAAAAGTGTCAACACGGGGTTGGTGAGTTCACAAGTTTATATAAATAAAGCGTTTGCGTTTGCGTTTTGCGTTTGCGTTTGCGTTACCAGATAATGTTAAGTCAATTATATATCTATAGGTAGCTAGCCTATAAAACAAGTATTACTAAGTGTTCGACACCGAAGCTGACTGTTTATCAATTGCCTTGCCACCATGTCTATCCAGACCATGGAAAATGTGTTAGCCAAGATTACACCCGCTCGACCTCCAGTCGAGTTTAGCGTTGGGTGGGGTTTGTCAAACCCAGTAGTACTACTCAACAGTGACTCGCTATTATCCAATATTAAACGGTTCGATGTTATGAAGGACTTTAGTTGTTTCGTTTGCCACCTAGCCTTTACAAGTGATATATAATCTAATAACAAAATCTAAAGTGTTTTGGAGTATGTATTCTCCCCCAAGTAAAAGCGTTTAAAAGAGTAAAGGGGGAAACGTGAAACTCATTGTTTGCGAAGAACTCAAAAACAAGTTAACCAAGAGATGCGCGTCACAGAAAATCCTCACTAGCGTTCTAAAACAAGAATGAGATTTTCTAAGTGTTGGAACTATTATTGAGTCTCTAGACTCGGCACATAATACCTATGCATAAGATACGTTTCGTGTTTCGTTTGTGAATTGTGTGTGACTCAACAAACACATTGGTGATACGTTACATGTATGAACAACTATTTACGTGTCAAGTATTAGTATTGTACATTACTAGCAATTATTCCCCACAAGGGCAATTTGGTCAAAAACATAGCAATTATCTAACAACAAGCACGTTTCATGTATTTTCATATAGTTCAGCAGCTAGTTCTATCAAGACAGATTTCTACTTGAAAGATTACTCTATTCAACAGATCATAACATATCAATTAATTCACCAAAAATCTTCACAAAAGCACACATGAGTTAGGTTTCCAGAACTATTTTTATTGTATTTTTATTCCATATAGTTTTCTCACAATGATCAAAA
Source organism: Bidens hawaiensis (assembly GCF_021521415.1). NCBI lineage: Eukaryota > Viridiplantae > Streptophyta > Magnoliopsida > Asterales > Asteraceae > Bidens > Bidens hawaiensis. The sequence goes on along the minus strand of NW_027491020.1, from coordinate 4,532,301 downwards.
CATTACAGTAAACTCACAGCAGTCAAAATCATGCGCAACAGAATGTTATTTGTTATTCCCGTTAAATGAAGAATCCAATTAATGCAAGACCAATTGGGTTAGGTTCATAACTCAATGTATTTTCTTTCAGAAGTGGAACCAACCCATTTGGTCTTGTAGTTTATGAGATATCTTAGTCGCAAAACATCCTAACAGCAGGTCTCCCAAATCAGTCTTGCACAACAGTTTTGTAAAATAATATAAACAGACTTTTATACGTCCAAAAATTACAAACTCGGACTTTTCAGAAACTAGACCCGACCTAGTATACTTTAGAGTCAACAATAGTATCAAAACATAACATTAACATCGAGTTACAGTCGTCCAAACACGAATTCAATAATCTGTCCAGCATCAGTTTTCATCAAAACTCAATAAACAATTAACCTATGAACTAACAATCATGCATGTAACCCTAAATCATCAACAAACAACATATTTAACACTTAGTGTTTATGTTTACAGGTTTAATCATACAATTAAATGATAGAATAAATTAGATATGAAGCTTATTTACCTAGTTATCACCTTGGATCCTTCAACAACCTTGTAAACAACTTGTATGTGTATGTGTGTGTGTGGTAATCGGTCAATCCAAGGGGGAGGGGGGCTGCCGTCGCAGGTGGTAGAGGGAGAGGGAGAGGGAGAAGAGGGTTAGGGTTTATGGTTAAGGTTGTTTATATATTAATTAAATAAATGACAAGTTACAACTAGCACCCTCAACTTCTATTTTGTATAATTCTAGCATAAAACATAAATCATCTCCATAATATAATGACATGCATACAAGTACACATTTATATATATAAACGTAACACATAATTATATCAAGTACTTTTTTATAATATTCATCGTTTGTTCACCAATGGTTTGAGTCGACTCGTGTGTGTTTCGGTGAAATTCCGAAAGACTACTTGTGTAGTGACTGTCATGCGTCATCTAAACCCTAGTTTAAATGTAATGAGATATGCGTTGTGGTTCATGTGATCTTAAGTTTGAATTAACGGAGTTCGAATTAACGGAGTTAACCTGAAATTGACGAGTGTCACATCATTCCCATGTTGAAAGAATTTTCGTCCCGAAAATTTGAGTCAAGTCGCGATGGGTGTCTGAAAAAGCAAGAAAAATTTTCAGTTTGTCATATCATCCCCTAGTAGAAAGAAATTCCGTCCCGAAATTTAATTCATACCTCCGGTGATTTCTGACGGTTTGACGGCTTTCGCGGTTTTCGGTGTTTAGTCAACCCTTCAAAAAGGTGAGGATACTTTTTCATCATTTGGTCCTCGCGTTCCCACGTGAACTCCGGTCCACGTCTCGAGTTCCAACGAACTTTAACGATTGGAATTTTGCTGTGCTTGAGTGTTTTGGTTTCCCAATCCAAAACTTCGACTAGTTCTTCATTGAAGCATAGCTGTTCATCAACTTGCAACTCGTCCAAAGGGACTGCTTGGGTTTCATCGGAAAGACATTTCTTCAAATTGGATACATGGAATACATTGTGTACGCTACTGAGTTCCGTTGGTAGATCCAGTCGGTACGCCACCGGACCAATGCGCTCAGTTATCCGGTAGGGGCCAACGTATCGTGGATTGAGTTTGTTTCGCTTTCCGAAGCGAACCACACCTTTCCAATGTGAGACTCTGAGTAATACTTGGTCGTTCACTTGAAATTCAAGAGGCTTTCGGCGCTTGTCGGCGTAACTCTTTTGGCGATCTCGTGCTGCTGCCATGCGGTTTCGGATTTGAACAATCTTTTCAGAGGTTTCAAGTACTAATTCTGGACCAGTGATTTGGCTATCACCCACCTCTGCCCAGCAGAAAGGTGATCGACACTTCCGTCCGTACAACGCTTCAAACGGCGATGCTTTAATGCTTGCGTGGTAGCTGTTATTATACGAAAACTCTACCAAAGGTAAGTGAGGTTCCCAACCTTTTCCGAAATCCAACACGAATGCACGCAACATGTCCTCCAAGGTCTGAATGGTGCGCTCACTTTGCCCATCCGTCTGAGGATGGTATGCTGTGCTCATATCAAGGCGGGTGCCTAGTGCACTCTGTAGTGACTTCCAGAAGTGCGAAGTGAAACGGGAATCTCGATCAGATATGATGGAGACAGGCACTCCGTGTCTAGACACTACTTCTTTCATATAGATGCGAGTCAGTCTTTCCATCTTGTCCGATTCCTTGATTGCTAAGAAGTGTGCAGACTTAGTCAACCGGTCAACGATCACCCAGATGGTATCGCATCCCGTCGGTGTTTTGGGTAATCCCGTGATGAAATCCATGGAAATGTGTTCCCATTTCTACGTTGGAAGTTCCGGTTGCTGTAGCAGACCAGATGGTTTCTGATATTCTATTTTGACTCTCGCACAAGTCAAGCATTTGCTCACGTAGGTGGCAATGTCGGCTTTCATGTTTGGCCACCAGTAAAGTGCTCTAAGGTCATGGTACATTTTATCCGAGCCAGGGTGGATGGAATATCGGGACTTGTGTGCTTCGTCAATTACTAGAGTTCTCAGCTCTCAGTATCGAGGGACCCAAATCCGGTTTTTGAAATATCGGACCCCGTACGATTTGGTTTCAAGTTGCTTGTTCATGCCTCGCATGAGTTCTGATGGGAGATTATCGCCTTTCAAGGCTTCGAGTTGCGCATCGCGGATCTGATCGGGTAAGTTGGCGTGAATCGTGAGTTGTAATGCTCGCACTCGCCTAGGTTTATCGGTTTCTTTCCTGCTGAGAGCATCGGCCACTACATTGGCCTTGTCAGGGTGGTACTTGATTGCACAATCATAATCCTTAAGCAGCTCGACCCAACGACGCTGTCGCATGTTCAGCTCCTTATGATCGTAGATATGTTGGAGACTCTTGTGGTCGGTGTAAATGGTAAACTTGGTACCGTACAAGTAATGTCTCCATATCTTAAGAGCAAACACCACAGCTCCGAGCTCCAAGTCATGGGTCGTGTAGTTCTTCTCGTGAATCCGTAGTTGTCGAGAGGCATAGGCTATAACTTTTTCGAGTTGCATCAGCACGCAACCGAGACCTTGTATCGATGCGTCACAACGTACCTCAAAATTTTCTGTTCCCTCGGGAAGGGCTAGGATAGGGGCGCTACAAAGTTTGGTTTTCAACAGTTGGAAAGCGGATTCTTGTGCGTCACCCCAATTGTACTTAGTACCCTTGTGAGTCAAAGCGGTGAGGGGTTGAGCAATCTTTGAAAATCCCTCGATAAAACGCCGGTAGTAGCCGGCCAGTCCTAGGAATTGTCGCACCTCAGTCGGAGTCTTAGGTGCTTCCCAGTTTTTGATGGCCTTTACTTTACCGGGGTCGACATGGATACCATTCTCATTGATCACATGTCCTAAGAAGTGAACCTCGCGAAGCCAAAATTCGCATTTCGAGAGTTTAGCGTACAGTTGCTTCTTCTTTAGCAATTCTAAGATCAATCTCAGGTGTTCTTCGTGGTCGGTCTGGTCCTTGGAGTAGACGAGAATATCATCAATTAAAACAATCACAAACTTGTCGAGGTACGCCTTGCATACTCTGTTCATGAGATCCATAAATACGGCTGGTGCGTTGGTTAAGCCAAAATGCATAACCGAAAACTCGTAGTGACCGTACCGAATTCTGAAGGCCGTCTTTGAAATGTCTTCTTCGCGCACTCTTAATTGATGGTAACCAGATCTCAGATCGATCTTCGAGTAGTAACTCGATCCTTGGAGTTGGTCGAACAGATCATCAATTCGGGGTAAGGGATAACGGTTCTTGATCGTCACCTTGTTCAGCTCTCGGTAGTCGATGCACATGCGGAAAGTCCCGTCCTTCTTTCGGACAAATAAGACAGGGGCTCCCCATGGTGATGAGCTAGGTCGGATAAAACCTTTATCCAACAAATCTTGCAATTGAGTAGACAACTCCTGAAGCTCTGCTGGTGCGAGCCGATACGGGGCTCGTGCTAAGGGTGCTGCACCGGGGGTCAATTCGATTTGGAATTCGACTAGCCGAATAGGTGGGAGTCCAGGCAAATCCTCCGGAAAGACTTCCGGAAAATCTCGCATAATCGGTATGTCTTCAATTCGCTTTTCCTCCGCGGGTTTCTCGACAATATGGGCTAAAATTGCTAGATGACCCTTTCGTAGATATTTCTGCGCCTTCATGAGGGTGATGACGCTGGTGGTCACGCCGCTCTTCTCGCCCTGGATCGAAATGATCTCGCCGGAATGGGTAGTGATGTGGACTATCTTGTCGTGACATATAATCTCCGCTCGGTTCTCGGATAGCCAGTCCATGCCGACAACGACATCAAAACTACCAAGTGTAAAAGGTATGAGGTCGATATCAAAAGTATGACCCGACAGTTTCAACTTACATCCCGCAAGTACATGAGTTGTTTCTATAGACTTACCGTCAGCTAATTCAACAGGAAACTTAGCATCTAACGGGGTTGGAGTTAAGTCTAAGAGTTTACTAAAGGCTTTCGATACAAAACTCCTATCAGCTCCAGTGTCAAACAAAACAGAAGCAAAACAGTCGTTCACAGGAAACTTACCTTAGAAACCGTTAGGAAATTAGCATGCTTAGGGTCAATATTTATAAAACAATAGATTCTAACAGAGAAACAAGTTAATAATATAAATTGTTGGAGTTTCTCTTGTTGAGGATTTGTTTAGTAAGAAATCCGAATTTTCCCACTTTAAGCAACAATGAAACTTTTGTAAGAGATTGTAAATTCTAAAGAGATAAGTTTTGATAGAATAGTGTTGTGATGGAGCAGTGTCTTGTACAAGAGGTGTAATTTAGATAATATGAAGTTTTCACTCCCCCACCTCTTGCAAATCTTGTAAGTTATGATTGAGACACATAAGGCTCTCACTGATCTTTAATATCTCTAGGAAATATACAAGAGAAGTTTCAATGATGTACGTGACATGGGAATCTGTTATATATAGGTGCTAGACTTGATTTGATTTCATTGACGTCCAGATGTCATAATAAACTTAGGGAAATATTTAGAAGAAATCGTATTAAGTATATATGAATGGATTTCTTTAAGATCGTGGACCATAGAAGACAGATTAGATACAAGTAAAAGTCTTTTAAATGATAAAAGAATTATGTCTGAATATTCCGTTTGAATAAGTTCCACGAATGTCAGTGAAATATAACTTATGATGGACCCATACTTATTCCTCATGCCAAGTAATGTTTAGGGCATCTAACACATGATTAAAATCACTAAGAATGAGATTAGATGAAAAATTACCCTCATCAACCATGTCATGATTTCTCAAGAAATTTGCTTTTAATGGATGAATTTTATAGGTCTCATTTGTCTTTTGTTAAATTTTTATTTGCATGATAACAAAAGTTGTGAAAGTATATAATATCATCTAGTTCTATTTAAAAAATGTTTCAATCCAGATATTGATAACAAATAATCTGAGAGTTTAAGGTAAGAGTGACTTTATGTTGGCTATGCAAACCTCATAACTGTTATATTGTAGCTTAAGTATGATACTAAATTCTGATTAATATCTAGAATATTTAAGTTATCATAAAGCATAATTAGAAGACAGTTTTTTTATGGTTATAATAGCTTTAACATTTAAATTTTGTCACTAACACTCATGTTAGTTATTTGTTGATATGAATAAAGAAACCTATAGAACTAGACTCAATCTATCATGTATTAATTGGAATATTAGGATTAGCATATTTAAATATCATTAATATACGACTACTGTTTTAGCCAGATATTCTTTGAATTATGGATAGTCTTGTTACTTATGCCTAATATAATGACATATTTTTACAATGAGACTTCTCCTTAGAGAACTTAAAGTTGGAAGTAATACTTGTATTTTGTCAATGAACATTAGAATTATCCTCTTTAAGGTTTTAGTGGTAGTGAGTTGAATAACATCTTATGTTCCACTGCCATATTCTTTTCTTTTACATGTGTTGCTAATCAACATACTCGTTTTTCCTTTTGTACTTGTGAGTGTTATAGTTAATTTTTAAGGCAACAAATTGTAATAATAGAAAATTTTAGTATGTAACGCATAAGAAAAGTGTACTTATTTCCATGTGTGAGCCCTTAATTTTTATGGGCCATGGTACTGTACATTATGATGTATTCGGTAATTCCATTTAACCTTATAGTTAGAATTTTCAAGGAACACATGCATCTTATGAGTTATTTTAATTATTTAATAGATATTAGATTAGTTTTAGGAAAAACTAAATCTAGGATAACTCTATTTGATAGCATGGGTTTATTGATTATCATAAGAGACATTATGTTTGACTCATCCCATTTTTTCATGCTCTAGGTTTCTTATTTATTACTATTATTAGGAGCAACGAGATGGTCATCTCTTGAGGATAATCAAAAAACGAGAAGAGCTAAAAGTTAATGAAACTCTTTATGAAGCAAGACATATTTGGGTTTGAGATTAGAGTGGATGATTTGAATGAGATAATTATTTATAGAAGAAAATTATAGTGAGTAATGTTATGAGATACTAAAATAATACATATTAAAATTTATGATCATTAGATTAATGAAGGATCATTAATGTGAGGATCATTATATTTTATTGAAGATGTGATATGTCTATTATTAACATCAAACTAATATACTATAATTAAAAGTTCTACTTAAACAAAAAAATAAATCACCTTTGGACAGAATTAAAATTTATTTAAGTATATGTGTGCAAAACAATTGTAACACATCACCTTTGGGCAGAAGTGAGACAATTATTTTAATTATACACGAGTTAACTTTGTTGGATATAAATGTAACACATCACATTTGGGCAGAAATGAGACATTTAAATCATGTAAGCATAATTAACAAATCTTTGTAATTAGACTTGAATGAGGAGTAGATGTGTAACACATCACCTTTGGGCAGAAGTGACACATCAAAATTCATTCAAGTAAAGCTTTTATGTTTTGTAAAAGATTTTTAAGTTTTAAGTATTTACAAAACATTTAATTAGTTAATAATAACCTGTTTGGATTAGAAAAGTTTTGGTTTTGTAATGAGTTCTCGATTCTAGTAATGAGTTCTCGGTCAAATTATGAGTTCTCGATTTATTGGGTTTTCGGTTTTTGATAAGTTTTTGATTTTAATGGGATCTTGGTTTTAAAGAGATTTCGATTTTGATGAAATCTCAGATTGATCGAGATTTCGGTAAGAATTAAAATCCAAAATTATTTAAGGTAATAATATTTTGGTTCAAATTGTTAGAGATTAATTTTATCTCCAAGATTTGTTTAATTTTGAAATTTATATTTTTAATAATTATACAGATTTCAAAAAATCTTTTGAGATTTGTTTTTCAATTATTTTAGGAAAAAACACAATCATAATCTAAATTTTAACCAAAATATGTATTATTTTCGAAAAACTCATGATGAACACGAAGAACATCATCGAAAAACCATAAATTTTTGACGGGTTTTTAATGTGAAATCGGGTTCTAAAGATTTAAACAGTTTATTTATAAACCGATTTCAATGAGCACAAACATAAAAAAAAATCAAAATTAGGTTTTATCATACTTTAGATTCAAGTCTTCCGGTTTAAATCCATATTTAATGGAAAACCATGAAGAACCGATTAAACAACATCGCTCAGATACCACATGTTGCTCAATTTCTCATGGTGATAATGGAAAACATGAATAATATGATAAACTTATAATTATATGTGTACCTGTTACAGCATGGAGAGTAGTAACCGCAGCAGGGTATGATGTAGTCGACATGTTTGTCATCTTGATCGAGTTCCCCTTTAGAATGTATAGTTAAGGATGGTTAGGGTTCTTGAGAGGAACCCGGTTTAGAAGAGAGAGGAGACACATGATTTTCATATGTGTATGAGATTAGGTTATGATGTTAATTTATTCTCTCTCTATATACACCAAGGAAAACCCTTTATTAGCTATTAAGAGTAATATGGCCCATCAACAATTACTAAGCTAATATATAATAAGGTATAATTAATTATTTTGATCTATTATTATATAAATGATAATGATGGCCATATAAATAAATATATAAAATATATTTATTCTTACACACGTTCAATACACGTATTTGGTTCTCTAAAATGAAAGTAAAGTACCTCGCTAGGAGGATATCCTAGATTCCTGGCCATATCCACCAAATCACCTTTACCGAATTTTCCAACCCCGACATTGTTGATGAAAACCGATCGGCCTCCCCCATAAGCTCTACCCAGAAATTGAGAAAACTCACCACCATGGAAAATATTAAAGGTAAATAAGTTGTTATCATATATAATTAACACAAAAAAAATCACTCTTTCATTATAATGAACTGGTAACAAAAAACAAAAAAGAAGAAAGGCCTAACTTTAACTTACTGTAAGTTTGTATATCAAATTCCCCATCAGGAAGACGTAGCCTCCACGCTCCACGGGTCATCGAAGAATATAAAATTCTGTCACACCTCGTCAATCCGGCTTAAAAATTCGGCGAATTGTGACCGGCTTAAAATCCGGCGACTTGTGACTGGAGAATGTGAGCTGTCGTGGTTTGGCCAAGAAAATGAATTCCGTCAATCGTGATTCGTGAAGGCCAAAAAGAGGTGATTGATTTTTTGTTCTTGTATTGAGAATGCGTAGCCGTCGTCTGGTGAATTGATTGAACAAACTGTTAATAAAATAATCTAGGGTAAAATATGTTTTAAGTGTCCAATATTACACATAGGTCCAATATTATACATATACCCTGATTTTAACCTTATTGTTAACGGCTGTTTAACGGAGGGACGAAAAAGGTTCAGTTTTTAAACCACGAGGTGTAAAATAGTTTAAGTTTTTGTTCAGGGACTAAAAGTGACTCTGCTTAAAAACCACAGGGACTAAAACAATATTTTTCTCTATGTTTAAAAAGAGTTACTAAACTTGATAATGAATTCGAGAATTATTTAGGATAAGACTGGATTATAAATTTAAATTTAAGTATAGTTATATAGACAAGTAAGAGTTGTATGGCTAGTTTAAATAATTAAACAAATTTCTAAACTCATAAATAGATTTTTTTTTTATTAAAATAGGGTGGAAGGAAAAAGTATTTATCAAAATTGATGATTTGAAAAGTATATACCAAAAATAGTCTTTTTATTAAAGAACACACATTTATATTACTTCTATCTAGTTTATTGGGTAAAAGTAATTTACAATAAATGTTTTATATTATTGTTTTTGATTTTATTACTGTTTTTATTTTTTACTCACGCTGTTTGTTTATAATTTTATATAGATTAGAGTTGCTTAAATTTGATTTGGAGATATATAGTATCAAAACAGAACATGATATAAACCGATGGGTAACAAAATGAAGAAAATAAACTAAAGTTAGAACCACGGACAGTAAAAGTTTTATTTATTTATTTAATTTCATTTTCATTTTTATATTTTTAGTACATCAAAGATGGCTTGCGTTTGTTAACTTTTTTTTTTCCTAAAAAAGAAGAAGAAGAAAATCGAAAACATAGTTGTGTTTCGTTTATTCTCGACATTTCAGTATAAATTTTGTCGAAATGTAATATTCAAAGCAGAGTATTATTTTTGTTATCGTAAGTTATCTGGGTGTTGGTACTGCACCGATACCATAGCGAATCGAGCGCTTTCCGACCGGACAACATTGGAACCTGTATCGGTTTTATTGAAACCTAGTACAGGCTACCGCATTTGTTTTTATACTTTTCACAACCGTGCTTAATTTTTTCTTCAACATTCCAAATAAAAAGCTTTTAAATCGAAATTTTTACGAGTGCAATACCGTATCAGTATCGATGACGAACCAATTGGTTCTGACTTAATAACTAACTAACGACGAGAAAGATCGATTTCGTGAAGAAAGTTAGGTTAATTGAATTAAAAAAAAGAATTATTTAGATGACTTTTTTAAAGTTTATTTAAATTATTCTTTTAACTGAATTTAACATGGGTTTATTAAGAGTAAAAGAATTATAATAAGCTAGCTAATTAAATAATAATAATAATAATAATAATAGTAAAGGAACACTACAAGTTGATCGAATAAAAATGATATATATATATATATATATATATATATATATATATATATATATATATATATATATATATATATATATATCTCGCTGATTGAATAAAACGGAAAAAAGAAAAGTAAAAAATTTATAATGGATTAGTTAAAATTAAAGAAATTACGGAAAGCAACCCATTTTGATAAATACTTTTCAAATTACCCATTTTAATAAATACTTTTTTCTCCCATCCTATTTGGAATAGATTATGAAGAAAAAAATTATGAAAAAGGAGAAACTGCTGAAAAAGGAATTTTATTTAAAAATGGATTAAAAATCAATAAATAGGAATGAGTTAAATGTCATTTTTATACATGTTGTATGTTCAATTACGCAACTTCAGTATCTTTTTTAATTCATTGCAACTAGATACTTCATTTTTCAAAAACTTGTCATTTTATTTATTTTTTACTAACATACGTCTATTTAATCCGTTAAGTCGGTGTAAAACAATCATTTTGTATTACTTTTTTTAATTTCATTTTTTTAGTCCTGGAGTTAAGTGTTATTTTCATACTTGAGGTTTGGCCAACTACACAACTTCGGTATATTATTTAATTTTTTTATTGCAACTGAAGACTTGACGTTTTAAGAGTCATGCAATCTTCATACTTTTCGCTAACGTCGTCTATTTTGGTCGTTAAGTCAGGGGCAAAACGATCATTTCGCAATTATATTTTTTAATTTTTCATTTTTTTAACCTTTTATATAAGTTTATCATTAATTAAACCCTAACACAAACTCGTTCCTCAAACTAAATCGACAACTTAACCGACGCTCAAACTCAATCAAACTCATAATTTTGGTTTTTCGATTCTTCACACGTATGCCTGGACCATTGCTCAGCACAAATAACATTCAAGAGGAGTCTTACGTGTGCGTTATCGAAGAACCAAATTCTTAGTTTGAGGAATGAATTTGTGTTAGGGTTTAGTTAATATAATATACTAATGTAAAAGGGGGTGCAATAAATGAGAAATTACAGAAATAAAATATAAAAACAATCGTTTCACCCCTGACTTAAAGGCCAAAATAGATGGGCTGGCGAAAGGTACGAACTTAAAACGTCAAGTGTTTAATTGTAAAAAATTTAAAAAAACACATTAAAGTTGCGTAGTTTGCAAAGCATCATGCATGATAATGGCACTTAACTCCAAGTTAAAAAAATGAGAAATTAAAGAAAAAAAACAAAATGATCATTGTACCCCTAACTTGAGGACAAAATAGGCGGGGTTAGAAAAAAAATACTAAAATGACTTGTTTTTGAAATGTGAAGTACTTAGTTGTAACAAATTTGAAAACGGTACTAAAGTTGCGTAATTGAATAAAACACTTGTATAAAAATGACACTTAAAGGAAATTATATTAAAAGGCCAGATTCTCAAGATCAATAAACATACCCAGTTTGTTGATGCTCAAACATCCGCCTGAGCCAACAATAGTTTTGCCATGTTAAAAATCACATACAAGCATGCAGATGAAAAATATATAAAATAATGAAAAAAACGACATAATCTGTAACAACTTGGATTTTTCCTTTTCAATTTTGTTAGTTGTTACCTGACTCATTTCTATGATCGGGTAATTTAATCAATATAATTTCGCATTTATAGAGTATTTGAATTATATACCAAATGCACCCTAAAAACTTAAGTTTTAACCTATCGTGTATCAACATTAGAACTTCAGGGACTAAATTGCAAATCTGTCAAAATATCTTATTATATTATTAACCCGTATCCAGCTTCTAACCCGTAACCCATTTAATTTCGTGCACCTTAATCCTTGTAGTATAACCAAACTTGATTTTGGCAAATCATTCACATACCAAATTCGTCCAACACCGACACAACAATTAGGTGATAAGATAATGTATTGATTGTATTCCGAAAGTTTAACAAAACCGTCTATTTGAACTTGTGATATACTATATATACTTGTTAATAATTCAATTAAACGTGTATGCATCTCCTCTGTAACCCGGCGAACCTAAGCCCCCTGTTTAATTGCACTATCTTCTCTTCCAAAACATGTATTGGATCACCCCGTTGGCCGCAGGTTCCTTGTCGCTGTTCACCGTCAATTCATCATTGTTTTAGGTTATTGATTTATGCTACAGATTCTTCATTACACCACCAACAATAACCCCATAACAAATTGGTTAAACGATAATCAATTATATTGATTATTAATTCTATGGTTTTTAATCAAATTGGGTGATCTCAGTTTCTGTATTTATATTATTGTTTTCATGTATTAACCAACTTACAAACCGACCAGGTGTTCCAAACCTTGAGCCAGCCGGGGGCGCAAGTTCGAACCTCCCCCAGCCCAGTTTTGTTAGTTTATATTTTTTATTTGATTTAATTGTTTAAATGAATATTTAATAAACATTGTTTTATTAAAACCTAACACCATTATTAATGATTGTTGTCGTTGAACGTTTTTACAAACTTCTTATATATATATATATATATATATATATATATATATATATATATATATATATATATATATATATATATATAAAGGATCCAATACAATAATCCCTAATCGTACATTACGTACGCGACTCGTATCCCCGTCGGTTTCGAATAACACGCGATGGAAATACTGTAATTTTCATCAAATCTGATTCGCTGCTCCCATCGATTTCGTCCACTTTCACCATGACCGTTCAGCAATCCTTCACCATCCAACGATTCTGTCCACCTTCCACCATCCAACGATTCCGTCCACCGTACACCATCTTCCTCCGTCACGACTTGTTCACAGGTCAGTTGATAAAATTGACCAACTGAAATTGAAATTGTTGAACAAATTGATCAATTAAACTTTAAAATTGGTCCAGTTAATCATCAATTTGAAGTTTCAATTGATCAATTTTGAGTTTTGAGTGATGGGTTTTAACTAAACGTCTAAAGTATTAAGCGCAATTTGCAGAAACCCAGTTGCAGACGTTCCATATTTTGTTCATATGATCGAATCGATGATCAAATTGGCAGTCGATTGATAATTGTTTGATGATTATGAGATTATATGAAGTAATTTCAGTGTTCAATTTCATGTTACAGGTGTTTAATCTTTTTTGTTAGTTTAGAAGTTCTGTTTAGAAATTCTGAACTTCTAAACTTTTTTGAACACCTAGAACTTCTTAGAACGTTTAAGATGTTTATTTTTTGAACACCTAGAGCTTCATTGAACGTATTAGAACGTTTAAAGATGTTCATTTTTTTAACACCCAGAACTTCATTGAACGAATTAGAACGTTTAAAGATGTTCTTTTTTGGTCAGAACGTTTAGAGGTCCTTAGTTTTTTTTCGGAACGTTTAAACATAATATTTTGAACCCTAATTAGAGCTCGATTGAGTGCATTATTTTCTGCAATTCCATAATCGATTGATGAGTCTAAATACTTCTAGACATCAATTCGATTGATTAAATCATCATTTTTGATCAATTTTGAAGATTTCTTAATGTTCAACGCCGTTCGATTTTGATTTGGTTTTTGACTTTAGAGATCTCTTAATTTAAGCTATGATTAGAGTTTAGAAATTGGATTAGGTTGAGCGACGAGTTCCGAATTTGGATCAGAGTCGATTTGTAATCGACGAATTTTAATTACGAACTACTGTTGGGTTATTTACCAAATTGCCACAACTTGTTTTTTAATCTAACGCTCTGGAAGGTCGCGCACGTAATGTATGATAAGCCATTATTGTACGCTAACCCACCCATATATATATATATATGTGTGTGTGTGTGTGTGTGTGTGTGTGTATTATTTTTAAACAAAAGTATGACAAACGTATTAAATGTATTAACAATGTTCTTACCATTAGATTTTCGTTAAAGATTCATCATCATCATCATCGTACTCAGTATATCCCACCAATAGCAATGCTATGGTAGGGTCTGAGGAGGGTAAAATGTAGACAGCCTTACCTCTATCCCATAGGGATAGAGAGGCTGCTTCCGGTGAGACCCCCGGCTCGATAGTAGTTTTGCATCAAGCCTTGGACATAAGGCACATAGCACTCAATCATCGGGACACCGGCTGATCGGTGCATGTGCCCTTGTCTTTCGGCTATCAACGCCACCACATGATGCCTGATTAACCTTCCGCCACTTTTAACGTTATTTTCACGAGATTAGTAAAGTCAAAATTAGTGCAATTTTACTTTTGCCCACCCGAGGGTTCACACATATATACATTATATGCGCGCATCGCAAGCTGGGCGTTCGTTAAAGATTCTAAAATATATATTTTATGATAATTATTTATTTAAATGTTTGTATTATAATTATTTAATATTATTATATATATATTACATGTTTTAATTATCTATGTAAATATTTATCATATTATTACATATTATAATTATCTACCTAAACATTAATTAGTATATTATATCTCAACTCATATATATATATAGGGGATGGATCATACAAGAAGTAAAATTATAGCGAGAAATGCGAGAAGTTGATGTGAACCATTGATTATGTATAATCAATGGTATTCAATGAATATGATATTTTGTAATTACTGAGTTTATTATTATATTAGTTTAAATAGAAAAGGGTACACTTGTCTTTTACGTATGCATATTCAAACAAAACGTATTAATGTGCTTCCTCTTTCTACTCCTTAATAATAGCTCATCTCCTACAATATCACAATGAACCTTAAATACTACACACTATAACCTTTTTTTTTTGGCATAAAAACTACACGCCACACATCAAATATAAGAAAAAGAAAATATAATCATTGAGCATTTACATCATACACATCAATTAATATTCTCTACACAGAAAACAAAACATCAAACACGTTAAACGACTATATACAAAACAAGGAACAATACATGCTACACTTTTAAAAAGTTAATTGAAAAAACACATTAAATCATACATTGTAATCATTAAAAGCATCAAACATGTATAATTATATCATACGCATTACGTCTTACATATCTATTTTATACATTACATTCTACAATTATAATCATATTACATTGCATATAACACATCAAGCATATGATACTTTAATAGTCCTACACAAACATATAAACTATAGTAACATTACATCAAACAATATACTACACATAATAATAATAATAATAATAATAATAATAATAATAATAATAATAATAATAATAAAAGATTACATCCGAGACATCAATTTGTATTGCATACACTTTATGATATAAGCAAAGTGATTATACAAAATAGTAGTTTTGGCAACACTATATTATATATGTTTACACTATATTTGTTATGGCTACAAAACATTTGAAAGTGTGCCTACACTATATTAGTTTTGTCTACATAACATTAGATATGTCTACATTAACTATATTAGTTATAACTACACAACATTTTAAAGTGTACCTAAACAACGTTAGATATGTCTACACTAAATTAGTTATGACTACACAAGTACACAACATTTGAAAGTGTGCATACATTACATTACCTAGCTACATCTACATTACATAATACTTACACTACACTAGTTGATTAAAATCGAGGGAAAATAATTTACACTTGAAATTAAATAGAAAAATAATAATAATAATTAAACATGTTTAAGAATCAAAGTTTTAGATAAGTTTTTTTTCTTTTTTTTAATAAAATGAAATGTATGTAAATACAACGTTAATAAACACTGTATATGTGATGGATTATTACACCCACAACCGTAAGGTATGTATTATGTGTATATATATTATTCCAGCCATTGTCTTTTCTGTAAATTATTATTATTATTATTATTATTATTATTATATAAATCGGTCTTTGTTTGGTCAAATACAAAAGCATTATGTGTGTATATATTATTCAAGCCATATTGTCTTTTCTGTAAATTATTATTATTATTGTTATTATATAAATCGGTATTTGTTTGGTCAAATACAAAAGCACTCATTTGTTGATTTCTGTATAATAATAATAATAATAATAATAGTAACTTATCATTAGTTAGTTAGTAACTAAATCATTAATGAATATAAGTTACAAAACAACACATTTTATATCTTACTAATATATCTTTATATTTAAATAATCAAAAAGTTAAAAAGAAATTATGTGATTGGTTAGAATCTCTTCTCGCACTAAGAAACACTTCTGAAATGAATCTAATCATATATATATATATATATATATATATAACATTAGGTTCATTTAAGAAGTGTTTCTTAGTGCGAGAAGTACGAGAGATGAATCCAACCAATCACATTTTTTTTCTTTTATTTTATTATTTATTTAATGTTAAAGGTATTATAGTAAAAGATGTATTTATTCATATTTGGCAAATCATAAATTATGAAGGAGTTATCACTAATTTGTTTTTTTATTGTTTTCAGTTTTACTATATACCCCGACCAACTATATTGAATTAAATTTATTTTATTTTATTATTCAGTTTTGTCTTTATCTATATTATCATTTTTTAATTTAATTTTCATCTATTTATCCATATAAAAGTATGTCATTGAGTTCAGCTGTGTCGACTAATTCTCTTAAAAGTTACTTATCAAATTGATTGTTTTTATATTAATATAGGCCTGATATCAATTGTGACACATAAAATGTGTAATAAATAATAATTAGACAGAGATATTTTATTTTCATCACTCAATATTTGAAATATTTTTATGATTACAATATATGAATCAAGTTTGTCATTTATTAGGCTATTAACAACTTTTACAAGAACATAACACTTATATTTGATAACAGGTTCACTAAGAAAACCAAACACAGTTAATAAATAATACTATTATTTTTGTTTGTCTACACTTAATTTTAATATGAATGCGCCAATAACCATCTTCACCCCTTTTTTAAATCTATAACCTCAAGCATACCATCTAACCTAAAATTCAATATTTCAAGCAACTCCATCGCAAATAGTATTTAGTACGAATTGTGTATTGAATCAGAAGATGGCTTATTAAATTATAATATTTTAGACTAATTAGATTCCTAATTTGATTTAGATATTAGCTTATTCGATGTTCCATAATCTTCACAGCGTGATGATTTAGATAAACAAATCATCAATTGGATTATTATATTTACGGTAAACATGTTCAATTTTATTATTATTATTATTATTATTATTATTATTATTATTATTATTATTTTTTGCCATGGTTGACTATAACAAGTTGGATATTACATGCATTACATTTAAGTTGATTATTATACTATATATCAATTGTTAATCAATTTAATGTTAGCTATATTAATTTTCACGTTCATGTAAATTAAAATTCTATTAGTTAAGTATCATAATATGTGATAAAACGTTTTTTATTGAAAGATCAAATTCATTAAATTTTAGATGTATGTAGGTACGTACGTATGTATGTATGTATGTATGTATGCATGCATGCATGCATGCATGTACGTGCGTACATATGTATGTATTATGTGCGTACGTAGTACGTACGTATGTACTCGTGTATGTATGTAGGTACGTGTGTGTGTGTATGTACGTATGTAGGTACGTGTGTATGTACGTATGTAGGTACGTGTGTATGTACGTACGTATGTAGGTACGTGTGTATGTGTTTAGGGATGTACGCGTGTGTATTATGTATAAGGGCCGCCTAGGTCGTGCAACCGCACAAGGCCAATAAAATTTTAAGGGCCTGAAATTTTTTTGTTTAATAATAGATAAATTATTTATAACCTAAGCAATTTAGCAATCGTACCTATTTAATGCATAATGAGTGAACCATATAATTTTATTTTCCATATTATCTCTTATGTACAACTTATTTGTTTGAACTTTTTTAACTAAATAATCTTTTGATGATTTTTTATTTTAACGGCAATTAAACTTTTGGATGTTAGATCTAGGTATTAAAATACTTTAACAGACAACAGAGTGAAAGATGAATTTGATACTTTAAAATACTTTAATACTTTAAAAGGGAGTGATGACACTGGCTTGCCAGGGTTCGAGTCCTGATCTCACCCAGTTTTACCGGCTCTTCGCTGTCGTGCCATTTGGCGGACGTGTGAGTCGGGTTTTATTCGGTGAATCCCTCAATAGGTGGACCGCTAGGGGCTCCGTTCGTCCGGACTAGTGGCCGGCTCGGGCTACCTTTATCCAATGGGGGCCACGTACAGAGTACCCGGCGTTACTTAGTTGGTCATTAAAAAAAAGGGAGTGAAACAAGTGAGTGAAATATGGATAACAGACGTTACAACATTTATACCTACAGAGAAGTTTGCCCTTTTAAGCATAAAACACAAATGACATTCTCAAGATAATTACAAGAATACCATACTATATTTTAAGCCATTGATTTATGTAATCAATGGATGAGATTCACTTCTCGCACTTCTCGTTGTAATATCACTTCTCGCAAGATCCATCCGTTATATATATATATATATATATATATATATATATATAATATTTAAACTAATTATTTATAAATTAGATTATATGTTTATTATGTTTGGCATAACAAGTGATTTTATAAATAAAGTAATAATTCTTAAAAAATGATAAACAATAATACTGGTTTTGCAATAATAATAACAACAGAAATTATTCGTTTAATCAATAACATTCTAATCACAATAATAATTCAAATCACATCGAAACCCTTATTTTTTGTACATGTTATGTCATCTATAATTAACTCGTAATATTATATTATTTAACTAGAAATCCTTGTCGGTGAATTCCGAAGGGTTTAACAGATTACTTTATGGCATCATCCTCTGACTTTTGCTCATCTAATCAGGTGAGTAATCATTCCCCCTATTTTACATGTTTTCAAATGTTTTGGAGACTTATGCGTACCAATTCTCAATCTACATATTATATTGTATTCTCAAATGCAAACTGTTAATATTTGTGTTATGTATCAATTAAATGACTATTTGCTATTTGTTAACATGTTTATTTGTTTATTTTATCGCATTCGGAGAGGTCCATCATTATAATCACATCATGTCGTAGTGACCAGCATCCGATCGCATGATAATGGTTTCACCGACAACTCAATAGTTATATCATGGTAACCAACGCCCGATTCGCATGGAAATGGTTTAGCCCACACACCATTATTTGTTTGCAATATTTACATGCTATGGTTTGATTGTTTATACTCACAAATAATAGTTCTGCATGTTTTTATTATATATATTATTGTTAGTGTCAAAACTGGTGAACCTCGTGTTGACTAACCTATTATACTTTGTACGCATTTGCAGGTTATCAGGTTGGATTGTGTAACATCCCGTTTTTCTAGTTTCGGTTAATAAATGAAATAGGAGTTATTACGAGTCGGGCTAGTGTTGGGTAAATAGATATGGGTTATGGACTTGGGTTATGAAGGAAAGAATGAAAGACCATGGGCTAAGCCCATGGCCAATAAATATATAAACCCTTAATACCCATTTTTAATTCATTCACACATATTCCATACACCTCTCAAAACACACTTAAGCTCTCTCTCTCTAGCCGAATTCACCAAGGAAACCGATCCCGATCCAAGGTAATGATACTATGATATTGCATGAGCTTAAACCCGTTAGAGATAAACACGAAACGACGAGACGACACCGTTAAACCGTTTAAGTCACGAGATCCGGGTAGATTAGGGTATAAACCGAACCTAAGATGAGCTTAGGGATCACCCTAGCTCAGATCTGGATCGAACGGGGCGAAAAACGGTGAAAACGAGTCTAAACTCGTTTTTCCGGCGAATCCGCGGTTTTTCGGCGGCTTTCCGGCTGGCAGCGCCGGAAAAGTTAATACGAGGTTAAGGATGTCAGGGAATTGTTCTGACATTCCCTAACCTAACCCTAATTCGCTAAGGGAAGTCAACGAATTAGAGGTAATTCGTTAACGGAGAGTTAACAAATTAGAAGCATTTCGTCAGGCAATTCGTTAAGAAAAGTTAACGAACTAGATCCCAATTCGTATGGACCATTCGTTAAAAGGAATAACGAATTATAAGGTCCAATTCGCTACTTGGACTGGTTCGCTATACGGACTGATTCGCTAAGAGCCCCGTTCGTTATAAGTCCAATTCGTTTAATTAACCAGTTCGTTAAAGGTTTCAATTCGTTACCAGTTCGCTAGGATAAGTAAGGAACCAGATGTATAACAGAATTACAGAATGGTCCCCGGACTTAGAAAAGAATGATTTAATTACAAAGAAGCCCTTGGACTTTTAAGTAGCAAATTTATAATGATTCAAAATTCTAATGAAAAATGTGTTAAGACAGTTAATGGAAATAAAATTTTTCCAAGCTGACCTGGCAACTCGACCCCAGCCAGGGGCTCTGCCCCTTGGACCCTGTTAGGGGCTGCCGCCCCTAGACCCCGCTGCTAGGGGCGCTGCCCCCGGACCCCCTTTCGTTGAGGGTATTAATTAAACTAGAAACGCGACATGGGTAGTGATAGTTAATTGATGCATGTAATTATTATACAGTTAGCCGTGCCCAACTGAAGAAAGGAATAACTGTTAACGGTGAACGTAACCGACTTCAGGTGAGTTTCTAGCCCCACTTCCTTGTTATGTTTTCGGGGCTGTGTGCATACTCGCTGTGATAGTTAATACACTTACCTTAAGTGGTAAGTGTATGCCTTGTATGATTTATGTATGATGATTGCTTGACGGTGCTGTGAACGATCTTCGGATATTGCATGTACCGTCAGGTGGTAGTTAAAGATATGATTGATATGTATGATGTAAGATATGATGTATGTATAAATATATGGTGTATGCATAATGTACGTATGTTATGTTGATGGTACGTGAACGCTCTTCGGAGATTGCACGTATTGTCAAGGAAAGTATGTAAGAGCAGGTACGGTACAATTGCATGAAACAAAGGGACCAGACCCTAATAATATCTGTGATGTTGGGGACCAGACCCTTTATAATATATGTGATGTTAGGGACCAGACCCTTATAATATCTGTGAGGTTATAGGGCGGAAGGCTCTTTTAAATAGGATGGATAGTTATATATGAAAAGTAAGTATGATTTAATGTACACCCCTTCGGGAACGTGTGCAAGTATGAGAACATATTGTATGTTGTATAATTAACTAGAACTCACTCAGCGTAGCTGACTTTTAGTATGCACGCAGGTGAGTATATTGAGGCAGCTTGCATAAAAGGAAGCACATGGCATGAACTTGAAGAAGCTGGCATCTCAAGAAATGTTATGTTATTTTAAAGACAATGTTTATGTTTAAATAATTTGAATGCTGGTTAAGACAAGAAATGATGGTTATGTAACATAATGGTTGAATGTTTTAATATTCCGCGAATGTTTTTATTAACTCTGATATTATGAACTGTGTTTATGAGTAAATCCAACGTCCAAAGTAAGGCACCGGTAACGGGGCCTTACATATTGTTTATCAAGATGAAGATCATGTAGAGATAAATTTTAGGATTAAAACTTATTCAAGAATTATTTGATCTTGGTTTGTAATTTCTTTTTTTACTTGATGTGCTTAAATGTTATTTGTATTTAAATAAATTAATTAGATATTGGCACATGTTAAATTGCATGATAGTACCTTGTAAGTTGTGAACAATCAGTTCGCATCCCGGCATTTCCTCCTTAGGTTGGGATGTGACATAATCCGTATAATTGAAATAAGTTTGTAACCCTATGCCTCGGAACCGGTTTGATCGGTCAAAAACGATCCTTTCCCCTCATAATTGTTTCCTCTTGACACCAATAACCCGATTTTGACCTTTGTTTACCCAACCCGAACCGTTTTGGCCCTGAACCCGATATGTGAACCTACGTAGACACCGCACCTTAAAAGGCCTAAAAGGAATACTATGATTTATCATTGAGATATAAAATCATTGATACAATCGAAATATATTTCAGAGAGAAAGGTTTTAGCCAAATCAAGTGTAACTGTTTATTCGGTTCATCTCGTTACATGTACATGATACGAACTACCCAACAATTATTTAACAATCTAGTCCTTTACTTTCTAGCTATTACATTTTGATCTCCGATTTATAACATCTTCTCAAAAGTACAACTTTGGTCCCTCTAACATAACATTTGTTACAATACCCCTGGTTGACTTGGAGCTTGACCTCAAGATTCAAAATCTGGAAAACGCAATTTGAATGTCTCCAAATCCTCCCAAGCAACCTTAGTAATTGGCATACCTTGCCAATGAACCAACACTTGAACGCCCGCTTGATTACCCTTTTTTAACAATTTGTGATCCAAAATTGCTTGAGAATGAATACTCATAACAGACCCAGAGGTAATTGAGTCACGGAAGAATTCGAACCCGGTGCAACTTTTAACTGAGAAACTTGAAATGATGGGTGAATCTGAGAAGTAGTATGTAAGTCAAGATGGTACTCTACTGACCAAATCTCTCCAATATTAAGTAAGGACCAAAATATTTGGACCCAGTTTTTGATTTTTGTGATGTTTAAGTGTAGTCTGGACATAGGCTTGCAATTTAACATACACCCAATCACCAAAATTAAAATGTCGTTTTGATCTATTATGATAAGCTAATTGCTTCATAGATTCTTAGCTTTAGCCAAATTAGCTTTCAAAGTTACCAACTTGCTTCCCTTGCTTGAAATCAAGTCTCTACTGACTTTAACTGTGTATCATTAGGAATATATGGAATGAACAAAGGTGAAAGAATTCCATATAATGCCAAATGGGGGCATCCCAATGGCAGAATGAACAGTGGTATTATACTACCATTCAGCCGATGTAAACCATCTAGGCCATAGTCTAGAATCATCCATCACCATACATTGCAAATACGTTTCCAAGCATCTGTTCAAAACCTCTGTTTAACCATCAGTTTGTGGGAAGTAAGCCGGAGAAAATTTTAATTGAACCCCTTGAAGATTCATAAAATCCTTCTAAAATTGGCTTAGAAAGATAGGATCACGGTCTAAAACATTAGTGTTAGGGCAACCATATAACTTTAATACATTTTCAAACCCTAACTGAGAAATTTGAGAGGCAATGAAGCGTCCATATTTGGCGAATCTATCAATGACCACTAAAATGACATTATTACCAAATAATTTAGGCAACCCATTGACAAAATCCATGGAAACATCATTGAATACTGAAGTAGGAGCAGGAGGAGGTTGCAACAAACCAGGGGTAGAGACTCGTTCATATTTGGATTTGTGACTGATTTAGTACCCTTGAACCCATTGCTTGACATCATTATTACACTTCTTCCAATAAAAAAATTGTTTGAGTTTTTAGAGTGTAGAATATAGTCAGAATAACCTCCCACAAGAGAATAATGACATAAGTGTACAATGTCATGTCTTAACCGGGATGATCACCAATAACCACTTTATTCTTTTTTTTAAAAAAACTTGTCCATCCCATGACCATTTCAACCCTTGGAAGTATGAAATATCTATACTAATCAAATGCGAGTTTTTATGGACTAAATGAACAATCCGAAAAATTAAAAGTTATTATAATAGGTCGGGGTTCGAGTTTGAAAAATGATGAATGTTACATTACGCTCCTTGTACCTATCATGATTAAGTACACCGTAGTGATCCAATTCCTTAAAATTAAATAATTAAGCATACGATGATTATTATATTTATGATAATTAAGGGTCGTCCTACAGTCCACCCATCAGAACTCACTTTATTTTTTCTGTCAAGGTATACGTATATACATATGTGTTTCGTTTAGTTATATTTATATATTGTTCGAGGGTTTACTTGACAATGTTTATACATAGAAATATATCGATTTACTCAAGGAGATACTTGCACAAACCAACTTTGTATGATATCCAACGCATATACTAGGTGCACGGTGAAAAACATGGTTTCCCCTAAATGCTCAGTAACATCAACTGGACGCATGTTGGATGGGATATGTGTCCTACGACCTAGCGAGGTCAGTTCCACTTGGGTGATCAACATGGCCCCACTATTATGCTTGAGGCGGGACGATGATTATTATATTTATGGCAATTAATGGTCGCACTACGGTCCACCCATCAAGACTCAGTTCATTTTTTCTGTCAAGGTATACATATATACATATTTGTTTCGTTTATTTATATTTATATATTGTTCGAGGGTTTACTTGACAATGTTTATACATAGGGATCATATAGATTTACTCACGAAGATATATGCACAAACCAACTTTGTAGGATATCCAACGCATACACCAGTTGCACGGTGAAAAAATGGTTTCCCCGAAATGCTCGGTAACATCAACTGTACGCATGTTGGATGGGATATGTGTCCTACGACCTGACGAGGTCAGTTCCACTTGGGTAATCAACATGGCCCCACTATTATGCTTGAGGCAGTGGCCTCCCAAGATCTTTGGTTCTAGCACGCGTTTTTTGGTGTTGTCGGGTCAAATAACGACATAAATGTTATCAAACAGTCACCAATATTCGAGACATTATTGAAGGGGTTAAGCCAACTCAATCGTTTTATGCGAATGGGGAACAATTCAAGCATGGCTACTATCTGGTTGGTGGAATTTAAAACGAAAGGTCGACGCTTGTTCAAGCTTATGCATCTCTAGTTGAAGACAAACGGAAACACTTTAAGAAGAAGAATGAATCGACACGAAAAGATATTGAAAGGACGTTTGGAGTTCTAAAAAATTTTTTTCATTTGGTTTTAAGGCCACTACGGATGTGGTCAAGGGAGAATATAATTGATATTGTCTGCACTTGTATAATTCTTCATAACATGATTCTTGAGGACCAATGTATGGCTATTTATTAAAACTACCAAGGTGACATCCCACGACTCGAATCGACAATCACCGATGATGAAAAACTCCAAAACGTCATATATCTCAAGAACCACAAGGTCCACGGAAACCTTCGACATGAGTTGATCGAGCATTTGTGGGCTAGACGTCCCGATAATCTTGTACTAGACTAGTATTATTTGTTAATCTCTTTATTTTAATGTGATTTTGGTTAGTTTCTAAATTTAGAAGAAAAAATTAACTAAATAAATCAGATAATTCGCTGATGCCACATGAACCACAACACGCTCTGACGGATTCAACAAGTGTCCATTCAACATCTAGTCAACGTTGCATAACACAATATTATTGGATGAATTCAAAGCCCGATTTCAATGACAACGCATAGCTTTATTATGTTACATGGGTCAAGTTATTCTAAAAGGGGAAACAAAAAATGAGAAAGATGAGAATGATTTGTAGCCATGCAAAAAAACTCTTCAAAAAGTTTTTTAAAAAGTTAATAAAAAAATCATAAGTCAAAATTTAATAAAAAAACGAAAATAGTAAAAAACATAAAAATGTTTCTACCGTCTTTCTCGTTCTAAAAAAAGACACAATAGTGAGTGAAAAAGATCATTGTGTATTTTTGTTTATCATTTTGTTTTGTGTTTATTTTCGCCATTAATTGTGTATTTTTTTCTTAACATTGTGTCTTTTTTTTTTTTGATATTGTGTTATATTACTCAACATTATGTTATATTTTGTCGACATTGTGTTATATGTTGCGATCTATTGTGTCTTTTTTAGTTTAATTGTGTCTTTTGTTCATTTTCATCATTGTGTCTTTGATCTCGGCATTGTCTTTTTGTTGATTTTTTTAACGGGATTGACGGAGGAAACATTTTAGTTTTTTATTTATATTTGAGTTATAACTTTTTTATTATTTGTTTTAAAATTGATTTATAAGAGATTTTTTATATGGTAACAAATCTTTCTCATTTTTGTCTATGTCCCTAATCAATGTCCCATTCTTTCATGTCCTGCTTATATCTAAATAATAATAATAATAATAATCTATACTATCTTACAATAAATACATATAAGAAGGACAAAATTGTCTTTTGAATATCAGAAATCCCCTTTTGCAAGATCTGATCTCACAAAAAGAACCCTAGATCTATTCCTTCTTCATCGTTCCCAACAGCTTCATTTCATCTTCAACTCCCTTGCAGGTAAGTACAACGGTTTCTTAATACCTTACCATAACGATCTCTTTGATTTTTGTGATCCGATACGCGGGATCAATCTAATATTTTGATGCTAAAAATGCACCTCTTACAGAGATTATTTCTAATAATTCACTTTTTAAGGTAATATATATTGTATGATTTTGGCAGGAGGTGTTTACTTTGTAGTGGATGTAACCATGTTTCATTTCGTTTTCAGAT
This sequence comes from Bidens hawaiensis, assembly GCF_021521415.1. Classification (NCBI taxonomy): domain Eukaryota; kingdom Viridiplantae; phylum Streptophyta; class Magnoliopsida; order Asterales; family Asteraceae; genus Bidens; species Bidens hawaiensis. The sequence continues at coordinate 4,505,946 of NW_027491020.1, read as the reverse complement.
TCATTTCGTGTATATTAAAAATTGATTAAACATAGAGTAATTCTTGTACAATTTACAAATTTGAACTTGAAATGAAAATTGAATTAACTGAAGTTTGATTTGATTAAAGTATATTGATTACCATTAACTGAAACTGAACCAAAATTAATTGAGAACTGACTTAACAAAAAATCGAATTAACCGAAAGTTCGGTTACGGTTTTGGTTTTGTACCCTTGGTGATTCGAGTTACCTAAACCAAACTGAACCATACATATCTTTATGTATTTTCAACTTATTTCTAAATTTTATACATCCATTTTATACGGCTGAATTCACCATTCAACCCGTGGTTCTTGATCGAACTCTTAATTGAACAAGTATTTACGTTCAAGTTCGTTCATTTAAAATATGAACATGTTCGTCTTTGTTCATGTTCATTTGTTTAAAATCTAAACGAGCAATTCAAGAACATAAACGAAAATAAATGAACAAAGTTAAATGAACATATATGAACCAACATACAAAAACATTATTTTGAAATGGTTCGTATCTGAGTTCACGATTCGGTTTTCGAGTATACATTATTTTGAAATTGGTTTGTTCGAACTCTTTTGGTTAATTGATTTAACCGAATAATGATATGTATGTTTCTTGGTTTGTTTATGAAATTCAGTTGGTTATCGGCTGAAAGTTTTGTCCGTTTAAAGGCCTATGCTTTACATACTCATTTTGACCCCTTTTCTTATAGTTAAATTCAAGGAACTACTTTGTTTCAGGCAACCGAATTGCAGATGCTATTTTTACTCAAAAATGAAAATTAAAGTTTGATTTTTTTTATTAAGAGGTGTTAACATCTCACATATGAAGTTTGTATCAGTAACTTTCTTTGGTTTTCATCATTCTCTAAAGCTATTAAATTGTTTAGTTTGGTTTGATTTTATACTGAACTTACGGTTCGTTTTGGGTCTTGCATGTGATAAAAAACAAACCAAGCCGAAGTGAATTTATATAGTAAGCTAATATAAATAAGTAATTAAACTTTATATAATCTAATCATTTTTCACATGTATTTAAGTTTCACGGTATGCTCAAGTTTCATACGATCGGTTATTAGTATATAATGTAAACTAAACTTTTTGCTATAGATTATAGTTCTGAAACCGACTGAAGTAACAAAAAAGTTGATCGTGAAAACCAACCAATGACCGGTTTGGACGGTTTCACTGTTTTAAATCGGAACGTGAACACATGTACATGTTTTAAAGATCTATAAGTGGTTGAGTTTTGTGCTAATGAATTCTCCTAACATATGCAGATTTGCTCTTCGGAATTCTGTGCTCGCCACCAAGAGGAGCTTATTCCCAAAAGATAAGTAATACCCCAGTTTGTTTTCAAATGTTTGCAGCAATGATTTGAGATATACAAAAGGGTTTGTTGCTTCAGCTCATCTTCAGATTATTATTCTAAAATTATCGTTTTTTAATCACAATTAACTTAGTTATTTTTTCTTAAAAAACATCACTACAGATAAGTGTTTTCAGCTTAACCCATTCTGACTTGTTTGACATCATCTACTGCATCATTTGGATGAGTTTGGAAGACTTGAAGTGGTTTCCGGCTTAACTCATTATGGCCTGTTTGACATCATCTACTACACATCTGGTCTACCGCATCATTTGGATGATTTTTGGAAGAGTTGACTTGTTTGCATATCTTTGTTTGGGTATATTTTGTCTCTCTATGTTCCATCTATTTATTTTGATTTTGTTAGGTGTAATATAACTGTTTTTTTTATCCCTCTTTGTTTGTTTTGGTTGTGTGAAACACGTGTTGTAATAGATAAAATAATTTAAACATCTACTTAAGTTGAAGTACAATGAATAGTTGAATAGTTGTGTTTCGATTTTCACAATAGGTTTGGTTCAGTTTCGGTTTTAAGTTTTTGATTTATTTTTTATTTTATTTTTTCATTTTTATGATGCTTTTGATTTTGTTTTGGTTTTAGGCATGAAATCTTTGAGCTAAAAACTAGCCCAAAATAATGAATTTGAACTTGAAACTTTCTAAAACAAGTATTATGAATATTGGTTAATCAATTAATATGGGTTATTTGGTTATAACCACATTTAAATTTTTTATAACGGGAAACCATATCGGTAATCATTAGTCGTTCACTTGCACATTCGGCTTCACCTTAGCCTACGTTCACATGGTGTTATTTTATTAGCGATTTGTATATATATCCCGCCGCATCGCACGGGTACCTGCTAGTAATAATAATAACTAGGAAGAATAAGGGTAAATAAAATGAAGCCTTTTTTTCTCCGTATCTTGTTAAAAGAAAGAACCCATACATACTGGTTTTCTCAACAACCAGATAGAATAGACAGACCATAGATGATAATGATAATGGGCTAGCGGCCCGTGTATGGTCCAGATAGATGATAATGGCCCGTGTCGTGTGTATGGAAGGAATATACAATAATAATAATAATAATAATAATACCAAACCAAACCAAACCAAACCAAACCAAACCCTACCCGTTTCCTTCATCTTCATTTCTTGTCTTGTCTTGTTGTTCTGTTGTGTCTATCATCGCCGAATCTACCTTCCAACTTCATCGAGGTGCGATTTCTTTTGCCTTTAATGTAGTGATAATCTTATCTCATAACCACTCTTATGTTAGATTATTATTATTATTTGTGCTGGTAACTAATTATGATGAAGCACTACTGTTATGTTTTTTTGGATACTCATTACTAACTATTTACATTCTCCATGGATTTTATTATGCCAATTAACAAATCATATACAAATCTCTTAACTCTCATTCACTTTCAAATAACATTACAATTGTTTGTTTGTTTGTTTTTATTTTTCACCCAACTCTCAATTGCTTCAGTGAATTTACCATCCAATTTTAATGACTCTGTTGAATCTTGATATTGATAATCAGCACCAGTCTTTTAAAGTCTGCCGAACGAAATGGCCTCTCAATTGAGCAAAAAGCGAAAGGTTAGTATCATATCACAAGTTGAAGTTATCTCTTCATTTTTACTAATAATTGTTTTGGCCTCAGTTTGTTGCTGACGGCGTGTTCTTTGCCGAGCTGAACGAGGTCCTCACCAGGGAACTTGCGGAGGATGGCTACTCGGGTGTTGAAGTCAGGGTTACACCCATGCGCACAGAGATCATCATCAGGGCTACCCGTACCCAGAACGTTCTTGGTGAGAAGGGAAGAAGAATCAGGGAGCTGACCTCACTTGTTCAGAAGAGGTTTAAGTTCCCAGAAAACAGTGTTGAGCTTTATGCCGAAAGAGTGAACAACAGAGGCTTATGTGCCATTGCTCAGGCCGAGTCCTTGCGTTACAAGCTGCTTGGAGGTCTTGCTGTTCGCAGGTTCTTTTTCTCTCAACTGCTAATACTTTAATAATAAAGCAGCAGCACATTGAGCTTGATAAGATACCATTAACTAATATTTTTTTTTTCGTTTTCAGGGCTTGCTATGGTGTTCTAAGGTTTGTTATGGAGAATGGAGCTAAGGGGTGTGAGGTATGAATGTATGGTTATCCTTTTGTTACTTTATCTATATGGCAAACAATTGTTACATTTGTCAACTATACTCAGGTGATTGTTAGCGGAAAGCTTAGGGCTCAGCGTGCGAAAGCAATGAAATTCAAGGATGGATACATGGTATCGTCTGGTCAACCAGTCAAGGAGTACATTGACTCTGCTGTCAGACACGTGCTTCTTAGACAGGTTGGGAATTCGATATATTGTTTTTATATGTTATCGTTTAGATGTTTATAGAATTAACAGATATTGGTGTAAAACAAACAGGGTGTTCTTGGTATCAAAGTTAAGATCATGCTTGACTGGGACCCAACCGGAAAGCTTGGGCCTAAAACACCGCTACCAGATAATGTTGTAATCCATATGCCTAAGGATGATGTGGTTGCACTCCCACCCAAAGAGGTTGAGGAATACAGGCCACCACTTGTGCTTGGTGACGAGCCTTTGCCCATGTCGGTTCCTGTCTAAATCTTCAGTCTGCAACACCAGATTTAAAAATTTGCATGATAAATTTTGGTTGTGTTTTCTGTTTGAATTTGCATTTGGGCTTTTTAATGTGTACTGATGCTGTAATCATACTATTTACTGTTAGTTTAATGGTACTTTAGGAGTGATGAGATAATGTAGGTCATTGTATAATACTACAATGTGTCATATGAATCAAAACAAGTTAAACTTGGTGGTCATCAAATTAATTATTTGGTGATATAGATCAACTCAATTAAAATAGGTAGCTTTTGGAACAATTACACTTGTGACTTCCAACTTGTTTTGTTGCAGTACTGGACCCGCATGTGTTGACAGGCTAAACTCAGTTTTGTCCTTTTTAGTTCCCGGTCACTATCCATTAATTTCGTACAAGTTTGGTTTGTTTTATTCATCTTCTTTTCTCTTCTCTCTCTATATTATACAGCTTGTTAGCTCACTGTTCATTTCACAGAATCTAATGGAGTACGAAAGGATTCACAGTCACAAGCCTCCTCAGGTTATTAATTAATAATTTATTTCATTACCCCTGTTCATCTTCCTTTTTTTACTATTCTGCAAATACCAGTAAATAAATATAATATGTACGTACGTATGTATGTATGTATGTATACAGCAAAACCAGTAGGATCTCTGTTCTTGTTTCCATTTACACGCAACATCTATACAGTAATATGATTTACTCAACCTTTATAAACTTGGTAATAATATTATGGAGTATTTGTGTTGTGGATTTGAATATTATATTATATTATTATATATAGGTTGGTATAATATCTCCTAGTAAGTTGAGGATGAAGCTGACTGGACAAAAGAAAAAAGATGCAGCAAGAACATGAACATCTCCTTGTAAATTTCAACATGATACAGAGTTTGTTAACAACTGTTTATTAGCTTCAAATTCTAATCAAGAACAAGGTATGTCTGTTTTATTTTTCATTTTATTAGTTTTCAATATTGTTTCAAACTTGAAGCCTTATATATTTTGCTGCCATAGATCATCATATGTTAGACAAATGTTAGATTTAAGCAACTGATTATTATTATTATTATTATTATTATTATTATTATTATTATTATTTTCCAAAAATCTTTTCTTGCAATCAAACCGGTCACTACTGATTAAATTTTGGCTAATCGTTGACATTTCCGTCAGACCGGTAAAAAAAAGTCCTTTTTAATATTTTATTTATTTATTTATTTATTTTCAAAGGCAGTCGGATCTTGGTTTTGTCATTGATTTGTTATGTTACGTTTAATTGTCTACATTTGAAAATTTATGTCAACATTTATGTGTAATTTTTCAAAGTTGTAATACATATATATATATATATATATATATATATATATATATAAAAGGGAAGGTTAACGTACAAATGAAATTAACGTGCTAAACGTGAGAAATGAAAGTTAATTAGAAAACGAACTGAACGCCTAACTGCAAACTCAAAGGTCAACATGGTGCTGGCTCTAATAATAGTTGCATTTCATGTGTATTTTAATTGGTTTGGAAATGAAAGTTATTGTAGCTGTTTGTTTAAGGAGGCAACCTTTTTGGTTGGCTCTCAATAACAATAATAATATACGTATTTTGTTTAATACAAAGTTAAAAGTATTGTGTATGATTGTATATCATAAATGTTGCTTTGTGTGTTTTATTTTATGGATGGAACCATATATTTTAATATTTGCATTGTGTTCAATCTTGTTTTTCTTTTTTATAACTTCTAGATCGATATTATAAGAACATGGTTACATATTTTTAATTAAACTTCGAGATTAAAACAAATTATTTATGCAAAATGATATAGATTAGGAAACGAATGACCCTGTACAATAGCATTTTCTAATGTTTTTCAGCAGTATTTTGTAATGTATTCAATTTATAGGATTTATCATTATTATTTTCGATTATTAACATTAGAGATTCAAATACTAAAACCAAATGATTTTAAATAATATGGATTATTTTCTTCAACTTATAAAATTAGAAGTGAATATATAATAATTTAGACAATATTAGTAAAATGTTCAATCTCATGTCGGATGCATAACTAGGGGTGAAAATATATTCAACAAGAACGGATCAGGCGATCAAACTTCCAACTCACCACCGGCACCCACCAACCGCAGACGATGTATTTTCATATCTGTGGCGATCTTCATGATGATCGTCGTTTCAATCACGATCACGTGGGCGGTCACTCTCCGTACGTTGCATGTGGCGATCTTTATGCTGATCGCCGTTTCAATCACGATCACGTGGGCGGTCACTCTCCGTACGTTGCATGTGGCGATCTTCATGTTGATCTCCGTTTCAATCACGATCACGTGGGCGGTCACTCTTCGTACGTCGCATCACCACACTGTGTCTTTCATCGCGCCACTCTCACCCCCTTCATAATATAAGGAGATCTTTCCGGATTATCTCATCGGCGCGACAATTCAGTTACCTTCGTCACTCACAATCGAATATGAAGCAGATAAATGCATGTAATCATTGTATGGTAAGTTGCCTGATTAACTAGAACTCACTCAGCGTAACTGATTTTTAGTATGCATGCATGTAAATACGCTTAAGGAGCTAGTGAGAACGGAACATGGCAAGGATTGAACGACTGGCATCTCAAGAGAGAAGAAGTGATGTTTTAAAAATCATGTTTTATGATACGTTTTAAAGACGAGTTTGTATGTTCTTTATGAATACTTCTAGTTTTAATTAACTCTGAATTGTAGAACTGTGTTTATGAGTAAATTCAACGTCCAAAATGAGGCACCGGTAACGGGGCCTTACAAGTTGGTATCATAGTAAAGTTCGAGAGATTTAAGTATCCTACATGCTTAGACTCGAACAGAGAATGAGATTAAAGTAAGAAAAGAAAGATGTCAATTCAAGAATGCCATGTGTCACTCAGGCAAGCTTAGTAAAGGTAAAAGTATGGTTAAATAATGAATGTTCATGTTAACTTAACTGTTACAGAAAGGATATGTGAATCTTAGGGATATGATTAATTGATTGTTTGATGGATTAATTGTTTGAAAATAAAATTAGCACAAATAGACACGCAAGAGGAAGTGTATAGGACATGGAGTAACGTGATCAGCTAGTCACAGCTGGCCATTGTTATTACCTGTTAGCCTTACTATCCTTATATTAAATAGTTCCTTGAGTGATGACGTTTGTGTTTTCCCTTTTTAGAATACGATGGCTGGAGCTAGAGAAGTTGTGAGAGCAGTAGGTCGCTCTGGACGTCGTGGCAGGCCACATAATGTCCGACCACCTTCTGTAGAATCAACCTCTAACACCGGAGAGGAAGGAAGCACAGCAGGTCGAAACCCGAGCAACAACGAAGGACATCGGCTTGATCATGCAGTTCAAGCAACAATTGTTCAAGCTGTAGCCGCTGCTGTGAAGAACTTGAGTCCCGAAGGATCTGCTAGAAGTCGCGAGAGAACTGCTGAAAGGTCTGGTAACCACGGTAGGAGGGATGATGAAAAAGAGAGGTGATTCAAGTGAAGTTCGGTCTATTAAGGTGGATGATAGGAAGATAGGCCGAGGTGGGTGCAACTACAAGTCATTCAAAGGTTGTGACCCGCCTAAGCTTACTGGTTTAGGGGACGCAATCGCTACTCTCCAATGGATAACCGCAATGGATAAGGTTATCCGAATTAGCGAGTGTCGTCCTGATCAAGTTGTGGGTTACGCTACCAAATCATTCGGTGATGAGGAAATGTACTGGTGGTAAAGTGTGGAGCAGAGAAAGACCCGGGAAGAGATTAAGGCTTTAAGGTGGGATAACCTGAAGGAGATGGTCATGAAACGTTTTTGTGCTGATGTTGAGGTTGAGAGGACTGAGATAAAGTTTCTGAATCTGAAGGTGGGTAATATGACGCACCGCGAGTACACCAATGAATTCAACCGCCTGCCCAGGTTAGTGCTGGATATGGTGAACACCGAAGCTAAGCGGATCAAGTGCTACGTCAGAGGACTTCCACAGAATGTCCGCACGTTAGTCAGGGCTAGTAAACCAGCAACCTTTGATTCTGTTGTTGAGCTCGCAGAAATGGTTTATAACGACCTGGCTGTGGACGATGTGGTAGTGGAGGAGAAGAAGGAGAAGAAAGGGACTACCCCTGCTAAACGGTCTGGCGATGTGGGGACAAAAACTAATGAGAGGAGGTTTAAGATTGGAAACAAGGATGCATGCAAGGTGTGCGGGAATATGCATTTGGGAGAATGCAAGGCTGGTCCAAACCAGTGCTACCGATGCCGTAAGAAGGGACGCATCTCTCGTGAATGCACCGAAAATTAGAAATGTTACAATTGTGGTAAGTCAGGTCATATACCTAGAGATTGTGGAGAAGCCATAGCAGTGGAGGGAAGGAAGGGAGGCGCATAGAAGGATGGTCTATCATCCACCTAGCAAGTTGCAGGAGAATAAGTGGCTTGTCGTAGTTATTTCATATTAGTACTTGTTAAGGGGTGTCTTGTGTTAAAGTATGAACCAATGTTTATTGGTAAGCTTACATGATTCCTTTTATGTTTTTTTATGAATGACTTGTGATTTCGTACGAATGATTTGTGATTGACCTATCGGGCCAAAAGTGGACAATAATGATTAGAGTAGCGTGCCATTTATAGTGTGGTAAAATCTATCATTGGGAACTTCTCGGGAAGCTACCTAAGAAAGCTAAAACCCATGATCAACTCGATGAGTGTTAAGACAAGAGGTAAAGCGGTAAGCGAGAAAGTTAGGACGTATCCTGTTTGGGTAACTAAGTAGGTTTCGGGGACGAAACCTCTTTTAAGGGGGCTAGACTTGTAACATTCCATAATTTTGAATAATAATTATTAACATATGATTTATTATGAAGAAAAAGTTTGCTTGAGTTAGTAAATAATAATAAAATAATAAATATGGATAGATAAGTAAGCTAATTAGATGGAATTAATTATTAACCAAAAAGGAAAGATGGGCCTTAGGTCCATGGGCTTAAGGGAGTATAAATACCCCTTAAACCCTAATCCTCTCCATTTCCATCCATTCCACACTATAGCCTACACCATAAAACACACACTTAAGCCAAAAACACCTTCATAACCGGCGGCCAAGATCCCAACCCAAAAATCAAGCATAGAATTAGATCTTCAATCATACAAACAAGAAACAAGTCCAAGGTCACGTATTAAAGCAAACCGTAGCTAGAAGTGAATCGTAAAGGTACGTTTTATCTTAAAGGTTACATTTTTATAGTTCGTTTTCCCTATGGGTTGATAGGAAGGAAGATCGGTCATCCTTATGCAATAAAAATGTGAACTTGATGTTAAAAAAGGACTTAATCAACTTACTAGTTAGAGACTTAGCTAAAAACAGGTTTGCGATTGATAAAGGTTTAAGCTTTATGCCCAAATGGGTTAAATCTTGATGATGTAATAATATGGGGTGTAAAAAGGTTAGGGAGATTAAAAAAAGGTGGTTAAAACCAATGATACGCACCATAAAACAGTTAACTGGGCTAGAGAAGAAATGAAAAGATAGGAAAATATGAGCTAAAAAGCATCAGACCTGAGTTCTCGGTCAACCTGAGTTCTCGGTTCATATTGAGATCTCGGCTGAGTTCTCTGCCTTGGAGTTCCCGGCCACTTAGTGACCTGATATGGTTTGTGGGCCTGGCCCAGCTAGATCCAAGAGCTGTTATAAACAGTGGGCCTGATCTAACTAGTTGGCCCATCTGTATGAATTGAACAAACGAGCCTAATCTAGACAATGCATTGGTTAACTAAAATACCAACTTAATTAATTATATAGTTAATTAACAAATATATATTTAACAGTTAGCCGTGCACAATTAAAGAGAGGGATTACTATTGGCTCCGAGCGTAACCGGATCTAGGTGAGTTTCTAGCTCTATTTCCTTGTTATGTTTTCGGGGTTGTATGCATACTCGATGTGATTAATTAATACACTTATCCTAAGTGATAAGTGTATGCCATATATGATTTATGTGAAAGTATGAATGATTGCTCGTCGGTACGTGAACGATCTTCGGATATTGCACGTAACGACAGGGAAAGTTATGTTTTTCGGTGCGTGAACAATCTTAGGATATTGCACGTATCGCCAAAGAGAATGATTGTCAGGTAATAAGCAGTGTGTATGAATGTTATGTTGTGACTTGTTTATTATGTAAATGATGTAGCAATAATAAGTATGTTGTAGGTAGGTCGAGTTAGAGTGTGGTAGAAGTGGTTACAAGTTGGTAAGGGTGTAAGTGGCATGACGATAGTACGTGGTAGGGTAAGCCTATACGTGCCCTCGTTATTAAGTGGCATGACGATAGTACGTGGTAGGGTAAGCCTATACGTGCCTTCGTTATTAAGTGGCACAACGATAGTACGTGGGAGGGTAAGCCTCTGTTTGCCTTCGTTAAATAAGTGACATAACGTAAGTACGTGGGATGGAAAGCCTCAATGTGCTTCCGTAATTAAGTGGCTAAGATGTAGGGGCAGTATAGAGGTTAGCAGTGAGGTGAGCAGGTTAATGGACGACTATGTGTCTTCCGACACGTATATATAAATGCATGTAATGGTTGTATGGTAAGCTGCCTGATTAAATAGAACTCACTCAGCATAGCTGACTTTTAGTATGCACGCAGGTAAATACACTTAAGGAGCTAGCATGAGAACGGCACATGGCAAGGATTGAACGACTGGCATATGAAGATAGAAGAAATGATGTTTTATATATCATGTTTTATGGTACGTTTTAAAGACGAGTTTGTATGTTTTGTAATGAATGCTTGGAGTATTATTTAACTCTGAATTGTAAAACTGTGTTTATGAGTAAATCCAACGTCCAAAGTGAGGCACCGGTAACGGGGCCTTACATATATCTTTCATACACATACATCTTTCATACACATACCTTCCTTGTTAGTATATGCAATATCCGAAGATTGTTCACATACCAACAAGCTTTCATTCACATTCAAGTCATATATTAATTTTCTTATAAATCATACATGACATACACTTACCATTTAAGGTATGTGTATTAACTATCTGATTGAGTATGCACACAACCCCAAAAACATAACAAGGAATGGGGCTAGAAACTCACCTGAATGCGGTTACATTCACCGTTTATGGTTATTCCTTTCTTTAGTTGTGCACGAGTAACTGTATAACAATTACGCGTATTAGTTACTATCACTATCCATATCGTATATCTAGTTTTATTATAATCGGAGGCAGCGCCCCTGGCAGAGGGGTTCTAGGGGCGGCAGCCCCTAGCAGGGTTCAAGGGGCAGAGCCCCTGGCTGGGGTCGAGCTGCCAGGTCAGCTTGGAAAAATTTTAATACCATTAACTGTCTTAACACATTTTTCATTAGAATTCTTAATTATTATTTTATTTGCTAACTCATAAAGTTCAAGGGCTTCTTTGTAATTAATCCATTTTTATCTAAGTCAAGGGACCTTTCTGTCATTTTTTCAAACTTTAGTTCGTCATTCAGTTTGTTAATGAAGGAGGCTCCTTCGTTATCTCTTGACGAATTGGCCTTAATAACGAATCGGTCCATATAACGAATCGATTAATCCATATAACGAATTAGTCTTATTAACGAACTATTTTTTTTATAACGAACTGGCCTTTAACGAATTGGGGTTAGTTCGTCATTCTTTCCTTAACGAATTGCTTAACGAATGAAGCTAGTCGTTATTCTTCATTAACGAATTGACATAACGAATTGTTGTCAGTACTTTATTTATCCGTTAGCGAACAAGGGTTAGGTCAAAGAATGTCAGAAACATTCTTTGACATTCCCTTACCTCGTACACCTTTTCCAGCGCCGCCTTCCCTGGAAACACGGGCAGTGGCCGGAAAAACGTATTTTCGCACCATTTTCACCGTTTTTCGTTCAGTTCGATCCAGATCTGAGCTAGGGTAACCCTTAAGCCTATCATTTGACCGGTTTATACTCGATTCTATCCGGATGTCGTGATTTCAACAGTTTAGGGTGTCGGCTCCGTTTCGCGACTAGATCTAGTGGGTTTGGATATCTACAATATCATACTATCATTACCTCGGATCGATGCTCGTTTTCTTCTTGCTATATCGGTTAGTGAGAGAAAGTAGGATGAGAGAGAGCTAAGTGTGTGTTTTTGATGGTGTAAGGAATGAGTGAAATGGATTGATTAATGCATAATTATTGCTTATATATTATGTATCATGGGCTTAAGCCCATGGTCTTTTCCTCCTTTCCTTATTAACCCAAGTCCATTACCCATATTACTTAACCCAACACGAGCCCGACTCAACTCATGTAACATCGTGAAAATTTCGAGTTAAAAAATGTCAACTTTCTAAAGTCAAGGGACCAAATATGCCAAATTTCAAACCTTAGGGTTTAAAGTGAAAATTCTGTTTTCTTGTCCTATCGCGATACGCAACGGGACAAAGGACAAGCCCATCGCGTATCATGATGGGGTTTGGCCTGACACGTTGTGACACGTGTACCACGTGGCACACGGTGGCACCGTCTGCCGCCACGTGGCAACACGTCTGCATCGTGTGCCACGTGTCGCCACGCGGCGCAACGCCTGCCACTTGTCGCCACATGGCAGGCCTACACAGTGACTCGGCAAGCCTACTTCGCGCTACGCGACGGGCTTGCCAAGGAGCCCATCGCGTACCGCGATGGGATCCCAAATTTTGCCTATAAATAGCAAGGTCAGGATCTTCATTTCACACACCACAAATCAGCTTCCCTTTCTCTCTCTAACATCTCTCTACAATACCATAATCACATACTCGATCCACCTCGATAATCGTGCCATAATCCCTCGATAAGCGTGTTCCGATTCATCGTTTGTATATCAACGTTTCCTCGAAGTTTGTGCCACCCTCCACCCACATACGACCAAGGAAGGTGTTTTTTCTCGAAAGGCGTGTCTGCAATTGTCGAAGATTGGTGATCGTTGGCGTGCCAAGGAAGGTATACCAAAGTTGATCAAGAAAGAGAAGCGGCGTTGGAGTGCTGCTCAAGTTCCTAGGGTTTCTAAAACGCCAACAAGTTTAGGCGTAACGACTAACGAATATAATATAATATTAAAGACTTAAGCCTTAAGTTGAGGTTATACTCGATACCTCGATAAAAGAGATATAAACAAAACAAAGAAAAGAATAAAAGAAAGAATTTCAAATATGTATATATGTGTGTAAGTATATATGTATATTCTTTGTTATGAAGTTATTATTTAAGTAATAATGAGTATTCTTAAATAATAAAAGAAAAAAAAGAATACGTTTCTTTGAGATGAAGAAATGTCGGGTTTTTATATAAACTAAAGGTTTTTAAGTAAAAGAAATCTATGAACTAAAGGTTCATCGAGGTAGAGATATAAAATAAGACTAAAGGTCTTAAGCCGGATTGTATATCCGACTAACAAATGGTTATACTCGTACTATAGGTGCGAGATAGCAAGGGAAAGACCCTCGGACGGTGTTGAAGCCGACCCCAAAGCGAAAAGGTGAATACGCCCCAAACTTTTATAAACTTGTTTTCAAATGAGTCAAACATGTTATATGAAAATTGTTTACAAGGAACTATGTGTTCCTAAAACCATTATAAATGAAAGTATAAACCTAGCCCTTAGGCTGTGGTATACGTATGTCTGGATCCTTACATAGGTGGTACTACGCGATGGGCACATCGCACCACCCTGATCGTAGGACGCTTTCCCGCGGGAAGTACGATCATTGTGTATATTTACGGGTACATAACTAAGTCGAACGTTGCGGTGTTTGCTGAGGTGACCTGGAGTAGAGACTTGAATTTATAAATGTGTTATTTAACTTTATTATTCCTAAGCCACGATGGGCCGAGACGGGCGTAGTCTCGAGGGGTAATAAAGTAAAAGAAAATGTTTTAGCGTCAGCGTGTTCACCAGCATTCGTTGCTGACGTATTTTATTTACATTTTGCAGGTGAACAAGATTAGCGCTTGGGATGTTGAAGTGCTATTTATATATCCGATGGCTCAGATTTATTTTGTATAAACTTAATTATATAAATGGTGGGTTTGTAATATAAAACAAGTAATACTTGATAACTTAAAACGGGTATTTTTATAATCCCGACTTTTGATTATGTAAATAAATTACAACTTTGATCCTTATATTTTATAAGACTTCCGCTAATCAAACGTAACTCTGATTTATATACAAATATGGTACCAACTATTGGGTCACACGCCTAGGCCTTAAGTGAGGGTGTGACAACTCATATTTTATTTATTAACCAAAACGAGAAAACGGGATGTTACAAGTCTTTCCTCCTTAAAGAGGTTTCGTCCCCGAAACCTAACTATTACTAAAACAAATCTGGATAAAACTTGCGCATCTCTTCTTCAACTTCCCATGTGGCATCCGATCCTTTACGATGCTTCCATATCACCTTTACCAAGGGAATAGCCTTGTGACGGAGTTTCTTTTCCTTGCGGTCAACGATCTCTACAGGCTACTCGATATAGTTTAACCGTTCATCAACCTCAATGTCAACTAACGGCACATGTGACGTGTCATCGGTTAGACATTTTCTTAGATGAGAAACATGAAAGGTCGAGTGAATTCCCTCTAACTCCTCGAGTAAATCCAGCTTGTAAGTTACTTTGCCCACACGATCAACAATCTTAAACGGTCCAATGTACCTTGGACTTAGCTTTCCTCTCTTTCTGAAACGAATAATTCCCTTCCAATGCGAGACCTTGAGCATCACATTGTCGCCAACATTAAACTCGATCGGTCGTCACCGCTTATCAGCATATGAATTTTGTCGGTCTTGAGTAGCTTTCATTCTTGCCTTGATCTGATCAAATCTCGAAGAGGTTTCTTGAAAAACTTCCAAACTTCCAAGCTCCTTCTGACCAATCTCTCCCCAACATACAGGGGTTCTACATCGTCTATCTTGTAGCATCTCAAACGATGGCATACCAATACTCGAATGGTAGCTGTTGTTGTAAGAGAATTCTGCAAGATGTAGATGATCACCCCAACTTCCCCCAAAGTCTATAACACAAGCACGTAGCATATCCTCAAGGGTTTGGATAGTCCTTTCAGACTGCCCATCTGTTTGAGGATGATACGCTATACTGATATTCAGTCTTGTTCCCATAACTTAATGAAACTTCTTCCAAAATCTTGAAGTAAAAACGAGTATCTCTATCAGACACTATTGACAATGGCACTCCATGATTAGCGACAACTTCCTTTATGAACACATTTGCTAAAACTTCTTACGAGATGGCTTCTCGTATAGGCAGAAAGTGAGCACTCTTTGTCAAACGGTCCACAATCATCCAAATGGTATCATGATGTGTAGGTGTACGGGGTAGCTTAGTTATGAAATCCATGGTGATGTGTTCCCACTTCCATTCAGGTATCTCTAAGGGTTGTATCTTCCCATAAGGCTTCTGGTGTTCTGCTTTGACTTGCAAGCAAGTTATACACTTACTAACATAATCCACTACATCATTCTTTATCCCTGACCACCAGTAGTCTCTCTTTAGGTATTGGTACATCTTGGTGGATCCAGGATAAATTGAGTATCTCGACTTGTGAGCTTCATCTAAGATTCGACCTCTGATATTTCCATGGCGTGGAATCCACATACGGTCAAACCTAATTAAACACCATGAGTGTTTCCCATGAACTCGTCTTGTTGCCCAACAATTCTTTCTTTCTTCATTAGCCCTTCATTTGCAAGCACCTCAGACTGTGCCTTGACTATTTCTTCGAAGAGGTCTGAGTTAACAATCAACTTATACGACTTCACTGATGCAATGACTTCTTCATTCTTATGGCTTAGCTTGTCGGCGACCACATTAGCCTTACTAGGATGGTATTCGATATCACAGTCGTAGTCCTTAATCAACTCTAACCATCTTCTCTGTCTCATGTTCAGCTTCTTTTGCTCATAGAAATACTTTAAGCTCTTATGATCTGTGTAGATAGTACACATAGATAATGTCTCTATATCTTGAGAGCATGCACTACTGCTGCTAACTCTAGATCATGCATCGGATAAGTACTTTCGTGAACTTTCAAATGTCTGGACGCATAAGCTATCACCTTCCCTCGTTTCATCAACACGCAACCTAACCCACGATGCGAGGCATCAGTACAAACAACCAAATCCTCATCACCATCGGGTTAAGAAAGGATTGGAGCTTGTGTGAGTCTTTTCTTCAATTCCTCAAAAGATTCTTCCTGAAACTTACCCCAACTGAATACTACCGACTTTCGGGTCATACCGGTCAACGGTGTAGCTATCTTGGAGAAGCCTTCGATGAATCTCCTATAATAGCCAGCCAACCCTAAAAAGCTTCGTATATCTGTCGGGTTTGCGGAGTCTTCTAGTTTGTTATCACCTCAATCTTAGCTGGGTCCACGGTAATCCCTTCAGGATTGATCACGTGACCAAGAAACTGCACTTCTCGTAACCAAAATGCGCATTTGAAAACTTAGCATGCAACTTCTCTTTATTCAAAATCTCCAATACTTCTCTTAGATGTTCTGCATGGTCAGTCTCGCTCTTTGAATAGATCAATATATCGTCAATGAAAACGATAACTGATTTATCTAACATCGGCCGACATACCCTATTCATCATATCCATAAATGATGCGAGAGCATTCGTTAGACCGATTGACATAACGAGGAACTCGTAGTGTCCATACCGCGTCCAAAACGCTGTTTTAGGGATGTCTGCCTCTTTCACCTTTAGCTGATGATAGCCTGATCTAAGGTCTATGCGCGAAAACCAGCTCGAACCTTGTAGTTGATCAAACAAATCATCAATCCGCGGCAACGTATACCTGTTCTTCACCGTAACCTTGTTTAACTCGCGATAGTCTATGCACATTCTCATGCTCCCATCCTTCTTCTTAACAAACAACACCGGTGCACCCCACGGGGAAACGCTCGGCCTTATGAAACCTTTATCAGGGAGTTCTTGCAGTTGGGACATCAATTCTTTCATCTCGAACGGCGCCATGCGGTAAGGTGCTTTCGCGATGGGTTGGGCTTCTGGTATAAAGTCTATCTAGAATTCTATCTCACGCTCCGGTGGCAACATCGGAAGGTCCTCCGGGAACACTTCTGGATAGTCGCACACAACAGGAACATCTTTCACTTCTTTTTCCTCATCCGTAGCTTTTACAACATACGCCAGGTAGGCACCGCACCCTCGCCTTAACAATCCGTAGGCTTTTATCATCGAAATGAAATTAAGCCCTGAAATTTCTTTATCACCATAAACCGTCACCGTACCACCATCCAAGGATTTTAATCTTATTAATCTACTCTTACACACTATCTGAGCCTCAAACTCAGACAACCAATCCATTCCCAAAACCAAATCGAACCCTCCTAAGGTCATGACTTACAAGGTAACAGGGAACTCACGTCCCTCTAACTCAATCTTATAGTCCTTAACCATTTCATTATTCTAACCGAGGTTTCACTCGAGGTCTCTACTTTAAAAGTTTCCGGCACTCGGCAACATTTCATTTTGGCTAACTTACTAAATATTGTAGCTACAAAACTTCTATTCGTACCCGAGTCAAACAACACTGAAGCAGAAATACCATTCACTAGAAACGTACATGTGATAACATTAGGGATCTGCCTCGCTTGTTCCTGAGTCAGCATGTAGGCCCTAGTCCTAGGCCTAGCTTGCTCAGCATCCTTCCTTCCACTTCCTCCAGCTTCATCAGTGCACTCCCTAGCCATGTGGCCCGTCGTACCACACTTATAACACGCGGGCTTTGCAGTGTAATCCGGCGCATAATGTCCCACTTTTTCACACTTGTAACAGGAATTCGACCCAAGCCTGCACTCTCCACCATGAGCTTTACCGCACTTGTGACAGACATCAGTGCCCTTACCCCATTTGCACTCACCTCCGTGTATCTTACCACACGTCTTGCATGACCTCTTCTCCCAAACTCTCTGCTTCTTATCTCTAGGGTTCCACAACTACCGGGTTGTTTATTAGGAACAACCCATTTCTTCTCTTTCTTTTCTTCTACCACCACTTCATCTACAGCTAGATCATCGTAAACCATCTCTGCAAGATCTACAACAGAGTCGAAAGTAGCAGGTTTACTGGTCTTGACCAAGGTGCGGAGGTTCTGTGGTAGTCCTCTCACATAACACTTGATCCTTTTGGCTTCGGTGTTCACCATGTCAGGCACCAACCTCGAAATGCGATTGAATTTAGTAGTATACTCGCGGTGTATCATCTTTCCCGCCTTCAAATTCAAAAATCTCTCAGCCTTCTCGACTTCAGCATCGGCACAGAATCTTCTCATCACCAACTCCTTCAGATCATCCCATCTCATCGCCTTAATCTCTTCTTGACTCTTTCTCTGCTCTACAAACTCCCACTAGTACATAGCTTCATCTCCGAACGATTGGCTGATTGGGTAGCATAACCCACTGCTTGGTCAGGACGACACTCGCTAATGCGGATAACTTTGTCCATTGCGGTTATCCACTGGAGAGTAGCTTGCGTCCCCCAAACCAGTCAACTTCGGTGGGTCGCAACCTTTGAACTACATATAGTTACACCCACCTCGTCCTCTCCTTCTGTCACCAACTTTCACAGATCGGACCTCACTCGAATCACCTTCTGATGTGTGTTGCGCATGCTAGTAATATTTATAAGATAATGGTGTTTTTGCTTTTGCACAAGATCGTGTTTTAAATTTAAAAAAGTGACTTATACTAAGATTAAACACACACAAAATAGGCAAGTGTACCTATCATATATGTAGAATAGTATTGGTAAGAACCAAGTATCGATCCGTGGACACAAATGTTTCTAATAATGAATCGTCGTTTTACTTTAATCGGAGGTTTTAATCATATTGGGGTTGATTTTTACTTTTTATAAAATATGAATACTTATATATAATATTTAGGTGACAAGAAGAGAGTTTCTAAGCGAGTAATTCAATTATACGAAGGTTTACCATCTAATATCAAGGATCCACCCCATTATTCCTTGATGATTATTAAATGAACATGTGATAGACTTGTCCTAATAATATATGATAGAATAGTCCCTCATTTCTAAATGAACATATTCTATGACATAAAAGAAAGTAATATGCACATTTTAAAGTCCATCCTTTCCTAATGTCATGTTACCACGAGAATGTCAATTTAAGTAGAAAAACAGTTTGGTATAGTAGAACGATTAGGAGTGACTTCGATTTCTCAAATATCATTCCTAACAACTTCGAGTGGTTGTAGTTAACTCACACAACCTCCCCTTGGTTGATTTAATTAGGTCATAAGTACACATTCCATTAACATATGATTTCTTTAACTAGTATGATAAACTAAGCAATCGTGTTAACAATATTATTTCAGAATTAACAAAACTAGAGAAATAGATCATAGCTTGTAACTCATCATTTCTAAGTACAACATAAGGATCCATGTTTTATCTTGAATAAAGTATCAAAGTATTATTTTTACCATTTCTAGTTTCCAAGAACATGATTTACCATGAATGGTTATAAAATCATCAACCTTGTTGTATTGAATTAAAGTGATAAAACATTTCTTCATCAATGGATAATTGCAATATAACCATGTACTATACCAAACTAAACCACATGTTTCATGTAATCATCAAGTAAAATAAAGCTTCTCCATAGATTATAGATGGTAAATGGAGTTTAGCTCATAATGAGCATTGTTATGAACATAATAAGAGAAGATGATAACAAACACATGATTAAATAGAACAATGTAACCAAATGTGGATGAACCTCTCTTCTTAATAATGGATTATGATGGTGTTGATGATGATGATGGTAACCTCCAAGCCTTCAAACTCCTCACTAGATCTTCAATATGAGTGTAATGGGGGTGTTTTTATAAGTGAAAACCGTATAGAACTCTACTTCAAGCACACTTCTCAAATGACACAAGAGCATCTATTTATAGGATGTCTGAAGATAGAAGCACGGCCCCATGCTTTATTAAGCACGGCCCCGTGTCTATGTGTCCCAGTTGCATGTAGTCAGATCGTACATGATGACTCACCACGGGGGTGTGCTTTCAGAGGCACGCCCCTGTGCTTTTTTGACATGTGCTTCCATTCTTTTTTGTCTTTATTTGGAGGTGGCCACGACCCCGTGGCCAAAGAGGCACGGCCCCGTGCTTTTATTGACATGTGCTTAAATTCTTGAAGAATTTTGTCTTTTCTTGTTTCGAGAAGCATGGGGGCGTGTTTCTTGTTTTTATTGTGTTTTCTTCCGTTTTTCTGCGTCTTTTCGCTTGTTTCTTCGTTTGAGACTTGGGTTTACCTGAAATTACATTTTATTAAGATAAGTAGCCTTTTGTGCTATGTTATTTAATAAAAGTTGCAAATTCTTCACCACAGCCGCGACAGCTTGAGCAATGGCTGCCTGAACAGCAGGGTCAAGTTGATACCCTTCACTGTTGCTCGGATTCCGTCCAGCTGCACTTTCTTCTTCTCTTGTGATAGCAGCTGACTCAACAGATGGTTCTCGGACAACACGTGGCCTACCACGACGTCCAGTGCGACCACCATATCCGACGACCTTTCTTGCTCCAGCCATTGATATTCTATAAGGAAACACAAACTTCATCACTCAAGGAACTATTTAGTACAAGAATAATAAGGATAACAGGTAATAACAATGGCCAGCTGTGATTAGCTGATCATGTTACTCTTTGTGTCTTGTACACTTCCCTTTGCGAGTCTATTTGTGTTGGTTTCTACTCTTAACAGTTAAACAATCAAACATTTCACATGATCAATTACTCCTATCTCTAGCAATTAAGCTACTGCTTACACTTTCTTACATTACACACGAATTTAATCATGTACTTTACAATTACTTATCTTACTTGAGCGACACATGGCTATCTTGAATTGGCATCTTCTTTCTTTTCTTTCTTAAGTCCCATTTTCTGTTCGAGTCTAAGCATGTAGGATGCTTAATTCTCTCGAACTTATGCTCTGATACCAACTTGTAAGGCCTCGGTCCCGGTTCCCTACTTTAGCGTTGGATTTACTCATAAACACAGCTCTAAATATCAGAGTTAATTAAAACTTTTCGCGGAATAATAAAACTTCAAGCATTCATTACAATCATTCGATTCTTGTCTTTAAAACAAAACATAAAATAGTTTATTTAAAACATCATGACAAGTCTTCTTTGGATGCCAGTCCCTTCAATCCTGCCATGTGTCCTTCTCTCAATCCATCTGCTTCAATCTATTCACCTGCGTGCATACTAAAACTCAGCTACGCTGAGTGAGTTCTAGGTAATCAGGCAACATACAATACATTCACATACTTACATACATACGTATCTGAAGATACATATGTTGGGTCAATATTTGATGGTTTGTACTTAGTTATGTGTTTATTGGGTTTAGTGTTGGGCTATGTATGTAAACCGAGATCACTAAGGGATCTCGGTGGGCTTTGGGCTTTACTTTGGGCCTGATTGTTAGCTTCCCTATATATAGAGAATACATGTATAGGGTTTAGTGTTGCTAGTTGAGTTCATAGAAGTATTGAATCAGTTGTAGCCACCATCTAGAGAGCAAAAGATTCTGTGTGAATCGGTTTATGTATTAGACGATATATTGTTAATATAATCGTATGCATTGAAACCATATGACATCGTGTTCTTCATTTATATTGTTCTTGAATCACCACGTTAACTAGATTCCGCATATTTGACGTGTGTTAGTTGATATTATATTGTAGTGATCCAGATTCCGGACTTACAATTGGTATCAGAGCCTTAGACCTTTTCAGGCTCGTTATTGTGATATCAACGGATTCAAGAATAGTGTTCTTGGTGGTTTGATTATTTTTACGGTGATTAAAGTGACCGGAGAAGAAACAGTAAGGTTTTGGGAAGGAGTTGATTTTAGTTTGGAAATAAATCAAAATACCATAATTCTCGGGAGTTTGTTACTGAATTTGTTTGATTTTGGGGATTTCGGTCAAAGATACCAACTAGTTGGTCAAATAGTCATTGTTTTCGGCCAATAAGGGCAGAAAACCCATTGTTCTCGGCCATTTTTAAAGGATCTCGGCCAAAATTAAGGTGTTCTCGGTCAACAACTATAGTTCTCGGTCAATCATAAAGGGTATTCGGGTAGAAACTGAGTTCTCGGTCAAAATATCAGATTCTCGGTCAAACTATCAGGTTCTCGGTCAAACTCTTGACTTCTCGGTCAAAGTCTTGAATTCTCGGTCAAAAGGAAGGGTTCTCGGTCAACCATTGTTCTCGACCAAAGAAGTTTTCGGTCAACATAGAGTTTTTTGGCGGGAAAAATTTTCTTGAACGAAATTTTTCCAGAATACTCCTTATTAGTAAAAATCCATCCTTGAAAATTTTGGCGAAAACATTTTTTTTGGGTGATTTTCGGTGAAATTTTGGCGGGAAATTCGAAAAATTTGTCTTGAACGAAATTTTTCTTAGACACTTCTCTTGACTGGGACTTTCTTCTTGAGAATTTTGGCGATCATATTTTATCGAACAATTTTGGCGGGAAAATCAGTTTAATCTGATTAATTACTCAATGGATTCTTCACAACTCGTTTTTAAACCATGTTCTTTAAATTATGGTGAGAAAATATAAATGTATAAACTTCACAATGACAGTCTAAGTAGAGATATGGAAAGAATAAAATCAGAGAGTATCAAACTTAAGAAAAATGAAAAGAGATTTTTAGACAAAATTGAATCTCTTAACAAGGATATTAAAAAACTTAAGTTTGATTTTAGCATAAAAAGTTGTCACTATAATGATGCTAAACAAGAAATCGCTGAGTTAACTGCTAAACTGGAAGCCTCCAAGTTAGAAATCTTGAATCTAACTAGCAAGTTTGAAAAGGCTGAACTTGATTTTAAAAAATTCGATGGCTCCAGTAAAGTTGTCAACTCAATGATTGAAAATCAATTGTTGTGGAAAGAGAATGAAGGTGAGGGAATATGATACAGTCAAGTTCCCCCACCTTACAACCACAATTATGTCCCTACCCCTGTCACCAAAGAACAGGAGGAAAAGATAAAAGACATGAAGTATGGTAAACAGGTTCAATCTGAAACTGTTGGATCAGGATCCCTAAAGGAAATCAAGCCTGCTTTTAAATGTGTGAACATATTTGATGCTTCTACTTCATGTGCAGATATAGTAACTGATGTTTCTTCTGATAGTAAAGGGGTTCAAGCTAGTGAAAATGACTCTCATTCTAACGTGTCATCAAACTCAGATGACACCACAACTCAAAATTGTACTAATAATAATACACAGAGTCGTGGCAACAAAGGGAAGGAACGTAAGAAATCAACACAACAAGGACAGTCTCGTCCTCATAGATCCACTGGATCTCCATGTGTTGATAAATCAATGGGTGCCATTTATGTTAAGAGGCAAACATGTTACCACTGTGGCACGCCAGGACATATAGCCAGAAATTGTGTTCATCGTCTATATGTTCCATACTACAAGCAAAATCAGAAGGCTGTTCCAAGGGGAAAGAAGAATGGAAAAACCTTTCATAAGAAGGAATTCCAACATGAGGCAAGTGCTTCCGTTGAAATTAGAAGAAGGATGAAGGCGTGTTTCGTCTGCGGGAAAGGCGGGCATTTGGCAAAGGAGTGTCACTACCGTGCTATTAATAGACAAGCTCCTCAGGTGAAAGGTAACAAGTTTCAATCGAATCCAGTGGTTAAACAAAATTATTTTTTTAGAAAACCACGAGTATCTGTACAACGGGTCACATATACTCAAGGATTCAAAGCTAATATAACAGGTTTGCACTCAAATGATTTAGAAACTGTTAAAAGAAAAATAAATTTTCAGAAATCAAAGAGTGTTGAGAGTTCTAAGAGTTCAAATTCGAATTGCTCCACTTCAAAGTCTGTTCCTTTTAATTTCACTAAACCAAAACAAACTTGGAAACTTAAAACTCAGCAACCAGAATCTGTCATAACAAATGATTCTGTTAAAGATGGGAATGATATGAGTTGGCAAGAGGTCACATATGTTGATGCTCAAGGGAACCCCAAGACATTTATGACTTGGGTTCCTATGTCCAACTGATCCCGCTATGCGTGTAGGAGCAACCACAAATTCATTGTTTATTAAATGGATTGTTCCAGGCACATAACAGGGCAAATATCCATTGTTTTTAAATCTTTAAACCATGAAATGGATTATTTGTTGCCTGGACGGAATTTTAGGGTGATAGAACGTTTTTAATCTGCTCTCTAAGTGTGTAGGAACAAATGAGGAAATACATTGCATATAAAATGGTTTGTTCCAGACATTCAACTCGCAAGGATGCAGAATCTCAAAACAAGCTTATTCCTAGGGGAGATTCTAACAAATGGAAAAATGATGTCTTGAAGATAAAGGTAACCGTATCACTTTGGTATGAAAGATTGATCAATCAAAAATATTTTAAAATTTTAAATTTTTATAAAAAAATACAAAAATATGTTCACGTATAGTTTTTCAAGTATAGTGTATTTTGTTTCCCAAAAATGAGAAAATGACTTGAACGTGCATGAGAAATGATAGTACATTAGTTGGCTGACAATCACACTTCATAAAAGTTTTTATTAAAAAAATGCCATGTTTCGGTGATTGAGTCTTTTTGAGGTTAAATTTGTACATAAAAGTTTTTGCACAAATTTAGGGGGAGAAAATTAAAAAAATTCAAAAAGAGTGTACGTTCGTTCTTATAAAAAAATATAATAAATGTCTTTCAAACTTCACTCTCGCTTAAAATTATGTCGGCTGCTCAAGTTTGAAGAACATATACTTGTATATGTTTGGTCCGGTGATATACTTGTAGATTCACAGGATAGCCATTTATCTAAAGACTGAAAGCATCTGGGGCGATTGTGATGTGTATCGACTTGAACTACCGGGGGCAAGTAGCGTATCGACTTGAACTACCGCAAGAACTTTCCGAACTACCGCAAGAACTTTCCGGTGTTCATCCGACATTTCATGTTTCAAATCTCAAAAAGTGCCTAGCCGAGGGTAATCTCCATATGCCTCTCGACAAAGTACATGTCGATGATTCGATGATCATGTTTGAACGTCCCGTTGAGATCATGGATCTCAACGAGAAAAAAACCAAACATAGTCGTATTCGGTTAGTCAAAGTTCGAAGGGAATCACGGCGTGGCGCAAAATTTACATGGGAACGAGAAGACGCAATGAAATAGAAGTATCCACATTTGTTTGCATTATCGTCTTCATCTTAATTTCGGGACGAAATTTTCTAAAGTAGTAGCGACTGTGACATTCGTCAATTTCGAGTCTTGTTTATATTCGTTTTTTGTATTCGTTTAACATGTAAACCGGCCCGTTTTGTAAACCGAAACTCATGATATATAAAATATTGGATTTTTATGTTACCAAATCATTCTCATTTGTTTAATTTGAAAAACGCCTTTTACGGATTCGAAAACGGCCTTAAAATGAGCAAATTACATCAATAACGAACTTCCAGACGCACAAACGAACCACAAAAGATGAGCTGGCCAGCCCCCCCCCCCCCCCCCCCCCCCCGTGCACGCCGCGTCACGCGACCAAGGGAAAGGGGGAGGCCGCGCGACGCCTACACCCCTGCTGCACATATTCGTTTTTTTGTTGTTGTTTTGTGCTTTGTTTGTTTGTTTAACCAACCCATTCTCATATAAACATAAAAGAGAACCTTTTAAAGAAGCCTTGACTCTTACCCTATATGTACACACCCATCTTCTTCATTTTACTCTTGCTACATCTCTAAAAACTGTCTCAAAACTCCATAGATTCAAGGTTGATATTTCTTATATTTTCTTGAAGTTTTGACTTCCAAATGTCAAAATAAGTTTAATATTTCTTTCTAATTTGTTCATTTAACTTTACTAACACTTGTTTATGGTTGTACAACATATATATAATAATACCCCTTGTTACCTTTGGTAGTTACTTCTCCGACTCCGGTTAGTTAAGTTTCGGACCTCGTAAGGCAAGACTTTATGGAGAACTTCGTGTTCTTGATATATATATATATATATATATATACTTATATAACTTGTTTATACATACTAACCATGTTTAACTTATGCTGTTTTTAGTTTGTTTGTCATATTTATGAAGTTCCATGGTGGGGGTTTGTAGAGACTAACCTCGGTTTAACCGTAAATAGTCCAAACCATGAACCGAACTTGTTACTAGTTTTGTTAAATAATTGTTTTAAACATGCTTTATGTTAGATTTAAGTTTCTAAAATTCATCTATACAAGTTCTTGGTTATTTGGGCATATGGATACCATCAAGGAACGTATTGTGAGATGGAAACCGAACCAATCCGATTTTTACTCGCTTAAGACACACAAGTGTGTTTTTAGGTATCAAGACTTGTATATTTCTTTAAAAATAGTTTACAAACTGATTTTAATTATTTTCTTAAGTACTTGGAAATGTTGGATCCAACTTGATCTCATAACAAAGTTTGGACCGACAAAACCGAACACCCGCTTAACGTACGTTGTTAGTTCTAAAACAATTGATCTACATACTTGGTTAAGTCTTATAAATTTTTATTGAGTTATCTCATAACATTCATTATTTTGGAGAGTCGACTTTGGGTTTGACCAATTATCAAGGCCCGAACCAACAACCCGAACACTCGTTAAAAACCCGTTTTAGTATCTTTAGCCCAATGGAACTTGCATTTTAGCATTTTTCCCACCTTATTACTTAACATTGGTTAAGTAAATATTAAGGTTAGATACTTAACCCGGTTTCGAGCAAACTTACATTTTTAAATGGTTATTATTATAAATTCCTAAATAGTTATATTTTAAACCTTAAACTTTAATTGTTTACTTTTTGCAACAATTATTTTATTTAAAGTTCTTCAAGAAAACCTTTCTAAATCCAAGACTTTCTTTTATTTAGGCTTCATACGTTAAAATCCTCGTTCCGGCAAATCTCCAAATAATCAATCTTTCAAGCTTATTACTTGAACGTGAGTAACTTCATACCCCGTTTTTATCTTTTATTTTGGGGGTGACATTTCATCTTATCTAAACTAAATGTTTTATACTTGGGTCTTAAACCACAAACGCTATTGTATACTTTACTTGAATAATTGCTCGATTTGGTGTTCTATGCTTAAATGTCTATGTGTTTATCGCTTTTGGATGGTGGAACTATAAATTCTAGACCATTTGGCAACCCCTTATGGCAAGGTGTCGTTAACGTAATTCAATTAACGATAACTATAAAATCCTAGACTATTTGGCATCCCCTTATAGCTAAGTGTCGCTAACTTGTTTAGCGATAACTATTTTATCCAAGTTTATAGCTTTTATTTATTGTTTCGTATACTAGTTTTGTGGATTTTTCTTACTATATACCTATATGTTCAAACTTATGAATTGCTCACCAACCTTTGTGTTGACAAACTTTATTTTATGAAATGTTACAGGTTTACATCTTGGTCGATTTTGGATACTTGAATAAAACGTCACAAATACCATTAGGATATTAGCAAAAATGAACAATATTTGATTTGCTATATTTTGTTATGACTTGTTATGAATATTGTTATGAGACATTTTCGATGCTGTGAAATGAAATGAGTTTATTAAATATTGTCGCTTTAATAGTGTCATGTGCTTATGGGCAATCGTTATACCTCGGCATGTTCCGCCGCCTTTGGTCGGGGTGTGACACCTGACCCCCAATAATATCTGAGATAGAGAAGAAAGGGACCAAACCCTACAAATATCTGAGATGGTAAAGATAGTTATGTATGTATTATGAAAGTATGATGTTATGAGAGAATGTATGAATGAATGTATGAAGGTATGAAAGAAAGAAAGTATATATATGTACGAACGAAAGAAAGGTAATAGACTAAGTATGTAATATGTATCTTCGGATACACATGTATGTAAGTAAGTGAATATATGAATGTATGTTGCCTGATTAACTAGAACTCACTCAGCATAGCTGACTTTTAGTATGCACGCAGGTAAATAGACTGAGGCAACTGGCTTGAGGGGGACACATGGCAGGATTTGAAGACGCTGGCATCTGAAGACTTGTCATGATGTTTTGATAATGTATTTTATGTTATGTTTTAAAAAGACAAGTTATGAATGTTTGTAATGAGTGATTGACTTTTAATATTATTCCGCGAAAGCTTTAATTCACTCTGATATTTAGAACTGTGTTTATGAGTAAATCCAACGTCAAAGTAGAGAACCGGGAACGGGCCTTGTATATATATACAATGTAACTATTTTGTATACACGTATAGATTATACAGGTTATATTAAATGGTACATATATTTGTATTATAGGTTATTTATAGTCTTTTTATATACTAAATATAATATTTTATTGTATAGGCGTTATTCAATTTGATTATTTTGTATAACTCTTTCTAAATTTACGAGGTTTAACAAAAATAACCTTTTTTATATCTTACAATACTATTAAAGCAATAAAATACTTCATATGACATTCAACTAGATAATCTTGACAGTTGATTATGACTTTATTTTTAACATTAACCTTATTGGTTATTTCAAATTAGTAAGATATTTCGTATAGTTGATTAAGAAAATACCTTATTTTTTCGTAAAATATATTGTTTATTTAACTATGATTCTTATATGTTTACTATGATGATAGATTTTTGACTTTATTATTTTTAATTATTAATGATACTCAACATCTGTTAGTTAGGAAATGTATATAAATTCATAATTGTACTCGAATCTTTAATTTGACTTGAATTATAATATTTTAGGAATTGTCTATAATTATGGTGGTCATTCAGCGAGTGTAATTTTTTGTAGTTCCAAATTTATGCTTCTTATTATTAACTCATTAAAATTTAAATTATATTATATTAATTATTAATTATAACTATTTCTAAACATAACAGGTTTAACAAAAATAGCACCGTCTGTTTTTACTATTTTATAACCAGAGTTTATAATCATTCTCCACATTCATAACAATTTTATTCCTTTCAAACTTCTACAATGTAAGTTATTATTCATCCCTTATTTACATATTTTTATATGAAATGTAGTATTTTCATTAAAATCTTTTCTCATTTTATTTTAAATATAGCTTACAATGAAGATTCAAACATTCACAGTGTAAGTTGTTCATACAATTTTTTCTTACCAACACAATTCAAGTTTTGTATATACCAAATGTTTTTTTAATTCATTTATTACTTTCAGAGTTAAATAGAGGTTCAAACTTTCACCATGCTTAATGAATTTGATGCTCTCAAAACCTAGCCAAGCACCATTAAGGTTAGTATCAAAATTTTGAGTCATATACTGGTTTAGCTTTTTCAAATTTGGTAAAATATGTTTCAAGTTAATATTTTACATTCGGATAAGAGATATTTTGGAAATTTTATGCAGGTTAAATTTCTAAAAAGGCATTTTGGGCATCATGGTTGTTTTAAACTACTAATTGGTCAAAGAAAGAATTGGTTATGGGTTACTTTGATTTGTTGAATTATTTTGCATCATGGGTAATTTTGGAATTTTCTGAAAACTCTAAGTTTGTCAAAAGGGGTTTTGTTGTCATGCATTACTCTAGTAAGCTTAATTTTGGTCTCTATGCTTATGTTTGTGTAATTTATATATTTTAGTTTTCAGATAAATAAAAAAAGCAGACTAATTTGCTGATTGTCCAACATTTTTGAAAAATGTTGGTCAATATGTAAATATAATGATCTTGTGATGGCCATGGTGCTGCTTCTGTTTTTCTCTAAGTTGCTATTGGTTTTAATAAATCTTGATTAACTGAAAATTTATATCACAAATATGTAAATATATTTTTTGTATTGTGTGTAACACGGGCTTTCATTATTAAACATGTTATTATTTTTATGGTATATTTAATTTGGATGATAATGTTTTTTTAAATTTTCAGATGGTGAAGCAAAATGAGTTTCTTTTGTTAGAATATTTGAAGAAGTTGATGGTGGTTTAATATGAAAGAACATGTTTAGATATTTTGTTTATGTTTTTTGTGGTTCGTTGTACACTAACTTATAGTAACTTTAAACTTTTAATATCTAGAAATGGTTGACGTTTTCGTCCGAAAGTTGAAGAGGTTTGTGTTGCTTTAATTTGTTGTTTAAATTTATTATGTTTATTGACATGTTTTTCCACCTGTGTGTAACACGTGACTATACCCTAGTCATCCATTACACATAAATCTCATTTTATCAAAACCATTCCTACCCACCCTCTTCTTCTTTTTTCATTCCATTGCTCCTTCACCCTACTTTCTTAACAACGCCACCACCTAACAACAGCAACCACCACGGCTGCCATAGCCACCACCACCACCTGACCACCACCGCCATCGCCACTGTCGTCGTCTCCACCACCAACTCCACCACCACCGCCGTTGCCGCCACCACCACCACTTTACTACCAGCGCTACCACTACCGGCGCCACCGTTGTCACCATAACCACCACAACTATTTTCATCGTAACCATCTCAACCATTGTCACCGCCGGCTCTAGACCATCATCGCCACCACCATTTTCGCTGCCTGACCACCACCACCTAAGCTCCACCACTGTCGCCACCACCCTACCATCGCCATAACTACCAATGCTACAATCAGTTGACCACCGCCATCCCTCCCACCACCATCGCCCTTATCGCCTGACCTCCACTACCACCACCGTCGCCACCACCATTTTTGTCGCCAGAGTCACCGTCGCCATTGCATTTTTTTTAATTTTATTTTTTATATTTTTGGTAAAAAAAAATTACTTTGAGATAAAAGTGTTTTTATTATTTATATATCATTCCTACAATTTTTTTGGATACCAAAGAACATTAACTAATAATTCATTCAATTCTCGTAGGTTAATCAAACAAGACAAATGAATGATAATGATCCATTTCATTCCCTTGTTCATTCCATTCCTTCTCCCTTTCCATTCCTCCTTCATTTAAAATCATCATTTTCATTTTTAAATTTTTTTGCAATGTCTAAACAAAATAAAAAAAAACCCCAACTAAAACCGAATGAAAGTCGAAAATAACCGAAAAACTGAAAATTGATCAGTTTGTATGTTAAGAAAACGATGACTTCGGTTTCGTCTAATAACATAATTGAACTGAACCGTGCTCATTCCTAGTAGATGCTGAACATGAAACGTGATTACTGCCCTTATAGGGTAAAGGGTTGGACCATTGAAACCCTTATTCATACTCGACTTGTTTATTGTTTAAAGGGTAATATCCCCATAAATAAATTGGATGACAAATTAAGGATTGAAAATAGGCTGCAGAAGGAGATCGTCGATGATAACAAAGCTTTATTCAACAATAACTAGAAAATAATATGCAACAAAACTGAAATGACTGTGGGATAGGGCGGTGGAGATGGCGGTACGCCGCCCTGTCTAGGGTTTGAACTCGGCAACGACGGCTAGGGTTTGTATTTCTTAATGATGCATTACAATATATACATAACAGAATGCATACCCTTCCAATATTGGTATGCATTTACTATGTTGGCAATAGTAATCATACCCCCCCCCCTCGTATTTAGATTCTAGACATTTCCTAAACTCTCCTCCATGGTGGAATTCAATAGTAAAGTGGTCAAGGTAGTTCCCTGAAACCGAATTGTACAGAAAAAACTAAAACTTTTTTCTTTGATTAACGTATAATAGTTGATTTCGATCCCGATTTCCGTTACGATATGTTAATCTCTAAACCCTAACTATTATGCATTCATCAAAGAAACGATTTTTAGTTTTTCCGTACAATTCGGTTTCAGGGAATTGTTTTGACCACTTTACCATTGAATTCCACCATGGAGGAGAGTTTAGGAACCGTCTAGAAACTAAATACGAGAGAAGGGGGTATGATTACTGTTGTCGTAGAGTAAATACAGACCTGTTTTGGGCTTGGATTATGCTCTTCATGGTTATAGATAAAAAAAAAACTGAACATTAAATTGATAAATTTTCAAACTTTGGACTGAAGTGCAAAAGTATCAAACCACAGGGACGAAAATGACCATTAACTCAAAATAAAAAAAGGAGAAAGACAAAAATACACTTAAACTAACGGCATAGCTGGACGTTGTTAGACGATGTGATGTAATTGACTAATATTTAAAACTATGAGTACTAAATTGACAAAATTTCAAACTTCGGATTGAAGTGGCGAAAACAACAAATCACATGGACAAAAATGGCCATTAACTCTATAAAATATGTATATGTTTTGTTTTAATTGTCATGCATAAGTCAGTTATATAACAGATCTCTTAAATCGTCAATATGATAAGTATTAGTGTTTTATGCAGCTTTAATAATTACCAGCAGGGGTGTGCAAAAAACCGAAAAAACCGATTCAAAATCGAAATAGCCAAACCGAAAAAAACGAACCGAAACAAAAACGATGGTTTGGTTTTATGTTTTTGTAAAAACCGAACTAACGGTTCGGTTTTGTTTTGCAGGTAAATAAACCGAAAAACGAACCGAACCGAAATTCTAGATTTTATTATATTTTATTTTTAGTTTAAGTAATTTTTAAGGATTTATTATATAAGTAACTCAAAACTTTTGGCCAAATGTATAATAGTATGTTAGGTAAAAACTAACAAAATTATTTCCACCTAGATTCATTGTTTTCGACAAACTTTCTTTTCGGACTACAATTTTCAATGCTCAAATGAAAGAAAACCGAAAAAACGAAATCGAACCGAAACCAAACGGTTTTAAAATTTCAAAAACCGAAATTTTGATTTTTTGTTCGGTTTAGCCCAAAACCACATCAAACCGCACCACGCACACTCCTAATTCCCAGCACATGACTGATTCTGAAACCGTGCAAAGTCTCATTAAATAACGCATGTCTATTTTATTTCTTATAAAGGGGCGTGAGTGTAACATAGATTATTTCTAATTGTTGGTTTAGATTTAACAAACTTTTATGTTTGCGTGATTACAACAAATAAATAATTGTGTATTTTTTGTAATATCATACGTGACTATTACAAGGGGTATATAAACGTTGTAATATTATTTGCTATACAATGCAATTAGCGATAACATATGAGTCTTATAAGCATTTTATCACTTAATCAAAAAAATTGTGAAAGTTGCTTGTACTCACATTTGGGGATAGATTTTCATGTGTGACTTACAAGTATCTGTTGTGTCCTTATTCCGACACCTGTTGGGACGCGTGTCTTTCTTCAGTCGTTTTGATTGATTCAATTGCATGTCGATTCTTCTTTTTCTCATTTGTTTTCCTTCTTCATCTGCTCATCAAACAAGAAGCTCTTTATTTCTTCACAAATACCATACCCTTCGTCTTCTCTGTCTTCTCTGTCTGCTCATCAAACAAGAAGCTCTTTACAACATCAACTTGCAGAATCACCAGATGATCGATTTCAAGGTATGCTCTTCCTGGATAGTTCTTGAGATACTGTGTATATGATATTGATGTTATGTATCGTGTCAGGAGAAACCTCAACCTCTTCACGAGATTTCCTTTTTTCCCCTTCACTTGTGGACTTTGAACGGATTGTAAATTTCATTCATGGTAAGCAAAAGTGGATCATTTACTCTTTACTCTTTACCTGTAAAGATCCATTTGTGGGTCTTGACGTATTATACTTATTGTGTTTGGTTACAGAAAATGTAAGCCATTGTAGAACCACATATGTTTACTTCCAAAGCTTGCAGAGGAAGGAGCACAACAATTGTGCTTTATTTTTTAGTAGCCTTCGGTTATATTTACAGGATTAATTAATGTCAAAGGAATTATTAAATTTGAATAACATTTTGCAGGTTGAATCAAACGTATGCTCATGGTTTCTACATTGGGTTATGTGGACCTAGAGTGCTAAGAATTTCGCTACAAACTCTGCATTCCTAACTTGGCTCAACAAGTAAGCCTTTTTTTCACAATAGTTTATTTACCCGCGCTTCACGGCAGGCCGTGAAATTGACAATTCGGTTTCATTAGTTAGTGTTACGTCAAGTGTGTGTGGAGTATAAATTATTGTTTTTACATGAAGCTATTATTAGAACCTAGAACCATAGGATAGTACAAAAACACTCTAATTGCATACCAAAGCAAGCAAGATAGACCCAAACAAACCAAAGTTGATCATATACTAAATAAACTTACAAAATGCAGTATACATACTAATTATCGTAGACACCATATGTTTCCAGTTGAGGTGCAATACTAAAGTAAACAAACGTGACCATATAGTAAATAAAACAAAATGCAATATATATGCTAAACCTTATGACATGATGGAACATTAAAACAACACAATAAAAGTATCAAATAACATAGTTGATCCATTCAAAACACAAATTGTAGCTTCACATACAACACAAGCGTGTAATCACAACAGTTTCCGCCAAAACCAATCAAACAAATGTAAACCCAAAATTGTAACGAAACATAAAAAATGTAACAAAATTACAAACAAATACACAAATGAAAAAAAAATAAAACAACAAATTAGCTCTTAGACGAAGCAAAGGCTGATATCACTGTGTTATTGTGACTAAGGAGAATCAGATAAGTCCAAAAGTATCATCATATCCTTCAACATAAAAAACCGCTGCCAAAGATGGTCAGACGCCGACAACAGCACGACAACGCCTAGTCACATTCTTGCCATCTCCGGGAGGGTGATTGGGACGCTGGCATAACAAACAACAACAAAAGGTGGCACTCATTTAATTCTGCTGTGGCCATAGGCTACCGGAGCCGCCGAAAATGGCAGGGCGTTATGTTTTTACCATAATCTATTTAAACAAAAAGATTCTTACCATCATCGAGTAAAACCAAAAGGTTGACAGCCAGAAACGCAACAGTTGCGGCACATGTTATATGGCCCTCACAATAGAGGATGGCTCCGGCAGGCCGGCAGACACGTTATTACCATCAAATGTCAATGACTTAAACCAAGTGTTAACTGCTAGCAGTAGAACAGTAAACATGTAAGGCCCCGTTACCGGTAGCCTTACTTTTGTGTTGGATTTACTCATAAACGCAGTTCTAAATATCAGAGTTAATAAAAACTTTCGCGGAATAATAAAACTTCAACCATAACATTTTACATATCCATCAAATCATGTCTTATAAAGCATTCGTAGTCAATTAAAACAAAACATAGTCTTTAAAACATCACAACATTTCTTCGAGATGCCAGTATCTTCGATTCCATGCCATGTTTCTTCATTCACGCGAGCTGCCTCAACCTATTTGCCTGCGTGCATACTAAAAGTCAGCTACGCTGAGTGAGTTCTAGTTAATCACATAACTTACTTTTCATACACATATACGTGCCCGAAGGTACACATTACATACATATCATGTTCAGCATTCGTCCATACACATTCATATCTAACCATGCATTATAAAGGGCGTTTCACCCTACTTACCTCGGATATTATTAGGATCCGGTACCCTTCATCCTCCGATATTATTAGGATCCGGTCACCCTTCATCTTCGGATATTATTAGGGTCCGGTCACCCTCCATCCTCGGATATTAGTAGGGTCCGGTACCCTTCATCCTCGGATATTATTAGGGTCCGGTACCCTTCATCCTCGGATATTATTAAGGTCCGGTACCCTTTCTTACATCGCTTCATACTACACCTGTTCTTAAATACTCTTCGTGACAATACGTGCAATCTCCGAAGAGCGTTCACGTACCATTAACATATCATAGTACATTACGCATACATCATATATATTATACCTGTTCTTAGATACTTTTCCTGACAATACGTGCAATCTCCGAAGAGCGTTCACGTACCATTAACATATTATACGTACATTATGCATACATCATATATATTCATATATGCATTTTATCTTACATCATACATAGCAATCACATCTTTAGCTACCACCTGACGGTGTATGCAATATCCGAAGATCGTTCACGCACCGTCAAGCAATCATCATACATACATCATACAAGGCATACACTTACCACTTAAGGTAAGTGTATTAACTATCACATCGAGTATGCACACAGCCCCGAAAACATAACAAGGAAGTTGGGCTAGAAACTCACCTGAAGTCGGTTACGTTCACCGTTAATAGTTATTCCTTTCTTCAGTTGGGCACGGCTAACTGTATAATAATTTACGTGCATCAATTAACTATTTCTTTACATATGGTACATCTATCTTTATATAACCCACAACGAACGGGGGTCCGGGGGCAGCGCCCCTGGCAGCGGGGTTCTAGGGGCGGCAGCCCCTAGCGGGGTCCAAGGGGCAGAGCCCTGGCTGGGGTTAAGCTGAAAAAGTTTTATTTTCATTAACTGTCTTAACACGTTTTCCATTAGCATTTTGAATCATAGAATAATTTGCTACTTAAAAGTTCAATGGCTTATTTGTAATTAAATCATTCTTTTCTAAGTCCATGGACAATTCTGTCATTCTGTTAAACTTCTAATTCGTTACTTATCCTTAACGAACTGACTTGTCATGACGAACTGGTTATTTTAACTAATCGAACCCTTCTAACGAACTGGACCCTTAACGAATCAGTCCATAGCGAACCAGTATATGTAACGAATTGGACCTTTCAATTCGTTATCTTTTAACTATAGCGAATCAAGGGTAATTCGCTATCCTT
Source organism: Bidens hawaiensis (assembly GCF_021521415.1). Lineage (NCBI taxonomy): Eukaryota > Viridiplantae > Streptophyta > Magnoliopsida > Asterales > Asteraceae > Bidens > Bidens hawaiensis. The sequence goes on along the minus strand of NW_027491020.1, from coordinate 4,469,126 downwards.
TCCCCTTAACGAACTGAAGTTAGTTCGTTATGTTTACTTAGGCGAATCAGCTAGCGAATCACTTTAATTCGTTGGTTATTCCTTAGCGAACTAGGGTTAGGTCAGGGAATGTTAACATTCCCTGACATCCCTTAACCTCGTACATACTTTTCCGGCGCCGCCTTTCCGGGCCTTTGCCGGAAGGCTGCCGGAAAACCGCGAACACGGCGGAAAAACGAGTTTTAACTCGTTTTTCACCGTTTTTCGTCCCGTTCGATCTAGATCTGAGCTAGGGTGACCCCTAAGCTCATCATAGGTTCGGTTTATACCCGATTCCACCCGGATCTCGTGACTTAAACGGTTTAACGGTGTCGGCTCGTCGTTTCGTGTTTATATCTAACGGGTTTAAGCTCATACAATAAAATACTATCATACCTTGGGTCGGGATCGGTTTCCTTCTTGGTTTCGGTTTAGAGAGAGAGAGAGAGAGCTTAAGTGTGTGTTTTGGGAGGTGTATGGAATGTGTGAAATGAATGATTAATGGCCATTTAATGACTTATATAATTATGGATCATGGGTTAAGCCCATGGTCCTTTCCTCTTTCTTTCATAGCCCAAGTCCATAACCAATATCCATTTAACCCAAAACTAGCCCGACTCATAATAACTTGTATTTTAATTTATTAACCGAAACCCGAAAAACGGGATGTTACAAAACAAATGTAGTATGCCTGAAATTTCAAATTAATATGGAAATTGAATTGTTATATGTAGTTAATAAAAGAGGATGGGTTGAGTTGTATACTAATATATGGTTTGAATTCATAATATTTATGTTACCTTCAAATGTTTTATATTATAATAATGTATTGCTTTACACCTTTGGCAAGAAAACCGAAAGTTTTGATACTTGTTACTCGACCGACCCTTTCAAAAATGTCCCAAAAGTTTGCCATTTTACTCATTACGAAGAAGTTTTATAATCATATTTAGTACAAAAACAGTAATCTTGGCCAAAATGTATTTCGAGTCAACTTGTAAAAAAATGTCATTTTTTACCTGTTACCTAATCTACCTGTATCAGTTGAAGTTGTACCTTGTTGGTAGCAGTAAGATCAATCTCTAGTGCTTATGCTTCAGGACAAAACCTTATCAGGTATATTCTCTTCTTCTAAATCCATTTAAGACCATTATAGATCTTTCTTCTAGCATGATTTCTACATATTCCCATTTCTCTCGATCTCCCACATATTTTCAAGTCTATCACGGTAAGTTTTATTTAACAATTTCTCAAACTCAATTTTAGCAAACTCTGACTACTTATGAAACCCTAGAAATTTATTATATGACAAAATAGAGGAAATAAGAAGCGAAACCTAGAAGCTTATACTCACCCAGATGCCAACGATTCTCATACCCATAGCCGGATGATCATGCTCTTACCACACTCAGTATCAAAATGAATACACAATTTGTGGCTTTACATACCGATTGATGCGTGTACGAATTCGTATGACCTAACCCTTAGAGTGAAGACAGAGCTTTTTTAGGACAGGGAGCTTTTAAAGAGAGAGAGAGAGAGAGAGAGATCAAATTGATAAATGATATTAGCAAATAACACGTATCACAAACATGTCAACATCCTAACGCATATAAGGGCTATAACCTGTGCATTAATACCGGCAGCACTGAAACAGTAGCTAAATGTGAGTATAGCTGAACTTTCAAATTAATATATATAATAATAATAATAATTAATAATAATTATAGTAATTATTATTTATTATTATTATTATTATTATTTGTCTTTTTCTTACCTTAGTTTTTGAATAATATTGTAAACTGATAGCAACTTATAAATAAACATATTTTTTTAACAATAATAACTTTCTAGCTCATACGTTTTTTTTTTGCTTATGCTCATTTAAAAGTAAAAGTAATAGTGACTTCATAGTTAAAAAAATGCATTTTGTGTTTATATGCAAAAGGAAACTTGAGAACCATTCTATTTTCTAATATACTATTCAAGTCATGATATGGCTTTATGTCGAGGGTCTCACTGAAGCAGATAGAGGTATAATTTGCACACATCCCACTCTTGCCAGATCCTACTAATACTTTTGTTTCGAGTGAGATTTTAATGGAATGGTGGCTGTTAAACAAAAGTAAACACAAAGTGTACGTATACTAGATACATAGGCTTTAGAAATTGCGTAATAAAAATGGTCTGCAAATACAAATTCCAAGTTTAACACATATCGAAACCGTGTATGTCACCAAGTTAACACGCCAAACAAATAAACATTCTCAATAAAATCACACATATAGCTAGATGAGGGCAAATCTTAAATATATCGTAGGAGATAGAGATGCCAAGCCACCCCATTGACTCGTTGAATGAAGTCATGGTTGATTCAAATTAAGTCTCCATTCATCGATATATATCATTTTATTTGGATCCATTCTTGGTAGTTGACGCGCTTCAAGCTTTGTTAATATCTCTCTAGTACTAAGAAGCTTGGCTGCAGCCTCGACGCTAGCTTCACTCCCGCTTCTATTGCATTTCTTCATTATTACTAGCGGTATGTTGGTTAGACAAGCAGCCAATATGTCGGCAATCATGCTACATATCAGATTAAACAACTCCTTTTCACTAATGGATCCCATACTTCTTGGGTAGTTGAGTATTACTGTTTGTGCAACACGATACATTGAATTAGCAGCGATCAACTTCTTTGGGGGGTTATGCACGGGTTCTCCGTTGAAACTTTTGTTGGTTATATCTGTTACGATTTCTTGTGCTTTATCAACAAACCATGTAAGAATTTCAACTGATGTTTTCCCTTTAAAACCGCTTGTTTCTAGACTATTCTCCAACCACTTCTTGTTATCTTGGACCTCATGCCATAAGGTAACAGTTGCCTTTTGAATATCAACAAATTCACTTGCAGTGTTGAGGCATTCTTCCACCATACGGCCGTACAAAAGGCCTTCACTGACTCTTGAAAACAAGCGACGAGCTTTCCTCTTATTAATCTTTGGAAGTGTGATTGCAATGCATGTTAGGCTCACTAATGGTAAGCTCCAAGTGTTCACGAGTCGAGGCGAAAACAAGAGTTGAACTTGATCATTGTCAAAGTTCATCACTCCCTCAAATGAAGTGGATTTTTCAACAAGTTTCAAAAGACTCTTGCTTTGTTTCTTTTCAGCCTCTTTCATGAAATGATTGAAAGATCTTGAAATGCCTATCAAAATTTCTTGAGTAGGACGAATCCCGTCTTCAAGTTGCACAGCGTAACCGCTGACGTCCTCGCTCGTATTGTCACTGCTTGAAGCAATAGATGTAAAGCAACACATTACACACCTCCAACAATATGAACAATACACAACCATGATTACCATCATTTTGCATGATAGCACAATTATGGGCAAGGACTTTAGACCTAGAGGAACTTGATGTAAAAGTGATATCACTTTCTTTCCATTCATTCAACTTTTGTGTCCAATACTCTTCTACTTTTAAGCTCATCCAAATTTTCCATTTCAACGCCATATAACATCTAAAGATTGGGGCAATGGCACCAACCATAACTCCAGTGGACTGCGCTACAAGAATTGAAGACGTTGTCGAATTATATTGCGATCCATGCGCGCTTTCACAAGGTTGTTTCAACATTGGCAGCCCAAAACATACATAAAAGAATACACCAACCGCACTAATTACACTAGAAGCAAAAGATAACGGACTACTAGCCATCACAAACTGAGGGCTATTGGTTTCTGCAATCACCCAATATCTTCTCACGTATCTTCTCAGTCTCTCAACAGTAGACATTACGATATCATGTTGATCATACAGAGCTTTTTGACTTGTTGCTTCACATTTCATTTCTAGAATTTGTTTGGTAGTAGCGATTGTTATAGCTGATGAGATCAATATCATGAGTAAAAAGATTGTTTTATATAGATATTTGCCATACCAACATGATTGATAACGCCGGTACTAATCTGGATGCAAACATTGGCAATCATAGTGATCACAAGAATGACCAGACCTGTAACATTTGCAGCAAGTGCCTTGTTATCCATGGATGCTAAAAAGGAATTAAGTTAGTCATCATCGTGCACATCAACGCCATGCTTCCGAACTTGGCTACTTGGTCAACATAACCAGGCATCCCACTACTCAAATCCATAGGTAGTTTCATGGCGACCGTTATAATGGTAACTGAAGCAGCATTGAGAGAGAAGAACTTACATGGAAACCATATTTTCTTACGTTTGAAACCGTTCAATAAATCGACTGACATAGCAAGAACACAAAACCATGATGCTATTGTGATATAGTTCCCAATCCATACCATGGGTCGGCTATACATCTCATCAACTTCTGAATCATGTATCTTTCCACAGTAAGACTTCAAGGACTCCAAGCTTTCACGTGTGATGTTTACGCATAGTCCCCGGGAATATTCGACTTGTGACGATAGCGAGCTCACAGTTTCGTCGCACTCCTGAGATGATTGATACGATACACCCATGTTTTGAAAAAAATATATTTGTCTAAGTGATGTGTAACTTGATTCTAAACTAGCTCATTTTATTGTTTCTTTGAACTTGTTGGATATTAAATTGAGAAATTTGAAATTGAAGAAGCTTCACTACAGATTAATTCTGGCCAGTAGAATTGGTAAGTGGCAATATTATAGTTAGTCAGTATATAACTAGGGAAAAATTCCCAAAATAGGCGTTTATGAATACGTTTTTCAGGTTTTAGGTGCCATTTCAAACAAATTCCCAAAATAGGTATTATAAACTAGTCGTAACGAATAGTTTATGATTGTCAACGAGTAGTTTGTATAACCAATAAAAATTTGCCACGTGTCTATAAACTAACCGTAACGACCAGTTTCACTAATCATCTACTCGTAAAGATTAAATAAGTTTAAAGCTTCGTAATCAACGCCCACGAGTAAATAAAATATTATTTAGTCGCGACGAGCAGATTATAAAACCTTAAGAGACGCGAGTAGTTTATCAAACTAACCATGACAATGAGTTTGATTACCAAATGCATCGAACCGGTTTGTTTTTCAAAACACTAACCGGAATGGTTAGTTTGTTTGGTCAACTAGTCGTTACGAGTAGATATTGGTTAACGATTACTTTACATCCATTATACGAGTATTTTATTGGTAATTAACTCATCTCGATAAGTTATCCTGGTAAACATTAGTCATACGAGTAGTTCATATCTAGTTAACTCGTCCCGACTAGTTTACCTTGTTTATATTCCCGATACGAGTATTTTATTAGTAATTCACTCGTTCTGATAAGTTTACCAGATTTACATTAACGATATGAGTAATTTATTGGTAGTTAACTCGTCGCGTCTAGTTTACCTTGTTTACATTACCGATACGAGTAGTTACTTAGTAACAAACTCGTCTTGATTAGTTTAACATAACAATCTACTCGTCTCCTTACTTTATAAGATATCAAATAAAATATACTTGGTATTAATTATTAATTATTTAGTTAGGTAGTAGGTGTTACTTAGTTATTGTGGTTAGTAGGCTATAATATTTTGTTAGTTACTTTGACATGTATTTAAATTTTTTGATATTTGTAGATATGGATTTATGAGTGCCTACCCTATGTTAAATATATAACGTCACACTTCGAGTATACTGAAACCATTCCAAGATGTTTTAGTTGGACCCAAAAAATAGGATTGCAAACCGTGATAGTTAAAAGAATTTTGGAAGAGTCGTTGAAGGTGTATATTTGTTTAGACTATAAAGTAAGGAGACGAGTAGATTGTTATGTTAAACTAGTCAAGACGAGTTTGTTACTAATTAACTACTCGTATCGGTAATGTAAACAAGGTAAACCAGATGCGACGAGTTAACTACCAATAAATTACTCGTATCGTTAATGTAAATATGGTAAACTTATCAGAACGAGTAAATTACTAATAAAATACTCGTATCGGGAATATAAACAAGGTAAACTAGTCAGGAGGAGTTAACTAGATATCAACTGCTCGTATGAGTAATGTTTACCAGGTAAACTTATCGAGACGAGTTTATTATGTAAGTCCCGAATCTGGATCACTACAATATGATATCAACCAAACGAGTATTGGTGCGGAATACCAACACTCGGTGATTCAAGAATATGAATAAGAACAGTAAAGGTAACTAGGAATTGCTTCAAAACACACGTATATTATTGAATACGTCGGGTGCTTAAGCACTTACAATGATAGATAATAATACTAGGAATGAACAACCATAACCCTATACATCACACCTCTATATATAGGGATAACAACCAAAGGCCGGCCCAAACAACACCAAGCCCACCGAGAACACATAAGTGTTCTCGGTTTACATGTGCACCCAAAACCCAAGCCCAAATACAAAGAAATAAGTACAAACAAGCTCAAACCACAAAACTAGGCGCAACAATCTCCCCCTTGGTTTGTAGCTTGGTTTTTAATCTTGCTCCATGTAGTCAACATCAGCATCCTTTAAAGCACCTGCCCAAAACTTGCACCGGATTATAGTAGCTACCATACTCGTGAATTCTTTAGCAGCCGTCTCAAAAATCGAATCTGCGACAAGCTAATGAGTATTAAGCGTCTTGATGTCTCGTTCTCCCAGCTTTAATAAATCTCTTGGCTCAAAAAATTTGTATTGACCCTTTCCCTTTTTCAGCTTGATAATGACAGTGGCGGTGACACTATCATATATCCAGAATCTCATATCATCCAATGTGCCATCAGGTATCTTGTCATGAACAGGAATGTGAGTAGCCTTGTTTGTTGCTGGCCACATTACGTTAACCATAGTTTTTCCAGTCCCCGGATCCTGGACTCCCTTGGCTTTCTTTAGAAAGGACTCAGAAGTCTTCATATTCGGGAAGCCTCGATATACCTCTCGTTTCTGGAAATTCCAGAAATCAATACCTCTTTTATCATTAGTTGGATTAGTGAATGGAGAGTTGATTAAATCACTTAAATCCACTTTCTTCCAGGAGCCAAAATCTTTCATCTTCTTGTAGTATTCGGTGGCCCCTGATTTCCTTTTAACCCACCACATATTTTTATCCGCATCAAAGCCCCATGATAGAACTCCCGATCGATCACCATATTTACTATTAAAGCCCTTTTGAAATTCAATAACAAACATGTCTAGATGATCCGACGATTTCACATTCTGATTTGAGTTTTTCATCACCAGCAGCTTTTTCTTTCCTTTTTCAAGAAGATTCTTCTTAATTCTATCAGATTTCTTTTTGGAGACAGGAGGAGCATCTAGATATTGTTGCAGAGATTCCAAGTCATCAATATTTTCAACAGGACGAGCAGTAGACCTAGCACCTTGACTCACATTGGGTACTTTAGAGGTTACATCATCATTGCCTTTAAATTCATCTCCAAACTTTTGAAAGAGCTTTTGTTGGAGGTCAAGATAGAGTGCAATTAACTCTCCCATATTGGACTGTAATTCCTTAATCTTGGAGTCTTTATCGGAATTTCCCGCCTCCAATTCCTGAATACGAACATCTTTGACTACCGCATCTTGTTCGAGTTCAAAAACTCTACGTTGCAATGCATGAACATCAACAGGAGCATCTTCAAAAATCACCCCTTTACCTTTATTCTGAAGATAGGTTTCCTGCATCGCCAGAATCTGGGCAACTTTATCTGACATACTGGTGCTTGACTGACCCTGAGTGTCTGGGCCAGATGAGCCGGAGGGATTGTCTGTAGTGTCGGTGTGAGGAATTTCTGCCTCAAAATCAAAGTCAAAGTCATCACCGAAATCACTAGGCAGCAGATCATGGAATGATGGCTCATCAGCAGGTATATCCTGTTTAGCTTGTGTTTCTGAAGCATGTGTCTCAGGTTGTGTGGGAAGTTGAACTGGGTTGGTTGTTTCGTTTGTTGTTGGTGTAGTGGTTGTTTCAGATTCATTTATCATTACTCCAGGCCTCAGATCTTTCTTTCTCCGTTTTCGAGGACCTAAGTCTGCAGTTGGATCTTCAGCTATGTTTTCTTCATTGACTTCAGCAACAGACTGAGGAGGTTTCAGTGCAGTTGACTGTAATAATGCTTTCACGGCTTCAAAAGCACTTAAATCTTTAGTACTTTGAGGGGTGTATGTCTGACGGTGTTCAATTTCATCATCTTCATCATCAGAAAGTTTGAAAGTAGCAACACGTGGTTGAGCGGGTACCACATGTTCGTCAGCAACCTGAGTTATGACAGGTTCATCTTCGGTCTCAGCAAAATGACCGAATTTTTCAAGTGGTCTCAATCCCCTGTAAACCACTTTGGCTTCTTTTCTTGACTGTTTCATTAACCCATAGGAACTGGGTCCCATAGATTTCATATCCAATGTTTCAACAGATTTAACCAAGTCGGTGTAATGAGAGTAAAAAATCATCTGTAAAAACCTAGGGTACATCAAAAACATCTCCTTCTTCTTTGCCCTTAGATTGCTTATCATTTCATTAAAGACGAACTTGGAATAGTTGTAGTTCCATCCCATGATCAGAGCAGCAACGGCAGACATTTGGGTGTGGCTGATTTCATCGGAACCCCCCTTTCTTCCTGAGATACATGTGAAAAACGTGTGCAATAGGTATCTCCAGTAAGGATAAAATAGTTTCTTGATTTCCGGTGGATAAGTGCCTTCATACCCCATTCTTGTAATTACTTCAGTAACTTCGGCTGTAGAGTACTCAGTTGGGTAGTCGGGTTGATCCCCAAACAAAAGTACCTCTCTGATAATGGCTTCAGTAACAGTAACAGGCTTCATCTGTATTTTGGAGTCGATTGAAATAACTCCGTCTGCTCCCTGAGAGTTGATCTTCGCATTCTTCCAGAAGTCAGTGACCATCTTCTTGCAAATGACAGGATTCTCACGAAGAGCATGAGAGATCTTGCAAGTATTCAGTCCATCGACATGAACTCCTTGTGAGCCAAAGGTGGATCATACAGGTGACCAGCTATATTATGAGTCTCTACAAACTTTAACGAATTTTGATCAGCCATATCTGTACCAAACTTAGCAAGTTAGATAGAAGTAATAGACGTTTGAGCCATAAATTAAAGTACAAATGGATTATTAGGCATGGTGGGCTTAAAAGAACTTCTGTGGCGGTCTAGGTTACGTTGGAGTGGTCCAATAGTGTACCGCAATGAGAATCTGGGCCCAAGCAGTGAGAATATGGGCCAGGCAGGGGGGATCTCGGTCAAGTAAGGGGGTTCTCGGTCAAAAGAAGTCAATGACAAACAACCGAGAACAGGGGTTCTCGGTCACCAAAATTGACCGAGAACAGACGAATTTTCTGTCAATATGTGACCGAGAACGATATATGATAATATATGGGAGTTCTTGGTCAACATAAGTCAAACCGAGAACTCCTTTCCACCTGGGCAGAGAACCCCTTTGGATTCCACCTTGGAATATGTGTATCATCTTCCACCTACCGAGATCCCCCAAAAACCTCCATTAAACCTGTAAAAACACATACATAAACAGCTAAAAACCCCTAAATAACCATTATTAAATCCATCAAAAACCCTTTTTTACTCATAACACCAATGATCAGAGTTCATCAAGTCATCCGTAAAGACAGTTTGTGAGGCCACAACGATCGATCTTAGTGACATGTAAACCATTTGTGATTATCTCCAGTACCTGCTAATTACCAAACACACTTGAAGCTTTGATTAGTGAAAGAGTTTTGATCTTGGCAAGAAATATTTTAGGATCTCGGCTGGGAGGGTTTTGAGATTTAAAAGATAATAAAAGTGAAAAAGAAAAAGAAAACTTCTTAATATATTTATGTCAAACTCAGCGGGCCGAGAACTCTTTGTGGGCTCAAGGTGAGTTAAAACCCAAAAACCAGCCCAACAGAACTCAAGATCCATTAGATGATATCCGAATCTTTCAAAGCCCAAGTTTTAAGAAAAAACACCATTTACACAAACGTTTCGAGGAGAGTAATTTCGAAGAAAGGTAATATTAGCCAAGACAGGATAAAATAAAATAAAATAAGATAAAATAAAACAAAAATAAATTATCCACACACAAGAAGACAAACTCTCTTTATTTTAACGTCGGGATCAAATTTCAGTTCTTCGTAAAACTGCCGCCCTTTTATGAAAAGATCCGAACAAGGAATCATATTGTTTAAGAGGCTGTCACAAAGATTCATGTTCAGCGTTATTATGACATAAAGAGACAGGTTGATAGCAGGTATAGCATACTTAGCATGATTTTCATTGCATCAGTGATATGATTAGGGTTCAGTTCGACATAAAGCTTAGATGGACGTCACTCATGGACCTGTGGTGCCTTCTATCTATTCTCAAAGCGTATTTGGCTTTCCCCAAATCACCCCAATTTGACTCCAACCCCCTAGTGCTTGATCAAAAAAAAATTTATAAACGCAAATTTTTAGACTTTAAGGTTGAACGTTGGATTTAGTGCCAGTAAACTGACAAACCTTTCATTCGCGACATGACAGGACTTACTTGTGTGCCCCCATCTCTGTAGTTCTAGTTTATCCCTTTAAGCCTTTATTAAAAGTAATTTAATAATAGAAAAGTAACTCATAAATAACTCTTTTGCTAATTTTTTTTTTCATAACAATAAACACAATAGCACAATATTTTTTTGGTGATCAAGGCACTAACGGGCTCGTGTATGACTGGGTAGTTGCTTTTCTGCCTATCATTCGGAGAGATGTATCTGGAGACATGCACCTGTCTTCAAAATGACCCTCCACATTAAGTTTAACAAATTTAGTTTATATCACTTTAACTTTTACGCATCATGGAAAGCTACCGTACAATATCAATGACTGTTCTAGAGCCTTTTAAGCTTAATAACTTCACCCGTTAGGCACACAAAAACAATTTATCTATCACTTTCCAAAAGGTGGATCAATTTCCATTTGAAAAACATTTTAAAGATCTTAAAAGCTGTCAACTGAATAGTAATATCACTTCCCAGAGAGTTGAGTAAAACACACGTGTTAAGCATTCAGTCACCCCGGTCACTTTAAGCTTTCAGGTTAATGGCTATCCATTGTAACCACAAGTGGTTAACCGGACCAAACATGCATGGAAACACATGTCCTTCCAACTCAGAGTTACCGACATAATTTTAAGTGAAAGAGCACAAAACACTAAAACATATCATAGTCGCCCCGGGTGCTTTCAGTCGTTGGGTAAATGGCTATCCTGTGAAACTACAAGTAGAACACCAGACCAACCATATATAAGTATATGTCCTTCAAACTTGAGCAACCGACATAATTTTAAGCGAAAATGAGTCTTGAAAAACCCAAAATATTTTTTTTAAAAAAAAAAACAACTCACACACACTTTTTTTTTTTAAATTTTCTCCCCCTAAATTTGTGCAAACACTAAACAAAAAAGTACAAGTTTATCCCCAAAAGAAAAAAAACTCAATCCTCTAAATGAAGCATTTTAAGAAAACTCACAAGCACATTAAATTTTGCTATTCCGACCGGTTTTGTAAATAAGTCCGCCACGTTATTATCGGTGTGGATATGTTCAAGATGAATCAATTTTCGATCGAAATAGTCACGAATAAAATGAACTTTAATATTGATGTGCTTGGTTTTAGAATGTTGGACAGGGTTTTTCACAATAGCAATGGCCGCATCATTATCACAGAAAATAGGAGTATCAAGAAATTCCAAACCGTAATCCAGCAACTGATTTTGCATCCAGATAACCTGAGAGCAGCAAGCGGATGCGGCAACATACTATGCTTCGGCGGTTGAGGTGGACACAGTTTGTTGTTTCTTACACTGCCATGAGATGAGGCGGTCTCCGAGAAACTGGCAACCGGCTGACGTGGATTTCCTGTCAATGTCATCTCCACCATAATTGTTGTCAGCAAAAGCATAAAGATCAAATTCTGATTGTTTGGGATACCAAAGACCTAACTTCGGTTGTCCCTTCAGATATCTAAAAATACGTTTAACAACAGTTAAGTGAGAGAGTTTAAGTTTAGCCTGGAAACGAGCACACTGGGAAACTGCAAAAAAAATGTCAGGACGACTTGCCGTCAAATACATCAGAGACCCGATCATCGATCTGTAGTAAGTTTGATCTACGGGACTCCCATCAGGATCAGATGACAGCAGTGGTCTTTCCGCCATGGGAGTATTTGCACTCTTTGAATCTTAAAACTCGAACTTTATTAGCATATCCTCAACATACTTCCCTTGATGAAGTAAAATCCCTTCTGAACTCTGACGAACCTGTAACCCAAGAAAAGTTGTCATTTCACCCAACGAGCTCATCTCAAATCTTTTCTTCATAACACCTTCAAATTCTTTGCACAAATCAGCACTGGTGGAACCGAAGATGATGTCATCAACATATATATGGACCAGAATCAAATCCTTTCCGATGATTTTCTGGAACAAGGTTTGATCGATCGTTCCCCGCTTGTAACCATGGTCAAGTAGATGCGCAGTCAGTGTAGCATACCACGCCCGTGGAGCCTGATGCAACCCATACAGAGCCTTGTCTAACTTGTAAACATGATTTGGCTTCTTAGAGTCAACGAAACCCGGTGGCTGATCGACATGAATTTCTTCTTTGACCTCACCATACAAAAACGTTGTTTTAACATCCATCTGATAAACTGTAAAGCCCATATACGATGCATAAGCCAGAAAAATTCTAATTGCCTCAAGTCTAGCTACGAAAGCATAGACTTCTGTGTAATCTAACCCTTCAACCTGGCGAAACCCGCGGACCACCAGACGTGCCTTATTACGAACAATAACCCCGGTGTCATCTTGCTTGTTCCTGAACACCCATCTTGTATCAAGAGCTTTCTTTCCTTCCGGCAGCTTAACTAATCTCCACACTTTCAACTTATCAAACTGATTCAGTTCTTCATGCATAGCATCGACCCAACTAGGTTCTTGAAGGGCCATCTCAACGTTCTTTGGTTCGATTTGAGATATGAAACAGGAAAACATACAACTTTTTATGTGTCCGGTCTGACTTCGGGTGGACACACCTGCTTCAATTGTACCTATGATGTTCTCAATCGGGTGATTCTTTTGGATTCTTGAAAGGAATTGAATGATCGAAAACATCACTGCTAGATTGAAGATTTGTTACATTCTCCCCGGAATCAGTAAGGGGGTTTTTCCATCCAGACGTTGTTGTACTGTGAGAGTACGAGGTGCTGGCAACGTATTCATCTGGAATGGCATCGAGAAACAGTGTGCTTCGAAATATCTGACGAACAGAACTCTCCCCCTCAACATTAGCAGTATTCTCAGACGAGATTGGCGAACAGTCAGCTTCTGAAGACTGTTCAGGCTTATTGTCGGTTGAGGTTGAAGTACTAGCCGGCTCAGCAATCTCATCATCTAGTAATGGAGATATATGAGACAGAGACTGAGAGCTGACTTGCACAGCTTCCACTATGGGACCATTTTGAGATTCTGTGTTGATAACTGGAAATACATTAAGGGTTTAAAGAATTCATTGTAGTCAAATAACCAGTCGGGACCGACACGGGCGTCAGTCTCATTTTCTTCTAACCAACCAACTTCATAGGATTCTGTAATCTGTTTGGTGGACTTGTTGTAAACCCTGTAAGCTGTATTTCCCGCATATCCAACAAAGTAACACTCATCTGCTGCAGCTCCAAACTTTGGAGTGGTCTCTAGTTTTAGCAACGTGCACGGACACCCGAAGGCTCTTAAATGTGCGACAGTGGGTTGATGACCATAAACGATCTCATACGGAGTTTTCATCTTGGACTTAGTGATTATCACCCGGTTTTGAACATAGCATGCCGTATTAATGGCTTCTGCCCAGAAAAACAGTGGCAGTTTGGAGTCACACAACATCGTTCTTGCTGCCTCAATTAGAGTTCGGTTTCTTCTTTCAGCAACCCTATTTTGTTGCGGTGTCCTTGGAGCACTATACTGAAGAAACACCCCCTTTTCTGGGCAAAAATGATTCAGAACTGCATTCTTGAATTCTGTTCCATTATCACATCTAATTCCTTTCAGCTTTAGGTTCAGTTGATTCTCCATTAACACTACAAATTTCTTGATCAGATCTGTAGTTTCACTCTTATTTGACAAGAAAAATACCCATGTAAAACGTGAGTAGTCATCAGTAATAACAAGACAATAAGAGCTACGAGACAAACTTAAGACATGAACCGGCCCAAAGAGGTCCATATGAAGAAGCTGAAAAACTGACGAAATTGAATTAATTAACTTATGTTTATGAGATTTTCGATGATGTTTTCCCAAATCACAAGCCACACATTTTTCAACAGTCACAAAATCCTTGATTGGCAGACCACGCACAAGATTGTTTTTAGCAAGACGATTCAGGTTTTTAGTATTTGCATGACTAAGCCGACGATGCCAAAGCATCGCATTATGTTCTGACACTTTTGAAAACAGACAGGTTATTTCGTCAGGAACATTTTTGTTCATGTCGATCACATAGGCATTATCTTTTCGTTGTGATCGAACAAGAATCCACTCTTCTTGTATGATTATACCAGGTTTCAGAATTAAGCACTCCTTTTTAGTAAAGTGAGTTTAAAAATCTTTGTCACAAATTTGTGACACGCTCAAAAGACTATGCTTCAATTCTGGAACAAAATTAACATTTTCAAATTTTAGAACACCGTTACTTACAGTACCCTTTTGAGTGATCTTTCCTTTCTCTCCTCCCACAAAGGACACATACCCACCCTTAAATGTTTGAATGTTGCGTAGCTGGGTGATGTCTCCTTTCATGTGCCTGGAACAGCCACTATCAACATACCAAGGTCTGATGATATTCCTCCATAGCTGTCCCTGCACGAAACGCGGGATTAGTTAGTTTTTGGTACCCAGTCCATACTTACACTGGGTGACCCTGATTCGTCTACAGTTGTCACGGATTGCCATGACATGTCCTTTTGATCATCAAAAATAGATTTTGTTGACTCTTTAGCCGGAGATTTAGGCAACCATTTATGTCTGTGTGACTTGGAGTTATAAGTACGAATGGTTGTCATGATCTCCGGTGTTTTAGATGTAGAATGATTAGATGAAACCATTTTCTTCTCCTGTTTAGGTCTAGTGTTAGTGTTTATATGGGATTTTGAACTTGAGACACCTTTACTAACCCTTCTTTTGATCATGTTAGGTTTGGTCTGATGAGGACTAAACCTGTCAGATTTGTTTCGATTCCAGTCATCGTCAAAAGAACTAGCCGAATAATGTCTAAACCCTGGCCTATATTCATTATGAGGCACATATGGCATATTCCTTTGATAAAATCCGTAGTATGGAATGTACGGACGATGTGGACAATTTCTGGCAATATGACCAGGAGTGCCACAGTTAAAACATGTCTGAAGTTTTATGAAAAAATCACTCTGGGCAGCTCCTTGTCTGAACTGGTTGTGTGGACCAGTCTGTTTAGATTTGTGAGAATTCACATTTTGCCTTTTGAACTTATCACCTTGTTTGTCTTTAGAGCATCCCTCCTTGACAAACTTAGGTGCAACATATTTTTGTGATGTTTTTGAATTTTTTGAAAAAATTTTGCTTTTATTAGAAACCACATTATTAGATTTTAAAGTCTTAACCCAATCAACCACACAAGAATCCTTGCTCTTTAAAACAGAACCCACATAAACAGTCGGAATAACAGAATTCAAAACAGGAAGTTTTAAAGAAACATCAGAAACAACATTATTATCAAAATCAAAACACGGGTCGTCATCCTCACCAGTCCATTCCTTCACAATTACTCTTTCTGCACATGAAGTAGAGACATTAGAATCGTTCATCTTTAGATTAGAAGAACCAGCATCAGTAGAGCTGGTTCCATCACCTTTGTTTGGTTTACCATACTTCATACCCTTTATCTTTTCTTCTTGTTCTTTGGTGACAGGAGTAGGAACATAATTGTGATTATATGGAGGGGGGAACCTGACTATATCCTATGCCTTCACCTTCATTTTCTTTCCACCACAGTTGATTTTCATTCATTGAATCAACTACTTTGCTGGAACCATCGAATTTTTTAAAATCAAGTTCAGCCTTTTCAAACTTGCTAGTGAAATTTAAGACTTCTAGCTTGGAGGCTTCCAGTTTAGCAGTTAATTCAACGATTTCTTATTTGGCATCAAGGTGATGACAACTTTTTATACTAAAATCAGACTTAAGTTTTTTAATGTCTTTATTAAAAGATTCTATTTTGTCTAGAAAGCCCTTTTCATTTTTCTTAAGTTTAAAACTCTTTGATTTTATTCTTTCCATATCTCAATTTAAACTGTCATTATGTAGTTTATACATTTCTATTTTCTCGCCACAATTCAAAGAACATGGTTGAAAACGTACCTCAGTTAAATCCGGAGAAGTGAACGCCATGTATGCAAATTGAAGTTCCCTGACCTTCTCCTCAGCAGTGTTTTCATCTTCAGAATCTTCAACAGTTGCGAAGTTCGCAGTCTGATTTCCAATGTTCAGCGCAGCCATCTGATCTTCCCAAGAGAACGTTTGAGCATCCATACCCCTTTCATTATTTCCTGAACTACCTCCAGCTTCACCCCGAGCATTTCCAACTGGAACCAAAGCCCGTTCCGTATTCCCATCCTTAACCGGATTAGTACATTCACGAGCAAAATGACCCGGCTCGTGACAGTTGTAACACCTGAGTCTCCTTGTTGAAACCCACTTTTTGATTATTTGGCATATTCCAATTATTTCTACCCGTCCTTTTGGTGAACTTCTTAGCACGGAAAACCACCATGGCAATTTGCCACGAGATGTCCATTTCTTCAACATCATCAGGGTGAATCTGATCAAATTCAGTAGCCGCCATGGGTTGGACTAAATCTCCTGCCAGAAAAGCATGGTAACAATTCATAAATCCCGTCATTAATGCGATATTCTCTTGAGTTTCTTTTGGTATAGTGGGAATCTGGCTCGAGTTTACACTGGAAGTGGTTTTGCCAGAATCACTGACCGACTGACCAGATTTGGTAAAAAATACTGGAGCTGGATTAGGTGAATTTGATGACGATGATTGACCGAGGGTGGACGAGAACATCTGAAAGTTTCCCAGTGGTGGTAGTTGAGAGGGCTTAAATAGTGAGAAACTATCTTTAGACATGAGGGCACTGTTAGAAGTAACGTTATATCCAGCAGCGCTATAAGAACTAGCATGATTTATTGCCCGCTGTTTATCATCTCAGTCATACTTATTCTGTTAAGGTCTTTGGTCTTTTTAATGACTGCAACATGCATTTCCCAATTCTTTGGCAGAGAGTTCACCAACTTGTTGTTAATCTCTGAGGTTTGTAGAAAGATTCCAGCAGTTCTCATCTCAGTTACAAGGGATATAAACCTTTGAAGCTGAGATTCCAGTGTCTCTCCCAGAACGTGATTAAACATATTAAATTTCTGACGCAGCAGATCTTGACGACTTCTTTTCATATCCTCATTTCCTTCATAAACTTCTATCAGGGCGGCCCACAACTCTTTAGCCGAGCGGAGTTCTCTAAACTGAAGTGCAATCTCGGGTGTGAATGCCATAGTTAGAGTTGAAAGAGCTTTCTCATCTTCTTCGACCTTTTCAAAATCAGCATCATCATATTGAGCAACCGGCTTTATAAGGACCTCGGTTGATCCATCCCTTTGGTAGGTGATTACTTGAGGTCCTCTCACGATGCTTTTCCAAATTTTTGAGTCTTTCATCTTGGCATAGTGCTCAAAACGAAATTTCCATTCATTGAACCATTCAGGGGATAATAAACGAGGTACACGTGTAACAGTACCCATGATTGAATCAAGTTCTTGGTGAAGTGACGAGTTGGTTGAGTTGCTGCCATTTGTTAACTGGGCCATATCAAAACTGTTACTGATGTATTTTAGGTCCAATTAAATATTAAGTCCAAGAAGGCAAAGCCCAAACAAACAGTCTGGGTTGAATACACTGAGATGCGTAAACCGAGAACCAAGCTGGTTGACTAATTCTTTGACCGAGAACCACAGACAGCCGAGATCAGTTGTTGACAGAGAACAAAGACGGACCGAAGACCCAAAGCTTGACCGAAAACACTGTTTGGCCGAAAACAATAGTTGACCGAAAACCAAGGTTTGACCAAGATATTCACCGAGAACTCAATTTTCACCAATCTTTTGACCGAGAACTGAGTTGGTTGACCAAATTAGTTGACCGAAATCACTTATTCGCCGAGAACACAATGTTTCCGAGAACTATGTAGGCCGAAAACCTGAGAAAACTTCAACTTAACTGTAACAACTTTCCAACTAATGTGGGATTCGATTTAATTTTTTAAGTCAGCCAAATTATATCCAATAATAGACTGATCTTTCTTCTCCGAACACTGCCTCGCCGGAAATATTCACCAAACCTTGTAGATAATATCCTTGAATCGTTGATATCACAATAACGAGCCTGAATTCGTCAAAGGCTCTGATACCAATTGTAAGTCCCGAATCTGGATCACTACAATATGATATCAACCAAACGAGTATTGGTGCGGAATACCAACACTCGGTGATTCAAGAATATGAATAAGAACAGTAAAGGTAACTCGGAATTGCTTCAAAACACACGTATATTATTGAATACGTCGGGTGCTTAAGCACTTACAATGATAGATAATAATACTAGGAATGAACAACCATAACCCTATACATCACACCTCTATATATAGGGATAACAACCAAAGGCCGGCCCAAACAACACCAAGCCCACCGAGAACACATAAGTGTTCTCGGTTTACATGTGCACCCAAAACCCAAGCCCAAATACAAAGAAATAAGTACAAACAAGCTCAAACCACAAAACTAGGCCCAACAAATTACCAATAAAATACTCGTATAATGGATGTAAAGTAATCGTTGACCAATATCTACTCGTAACGACTAGTTGACCAAACAAATTAACCATTCCGGTTAGTGATTTGAAAAACAAACCGGTTCAATGCATTTGGTAATCAAACTCATCGTCATGGATAGTTTGATAAACTACTCGCGACTCTTAAGGTTTTATAATCTGCTCGTCGCGACTAAATGATATCTTATTTACTCGTGGGCGTTGATTACGAAGCTTTAAACTTATTTAATCTTTACGAGTAGATGATTAGTGAAACTGGTCGTTACGATTAGTTTATAGACACGTGGCAAATTTTTATTGGTTATACAAACTACTCGTTGACAATCATAAACTATTCGTCACGACTAGTTTATAATACCTATTTTGAGAATTTGTTTAAAATGACACCTAAAACCTGAAAAACATATTCATGATCTATATTCTATAGTAGGGGCAGGCAGTCACCTGTGCAAATGTGAAAATGTGGTTGTCACCACAACCTACTTGGTAATGTTTTTTATTCGTACGTACGTACGTAGTTGGGTTAATTAATATAATGAAAAGACCACGACTTTTTGGTTATACATAAAGTGAATTTATGTATATACATTATATTATAATAATAGATATAAACAACCTTCCATATTTCTTATTTTCTCTCTCTGAGACGCCTTAAAATGAAATTCCGGCAAATCTCCGGGAAGTCCCTAATCTCCGCAATTATGTTACCAGCATTAACGTTGATAAGTCAATCGGATTTGATGACCTGTGCGTTTCAATTACAACCTATGCGCTTCCTTCACCTTTAAAACCCCCCTCTAATTTGCATGATGGAGAGGTCAATCAAGCCCACCAGATCATTGCTCGTAAAACACACCCGATGTTCTGCTCATGATAACGATCGATTTATTGATATGATGGAGATGTATTTTGATGAATTCAAACGGCTTCAAGAGTGACCTAATCTTCATTACCAGGTCGATTTTACTTTCAGTATAACCTAATCGGCCTAATATTGTTTGATCTAACCGAATTTATTTCACTGTTCATTGTTCAATGTTAGATTCAACTGATGTTCGGTTCATGCATGTTAACTGTTTGATGATATGTCTGAATGAAATGTGGGGTTTTTTCATGTCTTTTTTGTGTGTGTTTGTCTTATATTGTTTGTGTAGATGAATTAAATCCTTAAACAACTATCATATATTCTGCAGCTTTTAACCATTCCCCGCAACCTTAATAAGTATGCAGTTTTCACAATTCTTGATCATTCCCATTCAAACTTAGGGTTCATTTTTTCCAGGTATTTGATTCAGTTATGCTTTGTTTTTCCCTTGTTGTTTTGTAAATCAATTAGCCACATAAACAATTGGTCGCCTGTGTATATTTATACATAAAGGTAAGAATGAGAAATAATCCAGATAATGCAACATATTAATAATATACTATCTGTGCTTCTAAATTCTGATCATTGTAGTTGATGTGCACGGTCATCTAGCACCTTCTTCCACTAATTCGGGTTCTTGATCAGGAAACATAATCTCTGATTTCCATTGGGTGAGCATATCTAAATTAGTCATTTTTATCATAACTTGTGTTTGCTAAAGTAATTATTTTTGGTCTCATATGGCATGAAACTCTACCATCAAATTCACAAGAACTTTGATATCAAACTATCAAAGTTTACACAAACTGCAGATTTGAGATGATGCCATGGGCTGTTCTTGCTGTGACGTACTGTATAAAACAGGCATGCAACTCAAAATTACTCATGATTTGAAACTGTATTATGCAAATCAGTTTTTTTTGTCAACATTGACGGGTCCTATGTTGTCTTTCAGCACTTCCAACTACAAAGTTGGTTCCTTTATTGTTTCCCCCTTCAACTACTATAACAAAGGTATCATATTTCTACAGTCTTTGAACGAAAATGTGATGAATTTGTTAATGATTGTGAATATCATTAGCATTTCCAGAAAGCTAATATTTCCCTTGTTTTATAGATAATTCTGTTGGTTTTGTAGGGCAAGAAACATATAAGATGGGAAGTTATTCATATCGTTATGATTGATCAAGCAAAACCCCGTGTTTGTTACTGAAAGGTGAGTCGTTAATGCATTTGATGATGAACCCGGGTAAATTCCCATATTAGACTCATAATGTTGTTGGTTTATGTATAGTAAAAACGGGGCACGGGCAGTTTTGGGTTGAACCTGTGAACACGTTTGGCTAAACGAGTCATGTTCATGTCAACCTGACGGGTCACAGGTTGAACTGTTTAGTTTTTTATTATTTTTTTAATTTTTTTTTTAAATGTGTTTCATCACTTTATGTCAAAATTCAAATTTAAATTAATTCGAATACCTCATCCTAAAATAAAAAGTTAAAATGAACCCGGTATAATATTTTTATATAAGTACAACTATTTTATGTAACTTAGCATTTTTTTCCGGTTTAACTTGTACTTTAAAGTAATAACATGTAAAAGAATCGGGTTTAACGGGTCGTATTTGTGTTTTAGATTGATACGACATTCTTGGAAGTTATAGCTTTTTGGCACCCGCACAATGTGGCCTTTAAAAAACCGGATATTTTCTTCATATGCGTGTTGTGGCCCGTTATGTGAGATCAAGACCGATCATCTTGAAGTTCAAGCAGCCAAGGTAAACGCGGCTGATTTTGTGTAACAAATATCAACACAAATAACCACAATAAAATATCTAATATTTTTTTGTTACGTAGTGGACAGAGTTACCGAGTTTGTTGAACAACCGTTAATCATAAGAATCAACATAAAAATGAAAAATAGGCATTTGCATTGCTAGGATCAGTAAGTGATATTGTAGATTATCGGTTCATAAAGTCGTCTCAGAGTTTGATAACAAGTTATTCTCCTTGTACTATAACACTGTTGATGATCAATTGTTTTATGGCTGCTCGACTTCATCCTAATTGGTGGTTTCAATGTATGTAATTATCTATATACATGAGTGTATATGTGTATACACACTGGATAGAAGTTTGTGACATGACATGTATATATTCATGCAAATGTATAAATGATTGACTATTCGAGTTTCTACATATTTATATCTAAATCTTTTGACTCATTCATTATTTTTTGAACTATTTATTATTTTTATTGTGTATATATAACTAACAGGTTAGCTATATATAGGCCTTAATATACATGATCAAGTTTTAATGATTATGATATTATAATGTAGTTACATAAATAACCTTATATATACTGTTTCATTAAATAGATCTCCCAAGTTTAAGCTCGCCTTATTCGAACTTTAAGCATACCAACATAGAGTAGCTAGGAGATACAAAGTGTGGTGTTTTTTCAGATTGATAAGAGTTTTGGGTGGTATTAAACTACAGAAGTAATGTTATTTGTTGCTATATTTATATACATAATAACCATATATAATAGATATCTCAAGTTTAAGCTCGACTTCGAACTTTTAGCATACCAAATATAGAGTAGTTTACGAGGTACAAAGTGTTGTTTTTTCATATTTGTATAGTCTTGTTAGCTGCTACAAAGGTAATGTTATTTGTTGTTGTTGGTTCTTATAGAACATAAGGACTTGCTTATAATCATTTGCTGGAGCAGGGTGGTGCCAAACGAGAGTGAACCACCCACGGGTTCGGTGGGGGAGAATGTTGGGAATTTTAGCAGTTTTTGTGGTATGACGTCATCACATGGCGGTAGTGGAACCATGTTGAATGATGGAGAAGAGAATTTTGATATTTCGTTTTTCTTAAGTTCATATTATTGTTGTTTTAAATTTCGACACATGTGGCATTATCTTAATATACATGATCCATGTTGGCTGAATGTGAAAGATGCAGTTGAACGTACAAAAAGGCTTGTGTAAATGTAAGAATAGTGACTTATCATAATGTGTTTGGGTCAAAACATGCCATGAGCAAAGTAAGTTTTGGTCAAAGGGTACGGTCTTAAAAAGTTATCAATTTAACTAATGATTATAACATGTAATAGCCAATTTAAAGTTATCAATTTAACCAATGATTATAACATGTAACAGCCAATTTACTTGGTGGAAATGAGTCGTTTTACAAAAAAGTACCACAATAGACCATTATATTTTCTTATAGTATAAGCATTAGTTAATGCATTTATCTTTGAAACCACATGTCATAGTTGACTTTTTTCTTTTACTTCTTTGATATGTTGGAATTGATTGCAATAGTTGAACTTTTGAACTTTTGATGGTCAAAACCAATTAAATAATTAATAGTGATAAAAAGTTTCGGAATAACATAAATATTCGGGAATTTATTATTTGAATATTAATTAAATTAGTCCATATTTATATATTTAGATTTTGTGATGTCTTTTAATTAGAATTTGTTTATAATATTTTGTTAGTGATTAAAGTTTTGTTAAGTGTCTATTGTGGTTGTTAAAAGTGTTACTAATAATATTATGATTACTTATAATTTATGATACTTCTGTTATTATTTTCATTACAATTATTAGTATTATTAATTTAACTATTTTAGATATTATTATTATTATTATTATTATTAGTATTTTTATTATTGTTGTTGTTATTGTTGTTGTATTATGTAACACTTATGACATAGATAGACCACATTAATGCTATTAACTCGAAATCTTTAATTTAAATAAAACAATAAAATAAATAAACTAATTAGGAAACTAAATAATTAGGAAACTAATAAAGCAATATGATGGACAAGTTAACATAAACGAGTACCATCTTGCAAATTGTCTTGTGTTAACAGTTAACCTATAGTGAACTACGATACGGTCACGAACAACACTGGTGCCATCAAATTCCTGCTACGTCTCCACCACAAACCGAACTCATACCGACAGATCCCGTGTTGCGTCCTCGTCGCAACGTGCGGGCACACCTACTAGTAATTCCAAACGTATAAAAAAGGATATTTCTCACTTAACTTAAGGATTTTACTAGTTTGAAACCTTTGTGATGTTGCGGCGGCAAGAATTTGCAATTTGATACTTGTTTATGTTAGTTTATCAATCTTTTCATGATATAGTGTATAGTATTTATCCATACATGTTCAAGTTATTCTACAAAAATGAAATAACATTAAGAAAGATGCAAAGGATTTGTGCTCATTAAAAAAACCCTTAAAAATAATAATAAATAGAGAAAGAAAGAAACAGAATAAAGAATATATATAATAAAAAAAACTCATCACCCAAAATTTAAATAAAAGTGAAAAAAAAAAACAAAAATGTTCCTCCCTTCTTCCTTATTCTCAAAAAAAATGTTGAAAAAATATCATTGTGTTTTTTATTTATTTCCGTCATTGATTGTGTCTTTTTTTTATTGATAGTGTCTTTTTTTAATATTGTGTTATGTTAATCAACATTGTGTTATATTTTTCTCGGCATTATGTTATATTAGGTTTTTTATAGTTTTGAGTTATTATTTTTTTAATATCTTTCTTGAAAATTTTTATGGGTTTCTTTCGATGTCACAAATACTTCTCACACTATTTGTTTTTGTCTCCCTTCATAGATTAACAGTTTTCCTATGCTTATAATAGTTTTCTTAATCATTTAATGTTTTACAAAAGTTTATTATGTTAATTGTTGAATTGGTTCGGTTGAAACATGTATGTTGGGTTGTCAATGAGCCGAGCCGAGCCAAGCTCGACTCGAATACATGTCGAGCTAGCTCGGCTTGAGCTCGAAACAACCAACATGATTAAAACATCAAAAAGAAAAGGCATAAAGCAATATAAAATATAAAATATTTATTATATAATTTTAATTATGTTATTTAATATCAATCAGTAATAACGGATTTAGTATAGTGTTTTGTATGAAATTGTTCCATAGTTTTAATTATCTCTTTGTTATCAGTGAAACCATAACACTTTTTTATCAATGTCATTGAAAGTTTGAAAGTTTGTCTTTGTCACTACATTGCATTACGGTATTCCATATATTATTAACATAAGAATGATTTTGTAAACTATAACAAAACAATATACAGTATTTTTAGTAATTACTTTCACCCATAATAAATACAAAAAACACAGCGTAGGTCCCAACAAGCTTAATAATAATAATAATAATAATAATAATAATAATAATAAAGTTTAAGGGTAGTTATTGTAACTATAGTTAGAGAATGTAAATTTATTTATAGATTTATAGTTGCATATCTAACTTGTACATTAATGCTTCGTTAACTTGTACACATATTGGTTTGGAAGATTTTTTATATCTAAACGTCGACAAATATTAGCACGTCGTACTGGTATGTTCAGTTTTTTTTAAAACATAATATATTTAAAGATATAGACGGAAACAAAAAACATAAATAAATTTGTCAAGTTTTTGTGATAAAGATGAGGGTTAGATGTGTAACTATTATTAGATATTACAAATGTTATCTAAAGTTTAAGGGTAATTATTGTAACTACTGAATGGTAATTATTGTAACTATCGAATTAAAATGAAAATTATGGTTAGTGAGTGTTGAGTAAAGACATAAATACCCTCAAATTTTGAAAAATATAAGGGGGGGGGGAGGGGTGGTGGAGGTGATGGCATCAATCATCACACACCCCACCCAATCAAACTATGCCACGTCACCAACCCCAAATCCATCACATTTTGATAGAATTTGGTAGGGGTGGTGTGGTGTGATAGGTTTTGGTATATATACATACATATATATATATACATATAGGTTTTTATGTGAGTGAAATGATTGTATTTGAGGTGTATATATATGTATATAGAGAGAGAGAGTTTCATCACTCAAACCCACTTAAAGCGTGATGGCCATCACGCAAAACACCTCCATCAAGCTTGATAACGGAGTGGCGGCGGTGTTCAAAAACCCATCACGCGTGATGGGAGCTTCATCACGCGATGCCCCGTCCCCCCTAAACATTTACAATTATACATATTGCATAATTGATTGAACATTCACTCAAATTTTGAAAGACATAAGAGGTCATTCATTCACTCTTTATATATAACAGAGATAGAGATAATTGTAAAATTAACTACATGTCTAACGAATAGTGTAAATACAACAAAATGAAATTATTGAAACCGCTAATATATGGAAGATAGAAGCCAAAAAAAACTAAAGAAACCTATCTATGGACTTGTTGGACAATATACAAATAAACCATATGTTAAATTATTAATATCTATAATTAACATTGCTACTCATGTGATGTTATGCCTATGCATGCCCAACTTGCTACATATAAAGCTTGATGGCACCGTCCGTCTTAGAACTCTAAATCATTGATCATATTGTTAGCCATATTGGCATATTGCCATATGGGTTTGTCAGTGGTCACCATGTCATTTGTTGAGTCATATAAAATACTCTACTAATGCCAAGTACTTTTAATTAATCAATATAAGTTAAATAAATAGAAGAAATGAATAGGCGCGATAATAGCAAAATTGACTTCGAAGACCAGCAGCCACGTCGACTTCGAATACCAGCAGTCACGGTAGTATCTGAAAATAATGTCACCGAGCTAACATACCCTACAAGAAAACATACCCAGTAAAATCCCACATATAGCAAGGTATTGGTAGAGTCTGAGATGGCGAGATGAGACAATATCAAATCTATCCTAGGAGACAGAGATGATGCCCCGTCGAGACCAATGGCTCAAACATTTTTAAAATACAAAGAATAACGATACAAATAACATATAGTGTGGCTAAAGAAAACAAAACAAAAATCAGTAAATTACTGATAATAGTAATAATACCCTGATTAAAAAAGTAGCTCTACAACTCATCATCATCGTATCTCACCAATAACAAAGCTATGGTACGGTCTGAGGAGAGTAAGATATAAATAGCCATAAATAATTGTTTATTCATCTCAACGCTGTCATTGGTCACGTCAATGTTCTATTGGAGATTTTCATTTTTTTTAAACATCATGATATTTTGATACTTAAAAGTTTCGTTCATTTAAACTATTCTCGAACCCAATGCGTTAACAAATTACATGTTCATATTTCGTTGGTTAAATGCTACGTTTACTCACCACGTTATTCTCAATCCCATTATTTCAATTACATGTTACGATGTTCATAATGCAAATGTTTTCATTCTTAAATTTCATTACCTCTTTCATTTTGTTTTCAACATCGTTTACTTGGTTCAGACTATGATGATTTCATTTATTTGACTTAGTGTTTTTGCGTTATCCTTGGCCTGAATGGTATAACAATGTGTTTTGTAATGTTTTACCCTTTTAATTCATTATTTTTATTTTTAACGTTATATATGAGAATTTTATTTATATATCTAAGGTCTATGTCTTAAAACCACACAATATGGGCACATTATATGGACCATCCGACGATAGAGGTAATTAGGGTCGACACGTAATTATCAAAGTTCTCGCATGGAAAATATAATAAGTCTAGTTGTGTGAAATAACTCGGAACTTGAAATGATTTCGGGGAACGGGATAAACACAATATGATAAGAGCATGGTGGATACGCCGCTGGTACATCCTATATATAAGTGTCCTTGTCATATTTTCTATTTGTGGCGTTCTCTTGGGTCATTAAAAGATCGGCGTTATTCTATTTTTTTATTATGTATGTATAAAATTGTTTAAACTTCTAACAACTTCGTATATTAGTTGTTCTCTTTTAAAATTTTATTTTTATTTTAATTTCGGGACGAAATTTCCAAAAGTTGTAAGTCCTGTAACATTCGTTACTTTTCAAACCCGAAAATCCGACCCGTTTTAAATTTTTGGTTTTTATTTATAAATATATGTATAAAAACATATTATAATATCCAACTCCATAATAAAATATACATTCAACATTTCTAATCCCCGATATGACACTCGGCATTTTCAGTTAAATCCTGTTGACTGTGTCAGTAAACCCAGTTAGTTCTGTTAACTAAGTTAATGAACTCCCATGCATATAGTGTCATGTATGCATACATTGAGTCAGTGGTGTCGTTACTGACCTAAGTGAGAGTAACTAGTTATTGATAACTAGAATAATAAACTTGTCATACATGTTATAATATATGATAGGTTATAATAAATTTGTCACACATGATATGTTACATGTATTATATGTGGTGGGTGAAATTGTGTTACATGCTACATGATTAGTTGTTGTATACTTATATGTTGTAGGAGAAGTGAATAATTAAAATAACATAACCTATGATATATTACATGACAAATAACAAAAAGACTAGTACACAACATATGGTTACTAGAAAATGTTTATAATAGAATGTAACATGTCACATGTATTTATAAAATTAATTATGTCTTAATGATTGTGTTAATGATGAGTAAATAACAATTAAGGTTATATTCTCTTTCTTCCTTTTGGCCGTCCATATCACATCACACACACGTACATTTTATTTTTCTAAAACACTCTCAAAATATCATAATCAAGTTGGGTGATTCTTGGAACAAATAGTGAGATAGCATTGATCAAGCAAGTAAGTAAGCATGGTTAATATATATTTTGTTATGTTTCTTTGATTTGGGATTGTGGGATTGAGTATCCAGACACATGTAATCATAAGAAATAAAATGATGATCAAGTTGATGGTTTTAAAAGAAATTGTGTGTCTTGTCATAAAAGAAAATACAGAAACCGTTTGTACATAAATATTATTTTATAAATCATTAAAATAATAAAAGACATGAGATTTGGTTATAGAAAATGGTTCCTTGATGATTAAAGATCATAAGGATATAAGAATCATGATTTTTGTGACTTTTGGTTTAAATCTTCTTGTTGACAGATTCTGTGTTTTAGATTGTAGATTGTATAACATGATGATACGTCGGTGTTTCTGATTGATTGTGATACTATGATTACGTAAATTGAATCTAATTTTCAGAAAGTCAAGAATCATAATTTTTGGACCTTGTTTGACTAGTTTTTATTAATTTACAAAATCGGGTTGCAATCCTGATTGAAAGAGAAATTTTCTGAGCTGTGTTGTAAATTGTATAACTTGAGATTGAAAATAGATATGGGTGTTATTACACTTCTAGAATGTTATAAATTAAATTAGGAATCCAATCCAATTTGTCATGCATCAATTGGACATATATGGAATTTTTAGAAAATATTTACATTCTATTGTGCTGATAAGGTAGCTGAAAATAGGTTGTTGTAGTGTATGAATTTTCATGATGTTTGTGTGTGTTGAAAAATTACAAGAAAATTTTATTTTGTTCCTAATACTTGAAAGTATCTGTAGGAATTATTTGGTAAATTATTTGCATGTTTTGACTGGTTAGAAAAATAGGTTTTGGTGACTTAAAATCTGCCCAAATTTATCCAACATGTTGTTTGGTAAAAATAGTTGTAGTTTGTACAAAGATTGTTATGTTATATTGGAATTTGACTTTATTGGTCAACTTGAAATTATTTTACTAAATGTTTGGTCTTACTTATGAGAAATGAAATTGGTAAAAGAGTGACTTAGTCATAGGGTTGCATGAAAAATGATTAACTACAAATTACATGATCGATTATTAGGTTGCGACTATGAATATCTTATGACTATTTTAAGTCTAGATAATTGGTCAAAAGTCACCAACGGGTCGTTAGTCAACATTTAGGATCAGCGGTCAATATTTTGGTCAACGGTCAATATTTTTAGTCAACGGTCAACAACTTGGACCTTTTGGTCAAAGTCAACGGAAAGTCAAACTTTTAATAATCCATGGGATTGTTTGGATACTAAGGATTCTAGGAATCGCTTAGAAAATACTTATAATGCTTGTATGAATATCTACTTTTTATGAGTCGTCAGTTAATATTAATTTTTATGCTTTTAATTCTAGTTCGTGACGTTCAATTCCTTCGATTTCATTTACGTACTTTCGATTTTATTTCAAGTTTGTCTTCAACATCAAGGTGAGTTTCTCACACCCCCTTTTTACATTTTTATTACTTTTGGGGGTAGCATATATATCCTATCAAAATTCAATTCTGTTTACTTATTATTTACAAACTACAATTCGCATCATGGACTTGTGTGTTTACTTGTTACTTGCTTAATTATTACGTGCATGGATTTCTTCGTTAAGTATGATCATACGCCCCCCCCCCTTGCACCCATGGAACATCTGATCCTGGTGGAAAAGGGACTCCGATCTGAGTACGTTGGTGCACAATCCCAACTGGAAAAGACCTTCATTTATTCTTTACACTCATGGACCATTATTTCTAGTGTAAAGAACCCTTATGTGTTTTTTCACAAGTTTTCATGGAATTGTATGGTTTTTACATATTATTTAAACTCTGTGAACTCACCAACTATTCAGTTAGCTAACATTATTTTATATATATGCTACAGGTACCTTATATAGAAGATGTTGCCGTGATAAAGACATTAGTACTTAGGTTATATTAATAAATGGACAAGATGTTCATTGTTCTTGTATTTTCCTTGTATTTCTTGTTACAAACTTGTGTACTTGATGTGTAAATCAATTAATGATAATATTGTCACATAATAGTGTCACATGTGTTTTGAGCAATTTGTACGTCACATTCAGGCGTTTTCGCTTTAGCCAGGGTGCTACAATATAAACCAAACCATAGATTAAAGTTTAAACTTTTGTACCTCGGTTATCAAAATCGGGAAGAACACCGAGAGATAACAAATGGCGCTAGATCAAAACACGACAAGAAACCGGTGATGGCAGTGAGTCCGGACAGCGGTAACGCGGCGGCGAGAAACGGCGGCGCGGCAGCAACAGTTTTGAACAGCAGCAGCGATCAGCGGCAGCTGCAGGTGGTGGCGGTGATGGGATCTGGTGGCGGTGAAAGCTGGTGGCGTCGGCGCCGGAGCAGATGGCGGCGGCCGGCGGTAACAGACGGCACCAGTGGAGCAGCAGCTCCTATACAATACAGGCAGCGCACAGCAGCAGCGAGACAGGCCAAAAAGGGCCGACGGCCGGAAAACCGACTCGCTGGAAAACGACTGGAGGTGATGATAGTGTCTAGGGTTTGTTGCTTTTTAGTGATTAGGTCCTTTTTAAGATAATATCTATTATACTATATATAGAAAGTAATTATAGGGTTTAACCAGTTTAAACCTATTGGGCTTAAAGCTCAATTACCAAACCAAAGACTAATATATCATCCAATCCTTTTAATTTGTTGTGTCGGCCCAATTAACGATTAAGTGGATTTAAGATTCGTTACCCTCGGTGTAACTCATACCGGGTCATATTCGGGTCGGTCCGCGTTGACTTGACCCGAACCGACCATATATTCCAACAGTCTCCCACTTGGACGGAATCGAATCAAGTAGCACAACGCTGACAGCTAGAGGTGTTCTAGCTACACATATCTGTCCCGAACCGATTTTGACATGTTTAAATTTATAACCAAAATATCTTGAAATGCATTACTGCAAGATAATGAACTTATAGTAATCGTTGTCATTTATCTTTTCTGTAAAATACATCAATTGAACGATGAGACATGGATCAAATCAATCTCATATAGTGTTCAATTATTATAGTTCTTGATATAAAGTCAAAGTGGTCCAATCAAACACACAGTAAGTTTGGGTGAGGCCTCACACTTTACCAGTTTGAATCAACGAGGGTGCCAAGATGTCTAACTGATACATCTCATGTAAGAGTACAGAATCCCATCTTGACTATATACAACTCTCACTGAACTTCAGAATATTCTCAATCAATGCCTTTATGACTGGCAGTTACGCAACAGCGGTTAACATGATCAAAGAATATTCATTGGTAAACGAGAGTTCTTATATGTATCTCAGGTCTAAGGATACTAAATGAGCATACTATTATCAAAACATCTTATGATCAAGATCCATGAAGATGATTTGATGCGAGTTACATCCAACGTCATTCATAATGAGGTCTGTGAGTTTGGAAGTCAACTGCTTGAGTCTAAAGTCAGAATAGTCTTAATTCAGAATCGTTCCCACGAGTCTGATCAACTACGGATAATTTAGAATATAATATTCATGGATTAAACGTATTAAAATGAACACAGTTGTATCATTCAACGTTTGCATTTAACCATTAAATTTAAATCAAAAGTGAACTGAAAAGTACAACTGATTAAATGTTTATACATCCAAATAATAAATCAAAATAAATCACTAGCAACTCTAATCCTGATAGCATTTCTATGCTGATCATACTTGTCCTGAGTCATTGGCTTAGTGAACGAGTCAGCTAGTTTTTGATCTGTGTCTACTTTGCTTATCACGATGTCTTTATGTTCCAGTAATTCTCGTACATAGTGGAACTAAAAATGTGCTTGGCCATGTGATGAAAATTGGGCTCTTTGGCTTGAGCAATAGCACCTGTGTTATCAAATATTACGTCGATCATTTTCCTAAACTTGGAACCAGATCGAGGTTGGCTATGAATTTCTTCATCCACGCAGATTATGAGCGAAAAACATCGCGGTCATTCTGGAAGTTAGTGTCAGTGTAACATCTTACAGTGAGCTCCTCTTCCACTCCTCCAAACACTCTTACGAGACGTCAGGTTTAGTGCATAATATAGCGTACATGACAGAGTCAATCGCTGAAGCATATGGAATTGCTTGCATGTGCTTTGTCTCAATGTCCGTTGCCGGAGATTGCGATTTGCTAAAACGATTCCTTTAGCAACGGAACAACTCCTATCTTGGAGTTGTCCATTGAGAAGCGTGTCATGACTTTGCTTATGTATGTACTTTTACTTAGCCCTAGAAGCCACTTAGATCTATCTCGATAGATCTTGCTTCCCATAATATAAGCAGCTTCACCAAGATCTTTCATTGCGAAACAAGATCCCAACCAGTGCTTAACTTCCTTAAGCATAGGAATGTTGTTTCCAATTATCAGTATATCACCCACATACAGGATGAGGAATGACATAGTGCTCCCACTAGCCTTTCTGTAAACACAAGGCTCATCTTCATTTTTGATAAAACCAAACTCTTTGATTTTCTCATCAAAATGTAGATTCCAGCTACGAGATGCTCGTTTGAAAATCCACTTGCTCCCTATTGCCCGACCTTCGGGGGGTAGCTCAATCAAGTTCCAGACTTGATTGTCATGAATAGATTGCATCTCGGCGTTCATGGCATCTTGCCATTTCTCAGATTCCGGATCCAAGATTGCAGATTTGTAGTTAGTAGGTTCGTCGCCAGACTTGGCTACTAATAAGAGTTCGGGACCATCTAGATGCAATAAGTATCTAGAGTTTGGTACGGGAGTCCTACTACTTCTGCGAGCGCTCGTGTTTATGTCTGATGTATCAGCAACAACAACTTTCTAAGTTTGTCTAAATCGTTGATAAAAGAAACGAAGTATCTTTCATGGTTTCTAGACATGGTTCTGAAAGGTCCACACAAATCAGTATGTATGAGTCCAAACAGATCTGTTGCTCGTTCACTTTTATGAGTGAAGGAGTCTTTGGCGAGTTTTCCAGCTAAGCAAGATTCACAATCGTCAAAGAGTCCGGTCCTGTGGATTCAAGAATCCCTTCGGATTGGAGTCTTTTAACTCTTGCCTTGCTTATGTGGCCAAGTCGGCAATGCCATAGAAATGTATCATTGATGCCAGACGGATACGTTTTGAAAGATTATATACGTTATTATTAGTTTGAACATCAATCTCATGAATACCATTTCGAGGTTAGCCTCAAAGTAAAAGATGTCATTCAAGTAAGCAGAAATAACCATGTCATTAAAAACATACTTAAATCCTTGTTCAAACAACAACGAAACTGAAATGATGTTTCTGGTCAAGCCAGGAGCATACAAACAATTATTCAAATGAAAAACTAGGCCAGATGAACAAGTAAAATGAAAAACTACAGTTGCCAGAACTGGTACTCTCTTCTCATCTCCAATGATGAGTTCCATGCAGCCTTTATTCAGTTTCCTCCACTTCTCAGGCTCCTGCAAGACACTAACGAGGTGGAAACCACATCCGGTATCAAATACCCATATGTTGCTAGAGACAGTGAAAAGTTCAATAACGTATATAGGAATACCTCGAGAGGAGCCTTCACCACTGGCTCTCTTCATCTTGATCTCAGCAAGGTATTCGGGACAGTTTCGCATCCAGTGTCCCATTTGGTTGCATCGGTAGCACTGGCGCTCCTCAGGGAGCGGCAGTGGTATCTTTGGAACCCCTTTGTTAGAATTGGTGGCACGAGGGGCAGCAATGGTAACATTCTTCTTGTCTTTACCCTTATAACCCCGGTTCTTGGGATTAGGCTTCTTGACACCAGCAGATCGGATCATCAGAACATGATTGGTCCTTGAAGGAATGTTCATCTCAGCCGTCTTGAGCATGTTGTGAAGCTCCTGTACTGTCTTCACCCCGACATTCATGTTGAAATTCATTACGAACTGGCCGTAAGAGCTGGGGAGAGAGTTGGGGATGAAATCCGCTGCCATATCATCAGGCAGGGGATAATCAAGCTTCTTGAGTTGATCGATGTGCCCCTTCATCTTTAGAA
Organism: Bidens hawaiensis; assembly: GCF_021521415.1. NCBI lineage: Eukaryota > Viridiplantae > Streptophyta > Magnoliopsida > Asterales > Asteraceae > Bidens > Bidens hawaiensis. Next base: position 4,434,653 of record NW_027491020.1, on the reverse strand, counting down.
CATGCGCACTGACGGGAGACCCTTCTGCCATCTTGAAACTAATGAGTTGTTTCATGGTGTCGAAACGTTCTTGACGGGCTTGTTTCTGGAACATGCCCTTGAGTTTCTCAAGCATCTCATAGGCACCAAAGTCTTCCATGACTTTAGCAAGCTCAGAAGTCATGGTGGCTAGCATAATGCAGGAGACATCAGCCGAGTCATCCTTATGCTTCTTAAGAACTTTTCGAGCAGCGGATGTATTGTTTTCAGGCTCGGTTGGAACAGGTCCATCGAGAACATACAGGCGCTTTGCCATGGTGATAACAAGTCTCAAGTTGCGGTGCCATTCGATGAAGTTGGTACCATTCAATTTATCCTTCTCAAGGATTGACTTAAGGGCGTAGGGTGAGTTTTCGTTTGATGACATCTGATTAAATAAGAAAAACTAAATTTAATTAGTATTTTCGACGTTTTAGTCCTATTATTAATGACCCAATAACATTAATAAAATAGGAGCATGAGAATCTGGCTTCCAGTTATTAAAGACAGCTGTAGCACACAACATTAATAAGTGGTTAGGCAGACTCACAACGATTGCCAATTGTGAATAGAGCACAACTCTCGGTTATGAGGCCTATTGAGACAACAATTGTCTGAATAGATACATTTAGCCTCATCTTTGCCCACTTTAAGTCTTCAGACAGCTGTAGCACGTAACAGGAGAGTAAAGTAATAGTTGTCCTAGTACAATGACGTGTGAAAGGGCCGGATGTGTCAAAGAAACGCTTTCACCTTGATGGGATAGGCTAGAAAACAAGTGCGGTGTTGTAGCTCCAAACACTCGAAAGTTCGCAGTATGCCTCAAGTGTGACTTGTAGTAGGATTGGCATAAACTATTGGTTTTTAAATTGTGATTAATTTTTATAATTACCAAATAGAGTAAAAGTCAAATTTTACTGTATTTATTATCGGGACAAATTGATGAACCCTTTCATCTCTCAGGACACTTAGTTTTAAATAACCTATTAAAATCTAAGTTTGTCGCGATATGGCTAACCAATTTTAAGTTAATGGAAAATCTATTAAGTTATTAGTTTTGGAAATCAAAACGCTTTTAATTTGCAAAACATTATTGGTTAATTAAAATGTTTATTTTCAAATTTATTTGGTATTAGGTCGGTGATATTATAATCTTATTATAAACCATCCAAGCAACCACAATAGCAAATAATAATATGTAAATCCTTATGGCCAAAAAAGGTGATCATTCTCGCTAATGCCAATTAGGGAGACCGATCGGGTCAAGGGGTTCACAACACAAAACAACCACAAGGATGGACTTCATGGTGCATCCCGTCATCTTGTCCGAACTCCCACTAACTCCAAGAAATCCTTAAGCTCGTCATCGGCTATCTTCGTGTCTTCTTTATTACAAAATTTATAATACTAACAAAAATTCCCTATTACAAATTTGAACCATCAATATGGCCAAAAGAAAACCGAAAACTAAAATAATAACCGTTTACTACTTTGAACCATCCATATGGCCAAATAACAAGCTCAACAACCAAACAAACATAGGTCCGGGCCGGATTTACATATTCAAAATAAAATAATATTCGGGTCGTTTTGACTTGGTCAAATAAAATAAACAAAACTTTGACCAAATCTAAAATTACCCGAAAACAAGTCTAGATCAAGAAACTTTAAACAATTTAAAGTTTGTGTTGTAGATCCGATTTAAACGAACCGGTATCGACTCGTACGTTGTAACCGCGGCTCTGATACCAATGTTGGGTTTCAACGGTGGTTCGAGACAAAAACGGTCAAACTATTTTAACCCGTTTTAGTATATTTCGTTTCATAAATATTAATCAATATTAATATATATATATATATATATATAAATGAACTAAAAAACGCAGCGGATAATTAAACGAGTAAAACAAACCATAAACCGAAACCCGAATCCGGATCCGGTTACAACAATATACGAGTACGATTAATATAAACCAAACCATAGATTAAAGTTTAAACTTTTGTACCTCGGTTATCAAAACCGGGAAGAACACGGATAGATAAAAAATGGCGCTAGATCTAGACACGATAAGAAACCGGTGATGGCAATGAGTCCGGACAGCGGTGATGCGGCGGCGCGGCAGCAACAGTTCTGAACAGCAGCAGCGATCAGTGGTGGCGGTGATGGGATCTGGTGGTGGCGATAGTTGGTGGCGTCGGCGTCGGAGCAGATGGCGGCAGCTGGCGGTAACAGACGGCACCAGTGGAGCAGCATCTCCGATACAATACAGGCAGCGCACAGCAGCAGCAATACAGGCCAAAAAGGGCTGACTGCCGGCAAACCGGGTCGCCGGAAAACCGACTCGCCGGAAAACGGCACTGGAAAACGGCTTGAGGTGATGATAGTGTCTACGGTTTGTTGCTTTTTAGTGATTAGGTCTTTTTTAAAATAATATCTATTATACTATATATAGAAAGTAATTATATGATTTAACCAATTTAAACCCATTGGGCTTAAAGCCCAATTACAAAACCAAAGCCTAATCTATCATCCAATCCTTTTAATTTGTTGTGTCGGCCCAGTTAACGATTAAGTAGGTTTAAGATTCGTTACCCTCGGTGTAACTCATACCGGGTCATATTCGGGTCGGTCCGTTGACTTGACCCGAAACGACCATATATTCCAACAGATTGGTGCATGTACCCTTGTCTTTCGGCTATCAACGCCACCACATGATGTCTGATTAACCTTCCACCACTTTTAACATTATTTTCACGAGATTTGTAAAATAATGTCAAAATTAGTGCAATTTCACTTTTGCCCACCCGAGGGTTCACATATATACATTATATGCGAGCACCGCAAGCAATGCGAGCACTCAACAACTAATAATAATAATAGTGTAACATAGAAAGAGAAGAAAAAGTAGCACTAATCACATTTAAGGTAACCGCATGCTCCTTTAAAAGTCTATGCGCCCCATCATGCACTCGATGAGTTGCAAGCTAACACACCATAACAACAAACCAATACACTAAAGTAGTTATTCCCAACACAAAAAGATGTTGAATATCAAGAGAAATGAAGTCATGGTTGATTCAATGAAGTCTCCATTCATCGATAAATGCCATTTTATTTGGATCCATCCTTGGTAATTGACGCGCTTCAAGCTTTGTTAATTATTCTCTAGTACTACCAAGAAGCTTGGCTGCAGCCTCAACACTAGCTTCACTTGCGCTTTCATTACATTTCTTCATTATTACTAGAGGTATGTTGGTTAGACAGGCGGCCAATATGTCTGCAATCATGCCACATATCAAATCAAACAACTCTTTTTCGCTAATTGATCCATTATTTCCTTGGTAGTCGAGCATGATTGTTTGTGCAACACGATACATTGAATTGGCAGCAATCAACTTCTTAGGAGGATTATTCGCATTGAAACCTTTGTTGGTTATTTCTGTCACAATTTCTTGTGCTTTATTAACAAACCATGTAAGAATCTCAACTAGTGTTTTCCGTCTAAAAGCGTGTGTTTCTAGACTATTCTCCAACCACTTCTTGTTATCTTGGACCTCATGCCATAAGGTAACAGTTTCCTTTTGAATATCTGCATATTCACTTGCAGTGTTGAGGCATTCTTCTACCATACCCGTGTACAAAAGACCTTCACCGACACTTGTAAACAAGCTACGAGCTTTCCCCTTACTAATTTTTGGAAACGTGATTGCAATGCATGTTAGGCTCACTACTGGTAAGCTCCAAGTGTTCGCGAGCCGGGGTGAAAACAAGAGTTGAACTTGATAATTGTCAAAGTTCATCACTCCCTCAAATGAAGTAGATTTTTCAACAAGTTTCAGAAGATTCTTGCTTTGTTTCTTTTCAGCCTTTTTCATGAAATGATTGAAAGATCTTGAAATGCCTATCATAGTTTCTTGAGTAGGATGAATCCCGTCTTCAAGTTGCACAGCGTAACCACTAACATCCTCGCTCGTATTGTCACCGCTTGATGCAATAGACATGGTGGAAAAAACTACACTCACTGGCTTCCAACAGTATGAACAATACACAACCATGATCACTATCATTTTGTATGATACAACAATTACTTTCTGACATGTGATCCAAAGATTTAGAATGATCTTTTTCAAGTTGTGGACAAGTGCTCTTCTAGATCACGGTCACTTGATACAAAAGGTAAATCACTTTCTTTCCATTCATACAACTTTTGTGTCCAATACTCTTCTACTTTAATCTCATCAAAAATTTCCATTTCAACACCATGTAGCATCTAAGAATTGGGGCAATGGCACCCACCATAACTCCAATTGATTGTGATACAAGAATTGAAATCGTTGCCGCCCTATATTGTGACCCATACACGGAAGTATATTGTGACCCGTATGCGCTCCCATGACGTTGTTTTAACAAGATTGGTTGCACCACACATATGTAGACAAGTACACCAATCACACAAATTACATTAGAAGCGAAAGATAATGGATTGGTAGCCATCGCAAACTGAGGGCTACCGGTTTCTGCCATCAACCAATATATTCTCAGTTTATCAACAGTAGACATTCTTGTATGCTGTAGATGTTGATCATCTAAGGCTTTTTGGCATGTTGCTTGATATTTCATTTCTAGAATTCGCTTAGTTGTTGGAACTGTTACAGCTAAAGAAATCAATATTATGAGTAACAAGATTGTTATAGCTATGTAAGTGTTTGCTATACACATGATATCATCATGATTAATAACGCCGGTACTAATCTCGATGCAAACATTCACAATCATGGTGATAACAAGAATGACCAAACCTACAACATTTGAAACAAGTGCCTTGCTGTCCATAGATGCTACAGAAGGCATGAAGTTAGTCATCATTGTGCACAAGAAAGCCATACTTCCGAGCTTGGCTGCTTGGTCAACATAACCAGGCATCCCACCACTCAGATCCATGGGTAGCTTCATCACAACAGTTATGACTGTAACAGAAGTCGCGTTGAGTGAGAACAATTTACATGGAAACCATATTTTCTTGCGTTTAAACCGTTTAATAAATCAGCCAATATAGCAAGGATGCAAAACCCTGACGCTATTGTGATGTAAATCCCAATCCACACCATAGGTTCGCTATGCATATCATCTACTTCTGAATCATGTATCTTTCCACAGAAAGACATCAAAGACTCCAACCTTTCACGTGTGATGTTTACACATAGTCCCCGTGAATATTCGACTTGCAAAGATAACGAGTTCACGATTTTGTTACACTCATGAGACGAATGATACGGTTCACTCATGCTCAGGAAAATATATTTGTTATGGGAAACTTGAATCTAATTGTTTGATAACATTAAGCTGTCTTCTTATTTTCTTATAGCATGCCACATTTTCTATTGAGAAATTTAGAAGAAGTTGCACACAAGATTATGTTGACTAAAATTGATCAGTTGACTGTTACATTATTGGTCAGTAAGCATTAAACATTGCAGTGGAAACTACCTATCCAGCCAACTGTCCAAATGTGTGTCATTAATATCATTTTTTATTTGCAGTTAGTTAAGTTAATAGTTATTTTAATGAAAAGACTACGACTTTTTTGTTACAGATATAGGGAAGAAAATTCTTACGAGCTTCTTTTTACATCTCCATTGAACAATCGAAAAGACACTCATCCTAAAGACCACCCGTAGTGGTGGCTTTGGCCCTAGCGTTGTGAAGCAAAACGCCGGGGGTACACCGCCCCCCCCCCCCTCTGCGTTATGTTGATTTCCATTTTGTGTGCGTTGTATATAAAACGCTGAGAAATGGCACGTAAATCAAAATTTGACCGTTTTTTTTAAACCATTTGACCGTTGGATAATTAAAAAAAATTTATTTTCTATATATTAAACCATTTCATTCCCAATCAAACCTCATCAAATTTATAAAAATTATCTTTCAACTCTATAAAAATTCCTTTACACCAAATTCACTATATATGGATCCTCCATCTATATATAAACAGTTTTTCGGGCCCGACCAACAAGCCGAGGACGTGGAGGAGGAACAGGCGGTTACGAGTGCGATTATGCTCGCGACACAGTATATGAGTTCCGTTACGGGTGCGATTAGCTCTCCACCCCCCGTTTCAACAAGAGCATATATCGAACGAGATCATGCCGAAGCCAACAACCGGTTGATGGCGGATTACTTCTGCGACACGCCGAGATACAAGAACCCGAAGACCTTTAGGCGCCGTTTTCGGATGTCTAAAAATTTATTTATGCGCATCACCAATGATTTGGAACGTGAGTTTGATTACTTTAAGCAAAAGCCTGACGCTCGAGGGACGCTAGGATTCACGGCTATTCAGAAGGTTACGTCAGCCGTTCGCGTGCTCGCCTACGGAAACACGACCGACATCAACGACGATTATTTAAAGATGGCCGAAAAAACAACCCGGGACACCTTGGAGTATTTTTGTTACGGTACGTTTTGTTTTTTTTTAAATAGTTTATCACTTGTTTACTGTGATCATTTATTTTATAAAAATTTTGTAAAATATAGGAATATTTAAACTATATGGACCACATTATCTGAGAGAGCCCAACGTTAACGATCTACAACGTCTTTACGAGGCACGTACAAGGGTGCATGGTTTCCCCGGCATGATAGGAAGTGTAGATTGCATGCATTGGGAATGGGCTAATTGTCCAACTGCATGGCGAGGTCAATTCACACGAGGTGACCAAAAGGGACCAACGGTCAGCCTTCAAGCGATCGCTTCATACGACCTTTTGATTTGGTCGGCATTCTTTGGTGTTCCCGGTTCCAACAATGACATAACCGTATTAGAGCAGTCTCCTGTGATGGAGAGTTACATATCTGGGACCGTTCCCGTCGCTTCGTTTTGGGCTAACGATAACTTCTACGATCATGGGTACTATCTGAGTGATGGAATATATCCAGAGTTCGCGATATTGTTAAAACATTCAGAGACCCGATGGATGAAAAAAGACAGTATTTTAAGAAAGTGCAAGAGTCTGCGAGAAAGGATATCGAGAGGTGTTTTGGTGTTCTTCAACAACGATGGCATTATGTTAAAAATCCTTGTCGTCTGTGGTCTTTAGAAAGAATGAGATGTGCTATGTATGCGTGTATCATAATGCATAACATGATCATCGAGGACGAGGGAAGAGTAATATGTCCAACTTTCATACCGGACCCGGATCCACCACGGACTCCGGCAAGTATGGAGCAACGACTCGAAAACTCGGATTCCGTGCGGTCAATAGAGATACATAACGCACTAAAGGAGGATTTGGTCCAACATCTTTGGATGTATCGGCCCCTGCCTGGTGAAAACTCGGATTCCGTGAGGTCAAGAGAGATACATAACGCACTAAAAGATTTTATTATAAGATGATAATAATATAAACCTATAAAAAGGTGTCAAAACATCTAACCAAAACAAGTTGTTTTGTCCCATTAAATGCAGAAATTAAATAAAACAACCATTGGAATTCAATATATAATCTTACATTAACCATCCAAGTTAGCAAAACTAGGTTACAGCGGTTCAAAAAAACTCACCCTCTTACAAAAGTAAAGAAAACAAAAGTGTTGTTGTCCAAGTAAAACCAGCAGCATATCCAAAACTTATAAAGTTTTGGATTGCCATAGATTTCTAACCTTGTGTTGCAGACTGAGGATTTAGACGGGTACCGACATGGGCAAAGGCTCGTCACCAAGCACAAGTGGTGGCCTGTATTCCTCAACCTCTTTGGGTGGGAGTGCAACCACATCATCCTTAGGCATATGGATTACAACATTATCTGGTAGCGGTGTTTTAGGCCCAAGCTTTCCGGTTGGGTCCCAGTCAAGCATGATCTTAACTTTGATACCAAGAACACCCTGTTTGTTTTACACCAATATCTGTTAATTCTATAAACATCTAAACGATAACATATAAAAACAATATATCGAATTCCCAACCTGTCTAAGAAGCACGTGTCTGACAGCAGAGTCAATGTACTCCTTGACTGGTTGACCAGACGATACCATGTATCCATCCTTGAATTTCATTGCTTTCGCACGCTGAGCCCTAAGCTTTCCGCTAACAATCACCTGAGTATAGTTGACAAATGTAACAATTGTTTGCCATATAGATAAAGTAACAAAAGGATAACCATACATACATACCTCACACCCCTTAGCTCCATTCTCCATAACAAACCTTAGAACACCATAGCAAGCCCTGAAAACGAAAAAAAAAAAAATTAGTTAATGGTATCTTATCAAGCTCAATGTGCTGCTGCTTTATTATTAAAGTATTAGCAGTTGAGAGAAAAAGAACCTGCGAACAGCAAGACCTCCAAGCAGCTTGTAACGCAAGGACTCGGCCTGAGCAATGGCACATAAGCCTCTGTTGTTCACTCTTTCGGCATAAAGCTCAACACTGTTTTCTGGGAACTTAAACCTCTTCTGAACAAGTGAGGTCAGCTCCCTGATTCTTCTTCCCTTCTCACCAAGAACGTTCTGGGTACGGGTAGCCCTGATGATGATCTCTGTGCGCATGGGTGTAACCCTGACTTCAACACCCGAGTAGCCATCCTCCGCAAGTTCCCTGGTGAGGACCTCGTTCAGCTCGGCAAAGAACACGCCGTCAGCAACAAACTGAGGCCAAAACAATTATTAGTAAAAATGAAGAGATAACTTCAACTTGTGATATGATACTAACCTTTCGCTTTTTGCTCAATTGAGAGGCCATTTCGTTCGGCAGACTTTAAAAGACTGGTGCTGATTATCAATATCAAGATTCAACAGAGTCATTAAAATTGGATGGTAAATTCACTGAAGCAATTGAGAGTTGGGTGAAAAATAAAAACAAACAAACAAACAATTGTAATGTTATTTGAAAGTGAATGAGAGTTAAGAGATTTGTATATGATTTGTTAATTGGCATAATAAAATCCATGGAGAATGTAAATAGTTAGTAATGAGTATCCAAAAAAACATAACAGTAGTGCTTCATCATAATTAGTTACCAGCACAAATAATAATAATAATAATAATAATCTAACATAAGAGTGGTTATGAGATAAGATTATCACTACATTAAAGGCAAAAGAAATCGCACCTCGATGAAGTTGGAAGGTAGATTCGGCGATGATAGACACAACAGAACAACAAGACAAGACAAGAAATGAAGATGAAGGAAACGGGTAGGGTAGGGTTTGGTTTGGTATTATTGTATTTCATACACACGGCCCAGCCGCTAGCCCATTATCATCTATATGGACTAGAGGTGTACAAATCAGGTTTTTCAAATACTCTGGACGGATATGAAACCGGATTCGAGTTTGCCACAACACCAGTTCGGGTTCAGGTCCGGGTACTGTCTTTAAAACACATATCCTATGTATCGGGTTCGGGTCGGTATAGAACCGGGTATTTGAATACCCTATTTCCAGGTATTGAAAAACCCCTATTTTCGGGGTTTTTTTTTGCTTTTTTATGCTTATATTGGATTTTTTAAGGTTTCACCTTTTAAGATTACTATTCCGGGTAATATCGGGTATCTGAAAAACCCGGTTCCAGATATTTGTAAAACCCGGTTCGGGTATGGAAGCGGTTCAGGTTTTCGAGTATTACCGGGTACAAAACGGGTCCGGTTCCGGGTACGAGTTTTGGTACTTAAATGCATACCCTATCCGTACCCTAGAGGGTTGGGTACGTGTTCGGGTATTTTTATCGGGTTCGGGTTTTTCGTGAACCTCTAATCTGGACCATACCAATTTAGAAGGGTTTTTCAAATACCCGGTTTCAGGTATTTGTAAATTCCACAATAATAAGGCCTTTGTATTTGTAAATTCCAAAAGGATAAGGCATGCCACACCTGCATGAACAAATATTATGTATTATTTCGTGTCAGCAAGTCGAAAGTGATGATGCACATGTATACCCAGACCTAATTTTGTCCAATTACAACCCTAAATCATCCGGTCGTTTATAGATACAATGATATTCTAATAATAATCAACAGTTTAATGAACAAAGAAAGATTAATTTACCAAATTAGCCTGGGGTTAGATGGATTAGGGTTTTCCGACATCAAAAGCCAAAGCCTTTAACAGCCAGCACATGCACATCCCCCACCACCTAGCCCTAGGGTCATGAAATGTAACCCTACAACAATAGCCTATGACTGCACAAATCACCACACCTACGCTTTCAGAAATTGAACCCAACAACAACGGTAGGTGAAGGCCAAGTAGATCGATTTCGTATGTCTGTGTGTCTGTCAGCTGGGTAACTTTCTTAATTAACCTATGATAATGATAGGCACGGGCATGTCGTGTACGCAACATGGCCCTACCAGCACACAGTTGTTGAGAAAACCAGTATGGGTTCTTTTAAGAAACGGAGAAAAAAAAAGGCTTTGTGTACGCAGTTATACATGTTTATTTACCCTTATTCCTAGTTATTAGATATAACTTTCTCTTGAACTCACATTTTCTCGTATAAGCAGGAACTAAGGACATGAGGAATGGGACATTAGGGACAAACAACCGCACCAGAAACCGTATAATCAATCCCATGGTCTCAAGGCATATGAGAGGCTACCTCTAACCTCTGTTTGACTAAAAATTAAAAATTGTATGTGCCTTCCTTTAATTACATAACAAGTATTATGTTCTGATTCTTAATAGAATAATACAACCTGTAATATATAATGAAAAAGTTTATTACCAACCAACATACACAAACTAATAACTTATTTGGAAAAAAGGTATACTTGTTCCTGAAATAAAAATAAAAAGTACACATTAAAATGCATCATTGAAACAAACATCAGATGATATCCAAGTCATGAATTTATTTAATAGAAAACTCAATTGAGAAAAGCATAAAAGACAACTAAGAAGATGCAGAAATTAAGTCATAGCTGCGGCTGCTGCTGCCTTTTTATCTTGTTCAATCTGCTGCAACTCTGCTAGCCTTTCAGCCCATGCTCTATCCCTTGCTACAGCTGCCATTTTCCTTTCTATCCTCTTCATTTTCTTCTTCTTGTTAGCTTCCTGCATATCACCCTTTCGCTGCTTCTTTTCAGCCTGCACCAAATCAGATTAATTAATACTATAGGTGGTCGTCAATATAGCCACCCTTTTTTGGTATGTTTGTTTGTTTGATTTAAAACACTTTTTCCTCAAAATTTTATATCTTCTTTACAAGTTACTATTTATTAGTATTACATTATAAAATCAATCCCTTGTTAAGATTTAACTTTAATGAAACTGTTTTTAACACAACTGCCTAGGCCTGTAAACGGACACGTTCGTGTTCGTTTGTTTAACTTTAACCGAACAAACGAACAAACAAAAAGAATTTTATTCGTCTTCGTTCATTAAGAAAAGAGACGTGTTCGTTTATGTTAGTTCATTAACAATATAAAGCATAAACAAATGGTTCGCGACCGTAAATGAACATAACTGAAAATAGATGATGAACATAACTGAGCTAAAACCATCAAAAGTAAATATGAACAACGATATGTTGAGCCTAAAAGTTTTAAAAACTAAATTGAAGTATAACTGACCTAAAAATTTAAGCGAATATATTAACGAACATAAACAAAAGAAATGAACAAACGAGACAGGTGTCCATGTCCGCTTTAACTAAATGAACAAAAAAAAAACTGTTCATGTTCATTCACATAATAAATAAACGAACCTCCCAACAACCGGTTCACCAGACGTTAGATTCGTTTAATGGCCCAGTTTTTGACGATTAAATCCTTTAACTTGTTAAAAGATGATCAAAGGTCCTTTTTTGCATGATGAAATCCACTCACTTAATAAAAAAGACCTTTTGTCATTAATTTTTATCAAGTTAGAGGATTTAATCATGTGAAACAAAAAATAACAAGTTGAGTCCTTATTTGCACAAAAGTGAAAACCCATAAGGTTATCAACTAAAATTTGCCCTTACATACATGTGGAATAAAAAAAGCAGCCGTTTAAAAAAAGAAAATGAAAATGAGAAAGTCATACCAGTATAAAGGCCTTACGCAGTCTTATCCGCTTTTTTTCATTTCTACGTTTAACACTTCCAACATTGGGTTGATTTGCAGGTATTGGTGAATCACCAGGAAGATGCTTAACCCAAGCATAAGGCCCTGCATTTCCAACAAAATAAAAAAAAAATCATTATATACAACACCTTATTATCTTAACCAAATTTTCTTGACATAGAATAGCAATTTAGCAAACAAAAATGAGTTAATGCACATTTCTGGATTTGAGGAATAAGATACTTGTGTGAGCACCGATTACAAGAATGAAAATCATATAGTTAGTTAGACCAAGGTGATTCATGTTGTGTATGATTATGTAGTTACATATTTAACCACAAAAGTTAACTTTCTTTATTCAGTAAAGGAAGTGATATCCCAGTGAAAAAACATTTATAAATTCAGAAATGAAAATACGATTCGACTCTTGTTCCCGAGTATCAATCACAAGGGTCCTCAACAATTGGGTAAAAGAAGTGGACCACCGAAGTATTAAAAAAACTCCCAAATCACATTTTGAGTGGCCCCAAAATTGAGATATACAAGTAGGAGTGTCCAAAAAACCCGAAGCCGAATAAGCTAATTAGGGTCAAAAAGTATTAACCGGATTTAGTTAACTTAAGCACCCCACAATGCATGAAAACATAATTTAGTCCCCTAACATTAATGCTTATAATACAATTGAATTTGAATCTAAAGTTAAGTACCAAGTCTAGTTGTTTGCTTGATAACTCATAAAAAGGTGAAATAAAGAACTATCTCTTTCACTTAATCTAGAATTCAGCATTGTTTTTGCAATCGGGCCTATTAGAGAAAAAAGAGAATCTCATAATGTTTCTACTAGGAATTCGTATCTTATGTATAATAATAAGAATAATACTGTAGGTAGGTAGCTGTATATTCTAGTATATAAAGTCTTGAATCATTGAAACATATATTATTTCAATCTTCATCATGGTTCAACACTTATCAGCTAGAGCAACATGTTGAGTAGTTAAGCTACGTTTAAGACAAGATGATTTTAGTGGAGAAATAATTAATAAATTTTATAAACACAAACTGCTTGAGGATGGGCAATTGTTACACAATAATAATAATAAAAAAAGAAAGAAAGAAACCTGGAGGGTTAGGGTTTTTCCTTCGGGGGAGATCAAGAGGCCTTCGTTTAGGAAAGCGAGTATCTCTGTATAAACCTAAACCTTGATGATGGTAATGATGTATTGTTGCAGGTGGATGGTGAAAACAATAACCCCAACCCCAATGGGGTGTTGGTGTTGGTTCTTGTTGATATGGGCCGGATTATTATGGATCTTGTGGCCAACTCCAAACAGCATCATCATTAGATTACCTACCTATTCTATAATCAAACCCTAAATAAATAAATAAAATAATCACATAGGGTATAAACACATTATGTAATAGAAAGGGGTAGTATGGTCTATTCGTTAAAATTAGCATATATACAAGTTAAATTTTTTGAAAAATAACAGTGAAATGGTCATTTAATAAATTATTATTAATTAATATGGGTATATATGATACTTTAATTGTGTTAATAAGGGCATATATGATATTTTAGTTACTTTGTAAGGGTATATATGATATTTTAAGTTTTGCTTGGGTATATATGATATTTGTAATGTTAGTAAGGGTATATATGAAATTAATCCTTAAAACATTCATTATAACATCTTTTTTATTTCCATGATTCTGATTATTTATTAACTTTATGTCCAACTTAGCTTATGTGTTGTTGCTTTACCACTACGGGAATATCTCATAGAATAGTAATTAACTTTTAAAAGTGTTCCAATTAGGTCACTTATGCATCAATCAATCAATCAATCATGCCCAGTAAGAAAGAAATGGAGGATAAGATGTGGGAGTCGGAATCGGGTCACTAAATCTTCAAATTAGGTCACTGATTTTTTCTCAAATCGGGTCACTAAATCAATCAATCATGCCCAGTAAGAAAGAAAGAAATTAGGTCACTTATGCATATTTTTCTCAAATCGGGTCACTAAATCTTCAAATCGAGTCTACCTGATTTTTTTGTTTGTTAAGAAAGAAATGGAGGATAAGATGTGGGGGTCGGAATTTGCAATATATGTAGTTATATTTTTAAAAAATTAAAAAACGTTAATTATATTAAAATTCAAAAATAAAAAATAAAATCCACGTCGTCACTCAACATCAACATAAAAAAAAGATAAAAAGATTTCTTATGTAAAACAAAAAACAAAAACGTTAAAAAAACATTTTAAAACCTTTAATTTAATAAAATATGAAAGTTGAGTGACCCAATTTGAACACTTTTTAAAGTTAAGTGACCAAATTATAACACTTTTGAAACTTGGTTGCTATTATATGAAATTGCCCTTTACCACTACTGTTCCTTTATAGTAAGTATGTTTCTTTGCAAAACAAAAACAAATTTATATTGGCTCACATGCTACCACCGGTAGCTCATGACCAACTAATCTCAATATTATGTGACCCATAAATATCAATGAGATGTTAGTCGATTATCTTAATATGTTCTTTAACATACTCATAAGTTTTAACACTATACTAAACACACAAGTGTTATTATCAACGAAGAATTCATTTTAATCACACACTCTGATACGATATCATATACTTCATCGAGAGAGATCTCTTATTACAGTTGTGATGAGGTAGGTTATCATGGCAACACAAAGCGGGCTTGTTAAACCAAAGAGAAAAAAGAATATAATAATAATTATATAAAGATAAAAACCACAATACATACAAAAGTTTATTAAACTTGAAACTCCTACAACACCATCAAATCAAAACCAGACAAGGATGATGGAGGTCTTGTGAGAACAAAAACAATGTCATCTTTTTATATAAAAAAATTACATACAAACAAACAAACAAACAAACAAAAACACAACCAAATTCAAGATGGAACATAATCTAAAAGACTTGAGTAACCTTGCTTGCCAGAACACGCTCACGTCTTTCGATGTATTCAAACGGAAACCATCCTGCTTTCCCTTTGCATTCACCTTCTGCCCAACCATTCTTTGCCAACTGTAAACCATTAACAATACAAAATTTAAAAATAATAATAAAACGCAATAATATGTATGAGCTGCATACCTGTCTGATAACAACATAATCACCAGATGATAAACTGAGCTCCACATCAGATACTGCATTATATGGGAACATAATCTGCATTTAGAAATGATTTAATAACAGTACAAAAATATAAGTTACTTGAAAAAAGACACATGAGAAAAACTAACCTCTCCTAAAAAGTAATCCACATCATAACTGGAACCATTTTGCATTGGAGGGGAGGACATGTTATTAATATGAACTTCGTATGGCGGGGGTGGGGGCGGAGACGAAGGTGTTTCCACAGTTGGAGGAGGAGGAGGAGAAGGAGCTGCTTCAATCCGTTGGCGTTCAGATGACATCTAATGATTCATAAACCGTGTCATTAAACATTATTAAAACAAAAATCTTGTATTAAGCTTAGAAACAGAAAAACACAAACATTCTACTCGCTTAGGATATAGACTGCCAGAAAGTAGGATCCAAAAACCAAATATATGACTAAAGAGTGAACGTTTAAATTAAAACTTAGGGGGTGTTTGGTAAGTAACTAGGAATCACTATGGGTATGTTTAATCGTATGATCCGAAAACCAGATATTTTTTTTGCTATAGCTGAAAGCTAAAATTTGCATTGCATTTGCTAACTGCATAGTTAAACTGCCATACAATTAAATAATAGAAAGAAAGACACTCGGAACCCACGCTCTTAGGACACAAAATTCAATCCAGGCATTATTAAAAATCTGTCTGTCAAACTCAAAGGTTGCCAAGGGTCATACCATAACCAATTTAGGCTTAAATCTGGAACTGTCTATCTGTCTCCTTCAAGCACTTGGTATTTAAACCTAACATACGGCACTCGGCCTTTGTGTGATTAACCTACCAGTTACCTAAAGTATTAGATTTGATCCAAAATATGTTTGGACCATGTTCCATACAAATTTTCTATGCAGTTAATGTGGAATAATATCGGATATTGGTCAAGGACCGATATTTGAGATACCAGTCATCACGGTGAGATATCGGTAATTTTCATATCATGTAGAGTTTATATATATAGCAATTTAACACTAACAATTCAGTATACTCTCCTACAGTGAATCCTACCATTAACAAATTAACCTTTTGCAACTTACAAAACACTAACAATTGTAGCAAGTAGAAGCTAATTAATACTTAAAACACTTAAAATTGACAAATAAGACTTAAAAAGCTGATATCAGGAAAATCGGTGATATATCGGTCCAATATTGAATATTGTCGCTATTATTGGGACTGATATTTCGCACCGATACTTCGCTAAGGGACCAATAACCGATATATCGGTGATTTCTCGGCGATATAGACTGCATAGCACATTTTTGAGTCTTTTTTGTCCTATTCCAAAGCAACTAAAACCACTTTACTCACTTCTTGCCAGTTTTTTTTATCACTAACACTTCCTTTTAATGCAGAGTCACAATTACGTGATAACATCATTATCCTTCAAATCTACGCATTTAACAGTTTAACTATAATACACATATAATCTCTTCATGGGCACATGCTATAAGGAAAATATGTGATGGTAAGGGTGACAGATCAGCTGCATACCTCTCCTTCAAGTTGATCAAGAATCTGAATAACCTTCTGGTGATAAGCACGTTCTGATTCAATCTATCAAAATCCGTGTTTCAGATAACATATCATAACATGTGAAATTCAAATAAACCATTAAAAAAAAGCTTTACCATGGAAATAAGTCTTTGCAGTGTCATGTTTTGCTGTTGAGCTTCAACTGCAGCCATTGCTGATGCAGCTTCCTTTCCCAATACTGCCATATTGGACTTCAAATCTTGCAACTTTGCTTCCGCTGCTTCAAGTCTTGAAAATAAGTCAGGATTCCCACTTCCATCTATCACTTTTGCTTGTCGTTTAGAAACTTCAATAACCTGTCACTTTTTAATATTAAACGTTGAACAATTATTAAATTCCGAAAACTATAATTTACAAATTACAACCTGTGCTTCTGCTTCTTGTCGCATTCTGTCATAACGTTGAGCAAGATGTCTAGCATCTTCAAGAGGGGCTCCCATCACCATTGCTCTTAATGGCTCTGCAACCTACATAATTTGATAGTAAAAAGGTGCAATTAAACAAATAATAATATACTCTTTTATAAAGGGGACACAAAATCTACTCCAAACCTGTGTTCCAAAAGATTTTAGTAGATTTCCTCGTTCTTTTTCCATTTGGACACGAGCTCGTGAAAAGCTGACTGCAGCTCTTGATAGTGTATTTCCACTAGTACATGTATTCTCAGTACCATATTTTCTGCTATCTTCTGATAATTTAGTTCCTGTGAAAATATCACACTCATAAATGCTTATAATAATCTTAATTCTTAAAGTACAACTAAAACCGGAAAGTATAAAAAACTTGCCTATTTCAACTTGTTTGGAACCAGTGACTATATATCCTTCAACTCCACGAACAATGTCTCTTTGGAAATGCTGAAAAGTAAAAAACTCAGCAGATGGCAAGAAAAGAATGTAAAACATAACTTCAACTTCAGAATAAAATACTAATAGTTCTGTTCATGACTTATGTTATAACTGATGAACTACTTCATACTTTATATATATATGAAACATACAGCACTAATATGTGAGGGAAGCAACCTTGGCGGCACGGGTAGATATGTATAGTCTCTCGAGTTTCTGGTGAAGCATTAGTTCTGCTTCATCAGTCACCATATTATCTGAACCTCCATAACCTCCACCACCAAACTGCTTGAAAACCGCCTGAAATTGAAACCAAGTTTTATAATATATTCTTGCATTGTAATTAGGTAGTATAATATCAAATCAGTAACAAAGTATAGAGTTTCTGAACATGTTAATTTTCTTGATAACCATTAGGAGCTAGAGGTTGGTCATATGTCAGCAGTTAATATTTCATGAGTAGAATTGTAGATACATACTTTTATTAATGTATGTATGTTTACGATTGCAAGGGAATTACAAATATTGTTTATTGGTTTATACTTCTATCTATAGCAAAACCAATGTACTTTGTAAACATATGAAGTTACTGATATACAAAAATGAGTTCTAAATTACTGATTTGCTTTGTTTCAGTCTTGCAAGAAGGGGTGTTCAAAATTTGATTCGAATTCAAAACATTCGAAATTCGATTCGAATTCGAATATGAAGATTTGAATTCGGGTTTTGAAATATTCAATTCAAATTATATAATATATTAATATATATTTAATTGTTAAATCCGTAAATAATAAATGTCCAACACATAATAATTAAACCCAATAACCCATACAGATATTCCTTAATTTTGCCAATACTCTAATTTTGAACTTAATATTTTATGTGTTTTACAATTATGATTATGATTTTTGAAGTTTTTGACATAGGTGAACTTGAATCAAATCGAATTCAATTAAAATTCGAGTTTCAAATACAAATGAAATCGAATTTTGAATATAGGATATAATACGAATATGAATACGAATCGAATAATCCAACTTTTATACGAATCGAATACAAATACCAGCAAAAAAAAATATATTCGATTCGATTACTTGAAAATTTGTTATTCGATTCGATGAGCACCCCTACTTGCAACTAAAGATTTGAAGTTGAATAAAGTATGTTATATGTATCTTGGACACCTAGACAGGTTGTTCCCAATTAATAATTAGGTTTGTTGGGCAACAAGAGATATTTTCTTGGAATTTTGATAGGAATCATGCTCTAGTTCTAACTTAAATGTCGTTTATCTATTTTGGGAGGTGGTCAAGTGCAACTTATATTTCTATAAATATATAGGTATTAATAGCTAATAGGGAGATGGAGAGTATGTTTATGTATAAGATGGCATTGCCATGGCTCCTGCGTATGTGGTGAGAGAGGGCTAGGCCCGGGAATCTATTGTAACTTTTCATTTTACGTTTTCGTAATATGTCCTTTGTCTTTATTATTCTCTTCTCTAGACTTAAACCAATTACAATCAGAACATATCAAATCCTATCAAATTTAGTCTGGCATTAAAATTGTTGAAAGCAAATCATCACTTGCTAGTTTTCAAAACTAGCTGAACAAAAGGTACTAGTGTAATTAGCCCAATTCTAAAGTGGATCACGTATCTAGTTTTGCCAGGTCAATATCTTTTGGAAACCACATACAAAGTGTGCCCTGTAAGAAGACTTATAAGTTAGTAAGAAAGGATATGCTCAGTAATTTGGTGCCTATGAAATGAAAATTTTAATTTAAATATATAATATCCTTGATTATGATAATGATGTGAAAAGATTCAAACTGGATGACCCATTGATCCTAGCAAAGACGTCCTATACTTATATAAGTCCTTTCTGTTAGGAGTAAATTGTGCCGTGTTCATTTTGGAAGCAAAACAAATATTCAAGACAAGACCACTTTAATAAGCCATTTGATCATGTCACACAATGTAAACCTTGTCATCAAATAAATTACACTGGCTATACAAGACTCCAAATCACCCAATAAGATTATCAAAGATGCTTCTTCCATTCACTAACTCACCTCAGAAATTGGCAATTTATTGTTGGGAATTTCGGTTTAACGAGTTACTTGACGTGCAAGATTAAGTAAGAAGCTTAATTTGAAGTGGATAGATATGAATAATATAATGTGTTTAGGATTTCTTTAATTATTAGGGATAATTATCATGTCCCAGATTAAACTAATTATAATTATCTAGCATCCTATATGAGTTAGGGTTGGATGTTTAAGGGATAATTAGAGAGACAATCCTAGTCGTAGCCTAAGGTGATAGGATAGGTTAGATTATAAATATCGATATTTGAGATTTTAATTGAGTTTTGAGAAGTTTGTCAAAAATAAAGGTATTTGGATGTTTAGCCAAATGAACTTGTCGAGTTGGTTTTCCGGTAGCAGTTGCTTTATTTATTTCTCAAAAAAAAAAAAAACTGATAAATTTGAAAACTATACAGCTCCTATAAACTATGTAAGTAACATCACCACGAGTAGCTTGAGGCAGTGAGTCAAACTACAAGGTTAGGTTTAAAGAAGTAAATTATAAGTAAGAGATTTTGATTGATGCTGTTTAATTGAATCCAGCAGTAAGATAAAGATAAATGTTCTAGGTTAGGTTAAGGAGTTGATCCAATCCAGCTCTGGCAGCGTTAGCCTAATTGCATATATATATATATATATAACAAATCATCGTCATCACTTTGTAGTTTCTGATATCAGATCTTAGCTAAATTAATTAACAGTTGCCAACAATATTAACATCAATCAGAGGTGAAAATGAAGTAATACTACCTACCTGTTGTTGTCTGGCGACTTGCTCTCGAAGCTTCGTTGCCTGTTTCCTGATGGCTTCCATTCTTCACAAACTGATCGGAGATAGATAGATTTATTTACCAGTCTGTAAGTAAATCGATGATGACTTTGAATTTGAATAGTCGTCTTCAACCTCCCTGACGAAATCTCACCTCGCCTGTCCTCGTATTAATAAGTTTTCACCCTTCGTCTCTGTTTGGTTTCTGGTCGGCGGTTTGTTTGTTTCTCCACGCTTTATCGAAATAAATTTTGTGTTTGTGTTCATTGGTGTTAATTTGTTAAACTTAATTGACAAACTATTTAAGCCAGAAGTTAAAACTTTCCTTAAAGTAGCGTTTGGTATGTAAAAATAGGGTATGGAATGGAATGACCCATTGTGAGGGAATGAAAAATAGTGTCTTTGGTTGACCAAAGGACCTAGTCCATTTCATTCCCACTAAAATACCATAATTTCATTCCATCCATACCCCATGTTTTTTTTTTCATTCCATTTCCTCCTTCACCCTACATAACCTCCACCACCCTCCCAACAACACCACCACCCAACATCAACACCCGCCACCCCACCAACCACCGCTGCCACTGCCACCAGCCACCACCATCGACGCCCACCGCCGCCACCAACCATCGCCATCGGTGGCAGCCACTCAGCACCGCCAGCTGCCAGCCGCATATATCAACCATCACACATGCCGCCCACCGTCACCGCTGCCCACCACCGCCGCCACTGCCACCAATCACCACCATCGGCGTCCTCCGCCACCACCACCCATCTCCACAAACCATCGCCATCAGTGCCAGCCACCGACCACCTCTAGCCGCCCACCATATCCATCAATCATCGCCTCACCAACACACACGCCGCCCACCGTCATCGCTGCCCACCACCACCTCCACTGTTACCGCCACCACCACCTCCACCGTTACCGCCACCACCACCTCCACCGCTCCCACCACCGCCACCACTCACTACCATTTTAATTTTATTTTTTTCTTACCTACCAACAATATAAAGTAATGATTCATTCAATTCCAATGTAGTGACCAAACATTTCATTGGAATGGTAATAACCCATTCCATTCATTTGTCAATTCCATTACCACGTCCATTCCATTACCCCATACCAAACAGACCCACATTTGGGCTTAAATTTAAGGATAAAAAATATATATAAATTAGCGATGGTAAAAATCTAATAAACGAATATTTATATGCGTAAATGAACGTAAGTGGAAGCCTTTATAACTGGATCAAATCACATGTTCAGTTTTCAAATCAATTATAAATTGAGACTGAATTGGTTATTCAGTTTCAAAATATCCTTATTTGGTTAACATTAAATAGAAACGAATAACAAATAATAGTTATGTTAGTTTTATCTCAATCCAAATAAAAATTTAGCCGAATCTTATTTAGCCTAACTCAATACAATAATAAATAACGATTAGAAAAACGCATTCGTTTGAAACCGAAAACATAATCGAATTCGAGTTTGGTTTTAAATCATCGGTTCATTTCAGTTCCAATGAAACGTGAGGCTGAACGAGTATTTTCACAGGGTGTTGTTAGTCGAGAGTCCCGAATCTGGAGGGCACTGAGTATTGGGATTTGCAATGAAGAAAGATGCAAGGAAAACAATCGTGTGGTGATGATTATAACTAGGGATGAACGTTTTTAGCAATGTTTTCAGACCCGGTCCAGACGTCGACCTGGAAGCCTTACCGGGTCAAAGGTCGGACCGACCCAGGAGGGCGGACTGGTGTTTGACCCGGATGACAACATAAATAATTTAAATATATATTTATTTATATATATAATTCACATAAATATAAAATAATAATAATAATAAGCAAAAATAATAATATAATAATAATAACAAATTTTAATATTTATTTATGTTTCATACATTGTTTTTTAATATATATATACTAGGTTATAACCCGTGTACTACACAGGACTTGACGCCAAACTTTTTAAATTAAAGAATAATTTATAATAAATAATAATATTAATTCACAAATTACATATTAATTTCACTTGAATAGACATACATATAGAGTGGTGTAACACGGAATTGTTATAATACAATAATACAAAAACAACAAAAAAAATATTATAACAATGTAAATTTCGATTCATACCACTAAAATTAAGAAATACAGAGAAATATATGGAAACAAAGATCCATATAACATTAAATTAAATTTTACTTGGTAATATAATTTACAACTAATGATTCTCTAAATAACTTTTTGTATCTAACATTTGTAGATTTACAACACGTTAGCAAGTTTGGCTCTTGCCAATGGTGCTGACGGTCAGCCTTGCGTACCATTACACTTCTTATTGGTAATGGTGGCTACGTGCCTTCTGTTTCTGAAGAGACAAAACACATATTAGTGTGGCATCTCATATTAACAAATTAATAGTAAACATTTTATTGATAGTGGTTTTTGAATAATTCATTGGAAAACAACCATTTTGATTTGAGCTTATATTGCTCAAACCGGTTTTGAACCGAAACAATTAATGTTTTTTATAACCTGTTTTTATCCAAAACAAATTAATGTTTTTTAGAACTCGTTACCATTTGACAAACTTAGTTATATAATATTCTAGCCCATAATAAGTCCCCATTTACAATCCAAAAGAAACTCATTTCACCAAAGACTATATTTCACAAACTCAAGCATGTTGGATAAAATAGAAATACAAAGAGGAAACATAGAAGCATTTCCTTTCACTTTTGGTTTCCATTCTTAGCTCAATTATCTCTTTTGATATTTTTTTATATTATTTTTTTCAAATACTAAAGAACCATTATGTCAAATCTTTATGGACTGTTTTTGTTCCAAATTATACATAGATGTAAGGATTTTGTTTGGATGAATGTCACTAACCCTTGATAATCGAATACAAATTTGCCTTTTAGTTACAGTAAAATACAATTTATATTAAAATAATTAACTTAATATACCTACTCATATAGTCATATATGTAAATGAGATATGGATTAAACATAGTGATATATGAATCTGAAAAAACCCCTAATATGGATTAGTCTAGTGAGGTAACGATGAAATATGTGTTTTTTTACTCCCGTTTTAGAAGAATTTATCAAGGTCAAATTTTCAAATATCATTATGTAATTGTTGGTATTGTTCTCCACTGCATATATTTCGGTCAATACCAACACAGATTTGGCAAACTGGATATTCCTTTATAGTAAAACTTTTGAAAGTTGTTTGTGGGTGAAAATAAATATAGTTACTCGAAACAAAAATCAAACCAAACCATGTAACTTTTTAATGTGATACCCCACATGAATAAAAAAATTAACGACACCTTGGTAAATTAGGCATTTAAGAATACAACAAATGACGTTGATAATTTTACCCATTGTCATTAATGCAATCAATACAAAGTTGGGATCGATCCCATGGCATGTTAGGATGGCTCCATTCGATCCAAGCTGTCCATTTTTTCCTCAGGACCTGATCATGGGAAGATATCTTATAAATAAGGCAATGTATAGGATAATCTAATCATATGCAAGCTGTAAAGAATCTCTACCTATTCACAATTCGCTAATCATGTTTGATAAATATAATTTCAATAGATACTTTTCTATAAAGCCATGAATTAACTGAAACAAAAGCTGAAAAGCTCTATTCTAGTTCTAAATACACCATCGCCTAAAATCCGGCTATAATTAAAAAATTAATACAAAATGAAACAGGGATGGTAGTATTAGATCTAAAACAGCTAAATAAATAAAGGTTTTTACAAACATATTAGATTACTTATCACAATTCCAATGACCCTTAGATTGGAAGAAAGCTTCATCCCAATTAACACAAAAAAGCATGATAAGCTTTAGGACAATTGCAGCAGAAAGAAAACCAACCAACAACATAACCATCCTTCACACTGAACCAAAAACCCAATTGACACCATAAGTTTACACAAAACTTAACTCACACCAAAAACCACTACTTCTGAAAAGAGCAACAAATAATACACACAACAACGCGATCAGGAGTGAACCCACTAGTAGCAGTCTTGTCTACTCAAACTTATAGAAGCAATCCTCAGTACCAATACGGCCATTTTTCCCCTAATGTGAACCCTAATCTAAAGTATACATAAAAAACTGAAAGTGAATCGATGGCGAATCGCTAATGACCTGGTGGCCTATAATCAAAAGTCACTCAGATAGTGATTCGGTAATCCTACATAGAGATTATGAAAAATTTATAAAAGAAAATTACCAACTGATTATCCGGTAGTATAGCAGTTGTGAATTCACAACCGGTAACTGATTCACTCCTGATGTTATCAATTTCATCAATAAAACCACAGCCGCTTCCACTTCTGCTGCTATACCAGTAATTCCGTCACCACAACCGGTGCTTCCAACTGCGCTGATGAAGAACCTTAATTTTTTATGCACATATAATGCCTATATTTAATATCCTAACTTGAATGAAGAAGATAAATCAACAAAAACTGTAACATAGATTTGTGCTTGTTGTATTATGATTCTAAGATACCATTTACTGTAATAAAAAATAAAAAATATAAACATTTTAGGCCCAAACTGTCCTGCAATCAAAATTT
The DNA here is from genome assembly GCF_021521415.1 of Bidens hawaiensis. Classification (NCBI taxonomy): domain Eukaryota; kingdom Viridiplantae; phylum Streptophyta; class Magnoliopsida; order Asterales; family Asteraceae; genus Bidens; species Bidens hawaiensis. The sequence goes on along the minus strand of NW_027491020.1, from coordinate 4,409,539 downwards.
TAGCAAATCTAAAAAACTGACCCGTGATTCTAAGATACATATTACTGAATCAACTTTTAACTTAGCTTAGATCAAAATTATAACACAAACAATATGTAATTCAAAGCTACCCACAACTAAAATGTAAGACTACAATAACTGAAAACATGGATTTTTTGATAAATGGCACACATTGTTAACATTTGTAATCTACGTAAAAAACACCAACATTAAATTTAAAGCTAAAAACAAACCAATTTGAGATAAGAGATAAATAACCCTTTCAGTGGGATCTAAAACATCTTGATCATCTATAAACTCAATGTAGCTCCTAGAGATTGATTGAATCTTTCAAGGGTTACAAAAGCCCATTTGAATTATAAGTCTTCAAACTGGTTATACATGGACAATCACAAAAAGTCTAAATAGGAGCTTATAAAACTCTGCATTACAGTATAAAACTATAGATCCTTATAATTAACATTTTTACTAACACATAAAAACCTAAATCATAGAAAATAAATGAAAGCTAAATCATATAAGATTTAAACAGAGGAACCCTAGAAGCAAAGGAATAATGGCAACAAAAAGATTGGTAGATATGGTGCGGAGATGGATCACCCATGAATGAAAATCAAAGAGAAAAAACAATAAAAAACCGACCGAAATCGATTGTGAATCGTTAATAAAAAGAGATCGATTGTGAATATTTGATGATGATGATGATATTGATGTTGAATGATTTTGAATATTTGATCGAATGAAAAGAGATCTGGCAATCAATCGACATACATTAGGTTTCTTATGAACATTGAATAATCCACAAACATTAGGGTTAGGCCCAGTCATTAGAAATTGGTAGATGATGATTAATTTCATTATTAGGTTTAAGGCTGAAGGATGAAGATGGTTTGTGCAGAGGAGCCGCGAAGATGAATTTTGAAAAAAGAGAAAATAAAGGAGAAAATAGATATGAGCATTCTCATCCAACCCCTCATTTAACGTGATTGGTGTTTTTATAATTTAGAGAGTGATTTAAGGTGTTGTGAGTGAAAAGTTTTTATATTTTAGAAAAAGTAGTGATTTTTCTGTATATTTGAAAAGTTACTGTTCATCCCCTACAATTTTTTAATATATTTTGAGAGTGGTTGTGAGTGAAGGAAAGAGAAAAGATAATGATAAAAGGTATAAAAAGTATTATTTAATTGAAATAGAGAGAGAAAATATAGTGAGTTTTAGTGTAATTTTTAGTTTAGGGATAGAGGGTGGGATGAGAATGCTCTAATTAAGATAAAATTGCCACTTTGGACTGCAAATTTTGAGAATCACATTTGGCAATTTGAAGCAATTTACGAATATTTCATTGTTTTATTATACAGGTAGATGTATTATATAGGTAGATGGGTTAAAAAAGGTGAGGAGTGATTAGAGGATGACAAGTGGCAATATATAATAGTCTTTTATTATAGTAGTAAGATGATTAATATTTGATTAATAAAGACATCAATGAAGCTTGGTTGGTTGGCTAATGTGTAATTATTAAAGCTTCCATCTAAGAAAGGACCAAAGTTCGAATCACATCATGCACATTTCATTTTGGATTTAATGAAAAAAAAAAGGTTTTACCGGTTGACCCGCAGGGTCACCGGGTCCGGGCCGACCGCCACCCGCAAAACCCAACAGAGTTTTTAGAAAACGGGCCATATACCTTGACCCAACCCGGTTTAGAAACACTGTTTTCAAAACACTGTTTTTATTACCGCTACTGGTACCGAATTTGGTACCAATTTGATATCGTCGCGACTGAAGCGAATAAGTACCAAGTTTTGAGTTTTCGGTACCGGTACGGTACCTATATTTCTCGAATTTTGCACGAAATATCGGTATCATACCGGTACCGAATCGAACATTTCGATAGGGTTGTCATAACATGTCAGACACGACATGAAAGACACGATGACATGTTGTACTAAACACGAACACGACACAATAACTAATCGTGTTATTTTTTTCCAAACATGAACACAAACCTGTTTAGTAGCAGGTTAAGCTGTTTAAACATTATTTAGTGAAACAAAAAATTTCAAAACAAAAATAAAATAATCTATAACATAAAAAAACCACAATTCTTAACATATAAAAAATAGTAAATCCATAACGTACTTGAAACAAAAATCGTATAAGCAAATCATAACATATATAATAAAAATATAATAACGGGTTCTGACAGTCATGATTGAAATGTCGTATATATTATTTATTTAAATTTAAGATTTTAGGTGTGTATATATATATTTTTTTAAATTAAAAATCTACACAAGCTAACATGGGCGGATCTAGGTAGAATGGTGCGGGTTCAGAGAACCCACTGAGTTTCGAATTTTATATAAAACATTATATAAAATATAAGAGTGAACCCATATATATTTTATGTGTGAATCCATACACAAATTGCATCAATGACATGGTGGTAAACAACTTGGGTTCCTGCTTTGCCGGGTTTGAATCCCTTATATGGCCAGCTTTTATTTTTCTCACTTTATTTAAGTGGTTCTGCTATTATTTAAGGCCATAGCCCTCAGCCCACATCGTTCAACATCAAACCCCAACCGAGCCACCCATTTGACCCCTTCAGAGTTTAGTTCATGTGATTATTTTTATTTGTTTGTGGTGTTTTGACTTTTATCTGAATATTTTGTTTATTTACTGAAATTAGAATTAGGATGAACGATTGTGTTGAGATTTGTTAATTGAAATTTGTTGAAGTTTTTTTGTTTATTTGGTGTTTTGACATTTGATTTGATTTTTTTTTGTTATTGATTCGTATTTTTATTATGTGATAAACCTTAACCAATCTGAACCGTCGAAGCAACCCGAACCTTCAAACTGAACCGAACCGCTGAACCAACCCAAATTGTGAACTCACATGGTAAAAAACATGGATCCGCCACTGCAGGCTAACATGTCTTTAACCTGTTAGGACACGAATTTTAACATGTCTTAAACATGTTGACATGTTTAAGACACGAAACATGTTAATCTCAAACCCAAACCTGCTAAAACCCGTGTCGTGTCATTTTAACAGGTATGTGTCATAAATTGACAGCCCTACATTTTGGTACCGGTACTAAATAATTTCAATTTTTTTGTATCAGTACTCAGTGACTGATCCAAGAATTTTTTCAAGTAGGTTTACTGTTCGGTTCGACTCTTCAAGTCGGTTCGGTCGGTTTAAGGCTTATCACATAAACTAGTTGTCTAATTAAATTAACAAATTTCGACTTAATCTCTTTCATTCATTCATTCACTCCAATTCTAATTCTAATTTCAACAAATAAACAAAAATATTTGAATCAAAACATCAAATACACATGAAATATAAGCTTACCATGAAGGACTGAAGGGTCATGGGGAGGCGGAGGGCAACGTGGTGAAGATGGTGGTCGGGCGATGGTGGATATGTTATGTGTTGGGTTTCGATGGATCTGGGGTGACGATGGTGGTAGTGTTATTGATCAAGTCAATATCAAACCACAAAAGTTCTCGATAGTTTCACACTTTGGCCAAATACCATATTTTCGCCTTTCGAGACAGAAAATTAGAAGTAAATGAGACGGATCTCACCTTAACCTCGGTAGACATGATACCGGGAACGAAATCAGTGCTCCTTTTGCATCATTATCATAGGTGCAATCGGAGCACAAAAGTTGCTCCTATTTCTTCGGATCATCAATTATCATTGATTCATTTCCATACAAGCAGGATGAAAGCTATAATATGCAATGTTTTATATGATAGTTCCACAAGCTACGATTTTATAAAAATTATTTTTGAGAAACATTGATTGGTAGCATATTTTTGTTCTCTCATATATCATACCAAAAAAATCTTAGGAACAATATATACCGGTCTATTTGAGGATAGAGAGTAGACAAAACCATATTTATTAACCATTTAAAAAACTCAGCCCAAAGAGGAAATCGAACTCTTGTGACCAAAATATGATGGAAAGGAGTTTACCACCGTAATATAATTCAACTTTGATCAGTGATAAACATTAGGAAAAATAAAGACCACCATACCATATTTCCACACTGACTATTAATAAAAAATAGGAAAAATCCGCTTAAATAGAGAACCGAACTCTAGTTACCACAATAGGAAGGGAAAGAGTTTACAACCGGACCATAGTTTTACTTTCTATATGGGTTCACTCTCATATTTTATATAGGCATTCTATATAAAATCTGAAACTCAGTGGCCGGGTTCCCGTGAACCCGTACACACATATGTAGATCTGCCCCTGTCGGTACCATCCCTAATTAGAACAACTCATAAAAAGCGTTATCGTCACCTTCAGAATGGTCTCTCAGCGCATACAAGAGTGTAAAACACAGAGAGGTAGTATAAGAATAGGGTGAGTGGGGATGCTTTACCGTTTCATGAAGTCTGGTGTTTTTAGCTCGAGGTGTGAGCAGAGGCGGATTTAGAGCTTTACTACGGTGGGCCGGTGCCCACCATCCGTCGGCCGAGTGCCGTGTTTGCAGGTACAAATTAATATATGACGAGTCAATAACTGGTCAGTACCCACCGTCGGTATTATGCTTCCTTGTGTCACACCCCAACCTACGGCGAAACATGCTGGGGGGCGACAATATTGTATCATAACTCAGAAGACACTAAGTGAAATACACGTATCAATATCTAAGTTATTCATTCATATATCAAATTTCAAAAGCACAAACATTGTCTCAAAAGAAATACCGTTACAAATAAATATTCAATTCATAAATAACTTATAATAAATGTGTTCTTCATTCATCATAGCAACCCAAAGTATCATTTAACTTCAATACTTGATTCATCCAATAAAATTACCTGCGTCATGCGTGAATATATATATATATATATATATATATATATATATATATATATATATATTTGTCAACATAAAGTTGAACAAGTAAATCACAGTTTTGTGTATATATAATATTTAAAAAGATAATTCCATGCGATAACTGTAAATACTACAACTAGTATAACAATAATGAAAAGTTGTCTTTTCACCCGAATCATATTGATAACGAGTTATTTCGACGACGTATGATCATACTATTGAGGATGAGGATGAGGATGAGATACCAACCACCATAACAAATGTAAACACATAGTCATTCACACGTATCAACTAGTCGAGCAATTTCAATAAACGCGCATATTGGAATCGTAATGAAAATTTATAATAACCTTGATTGTGAACGCATAACGTCCCCAAAAATGTAAAACGGTAAAAAAAGGGATGTGAACTTACTTACCTTAATAAGTGGATTTAGTGAAGGTGAGATAATAAAAAGAACTTGGATGAAAACGGTCAAGCTCCTCGAGGTTTGCCGACAATTATTCCTCGTTGTTAATGATAAAGTGAGTTAAATATAAATGACAAAATAATATGACGGATCTTGGGTCTTGATGGGGTTATTAGTCTTATTGTCATATTATTATAGTTGTTGTGATTATTATCATTAACGTTATTATTATTATTATTATTATTATTATTATTTATGCTTGCTTTCTTTACATTAATAAAATAGATATTTAATAAAGTAATATATACATAAAGTCGTGAAAGCTAAGACGAAACTGAGTCTTTATAATGAACAAAAATTTGGGTTATTAAGCGAGTTGTTATCACATATACATACATACATACATACATACATACATACATACATATAAATATTTTGTGGAGAAATTTAAAGTTCAATGACGAGAAAACAAAAAGACTAGAGGTTCAGTTTATCTAATTTACGTTTATTAAATGTTATAAAAACATATTAATATAAAAGAAACTTGGTTAAAAGTATTAAAAAATAAATAACAAAAACCGGGTCCAGGGGGCTCGAACCCGCGCCTGGACCGGTTCCAGAGTTTTATCCATGCACGCACCAGCCATCAGGCTGGTGTGTTAATCAGTTAGAACTATCAGTTTGATTAAATAAAACAAGTTACTCACAGAGCCCAATTTCGACCATAACCCTAGAATTTAAATTGTCCCATTCGTTCATAGATCGGTTAAATTGAGTTGGGGTTATCCTTAATTAGTTAAAGGCGATCATGAAGCATGCTTTAATTACATATTTACATGTTATGGTGAAGAATTGACGGGGAACGAAGAGCAATAGGCGCGCCTATGTTTTGATCTTAAAACGGGTATTGGCGGCTTTGTTTAGCAAAATTGAGTTAAGGTTTGGGTTCGCGATGGTGCAGAGGTGGTGTGTGTGATTTAATTGAAATATAAACGAGTTTATATAGGGTATTAGGAATCGGTTAGCCGCGGTTCGTTTTTGATATTATTAGCTGTCAATTGGTCATACATTCTACAATTAAAAGCGTCAGTGTACACGATTTAGGTTAAAGATTGATTTGGCTAGATCAATTTCATTGATTATTCCGTAAATTAAGGTTCAAGAAAAAGGTGGGGGGGGGGGGGTATGTCAACGATGGTGGTAGAGAAAGGAGGGAAGGATATTATTATTATTTTTGTTTATTTACAACTTGGTTCTTGATCTATGGAGTTGGATGCAAAAGTGGATAAATTGTTAGTTTGGGGTTGATTTTGTACAAGTCTAATAGTTATAATCAATTATATAAAGAAAACAAATAAAAATATTAAACAAATACCGAACTTTATTGATAAACTACCCGAACCCGAATCCGGGTTGGGTAATGGTTACAAATGAAAACCCGAAATGTCACAGCATTCCCTACATTTGGAAATCTCGTCCCGAAATTACAGATTAAGCTGTAAGGAAGAGGTGCAGGTACTTGGTCATCAATTGGTCTTCACGCTCCCAAGTGAACTCGGGACCACGTTTAGATTCCCAATGAACTTTGACAAACGGAATACGGCTACACTTGGTTTCTTTATCCATATGATCCACGATTTCAGTAGGCTTTTCGATAACGTGCATAGATTCATCAATTCGGATTTCTTTGAGGGGTATGTGGAGATTCCCCTCGGCGAAGCAATTCTTGAGGTTGGAAACATGAAAATTTGGATGAACATTGGAGAGCTCTTCGGGTAGCTCGAGACGATAAGCTACTCTACCAACCCTTTTAACGATCTCAAACGGGCCAACAAAACGAGGAGATAGTTTATTCCTATTACCAAAATTAACTACCCCTTTCCAAGGAGATACTTTAAGGAGAACTCGATTACCAACATTGAACTCGAGAGGTTTACGACACTTATCGGCGTAGCTCTTTTGACGGCTACGAGCGACAAGAAGATTTTGACGAATAAAAGCGATTCGATCGGAAGTTTCTTGAACAAGCTCGGGACCGGTGATTTGCGATTCACCAACCTCACTCCAACAAATCGGGGAACGACATTTTCGGCCATAGAGAGCTTCAAAAGGTGCCATGCCAATGCTATTGTAAAAACTATTATTGTAGGAAAACTCTACAAGTGGCAAGTAAGTATCCCAATTTCCACCAAAATCTAGTATGCAAGAGCGGAGCTTATCTTCGAGAGTTTGGATATTTCTCTCGGATTGACCATCATTTTTCTGGTGATAAGTGGTGCTTAGACAATACGAGTAACCAAGGCGGTTTGCAACGATTTCCAAAAATGAAAGGTAAACCGACCATCGCGATCAGAGATAATGGTCAAAGGTGTTCCATGGCGACAAATGATGTTCTTGACATAGAGTCGGGCTAATTTACTTACGGAGGACTTTCCACGGAACGGTATGAAGTGAGCCGACTTGGTCAAACAATCAACAATCACCCAAATACTATCATTGCGGCTTTGAGTAGTGGGGAGTTTGGTAATGAAATCCATGGTTATGTCTTCCCATTTCCAAACGGGTATCGGAGGTTGCTCGAGCAAACCAAACGACTTTTGATGCTCAGCTTTAACCTTGGAGAAAGTGAGGCATTTAGATACATACACCACGATATCTTTCTTCATTCCCGGCCACCAAAACATGGACCGAAGATCAGCATACATTTTATCCGCACCGGTATGAATAAACTATCGTGACTTATGAGCTTCATTGAGGATGAGCATGCGAAGACCGTCATGATCGGGAACCCATAAATGGTCCAAATAATCGAGTAAGCCATTACGTTTGGTTTCAAGTTGGAGTTCGGCGCCACACGACATCTCGTCGTGTAAGTTACCCTCGGTGATGAAGATGTGTTGTGCGTCGAAGATGTGGTATTGGAGGTCAGACTGGATGGTGACACAATGGAGCAAGACGGATTTAATATGACTCTTACGGCTAAGAGTATCGGCCACGACATTCGCTTTCCCGAGGTGGTAGCGAATTTCGCAATCGTAATCGCTTATCAATTTAGCCCATCGTCTTTGTCCCATATTGTGGTCCTTTTGGTCGAAAATGTGTTGTAAACTTTTATGGTCGATGAAGACCATACATTTCGTGCCGTAAAGGTAGTGTCTCCAAAATTTCAAGTTCGCGGTCGTGCGTCGTGTAATTTTTCTCGTGCACCTTGAGTTGACGCGAAGCGTAAGCAATGACCTTGTCTCGTTGCATAAGAACACAACCAAGACCTTGAATAGAAGTGTCACAAAAGACAACAAAATCGTCGTTGCCCTCGGGAAGAGCAAGGATTGGAGCATTGCAAAGCATGTCCTTAAGAGTTTGAAACGCTTCCTCTTGTTCGTAACCCTATTCATAAACTTTCGCTTTGTGGGTTAGTGCGGTAAGGGGTGAAGCAATCTTCGAAAAGTTGCGGATAAAACGACGGTCATACCCTGCTAAACCAAGAAATGAATGAGCCTCCGTTGGAGAGGAGGGGGTTATCCAATTTTTAATGGCCTCAATTTTAGCAGGATCAACGTGAATACCCTTTTCGTTGACGATGTGGCCCAAGAATTGAACTTGCTTCAGCCAAAATTCGCATTTCGAGAACTTAGCATAAAGTTGTTCCTTTCGTAACAAGTCAAGAATGGCGCGCAAATGTTCTTCGTGTGCGGTCTCAGATTTAGAATATATCAAGATATCGTCGATGAAAACAATCACGAACTTGTCGAGGTAGGGTTTACGAACACGATTCATAAGGTCCATGAAAATGGCGGGAGCATTATTCAATCCAAAAGGCATAACTCGGAACTCAAAGTGGCCATAGCGAGTACGAAAGGCGTTATTGGGTATGTCATCTTCGTGGACACGAAGTTGGTGATAACCCGAAGGAGATCAATCTTAGAGAAACATGCGGCTCCTTGGAGTTGATCAAAAATATCATCGATACGCGGAAGGGGGTAACAGTTCTTGATAGAAAGCTTGTTGAGCTTACGGCAATCGATACACATACGAAGAGTACCGTCTTTCTTCTTAACAAACAATACAGGTGCGCCCCATGCAGACGAACTCGGGTGAATGAAACCCTTTGTCCGTGAGTTCTTGGCTTTGGTTGGAGAGTTCTTGCATTTTGGAAGGTGCAAGACGGTAAGGTGCTTTGGCGACGGGGTTTGCTCCGGGTACAAGATCAATACAGAACTCCACTTGACGAATGGGAGGGAGTCAGGAAACGTCATCGGGAATGACTTCGGGGAAGTCGTGGACAATCGGGATGTCGGAAAGTTTCTTTTCTTCATCGGATTTTGTGGCGACGTGGGCTAAGAAAGCGACATACTTCTTGCGCAAGTAACGTTGGGCTTCGAGGCACGACATGAGGTTTAGCTTTGAGAAGGGTCTTTCTCCGAGAACGGTTAGAATCATGCCCCCATTGATAGGGATTCGAATGAGTTTCTCGAATCATAAAATTTCGGCATGGTGGAGAGAGAACCAATCCATACCAATGATAATGTCGAAGCTACCCATTTGCATAGGGATAAGGTCGATAGAGAACCTTTGCCCATTGAGGGTAATCGTGCAATTTCGAATAACGGAGTCAATGGTGATCGAACTACCATTGGCTATCTCTACCGTGAAGGGCTTAGATAATTTACTACGGGGCACACCAAGTATGTATTCAAAATCAAAGGAAATAAAGCTCCTATTGGCTCCCGAATCAAATAGTATCGAAGCATGGTGCTTATTAACTAGAAACGTACCGTTCACCACATCATTCGAGTTTCGGGCTTGATGAGCTTTGATGGTGAGCGTGTCTTCCTTGAGGTGCTTGGGTTTGAGAAGTCGAAGCTTGAGGTGTTGGAGCTTGATAGGCTTGCATGACCATAGGTTGAGCTTGAAGAGTTGGAGGAGCCATGAGTTGGGGTATTTGGGGTTGGTAAGCTTGCACTTGATAGGCTTGGGAGGTGTAGTAGGGTTGTGGTGAAACATAGGATTGGTGGGCTTGAGCGAGTCGAGGACACACGTTACGGAGGTGATTTGTGTCACCACAATTGTAGCCGGCCCTAACGGGGTTAATGATTGGAGCATGAGGGATGGCTCGGTTGGGTTGGTTTGTTGGTGCGAATTGTGGTGGAGCGGCTAGCACAAGAGGTGCTTCTCGACAATATTGGGTGAGGTGGCCGAATCGGTGGCAATTGGTGCACACTCGACAAGTGGCTTGGGCCGGGTGGTGGCGTTGGCAAGTGTTGCAATACGGGTGTCACACCCCAAACCACGGCCTAGGTGTATGACAACTATGTTGGTACCACATTTGTAATTAAATCAGAGTTACGAGTTATTAGCGGAAGTCTTATAAAACATGTGGATTAAAGTTGTAAATATTTATATTCAAAAGAAACGGGATATAAAAGTTTCCCACCTAGTATTACTTGTTTAAGATTTACAAAACCATCATTAATATTATATTTGAGTTTAAAACAAAAGATCCAAGCCATCAGATATCTATAGCACTTCGTCACTCCAAGCGCTATCCTTGTTCACCTGCAAAATGTAAATAAAATACGTCAGCAACGAATGCTGGTGAATATGCTGACGCTAAAATATTTTCTTTTACTTTATTACCCCTCGAGACTACGCCTGCCTCGGCCCATCGTGGCTTATGAATAACAAAGTTAAAACAACACATTTATAAACTTGAGTCTCTACACTAGGTCACCTCAGCAAACACCACATCGTTCGACTTAGTTAAGTACCTGTATGTATATACATGGTCGTGCTCCCCACAGGAAAGCGTCCTACGACCAGGTGTGGTGCGATGTGCCCACCGCGTACTACCACATATTTAAGGATCCAGACAAACGTATACTACAGACTGAGGGCTAGGCTTATACTCTTATTTATAACGGTTTTAGGAACACGTAGTCCCTTGTAAATAATTTTCATATAACATGTTTGACTCGTTTAAAAATAAGTTTGTAAAAGTTTGGGGGCGTATTCACCTTTTCACTTTGGGATCGGCTTCAAACACCGTCTGAGGGTCTTTCCCTTGTTATCTCGCACATATAGTACGAGTATAAACATTTGTTAGTCGGATATACAATCCGGCTTAAGACCTTTAGTCTTATTTTATAAACTCTACCTCGATGAACCTTTAGTTAAAAATCTCTTTTTACTTAAAAACCTTTAGTTTGAAAGTAATTTATAAACCTTTAGTTTATTTATAAAACCCGACGTTTCTTCTTATCTAAGAAACGTATTCTTTTCTTTTTATTATTTAAGAATAGTTATTTATTCCTTAAAAAATATTTATAACAAAGAATATACATATATACTTACACACATATATACATATTTATAATTCTATCTTTTATTCTTTCTTTGTTATGTTTTCTTTTATTTTATCGAGGTATCGAGTATAACCTCGACTTAAGGTTCAAGCCTTTTATAATTATTATTTTCATTGGTGTTATGCCTACCTTTGATGGCTTATGGAACCCTAATAACTCTAGCAGTAACCCAACGCCTGCTTCATCTTTCTTTCCTCCTCGTTCAATATCTTCTTCTCGTTTTCCTTTCCTTGGCACACCACACGATGATCACCGATGTTTTCACCAAATGTCGACACGCTTCTCGAGACTAATCACCATGGTGTTGGAAATCACAAATTTCTTCTTGATGGATACATCGGTGGAAGATGGCACAAACTTCGAGGAAACGAACACAACAAATGAGGAATCGAGTCACGCTTTTCGAGGAATCGGTACACGGTTTTCGAGGTGGTTCGAGTATATGATTGTTGGATCTTAGAGAGATACTAGAGAGAGTGTAATGGGCTGAGTTTGGGATGTGAGATTATGAACCCCGGACTTGCTATTTATAGGCAAAATTTTGGAACCCATCGCGGTACGCGATGGCCTCCTGGCCAAGCCCGTCGCGTATCGCGACGTAAGCCTTCTGCGTCACCACGTAGACCTACCAGGTGGCAATACGTGGCAGGCGTTGTGCCGCGTGGCGACATGTGGCGGACGTGTTGTCACATAGTGACACGTGGCGACACACTGTGCCACCGTCTGCCACGTGGCACACGTGTCACACTGTGTAAGACCACGTCATCGCGATACGCGATGATGTTGGTTCAATAACGATAGCGTATCGCTATTGACCATTCCAGAAACTTTTGACCAAGCCCTTCGCGATACACGATGGCTTGTCCTTTTGTCCCGTCGCGTATCGCGATAGGATAAGAAAACAAAAATTTTATTTTAAACCCTAAGGTTTGGAATTTTGGAATTTTTGGTCCTTAGACTTTGGAAAGTTATTAATTTGAACTCGAAATTTTCTCGATGTTACATCCTCCCCACCTTGAAACAAATCTCGTCCTCGAGATTGCTTTACAAGAACAAGTGGGGGTATTTCTTTCTCAATTCTGATTCGAGTTCCCATGTATACTCGGGTCCTCTTTGTGAGTCCCATTTAACTTTCACAATTTTCAATGTTCGTCTTTTTAGTTTCTTTAGTTTCGAATCTTCTATTTGAATTGGTTTTTCAATAAATTTTAAATTTTCATTAATTTCAACATCTTTTAATGGCATCGAAATAGATTCGTCGGTCAAGCATTTTCGCAGATTTGAGATATGGAATACCTCGTGTATCCCTTGCATTTCCTCGGGCAGTCGCAAACGGTATGCAACAGTGCCAATTCGTTCAAGTACCTCAAAGGGTCCAACGAATCCAAGACTTAGTTTTCCTTTCTTACCGAAGCGAACTACACCTCTCCAGGGCGAGACTTTCAATAACACTTTGTCACCAACATTGAATTCCAATGGCTTACGACGGACATCGGCGTAACTCTTTTGGCGATCACGTGCCGTCTTAAATCGTTCTCGGATTTGAATAATTTTGTTGGTGGTTTCTTGGACAATTTCAGGTCCAGATAATTCATTGTCTCCAGTTTCAGACCAACACACGGGCGTTTTACACTTACGACCATATAACGCCTCGAAGGGTGTGGCTTGGATACTTGTGTTATAGCTGTTGTTGTACGAGTATTCCATTAGGGGTAAGTGGTCATCCCAATTTCCACCTAAGTCAATCACACAAGCGCGGAGCATGTATTCCAACGTTTGAATTGTCCTTTTGCTTTGCCCATCAGTTTGCGGATGATAGGCAGTGCTAAGGTTAAGCTTTGTGCCTAAGGCTTGTTGGAAGCTTTTCCAAAAATGAGATGTGAAACGACTAACTCGATCAGAAATTATAGACAGCGGTAATCCGTGTAAAGCAACAATGTTGTTCACATCTATACGCACTTGTCTATCCATTGAGTACGATTCATTGATGGGTATGAAATGTGCGGATTTTGTCAATTGATACACAATAACCCATATTGCATTATGTTGTCGAGTCATTTTAGGGAGTTTGGTAATGAAATCCATGGTAATTAACTCCCATTTTCATACGGGAAGTTAGGGTTGCTGAAGCAATCCCGAAGGCTTTTGGTGTTCAGCCTTGACTTTCAAACATGTTAGACATTTCACAACATGCCAAGCGACATCCCTTTTCATCCCATTCCACCAATAGTTTGATTTGAGATTATGATACATTTTGTCGCTCCCGAGATGCATCATATATTTGGATTTGTGAGCCTCGTCCAAAATTTTCTCATGCAAGTCTCCAACGATCGGTATCCAAATTCTATTGCTGAGTCTAAGAATACCATCATCACCTTTGACTAGTGAGTCAATGGTGCCGTTACGTTTTTCGTCGGAGATTTGGTTTTCAGTGATCGCTTGAGTTTGGGAAGATTTGATTTGTTCGAAAAGATCGATTTGAAGTTCTAGCTGCAACGCGCGGACTCTTTTTGGCTTTTCGTGCTCTTTATGACTTAAGGCATCAGCCACAACGTTGGCTTTGCCTTCATGATAGACAATCTCGCAGTCATAGTCGTTGAGAGTTTCCATCCAGCGTCGTTGGCGCATGTTAAGCTCTTTTTGATCAAAGATATGCTTTAAGCTTTTATGATCAGTGTACACGGTAAATCTTACTCCATAGAGATAGTGCCTCCATATCTTAAGTGCAAAGATTATGGCGCATAACTCTAGATCGTGAGTTGTGTAGTTCTTTTCGTGTACTTTAAGTTGACGAGAGGCGTAAGCGATTACTTTCTTGCGTTGCATTAGTACACATCCCAAGTCGGAGTGAGATGCGTCACTAAATACCACAAAGTCCTCAGTACCTTCTGGCAAGGCCAGTATAGGTGCTTGGGTGAGCTTTTGTTTGAGTATATCGAACGCCTCTTGTTGTTTCGCTCCCCATTCATACTTGATATTTTTGCGAGTCAAAGAAGTGAGGGGAACAGAAATTCGGGAAAAGTTTTCAATGAACCTGCGGTAATAGCCGGCCAAACCTAAGAAACTTTTGATCTCGGTTGGGGATTTTGAGATCTCCCACTTAGATATAGCTTCAATCTTAGCAGGATCGACTTAAATACCATTGACGTTGATGATGTGACCAAGAAATTGTACCTCGTGTAACCAGAACTCGCATATTGAAAATTTAGCACACAAATTCTCGGTTACAAGAATTTCAAGCAAGGTTTGGAGATGGACTTCATGATCAGCCTTAGACTTAGAATAAATAAGTATGTCGTCGATAAATACGATAACAAATTTATCCAAGTAAGGCTTGTAGATACGATTCATCATGTCCATGAACGCGGCTAGCGCATTAGTAAGTCCGAATGGCATAACAGTGAACTCATAATGACCATACCTTGTTCGAAAAGCGGTTTTCGGGATATCCTCGGATTGGACTTTGAGTTGGTGATAGCTGGAACGAAGATCGATTTTGGAAAAGAATCTAGCACCTTGAAGTTGGTCAAAAAGATCATCATTTCGAGGGAGTGGATAGCGGTTTTTGATTGTGACTTTGTTTAACGCACGATAATCGATACACATACGCATAGATCCATCCTTCTTCTTGACGAATAAGATTGGCGCTCCCCATGGTGACGAACTCGATCGAATGAAACCTTTCTCAAGCAGCTCATCGAGTTGTTTCTTTAACTCTTTTATTTTAGTCGGGGCGAGTCGGTATGGTGCCTTTGCGATCAGAGCAGTACCGGGAATAAGATCGATCCTAAACTCTACTTCCCGATCGGGAGGTATTCCGGGAAGTTCATCAGGAAAAACATCAGAAAAGTCGGAGACGACAAGTACGCCATTTATCTCCTTAGGCTTTGATTATTTAGTGACGTAGGCCATGAATGCTAAGCATCCTTGATTCAAACATTTGTTAGCCCTAATCATGGAAATTATGCTAACTTGGCCAGCGTCTTTGTCCCCTTCAATTCGAATGGTTCGTTTATCGGGGGCTTGAAGTTCAACGGTTTTGGTATTGTAGATGATACAAGCATGGTTGTTGGATAACCAATCCATACCAAGTACTATATCAAAACCAGCTAGTGCCATTGGTAAGAGTTGGATATGCAGTATATAACCAGCTAAATGAATTTTTCCGTTTTCAAGGGCTTCGGAGATCTTAACGATTTCACTGCTAGTAGTCTCGACGCTTAGAGTTTTATTTAATTTTGTTAAAGGTTCGTTTAATAGACTACAAAAACTATAATCTATAAAACTCAAATTTGCACCCGAATCAAACAAAACTCTAGCATAGGTGTCGTTGACTAGAAACGTACCGGTGATGGTTTCCGGCATGTCAGCGGCTTATTTTGTGTCGAGTAATACTCTTGCGTTTCCTTTCTTGTTTTGAACACTACCACCCGCACCACCAGTCACGGGTTTGTTCTTGGGACACTCAAAGCTTAGATGCCCCATATCCTTGCAGTTGTAGCAGGTCATCTTCTTCTTCCAACAGTCGACCGTTGCATGGCCAGTTCATTTGCATGACTCACAAACTTTTGGAGGCGAAGCGAAGTTACATCGACCCTTATGATACCTTTTACATGTTTTGCACGACGTAGCATTTGAATTGAATCTATTTTGGTGTTGGTTTACACCTTTGCCTTTGAATCGATTGTTTCCTCCAGTCCTTCTATGTTCGTTAGTTGACACAACCTTCTTATCCTCCTCTTTATTGCGGATCATGCCGCCCATCAAATAACCAGCCAATTCCATCGCGGAGTCGGCGGTTTCTGGTAAGTGTGATCTCACCATGTCGCGGATTTCCCGCGACAGTCCTCAAATGTATCTTGTAACTTTGCTGGATTCCGGACTAACCAGCTGGGGAACCAAATGACAATACTCATGAAACTTGGTGTTGTATTCTCGAAGATTCATCCCCACGACCTTAAGATTTATAAATTTAGTTTGAATTTGGTCGGTTTCATGCATGGGACAAAACTTCGCCATTAACATTGCCTTGAACTCATCCCAAGTCAGATTGTACATCATCTCCCTTCCTTTACTCATGATCATTGTATTCCACCACCCGAGTGCTTCCCCTTTAAACTTAAAAGCGGAATATTGAATCTTCTCTTCATTGGTACACTTCCTTGTTATAACAATTGTTTCCATTTCTTCAAGCCACCTCATGGTTGTGATGGATCCTTTATCACCATGAAACTCCTTGGTCCATAGTACTTGAAATCTTTAAACGAACAACCACTTATTTTCAATTTCTTGAATTCTTGCCTAACCTCACCATCAGCGTTGGACTCATGAACACTTTCCTAGATACGAGACGGTTTCGGACGAGATTTCACGGATCTTCGGGAAGGATTAACGGAATGAGAATGTTTTGAGTTTTTCGATTGGGACCTAGCCACAGATTCTTCCCTAACCGCGTCCTTAATCATCTTTTGTATTTGACTCATGTATTTTTCAGGGATCGGGTCATATTTTTTATTTACGGGGTCTTTCCCTTTTCCTTTTCTTAACTCCTCTTCTTTTAGTGCATTCTCATTGTTATTACTTTGTTCAGACATTTTTATCTTTTTCTTTTTCTGAAATTAACAAATCTTCTTTTCTTAAGATAACATTTTATTTCGTAACAATATATATATATCATAAATGATATATATATTCATTTTACACACATAGATATATATATATATATATATATATATATATATATATATATTGATAGACCTATCTTTACATAAGAACGTCTCAACGTTCTTTATTACATTTTAACACATAACACATACAACTATTTTACACACACAACTTTTCCGTTACATTCTTCTCCATCTTCAATCTTTCATGAACTTCCTCACCACCTTCGTCAACTTGTTGCATTTTCGAAGAAGCGTCTCTCCTATTTTCTTCTTTTTCTTTCCTTCAACGGCCATTTTTTTCCTCCAATCGTCCGACTCATGCAAAGCGCGGTCCAAGTGTTCCTCGTATGAATGCGGAATTTCGTTGGGGTATCCATATCTCGGAGGTGGGTCGCGGAAACCCATTGTCACCATTTCATAATGATTTCTTGGTTCTGGATACGGGGATGCTGTCACGTCAGATGGGTAGTGGAAGAAAGCTTCAGCGACTTCATTCTGTTCTCGGAGTTCGTTTGCTTGCTCCTCTTCAGTTGGGACCATGCCTTGGAACGGTGGAAAACTTGATGTATCTTGGTTCTTGAGTTCCTTGAGATATTGGACATATGGATTGTTGGTGGATGGTAGCTGGAGTGCCTCGGTGGTTCAATTCTTTGTTTCGGTGGACTATCGGGAACATTTATTGGGTAATGCTTGCTTCCGGGGTAGTATATAGGTTTGGTTAAGTCATGTTCTACATCTTGGTCAAAGTATGCTTCATAGTAACCCTCACTCATATTGTCCTCGGGGAATGGTTCGGCGATTCCAACTTCTTTGGCCTTGCGCACAAAACTTGCCATCATATTCTTGAAAGACATCTAACAATTTTGGGTGGTTTAGAGTGAAGAGGGAAAGAAAAGGTTACCAGCTTATCTTATCCCTAAAACAAGTAATACAAATAATTCCTATACTTGGATCGAAGCTTAGGTATTATCTTGTAATACCTAATTCGCTAAGATCGATGGCTTTGATACCATCACTTGTCACACCCCAAACCACGGCCTAGGTGTATAACAAATATGTTGGTACCACATTTGTAATTAAATCAGAGTTACGAGTTATTAGCGGAAGTCTTATAAAACATGTGGATTAAAGTTGTAAATATTTATATTCAAAAGAAACGGGATATAAAAGTTTCCCGCTTAGTATTACTTGTTTAAGATTTACAAAACCATCATTAATATTATATTTGAGTTTAAAAGAAAAGATCCGAGCCATCGGATATCTATGGCACTTCGTCACTCCAAGCGCTATCCTTGTTCACCTGCAAAATGTAAATAAAATACGTCAGCAACGAATGCTGGTGGATATGCTGACGCTAAAATATTTTCTTTTACTTTATTACCCCTCGAGACCACGCCTTTTTTCGGCCCATCGTGGCTTAGGAATAACAAAGTTAAAACAACACATTTATAAACTTGAGTCTCAACACTAGGTCACCTCAGAAAACACCGCAACGTTCGACTTAGCTAGGTACCTGTATGTATACACATGGTCGTGCTCCCCGCAGGAAAGCGTCCTACGACCAGGTGTGGTGCGATGTGCCCACCACGTACTACCACATATTTAAGGATCCAGACAAACGTATACTACAGACTGAGGGCTAGGCTTATACTCTTATTTATAACGGTTTTAGGAACACGTTGTCCCTTGTAAATAATTTTCATATAACATGTTTGACTCGTTTAAAAATAAGTTTGTAAAAGTTTGGGGGCGTATTCACCTTTTCACTTTGGGATCGGCTTCAAACACCGTCTGAGGGTCTTTCCCTTGTTATCTCGCACATATAGTACGAGTATAAACATTTGTTAGTCGGATATACAATCCGGCTTAAGACCTTTAGTCTTATTTTATAAACTCTACCTCGATGAACCTTTAGTTAAAAATCTCTTTTTACTTAAAAACCTTTAGTTTGAAAGTAATTTATAAACCTTTAGTTTATTTATAAAACCCGACGTTTCTTCTTATCTAAGAAACGTATTCTTTTCTTTTTATTATTTAAGAATAGTTATTTATTCCTTAAAAAATATTTATAACAAAGAATATACATATATACTTACACACATATATACATATTTATAATTCTATCTTTTATTCTTTCTTTGTTATGTTTTCTTTTATTTTATCGAGGTATCGAGTATAACCTCGACTTAAGGTTCAAGCCTTTTATAATTATTATTTTCATTGGTGTTATGCCTACCTTTGATGGCTTATGGAACCCTAATAACTCGAGCAGCAACCCAACGCCTGCTTCATCTTTCTTTCCTCCTCGTTCAATATCTTCTTCTCGTTTTCCTTTCCTTGGCACACCACACGATGATCACTGATGCTTTCACCAATTGTCAGCACACTTCTCGAGACTAATCACCATGGTGTTGGAAATCACAAATTCCTTCTTGATGGATACATCGGTGGAAGATGGCACGAACTTCGAGGAAACGAACACAACAAACGAGGAATCGAGGCACGCTTTTCGAGGAATCGGGACATGGTTTTCGAGGTGGTTCGAGTATATGATTGTTGGATCATAGAGAGATGCTAGAGAGAGTGTAGTGGGCTGAGTTTGGGATTTGAGATTATGAACCCGGACTTGCTATTTATAGGCAAAATTTTGGAACCCATCGCGGTACGCGATGGCC
Source organism: Bidens hawaiensis (assembly GCF_021521415.1). Classification (NCBI taxonomy): domain Eukaryota; kingdom Viridiplantae; phylum Streptophyta; class Magnoliopsida; order Asterales; family Asteraceae; genus Bidens; species Bidens hawaiensis. Next base: position 4,389,551 of record NW_027491020.1, on the reverse strand, counting down.
TCCTGGCCAAGCCCGTCGCGTATCGCGACGTAAGCCTTCTGCGTCACCACGTAGACCTACCAGGTGGCAATATGTGGCAGGCGTTGTGCCGTGTGGCGACATGTGGCGGACGTGTTGTCACGTGGCGACACACTGTGCCACCGTCTTCCACGTGGCACACTTGTCACACTGTGTACGACCACGTTATCGCGATACGCGATGATGTCGGTTCAATAACGATAGCGTATCGCTATTGACCATTCCAGAAACTTTTGACCAAGACCTTCGCGATACGCGATGGTTTGTCCTTTTTTCCCGTCGCGTATCGCGATAGGACAAGAAAACAGAATTTTTATTTTAAACCCTAAGGTTTGGAATTTTGGAATTTTTGGTCCTTAGACTTTGGAAAGTTATTAATTTGAACTCGAAATTTTCTCGATGTTTCAATGGGTGTGGGCCGATGCAGGGCTTCTTGTTTGGAGGGGCTTGTTGGGTTTACGGTTGGGCTAAGATATAATTCTGGGAGTTGGGTTTCTCTTGTTATTGCGGTAGTGGGAAGAGTTGTTATGGTTGTTATTCTTGGAGGATCCGGGCTGAGAGGATTCGGGCTTAGATTCCTTAGTGGGCTTGATCGTGGGCTTATCATTGAGTTTCTTAGAACTCTTCCGGGTCAAGGTTCCAGTCTTAACATGGTTCTCTGTGAGGGTACCGGCTATAGTGATGGCATCATGAAGAACTTTCGGGTCACGACTCAGTACGGAATCTTGGATTTGCATCTGCAAACCCGAGATGTACTTATCAATGGCCGACTCTAAAGGAGTGACCATATGCGGGATGAGAAGGCTCAATTCGTGAAATCGATTATTGTACGCGACATTATTACCACCTTCTTGCTTCAAGTTAGAAAACTCCTCTTCCAACTTACGGAGTTCATAATTTGGGTAGAACCTTTCGAGCATGAGTTTCTTGAGGTCTTCCCACGGCAAAGCCATGGCAACCTCAGCCCCAAGAGCGTACTTTTTGTTAGTGCACGGTTTTGCGTCTAGAGTCTTTGTATTTATCGTTAATGTTTTGTTTATTAATTAATGTAATAATTAGTTTATTTAATAGCTAGTTCGCTAAGTTATAGTCTAGTTCGCTAGGGGATGTTAGCGAACTAGACATTAAATGTATTCCCTCCTGATTCGTTTGGGGATGTTAACGAATCAGGGGGTGTTTCGCTATGTTAATGTATGTAACGAAGGAAATGCTGGTTCGCTAGGGGATGTTAGCGAACCAGATCGCCTTCTATATATAGTGAACTCCTGTTCACAATTTATTAAGTTTTAGAGAGATTAAATAACGAATGGCTGTCCAATCTCTCTCTCAAGCTTCACTCTAATATTATACAAACACTGAAGATAACATATTGATAATAGATATACATATATAACACTGAATCAATGTTAATTATGAGCTAGATTCTTAATAGTATTAATAGTATAAACACAGATCTGAGATCTGTTCGTTGTTACTGTTATTGATACGATTCAATCGGGTTCCAACAAGTGGTATCAGAGCTGTTGGTGCTCATACACTTGATTTGGTGTTGATATTGTTATCGTTTTTATTAATTTTTCTGTTTAAGCGTTTTTGAATCGATTTATGGTTAAATTGTTTGAATTATGAACAATTTGGACTGGATTTGGGTTGATTAAGGTATTGGTAAGGATTTTTGAGGTGGAATTGAGGTTTGAATTGGATCTGTGTGGATTGGTTTTGGATTCGGTTTAAGTCCGAAACAGGGGATAGTTTTTGGTGTAACTGAATTGTTTTAGGGTGTTAATCGGTTACGAGATTTTGTGTACTGGATTCAGAATTGGTTTACGAGGATATTGGTAGGTCGATTGTGCGATTTGGTTGAATAACGAAGTCGTATTACGGATTTAAAAATTCTGGGTTTAATCTTCAAATTTTCTGGAAAACTTGTTTGAAGATTTGAAGATTTGAAGATGAACGTAATTCGCTATCATCTTCCTGGTGATTCGTTATATGTTTATTCGTTATTCGTTATCAAATTTGTTACTTCGTTACCTTGTTCGTTAGCCAGTTTGTGTGAGTTATTGGTTCGTGTAATCTAGTTCGTTATCTAGATTAACTGATTCGTGTGACACGGGTTCTTCTTGGAATTTGTGTCCTAACAACCTTTGCCACGTGGCATAAGGTGTCAGAGTTTGTTACAAACGGTTGTAACAACCTGATTCGTTATAGTTGATTCGCTATCAACTGTAGCTGATTCGTTATCTTATTTCGCTAAGTATTCCTTAGTGATTCGTTACTGATAATCATCTGATTCGCTAAACTAATCTTTTGTGATTCGGTAAACTAATCCTTTGTGATTCGTTTGGTCAATTCGTTAAGTTGACTTGTGATTCGCTAAGTTGACTTGTGATTCGCTAAACCTTCATCTCATTCGTTATCTGTTTCGCCATTTGGTCAATCTTAACCTTGTTAAGAGTTGATTCGTTAAACACTGTTAACAGTTCGCTATAACTGTTCTCAGTTCGCTATAATACTTCACAATTCGCTACACAGTTCGTTAAACCTAGTTCTTTAAACTTGTTTAATTTTCAAATATGGCCGGTATGTATGCATTAGCGTCTCAAAACATGTTGATGCAACAAATGTTGCAACTTGATACCGAGATAGGTTCGCATTCTAAATGTCCAAGATTAATGAAGTTCAGTGACTTTGCCAAGTGGGAACCTCGGTTTCGTGCACATTTGGGATCTATTCATCCTGATTGTTCTTACTGTCTTGATGAAGTTTATGTGGCACCAATGATTGGTGATGATACTATTGGGTATACTCCTAAAGTTGTTTCTCAATATTCACAAGAAGAGAAGAAAGCTTTAGAAATCGAGATAAAAGCCTATTCTACTCTGACTATGGCATTACCAGAAAATATCTTTCATCAAGTTGGTAGTATCAAGAGATGTGCGTCTTTATTTTAACATCTGCGTATGAGAAGCATGGGAAACACAACTGAAAGTAAGAAAGTGATGCTCAAGTTTCAATTTCGAAACTTTAATCTATTGAAGGGAGAAACAGTTGAAGAGATGACTACAAGATTTAGTCATTTAATTGCTGAAATGGACAAGATGAAAATGGAAATTTCTGAAAGGGATAAAATTGACACTATTAAAAGTGTGCTTCCAAGTTCTTACTCAACATTTCTAATGGTTTTGAAAGAGAATGACTATTTTGTGAATGAAGACTTGACGGCACTTGAATTTCTACAAAAGATCGAAGCTAGAGAATACGATCTTAAGTGTCAAAAATCCTCCAAAGAAAATCAAGATCCAGCTTTCTACGGTGGGAGTATGCTTCTTAGTTCAACGATCTCTCAAATCACTGCTTTTCTTACTCATGCTGCAAGTGAACAAGAATCAACTATGTTGAATGATCCACAAGTTTGTTTCTACTCTGCTGGTAATTCGGGTGGTTCTGGAAGTTCAACTAATACAAATCCATTTGCTACACCACCTAGTGTTAATATGAAGGAAGATGAGCAAAACTTTGCTTTTCTGACAGCTTTTATGTCTTCATATGAAAACTTAGTGAGTAGTAAGATTGCCACAAGTGATTTAACAGCTGAGGACTTTGATCAGATAGATCCAGATGATCTAGAAATCATGGATTTAAAATGGAACATGGCTATGATCGTCCGTAAAGTTAAAATATTCATGCAGAGAACTGGAAAAGATCTTCCATCTTTAAACAAGAAGTTGGGTTTTGACAAATTAAAAGTAAAGTGTTATGATTGTCAAGAATTTGGGCATTTCGCGAAGGAATGTGACAAACCAAGGAAAGAATACACTGGTCCTCGTGGTCAAAGTCAAAATGCTTCTACACCACGAGGAAGTGATGCTGAAAAGAAACCATCTTCTTCTACAACACAAGCAATGTTAGCAGATGGAACCGACTGGTCACAACGGTTACTATGCAATGATGTTCAAGCAAATTTGGCTATGTTTGGGTTACATAAAAATTGTCAAGATGCAACTGGTAGTGAGATGTCTTCCGATAATGATTCTGGATCTGATTCTGACGACTCTTGCGACAAGCATTCCGAATCAATGTTTGCTTGCATGGCCAAGATTAACGAGGTTAGTAATTCTATTTCTGCTACTTCATCTGTTAAAGCATCATGTATTGACTGTGAATCTAACAAATCTAAGTTAGAAGCTTTGAAAAACCAAAATGATAGTCTTATACAAGAAATTGCTTCTCTGAAAGATACTTATCGACAATCTCTTGAATCTCAAATGAGATCTCGAGAAAAGATTGAAGCATTGTCGACAAGTAATCATGATCTCAAAGCCGAATTATCTGTGAAAATGACTATTAATGACCAAAAGTTTCAAGAAATATTGAAACAACGTTCTAAGATAACTGAGCTTGAGAATGAGGTTCTTGAGTTGAAGAACAAGTTGGGTAAATTTCGAAATTCTTCGTTTTTGTTGAATGAAATTATCGAAGTTTCTGGAAAACAAAAGGACTCTAAAAAGGATATAGGTTTTGTAGAAATTCCTCCACCATTTCACAACGACTATAAAATGAATCCTTTTGCTAAAAAGGAATAAGAGGTAATTTTGAAAGAACCTGTGATTTCAGAAAATGTTAAATCTGTTAAATCTAAAAATGTTAAAACCCAAGTTGCTCCTCAAAAATCTCATGTTCAAAGCAAAGAGGTGTTTGTTGAACACGATGACGAGGTCATTATCGAGGATGTGTTTGAACCCGAGATTATACACAAGAATAAGAACATTCCTAGTTCTAATCATATTCTGTGCGAGCCTCACAAATTTGAGGAATCAGTGTATGGTTCATACAAACCTCAAGAGAAAAAGGAAAATTCAATGAAAGTGAACTCTATGAAGGCAAAGAAGTCAGAAAAACCGAAAATTTCTGATGAGGATTTAATGCGTTTCATTAATACTTCTAGTTCTAAGCCATCTGCTGCTAGAGTTTTTAAGTTAAAGGGAATGGATACGATGTTCACTGAAAAAGATATTCCAATAAGTATTATCAAACCTGAACTTATTGAGAGTGTTTTTGTCAATGAAACTTCAAAAATTCAAGAACTTGAACGTGTATATGCTCAAGCAAAAACATTAGTTTCATCAGATCCAATGACAAGAGCAAAACAAGTTTTAAAACAAGCTAAGCAAGTTAAATTTGTTAAGTCAACAGGAACTGACACCTTGAAAAGTTTTTCGAACTGTTCTAATTTAGATTTTTACTTAATGAAGAAATCTGAATTATCTGATGAGTTTGCTAAGAGCATGACTAAAAATGTGAGTCATCATCAAACTTCTGGGTCATTCATTCCAAATACCTCGCAACAACATCGTGTAGACATGCGAAGTTGTTTCTTATGCGGTCAACTTGGTCACGTTGTGAGGGATTGTAGTCAGAAGTATCAGCAGAATCTTCATCCTTTTATCAAGGACCATTCCAAACCGATTCCTGTGGTAAAGGAGATTTGAAATGACCTGTGTCGTATGCTGATGATACTCATATTATGTTCTCTAATGTGAATCCTCGTATGGTGGTTCATGTTAATGAGACTCATGGTCAAGTTAAATCCAAGTTTGTTCCAACTGCTCCTTTGTGTAAGAATGAAAATTCAAATGTGGTTCAGGCAGCGTATCTAAGACGAAAGTCAAAGAAACCTGCAACTTATTCACAAGTTGCTGAACAACAAATGAATGCAAGTAAAGTTAATTTTTCCCAAGAAAACCAAGAGGTGCCCAAGACCGAGGCCTGGGCTGTCTTTTTGAACTAATCACTTTTGTTTGTGTGTAGGGTTCATCCAAGACCATTTCTGGTGAAAACTGAATTATGGACAGCGGATGTTCTCGCCATATTACTAGAAATCTCAACCTCTTATCAAATGTGAGAAATATTCAAGGGGGTTATGTGGCGTTTGTTGGGAATTCTGGGGGTATGATCACACAAGAAGGTGAAGTGTCGAATGGGAAGATTACATTTGAGAAAGTAAATTATTGTGATAAAGTTGATCATAACTTATTGAATGTATCGCAGATTTGTGATAAAAAGTACACTACGATATTTACTGACAAAGATTTGTGATAAAAAGTACACTGTGATAAAAAGTACACTACGATAGTTATGTTATTCCCGAGGACATGGTTGTCATGAGATCACCACGATCAAATGATATTTATGTCTTAAATATGAGTTCTAAGGTATCCACATCGATCGAAACATGTTTTGTCTCAAAAGCAACCGAGAAAGACTCGATTCTATGGCATCGTAGAATGGGTCACATACATGTCAGAAAGATAAATTATTTAATGGCAAACGATTTGGTTGAGGGGGTGTCGTTGAAAAATTTTAAGTTATCATATCATTGTGTTGCTTGTAAGAAGGGCAAACAAAAGAAGAAATCGCACCCATCTAAGGTATTCAATTCCATTGATACTCCGCTAGAACGACTTCATATGGATTTGTTTGGTCCAGTGAATCGTGCAAGTATTTCTGGAGACTGGTATTGTTTTGTCGTGATTGATGATTATTCGAGATATTCGTGGGTTTTATTCATGAGCTCGAAAGATCAAACGCCTGTTTTGGTACAAAACCTTATCACGAAAATCGAATCACTTTACAAACAAAAGGTGAGGAGAATTCGGAGTGATAATGGAACAGAATTCAAGAACTCTATGTTGGATTTCTTTTGTATCCAAAAGGGAATTCACCGAGAATATAGTGCACCCTATGTACCTCAACAAAATGGCGTTGCTGAAAGAAAGAACAGAATCTTGATTGAAGCATCAAGAACCATGCTCGCTGATTCTAAGATTCCTGTGCAATTCTGGAATGAGGCTGTGAATACGGCTTGTTATACTCTTAATCGAGTTCTGACGGTTAAACGACTAAAGAAGACCAGTTATGAATTATTAAACAATCGTAAGCCTAACTTAAAGTATTTGGAACCTTTTGGGTGTCCTTGTACTATGCTGAAGAGGGATGCGGGTAAATTTGAAGAGAAGGACATTGAGGGTTATTTCTTAGGGTATGCATCACCTAATAAACGAGTTTTCAATTTTACGTCTGGTTGTGTCGAAGAGTGGTACCATGTTGATTGTCAGAAGTACACTACTCCTTCACAAGGGAAAGGTCCCGAATGGATGTTTGATAATAATGGCCTATTTAATTCTTTCACCTCATCAACTGATCATCCAGATGAAGATGTAGTTCGAGCGTATTTTGAAGAACATTTGGAAATTCCACGATTTGCAAGTTCAAATGATGTTGAAGCTCCAATTGCTGCTCCAACTGAAGAACCTGAAAACGAAGCTCCTGTTCTTTTTGATACTGCTTCTACCTCATCTTATGATAATTCTTCAGTAGTTGAGAATAATGTTTCATCTCCTGAGTTGGGTGAACATTATACTAACTTATTTGAAAATGTTACTGTGTCTGAAAATCCTACTATCAGGATTCATAATTATCATCCACAAGAAAACATTATTGGAGACCTTGATGTAGGGGTTCAGACACGACATCAAATCGCCTCTTCAAGTGACAATAATGCTCTCTGTGTTCATGCTGACTTACACGCATCTGAAATTGTAGCTGTTGCTAAGTTTTCCTGTTTTCTATCTCAAGTCGAGCCAACAACTCCTCGTGTGGCTTTACAAGATCCTTCTTGGGTAGAAGCTATGCAAGAACAACTACAACAATTTGCTCGTTTAGGTGTTTGGGATCTTATTGATAAACCTGCTAGAGTCAAGAAGGCAATTCCGACTAAGTGGGTATATAAGTGTAAGAAGGATAATCATGGGGTAATTGTGAGAAACAAGGCACGTTTAGTGGTGCAGGGATTTCATCAGCAAGAGGGTATTGATTACACTGAGGTTTATGCGCCAGTGGCAAGATTAGAGTCGATTCGAATCTTCCTGGCCTATGCTGCTTACAAGAACATCAAAGTGTATCAAATGGACGTTAAGAGTGCCTTTCTAAATGGGAGACTTCACGAAGAAGTGTTTCTACAACCTCCAGGTTTTGAGGATCCTGATTATCCTGACCGTGTTTACCATTTAAACAAGGCATTATATGGTCTTCATCAAGCCCCGAGAGCTTGGTATGGCACGCTCACCGACCATTTGACGGATAACGGCTTCAAACGTGGAACGGTTGACTGCACTTTATTTTAAAAGAATATTGGTGATGATCTTCTGCTTGTTCAGATTTATGTTGATGACATAATCTTTGGGTCTACGAACGACAAATTATGTAAGGAGTTCGAGAAGTCTATGCAGACCAAGTTCGAGATGAGCTCGATGGGAGAGATGAATTTCTTTTTAGGGCTGCAGGTTCACCAGTCTGATAAGGGAATCTTCATTCATCAGACAAAATATGTGAACGATGTCTTGGAACGGTTCAAGATTACTGCCGGAAAAATCCCTTCTACTCCTCTTCCAGTGGGTCACAATTTATCACCGGATGAATTGGAGGATACCGTTGATCCGACCCTTTATCGTGCTATGATTGGTTCTCTAATGTATTTAACTGCTTCTCGACCCGACATAATGTTTGCTGTTTGTTTGTGTGCTAGGTATCAAGCTAGTCCCCGAGTGACTCACCTGGCAGCGGTCAAGCGTATTTTGCAATATCTACGGGGAAATCCTGACATCGGGTTATGGTACCCCAAAGATAATACTTTCGATCTTACCGCCTACTCAGACTCAGATTATGGAGGATGCAAGATCAATTTCAAATCTACTACAGCGGGATGTCAATTCTTAGGAAGCCGGCTTGTTTCCTGGCAGTGTAAGAAGCAGACAACGGTCTCCACTTTAACCGCCGAAGCTGAGTATGTTGCAGCCTCGAGTTGCTGTTCCCAGGTTTTGTGGATACAACAACATCTTCGCGACTACGGTTTGAAGTTTCTTACTACTCCCATTTTAATTGATAATTCTGCTGCTATTAGTATAACCAAGAATCCCGTACATCATTCTAAAACGAAACATATCGAAATTCGATATCATTTTATACGGGATTGCTATGAAAAGAAATTAATTGATCTTGAGAAAGTGCACATAGATTTTCAAAAAGCCGATCTATTTACCAAAGCGTTTGATAAAACACGTTTTAACTTTTTGCTTGGTTTAAATGGATTGAAGACCCTTGCTGAGATCCTAAAATTAGGATAATTATCTTTAAATTTCTTTATTGTTTTAGCTTAACTTCTTTATGTTTTTAGGTTTTAGGGGGAGAATTTTAGAAAATTCAAAAAGATTGTGCTTTGAGTTTGTATAGATAAAACCCAAAAACATTAGAAAACATAGAAAAATCAAAAATATTTCTTTATTGTTTTTAATCTGAAAAACCAAAAACATTTTAAAAATTAGAAAATCTCAAAAATATTGTGATTTGTGTTTGTACATAAAAATTTCTGAAAAAGTCAAAAAGAATGTGAATTTCGTTTTTGTTAAGAAAAATCCGAAAAGACAAAAAGATTGTGTTTTTAGTTTGTAAAGAGAAAAACCAAAAATATTTTCGTTTATGATCGCTGAAAATTATGTCATTTGCTTCTATTTCGAAGGACATATACTTGTATATGTTTGGTCCTGATAATTTCTTGAAATCTTCGGGTTAGCCATTTATCTGACAAATGGAAAGTATTTGGGGCGTTCATTAAACATTCTATTTTATTTTTAGCTGAGAACTTAGTCAGTTATTTAAGTTTGTGAAGCATGCTTGCATGTCTTGGTCCTATTATTCACTTATGAATTAATGGTTAGCCATTTATTTATGAACTTAAATTAACTGGGGCAATTTTTAAAATCATTTTTATGCTCCTCAAAATTTTGATTTTTTGAAGCAAAAGAGAAAATGATAGTACATTGATTATTTGACCCCAAGTCCAGAAAGAAATAAGCTTAAAAGACTGTGTGCTTAATCATTGGTGCATTGATAGGTCTTAAACAAGCTGTTAGAGTAAAGTAAGTGATATAAACTTAAAGAAAAGCCAAATTGAAAGAGGTGTTAGTCACTAGCAAAAGTCTCGGTGAGGATGGCAGAAATGTAATAACCAGTCATACTCAAGCCTTATATTTGTTGATCACCCAAAAATAAAATAAAGCAAATAACAAGCGTTAGGATTCTGGACACTGTGAGTCTTTATGCGGCTTAATCATCTGGGTATTCATAAGCATGAATATTTCACTCGCTTTCAAGAAGCAAACCCAAAGTCATTAAACTTGATCACCGCTGTACTTTGTACAATCTAAATTACTGACTTGATCAAAATCCGCTGTTAGTCATACAACTGTTCCTCCCTTGCGTGCGTCTTAATACCAATAAGAAACGGACCCCAGGGGATACAATGAATGTAAGCCGATGATGAACTCGTGCATACTCACTCACAGTAAAAGAAACTTGATGCATTACTCAAAAGTTCTTAATTGGTATCAAAAATTTTGATCAACATTATAATGGTTTAAGTCAAGTTGGGGTGATTGGCAAAAATCAAATTAAGCTTGAACCGAGATTAGGGGCTGATAGTTTCTGATATTCTGTGCGCTATTTGAACCATAAATCATATCACAAAAATGCTCGAAAGTTTGTTATAAGATTTAAGTGGACAACAATATCAATGACCGACTTAACGCCAGTCAAAATATCGCTGAAATATAAAACTGTGATGGAAGGGCAATTTGGTCAATATGATTCTCTGCTCAAAACTCAACAAAAATACAAAAATATATTTCGTTTGATAAATCATTGAAAAACACAAAAAATATTGTCTATTTTTATGATTCAGATATTCTTTTGTAAATACATTCTTTATTCTTTATTTTACAAAACACCAAAAAGATTTTCTTTCTTTTTCTTTTTAAATATTTTTAAGTTATGTTTCGTAAGAAATGAAACGTTTTTTTAAGGTATTTGGTTGTCGGGATAAAAAGATTCTCGATAACCTAATTTATTTATTTTATTTAATTATTTAATTCTTTTAATTATTTAATTTAAAATTAAATAAAAGATTTTATTTCGTTAAAATCCAATTCGTTATTTATGGATAACGAACTAGGTGATTCTTTAGCGAACTAGCTTCCGGTTCGCTCACCTAATTCGCTTCCGCACTCTGTAACGAATCATCCATTCGTTATGCATATTTAACGAATCATGAAACGAATCATGTCTTGATTCGCTACCTTTAATTTAACGAATCAAGTAGCGATTCGCCAACCTAAGGTAACTAATGAATTAGCGAATGGGCTAATTCGCTAACTTTAATTAAAACGAAGTGCCTACTTCGTGCCAGCTGTACCTCGGGTTGTGTGCAAGGTTATAAAAGACAAGAAAACGAACAGTTCTCCACTGTTCGCCTTCTTCCTTCACCTTAATGTAACCTTATTCAAAATTTTCTCTGAAATTTCAACCTTCACGTTTTGATATTTCTAAGATATCTTTGGATTTCTAAGGTATAGACGATTATTGCGATCTAATTTTCGTCAAAAATGGTTGTGATTTGATAGCAAAATTACTGATTTTTAAGGGTTTAAGGGTTTTCGAGTTTTTTAAACCTATTTATGTATAATTTATGTTACTAACTTGATGATTTAGCTGTCATTGTGATCGGAATGTGATTTCGATACCCTTGGTGGACTCTAATCAACATTTGATTATTGTTTGCTGGGTTAATTATGTGTTCATGGTCTTGATGTTTATGTTTAGTTAGTTTAACCTAGGTAGTTAGAGATGTTGAGTCTCAATCTCATCGATCTTAGCTTATGAGCGTGATTCCGAGTACAACGAGATCATTATCTCGATGATTCAACGATAGTTATGGCCAAATTGAATCTGGGTTTATAATGTTGACTGTTGTTGTTCTTCCTGATTTTGACCTTGACTATGCGAGTCAAAGAAAAAGTCTTAATTTTTGACCATTCGTTAGTCTTAGCGAATTGGGACTGTTTCGTGTCCAATTCGTTAAGATTCTACACGAACTAGCTGTGCGAATAAGGAATTACACGAATCAGTTGTGGATTCGTCTAAAATATAACGAACTAGATCTTAGTTCGTCATAATTAAATAGTAGTTCGCTATGCTCAGTTCGTTAGTTAATTTACTTGATAGCGATTCGGATGATTCGTTACAGTATTGTAACGGATCAGTGAGAAGTAAACGAATGACATGTCATTTATTTTTTTTTAATTTAATTATATTAACTAGATGTTCAATTAATTTAATTAAAGAATTTAAAACGTCTAATACGCGTAAATATATTAATTATACATATCCTTTGATTACGTATATACACCATCTATAGATATGTTGATATATTTTGATATCTCTTCTCATATTCGATTTTATTTATACAGTAAAACATGGCTGATCAAGAACAACAAAATCAACCACCACCAGAACAACCTCCACAGGATCAACAAGATCAACAAGCTGAAGTGATTTTATTGCCGTTTGATAAAAAGCACAACATTTGTGCTTATGTTGATCAAGATGTACCTGATTTGGAAACATTTGGAGATTTGTTGACTTTCCTACGACGATCAAAGATACACTATGCTATCACTGCTAGACCAAAGGTGTATCTAAGTATTATCAGACAATTTTGGAACACGGCTGCATATGTTGAAGAAAATCAGATCATCAGGGCTACAATCAATCAAACTCCAATTACAATTGATGTTGCAGTGATTCGCCGAGTACTTCAATTCGATGATAATGACGATTACCCGAATGAATTTGACAGGTCATTAGTTAGAGGACTATTCACCCATTTGCACTATAATGGAAATATTCTTAAGTCCATGTTGAATAAAAATGGGGTGTGTGCACCATACAAGTATCTGCTACACGTTTTACTTCATTGTATGAGTGGCCATCGGGGTGGTTTTGATGAGTGTAGACTGAGTTTGCAGTCGGCCTTTGTTGCCTTGATTCTGAACAAGCCGTATAATTATTCAGAGTTAGTATTTGATCATTTGAAGGAACAGGTTCAGCAAACTCTTCAGTCAAAGAAATTCTTGATGTATCCTCGCTTTTTACAGCTAATTATTCAAGATTTGATTCCGAATTTGGTGATTGATCGGATGTTGGTGAACGATGTTCTTGATATGGAACATATGACAGCTGAGACAGTGCATCGTATGTTAACTTATAGAAAGGAAAAGCCACAGGACAAACGGATGATTGGTCATATAATCAATCCGGATTATGTATGTCCTCCTAATGAGCCCTGGATCCATGACGATTCGGATTCCGAGCGTGAAGGGGGAGAAGGTGGGAACGGTGATGGTGGAGATGATGATGGTGATAGTGATGGGAATGATGGTGATGGTGGAGCTGGTGAACGAGCTCTTAAAGAACAATAAGATGCAGTCGATGCTGCTCTAGCTGCCACCATGAAAGCTCAGCTGGAAAGAAAAAGAAAGGGTAAAGCTGTAGCTACTGGTGAACCATCAAAGAAGCCCCGTGTGTCTGCTGGGGTTGGGGTAATCATTGGAACCCCACTACCACGTCATACAACGCCTCAAAGCTCGGCGGTGCCGCTAACTACTAGCACTCCGAGGCTTACTTTGACGACGACGTTGGTGTCACATGAGAGGCTCGGTCTTATTCCTCAAATGGCGTTAACTGAGATACCGAGACCTCCTGCTGCATTGTCTACAGTATCTCCTACTACATCAATGAGACCTCCTCCTCCGCCAACAACTACTTCTCCTCCTCCTCCACCTCCGCCTAGTGATGTCTCATTCATGAGAATTACTCGGCCTCAAGGACTAGTTCAACCTGTTCATCCATCTTTATACAACTTGCCGCCAAGTCGTCAAACTGAAATGCTGCTAAATCTGCTACATCTATATGAAAATCAAATGGTAGCTGACCGTCAAAATCATGAACGACTCATGGAGAATCAACGACGAATGATGAGTTATATTTCTTTCTGTCAGAAGGAGACTAAGTCGTTGCGTACGATTGTTGAGTCTCAGGGGGTGAAATTAAAGGAACAAGAAGAGTTGATTTTACAATTAACTTGTAAAGAAGATGCCCTCAAGAAACTCAAGAATGACGACGATGACCCTGACGAATCTGGTGCAGGAGGTGAGCCTAAACAATCGCATGGTTCATCCTCTGGTACTGGTGTTAGTGGCGGTGATGATTCGAGCAAACAAATGATTATTTATCAAGATCCAACAGCTGCCAAGCCAATTGAAATGATTGCAGCTAACACAGTGATATTTGTTGATGGATTAGGGGTGGTGAAGAGTGTGGTGAATAGGGACGAGATACAGGTTGGTGAGTTTGTAGAAAGATCCTTGACACGGGAGCAGATTTCAATACTGCTTGGGCTGAATGACGATCAATTGAATGTGTTAGAGGCTGAGCCCGATGTTGAGGTTGTGAATGAAGAAGGGTTGGATGAGGATCCGTTGTTTATGAATACGGATTTTTATTTATGAGAATGAGGACATTGAGATGGAGGATGTGACTGCTGATGAGTACCCGGACTTGTATCAACACACGAACGTTGATCAAGGTGCTCCGGTATTTAAAGAGATTGAGGATGAATTGGAAAAGGTTGTGCAGCGAACAGTACACTCACTCAAAGAAGTGACTGATGAGGACGTAGAAAGATGGTTCAAACGTCATAAAGTGGGTAAAATTATCAGTGCTTATCGTTATGTAGATCAAGAAAGAAAAGATACTGCTGCTGCTTGGGTTAAGGCTAATCAGGTGACTACCTTCAAGACCGTTTCAAAGGTACACGGTGACATTGTTTCATGGGCTTATGATTCAGACCTTAAGGTATGTATAATCAAATGGGAGAAGGGTGTCCAGTATTATGAGTTTATAAGAGACGTTTTAACTCTACCGCGTTGGGATGTACGAACCCTCGCGAGACGTCCATTTATAAATCGTGGGGGTCACCAGCATGCTGATATGTTTCATCGGCATCTTCTCTTTGAGGTCAATCACAGCTTCAAGTTCTTTAAGCCTCAAGTCCCTAGACGAAAGCGTATCGACGAGATTGATCCGAGGACGGGCTGGAGGAAACTGGTCTTGAAAGTGAAGCCTCCAAAGACAATGAAGCAGGTTCCTGTGAAGACAATGCCTCAAGATATTTATCTGTCTTTCAACCGTTGGTATTATGACAACCACACCAGCGATGCTGTCATTGTTTTGGGAAGAGGTCTGAAGACTAAGTTTATCAAGATAATCGACCCAATGTGGTTGGTTAATTTATCAGAGACCGAAAATGACGTGCTCTTCAGGAAGCAGATTTTGTTCGAGCGCTGTGAAGATTACGACCTGGCTATGCAATTCCACGAGTTGTTCGTGTGTGTCATGAACATGGAATTCATAGTTGCAGAGACTGGCAGTCCAAGCGCTTCAAATAAGTTAAAGACAAAGAGCTCAAGACGAGGAGGTGTCTGTTAGTGCACGGTTTTGCGTCTAGAGTCTTTGTATTTATCGTTAATGTTTTGTTTATTAATTAATGTAATAATTAGTTTATTTAATAGCTAGTTCGCTAAGTTATAGTCTAGTTCGCTAAGGGATGTTAGCGAACTAGACATTAAATGTATTCCCTCCTGATTCGTTAGGGGATGTTAACGAATCAGGGGGTGTTTCGCTATGTTAATGTATGTAACGAAGGAGAGGCTGGTTCGCTAGGGGATGTTAGCGAACCAGATCACCTTCTATATATAGTGAACTCCTGTTCACAATTTATTAAGTTTTAGAGAGATTAAATAACGAATGGCTGTCCAATCTCTCTCTCAAGCTTCACTCTAATATTATACAAACACTGAAGATAACATATTGATAATAGATATACATATATAACACTGAATCAATGTTAATTATGAGCTAGATTCTTAATCGTATTAATAGTATAAACACAGATCTGAGATCTGTTCGTTGTTACTGTTATTGATACGATTCAATTGGGTTCCAACACTTTTCACCATTCCACCAAGTGAAGGCGCTCGAGGCGTAGGTAGTCCTTTTGTCTTCCGTGCAAGCACAATGGAGAAACACACTTTCTGTGTGTTTAAACCATTGGAGGAGGGTGGTAGCACCCTCGACTCCAAGGTAGTCGGTTGGGTTAGCACTTGTGAATTACTTAAAGGAGCAAGCAGTTGGGTTTTGATTCACGGGTGTGGCAGCGGCATTCACAGTTTGGAGTTGAGAGATGATTTTCGGGAGGGCTTCCACGATTCCCTTAGCGATGTGGGATGACATGCTACGGCCAGAGGTGCCGGTGCGACGGTTACGGTTGATGAGACGGGAAGTCATACTGCAAGGGTAAAATGTGTAAAATTTCGTGAGGCTCGGGTAATTTTTGTAAATATATGAGTTTGCATAAATTGATACTTGTGAATTTATTAATAATTTGAGGTTGTGATTGTGATTGAGATTGAAAATTTCATTACTTACGAGACTTGAATATATAACATTTTATCATCTTTAACATTTTGAGAAACAATATATATATATATATATATATATGTGTGTGTGTGTGTGTGTGTATTATAACAACATAACTTAAATTAAAATACATAATTTCATATGTTGGTTAAGGCTTCATGAACCACCATGGGTCCTTCCAACAAATGAAAAATATCGAACACCAAATAAATAAAATTAGTTATCGGTTCAAGGACGTAAGGTGACCCTCCTTTTTTAGGGTAAGATATCCATACCCTTTCTTTTTGATTTTGATTGACAACTTATATTTTTTTTAATAAAAAATATTTCAGTTCGCACGTGAGGGCTTATTTCTTGGTTTCGTCCAGTCATTAATAACTTGATTATTTTTAGATAATAGTAGATGAAAACAACGCTTGTAAGGAGTCCATTTTCAACTCCCCGAAGCATTTTGTTGCTTACTACGCCCTTCCTCGGACCCTATTCACCTCTTTGGGCTTCTATTGAATCGAGAAATAGGTTTGATTGTCCATCTTTTTTCTGAATAGATTATAGCATCATGTTCTTTCAAAGATATGAAATCACCTTTGGAAACTTGAAAAGTTCACTAATAGGCCTAAGAGAAAGAGTCGTGAAGAGATAAAGGCAATGAAGTGGGAGGATCTGAGAGAATTGGCCGAAAATCGGATTTGAGGGGTGTTGAGGTAGATGGTTGAAGTAGTTTGGGAACCACCCCATTATACATACTTCATCCATCCGTTCAACAAAACACAATACGGAAAAACCTAGTTTAGCCACGGATCACAGTGAATTCGGTTATAAATTAAGGATGTGATCGTCACATGACCACGTTTGATACAATGAGGGTAGTAGATTCGGGTACGTTTGGTGTGATATGCTTTGGCTTAATAAGTTTCACACCCTTGCCGAACACTCTAGGAAGGCAACCGGGTCTCATGGTTGATTGAGATTTATGCGCATTTCACTTCCTTAGGCTCGCAAGCCTTGGTCTCAAGGGTTCGGTAAACAAGTGCGTCCCTCTTACAGTTTACTACATATCCATCCCACGAATCATCCTCAAGGAGAGGGGAGTAAAAGGTGAGATTTCTTAAGGAATTTCCAGATTAAAAATCATCCTAGAGTTTTTTTTTAAAATATATATATATATATATATATATATATATATATATATATATATATATATATATATATATATATATGGAGTAAGGTATAGCCTCGGAATAAGTGTGTGCTTTTGTGTACAATTGTATATGATAAACAATCTAAATATGCTAAGCTATGTACAAAAATTTAAGCAAGTAGGGTGCACGTATAGGAACACGTCTAAGGACCCTAAGCGTGCTACTAGGTCGTTACGTCTAACCACCTATCTTATAGCCTTCGGCTCTGATACCCATCTGTCACACCCCAACCTAGGGCAAAACATGCCGGGGCGCGACAATATTGAATCATAGCTCCGAAGACACTAAGTGAAATACACGTGTCAATATCTAAATTATTCATTTATATATCAAATTTCAAAAGCAAAGAAATACCGTTACAAATAAATATTCAATTCATAAATAACTTATAATGAATGTGTTCTTCATTCATTATAGCAACCTAAGGTATCATTTAACTTCAATACTTGATTAATCCAATAAAGCTACATGCGTCATGCGTGAAAATATATATATTTGTCAACATAAAGTTGAGCAAGTAAATCACAGTTTCGTGTATATATAATATTTAAAAAGACAATTCCATGCGATAATTGTAAATCACTACAACTAGTATAACAATAAATAAAAGTTTTTTTATCACCTGAATCATATTGATAACGATTTTTTTCGACGGCGTATGAATATACTATTGAGGATGAGGATGAGGATGAGGATGAGATACAAACCACCATAACAAAAGTAAACACATAGTCACATTCACACGTATCAACTAATCGAGCAATTTCAATACACGCATATATTGGAATCGTAGTGAAAATCTATAATAACTTTGATTGTGAACGCATAACCCCCCCCGGTAAAAAGGGGGATGTGAATTTACTTAGTTTAACAAGTGGATTTAGTGAATGTGAGATAATAAAAAGAACTAGGATGAAAACGGTCAAGCTCCTCGAGGTTTACCGACAACTATTCCTAGTTGTTAATGATAAAGTGAGTTAAATATAAATGACAAAATAATATGACGGATCTTGGGTCTTGATGGGGTTATTAGTCTTATTGTCATATTATTATAGTTTTTGTGATTATTATCATTAACGTTATTATCATTACTATTTATGCTTGCTTTCTTTACATTAATAAAATAGATATTTAATAAAGTAATATATACATAAAGTCGTGAAAGCTAAGACGAAACTGAGTCTTTATAATGAATACAAATTTGGGTTATTAAGTGAGTTGTTATCACATACATACATACATACATACATATATATAAAGATTTTATGGAGAAAATTAAAGTTCAATGACAAGAAAACAACAATACTAGAGGTTCGGTTTATCCAATTTACGTTTATTAAATTTTATTAACATATATTAATATAAAAGAAACTTGTTTAAAAGTATTAAAAAAATAAATAACAAAACTGGGTCCAGGGGGGCTTGAACCCGCGCCTGGACAGGTTCCAGAGTATTATCCATACACGCACCAGCCTTCAGGCTGGTGTGTTAATCTGTTAGAACTATCAGTTTGATTAAATAAAACCAGTTACTCATAGAACCCAATTTCAACCATAAACCCTAGATTTTGAATTGTCCAATTCGTTCATAGAGATTTTGAATTGTCCAAGATTGGTTAAATTGAGTTGGGTTATCCTTAATTATTTAAAGGCGATCATTAAGCATGCTTTAATTACCTGTTATGGTGAAGAATTGACGGGGAACAAAGAACAATTGGCGCGGCTCTGTTTTGATCTTAAAACGGGTATTGGCGGCTTTGTTTAGCAAAATTGAGTTAAGGTTTGGGTTCGCGATGGTGCAGAGGTGGTGTGGTGTGATTTAATTGAAATATAAATGAGTTTATATAGGGTTTTAGGAATCGGTTAGCCGCGGTTCGTTTTTGGTATTGTTAGCTGTCAATTGGTCATACATTCTACAATTAAAAGCGTCAGTGTACACGATTTAGGTTAACGATTGATTTGGCAAGATCAATTTCATTGATTATTCCGTAAATTAAGGTTCAAGAAAAAGGTGAGGGGGGGGGGGGTATGTCGACAGTGGTGGTAGAGAGAATAGGGAAGGATGTTACTATTTTTTTGTTTATTTACAACTTGGTCCTTGATCTATGGTGTTGGATACAAAAATGGATAAATTTTTGGTTTGGGGTTGATTTTGTACAAGTCTCATAGTTATAGTCAATTATACAAAGAAAACAAATAAAAATGTTAAACAAATACCGAACTTTATTGATAAACTACCCGAACCCGGGTCGGGTAATGATTACAAATGAAAACCCGAAATGTCACACCTTGGGCATCTAAATTTATAAAAGATTAAGAAACACATAATATTTATGAGTTTTACGGCCATCGGAGGCGACTCTATGCTGTGAACGTCAAACTTCAAAGAACAGATTAAAAGAAGAAGAGAAATAACTTTATCGGGATACGTGTGTGTATAGTACATTCTAAATTTAATTTGTTTAAGTTGATTTAGAGAGAAGAGAAAATAGGCTGGTGGCTACAAATAGTTCATCTATTAATTTTCTTAAATTTATATTTGTTTTAAGTTATTTTTTAGTTTACTCCATGCTTAGTTAGTAAATATAAATTTTCTCTACTGGTTATCATCGGAACATTCAACAATTTAAACTTACAATCATTATATCTCTATAGTAATCAATGAAAAGGTATTTGGACTAAGTGTCAATCAGAGAAAGCCTCTCCCTTTACATGTTACCAAGTGGCACCTTCTCAAAATTTCTTTATACATACATTTTTCTGCTGTAAACGGTTTTTACAACTACACCATTATAATTTTAATAATAAAAACATCAACTACACCATTATAATTTTAATAATAAAAACATCAACCGTTCAGTTTGCCCTACTACCTTTGATTCAATATTTTAATTATGAATGAACATGGCAGTTGTAGTAAAAACTCGAAACATAGTATATATTAAATTTTTTGTTGTAAAAACATACTTGTTTTACAGTTATATTCATACTTTTAAATATATAATTTATTTTATCTTAGCCTTATTGAAGAAACACTAACCGGACCCCGGGCAGATTACTGGTAACCTGGGGGTTGGAGAGATGTTTCCCACGAGGGGTTAGACCCTTGGAAGATGGTTCTTCTGATAACCTGCAAAACAGACACCGTGAGCTCGTCACTGAGAAGGGGGGGTTCCTCCTTGTGACCACCCTCCGGCGTGAGAATCAGACTAGATTGCTCTTTAAATATAAAAGTATATTAAGAGATTGCTAGAGCAGATATCAGGTATATTATGATAAGGATGAGATGAGATGGTCATACCATTTGTGGTATTTATAGCCGAAGGTAGGTTTCCAAAGAGGTATGGCCGGCTGCAGCAGTGTTCCTGTTCCACCAACAGTAGCCTACACACGTGCCCTGCTGGTAGTTGGTGGGTAGGTAGCGGCTGATAGCGACCAGGCCTGCTGTACACTATTCCTGTTCCACCAACTGACGGCTACGCACGTGGTATGGCAGTAGTTGGTGAGTAGGCAGCGGCTAATAGTGATACAGTACAGGAGCATGCTGCTCGCCATACTGTATCAGTGAGCTGTCGTATCTCTGATCAGATCTTTCGCCCATACCTCGTCAGGTACAGTAAAAGATCCTTCAGTATACGGACTGGCTTATTTGGGCGGGAGTATTCCCCCTCCCGCCTCTGTGCGGGATTGCTCCCGGCTTGGCTCATTCCTTCAGGTGACACTGAATGATCGAGAGCTAAGTGCCTTGTGCGTGTAGCCATGCTGCGCGGGTGGCCTTCCCTAATGGCTTGTATCCGAGGCTGCGGGGACAGGCGGAGTCCACCATTGGGAGGCATTTCCTGCGGGACCAGCTTGCGTACTGCGCGTAAGGACGTCACGTCTCTGAGCATGGTTGGTCCTGCGGATCTAGTTGGTCTCTGCGCAGACGTCCCTGTTTAAGGTGAGTCTTGCGGGTCCAACTGGGCTCTGCTGGGACCTACCTCTTCAAGTCCCCCCAGTCCAATGTTCTTCTCATGAGTGTTTAATAAAGTGAGGTGAACTTTTGGACTTGAGCAAAGGGTTTTGAAAAGGGTTTTGTAAGGTTTTCCATGGGGATTCTTTCCGCGGAAGTCCTTGTCACTTGCAGAAATGCCCGAGTTTCCTGCTTGGTCTTTGGGTATGATGCGGGTAGGTCTGTAACCTCCTCGCAAGTCAGGAGCATTGAGTCCCAGTTGTATGTATTTTCCATGAGGTTTTGGTAGTTTTGAACATAGTGATCAATTATGTTAAGACCACCAATTCCATCCTGGAGCTTTAAACAACGTAGTTTTCGACGTTCCCGCTATGCGGGGATGTTATTTCCGTTTCCGCAAGCATTGCCCAGAAGATCCTTCTTGGTTTCAATTCCCAGCGGAGCGCTAGGTATGTGAAGGGTTTTGCCTTAACACTGTACCTGCGCTCGTCTTACGGTTACTTTACTTCCAAGGTATTCCTGGCGTCAATTCCCTGCGGGTGCTAGGTATGTGAAGGGTTTTGCCTTTACACTGTACCCGCACCCGTCTTATAGTTACTTGGTTGCCGAGGTACTTGGCTTCAATTCCCTGCGGGTGCTAGGTATGTGAAGGGTTTTGCCTTAACACTGTACCCGCATCCGTCTTACGGTTACTTGTTCACCAAGGTTTTCTTGGCTTCAATTCCCTGCGGGTGCTAGGTATGTGAAGGGTTTTGCCTTAACATTGTACCCGCAGCCGTCTTACGGTTACTTGTTTGCCAAGGTTTATTTGGCTTCAATTCCCTGCGGGTGCTAGGTATGTGAAGGGTTTTGCCTTAACACTGTATCCGCAGCCGTCTTACGGTTACTTGTTTGCCAAGGGGTAAGGGGTATTTTCCCGCTTACTTTTTAATATTTTCGAATTTTGAATTTTGAAATTCGAAGAGTTGGTGAAAAGATAACAGTCCAAATCTCTGAAACGTCGTGCGACGGTTTCTTCTGACTGTGTCAGGACGTGCAGGAAGTTATGGTGACGTGACAGAACATGGTCATTCCAGTCGCTTTTTCAGGCGCGTGGCCGCGATTTTTCGGGCGCGTGGCCGCGAAATTACTGGCACACGTCCTTTCAACAGCTGTTGCCAGCTTGCTTTTTGCCACGCGTCATACTTTCATTGCACCTTTGACTTCTCTCTCTTCCGTATTAATTTCATCGCATTAATTGCGATTACTATATAAAGGGGGAGAGGGTTATTTGCAATTCACACTTTCCACTTTCATCTCTTCTTTTCCAGTAATTTCCGGCGAATTTCTCTTTCCAGTAAACCACTACTCTGAAATCTCTTCTTTCTTCCACCATGTCTTCTCACGATGCTGATGATCAGAAAACTGCTGGCGAATGCCAGTGTTCTCTTCCTGTCGAGCTGTACCAGTATATCGTCAGGAAGTTCATGCTCGAGTCTCTCGAGCCTGAGTTTCCTGAGCCCCACCATACTGTGTACGATGCCCCTAGTGGCAAGATCGGGGTTTATGCTGCATTCTTTGTCTACGGAAACCTAAGGTTTCCGTTGACAAAGTTTGTGTACCGTGTCCTAGAGAGGCACGGTGTGCACCTGACAGAGGTGCACCCCATGGCCATTGCCAAGGTCCGGCACTTTGAGTGGGTGTGCCGGATACTGGGCCTTGAGCCCCTCGTTGACCGCCTGATGACCTTCTATACATGGAGGTGCATCCAAGGGTGGTACACTCTTACAACCCGTATCAAGGGTTTAAAGATTTGTACCACCGAGCGGAGTCTTCGCTCATGGAGAAGAGAGTTCTTCTTCATATCCGCTCGCGCCATCCCCATCGCCATGAAGTTCAAGAATGGCCAGGCGCTTCCGAACCTTCCCGCCCTCAACTACGAGGAGGCGGAATGGTTCTCGAAGATTTCCCGGGTCCAGTCCCCGGTTTTCCGTTTTCCGGAGTCGGCGATGGTGATGTTGGGGATGAGCCGGGTGTGGAAGGCGGCGAATGCGGATAAGGTTCCGATCGTCCTTGAATATGGTTCGAACTCTGTCCCTTATGGTACGTCTTGTTTCATTTTGCTGACTTCGATTTTTACTAACTTGTTGATTTCAGAGGGGAACGATCTTCAGTCGCTCCTGAATCCGCGGGAGGAAGATGGTCCTGCGCGGATGGGTACTCGTGCTCTGGACGAGAACGAGTTGCCCATCTTAGAGCAGACCGCGGGTCGGTTCGTGGAGGTTTACCCGCCAGGCCAAGAGATCCTGAGCCACCGACGGCCAGGTAAGCCTATCTTCTACCCTGAACCTCTCAATGCTGTGCCTGCTGCTGGAGTTCATGACATTTCTTCTTCTGAGGAATCCGCAGAAGGTCCTCCACTGGTGCGGAAGAAAAAGGCTGCCGTCGGGAAGGGCAAGGAGAAGGTGGCCTCTACGGCCGACCCGGTAGTCCTATCTGACTCGGAGTCAGATAATGCAGAGGTGGCGGGGAAGCCCGGTGGTGAGGAGACCACCGCTCCGGAAGCTGCAGGTGTTACCTCCGGGGAGGCAGCGACGACGACGGTTACCGGTGTCAAGAGGCCGGCTCCATCGGGTTCGCCCCCGCT
The DNA here is from genome assembly GCF_021521415.1 of Bidens hawaiensis. Classification (NCBI taxonomy): domain Eukaryota; kingdom Viridiplantae; phylum Streptophyta; class Magnoliopsida; order Asterales; family Asteraceae; genus Bidens; species Bidens hawaiensis. The sequence goes on along the minus strand of NW_027491020.1, from coordinate 4,365,323 downwards.
CGTCCGTGCGTTCAAGCTCAAGAAACCCCGTGAGTACCCCCATAATTCTTGTCTAGATTTGTTGTTTCGAATAAATTTTTCTAACACTTTTGCTTGTGCAGGTGTGGATGTTGACGCATTCCAGGGTGGAGTTGGAGCAAGTATTCCCCCGCCAATGACGGTAGGCTCGGTCAGCCTTCCCGAGGCGTCGACCCAGGCGTCTACGCCTGCTTCCGCTGGTTCCAGCCTTCCTGGGGCTGTTCCAGCTGAGAAGGTGTCTCCGCCGGCCGTGAGTGCAATTTTTACAGCATCTTTCACGGAGCCGGCGGTTACTGTTGCTGAGGAGGTGGCGCCAACCATGGCTACCACAGCGGCTGCCACTATACCTGCGCCACCGGCACCGACGGCCGGACCATCAGGTATGCGCCAGGCTTCCCGCCGATCTATGCCACCTTCCCGTCTGCCTGACCTGTTGGATGGATTTCCTTTAGGTTCAGGTGATGGGTTTGGCGGCTATCGGCCTGTTATTGACCCTACAGGTACGTAGGGTTCTTTTTCCCTTATATATTTTTATCATCTTTTCCTAACTGCCTTTGTTTCTTTTGCAGTGTCGGATTCCAATGAAGTGTATGTTCCAAGATGGAACATACGCCGAGGAACAACCCTTCGCACCCCTGTGGAGTGCGTGGACTGGGCTCGCCACGCTGCTCCTTATGGTGCGTTGGGGGAAGCCATGGCTAGCTACCAAGAGGGTAGGCTAACCAATGAGCTTCGGGTTCTCCAGGCCCGAACGCAGCCCCGCGTCGAGCTGCTTTGTCGTGAAAACGACAAGTTAAAAGCAGCTCGCGCCAAAGATATATCTGAAGCGCGGGCCCTTCGGGAGGAGAACCGGCAGTTGGCCGCTGCCGCAGCCGAGAAGGAGAAGGCATTCAAGGCCCTCGAGGTTGAAGTCCAGGCGCGACTCGAGGCCCGCTCCAAGGCTGCCCAAGCTGTGAATGAACAGCTTCGGCTGGCCAAGGAGACTGCGCGAAACTCAACTGAGAGGGCTGCCAAGGCTGAAGCTGTTGCTGAGCCACTTCGCGAAGAGAATGAGCAGCTTAAATGCAAATTAAAGGCTCTTCAGCATGCTCATGACGCCTTGGCAATGGAAGATGCCAAGAAGCTGCAGGAGATCCTTGACCAGAGGGGGGTGCTTGACCGCACTGAAAGGAAACTCAAAAGCGTCGAAGAGGCTGCCGCCAAGGAAGTTCAACTTGCCAACCTTGATAAAAGCGGAGCCGAACGTGCTTACAAAGAAAGTCAAGCTACCCTCCAATGGTTGCTTCGAGAAGCGTTGCCTCAGGTATCCTTATCTTTTTCTTTACGCTTTCCGCTCGTAATTAGAAAATGTTCTAACTTGTATTCTTTTGTAGGTTGTGCGTCGGGTCCTTTCAGAGACCTCTTATGACGATGCGATGAGCGCAGCCCTCAACGCTTCTCATGAGGATGGGGAGAAGACTGGCTTCCTGCTTGGTCTAGGGTTTGCTGAGAGAGGCTTTCCGCCCTCCAACTTCCCTTTATTCAATGTTAATACTGAAGCTGCTTATGACCAAGCTGTGAACCAGTACGCTGCCTTCCCGCATCCAGTGGTGGAGAAGGTGAACGAAGCTGCTGCTGCTGATGATGGGCTAAACATCCTTAAGGCTTTCCTTGGGCAGTCACGCTCAGACGGTGCTGGTCCAAGCGGAGGTGGCCCTGAAGCCTGATCCTGAAGATCTCTTCCCACCGCTAGGATAGACTTAGCTTTGTATAGATTTCTTTTAGGCGGGTAGTTACCCGGCCACTGTTGTAATATATCATTGAAATATTAATCTTTTTGCGTATAAGATTGTTATTTCCTTCTTTGGGTTCCTTGCTTTATAAACTTATGACTTGCATACTTAGTTTAAATTAGCAATTTTCCAAGTGTTCAGAATAAGTTAACCTGTAAACGTGGTTGATGGGTTAAAGTGTTGCTTCCTCTTTCGTGATTGTGCGGGTAGACCCGTCACTTGCACTTAGTAGGATGGCAAAACTTTACCCTTATCTGACCTGCGTGTAGGTTTTTCTCATCTTTTGAGGATAAGTTAACCTTTGAACGTGGTTGATAATAGGTGTGAAGTTTTGCTTCCTCTTTCGTGATTGTGCGGGTAGAACCGTCACTTGCACTTAGTAGGATGGCGAAACTTTACCCTTATCTGACCTGCGTGTAGGTTTTTCTCGTCTTTTGAGGATAAGTTAACCTTTTCCTCTTTCGTGATTGTGCGGGTAGAACCGTCACTTGCACTTAGTAGGAATGCAAAAATTTACCCTTATCTGACCTGCGTGTAGGTTTTTCTCATCTTTTGAGGATAAGTTAACCTTTGAACGTGGTTGATAATAGGTGTGAAGTTTTGCTTCCTCTTTCGTGATTGTGCGGGTAGAACCGTCACTTGCACTTAGTAGGATGGCAAAACTTTTACCCTTATCTGACCTGCGTGTAGGTTTTCTTACCTTTTTAAGAATTTTGTTTTGAACCGTTCGCGGTTGTCGATAGGTTAGTGTTCATTTTCCTTTCATGATTCATGCGGATAGACCAGCACTTTCATTTAATGGGATGAACTCTTTCAACTGACCTGCGTGAAGGTTTGCCACGTTATTGGGTTCGTGCGGGTAAGACCGCCTTCCCACGCAACGACTTCACGTAATGTGAATGTCGTCACCAGTGTTGGATAGTTTTAACCGTTCGACGCGCGGTTGTTGACAGGTTATTATTCAGTTTCCTTAATGATTCATGCGGATAGACCGGCACTTTCATTTTTGGGTGCTGAACTTTTTCCCCTTCAACTGACCTGCGTGAAGGTTTGTCATGTTATTGGGTTCGTGCGGGTAGGACCGCCTTCCCATGCAATGACTTCACGTAATTATGCGGTGAAAACCGGCATATTAGTGTCCAGAAAAGTATAAATGTAAAATCATCAGCTTCGATATTCTTAAAGAGAATCATTTCCATTAGAAGTGGCTCTTGGCCTTCTCTTTACAAATTGGAATTGATTACATGCAAACTGTGTAATTGAACTCCCTTCCATGTTGGGATGGGAGTGCCATCGAGCCGATACGCACCTGGTTCGGGATCTCGTTCTTTACGCAGCATGTAGTCTCGATTTTGAAGCTGGAATTGGTTCGTGTTTTCCCCAGCTGGGGTTCTATACGCACTCGCCTGCCTAGCTTTTATTTCGCCACGAGGTGCGCGAGCGTCCCATCTCTGACGAATGTTTCGACCATGTCTTTTACGTCTATGCATTCTTCAGTGTTGTGGCCTTTTGTTCTGTGATAGTCACAGTACTTGCTCCGATCAGCATCGTGACGATGCCGGATTACTGGAGGCTTTGGCCATGGGAGCTCCTCAGTAGCAAATATGTCAGTGACGCTTTTGGTAAGTGGCGTCCATCTGGAGTTCCGGTGCGGCTTTACATTATCCCTTTCACCCAATCGGTGCTGTAAGCCGGATGAGGTGTCAAAGTTTACCCTTGACTGCCAAATGCCTTGCTTCCGTTTTTTGTTCAATCGGGCGGTGAGGACGTTGTCCTCTCTCGTCCTCTGGGTGTAAAGGTTTGTGTTCTGCGGAAGGTCTCTACCCAGTTGCTTCTCCGTTTCCGCATAGCGTTTGGCTGCTGTCATGATGCCATCCCATGTGGATGGCATTCCATCTTTACCCGTTAGGGTTCGGATAAGCTCTGGGTCCTGCGCGCCCTGGATGAAGGCTGCGCGAACAAGATCCTCGCTGATATTGCCCAAACTTAACTTCTTTGAGTTGAAGCGAGTGATGAAGTTTGGCAGAGATTCATCTTCTTCCCGTGTGCATTTGAGGATTGTCCATTGCTCCTCGGTATACTTTCGCTGCTGGCTGAAGTGTTGGCTAAACTTCTGCTGGAAGTCTGCCCAGTCGTAAATGTGGTTAACCGGTAAACGATCAAACCAAGCTCTAGCAGCCCCAACAAGCGTCATTTGGAACATGTAGCACCACGTGGGTTCCGTCCAATTGCTGACGGTTGCCCCCGCTATGAACCTGTTCAAATGATCGTCTGGATCAGATAAACCGTCATATGTGCCTATATTAGGCATTTGTTTGGCACTCTTTGGGGCGATTGCTTCCGCAATGTCCCTTGCAAACTTGGACGTTCCTGCATTTGCAACGTTTGGTCTGAACGTTTTGGAGAAGTCTCGTCGACTTCCACCTGTGCTTTTTGGTTTGAAGGCTTGTCCAAAATGCCTTTTCGGTTGGGATTCCGTTTCCTTACGCTTCCCTTTTGCCCTATGGCGAGGGTTCGCGTCGGAGTCGGATTCCTCCGAGTCATCCTCCCAGTATTCGAATTCGTCGGCCTGTTGCACGGAACGCAAGCGTTCGTCCAACTCAGCCTGGAATTCCTTTTGTCGTGCCTCCGCCCATGCCTTAACTTCATCGAGAGTCTGGCGAGGGAGCCTTCGTTTCTCAAACTGGGTATCGGTGGATCCCAGTAGGCGATCATTTACTGCACTTGCCCCAGCTTTGGTAAGTGGGGCAGTGTTCGTAAAATTTACTTCACTTGCCCCGGCTTCGGTAGCCGGGGTAGTGTTCGTAAAAACTGTGTTGTCGGTATTCCCCCTAGTAGCTGGGGTTGTGGTTACCGGAATTTCTCTAACCATCTTTGTAGAAGTTTGAAAAAACTGGAGAAAAATAAAGTTCTAGCTTTACCCACGGATGGCGCCAATGAAGAAACACTAACCGGACCCCGGGCAGATTACTGGTAACCTGGGGGTTGGAGAGATGTTTCCCACGAGGGGTTAGACCCTTGGAAGATGGTTCTTCTGATAACCTGCAAAACAGACACCGTGAGCTCGTCACTGAGAAGGGGGGGGTTCCTCCTTGTGACCACCCTCCGGCGTGAGAATCAGACTAGATTGCTCTTTAAATATAAAAGTATATTAAGAGATTGCTAGAGCAGATATCAGGTATATTATGATAAGGATGAGATGAGATGGTCATACCATTTGTGGTATTTATAGCCGAAGGTAGGTTTCCAAAGAGGTATGGCCGGCTGCAGCAGTGTTCCTGTTCCACCAACAGTAGCCTACACACGTGCCCTGCTGGTAGTTGGTGGGTAGGTAGCGGCTGATAGCGACCAGGCCTGCTGTACACTATTCCTGTTCCACCAACTGACGGCTACGCACGTGGTATGGCAGTAGTTGGTGAGTAGGCAGCGGCTAATAGTGATACAGTACAGGAGCATGCTGCTCGCCATACTGTATCAGTGAGCTGTCGTATCTCTGATCAGATCTTTCGCCCATACCTCGTCAGGTACAGTAAAAGATCCTTCAGTATACGGACTGGCTTATTTGGGCGGGAGTATTCCCCCTCCCGCCTCTGTGCGGGATTGCTCCCGGCTTGGCTCATTCCTTCAGGTGACACTGAATGATCGAGAGCTAAGTGCCTTGTGCGTGTAGCCATGCTGCGCGGGTGGCCTTCCCTAATGGCTTGTATCCGAGGCTGCGGGGACAGGCGGAGTCCACCATTGGGAGGCATTTCCTGCGGGACCAGCTTGCGTACTGCGCGTAAGGACGTCACGTCTCTGAGCATGGTTGGTCCTGCGGATCTAGTTGGTCTCTGCGCAGACGTCCCTGTTTAAGGTGAGTCTTGCGGGTCCAACTGGGCTCTGCTGGGACCTACCTCTTCACTTATATAAACCAACTATATAACAAGTAATGTTTAACCTAAATAATGATATTACCATACATTTACTCATAACTCACATTTATATCAATATTATTTTTGTAGTATAAAGTATAAACTAAGTATACCTGCTATACAATTTTATTCATATTCACTAAATTAATTCGCATATGATCAAAATATATAAAACTCTAGGCAGTTTACTATAAAAATCAGATTAAAACTGTTAACAAGTTTTTTTGCACAGTTTTAGCTTAACTGGTTTAAGTTGGTTTTTGCACGATTGTAATTGTAGTTGACAAGAAAGACTATTAATATAAACCCTCATAAACTCACAAACATGCCAATCTCCCATCTGTTTTCCATATGACGAATCCAGAGTGGCAGTGTTATTCCAAACTTTAGTTCCAGGTATACTTACTATATCGTATATACATTGTTTACACTAATTCGTTCAATACTGAAATAATATTGGAAGATAATTATAGGTTACTTGAGAATGTTGTAGTGACGTAGTCACTAGCTAGCCTACTTGATGAGTTGATGTTTCGAAGCTCGATGCTACTCTTAAAGTTCTAATTATCAAGCTTTAGAAGCTACCTTCCATTAAGAATCCTAATGTTACTAATGCAGTAGACTTAATCCTTATGGATGAGGAGGTAATTTTAATATTTTTCATTCAACTAAGTTATTTTAATGCCTTTTCTATGCTTTACAAGTTAATATCACTTTCCTTTTCGGGGTACCAAGATTTAAGCATCTGAATACTTTATTTATGCAAGCATGAAAGATTCTTGGTGGAGAAAGAATGTGTTTTTATACGCAAGTTTGACACGGGTGACAACCTTTGAAGTTACCGATTGACGAATCTGCTGCCGGTTTGGGTGTAGATGATGCATCTTCGGTTCGAGAAGATAATCCAGTATTGCATACATGTATTGTTGATCTTGTCAATTTATCTGTTGGAGATAAATGTGCTTTCGTTTATAAACGAAAGCAAGGTTCATTGCTGCTTACTCAAGTGACCAAGTAATTTTCATGGCCCTACTGTATTCTAACTTAACAAGGCTTAAACTCTATTAAGTAGCCCAATGTATTTTGATTATTTTGGTTCATCTTGTCACAATGTTTACTTTGTATGTTTTGGTGCATGTTTGTTTGGGACATGTATGACTACCTGTGATGGCAATGTTTAATATTGTATTTGGGGCACTAAATGTTTTGAACATCTATCAATAGTTAACATGTTTTGGTTATTTACAATTTGTACAACTTCTTACTTTTAAAACATGTTAATGGACGCAACAACAATTATTATTTATGATGATTTGTATGCAAACCAAATGATGATGTGATTGTTAGCATTTCAAAAAAGCAAGCAATTAAGTTCCACATTTCAGATTGATGAAACTGTTGTAAAAATGAATTAGCTATAGTGCAACAGATAGAATAGTTTCTATGAGAATTTTTAATATTGTAGGTATGTCATTGTATCTTCATAACCCAAATTTCTACATATAATATTGATTAAGCAAATAATTTTATAACACAAATTGGCCGGGCATATCAAACTTAATACAATCAAGCTATATGGGATTAAGCATGTGTACAGCCCAAAGACTATTGTTTTGGGATGTTATTGAGGAATCAACAGCATGCGGTAAGTTTAGTTTTTTTATACTCAACCCCGTGTAACACACGGGTTTATAACCTAGTTATAGTATATATTAATTTTGATCTTTGTTCCTTTAGTTCCTTTTGTTGTAATTGGAGCTTTACAGACTGTATCTTTTGCTCCTTCTGTTAAACATTTCATCATGGTTTTTTACTGCGTGCTTCTCCCCATTCACATATATCTCTCTTCATATTTTGACACACCCGTCTCTCTTCTAGCTACCGGTACCACCAATTCAACCCCACCAAGGGCAGGCACGTATAGAAACAACAACCTTCTATTTCTATTTCTAATTCTATATATAGCCGCATCATTTCCTTTCCTCCCATGCAATTCTCTTCTCGCCCACTTTCACATCTCTTATATATTTTATTATTAGGTTTCCGTCACCTCCTTCCAAAAACCTGCATATATATATTAACCTTCAACGGTGCTGCGGCCTTGGCTGCCGGTTGTAAAGCCCATGCCGTTTTCCGACACCGTTAATTGGACGCCGTCACATTCTAACGATCTCTACAACATCGACGGATGGGGGGCGCCTTACTTCTCCGTCAACTCCAACGGTAACCTCACCGTCCGTCCACACGGATCCAAAACCAAGGACCACCAGGAGATAGATTTATTCAAGGTCGTCAAGAGGTCCTCCGATCCAAACCATGCCGGGGGGCTAGGCCTCCACCTCCCGCTCATCATCCGCTTTCCGGACGTCTTAAAAAACCGCCTCGAATGCCTCCAGACCGCCTTTGACAACGCGGTCAGGTCTACAGGTTACACCTCCCATTACCAAGGCGTGTACCCGGTTAAATGCAACCAGGACCGGTTCCTTGTCGAGGACATTGTCCAATTCGGATCCTTCGGGTTGGAATCCGGATCCAAACCGGAGCTGCTTCTTGCTATGAGTTGTATGTGTAAAGGCAGCTCATCCGAACCTGCTTATATAATATGCAATGGATTCAAAGATGTTGAGTACATCACGTGTGCGTTGTTCGCTCGTAAGCTTTCGTTAAACACGGTTATTGTTTTAGAGCAAGAGGAGGAGCTGGAGTCTGTTGTTGAAGTTAGTATAAAGCTGGGCGTTCGTCCGGTCGTTGGCGTCCGAGCGAAGCTACGGACTAAGCATTCCGGCCATTTCGGATCGACGTCCGGCGAGAAAGGCAAATTCGGTCTGACCGCAACGCAGATTATTCGTGTTGTGAACAAGTTAGAACAATGTGGCATGTTGGATTGCTTCCAGTTGCTTCATTTTCATATCGGGTCGCAGATCCCTACCACGTCCTTGGTTGCGGACGGCGCCCTTGAAGCTGGACAGATATACTGCGAGTTAGTCCGCCTTGGTGCGAACATGAAAGTTATTGACGTAGGCGGTGGGCTTGGGATTGATTACGATGGTTCGAAATCACATTGTTCGGATGCATCTGTTGGTTATGGTTTAGAAGAGTACGCAATGGCGGTTGTTCAGGCGGTTAAGTTTGTTTGTGACCGAAACTCGGTTAAGCATCCTGCTATTTGTAGTGAGAGCGGCCGGGCGCTTGTGTCGCATCATTCTGTGTTGATATTTGAAGCGGTTTCTTCCAGCAAGTACACGGTTCCAACGATGTCGTCTTTTGACATCCAGCGTTTTGTCCAGCAGCTTCCGGACGACGTTCGTTATGAATATGATAGCCTCTCTCAGTCTGCTGCCAGAGGCGATTCTGAAGCGTGTTTGGCTTGTGTTGATAAACTGAAACAAACATGTGTTGAGAAGTTTAAAGACGGATCGTTGGATATTGAACAATTGGCTGCTACTGATGGGTTGTGTGATTTTGTAGTCAAGGAAATTGGGGATTCTAATCCCACAAGCACTTATCATGTTAATCTTTCGGTTTTCACATCGGTTCCTGATTTCTGGGGCATACAACAATTGTTCCCTGTAATCCCAATCCATCGGCTAGACGAATGCCCGACAAAAAGGGGGATTTTATCAGATCTAACATGTGACAGTGATGGAAAGATTGACCAGTTCATTGGAGGTGAATCAAGCTTACCGCTCCACGAAATGGAAGGAGGATCCGGGATGAAATATTATTTAGGGATGTTTTTGGGAGGGGCGTACCAGGAGGCGCTCGGGGGTGTGCACAATTTGTTTGGTGGTCCCAGTGTGGTCCGTGTGTCTCAAACCGATGGTCCATTTGGGTTTGCTGTTACACGAGCCATGCCGGGCCCATCCTGCAGTGATGTCCTTCGTTCAATGCAGCACGAGCCGGAGATCATGTTTCAGACACTTGAGCACAGGATTAAAGAATATGTTCATGATGATGGTGGAGCTGTGATTGCTAGTGGCATTGCTCAGTGTTTTCACAACATGCCTTATTTGACTGTCGGGTCGTCTTGTTGCTTGACTGCTGCAAATGGGAATAATGGCTATTATTGCTGTTCTGATGAAGATGTTATCGCGGTAGCTGATGCGGTTGGCGGTGATGATGAGCAGGTGTCCTATGTGTGTGCTTGAGAAAACCAAGGTTGTTCTGTTTTGTAGTTGAAAACATTTATCTTTTGTTTTGTTTTGATAAATATATTTATGAAGTTGGATATGGGGAATTAATGTTGTTATGTTATGTAGCCAAGTTCTGTATTCATGTACAATTGGTGTTTCTTCATGTTGTAGTCCATTACCTATGATGATACAAGCACCTCTTTGCAACTTACTGGTTCTTTAATTATACGTTTGTAAAGTACATCCAATTATAATGTTCAATCTTTGGAACGAAGCTACCTTGTGCTGAAAGGTGTGTTTACTTGTACTCGCATGCGATTGTTAGTTAACTTGTTCAGTGGATGTTAATATGTAACAGGCACCATGTGCATGTATTGTATGTATGCCATTTTAATGGAACAAGATTATTGAAAAGCTATCTATGATATATATTCTCATTAATTTCCCATTTTTTTATGAATGTGGTTGTCATTACCTACTTTATGTCTTTATGTGTATCTATCTATCTATCTATTGGCAATGCCCTTTAGCTTAAGTTAACTAGTTCTAAAACATATGATCTCTTTTAGTAGTTAGACCCTGACCTATACCTTCCTTATGTAACAAATTTCAAGTTAAAAGAATCAATATCTGGGTTGACATCTTCGGCCACCCTTTTAATTAAAGAGGTCGACCTGCCAACCCGTATACAACCATTTTTAACCTATATATCTATAACAATTTGTCAAAGCGTCTATGACTTGACTACAATTATTCAGCCGTTTACAACCCATCTAGATAAATGGGTTAAACGACTAGTTTTCGGGTTACACAATTTTATATGTGTCAGGACTAGGGTTGATGTCTTTGATACAAATTATATATATGGGTCGTGTTTGTTTCAAAGATTCAAATATTCAATCCGCCTATGACGAGGACCCGTGAATTGTTTGGCCCACAACTCTTGACCCTTCAAATTTTAAGGTTTTAGTCATTCCATTTTGGATATTCCTATCCAGTGTTTATAGTTTAAAATGCAAGTAAAACAGTTTGTGAGCCACAAGGGTTAATGTGGTCCTGTCTTTGTGACAGCTTTAGTATTCTTTTTTGGTGGATGAAGGTCCACATGCAGCCTTTAGAATATTATTGTTTTGGGGTTAGTTATTTAGGATGATGATGGTTGTGCTAGAACAATTTGAACATCCATTTGCTAAATGAAAAGAGCCAAGCAATCTAGCAGGAAAATGAGTGTGCTTGCTAAACAACAAACTGAAACAGCAACTTGCATTTTGACCTTTCATGCTTTCAAACACCAAATTCAAAAAAGCTGACTTGTAGCTGTTAGGTTGTATTGGTGGATTGTACTCTACAAATCATCAATGCATATTATGCATAATCATATGATACGGATTTTGACAGGTTTCTGGTTGTAGGATGCATATGCATATGGATAAGATGGAATACGACAATGCCTGCCTTTGTTACCCTTATAGCATAGAAGAACGCTATTGACATGTCATTCAATCACCACTGACGTATCATGTGGGTCGTATTATGACATAAAGAAAATTGTCATATGGATCGTGTGACATGGAAAAAATGGCCATACAGGTCGTATGAGTGTTACATTATTCTACCTGTACAAAAAGTCAGCGGCCCGTATGTTCATTTTCACTCCAAAATACGATGTGTATCATGTGACATGCTCTGATTCGATATCTTGCAACTCATGATATGACAGACACGCAAGGGCACACTATTGGGGTAATGTTTGTATAGCAAGGGGCCAAGGCCCTTGCCATAATATATACAAGGTAACCCATTTTTACTATATAATATAACTCTTTTAAGAAACTAGATAAATTAGATATAATGTTCATCTGGTTTTTGAAACCAATTCCGACCAGTGGACTAATAAGGTGGTCTGTCTATTCAATGACCAGTCTAGTTACAAAAATATTGATCATACCTTATTTTTTCCTCACTATCCTCAAATGAAGAGCCAGATTTAAGTAAATAATGCAAATAATTATTGTGGTTGTCAATCCAGAAAGAACATGGTTAAAGGGGTTGTTTAAAAACCACATTTAGATAGCACATTATGCTATGCTACTTGTAACTATATATGTCTGCCTAAAATTTGTAATTAAGTGACATGGATTATGACATGTTACACACTAGTGGATCAAACATTAATTAGGTCAGAAGAAAAGTATTGTTAACAAGAGATTAGTTTAGTATTTTTATTAGATCTGATCATGACTTAGAAAATACGAAAACAACTGATCAAATCACTTAAAGTTTAAAAGTGAGCAACTGAGCATTATATGTATACAATCCACTAAACACGCCAAAAAGCATAAAACTCTTCATATCAGATGCAGATCCTTTATATTCGAATATCATCACAATCACAGTAATCTTACTATGTAGCCTCTTTTAATATGAATTTAATTCCCGAACGACTCCTATCCAAATCAATTATTGACATAAGCAGTAATTTTGAAACAAAAACATGTCATTGGTTGTGAACTGTTTATACATCTGCTGAATATCAAGAACGAATAAGAATGTGGAGTCATAAATAATATTCAATTATTTTCAGCCCATTCATTATGGATATTGTTTTCACAACAATTTATTAAAAGCATGTATAACGTAAGAGAAATAAAGGTGACACATACACAAGCATGTAGGTTTTGCATGAAAGCTGGCAAATTGGAAAGAAACGTTGCGGAAAACTGAAAGAAACACTTGCTTCTCGAGACACCTGCCAACAAAAAATATATACAAGATTAAATGTAACACAAGAGATTGAAGATCAGGCCATGATCAGTTATAGCCCAAGAATATTTATAGCATCAGATTGCAAGAAATGAAAAAGAACCTTATGCATAGAACAGGAAATTACAAAAAAGACAATTAATTTTTGCTAGTATCACGAGCCAGATGGAGAGTGTAGGAGGCAAATACAATATAATGGAAGCAGGAATCCATCTATTGTTTTGGCAATCATCATTAGCATTCGCTTTTGAAGTTTGAGTGTTTAGTAAGAAGAGAATGATTATTATATAGCATGATCGGTCGGTTTGACTCCAACCTTGATGGAGCCAATATTACTTTTGGCTAATGATCATTCAGTCCCGACCATAATCATAAACTATCTCAATCTGCAGTAACCAGAAAACAAAGAGCTTAAGCACAAAGGCACACAAATGTTGATTTACGGGGCCTGATTTATATAGCATGTGCACGATTAAAAGTTTAAAACATTCGTGAACCAATTTTCCAGTTGTATCCATTTTCTGCTTAATACTTCTAAAGAAATATTAGTGAAATTTATAACTTGCTTAAAACAATTGTATTAACATCACCAAGTGGACAAAATGGTGCACGGTGGAATATAATCTATCTCTTAAAACACATTTTTAATCGAAAACCGATTTCAAGTTGGAGAGTGGTTACATGAGGAGGATCCCCTTCGTGTATCGAGCCTGACAGTGTTTATTAATCTATTTTTCAGGTTTGTCTGTAAGCAAGGAAATATATCTTTATACATAATCATAATATCACCTAGACATATGGTAGGCATGCTAAGGGTCTTATGAATCACTTATTCGATTTTTATGCCCACTATTACAATTTATGTAGAATAACTTCAGGAATGTAACAAAGAGAACATCGTTGGGTCGGGTCGGGTCCTTGACCTCACACACAAATTTACTTTACTTTTCTTTTTCGCTTCTCACTTTGGTTCAACTACTACTTACCTCTTGCAAAAACCAAAACAAACTCATTTGATATTACTAAAAATTCCATTGCCGGGATTTGAACCCGGGTCTCTCGGGTGAGAGCCGAGTATCCTAACCAACTAGACTACAACGGATTTTGTTGACTGTTAATATTAAGATATAAATATATATACTTGAATAGCTAGTATGATGAAATCACATCAACCAGCACTTTAATGAAATTGAAAATCAGTTCCATGGATCAAAAACGGATTTTCATATTTTTGTTAACAGCATAGCATATTATAGTATTATACAGCTAACATGAAATAATATAAAGAGAACATATATTACAGACCAGTAGATCCCTTTTAGATTAAAGTATTTTGCTTATACACGAAACCAGCAATCGGATAAGACAAATAGTTACTATGAAAGAATGAGAGATTCTTTTATGTGGAATTTTAATTGTTAATTCGTTGTGTTTTGGTGTTGCAACTTATCCCATTACCCGTTTGATTAAACCATCTATTTTACGCTATGTTTGAATTTGAATATCTTTTTTTAAATAAGATTCATTCCATCGTACTATGACAAGAAAACATTTTTAAGCTTTTCACACTTTAAATGCATAAAATGAAACATATAACTCGAAACAACCTTACCTCCCACTTATTCACTAATCTTCATAGTGTCATTCTCTCAAATAAGTTGAGTGTCATGTTCATCGGTAACAGCATTAGTCGGTAGCGATATATGATCATCAGTATCGATACTCACTGATAGCAAATGGTAATGTGTAGTCGACATTTGATATTTAACCGCCACAATAGTTTGATTTATGCTAGCGAATAATATTAAAAGCCATATAAACGTTTTTAATGTTTCTATCTATTTTGACATAATGTAGCATTGGCATCGCCTAATCTATGGCGAGCACAAAAGCTACCTTAAGTTTGTGAAAGTATATTCAGAAGAGAGCATAAAAACTTCATCAAGTTTCTCAGAGTTGGTCTTGCACTCAAACATGCATAACCTGAATGAGTTCCAAGACATGATGATAGTTAGCCTTGCAAGAATACAATTTTCTTATTCGTGAAAGTATGAATAGCTACTTGAGTTTCATTCATTTGAAAATTGTTGAGCTTTACCTGTTCTAGCTAGTAAATCCTTAGTTTAAAAATTATCCCAACTCCTCAATCTCTTCTTTTGGTGAAAACGGTTGCAGTTGTAGTTGTATGTTGTTCTTGCTTGTGCACAACTTGGTCATTTATTATGCATCTTTTTTTCTTTTCTTTTTTTTGGATTAGGCATCTTTTTTGGATATGTTGTTCGAGTAAGAAAATTAACTTGGCCTTTGGTTTTGAAAAGAGGAAAATTAACAAAAATACTCAATTTTGTTCAACAAAATATATTTTGTTTTACACTCGTTTCAAAAATAGACTTGACAGTTAGAGCCAATCAAAAGAAGACAATTACGATTAACCAGCTAAGACAACTAGCATTTAGCTTGACATAAAAATTTATAAAAGTACAAGTGGGGCCTATGGACAGAGCCTATGAAATCATTACACGTGTAAACAGGTAGCCAACTAAGACGGCTAGATTAGTCCCCTCTTTTAAATTAGATGGCTAGATTTAGGCTCCCATATTACACATGTATTATTTTGATTGGTTGTTTTCATGAATCCTCTTGGACCCCGTTACACTTTGAAGGTTTTTGGTAGCTGTTGAATGCAAAGCATATCCTATTTGTCATCTCCTAATTGGCTTATTTTAACATGTCTATTTTGAAAACGCTAAGACCATGCGTAGTCAAAACTAGGCACACCCGAGAATTTTGCGTCATGTGGCACCTAGTAATCTTTTGGGCGTTTTACAAAAAATGGGTGTAGTAGAAAAATGCCCCCAAAATGTCCCCCCCCCCCCACACACAAAACCCTCAAATGTGAGCCACACCAACGTTATGTACATAACCTGCACCCCCAAACTGCCATCCAAAACGTGGTGGTGTTGGTGTGTGTGTTTGTTGGGGGGGGGTATCTGTCATTTTGGCCTCAAAACGCCTGGATAACTTGCCGACTACAGACGGTCTAACAGTCAAAGTCTATTTTATTAACTTGCCGACTACAGACGGTCTAACAGTCAAAGTCTATTTTATTAATAAGGGTGGTAAAAACGTCTATTTTAGTTACTCTCCCTTTAAAAGTTTGCTTAGGCTATGCCCTTATGGAATATTAAAGAAGAGCAAAATGAGAGAAACAATTCTAGTTAATTTATAACATAAATTCGAGATTTCCCCCCCTTTTTTATACGAGCCTTGTATGTGATCGTTTAGGCTCGTCGAGTTTTAACGAGTCTAGTGTACAAAAGATGGTTTGGGCTTCTATAGATTATTTTCACATTGTACGGTCGAGCTCGAGCTAAGCTTTGGCTCGTTTAAGGTAATGTACACGAGTTCAAACCGAGCTTAGGGGCTCGTTAGATATTTCTCAAATTATATAAAAGTAGTAAAACATGTAAATGTGGTGCTCAAGTTTTAGAAAAACTCGAGCTCGGCTTCGCTCGTTTGCACCACTAATATGAAATACAACTTGAATATTTTTTAAGACTTTATAAACTAATTAAAATCTTGAATAGGTAAATTTATATAAGACATATTATTTTCTAATTTTGTGAGAAGTTTTTTGTCAAAGAATATTGTACATGCATGGATATGCATCTCGATGAGATAGGACTCAAACCGAGTTGGTTAGACTATATAAATGGCAAAAAAATACTATTCAATTAAAGTGTTAATTAGTTGTTTTCATTATTAATTCGTAATTAAAAGGGATTAAACTTATTATGCTAGTTATGCCTCCCTTTGTGGTACATATAAATCTACTAGTTTTATAAAAATAAAATTATGATGCCGGGACTTGAACCCGGTTCTATCGGGTGAGAGGCGAGAATCCTAACCAACCAGATACAACGGATTCTGGTAATTTTAGATGTTAAATTCTAAATGAAGAACTACTATGAGAAAGCCATAACTATATCAAACTAAATTACTCTACGGATCAAGAATATAAAACGAATTTTCATACTGTGTTAACAGGCTAACAACAAATTACAAGTTTAACATGAAATTATATATGACCATATATAGTGGGCATCTTCAGTCCACAAAAACAGCCCAAAGCGTCCAGGCACACCGCTCCCCGGGGCGCTTTGGGCTGATTTTGAGTTGGGAGCGTTTCCTACAAAGCGTTTATTTTTATTTAAAAGAGAAAATTAAATATATAAACAATTAATAAGGCTTTGATTGGAGGGGCTTCATCCACTACACCGTTTGTTGTAACAATCCCTTATGATGACATGACACCACATGACGCAATACGCCCCTATAGGGGCTCCATCAGCCACGCATGATCTAAAAGCATTATACCAGGCTTGAAAATTATTGGTTTTGTGTTTTTAGTTGTCCTAGATAGCTTTCTAAATAATGTACTGAAAACTGATAACTTTAAGATTAAATTTTTTCGCTTATACACACGAAACCAACAATCGGATAAGATGAAGAGTTACAATAATGAGAAGTCTTTTATGTGAAATTTGAAATGTTAATCCGGCGTGTTTTGGCTTTGTCCTTATACCGTTAACCGTTAGATTAAACATTCTCTTTTACACCATGTTTGAATTTGAATTGTTTTATCTTTTTTAAATATTCATTCCACCATAATTTGGCTTAAAAAGAAGCTCCTACATTTTTTATGTTACCAAATATTCAAAGTTTTATTATTGATTAATAAACATTTTAGTTTTATTAAAATATTTCAAGTCTTAAGATTTATTGTAATCGTTTTTTTAAACAAGGTTAAGCTCGCAACACTTTAAATGCATAAACTGAAGCATTTAACTCGAAACAACAACCTTTATATTCATTAATCTTCATAGTGTCCTTCTTTCATATAAGTTGAGTAGAAATGTTCTTAGATAACAGCACTAATCGGTAGCAAATATGATCATACGTATCAACACTCTCTTATAGCAAATGATCACAACTAGTAATGGCAATATGTAGTCAACATTTGACACTGAATATTAACAATATGTTACTATGCTAACGAATAATAAAAACAACTCATGAAAGTGATTAACGTTTCTATCTGTTTTGACATGCAGATAGATACTAATAATGTAGTATTATGGTTGCCTATCCGAGCGCAAAGGCTAGCAAAAGTTTGTGACTTATATAATCATGGTAATGAAGAAGTTCTGTCCAATTAACGAAATGGATCAGATTCAAACCAAGCTGTGGAACCACAAGGTTGTGGGAACCAATCTCAAGGAATATAACACCAAGTTCCTTGAGTATTGTAGAATCATGTCTCATTTGGTCGGTCCTGAAATCAATAAAGCGACGCGCTATATATACGGATTGCCAATCGAGATCCGTGACTTAGTTCGATCACATATGCCGATCACGACAGAATCTGCCATGGAGTTGGCTGGATATTTGATGGACGGGATATTGAGGAACCGAGATGAGAAGAAGAAGGATGATGGAAAAACAAGTGTGGGTGGAAAGGTGAAAAAGACGGAGAAGAAAAGAGAAGGGGGATTTGTGCATAGTCGCCCCATTTGCAAGTTGTGCGGTAGGAGACATTTCGGTAGATGTCTTCGACCAACTAACACAGTGGTATGTGGATTTTGCAAGAAACCGGGACACTCGGAAGCAGATTTCCGGAAAAAGACAGGAGTATGCTTTGAGTGTGGTGAGAAGGGACACTATAGTACTGAATGTCCAAAGAAGAAGCCGATGATAGTTGGTACAAGTGTCAGCGGTGTGAAGACCGATGCCAAGAAAGGAAACGCTCGTGTCTTTATGCTAGACACCCAGAAGGCAGCGGATATACCGGACGTAATCACTGGTACGTTTCCTATAAATAATGTTTATGTTAGAGTTCTATTTGACTCGGGTGCAAACCAAAGCTTTATAGATTATAAATTTTGTAGTCTATTAAATGAGCCCTTAGTTAAATTAGATAAACATTATGAAGTTGAGACGGCTGATGGAAATGTAAGTAGAATAACCGAGGCTTTAGATAATGCCACAATTTCTTTAGCCAATCACGTCATACCTGTACGATTGTTACCCATGACATTAGCAGGTTTTGATGTAGTTTTAGGTATGGACTGGTTATCGTTTAATCAAGCCCGTATCCTATGTAACGATAGAGCCATTGACATCCGAACACCCAATAACAAAACCATTCGTATAACCGGAGATAAAGAAGGAGGAAAAGTAGGAATCATTTTCAAGATCAAAGCAAGTCATTGCATAGGTAAAGGATGCCTCACATTTATAGCCTATGTAACCAAAGAACCCGAACCAAAGAAGATAGAGGAAGTGTCAATCGTGTTCGAATTTCAAGATGTATTTCCTAAGGAGCTATTAGGAGCCCCGCCTAATAGAGAAATAGAATTCAAGATCGACCTCATGCCAGGAACATCACCAATAGCAAAATCACCTTATCGTCTAGCACCTACGGAAATGAAAGAGTTAAAGAAACAATTAGACGAGTTATTAGAAAAAGGATTTATACGACCGAGTTCGTCACCATGGGGAGCTCCTATATTGTTTGTAAAAAAGAAGGATGGATCAATGAGAATGTGTATAGACTACCGAGAATTGAACAAGGTCACAATCAAGAACAAGTATCCATTACCAAGAATTGATGACTTGTTCGATCAGCTTCAAGGAGCAAGTTGTTTTTCCAAGATTGACTTGAGATCGGGTTACCATCAATTGAAGGTGCAAGAAGAAGATATACCAAAGACAGCCTTTATAACCCGATATGGACATTATGAGTTCACAGTGATGCCTTTCGGACTCACTAATGCTCCAGCAGCTTTTATGGATATGATGAATCGGATTTGCAAGCCATATTTAGACAAGTTTGTTATTGTTTTCATCGATGACATCCTTGTTTATTCAAAATCCAAAGACGATCATCAAGTTCATCTTAAGATCATACTTGAAACCCTAAGGAACGAGAAATTATACGCCAAATTCTCGAAATGTGAATTTTGGTTGTCCGAAGTACAATTTCTTGGTCATGTTATAAATGAGAAGGGTATTCAAGTAGACCCAGCAAAGATTGAGGCTATAACCAAATGGGAGAAACCCAAGACACCGACTCAAGTCCGAAGTTTTCTAGGCTTGGCCGGATACTATAGAAGATTCATACAAGATTTCTCTTGAATAGCTGTCCCATTAACTTCACTTACAAGAAAAGCAATTAAGTTTGAATGGGGACCGAAGCAAGAGGAAGCATTCGAAACACTAAAACTAAAGTTAACTAATGCACCGATTCTGGCTTTGCCAGAAGGGCTAGAAAACTTTATCATTTACTGTGATGCTTCGCACATGGGAATGGGAAGTGTTTTGATGCAAGGAAAGAAAGTGATTGCTTATGCTTTGAGACAATTGAAAGCTCATGAAAAGAATTACACCACGCATGATCTTGAATTAGGCGCTATAATTTTTGCGTTGAAGTTATGGCGACATTACTTGTATGGTGTAAGATTCACGGTATACACTGATCACAAAAGTTTGAAGCATATATTCGATCAGAAGGAATTGAATATGAGACAAGGCGTTGGATGGAAACACTTATGATTACGACTGTGAGATCGTATATCATGAAGGAAAAGCCAACGTGGTAGCTGACGCCTTAAGTAGAAAAGAACATAAAAAGCCCAAGAGAGTTCGAGCTCTTAGATTGGAACTTAAAATCGATCTAGCTAGCCAAATCAAAGAAGCTCAGAAATTGGCACTAGAAGAAGGGAATATTAAAGCTGAAAAAGAGAATGGAACAATCGATCAACTAGTTAAAGGATGTGATGAAATACTTAGACTCGGTACAAGGATTTGGGTACCGATGACCAGAAATCTAAAAGATAAAATTTTTGAAGAAACACATAAGTCAAAGTATATGATGCATCCGGGAAGTGACAAGATGTATCACAATCTAAAAGATAATTACTGGTGGATCGGGTTGAAGAAATACATTGCTTTGTATGTAGCTAAATGCCTGACGTGTTCAAAAGTGAAAGCTGAACATCAAAAGCCGTTAGGATTACTACAACAATCGGATATCCCGATATGGAAATGGGATATGATAACATGGATTTCATCATGAAGTTACCTAAGACTTCTCGTCAAAATGATGTGATCTGGGTTATTGTTGATAGACTTACCAAGTCTGCCCATTTCATTCCAATTCAAGAAACGTTTAGTATGGATAAGTTAGCACATTTATATGTCGAAAACATAGTATCCTTACATGGTGTGCCGCTATCCATCATTTCTGATAGAGATAGTCATTTCACTTCAAATTTTTGGTCAAGTTTTCAAAAGGCTATGGGGACTCGACTAAACTTAAGTACCGCATACCATCCCCAAACTGATGGCCAAAGTGAATGTACAATTCAAACCTTGGAAGATATGCTTCATGCCTGTGTTATCGACTTAGGAGGAAATTGGGACACTCATCTTGCGCTGATGGAATTCTCGTACAATAACAGTTATCATACGAGTATCCAAGCAGCACCATTCGAAGCATTGTATGGACGTAAGTGTAGAACACCTGTATGTTGGTCAGAAACAGGTGATAGTCAGTTGTCAGGACCTGAAATTGTTCAAAGAACTACTGATCAAGTTACACAAATTCGAGAACGATTAAAGGCAGCAAGAGATAGACAAAAGAGCTATGCGGACGTTCGTCACAAGCCATTAGAGTTTAAATAAGGCAATAGAGTTTTATTGAAAGTGTCGCCTTGGAAAGGTGTAGTAAGATTCGGGAAGAAAGGGAAACTGAGTCCAAGATTTATTGGACCATTCAAAATACTTGAAAGAATTGGACCAGTTGCTTATTGTTTAGAGTTAACCGATGAAATGAAAGGAATTCATGACGTGTTTCACGTATCCAATCTACGCAAGTGTTTAGCCGACGAAACCCTTTCAATGCCATTGAAAGATGTTAAGATCAACGGAAAGCTTAAGTTTGTGGAACGACCTATTCAAATAGAAGATAGCATGATCAAGTTTCTCAAACACAAACGACTCAAGCTCGTGAAAGTCAAATGGGATTCAAGACAAGGACCCGAGTATACGTGGGAACTCGAGTCAGAAATGAAGAAAAAGTATCCCAATCTATTCCAATAAATCTCGAGGACGAGATTATTCAAAAGGTGGGGAGGATGTAACACCGCGTCTTTTACCCTCTTTAATTTAAGCTTAAAAGTAATAACTTAGGAAGTACAGGGACCAAAAGAGCAAATTCTGAAACTTTGTTCCCATCGCGATACGCGACGGGGTAACAATCAACCCATCGAGTAGCGCGATGGGCTTGGTGAGTCACCGGACACGTGTTGAACACCGTGTCGACACGTGGCACAATATGACAGGCCACGTGTCATCACCGCATAAGGCAGTGTAAAATGGCGGCGTCGCGTTACGCGACGGGCCACAAGGGACCTATCGTGTATCGCGATAGGGTTCAAAAACGGCTATAAAAGGGGAGGACGGGTATGAACCCCATTCATCCCAAAATCACCTTCATTTTCACATAGTTAACCTAAGGAGGCGTGCCCAATAGTTGTGACAAGCCAACGTGCCATTTTCTCGTAATACGTGCAAGAAACGAAGTTGGAATTAAGCTAGCAATCACATAAGCGAGTAGATCAAGTCCTGCCTTATTATGTTATCAATCTAAGCATCCTAAGGTAGGAGTTACGTTTAAGTTATTTGAATTATAGCTTAGATTATCAATCGAGGCTATGGCCTTTAACCTTGATCGTATTTTACAAACATTCATTCACAATCAAGTTTTCATAAAACGTTACTTCATGATGAAGTAATGTCAAACAAAATATGTATTTTGACGGGCATGTAGTAACTGGAAGGGGGATATCACTAGTAGTAAGTTTATTGCCTAAGGAAAAGTAATTCGCATAAATCCCAATCAACCGAGGGACCCGTTTACTTACCTGGAGAAACTTACCAACGTGTTGAACCTATTAGGCCAAAGCATGCTATATCAAACATCACATAAAACTAAGTATTTTCATTCACAATCAAAGATAAACGATTTCAAGGTTAAGCTTACAATCATAGCTTAACATCATTCAAAACATTCATACGAACCTATTTATGTATAGGTTAAATATCATTCACAGTCGATCAATCAATCAATCAAGGTTTACAACACCGAAGGTACAGGTGAATACGTTAACCTTTTCAATCAGTCAAAACATATTTATACTCGATAAGATAAACGGGTGTTTGTCTTAACGAGTCAATCAATGTCTACATGAGATCGCGTAATCTCTAAGACATTATAATACAAAGTAGAGAATAATATCAACTCAGACCGAATACGCATGTGTCTGGATCCAAACAAAACTGTTAAAGCTCAATCAATCAATCAAAGGCAATGAAGCCGCGAGCTTAAACGGTCATGACCAGTTCTCAGTTCAGGGCCGTTTGGCTCGGGGAATACCGTTGTGTGTGTAGGGCAGTGGTACATATACCGGAAGTAGAAATGCTTCCGCTGAGGTTGTCAAGAAAACTACATTTGTATTGTAATCCTCATTCAAAATGTTTTATTGAGTCATACGTGTTCACCAGCATATAGCTGACGTATTTTTCCAACCCTTTGCAGGTAATTAAGCATAAGTAGCGTTAACAAGGATTGGAGTCTTATTGAAGATAGAAGCGCGTACAAGATGGCTCCGTTTTTGATATAAAATCCTTGTAATATGAAAAAAATCTTTTGTAAACCAATACTCGGGTATTTAATTCCCGAGTAAATTTTCAATGTAAATTAATATTATATTCAACCTAAAGTCTTTCGCTAAAAACAATCCAATACTATGATATATTTACAAAACGGGTACCAACTTGTGGTCACACGTCTAGGCCCTAAGTCGGGGTGTGACATGAATCTAATCAATTGATTTTATATTTGAATGGTGGAGACTAATTTAAGAATAAAAATCAACGAGAAAGGCATGATGTAGGTTCCCTGGATGGATCAACACGAGATATCTCGATCTACGTAGGTGCGGAATCCCTGCGTAAGTCGTTACGAGCGTAGAAGATATGAATAGATCAAACACGATACGATAAACAAACACGTTATATTATAACCGAAACACGTGATATGAATCACTGACTACAAGAAACTCTCTGGTTTACACGTTACACACGATATCACGATCTATATCTTATGTTCTCAAACCAGCCGTAACCTAGCATATATATTCACGACAACTTCGCCTGGCATGTTCAGGCGAAGTTGTCCATAACTTCGCTTGACTAACAAGTTCGCCTGATAAGCGAACTTGTCAGTAACTTCGCTTAAACATAAACAAAACACAATTAACATTACAGACTCGATTACAGACACTAGACTATGAACTACTGACATTATGCACCAACAGACTCTCCCTTGGCAGTAGCTTCATATCTTTATCTTTAAGCACTTGTCTTGTAATCTTCATTCTCTTGGTCTTCATGCATGTACTCCTTCTCTCACGCATACCGTGACTACTCGCTGATATTTCCTCGCTTCGTCTTTCCAAGCAGGAATATAAAATATCTTCTTCTCGTTTAACACCTGCAGATCAGCTTTCGATAAATTAACAAGATGCATCGGATCATACACTCTTAGCACTTCTTGTTCGTCTTCGTCTTCCATCACGGCTTCAGCAGTCTGGCAATCAACATACCACCATTTAAGATCTTTCAACACATCTTGAGGCATAGTCTTCATTGGAACCTCTTTCATGCATCGAATCGGTTTGTACTTCATTACCATCCATGGCTTGCCATCTGCTCTCATTCTTCTTTCCTTATCTTCCACTAGCTTTCCCTTCTGTGGCTTTAATAACTCAAACTTCTTTTCTTTAATACTTTCTTTCCACACGATCTTCCCAATAACTCTGGCCATGTTGTCGTCGCTTCTATTAATCAACCCCAATCTAGCCAAATCCTTCACCTCACATTCAGGCAATGTATTGAGAGATCTCAACGTCCTCTTAAAGTATTGGATCCCATCATATCTTTTCACAACGAACACTTTTAACTGTTCATCATATAGCCAACAGATAATTCCTTTCTTTGATTCAGCATAGCCTTTGATATTATAACTTTTCTTGAACATGGTTGGAACAGCAGGCTTCTTAGTTTTGATAAACCAATGAGCATAGCCTTCCTTCCATCTAGGCTGCTCCTCCCATTCTGTATCATCATCTACTGTATCTTGACATACATCTGACTTTTCAACCTCAGGGATCTCGTGTTCAACATTTTCCTCAACTATTTCACCTTCTTCAACATCATCTTCTATCACAATTTCCGCACCAATCTTTTCAATTTCTTCGACTGGTAGAACATCATCTTCACACATAAACTCATCATCCAACATATCATCATCCAACTCCTTCAAGGCATCGATCACATCATCTCCCATTTCCTCGTCATCTACCAGAACCACCTCATCACCACCAGAACCGCCAGCTGCGCTTGCAGACTCCCCCTGAGCTGTGGAAGTCCCAAGAGCTTGAGTAGTTCTTGGCAACTCACCATCTGCACCTTTCGATGCATTGGGATCATCGTCTCTGTCATTCTTCTTCTTTGTCCTGAGCTCGTCGCCTTTACAGCTCGTCTCCCCCTGAGATGCCAAGAACTCCTTCATAGCATCTATAATTTTTCCATGTTCAACCAGGAGGGACGACTGTAGTTGATTTTCTGCTACTAGGCGCTGAATAGCCTGGGTCTGGATAAGATTCACCCTTGATTGTTCTGCCACTACCCGTTCAAGTGTGGCTATTCTTTCCGAGTCTGATAGGGTTGCATCGAAATCGAACCTCATATGCGATAAATCGTGAGTGTACTGAGGATGGATTTCCGATGAAACCGGGACATCAGAAGTAGCTGTGGACGTAACCGCAGGTGGTATCGTGACCGACAACCCTGCAGTTGCAACGACTGTCGACTCAACAAATTGTGCAACCACCTCTGAAGGAGTAAGAGTTGGAGGTGGTAAAGACACAATCTCCGGAGTCGTCAGCTGGAAAGTAGTGATAGATGGGAGGCCAACAGATGATGATGTAGCCACCACGGGAACGTCCGTGGTGCTTGGCCTTGTGACTTGTAATGGTGTAGGGACAATTGACATACCTGACAGTGCGGGCGGAGCGAAACGTACGACTCTTGAACTCTCACCTGCTCCCATACCTGCACCTGTCCTGTCCCTTCTTGAACGTCTGATCAACTTATGAATGTCTTCTTCTTCTTCTGACTCACTGTCGACATCTGTCCTCTTTCTCTTCCCATACGTCCTCTCTTGAGTTACCATCATACGTCTTGCCTCATCCATTACATCATCAAAATCTGAGTCAGCCACCGTCGTAGCTGCTCTAGTAACATCCATCCTCGAAACTTGTGCTACCGAGACCTGTACATCTTCTTGAGGATCAACTCGGTCCATATTGAAGTAGCCTTGACCTCCAAACACTTCATCAAGGTCTATGTTCTCCTCTCGTGACACAACAGGCGCAGCAGGTATATGTTGAGGTGCTCCTGCCTGTTGTGGTTGAGGGTCTCTGAACTCGTCCCCATTGGCAGGAACATACTCCGGGTTGATTAAATACCCAAAGAGTTGAGTATGCCTGGGACGGAGCTCAGGTTTGCTCCTCGCGATCGATGTCCTGCACTGAGCGAAGATACGTTTGTTCACACTCTCCACGTATCTGATCGGGCGGCGCTGAGGTAGATTTGGAGCCACATGGTTCAAGATCATCTGGATGAATCTTGGATACATAATGAACCTCTCACGCGCCACTGCCCGTCTTTGTCTATCGATCTCATAGAAGACCATCTGACTGAAGCTATAACGTTTGTTATAAGTCAGAGCAGTCATCGCCGACTGCATGGTCGCACCCATCCCGTCAGTACCCGCCTTCCTCCCTGACATGCAGACAATCATTACGTGCATGAGGAAGCGCCACTGATCGAGTAGGAAACCCTTCTTTCGTTGTGTATCGCCCAACGGGACCGAATAGCCCATTCGTAAAAACGCTCCATCTCGGAAAGGAGCCACAAAGTCCGTCGGGTCATCCCTGGTCTCATTCCCGAAACGTAAAGCCGCCCGGATTTGTTCAGAAGAGAACTGAACTTCTTGATTGTTGACGGTTGCTCGCATAACCGGGGGCTCAACGCGGCAATCGTATTCCACCGTCTGCCAAAAATCCTCAATATTGGGTAAGGATATCGGCAGAGTAGTTGTGATCGCGTGGAATATCCGCGAGCGAAGGAGGAAAGTGATGATTTCGCGGTAATCCTCCACACCACTCGCATCTGGGTCTAACGTAATATACATATTATGCCCAGGGAAGAATTGTCTCTGGTTATCTCCCCCGTCATCGCCACCAGCACCTCCAGCACCAGCAACAGCAGCCATATCTGCAACAAACGAACCAAGTTAGATACACGTTAAGGCATAACACAAGTTCGCTTGTTACCATGAGCGAAGTTGTGATAAAGTCTGTTTAGGCGAAGTTAAAAGTGGGGCGAAGTTGGGAACAACTTCGCTTCATCTTTAAGTTCGTCTAATAACTAATACGTAAAAAGGTCCAGGCGAAGTTAATGATAACTTCGCCTCACCACGACATCGCCTCAGGCGAAGTTAAACCTCAGGCGAAGTTGCGGATAACTTCGCCTAATCCTTAAGTTCGCCTGAATCTGAAACGGCGACTGATAGGTTTATGAAACAACGTGCAGTTGGTGATTTCGTGATTAAGGAATCCGGAAAACATGATTTTATGGTTATCTAGACGATGAATGTGTGAACGACCACGTTAAAACAAGTTTGAAACCGGGTTTAAGGATCGAACGTCCGAGGTCACTAACCGGGTGTCGAAACAACCTAGGATTAACAACAATGACAAAGATTATTAGCTATGACGACACTACGGACCTTGAATCGATAACGGAAACTGAGAAAAAGAACAAAGATGAAATCGAAAGACAAGTTCGCTGGTTAATCGGATAAGTTCGCTGGTTTTGAAAATTATGAAACTGTTGACCTTAAAAATTCCTTTATATAGGAGCGGATTTATACAGGCGAAGTTGTGGATAACTTCGCCTAGGGCGAAGTTATTCACAAGTTCGCCGATATACCAAATTTTACAAAATCAACCCCTATAATTTGACCAATTTGCAATTAAGTTTTAAAAACTTCCCTTTAAGAATTAAATGACACGATCAAGTCCAAGTAACCAGTTATAAAATCATAAAACTACCTAAGTACGAAAAACTTTTAAAAATTAAAGTACAAGGGATCAAATTTCAGTCTCGATAGGGACTACTACGTTTTAGAAAAGATCCGAACAGGAATCATACTAACTACGTGACTGTCACATGCATCCGTGTTTAGCTGTATTATGACATAAAGAAACAGGTTGTAAGCAGGTAAATAACTTAAGATGGTTTTCATCGTTTCTGTGATACGAGTTAAGTTCAATTAATCTCAAAATTTAAGTGGGCAACAACTCAGAGATTATGATGCCTCCTATATATTCTCAAAGCGTATTTGGCTTTCCCCAAGTCACCCCGAATTGACTTCGACCCGTAGTGTCTGATTAAGTTGTAAGTATTCTTCGATCTTTAGACTCTGCGTCCCGTTCTCTTTCTTACATCATGATTGACATTTAAAGAATGTCTCAATGACTAAAAATTTTTTTTATTTTATTATTTTTTTTTATTTTATTTTTTTTTAACAAACACATAGAGAACAACTGCAAGTCCCGAATCTGGATCACTGCAGTCTCTTGACACGCTTTCTTCACGGGAATCAGAACACTAACAGGCCTGTGTATGACTGGGTAATCGCTTTTCTGCCTATCATTCGGAAAGATATATATGAAGACATGCAGAACTCTTAAGAAGTTTCCACATAAAATCGAGTAGATTTAGTTAGTATCACTTCTACTTTTACGCACCATAAAAAGCTACCATGACATACAATGACTGTTCTTAAGCCTTTTAAGCCTAATAACTTCACTAGTTAAGCACACAGAATCAGTATATCTATCATTTTCCAAGGTTGGATCAATTTTCTGTTAAACATAGCAAACGAACTTCTTACGAAGTAGTAGACTTGAAAAATAATTTCATTTCCCTTTAAAGAAAAATTTAACTTCTATCGCCCCGACCAAATCAAAGTCTTCAGGTCAACGGCTATCACGAAGATCCAATGGATCAGCTGGACCGACCACATACTAGTATGTGTCCTTCTAACTAAGTATGATCGACTAATTTTAAGCGAAAGAATGAAAACTCATCATAAACCGCCCCGGTCACTTTCAGTCGTCTGGTTAATGGCTATCCTCATATTCTACAAGTAGAAATGAGGACCAAACATATCCTAAGACATGTCCATCAAACTGAGGTAACCGACATTGTTCTAAGCGATAGTGACGTTTTTTTTTTTTTTTTTTTTTTTTAATATGCACAAAAGCATGGTTACTCGGGATTGATCATCCCATTCAACTCAACAAGGTTTTGAAATCTTGATTTGTCAAACGCTTTAGTATATAAATCAGCGAAATTATCAAGCGTATCCACCTTTTCAAGCACAATCAGTTTCTTCTCAGCACAATCCCGTATAAAATGATGACGTATGTCAATATGTTTAGTTTTACTGTGCTTCACGGGATTGTTAGTTACTGAGATAGCAGCTGTGTTATCAATGCAAATAGGAGTAAGTGAGAAATTCAGACCATAGTCGCGCAACTGTTGTTGAATCCACAGAACCTGGGAGCAGCAGTTGGATGCTGCCATGTATTCTGCCTCACATGTTGAAATGGCGACTGATGTCTGCTTCTTGCATTGCCAGGACACTAATCTGCCTCCTAGAAACTGACATCCTCCAGTAGTTGACTTCCGACTCTGATTGCACCCTCCATAATCAGAATCTGTGTAAGCGACTAACTCCAAGTCTCCTCCTCTCGGGTACCACAACCCCAGCTTAGGTTTGCCTTTGAGATACCGCAAGATCCTCTTCACACCCTTCATGTGAGATTCCTTTGGGTTTGCCTGAAAAAGAGCACAAAGACAAACAGCAAACATAATATCAGGCCTAGAAGCAGTTAAGTACATTAAAGAACCTATAATAGCCCGATACTGAGTTGGGTCCACATCTGCGTCATTGTCTGTCTCAGCACCCAACTTATGGTTGACGCAGATTGGAGTATCAAATGGAGTGCTGTCCTCCATCTTGAAACGTTTGAGCACATCATGGACATACTTGGTCTGATGAATGAACATCCCATCCTTCTTCTAATCAACCTGCAATCCTAAAAAGAAAGTTAGTTCACCCATAGCACTCATTTCAAACCTTTTCTTCATGACGGCCTCAAACTCCTGACACATGGAGACTTTTGATGCAGCAAAGATAATGTCATCCACGTAGACTTGCACCAGCAGGAAGTCGCTTCCTTCTCTCTTGAAGAACAACGTGCTATCTATCTTTCCTCTTTCAAACCCATTTTCAAGCAAGTAATCTGATAAGGTTGAGTACCAGGCACGAGGTGCCTGATGTAGTCCATACAACGCCTTGCTTAACTTGTACACGTGGTCTGGAAAGTCTGGGTCAGGAAAACCCGGAGGTTGTTCAACGTACACAACCTCATCAACTTTCCCATTTAGGAACGCACTTTTCACGTCTAACTGAAATACCTTCATCTTCTTATAAGCAGCAAATGCCAAAAACAATCTAATGGCTTCCAATCTTGCCACAGGAGCGAACACTTCATTATAATCAATCCCCTCTTGTTGATTAAAACCTTTAACGACTAGCCTCGCCTTGTTTCTTATAATAATCCCTTTCTCATCTCTCTTGCACTTAAAAACCCATTTTGTGCCTATCGCATGCACATTCTTTGGTTTTTCAACCAAAGTCCAAACTTCCATTTTCTTGAATTGATCCAGCTCTTCTTGCATGGCTTCGACCCACGAGCTGTCCTTTAGAGCCATTTGGTAATTCTTTGGTTCAATCTGGCTGATAAAGCAGGTGTACAAGCATTCGTTGATTATGCCTGTTTCCTTAATGCTTGTGTAAACACAGGTGTGTTCATTTAAGCTACGTCTTGTTTGTACACCGGAGGACACATCACCAATCACATTCTCCAAAGGGTGATCTTTATGAATTCTCGTGGTCGGAACAGAACCGACATGCAAATTGTCTTCCAAGTTAGAAGAGAGCTCGTCAATGGTTGTTTCTTGCTGAGAGTGAAACGGATTGAAAAATTCTTCTTCAGGAGAGGCAGCAGGGGTATCGATAGCATTTGATGAGGAAGGTTGACATTTATCAAACAGCTGTCTTTGCACTAGATTTTCTTCCTCATCAAGGATCATCTTCGTAGCAACTCTTTCTTCTAGTTCTGCACTATCCAAATAAGGTATGTTAAAAGACTTAAAAAGTCTATCATAGTCGAAAAACTCAGCAGGTCCGTTGCTTGGTTTTGGCGGTTTGTAACTTGTGATATCGGTGTTACACACCACCTCAACCTTGCCGGTCGATGTATTAAAGACACGTCTGTTGGGAGTCGCAACAACATAACCGACTAAGATTCCTTCATCGGCTACTTCACCAAATTTAGAATTTGTCTTTAAAATCGAACAAGGGGACCCGAATGGTTCAAGACCACTCAAGTTGGGCTTCCTCCCATGCATAAGCTCATAACACGTTTTATTAAGTCTTTTAACAGTCAAGACTCTATTCAGGATATAGCAGGCTGTAGCAACAGCTTCAGCCCAGAACACCACAGGAAGCTTCGAATCAGCCAGCATAGTTCTGGCTCCTTCAATTAACGTTCTATTCTTCCTCTCAGCCACTCCATTCTGTTGCGGAGTATACGGAGCGCTGTACTGGTGCTCAATCCCTTTCTGAAGGCAGAAGATCTCCATTTCAAAATTCTTGAAATCCGTTCCATTGTCACTCCTGATGAACTTAACCCTTTTATCCATAACGTTCTCAACTTTGGTAATCAAATTCTTCACCATCTGAGCCGTTTCATCTTTTGACTTCAGGAAATATATCCACGAATATCGTGAGTAATCATCAGTGATCACCAAGCAATAAGAAGTACCTCCTAGAATTTTTGCATTCACGGGACCGAAGAGATCCATGTGAAGCAATTCTAGAGTACTGACAATAGAATTGACATTCTTGGTGTGATGGGATTTCTTGTGCTGCTTTCCCTTCTTGCACGCTAGACATTTGTCTTCAAAGTTGAAACTTTTCAAGGGAACGCCCAGCACAAGTCCATTCTTGACAATGTGGTTCATCTTCCGAAGATGAATGTGCCCCATTCTCCTATGCCACAATTCGGACTCCAATTCGCTCGCTTTTGACATAAGACATGATTCTTCCGTGGCCATTTCAGTTGACCTCATATCCATAATATACGTATTCCTCTCACGTGGAGCCTTCATCACAATCCACTCCTCTGGTATCTGAAAACCAGGATGCAACACAATCGCCTCATTCTTTGTAAAATGTACGGTGTACTCCTTATCACAGATCTGCGACACACTCAGCAGATTGTGCTTCAATTCTTCGACAAAATTTACTTTCTCTAGAGTCATCTTTCCATTAGACACCGTTCCCATTCCTGTAATCTTGCCTCCACTTTCTCCTGCAAAGCTCACTCTCCCTCCTTGAACATGTTTCAAATCGTGTAACAAGAATTTGTTACCCGTCATGTGCCGGGAACAGCCGCTGTCCACAACCCAAAGATTGTTGGCAGCCCTGTTCAACTGTTCCTGCACGATTAAAGCAAAAGATTAGTATCTAGGGACCCAAGACCAATTGGTCTTGGATCTATACATCCCGAACTTTGGCTTTCCAAAGTTAGTCTCTGTATAATTATTTCTGTGAGTCCTAACAGGATACCTTCTTGTGGATTGTCTATGAGGCCATCCAAACCGTCTTGAATTAAATGAATTATTAGTTTTGGTTTGGGTGTTACTAGTGAAAAACTGAGATCTATTTCTTTGAAAACCTGGATTAGTCCATTTTCTGAAATTCAATGGGTTTTCAGTTTTATCATTAAATTGATTATTGTTAGCTCTTTTCTCAGATTTTAAAGGCCTCACACCTCTGAATTTTTGCATCAGAGGGCAATCAGCAACAAGATGTCCTTGTTGATTACATCTAAAACAACACCTGTTTTCAACTTTCTTATCAAAAGTTGTCTTAGATGTTGAGGTTGTATTACTGCCCGTTTGTCTCACATATGGTGGGACATACGGGTTTAGTGGAGACTTCTTTTCAGATGTTTTCTTTTTCTCTCCACTTTTTGGTAATACTTCCTCTTGATTTGTCTCACTCGACTCAGAAGACTTGTCCGAGTTAGATGAGACAGGACTCGGAGCAGAAATTTTAACACTTGCAACAGGCTTACTAACTTCTGGTTCTTTAGTAGTAACTGGAATTGGAACTGTCTGAACAACCTCAAAGTCAACAGATTTCTGAACACTAGGATTAAAGGGGTAATTGTGATTATAAGGTGGTGGAACCTCATGATAACCAATTCCTCCCCTCTTAACAGAGGAACCTTGATCACTAACAAGGTGATCAAGAATAGCAGAGGAATTTCTGAACTGCTCAAGTTTTCTATTCAGTTCCACCACTTTCACCTGGTGATCAGCAATCTGTTTTTCTCTTTCAGCTATTAGTTTGGTTTTTTCTTCCAAAACTTCATAGCTTAGATCAATCACTTGAATTTTTTCAGCAAGTTTTGCTTTTAGACTTTTAATATCTTTTTCACAAGCTTTTATTTTAACTTTATAGCTATTTTCTCTTGCTTTTGTAAAGTGATGATCTTCTTTTAAAGTTTTAAACTCAGCATCCAAACCAACATACTGATCAGTTATAGTTGCTAATTTCTCAGACAAGTTTTCACATTT
This sequence comes from Bidens hawaiensis, assembly GCF_021521415.1. Taxonomy (NCBI): domain Eukaryota; kingdom Viridiplantae; phylum Streptophyta; class Magnoliopsida; order Asterales; family Asteraceae; genus Bidens; species Bidens hawaiensis. The sequence goes on along the minus strand of NW_027491020.1, from coordinate 4,331,750 downwards.
AGAACAAGTAGGTTTAGAACATACCTCGGAGAGCTGGTCTTTAACATCTGCCATGAGAGCTTTTTCTTCTCCGGTAACCTTCTCATTTCCTTCAGTTTCAACCTTCGCCAAATTGGCCTGTTCGAAAGTTTCTTCAGAATGCAGGTTCCAGTTGTATTCACCATCTTCTCTGGAAATCATGGCACTATAATCTTTAGAACTCCCATTATGCTGTGTAGACTTGCCTTGACCACGTTCTACACGCTCATTTCTGCACTCCTTAGCAAAGTGGCCGATTTGCTGACAGTTGTAGCATCTTACCTTCGTCTTGTCAAACCCTGGCCTTCCACCGACAAACTTTCTTCCGGTCTTTTTCATAAACCGTTTCACTCTTCTCACGATCATAGCCATCTGCCATTGCAGATCCATTTCTTTCAGATCATCAACATCAATCTGGTCATAGTCTTCATCCAACATAGCTGGATCAACAATCTTCCCCTGAATGTAGTTCTCATAGGAAGCAATAAAAGAAGCATAGAGAGCAAACTGCTCTTCAGCAGATTTGACACTCATAGGCATCTTAGAGTAGTTGTTGCTAGGAATACTTGGAGAGCAACTACTCTTGCTTGCTTGCGGTTTAGAAGCACTAGATCCACCTGCTACAAAGCAAACATCACCATTCGTGTTGACTGACACATGCCCCTCATGTGATGAGTTGGCACCCGACTCTCCCTTCGAGTAGTAGGGAGCTGATTCAGTCTTCGAACCTGAACTAGAGTTGACTTTAGCACCATACATACCTGGATTTTGAACCTGATCCGTAGGTGTCTCCTTTCTAACCATGTTAAGCTCAAAGGTTCGGAGCTTGTTGACTGCCGTTTCCAGATCATATTGGGGAAAGTCTTTGTCTTCCCTCATCAGCACCATGTACATCTCCCATTTTGGTGGGAGAGCATCAAGAAGCTTCTCAACTATCTCTTCTTCTCGGTAAGAAATCGAATAGTTGCTCAGTTCAGTCATCAGATGATAATATCGGGTGATGATATCATCTAGAGATTCATTCTTCAAATACTTGAAGACTGAGAACTGGGTTTTGAGCAATTTGATCTTTGAAGCACGGTTTCCCACATTTCCTTCAAACCGGTTCTCAAGAGCTTCCCACAGCTCTCTTGCTGTCTTGTACTTTCTAAACGTATGAAGGATCTCTTGTGGAAGAGACATAGTGATAGCAGCATGAGCCTTGCTCTCGGCCTCATACATCTTTTTCTCTTCATCTTCCATTTTGCTGTACTTCTTGATCTGATCACGACCTTCGTACTCCATAGTTGGTGGAATATAACCATCCTGGATGCATACCCACATTTTCGCATCCTGGTACTTGATATATTGTTCGAACCGATCCTTCCAGGCAACGAAATCGGTTCCCTTCAGCAACCTTGGTGCTTTTGTAGCTGAGCCTGCTTCTACTTCCATCTTTACTAACTCAGAGATGTTAATTGATGACATCTTTCTCGAAAACTAAGAAGCCCGAAAAAATCAAAAAAAAATTCTTCTGAAAAGTACTGTAGGCGAAGTTACGGATAACTTCGCTTAGACTTAACTTCGCTGGATCTTTCTTAAATTCGCGTGACTTGGCGAAGTTGAGTGTAACTTCGCTTAGGGTAAGCGAACTTAGGAAGTAGGCGAGGTTGTAGAGAACTTCGCTTGAGTTAGGCGAACTTGAGAAGGTAGGCGAAGTTGTGGATAACTTCGCTTAACCTTATATCTTCGCCGAAACCCTACGAACAGTGACGGCAACTTCGCCTGATGAACACGAAGTTTCTGCAGATCTGATTTCTGGGTTTTTCGAGGTTTTTGACGGTGTAAAGGGTTGAATACGATGGTAGGAGGTAAGAATGACACAAAAACACAGAAAACACGTCCCGCGAATAGTTGAAACGGGACGTTTTCTACACCCGCGTGAATATCCCGAACCACACAATCGAGCCGAAGCTCTGATACCAATTGTAGGTTCCCTGGATGGATCAACACGAGATATCTCGATCTACGTAGGTGCGGAATCCCTGCGTAGGTCGTTACGAGCGTATAAGACACGAATAGATCAAACACGATACGATAAACAAACACGTTATATTATAACCGAAACACGTGATATGAATCACTGACTACAAGAAACTCTCTGGTTTACACGTTACACACGATATCACGATCTATATCTTATGTTCTCAAACCAGCCGTTACCTAGCATATATATTCACGACAACTTCGCCTGGCATGTTCAGGCGAAGTTGTCCATAACTTCGCTTGACTAACAAGTTCGCCTGATAAGCGAACTTGTCAGTAACTTCGCTTAAACATAAACAAAACACAATTAACATTACAGACTCGATTACAGACACTAGACTATGAACTACTGACATTATGCACCAACACATGATGGTAATAACTCACTTATGATAATTTTCTCTCTCCACATGCAATGCACATGTCAATTCATCCATTATTTTAAAACGTGTATAACCTTTTCATACGACATTTTTGTTAGAAAATAAATTCACCTTAATAATCGATATTTTTTTATCTTTAATACGAATATCATATTGTTATATAGAAATTTTAAAAAAATAGTGGGGTTTTTTATATTGTGTTATAGGTTGTTTATTGAGTTTTTTAATTAGGTTTTTCAATACATTGTGTTATAGATTTTGGCACTTGTGTTTTTCAATTGGTACTCATATTAAAGATAAAAATTAAAACAAAGATTACGTCATTACGTGTTTGTGTTCGTCATTGTGTCCTTAAGCTCAACATTTGTCTTTCTACTTATCATTGTGTTGTAGTAGTTGTGTACTACGTTCATGGTCTTTTGTTCGGGATTGACATGTGTCATTCACCTAATTTGAGAAAATAGTATTACGTTCATTGTGTAATATGTAGTTTCCATTGTGTTTTAAATTTCAGGTCATTGTGTTATATGTATTCACCATTGCGTTTTACGTTTCAGGTCATTGTGTTATATGTATTAATCATTGTGTTTTACGTTTCAGATTATTGTGTAATATGTATTCATCATTGTTTAGGTATTAGATAGTTTGTTGTTATTTTATCATTATATTGTCATATTTTTATTACATAACAGTGTTATTAGTATTTAAAAAAACACAATGATGAGTTGAAAGACACAATAACATAAAAAGACACAACGGTAAGCAAAAATACACTATGATGTAATTTTTATATAACGAAGTCATACTCATATTAAAGATAAAAAACGCTTGTTATTATGGTGATTATTTTGTAAAAATATAATCATATGAAAAAGTTATAGACGCTATGTAACTTGCATGTGGAGAAAGAAAATATGTATTATTACTTTTATACGATTTTCCTTTGGTAACCACTTGACACATGTCAATTAATTATGTTTTCTTACACTTATAATTTTTATTGGCATTTGTAGAGTAGCTCAACCCACAAAGTAAATGAAAAAGGTTCCATAGTGTTTGGAAAGTTTAAAATATACTAATGAAATAAATGCAAATAAGACCAAGTTGGTTCAATCCATGCGTGGGAGTATGTAACATCATACTTTTGAAAATAATAAATAAAAGAATTTTGTTTATAATAGCGTGTTATTATTTAGTTAAGTTAAGTAATAATGAGTAAGGTCGTGAGTTTGGAAATAAAAGATGGTTCATGGACTGGTATGGGCCTTAAGGTCCATGGGCTTACCATATATAAACACCATAAACCTTCCATAAACCATAAAACCCTCATTCCATCCTCCTTGCCTCCCTACATACTCAAAAACACACAAACACTCTCCTCCAACCCTGGCCCAAATCCAAGCTACAGGAGGGCAGATTTCGTGATCACCTAACATCTTTAACAACTCGTATTTCTCGTTTATTATATTAATATCCACTACCGACATGTATTCTTTTTCGAGTAAATTAATCAATAAAATATTTAAATTACTTTTCTTTTTTTCTTCATTCATTATTTTAACTTTGTTAAGTATACAAAATCCACCCCAAACTTAGTTTTAACCCCTTTTTCATCCACACATGAAATGCATGGACCATTTTGCAAATCTGCCTAAAGATTATATTATAATCTTTAACCCAAATCCATACCCATGTCCAAACCCGTATCTATGTTCCAAACTCGTAACCCATTGATTTCTTGTGCCTAAATTAACGTGGTATAATCAAAATTACTTCACCAAATCTTTTGTTTTGCCTAAAACGATCTACACCGATATGTTAACTAGAGTATGAGATCAAGAATTGATCCTGTTGTTCAAAATATGTCACCGTCATAGATCAACATATTATTATACCATTTAGAACATATAACAATTCAATTAAATTTGTGCACATACTCCTGCAGCATTCGCGAAGCTAATTCCCAAAGTAATTGCATCATGTTTGTTAATAGCGATTCAAGTTCAAGCTTTATCCGTCCGTCTCTTGTTCAATTAAACCATCGATTACTCATCGTTTCGGGCAGGGGTGTCAACTCTTGACACGACCCGAAACCCAACCCGAACCCGACATGGAAAAAGCAAGTTTTGGGTCAGCTAACACGACCCATTTAAAGAACGGGTCGTGTTCGGGTTACATGTTCTCTAAATAGGTCGAGTTCGGGTTGGCCTGTATAAAAATGGGTAGACCTATTAACCCATTTAATTTTAGATATTTTACGATTACTATTACCCAGCTAAGACAACTAGCATTTAGCTTGACATAAAAACTTATAAAAGTACAAGTGGGATCTATGGACAAAGCCTATGAAATCATTACACGTGTAAACAGGTAGCCAACTAAGACGGCTAGATTAGTCCCCTCTTTTAAATTAGATAACTAGATTTAGCTCCATATAACACATGTATTATTTTGATTGGTTGTTTTCATGGACCCTCTTAGGACCCCATTGCACTTTGAAGGTTTTTGGTAGCGGTTGAATGCAAAGCATATTCTATATGTCATCTCCTAATTGGCTTATTTTAACATATCTATTTTGAAAACGCTAAGACCACGCGTAGTCAAAACTAGGCACACCCGAGCATTTTGTGCCATGTAACACCTAGTAATCTTTTGGGAATTTTACAAAAAAATGGGTGTAGTGGGAAAACGCCCCAAAATGTCCCTTCCCCCTCTCACAAAACCCTCAAAATGTGAGCCACACCAACGTTATGTACATAACTTTCACCCCCCAAACTGCCATCCAAAACGTGGTCGTGGTGGTGGTGGTGGTAGGGGGGCGGTCTCTGTCATTTTGGCCTCAAAACATCTGGATAACTTTCCGACTACAACGGTCTAAGAGTCAAAGTCTGTTTTATTAATAAGGGTGGTAAAAACGTCTATTTTAGTTACTCTCCCTTTAAATTTGCTTAGGTTCTGCCCTTATGGAATATAAAAGAAAAGCAAAATGAGAGAAACAACTCTAGTTAATTTATAATATAAATTCGATATTTTTTCCCTTTTATATACGAGCCTTGTATGTGATCGTTTAGGCTCGTCGAGTTTTAATGAGTCTAGTGTACAAAAGATGGTTTGGGCTTCTATCGATATTTTCACATTGTACGGTCGAGCTCGAGCTCGAGCTAAGCTTTGGCTCGTTTAAGGTAATCTACACGAGTTCGAACTGAGCTTAGGGGCTCGTTAGATATTTCTCAAATTATATAAAAGCAAAAAAACATGTAAATTTGGTGCTCGAGCTTTAGAAAACTCGAGCTCGGCTTCACTCATTACCACTAACGTGAAATACAACTTGAATATTTTTTTTAAGATTTTATAAACTAATTAAAATCTTGAATAGGTAAATTTATATAAGACGTATATTATTTTCTAATTTTGTGAAATGTTTTTCGTCAAAGAATGTCGTACATGCATTGATATGCATCTCAATGAGATATTACTCCAACCGAGTTGGTTAGACTATATAAATGGCAAAAAAAAAATACTATACTGTTAAAGTGTTAATTGGTTGTTTTCATTATTAAATCGTCATTAAAAGGGATTAAACTTATTACGCTAGCTATGCCTCCCTTTGTGGTACATTTAATTCTAACTAGTAGGCTCACCCCGCGTTAGGGGTGGGGGGATATATTTTTTATTGCTATACTCTCTTTTTTTTATACTCTGTAGAGTGAGTACTGTTGGTTATAGCATACGATATTAAATAATTAATCGTAAATACTTTATTTCCTTTTTGTCAACACCTCTGGTATTTACAATCATTATCTTCCTATGACCTCCTGTCTTGACGGAAATAAAAATGAGTCCAGGACTCCAGGTTTCATAACAAAACTCAGAGATGTTGACAAAAAGGAAATATTTTATATCATAACTGTTCTTCTTAAGAAGAACTTTCGAATTTTTACATCATTTTTTTGGGAGAGTGTTCGATGCCCCTTCCCTTATAAACATTACAATATATATAGAAAGGAAAATGAACGTAAAGTTCTCTTTGCTTACGTAAGTGCTTACGTAATTTTTACATCATTGAACCTGGGTGGGGTCCTAATTACGTGTCCTCCATTATTTCACTGGAGGCTGTCGCTTAGCCTGCTTTATTCACATGCTTGCTTTTCTTTAATCGATGTACCCATGCGTAGGGTCTAATTCACGTGTATCCTCTATGATTTCGTCTGTGAGGAGGTCACTTTCTCCGCACTCTTCACAAGTATGATCTTCTATAATGCGTGCAAGTTCTTGACACAATAATTTTTTGGTGGCAGGACCTACATCGAGACGGTTGGAGATAATTCTCTGCTCAATGGTTTCTATGGCGTGCTTTTCATGCACAGATATAGGGGTTCCACTGTAACTAATAATTACGCAGTTTTGGCTGCAGTAATTGATTTTTTTTAAACTTCCAACCGTAATTTGTTGAAGGGTTTTTAGAATTTTTAGATATCCATTGACTCTAATGGAGACCCAGTTGCTAACGTCTTCTCGTTCTTCCATTATTTTAGAAGGTTGGACATTTCTTGTTTTGGCTATTCCAACTTCTAACACATGTAGAGCGGGAAAACTTCTTCCTTGATACCAATCTGGTAATGCTGAAGTGCATTCTATGTAGATTATGGCATCTTTTGCTGCTGCTATTTTCTTTCGGAAGGTTTTTATAGCCTTCTTCATTCCTTCTGTAAACAAATTGATTTCTTGTAAGTTTGCTGAAGGATAAATATTTTTAATTAATCCAGCCGAAAATGCTAGATTAACTAGATGGGGATCTGCTCCTGGACAGAAGTTGTATAGACTCTTTGTCATTTTATCTTCTGTGAATATGTGCTCGACTTCAAATCTTCGTGACTAAAAGCCCTAGCTTTTGACCAAACTGATCGGAATTCGTCTAGAGTGATTAGATCGATTTCTTCATTTTGGATTTCAATTCATTTCTCTATTCTTTTTTCAAAGGGTAAATTTGAAAAGCTAACCGGTGAGGTTTTCTTTGTTTTTGTTACAGGCATGGGAAAGACGATAATCCTTAAAGGTATTTCTTTCTTTCCGAATTCTGCTGAATACCTTGTGGCTTCTTGTTGAGCTTGTAATCGGGAGCCGAATTTTTTGTAGGGAACTGTTGTATGCTGATCGTATTTTGAGACAATAGCCCAGTCTTCATAGATTCCTCTGTGGTCTCCATAAAAAATGACGTAGAACCTCGTTTTTTGATTTCATGGAGATGTCACCTTTTGAGCATAGGTGGTTTTAATAGTTTTTGGCAAACTATCAGCCGTGAACGGATTTGATTCGTTTTTACCGGAGCCTTTTGCTTCTGGACTAGAAGATGATTGTGGCTCATCTTTGTCATATGTATGCTTTTTCACAAAGCATCATGGATCAACGAACTTGATTTTTCTTTACCTTTAGTCGTTTGTAATGGAATAGATTCTGTTTTTAGACTTTTGTCTTCCTGTACAAAATTTACAGTTTTGGCGTTAAGCAACTCATTGTATAGCTATTTGCTATCGCACAGCTTGTAATTCTATTAAAAGAAAATTTTCTTTTAGGCGTAAAGCCTTGATTTTTTCTTTCTCTTCTTCCATCACATTTGTTTTTCTAGATATGGTTGTGATGAGTTTTGTGAAAGGGACGTATCTTATTTATAGAGAAGGATTACGTCATTGCTTACGTATTCTTAAAATCACGTGTCAAGCTATCAGCTAGCACGTTTTTTTGGTCCTTCAAGATGTTCAATGTTAATATCTCGAAAACCACATTTGCCATCTGACGAGGCGTCCTTGTTTGTTATCTCCTGAAATTTTTGTTTTTAGGAAATAAGTGAAATTTTTGTTATCTGTCCTGACCAGAAATTTTACAGGGGTTAGATAAATAGAAAATTTTGAAATGGTGTTTTTTACCGCCAGTAATTCTTTTTCATTACTGTGGTAATTCTTTTCAGCTGGTTTAAAACTTCCAGAGGTGTATTTACAAATTTCCTCTCTATCAGCTGTTTTTGCCTTTAAGACCCCTCCCCAAAAATCATTTGAGGCATCGGTTTCAATTATAAGGGAGTCTTCTTCTTTTGGAAGATAAAGTCTTGGAAAGATTTTTAAGTTTTTCTTTATCTTTCTAATATAGTTAGTATCGGATTCTTTCCAATCCCATACATAATCATTTTTTAATTTTACCTGTAGCGGCTTTCGGAGCTCTGCAAGCTTTGGAATGTAGTTTTCTGCATAAGTTAAAACACCAAGAAATATTTGTAGATGTTTTTTATCTTCTAAAGTGTCTGGAAAATTATGTAAATTTTCCAAAATATGTTTTTGTGGGTAATGAGTACCTTGATCTATTTCAAGACCTAAAAAAATTATCTTTGTTTTAAAAAGATTTGCTTTCTTTATTGACAAAATAATTCCATAGTTTCCAATTGTTTTTAAATCTGATAAAATATGAAAATAGTGATGTTCCTCAGAGCTAGAAAATATTATAATATTGTCTACGTAGACGGTACAATAATCTTCTAATCCCCTTAAAGCATTCTACATATGTCTTTGAAATATGCTAGGTGTTTGTTTTAATCCGAAAGGGACTACCTTCCATTGGTAATGACCATCAGGACATGTAAATGCAGGTAAAAACTGATATTCTTCGTCTAACAGTACCTGTCATAAACCACTTTTGCAGTCGAAACTATAAAATATAGTTTTTCCTCTTAAGAGGGTTAATAGTTCTTGCATGCAAGGAAGATTGTGACTATCTCCTATTGTTGCTGCGTTTACTGCTTTATAATTTACGACCATTCGCTTCCTTCATCTTCTTTTCTCAGCTTCATTTTCAACTAAAAAGGCTGGTGACATGAGGTGATTTACTTGGAATAATTAATTTTAATTCAAGTAACTCTTTAATTTGTCCTCAATGCAAGGATAAGGACGACTTAAATAAAAATAAAATGAAAAATAAAGTCGGACTACAAAAAAATAAAAAAATCTAAAAATTAAAAATAAAAGCAAATAAAAAGTTAACAAGCTAGATAATGGAAAAGACTTAGCTGGTAATATGCACATGAAACATGATGCCAAAGTCTTCTTTCCATGAATGTCCTCCAACTACGAACGTGCTCAGCAAATGGTAACTCCTTCTTTCATCCACGAACGTAAGCGGCAAAACCAAACAAATATGCTAAAAATGTATCTTATCATAGTGATAGATATTATGCAATTAAAGTGTTTCACATCAATCAACAAATAAAACATGAAAAATTAGCAGCAAATAAATAAATATAAAGTATACGGCTCCACTGCAACTCCATCCCCACACTTGTCTTTTTCATTAAATTCTTACTTGGGAATCGCCTCTCTAGCTCATACAATCTTCAAACTCGCAAAACTTAAAAACGCAAAACAAAGTTGAACTACAAAAATTACGTTAGTGACTCAAAGAAAATTTAATGGAAAACAGAAATAAAAATAAAATAGAATATACAAACTCTACACTTGAGTTTTCACTCAAAAACCCAGGTTATGAGAATCACGTAGCGGATCGAGTGGAGCTTCCTCCACCTCGGTAGAACTCCAATGCCCTCGAAGATATCGACTCATGATCCGACCATTCGTCAACCTTTGTCTTCTTCTTTTTAACACCACGCACCTTCTCAAACTTTCGCTTACCACCACCCATTTCTCCAACACACTTCACCATTTCCCGAGAACTCGAAACCTCTGGTTCCTTCCCTACACTTAAACTCACAGAACGAGAACCGTCAAGACTAGGATCCATGCCCGAGATAAATGATTCTATCGAGTAAACTGGGTGACATGGATCAATGAGACCGTCTAGACCACTCGGATGTCTCATGGACTTCGCCAAATAAGTGGCACTTTCATCACCGGCTCTTAGAGTGATCTTACCTTCAAACACATCAATGACCGCCCTAGCGGTACGTAAGAATGGACGACCCAAAATGATAGGAACTCTCTCGTCGGCCTCCATATCCAAAACAACAAAATCAGTGGGGAAAACCAAATTATCTACCTTAACGAGCAAATTCTCTACGACACCCCTCGGATACGTAACGGAACGATCGGCTAAAGACAACATCATACGAGTAGGGGTGCACTCTCCTAGGTCTAGATTTTCATACAAAGAATATGGCATGAGGTTTATGCTAGCTCCTAAATCGGCCAATTCTGGACTTGTCGTATCACTTCCGAAAAGACATGGAATGGTAAAAATACCGGGGTCGGGTAATTTTTCCGGTACTTTATTAAGAACTACTGCAGAAAACTCTCCATTCAACGGTACAGTAGACAACTCCTCCAACTTATCCTTTCTTTTAAGAAGGTCTTTCAAAAATTTGGCGTATTTAGGCATATGCTAAAGAACTTCGACGAACGAGAGGTTGACATTCAATTGGCTAAATATATTGAGAAAATGCCCGTAATCTTTCATATACTTTTGATTCTTTAGACGAGCGGGATACGGGACATAAGCAAGGCCAATGGTGTGTGGTGGTGGCCGGACTCCAACCGGCTTCTTCTCGGTGTTTTTCTTAACTTGCGGCTCTATGATTGGTGTTGTACTTTGTGACTTACCCGGAGCCTCAACCTCTATCTCCTCATCCACCAACTTATCTTCCCCATCTTTCTCAATTTCTCTACTAAATACCTCCGGACCGAAAACCCTACCATTACGAGTGGAGATGGCTTTCAATTGAGCAGCCAGATTAGTTTGAGGAATACCCGAATACTGACCTGGGGGCCTTTCTTCTAAACGACGAGCAATATCACCAACAGTCCTTTGAATATCGAGAATAGAAGATTGTCGATTATTGAAGAGCAAATCGTGTTCGGCAAACTTTTTCTGTGTAACTTGATCTCTCTCCAAGATTTGCTTCATCATCTCTTCCAAACGCCCAATTCCACCGTTCAACTCTTGCACGTTATTTTGAACATTAGTACCATCGGTGTTATTATTATTAAATAACCGACCTTGTCCTGGAGCAGAAGAATTTTGAAATTCGGGTGGTGCATCCGACGGACGCCAGTTAGAATTATTCTGATTCGGGTTCTTGTAAGTGTTCCAACTCTGACTGTTGTTATTATCTGTGTTGGGGAACCTATTCTGACCAGCAGCAAAATCGACCTGTTGATTCATCACCGGGCACTCCCACGTACCATGTCCACCCCTACAAAACTCGCATCTTTCCACCTTAGCCTTCAGCTCCTTAACCTCTCTAGTTAGTGATTCCAAAGTAGCAGCCACACTAGTATCCAGATTAACCTGGTGTACACCTCGAGCGGACGAGGATGTACTGCTAACGGCAGTGGAATTCCCGCGTTATGGCTTTTTGGAATAAACGGATTGAGCAAAGCTTTCAAACATTTCGTTACATTCGGTGACATTCTTCTTTTCCAGTAAACTTCCTCCCCCGGTCGTGTCGAACCGAACTTGGGTTTCGTAGTTCAGCCCATTGTAAAATTTCTCCACAAGAGCCCATGGTGTGAGACCATTCTGTGAGCAACGGGCTAGCATGTTCTGAAAACGCTCCCAAACAAGATAATATTTCTCCCCTGGTTTCATGTGAAAAGAATGAATTTGATCACGAAGAACAGCCGCTTTAGCATGTGAGAAGTACTTCTTGATAAAAGCTGAACGTAACGCCTCCCAAGTAGTGAATGTTCCAGGTGGTTGAGTGTTAAGCCAAATAGCAGCTTTACTTGCAAGTGAAAATAAAAATAAATGTAAGAAAATAGCATCTTCAGTAGCACCATGTACATTAAAAGTTTTCAAAATGCGGTAAAGTCGGTTAATGTGCGCTGGTGCATCCTCGTCATCACGCCCATGAAACTGATTAGTTTGAACGATGTTGTTCATGACGTATGACGGAATCTTCCACGAGTTGGGATTGTTGATTGCGGGAACGACGATGCATGATTGGTTTCCGGCTAAACCATCGAAGGCTTGAGCAGCAATAGTTCTATCGTCGGCCATTTGATCTTGATTTCTCGGACTTTCAGGCGGTGAACTGGGTGGTGACGAATTTGGTGTAGACGCGGGTTCTGACGGTTGTTTCTCTGTTGACGAGCTGACCTCGGTCTTCAACGGAGAAAAATCCAGATTATCCAGCGGTGGTTCTTGCGAACGAAGATGTGGCATAAACCTGAAAAACGCAACAGACCAAGTGAGTAGACTCGAATACTTAAAAATAAAAATAAAAATAAACTAAAACTTAAATTAGACTCCTACGACTCAGACGAAAATAAACAAAATAACACGAATGTAGAAAATAAGTCCAATTAAAACTAATAACGCAATCGCCAAGAGTCCCCGGAAACGGCGCCAAAAACTTGATGTGCTAGAAACAGTCAATTAAATATTAACTAAATTAAACAAGTAATAAAAACTAGACCTAAGACTCAACTACACAAAACATCGGCATGTGAACCGATCAATTGTACTAAAGCTAAGTAAGTCCGGAATATCGAACCCACATGATTCTATAAATTACTTTAATTAACTAATTAGACTCGACTTAAGACACGACTATTTATTATTAATGTTTTAAGGGGGATTTTTAAACTAATATTAAACTAAGAAATTAGATTAACAAGTAAACGAGAAAACAAGCAATCAAACACAAGATCGAAATCAATCAGAGAAGGAATCTACCTAGGTAAGAATCTCATGCATCAACAATCATCAAGCAATGGACAACTAATATGATATGGAAACTGATTTCTAAATATAACAAACCCTAAAGGACCCTTGACCAAATCAAACGAAATCCCAAAGAAAAGTTATTAGATTATTAAGCAATCACTTATATTGATTTCCTTACAGTTATCAAATAGGGTTAATTAATAGTATCTAAAGCAAGCAATCTTACGAAACACAAAGCCCTAGATAACTTGATAAACTAAACACGATATCATGAACAAGGATCAACACAATAAGCAAGAATATTGTCACTAATCTATCCTAGCATGCGATTGACCAAGACACATGAACAACTCCTCACCTTACAGCTATTGGAATTCAGCAGAACATTTAAAACACTAACCAACTATCAACAAGCTTCTATGATCTAATGGACCCATTCAATCACAATAATCAAAACACCAAGTAATGATTAAACATAAACCCTAAATCTAAAGAACACAATAAAGATAAAAGATCTATGTGAAGCAATAGTTAATAATCAATCAAGATAACAAATACTCATGTATCATGAAAGCAAAATCAAGTCTTTTACTATTAATAAAACGAAACCATAATCAAAACATTAGTCCAAAGCAAGAATCAAGCGTCAAACATGTTCATCAAACCTAGGTAGACATGAAGTCTAGCCTAGAATCATTATTAAAAACAAATCCAAACAAAGAAAACAAAAGAGAATCATGATAAATAACAAGAACGAAGAAAGTAGAGCGATAAAACCCTTAAGACTCCTTCCTTGATTGATTGAATGAACACTAATCGATCTCTAATGTAATCAACCTCCAAAGAACCTTTAAACTCTTGCCTTTTCTCTCCAAAAACGGCTGCCAAAGGTTGTTAATTCGTTTAGGTTTGCATCCATATATATATATATATATATATAACGAGCTGGGCCTGAAAAAATGTAAAATAATGCTGAACAGAACCCCTAGACGCCGCGCGACGGGCTTGGCCTCCCCCAGTCGCGCGGCGCGGCTTGCTTTAGGTGGAAATTTCGTTTTTTGCTTTTTATATTATTAAATCTTGTAAAATGTTTTCCTTGAACTCCAAGTAACTATTAGAAACTTCTAGACCTTCTTTCCTTGACTCCAAAGCCACCATCTACATGAAAACAAATCAAAACTCTAAGTGAACTAATCATGTAATCATTGACGAGCAAAAACGAACATAAACTTCGCATGAAAAGATATAAGAACTACGTTTAACATGCAAGACACCAAACGAATCAAAACATGATAAATATGAAATAGTTGACTCAAAACCTTAATTAATAAAAGATAAACAAAACTCGAACTAAAACGAACTCAAAACATTAAATAAACATAACTATACAAGGGATTCGAGATGTATAAATAGACGTATATCACCCATGACCCATAATATAAATACTATAATTTACCCTTAATCCATTCATTTCCATTCCATTCCATACACCACCCAAAACACACACTTAGCTCTCTCTCCCTAGTCGAAACATAGAAGAAGAATCGATTTCCGACCCGAGGTAATGATAGTATGATATTGTAGAGATCTAAACCCGTTAGATCTAGTCACGAAACGACGAGCCGACACTCTTAAATCGTTAAAGTCACGAGATCCGGGTGGAATCGGGTGTAAACCAATCATAAGATGAGTTTAGGGGTCACCCTATCTCAAATTTGGATCGGACGGGACGAAAAACGGTGAAGAACGGTGGAAAATAACTGAGATCTCGTTTTTCCGGCGAGATCCCGATTTTCCGGCGATGACGGCGCCGGAAATGATGTATGAGGTTAAGAGAATCTCAGGGAATATTCTGACATTCTCTGACCTAAACCTTATTCGTTAACGGAGACTTAACGAATTAGAAGGTAATTCGTTATGTCATTCGTTAATGGGTGATAACGAAGTAGACACAATTCGGTAAGCCTTTCGTTAAGGAAAAAACGACGAACTAACTCCAATTCGTTAATAGTTCGTTAAGGAAGAACTGACGATGAACCCCCATTTCGTTAAGGGTTCAGTTCTTTAAAGGACCGGTTCATTATAAAGGTCCAATTCGGTATGAAAGATTACGAACTAGAATAACGAATCAGCTAAGCAAAGATAACGAATCAGCTAACGAATCAGGACAACGAAGCTTGATAACGAATCAGATCATGTGATAGATAATGAATTAGACTGTGATCTGATAACGAATTAGGCTTAATTCGTTATAGAAAATGTGATGGCGAATGAAATAATAATTTAAAATTCTATAAAATAATAATTTATAGATCATGTGTTCGACCCCAGCCAGGGGCTCTGCTCCTTGGACCTTGCTAGGGGCTGCCGCCCCTAGAACCCCGCTTCTAGGGGTGCTTCCCCCGGACCCCCGTTCGTTGAGGGTTATAATTAGACTAGAAACGCGTTATGGGTAGTGATAGTTAATTGATATGTGTAATTGTTATACAGTTAGTCGCGCACAGCTAAAGAAGGGAATAACTATAAACGGTGAACGTAATCGAATTCAGGTGAGTTTCTAGCCCCATTCCTTGTTGTGTTTTCGGGGCTGTGTGCATACTCGATGTGATTAGTTAATACACTTACCTTAAGTGGTAAGTGTATGCCATATATGATATATATGTGATAGGCATGAATGATTGCTTGTCGGTACGCGAACAATTTACGGATATTGCGCGTACGGTCCGGTTAGAGATAAAGATATGAATGTTATATGTAACGTATGGATGATGTATGAACATTATAAATGAGCACTTATCGGGGCGTGAACGATCTTCGGATATTGCACGTATCGACAACGGGTATGACTGTTGAATGAATGATGTAAAGAACTCCTAGAGTGTTCTTATGCTACAATGTACTTATTGTATATGTGAAGTATGTGTGTACAGGTACATGAATGGTTTGTGAGTTCTACGTCCGACATAGTAAGTTAGGATGGTAAATCTCTCTAACTTCTGTTGGACATAGACTTGACAGGTGATGGCGTAGTTAAGGACTGCGGGCCTTATACGTGATATAGAGGATAGATGTGAACGTAGATAAGGACGGTGGGCCTAATACGTGTTATAGATAATAGACGTCAACGTAGATAAGGACTGTGGACCTTATACGTATTGTAGATAGGCGCCAGCATATGAAAGGACTGTGGACCTTATATGTGTTGTAATTGTATTTGTAGCGTAGGGGAGAACTGCGGACCTCGTACATGCTATGAACTAGGTTGTAACATAGGGAAGGACTGCGGACCTTGTATGTGTTGTGAATATAAGGTGGTATAGGGAAGGACTACGGACCTTGCACGTACCATATTTGGTGAACATAGGTAGGGATTGCGGACCTTTTACGTGTTCACGACCTTATGTATAGGTATAGACGGTGGACTATGAACATACTCTCGGTAGGCTGAGGTAGGTAATAGTATGTATGCATGAATGTATGTGGGAAAGGTAATTGGTAAGGTATGGATATGTATCTTCAGATATGTATGCATGTATGATATGTGTATGTTGTATGTCGCCTGATTAACTAGAACTCACTCAGCGTAGCTGACTTTTAGTATGCACGCAGGTGATTACATTTAAGGAGCTAGCATGAGGAGGGCACATTGCATGGATTGAACGGTTGGCATCTGAAGATGAAAGAAATGATGTTTTAAATATGATGTTTTATGTTATGGTTTTAAAGAAAAGATTAATGTTTTGTATCGGATGATTAGAACGATGTTAACGAGTAAATCCAACGTCCTAAGGTGAGGCACCGGTAACGGGGTCTTACATCTGTTAATGATTCTCTTATCAACAACAACCATTTTAATAGGAAAATTAATTCCATCTCTGAATTGTGCTTTTAGTAGGATTTTTACTGCTCCTATATGCACCATGTTCATTGATTTTCTTAATTCGGGCTTAATAGTTAAAAGTCTTTTTGCTATTTCTCCTCTTGTTAAGAGTGGCAAAAATACTTTTCCCGGTGTATCCTTTACGTCTACTGAAAATTCTTCAGTATTAAAGCAGTAAAGGATTTTATTTTTTCTTGAAAAAGCTTTTGAGACCAAGCTTTGTAAACTATTAGGTTGATTAAAAACCTGTCTATTATCAAGCTTAAACTTAAGCTTACTTATTTTTTGTTAATTCGTCAGAATTAATCATGTAATCTGACTGAAAACCTCTTTCATTTTCACTGAAGTTTATAACTTCAGTATTTTTGTTGATATGATTCACTGAAGTTGATATGATTCACTGAAGTTTATAAACTTCTACCCTTGGTCCTCTTGTGAATAATAATTTTGAAAGTTTTGCATCCAATCCGTCACCAAGTATAAAATATATACACCAAACAAACAAAATCATGTTCACATGTTACCATGGTACAACAGTTTCTCTCAATAACACAATCTTAAATTTATGTTTTTATTTTTTAAGTAATATAGTTAAAATATGTATGACTGTATCACAATTCACACATGTTGACCAACACACTTAAAATGGTATCACCTACCATAGGAATGGATGTTTCTCTTTCAAATACATAATTAATTTAGCTGATAAATAGCTAGAATGATGATCGAGCACGTTTTCCTACCTCCCTAGAAAGCATTTTAACATCCTCCTTTGTTAAATGACATGGACGCCTCAACCATAGTCCTCCATCAAAAGCAATGGTCAAACCGTTCACATATTTACCCACATATGATACAAGATAGATACGTGGACGACTCAACCACAGTCATCCACCAACAACAATGGTCATCCCATACACATATTTACCCGCATATAAGTCAATATAGAAGGCAGGAACCGCAATATATAAACTTTGACTTGCACATTACAAGTTTTTGTCAAAGTTTGCAGGTTAACAAATCTAGTAAGGCCATATATTTCAAACTTTGTGTGCATAGTTAACCCATTGTTACGATATTCATATACATATAAACACAACAATTGACCTTCATCATGACCATTATAGAAAGTGAAATTACCTGAACTTCAAATCCTACAACCCTTGTCAAGGCAGTTTGATCGTCATTATAACTGAACAACCCGTCTCCAAGAAGAAGTTTTAAATGTGTTGAGAAGGTTTGAGTAACCAAGATTCGACCCTTTGTGTCTTGATGCATTATCGAGTCATATATATGGGTGGACCATTCTTGATTTTGCCCCCACACACAACACGTGAGCCACTGGAAAAAAAAAACAAAATCAAAATAAAAAGATAAATCCAGCCTCAAATCCCAAAATACAGGAATTTGGTAATAGATTTGTGCAAGCCTCTTCCACATCCTAAAATATAAAAGCGAATTTAACACATTATACATGTTTAACACTTCAACCTAGTTACGCAACCTTACAAAAGAGAGCAAAAAACACGCTTTGAAAAACAGTGATTTCTTTGCAAAGTATATTTACCTCGGTAAAACTGGAGCAAATGTAATCTTACCATGCATTCTTCATCTTTTCCAAGTTTTTTCGTGCCACCTGCTACAAATAACTAAACCATAAATCTAATATCTAATTCAAGAACCCAAAGTTGAAAAATTATAACAAATAAACCATAAAATGGGATTCTTTCAGTTCCTCTATTCTAAAGTTTATCAAATTGCAGGTACGCTTTCCAACTTACAATTGATCGAATGGGCGGAAGCTCTCTATTTTGTTGCTATGTAAGCGAATAACCTGCATTTCATCTTGTAATTACCTTAATTTTGTTAAATCGTTGAATAATTAATTAAAAGAAAACTATGAATATTACCTTAGAGAAGCAGTGTAATAACACCTGAGTGGTATGGTTTTGCCTAGTTATACTTTATTAATGTTAATATGTATTGGTAATGATAAACTCTGATATTCATAAACGGTAAAACACAAAGGCGTTTAATATTAAATTGAAATCTATTGAGCCTTCTACTAATTCAAACTAAAGCATGCTTGTTGTATATCTAATTGTTGAATTGAACAATTACCTTAGAGAAACGATGAAAATCAGGGTTTTTAGGGTTTAATAAAATGAAAGAAAGAACGAAGTAGCGATACCCACATAAAACCACTGTCAGAAACGGGGAGCAATGTCGCAACACACCACCTTTGTGTTTTACCGTTTATGAATATCAGAGAACAAATGATGGTCCATACACCCACCAGACCACTTCGACACCACACCACCGCCACTTAGGGTTCTGAAATGGAACCCGACAATAGTTAGTGATGATCGACGATCGGAAAGGGATGAACCGATCACTGTAGGCTCCGGTGATTTGGGCAAAGGCGATGTCGATAACTCGGATATCGTTAAGTTCGATCAAATCTGAAGAGAGAAGAGAAGATGAAGATGAAGATGAATGTGTGATAGCAGTATGAGCGATCGATGCCTAACACAATGACACGTCTAGCTTTTTCTCTCTGATCTGGAGCTTTTGAAAGGATACGTGGCTTAAAAATAGGATGTCTAGTTAATTGTTTAATAGGCTTGTACGTATAGAATAAAGAGTGATACATTTGACCTGTAAGGCACAACACATGATGCACTAAATCTCTTGAAATTGTAATATTATAAATAAGTTAAAAGAAGAACATCATAAATATAGAATTCCGTTGCCGGGACTTGAACCCAGGTCTCTCGGGTGAGAGCCAAGTATCCTAACCAACTAGACTACAATGGATTTTGGTACTTCTAGGATTTTGGTACTTCTAGATGTTAAATTCTAAATGAAGAACTACTATGAAAAAGCCATAACTATATCAAATAAATTACTCTGGATCAAGAATATAAAACGAATTTTCATACTGTGTTAACAGGCTAACAACAAATTACAAGTTTAACATGAAATTATATAAGACCATATATAGTGGGCGTGGCGTCTTCAGTCCACAAAAATAGCCCAAAGCGTCCAGGCACACCGCTCCCCGGGGCGCTTTTGGCTGGTTTTGAGTTGGGAGTGTTTCCTATAAAGCGTTTTTTTTATTAAAAAGAGAAAATTAACTAAATAAGTAATTAATTAGGTTTTGATTGGAGGGGCTTCATCCACTACACCATTTGTTGTAAAAATCCCCTATGGTGACATGGCACCACATGACGCAATACGCCCTTTAGGGGCTCCATCAACAACGCATGATCTAAAAATATTACATGCCTGAAATTAAATTATTGGTTTTGTGTTTTTAGTTGTCCTAAATAGCTTTATAAATCGTGTACTGAAAACTGATAACTTCAAGATTAAAGTTTTTCGCTTATACACACGAAACCAACAATTGGATAAGATGAAGAGTTACTATAATGATAAGTCTTTTATGTGAAATTTGAAATGTTAATCCGGCTTGTTTTGGCTTCGTCCTTATACCGTTAACCGTAAGATTAAACATTGTCTTTTACACCATGTTTGAATTTGAATTGTTTTATCTTTTTTAAAGATTCATTCCACCATAATTTGACTTAAAAAGGAGCTCCAACATTTTTTATGTTACCAAATATTCAAAGTTTTATTATTGATTTATAAAAATTTTAGTTTTATTAAAATATTCCAATTCGTAAGAATTATTATAATCGTTTTTTTCAAACAAGGTTAAGCTTACAACACTTTAAATGCATAAACTAAAGCATTTAACTCGAAACAACAACCTTTATATCCACTAATCTTCATAGTGTCCTTCGTTCATATAAGTCGAGTAGAAATGTTCTTAGGTAACAGCATTAATCGGTAGCAAATATGATCAAACGTACCAACACTCTCTTATAGCAAATGATCACAACTAGCAATGGCAATATGTAGTCAACATTTGACATTGAATAGTAACAATATGTTACTATGCTAGCGAATAATTAAAAAACTAATGAAAGTGATTAATGTTTCTATCTGTTTTGACATGCAGATACTAATAATGTAGTATTATGGTTGCCTATCCGAGCGCAAAGTCTAGCAAAAGTTTGTGACTTGTATAATCATAAGAGAACATAAAAATCTCATGAAGTTTTTCTTAGTTTCCCGGGTAACCACCCTAGACACTTTCACCTCACATAAATAATAAATAATATCACACGTCTTTCTTTATCCCTTGATCTCTTCATCTGTTATGTTTCTTCTAAGGTTTATTTTGCATGATATAAGAGAAAAACAACTAGAAACATGAAAGTTAGTTAATAACTTAATAGAGAAAACAAAGCAGAAGCATACTGCATTTGGGTTCTGTGCTAACTCTAAAGGATAAACAAAGTAATGATAATGTTAAAATACAAAGGACAACAAAAATATGAGAGGTAAGAATGAATTAAATCCATTGATTTTAGATTTGAATGGTGGAGATAAATTTAAGAATAAAAATCAACGAGAAGAGCTGTAACATCCCAATTTTTTCATTCGGTTATTAATAATAATAAAATATGATAGGATTAGTAGGTTTTTTAGGTGGAATTAATTATGGACCAAAAGGGAAAGATGGGCCTTAGGTCCATGGGCTTAAGGGAGTATAAATACCCCTTAAACCCTAATCCTTTCCATTTTTATCCATCTCTACACCATAGCCTACACCTTGATAAACACACAAACATTATCCAAATCCCGAGCCAAGATCCGAAGGTGGAAACCCGAACCCGTTGGTGCTAGATCGTTGTGACGGACCAAAACAACATCAAGACTAGACCGTATTTGTAAACCTACTCATTTAAGGTACGTTTATATTGAGAACTTGTTCGTTTAAGTTCGGATTTAGTCAAGAAATCATAGATCTATTTTAGTATGGTAAAAACGAATCCAACGAAGCCAAAACTACTGAAATTGATTAACGTTTGATAGGTTAAATGTTAACATAAAGAAACCCGTATTATAGATGCTGAAAGCGCACCCTGTAAACGCGGATATTTGGATGATTGGACCCTTAGGGTTTGTAGGCGCTGCATAGACGATTCCTATGATACCTAAATCATGATATTTGGTTAAGAAATGAAGGAGTATTGCAGATCTAATACCTGTTGACTGTTATTTGTTCTTATCAATTTTGACTTTGACCTCTGATTCAAAATCTGGATAAGAACATGGATGATTCGTTATAATTGATCAATTCATTACACATTCATAACGAATGGGACTCATTCGTGTGACCTGATAACGAATGAGCATTTAATTCGTTATCTACCCATTCGTTACATTAAGAAAACGAATCAGGTCACGCTAGGATAACGAATTAGAATGTCATCTGATAATGAATTACAGTGTGATATGATAACGAATTAGACTTAATTTGTTATAGCAAATGAGATGATGAATTAGAAAATATTTTAAAATCCTTATGGAAAATGTGATAAGACAATTAATAGAAATAAAATTTTTCCAGCTGACCTAGCAGCTCGACCCCAGCCATGGGCTCTGCCCCTTGGACCCTGCTAGGGGCTGCCACCCATAGAACCCCGCTTCCAGGGGCGCTGCCCTCGGACCCCCGTTCGTTGAGGGTAATAATTAAACTAGAAAAGTGATATGGAAAGTGATAGTAATCAATACACATAATTGTTATACAGTTAGCCGCGCACAGCCAAAGAAAGGAGTAACCATTAACGGAAGAAATAACCGAGTTCAGGTGAGTTTCTAGCCCCTTTCCTTGTTATGTTTTCGGGGCTGTGTGCATACTCGATGTGATAGTTAATACACTCACCTTAAATGGTAAGTGTATGCCATGTATGATATATATGATAGATATGATTGATTGCTTGTCGGTATTTGAACGATCTTCGGATATTGTACGTATTGCCAAGGGAAAAGATTAGCTCCTTGCATGGATATTAAATAATAATTTATATACAGTGCTCCTTCTATGGATAATATAGAGTTCCTTCTATGAATAATGTATAATGTTCCTTTTATGAACAATATAGTGTTCCTTATATGGATAGTATAGTGTTCCTTCTATGGACAATATAGTGTTCCTTCCATGGAAAGTATATAGTGTGTTCCTTCTATGGATAATATATATAGAGAGAGTGTTCCTTCTATGGATAATATATGTATAGAGTGTTCCCTCTATGGAGAATATATAGCATGGGCAATAGTAATAGTTCCCCATGCATGGAACGAACGGCTGGCATTTGAGGATGGAAGAAATGATGTATTAATATGATGATTTATGTTATGGTATTAAAGAAAAGATTAAATGTTTTGTAATAAACGGTTAAAGTTTTATATTCCGCGAAGGTTTTTAATAAACTCTGATTTGTAGAACTGTGTTTATGAGTAAATCCGACGCTAAAGTAGGGCTGGGAACGGGGCCTTACAAGAGCATGAAGGTAATAGTTCACTTATGATAATTTTCTCTCTTTACATGCAATGCACATGTCAATTCATCCATCATGTTAAAACGTTTATAACCTTTTCATACGACATATTTGTTAGAAAATAAAGTTCACCATAATAACAGACATTTTTTTATCTTTAATACGAATATCATATTGTTATATAGAAATTTAAAATAAATAATGGGTTTTTTTATATTGTGTTATTGGTTGTGCATTGAGTTTTTTAATTAGGTTTTTCAATGCATTGTGTTATAGATTTTGGCAATTGTGTTTTTCAGTTAGTACTCATATTGAAGATAAAAATTAAAACAAAGATTACTTCATTATGTGTTTGTGTTCGTCATTGTGTCTTTAAGCCCAACATTTGTCTTTCTACTTATCATTGTGTTGTAGTAATTGTGTTATATGTTTATGGTCTTTTGTTCGGGATTGACATGTGTCATTCACCTAATTTGAGAAAAATAGTATTACGTTCACTGTGTATTACGTTTAAGTCATTGTGTAATATGTAGTTTTCATTGTGTTTTAAATTTCAGGTCATTATGTTATATGTATTCACCATTGCGTCTTGCGTTTCAGTTCATTGTGTTATATGCATTAATCATTGTGTTTTACGTGTCAGATTATTGTGTAATATGCATTCATCATTGTGTTTTAGGTATTAGATAGTTTGTTGTTGTTTTATCATTATATTTTCTTATTATTATTACATAGCAGTGTTATTAGTATTTAAAAAAACAAAATAACAAAAAAAAGACACAATGGAAAGCAAAAAGACAATATGATGTAATTTTTATATAACAAGTTCATACTCATATTAAAGATAAAAAACGCTTGTTATTATGGTGAGTTTTTAAAAAAAATTATCATATGAAAAAGTTATAGACGCTATGTAACTTGCATGTGGAGAAAGAAAATATGTATTGTTACTTTTATACCATTTTCCTTTGGTACCCACTTGACACATGTCAATTAATTATGTCTTCTTACACTTATAATTTTTGTTGGCATTTGTAGAGTAGCTCAACGCACAAAGTAAATGCAAAAGGTTCCATAGTGTTTAGAAAGTTTAGAATATACTAATGAAATAAATGCAAATAAGACCAAGTTGGTTCAATCCAGGCGTGGGAGTATATAACATCATACTTTTGAAAATAATAAATAAAATAATTTTGTTTATTTAATAGTGTGTTATTATTTAGTTAAGTTAAATAATAATGAGTTGGGTTGTGAGTTTGGAAATAAAAGATGGTTCAGGGACTGGTTATGGGCCTTAAGGTCCATGGGCTTACCATATATAAGCACCATAAACCTTCCATAAACCATAAGACCCTCATTCCATCTTCCTTACCTCCCTACACACTCAAAAACACACAAACACTCTCCTCCAACCCTGGCCCAAATCTGAGCTACAGGAGGGTAGATTTCGTGACCTAACATCTGTAACAACTCGTATTTTTCGTTTATTATATTAATATCCATTACCGACATGTATTCGTTTTCGAGTAAATTAATCAATAAAATATTTAAATTACTTTTCTTTTTTCTTCATTTATTATTTTAACTTTGTTAAGTATACAAAATCCACCCCAAACTTAGTTTTAACCCCTTTTGCATCCACACATGAAGTGAAAGGACCATTTTGCAAATCTGCCTAAAGATTATATTATAATCTTTAACCCAAATCCATACCCACCTCCAAACATGTATCTATACTCCAAACCCGTAACCCCTTGATTTCTTGTGCCTAAATTAGTGTAGTAATATAAATTACTTCACCAAATCGTTTGTTTTGCCTAAAACAATCTACACCGACATGTTAATTAGAGTATGAGATCAAGAATTGATCCTATTGTTCAAAATATGTCACCATCACATATCAACATATTATTATACCATTTAGAACATATAACAATTCAATTAATCTTGTGAACATACTCCTGCAACCTTCGCGAACCTAATTCACAAAGTAATTGCATCATACATGTTTGTTAATAGCGATTCAAGTTCAAGCTTTATCCGTCCACCTGTCGTTCAATTAAACCATCGATTACTCATCGTTTCAGGTAATTATTATATGCATCATGATCGTTTTAATCCGTGTTATGATAACCCTTATGTTAATTAAACAATCATTAAGCATATTAACTGATTGTAGATTCTAGGGTTTATAAATAAGTTGGGTTTAATCAGTTTTCATATTTAATATCTTGTTTTCATATAATAACCAACTGACCAACCCACTTGGCTGGTGTGTCTGTGTTAAGGTCTTGAGCCGGCTGGGACGTGAGTTCGACCCTCTCCCAACCTAGTTTTGGCTAATTTTTTATATTTTTCATTTGTTTGATTGTTTAAATGATTTATAATTTTATTTATAATTAATATTAATATAAAATATACATTATTTTATTAAATCGACATCATTAAGTTTAAGTTCTTGTCAATTTATCTTGTTGCAAGCTTTCATATATATATATACACACACTATGTATGTATATATTATATGTATGTATTATTTTTAAACAAAAATATAACAAACGTATTAAATGTATTAATTATATTGTTACCAATTAGATTTTCGTTAAAAATCAAAATACATATTTTATTATGATAATAATTTATTTAATCATTTGTATTATATTTATTTAATATTATATATATATATATATTACATATTTTAATTATCTATTTAAATATTTATCTTTTTATTACATATAATAATTAACTATATAAACATTTATTATTATATTATATCTCAACTCTTATTTATTTATTTATTTATTTATTTATTTAAACTAATTATTTATATTTTGATTATATGTTTATTACGTTTAGTATAAAGGTGATTTTATAAATAATAAATGTAATGATTCTTATAATTAAATGATAAACAATAATATTTATTTTTGCAATAACAATAACCGTAGAAATCAATCATTCAATCAATAACATTCTAATCACAAGCATAATTTAAATCACATCGAAAACTGTAACATCTCAAGATTTTCTAGAATAATATTAATATATTAATTTCGTTGGAGGAATTAATTTAAGTTAGTAGAGTTAGTAATAAAATAATAAGATAAAAGGGATGGTGGATTTTAATTAATTATGGACTAAAACGGAAAGATGGGCCTGAGGTCCATGGGCTTAAGGGGTATAAATACCCCTTAAACCCTAATCCTTTCCATTTTCCATCCATTTTACACCTTAGCCTACACCATCAAAACACAAACTTGAGCCAAACACTTTCTACTCTACTATATTCAACGATCCGAGACCAACCGAAGGTAAGAAATCATTTATCCCAACTGACCCAACGTGGTAGAACACGACACCACAACCCTATGATGTCCTATGAGCCGTTTGGATCTAGATCTAGCTTTATTCGGGTGTTTAATCAATAAAAAACGAGCTTAAGGGCCACCTTAGCTCAGATCTCGACACCCCGAAGCTACCTAGGCTATAAACAATCAAACCCTGACCAACCATGGTGGTAAACGGCGGCTGACGGCGCCGATATCGAAAAAAAACCCCAAAAACAAGTAACAAGGAGCTGAACTGAACTTATACGCCGTATAAGTTTAAGCAGCGTATAAGTTCAGGCAGCACATAAGTATGTTCGGTGTATAAGATAAACGCAACGTGTATGTATGAGTCGTATAAGTGTGGACAACGCATAAGTATATAAATAGTGTATAAGGGTGAGCCACGTATATGTATGGATGCACCGTATAAGTACACCATGTATATGTATATTGCGTATATGTATGCATGCACCGTGTATGTAAAACTTATACGTTGGGAAAACTTACACGTTGGATAAGGACTTATGCGCCACCCTAACTTACACGCCCAACTAACTTATACGCCCATGAAGAATTATACCCTGGATTAAGATGATTTTTAATAAACGAAAGATGAACAACGTATACGTACGTAAACGATAGATATGGAAGATGAAGGTAACGTTTAAAATTAAGATTTGATTTGATTAAATAACTGAACTTTAGCTTAACCCCAGCCAGGGGCTCTGCCCCTTGGACCCTGCTAGGGGCTGTCGCCCCTAAAACTCCGCTGCTAGGGGTGCTGTGTAACATCCTACTTTTGATAATAAATATAGGAAACATGTTTATTAAAAGTGTGTTAATATTTAATTAAGTTAAATAAAATAATAGAGTGTGGGCTTAGTTAATAAAAGATGGAATAAGGGATGGTGATGGGCCTTAGGTCCATGGGTTTTAAGGGTATATAAACCCCTTAAACCTCCCTAAAACCCTAAAATCTCTCATTCTTATCCATAAGCCTCCTTACACACTCAAAACACACACAAACACTCTCAACCTTACGGCCGAGATCCGAAATCCAAGAACCAAGCTTAGATTTATTTAGATCTTTAGCTGAGCAAGCAAGAACAAGTTCGTAGCTATACAAGAAGCTAACCCGCAGCTTAACATACGTCAAAAGGTACGTTTTATGTAAGATTGTGTTTCAAGGAACGGTTTGTTCTAAGACTTGGTACTATGGCAAATCGGGTATTTCTATGCCATAAAAATATAAACTTGACGTTAAAAGTGGACATAATGGACTAGTTAGTATAAATGGTTTGTATTATAACCCTAGATCTAGTTTAATCGAGTTTGAAATCAATAAAAGGTGTAAACTTTATTGATAAGTAAGCTAGATCTTGGTCTAAGATAGAAAGGAAAACGTTTAGGAGATGATACAACACTGAAAAATGAGAACAAGTGTTAATATATGAGGTAATAATGATGATAAAGGTGTTAATGCCCTACAGCGGGTATGTTCGAATGAAAAGCAAGCATTCGAATGGAAAGCATTCGATTAGAAAAGAAAAGAAAGAAGGAAA
The DNA here is from genome assembly GCF_021521415.1 of Bidens hawaiensis. Classification (NCBI taxonomy): domain Eukaryota; kingdom Viridiplantae; phylum Streptophyta; class Magnoliopsida; order Asterales; family Asteraceae; genus Bidens; species Bidens hawaiensis. Next base: position 4,303,475 of record NW_027491020.1, on the reverse strand, counting down.
AAGGTTCAGATACCATCTGATTCAAATGGAGGGTCCATTCGAATAGAAGGTTTGAATCGAACAGAAGGTAGAGGGTTTATTCGAACTGATGGTTCATTCGAATAGAAAGCCCATTCGAATAGAAGGCCCATTCGAATAGAAAGCCCATCCGAATAGAAAGACCATTCGAATAGAAAATCCATTCGAATAGAAAATCCATTTGAACAGAAGATCCATTCGAATAGAAAATCCATTAGAAAAGAAGATCCATTCGAATAGAAATCCATTCGAACAGAAGATCCATTCGAATATAAGGTCCATTCAGTTAGAGCTGAGAATTCGATTAGATCAGTCCAGACTTATAGATTTATGATGATTTTTTAGTAAAGAACAGTTAATGAAAATAAAATTTTTCCAAGCTGACCTGGCATCTCGACCCCAGCCAGGGGCTCTGCCCCTTGGACCCTGCTAGGGGCTGCTGCCCCTAGAGCCCGCTGCTAGGGGCGCTGCACCCCGGACCACTATAGCTAAGGATTTCACTAACATAGAAGTATGATTTGAATAGGTCTAGTTAATTGATACTTGTAATAATTATATAGTTAGCCGTGCTCAACTAAATAAATGAATTCCCATTAACTCAGAACGTAACCGCATTCAGGTGAGTTTCTAGCCCCAATTCCTGTGTGCATACTCGATATGATTAGTTAATACACTTACCTTAAGTGGTAAGTGTATGATATGTGAATGTTTATGTATGATGTATGTATGATGTATAAAAGATTAAGAATATGGATGAAAGTATATAATAATGTAAAAGAAAAGGAAGGTATGTACGAATTGACGCTAAAATGGTGGCAGATCCTAATAATACTTGTGAAGGAGGGTGGCATACCCTAATAATGTCTGTGAAGGACGGTGGTATACCCTAATAGTATCTGCGAAGGAGGGTGGCAGACCCTAATAGTATCTGCGAAGGAGGGTGGCAGACCCTAATAATATATGTGAGGTTATAGGGCGAAAGACTCTTTAAAACGTATAAGTATGTATGTAAAGTAAGTTTAAAATATGAAAGTACGAAAGAAAGAAAGAATGAAAGTAAAAAATGAAGGTATACTTATGTATGTATGAAAGAAAGACGAAAAGGTTAAGTAATATGTATCTTCGGATACGTATAAGTATGTGAATGTATTGTATATTGCCTGATTAACTAAAACTCACTCAGCATAGCTGACTTTTAGTATGCACGCATATGAGTAGGATGAGACAGCTGGCTTGAGGACGGTCACATGGTAGATTAATAAAGAAGCTGGCATCTGAAGACCTGATTTATGATGTTCAAACTAAAAAGACATGTTTATTATCGTTTAAAATTTTAAGACTTATGTAATGAGTGGTTGACATTTATCTATTCCGCGAAAATTTTATTCAACTCTGATATTTAGAACTGTGTTTGAGTAAATCCAACGTCCAAGTAGGGCGCCGGGATCGGGGCCTTACAATTTGCCCCCGGACCCTCATAGCTAGGGGTTACAATAACTTCGAAGTATGGTATAGCTATAAGTAGTTAATTGATACTATGATTAATACATAGTTAGCCGTGCACAGCTTAAGAAGGGCATAACAATAAATTCAGAGAAGAACCGCCTACAGGTGAGTTTCTAGCCCCATTTCCTTGTTATGTTTTCGGGTGTAAGGCCTCGTTACCGGTGCCTCACTTTAACGTTGGATTTACTCATAAACACAGTTCTAAATATCATACTTAATTAAAACATTCGCGGAATATTAAAACTTTCATAAACGTTACATATTAATCCATAACTTGTCTTTAAACAAAACTCAAAACATGTCTTTTAGTTCAAATATTAATAAGTAAATCTTCAGATGCCAGCTTCTTTATTCATCTGCCATGTGTCTCCCATCAAGCCAGCTGTCTCATCCTACTCACTTGTGTGCATACTAAAAGTCAGCTACGCCGAGTGAGTTCTAGTTAATCATACAACATACAATCAGTTCACATTCTTGCACGCATGCCCGAAGGGGTGTACATTATTCATTCTTTACTTTTACATGCATATCTATCCATACTATTTAAAGAGCCTTCCGCTCTATAACCTCACAGATATTATAAGGGTCTGGTCCCCAACATCACAGATATTATTAGGGTCTGGTCCCTATCCTCACAGATATTATTAGGGTCTGGTCCCTATCCTTACAGATATTATTAGGGTCTGGTCCCTATCCTCACAGCTATTGTTAGGGTCTGGTCCCTATCCTCACAGATATTATTAGGTTTAGTCCCTTTGTTTCGTATAACGGTAGCATACCTGTCTTTACATACCTTCATTAATAATACGTGCAATATCCGAAGATCCTTCACGTACTATCTCATAACATACCTAACATACATATCATACATAACATACAATCTTAATTCATACATCATATACATCAATCATCTCAATCATATCTTTAATTACCATCTGACGGTACATGCAATATCCGAAGATCGTTCACGCACCGTCAAGCAATCATCATACATAAATCATACCAAGCATACACTTACCACTTAAGATAAGTGTATTAACTATCACATCGAGTATGCACACAGCCCCGAAAACATAACAAGGAAGTGGTGCTAGAAACTCACCTGAACACGGTTACATTCATCGGTAATAGTTATTCCCTTCTTTAGCTGTGCGCGACTAACTGTAAAACAATTACATGTATCAATTAACTATCACTACCCATATCACGTTTCTAGTCTAATTATAACCCTCAATGAACAGGGGTCCGGTGGCAGCGGGGTTCTAGGGGCGGCATCCCCAAGCGGGGTCCAAGGGGCAGAGCCCCTGGCTGGGTTAAAATTTTATTTTCATTAACTGTCTTAACACATTTTCTATTAGGATTTTGAATCATTAATTAATTTGCTAACTTAAAAGTCAAGGGCTTCTTTGTAATTAAATCATTTTTTTTTCTAAGTCCAGGGTCCATTCTGTAATTCCATTAAACTTCTAGTTCGTTAATTGACTCTTTAACGAATTGGTTTGTCATAACGAACTGGTCCTTTAAACTAATTGGACCCTCTAACAAACTGGTCCCTATAAGGATTTGGACCTTATAACGAACTGGACCCGTGATGAATCAGTCCATATAGCGAACCAGTACATGTAACAAATTTGATCTTCTAATTTGTTATCTCTTTTAACGAATGATCAATGCGAATTGGGAGCTAGTTCGTTATCTTATCCTTAATGAATTTGAACACGAACTAAGTCTAGTTCGTAAGACTTCCCTTAACGAACCACTTAGCGAATCACCCCTAGTGTTAACCCCCCGTTAACCAATTAGGGTTAGGTCGGAGAATGTCAGAACATTCTCTGACATCTCTTTAACCTCGTACCACTTTCCGGCGCCGCATTTGTCGGAAAACCAAGATCTCACCGGAAAAGCGAGATCCTGCTTATTTCTCCACCTTTTTCACCGTTTTTCGTCCCGTTCGATCCAGATCTGAGTTAGGGTGACCCCTAAGCTCACCTTAGGTTCAGTTTATACCCGATTCCACCCGGATCTCGTGACTCTAACGGTTTAACGGTGTCGGCTTGTCGTTTCGTGACTAAATCTAACGGATTTTAGTTAATACAACATCATACTATCATTACCTTGAATCGGGATAGTTTTTCTATCTTGGATCGGCTAGAGAAAGGAGAGAATTACAGAGAGAGCTTAAGTATGTGTTTTGGTGGTGTAAGGAATATGTGTAAAATGAATGATAAATGGGTAATTATGACTTATATGATTATGGATCATGGCTTAAGCCCATAGTCTTTCCTTCCTTCCTTCACAACCCAAGTCCATAACCCATATCCATTTAACCCGACACTAGCCCGACTCATAATAACTCGTATTTTCATTTATTAATCGAAACTAGAAAACGGGATGTTACATCGGGGCTGTGTGCATACTCAACATGAATAGTTAATACACTTGCCTTAAGTGGTAAGTGTATGCCATATATGATATGCGTGATAGTTATCGAGGTTATGTGTGATATCATATTGCATAGATCCGGTTTCGGGACTTACAATTGGTATCAGAGCCTTTTGAACCTTTCAAGGCTCGGTTTGATATTAACAGATTCAAGATCTCGTTTTTCTTCGTGGTGTTTGTGTGGTTTTCGGTGAACAGTCTTTCGGAGAACAAGAAAATCTATTTTGGGTTATAGATTTGTTTAAATTGGAAACTATTTAAATCCCATAATTTACGGGATTCTGTTGGTGGCAAATCTGAATCAGTCAACTCTATTCTCAGATAATTTTTGGTTGATTTCATTTGATTTAAGGGTTCTCGGCTCAAATTCCATCATTTTCAGCCAAAGACTCTGATTTCTTGAATAAGAAATCATCATTTTCGGTTAATTTGGGAGTTCTCGGCCAAAAGCACGTGTTCTTGGTTGAGTCTCTGAGCTTTCGGTCAATCTCGTTCTCGGTCAACTGTGGTTTTCGATCAACTATGGTTCTTGGTCAACTCTTCCTGTTCTCGGTCAAAGCTGACTGTGAACATAATTTGGGCCTAACAAACTTTGTTTGGGCTTTGATTCCTGGACTATTAAACAATTGGACTATTTAAACTAAAATGGACTGGGTAACCAACAGTAATGGATCCTCAAGTGCTTTACTTCACCAAGAACTGTATTCCATAATGGGAACCACTACTCGCGTACCCCGTCTACTGTCTCATGAGGGGTTTAGCGAGTAGAAATTTTGACTCAAGAAATATGTCAAAATGAAAGATGCCAAAATTTAGAGAAGCATAGTTATGGGTCCTCTAGTGATTACTTACCAGCGTGAGAACTCTACCGAAATTGATGTGAAGCCTATTGCAATGTATGATGATGATGATTTTGCTAATGTAGAAGAGGATGAAAAGGCACTTTCAACTTTGACTATGACACTCTCATCTGAGATTGCCCTGGGTTTTAGAGAATTGCAATCTGCTAAGGCGTTGTGGGAAGCAATGATTGAGGTGTATGAAGGGAATGAAGACATGAAGAGAAGTCTTTAAGATCTGCTGTGACAAAAATTTAATATGTTTAATCATGTTCTGGGAGAATCGTTAGAACTCAGATCCAAAGGTTCATTGCCCTTGTGACAGAGATGAGATCTGCAAGCATCTATCTAGCAACTACTAAAATAAACAATAAATTGGTGAATTCACTGCCTAAAAGTTGGGATATGAATGTTGCAGTTATCAAAAAGACAAAAGATCTCAACATGTTGTCTTTATCCGAGATGATGGCTATCATTAAGGCATGTGACATGGATGACAAACAACGTGCTATAAACCATGCAAACTCTTACAGTGCAGCTGGTTATAATGTTGCTACCAATAATGCACTCATCTCTCAAGACAACTTCTCGATGTTCAAGACTACTCAGGGACAGCAACAACTTCCACTTCAAGGCAACTTCCAAATGTTTACATCCACTCAGAGTCCATCATCCTCAGCCTCACCGCAACCAGCTCCAGTCTTTTTCACTTCTGCACAATCTCCTGTTGCTAATGTTAAACCCCAATCATCTGGTGTTGCTCTTGGTCAGAACTCCAGTCAGATTCCCTCTATTCCAAAGGAAACTCAAGAGAACATTGCTCTAATGGCGGGATTCATGAACTGCTATAATGCATTCCTTGCTGGAGATTTGGTTCAACATGTAGTTGCTTCTGAGCTTGATCAAATTCATCCAGATGATATAGAAGAAATGGATATATCTTGGCAAATCGCCATGGCAGTGTTTTGGGCCAAGAAATTTACTCAGAGAACGCGAAGGAATAATTGGAATATGCCAAATAATCAGAAGGTGGGCTTTAACAAAGACACTCTGAGGTGTTACAATTGTCACGAGCCGGGTCACTTTGCTCTTGAATGTACCAACCCAACAAAGGAAGGAAATACAGAAAGGGCATTTGTTCTAATGGGAAATACTAGAGGAGAAGTTGAGGGTAGCTCCGGATATGGTGAAAGGGGTTTGGTTGCTCAACAATTTTCTTGGGCTGATCAGATGGCTGTTCTCAACATTAGCAACCAGATTGCTAATTTTGCTTATGTTGAAGACACTGAAGAAAATGTTGTTAAGGAACTTCAATTCGCGTTCATGGCATTCACTTCTCCCAGCTCATCTGGGGTAAGTTCCCAATCATGTTCTCAAGATTGCATTGATAAGATAAATTTGTATAAGCTTCACAATGATAACATGCTTAGAGATATGGAAACGGTAAAATCTAAAAACCATAAACTCAAGAAAAACGAGAAAGCTTACCTTGATAAAATTGAGGCACAGAAAAAAGATTTTTCCAAACTAAAATCTGATTTCAGTTTGAAATGTTGTCACCATATTGATGCTAAACAGAAAATTGTTGAACTAACTGCTGAACTGGAAGCATCTAAGTTAGAAGTCTGAAATCTAACTGAAAAAATTAAAAGGGCTGAACTTGATTTTAGAAAGTTTGATGGCTCCAGTAAGGTAGTTAATTCCATGATTGAAAATCAGTTTTGGTGGAAAGAAAATGAAGGTGAGGATATCGGATATAGTCAAGTACCCCCACCATATAATAATAACTACACTAGTCTTCCTCCTACCAAAGAGTAGGAGGAAAATGTAAAAGACATGAAGTATGGTAAGCATGTTAAGAATGAAACGGTCGACTCTGTAAAGCCTGTTGCGTCCAGTTCTTAAGTGAACGATTCTAATGTGTTTGCCTCATGTGCAGATAAAGTAATCATTGACGATTGGACTGATGAGGATGATAACTCGTGTGTTTCAAATAATAAAGACATTAATTCTGATGTTCCTTTAAATTTACATATTTTGAACTCTGTTATTCCGACTATTTGTCTGGGCTCTGTTTTAAAGAGCAAAGATACTTGTGTGGTTGATTCTGTTAAGACTTTGAATTCTGATAATTTGGCTTTTAAAAAGTCTAAGAGATCAGAAAAATCTAATAAATACTCATCGCCTAAGTTTGTCAAAGAGGGATGCTCTGATGACAAACAAGGTGGCAAGTCAAATTACGTGTCAAACGGTAAATGTCAGGTAAAGCAAACTGATCCACACAATCGGTCCAGAAAGGGAGTTGACCAAAATAAATTCTTTATAAAACGACAAATTTGTTTTAACTGTGGCACTCCCGGTCATATTGCTAGAAATTGCCCACATCGTCCATATGTTCCTTACTATGAATTCTATCAGAGGAATATGCCTCGTAATACCTATAGGCGAAATTTCAGGTATAATCAGGCTAATCCCTCTGACGATGATTGGAACATAAACAAATCTGGTAGGTTTAGTCCTCATCAGACCAAGCCTAACATGTTTCGTAGAGGCGGTAGAAGCAATGCTTCGGTTTCGAAATCGAACACGAGTTCTAAACCGAAACAAGTGGTGAAAACAAAATCATCTGTTTCTTCCACTAAAGTACCAGAGATCAAGTCATCCATTCGTACAAATAACGCCAAATCATACAATGGTAGACACGAATGGTTGCCTAAGTCTCTAGTGAAAGAGGCAACGAATTCGATATTAGATGATCAAAATGATATGTCATGGCAACCTGTGATAACCATAGATGAGTCAGGTCACCCAGTGTAATTATGGACTGGGTACCAATGTCTAACTGATCTCGCACATCGTTCAGGAACAACTATGGAGGAATATCATCAGACCTTGGTATGTTGATAGTGGCTGTTGCAGGCACATGACAGGAGACATTTCCCAGCTACATGACATTCAAATCTTTAATGGTGGGTATGTGTCCTTTGCGGGAGGAGAAAAATGGAAGATTAATCAGAAGGGTATTGTAAGTAACGGTGTTCTAGAATTCGAAAATGTTAATTTTGTTCCAGAGCTGAAGCACAATTATTGAGCGTGTCCCAAATCTGTGATAAAGAGTTTTCAACTTATTTTACTAAGAAAGAGTGTTTGATTTTGAAACCTGGTATCATTATACCAGAAGACTGGATTCTTGTTCGATCATAAAGAAAAAATAATGCTTATGTGATCGACATGAACAAAAATGTTCCTGACGAAATAACTTGTTTGTTTTTAAAAGTGTCAGAACATAATGTCATGCTTTGGCATCGTCGTCTTGGTCATGCAAATATGAAAAACTTGAACCGTCTTGCTAAAAATGATTTAGTGCGTGGTTTACCCGTTAAAGATTTCGTTACTATTGAAAAATGTGTGGCTTGTGCCTTGGGTAAACATCATCGAAAAACTCATAAACCAAAATTGATTAATACCATTTCATCAATTTTTCAATTGTTGCATATGGACCTTTTTGGTCCGGTTCATTTTTTGAGTTTTTCTTGCAGCTCTTATTGTTTTGTTATTACTAATGACTACTAACGTTTTACTTGGGTGTTTTTCTTGTCAAATAAGAGTGAAGCTGCAGAATTGATCAAGAGGTTTGTGGTGCTTATGGAAAATCAGCTGAATCTGAAGCAGAAGGGAATTCGTTGTGACAATGGTACGGAATTCTAGAATGTTTCATTGAATCATTTTTGTTCAGAAAGGAGGGGTGCCCCGTCAGTATAGTTCAGCTCTGACACCGCAACAGAATGGTGTGGCCGAAAGGAGAAACATAACTCTTATCGAGGCATCGAGGACCATGTTGTGTGATTCTAAACTACCATTATTTTTCTGGGCAGAAGCTATTAATACGGCATTCTATGTTCAGATTCAGGTGATAATCAACATGTCTCATATGAAAACTCCATATGAGATTGTCCATTGTCATAAACCCACAATGGCGCATTTCAGAGCATTTGGATGCCCGTGTACTCTACTGAATCTCGAGTCAACTCCAAAATTCGAGGCCAAATCTGATGATTGTTATTTTGTTGGTTACGCTGGTCTTACCTCCTACAGAGTCTACAATAAGTCAACCAAGCAGATTTTAGAATAATATGATGTTCGTTGGTTGGAAGAAAACGAGACCGATGCCCGTGTTGGTCCTGACTGGCTGTTCGATTACAATAAACTCTTCAAACCGTTCAATGTACTTCCGGTTATCAACACAGAAACTTCAGCTGGGGCTACCGTAGATGTTGAGAAAGAAGACCCACATGCAGTATCTCACATTTCTCTAATTCTGGATGATGATCTCACAGAACACTTGATGTCACTCCATCCGTCTCCATCAATCAACCAAAAGAAGTTACTGAAACTGTGTCCTCAACTTCTTCAGAAAATGCTCCAACAGTTGAGGGAGAGAGTCCTATTCGTCAAATTTTCGGGAGTACTCTGTTTCCCGATGTCATTCCAAATGAATACGTTTCCAGCACTTCGTACTCACATAGAACGGCTGCTTCTGGATGGAAGAATCCTCTCACTGAGGTTGATGAGAATCTATCAAACTTACCTTCGACCGGAGTTGTTCCAGAACAACCGATTCCATGAAGAACCCAACGAAATCATCCATTTGAGAATATCATAGGTCCTCTTGAAACAGGCGTGTCCACCAGAAGTCAGAGGGGACGCATAAACAGTTGCTTATTTTCTTGTTTTATCTCTCATATTGAGCCAAAATCTGTAGAAATTGCTCTTCAAAAACCGAGCTGGGTGGATGCTATGCATGAAGAGTTAAATCAGTTTGATAAATTGAAAGTTTGGAGATTGGTTGAGTTGCCGGAAGGGAAGAAATTACTATATACGAGATGGGTTTTCCGAAACAAGCAAGATGACACTGGGTTATTGTTAGAAACAAGGCACGGTTAGTCGTTTGTGGTTTTCGTCAGGTTGAAGGCTTAGATTACACTGAAGTTTATGCTCACATAGCTAGACTTGAAGCCATTCGGATTTTTCTAGCTTGTGCGTCATTTATGGGTTTTATGGTGTATCAGATGGATGTTAAAACCGCGTTTCTGTATGGCGAAGTTAAAGAAGATATTTACGTTGATCAGCCACCATGGTTTGTAGACTCTGAGAATCCCACTCACGTCTACAAGTTAGATAAAGCACTGTATGGGCTTCATCAAGCTCCTCGGGCGTAGTATGCTACGCTGACGGCACATCTTCTGGGTCACGGTTATAAAAGAGGGACCATTGATCAAACTATGTTCCTTAAAACGATCGAGAAAGACTTGATTCTAGTTCAGATTTATGTGGATGGCATTATTTTTGGGTCTACTAGTGCTGAGTTGTGTACTGAATTTGAAGAAGTAATGAAGAAAAGGTTTGAGATGAGCTAGTTGGGAGAAATGACCACATTTCTGGGGTTGCATGTTCGTCAGAGCTCGACGGGTTTGCTGCATCAAGGAAAGTATGTTGAAGATATGTTTGCCAAATTTGAATTTCAAGATTCCAAGAGTGCTGACACTCCTATGGCGGAAAGGCCTCTCCTGTCGTCTAATCCTGAAAAGGAGTCCCGTAGATCAAACGTACTATCGATCGATAATTGGGTCCCTGATGTATCTCACCACCAGTCGTCCGGACATCATGTTCGCAGTCTGTCAATGTGCTCGTTTCCAGGCTAATCCTAAACTTTCTCATTTAATTACTGTTAAATGTATTTTTAGATATCTGAAGGGACAACTGAAGTGAGGACTTTGGTATCCCAAAACCTCATATTTTGATCTTTATTCTTTTGCTGATAGCAATTATGGTGGAGATGACATTGCCTGGAAATCCACATCTGCCGGCTGCCAGTTTTTGAGCGATCGTCTCATCTCATGGCAATGCAATAAGACACAAACGGTATCTACATCAACTGCCGAGGCTGAATATGTTGCTGTGTCAGCTTGCTGCTCACATATTATCTGGATGCAACATCAATTGTTGGATTACGGTATGGAATTTCTTGACACCCATATCTTTTGTGATAATGATGTTGCCATTGCAATCGTTAAAAATCATGTTCAAAACTCAAAAACCAAGCACATTGATATCAAATTACATTTTATTCGCGATTGTTACGACCGTAAATTGATTCATCTTGAACAAGTTCACATTGATAATAATGTGGCGGACTTATTTACAAAACCGTTCGGGACAGCCAGGTTTAATGTGCTTGTCGGTTTTCTTAAAATGTTTCGTTTCGAGGATTGAGTTCTTTTGAGGATAAACTTGTACATATTCTATTTTTGCACGAATTTATGGGGAGAAAATTAAAAAAAAATCAAAAAGAGTGTGTGTGTGTGTGTGTGTGTGTGTGTTTGTGTGTGTGTGTGTGTGTTTGTTATTATTAATAATCCAAAAAATGTGTTTTTTTATTAAAAGGTTGCTTATTCACTCTCGCTTAAAATTAGGTCGGTTGCTCCAGTTGTAAGGACATATACTTGTATATGTTTGGTCCCGTCATCTATTCATAGATTCACGGGATAGCCATTCACCTAAAAATTGAAAGCATCTGGGGTGATTGTGATGTAGCCTTGTTTAAAATTCTTTCACTTAAAATTATGTCGGTAATTCTAAGCTGGAGGGACATGTATTTTCATATGTGTTTGGTCCTGTTAACCCCTTGTGGATACACGGGATAACCATTTACCTGAAAACTAAGAGTGACCGGGGTGACTGAAATTTAAAATTTTCCTGTTTTTATAAAAGTTTTGATCAAGCACTAGGGGGTTGGAGTCAAATTGGGATAGCCATTTAAAATTTTCCTGTTAACCCCTTGTGGATACACTCTGAATGAAAGGCATTTAAGTCTAACGTTCAACCTTAAAGCTTTAAATTTTCCTGTTTTTATAAAAGTTTTGATCAAGCACTAGGGGGTTGGAGTCAAATTGGGGTGATCTGGGGAAAGCCAAATACACTTTGAGAAGAGATAAGAGGCATCACAGGTCCATGAGTGATGTCCATATGAGATTTATGCCTAATTACACCTAATCCATATCACTAACGCAATGAAAATCATGCTAAGTTGTTTATACCTACTATCAACATGTCTCTTTGTGTCATAATAACGTTGAACATGAATCCTTGTGAAAGTACCTTAATCAATAAGATTCCATGTTTGGATCTTTCATAAAGGTGGCATTTTTATCTAAAACTGAAATTTGATCCCAAAATTTCGTAAAATTACAAGAAGACTTGTGTTTCGTGTTATTGTTGTTTAGGTTTATTTATTATTTTATTATTTTTCTTAAATTTTTATTTTCATCTCGAAACTACTCTCCTCGAATCAAATGTTCAAAATGGGCTATTTTTGATTTGGTTAAAACCTTTTGGGATTTGAGTGTGTTTTCTGGCTACTTAATGAACTGGTTTTGGGTTCTGCTTTGAGTTGGGCTCGTCTGGATGGGCCTATTTGGGTTCTCGGCCCACTAGGTTTGGGATATATAAAGCTTTGGATCTGCATTATTGCTATCATTCTCAATTCATCTCATATTTTTTCTCTCTGGCTGAAAACCTCATTCTCTTAGTATTCTAATCAAGTCTGATCGTATCTTAGCTTCTTTGTGTTCAATAACAGGTAAAGGATCGACAGATAATGTATTTGATGGTGTGATGGTTTGATTGTGTCTTAGATGATTGTTCGGGTCCATGTTGGATGATTGATACAAAGAACTCTTATTCTGTTGGACATTTGCTCTGTTTAATGCCATTATTGGGACCCTATAAGTTTTTGCAGGTGACATCCATGGCAATTTCGGTCTATTGGAAGAAGACGACACGAATTTCTAGGCATAATTCAAAGGGTTTTTATTTTTAGTTTGTCTGACCGAAAGCCCTTGGTGAAACCAAGAGTTCTCGGTTGACTTTTGTTGATCGAGATCTCCCTTGTTGATCGAGAACCCTTGTTCTCGGTGTGACTAGACAGAAAACATATTTCCTTTAACCGAAAACTCTATCCTTTGACCGAAAAACCATTTGTGTGAACAGGAAACAACTTGCTGGACCGAAATCTATTATAAATTCATTATTATGTTCCATCTATGGTCCTTGTAACCTGTTTCTTTCACAACTAGTCCTTAATGTTTAATAATTAAGAAATATGTCCTTAAACTTATCCTTGTTGTTAAAGTTATATAAACCTTTGCTAACTTGACTCGTTTGTTGCAGTAATGGCTGATCAGACACCACTTAAGTTTGTTGATACTCACAATATTTCTGGATACTTGTTTGATCCTCCTATGGCACACAAGGAGTTCATGTCCATGATCGTCGGTCTCAACACCTGCAAGATTTCTCACGCCTTACAAGAAACTCCTTTCATAAGCAAGAAGATGATCACAGTGTTCTGGAACAATTCTTCGATCAACCTACGAGGAGTAGGTGGAGCTGTTTCTATAGACTCCAAAGTGCAAAAGAATCCGGTCGTCATCACAGAGGCCATCGTTCACGAGGTTCCTTTATTTAGGGATCAACCTGACTACCCAACGGAGTATTCGACTGATGCTGTTTCAGAGATCCTTGTCAGAATGGGTTACGAGGGATCCTATCCTCCTGCTATCAAGAATCTATTGCACCCTTACTGGAGGTTTCTAATACACACATTCTTTACTTGTGTGTCGGGGCGAAAGGAGGGGTCTGATGAAATTAGCCACATTCAGATGTCGGCTGTAGTTGCTCTGATCATGGATTGGAACTACAACTACTCCAAATCCGTATTCGAGAGATGATGAGCAACCTAAAGGGAAAGAAGAAGGAAATGTTTCTCATGTACCCCAGGTTTCTGCAGATGATCTTCGATTCACATTATCCTGATCTTGCAAGATCTGTAGAAACGCTGGATATGAAATCAATGGGACCCAACTCCTTTGAGATGATGAAACAATCAAGGAAAGGGGCAAAGGTTGTTTAACAGGGTCTTCACGATCTGGTTAAGTTTGGAAGATTTGCTGAAACTGAGACTGTGTCAGTCAGTGCTCCGATTGTCGAAGAGCATGTGGCGCCAGTTCAGAGGCGTACTGCTACACTTGAGATTATTTTAGATGATGAAGATGAGGAGACTCCTGTATAACATATGGAGTCTGAACACCGTGAAACGGAAACTGCTCCGTCTACTGAGCAGTTACAAGATTTTGAGAAGTTTAAAGAATTACTTCAGTCAACTGCTTTGAAGCCTCCTCAAACAGTTGTTGAAACTCAAGATGAAGACGTTCCAGAAGTATCAGACGCTGATCTTATTCCACGTAAAAGGAGAAAGAAAGATCCAAGACCAGGCGTTCTGATTTTTGAAACAATAACAACAACAACAACAACAAGCCAACAACAACAACATGAGTCGGAAGTTCCTGAGACTCATCTTGATACAAATCCATCCACTGCTGAGCATCAAACACAAGAACAGATTTTTGATGACATTGCTCAAGATTTCGATTTTGAGGCTGATATTCAAAATTTTAATGAACCATCGGGATTGTCTGACCCTAATTGATCAGGATCAGTCAACCTTGAGTGCTGATGATAAGATTGCTCATATTCTTGCTATGCAAGATCAATATTTGTAGAATAAGGGCAAGGGGGTTATGCTGGAAGCTGAACCTATGGATGTACATGCTTTACAACGTCGAGTCTTTGAACTTGAACAAGACTTAGTTGTCAAAGATGTACGTATTCAAGAACTCGAATATAGCAACTCTGAAAAAGATTCCAAGATTAAAGACCTTCAGTCCAGCATACGAGGATTAACTGTTATGTATCTAGACCTCCAACAGAAACTTGTTCAGAAGTTTGGAGATGAATTCAAGAGCGGTGATGATGTAACATCAAAGACACCCATCGTTGATCAAGTTGGCAGTTCCAGTGGCCGTCCTACTACAAATATAGATGAATCTGAGACACTGGAACAATATCTCTCTGCACCTCCAATAACATATGAGAAATCGGACCGACTTCAAAAGAAGATTATGATTATGAAGAACTCAAATCAGAATGTTAAATCCTCTGATCATCCAGATAGGTTCATTGTCACTTTTAAGAAGGGATCTCAGATAAATATGGTGACCGTTCTGGAGTCATGTCTTGGGGCTTTGATGTTGAAAAGAATATTTGGTGGGTCAAACGAAGGTCTGGGAACACTGAGTATTACAAGAAAATGAAAGACTTCGGATCTTGAACAAAAGTGGATCTCAGTGACCTTATTAATGCACCATTCCATAATCCAACAAATGATAAGAGAGGTATTGATTTCTAGAACTTCCTGAGGAACCAAGTTGATAGAGGCTTTCCGAAAATGACAACGGCCGAATCATTTTTAAAGAAAGCAAAGGGGGTCAAGGATCCAAGGACAGGAAAGACCATGGTCAATGTGATGTGGCCTGCAACAAACAAGGCCACTCATATTCCTGTGCCTAATGCAATACCAGATGGGACCTTGGAAAATATGAGATTCTGGATGTTCGACAGTGAGACTGCTACCATTGTCATACGTTTACAGAAGAGTAAAGGGCAGTACAGGTTTGTTGATCCAAGGGACTTGCTCAAGTTTGGAGAAAGAGATATCAAGACTCTCAGCACATTTCAAATCATTGCTGATCCAATCTTTGAAGCGGCTGCAAAGGAATACACCAGAATGGCAGCTTCCATTGTCAGAAAAGGTTTTTGGGCAGGTGGTTTAAAGGATGTCGATGTTGATATCATGGAACACGACTAAAGGACGAAGCTACAAACCAAGGGGAAGATTGTTGGGTCTATATTTACGGTTTGTACTTAGTTTATTATCGTATGTCGTATTTATGTGTTTGTGTATATAAGCCGAGATCACATTGTGATCTCGGTGGGCTTGGCTAAGTGTTGGGATTGATTGGTGTCCCTATATATAGAATATGTGTATAGGGTTATTGTTGGTCGTTCATATTGTTAGGGTGGTGAACGAGTTTGTGTAATTAAGTGCTTAAGCACCCGACGTTAATACAACGTGTGTTTGAAGCAAGATCCCGTGTTCTTTACGTATTGTTATTACTTGCTTGAATCACCCTACGTTATATTCCGCAATAACTTTGGTTTGTTGATATCATATTGCATAGATCCGGTTTCTGGACTTACAAAGCTTTTATACGCGAATCCAAAAGCTTTTCATGAACAAGGTAAGACATTATGTGTGACATTCGTGACAAAATGAGGTATATCTTATGTATTACGTAGCGAGTAAACAATTAACCGGTTATTTTGTAACGAGTGAACGATTAACCGAACGATACTGATTATGACTTGGATATATCGGGTGTTATATACAAGTGATATATGTAACATCCGTTATTTTCCACTTCGTTGTACCCGAACCGCACTATAATTTGGGTTTTGGATGATTTAATAAAAGTTTATTTATTTATTGTTTGTTAATGTCGTTACGATTTGTTATGTACATTAAAAATCAAGTTATAGCAAATATATAAATTTCAGCAAGTTCAGTTGGTTCATGTTCAACTCATTAACCCGATTTGCAGCTGTTGGTTCGTTTCGCGACTTGTTCAACTCGTTTATGACTCGTTTAGCCGTTTTGGTTTCTTTTATCTTCAAATATTTATATCCAATTCGAACTAGGATGCAAATTTAAAACTTCTGGAACAATCTTTCACCATTATCTAACAAAAACTCGTTTAAAAACATCATTTATCTTAATAAATAAAAGCTAATTGAGTCAAATACTCGATCTTATCAAGTCACGGTTATCTCGTAATGGTTAGCCCATATATACACGTCCAAAATTCAATTAAATGAAACCAGACAATCATCTCGCCATCGCTAACATATCCCCTAAGTCAATTTTATCTCAAAAGTCGTCTAGGATCGAGATTAAGTTCGTGTTCTTGGCCGGAACCCTAACCTACCGTTCACTTTCATTTCATATCTGTTTCGGGTGATTGAAATATGGATTTTGATCAGAATTAAACAAGGATTAAATGCCCTAAGTCAATTTCCATTGACAAAGGGCAATTGATCCTCAATTGGGATTAAAATCAAACTAGAGTTTATATCAATTTAGGGGTTTTGAACATAATTTGGTTATAAATTTACGTTGTTGTCTTAAATTCAGAGGCTGGCCTGATGGCCAGCATGTGTCTGTTAAATCCGTGAACCGGCCTGGGGTGCGAGTTCGAATCCCCCAGGCCTGGTTTTGTTATTTTATTTATTTATTTTTTCCTTTATATACTATAAAAACTTATAATTAATAATAATAATATTTTAATTACATTTCTTTTCTTAAAACCCTATCGATCCCATATTTCTTTATTCGTTTATACTCGTTAGATTATTTATATTGTTTATAAATTTAAGTATAGGCAAAAATAGTTGGAAATCTTTGTGGAACTAACCAACTCGTTTAAATTTTTTCTCGCTAAGATCTATCTTATAAGGTGAGTAATTCATACCCCTTTTTCTGTTTTGTTTTTGGAGGTAGCATGCATACCGCAGTTTAAAATATTTAGTTTAAACGAGTCCTCAACCAAAATTCATTTTAATGTGTTTACGTGTAATTGCTCGTTAATTGTTATATGCTTATTTGTCAAGGTGTTTATTTATTGTTATGGTGAACCTCATCCTTATCCTCATCCTCATTAGTATGATCATACGCCCATCTTAGTAGCTTGGCCTAGTATCATGATGAACGGATTTTATTTGTTATTATTTCAATTAGTTGTTGTAGTTACCGCATCTGCATTGAATTATTATTTAATATTTTATATAAGTCGAAAACTTGTGTTTTGCTCACCAACTGTTGTGTTGACAATATATATATTTTTTACGCATGTTGCATGTACATATATTGAAAAAAAGTTGGTTATAAACCAAGTTCGGAGAATACTTCCATATAATAATAGTTTTGAGGTACACCATGAAAAATATTTTGATAAGTTTGATGGGTCTTTCCGAGTTTGCCAATTGACAAAAAATATAATAGGTTAACTCGTTTAATTCTGTGAATATTTTGTTTCACTTGACCATAATTTTGTACCACATGCTTCACATACAATATTCTGATCACTATTCAAGGAAAGTCAATGCTGACGCAAATGTTTCTAATTTGATAAAAGTCAGAAGCATTAGTAGGCCTGGATGTGGCATTTCGGAAGTGTTTTTCATTTTTTCTTAAATTTTAATAGCCATGGGAAAATTACTTAATGTGCAAAATCCCGAATCTTTTGACTATTTCTAAAAATGTCCTTAAAAATAAAGTTGAAACCTAATTTACCTGCCACTTCAATGTAAATCGTTTGCCTATTTTTATTTAGAAATTTTAAGGCAAAAAACCCAATCATATTCAAAATTCTAACTTTCATTTGTTTTACATTTTCAAGTCAAACTTTGAACCCATAACAAGTTTAACGATAAATCTATTTGCATTCTCAAATGTTGAAATATTCATATTGCCCATTTTTTACATGTAACAAATTTGAGCCAAATGTAGTTAATTTGTACCAAACGATCTATTAACTAACTTTTAACCTATAACTATTAAATTCAAGTTCCACAAAAATCCGAACCAATCCTTGATAAAAAAACCCCAAAAAACTAAATATGATAAATTTTATTATATTTGAAAGTGATTGGTATATACCATCCTTACAATTTAACACGTATATGTATAGTTTACTAAATTAAGGGAAAAAATAAATAGATAGATTTAAATCAGATATTTATAATTTATAAATTTATGACAATGTAAAAAAAACAATAGATAAATGGATTATTTTTTAAAAATGGATCAACTTTTAAGCATATATTTATAATTTAATGATTATAATCACTTCGTATATTTGAAATCATATTAGAGTTTTTTATTTATAATCTTCAACAATATACATAATATAATATGTTAATGATAACATTTAAAATTATATTCTTATTAATGTTTAACAAACACGGTTTGCTGTTGATTTTTGGATTTCACCAAGTATGTTGTGAAATATATTATAACAATGTGTAGTAGTATAATATGTAAATATTTATTTTTATAAAAGTGTATATATATATATATATATTATATAAATAGAGTTTAAAGAAAAGTGAATAATTATTAATCTATGAAATATATTGGTTTTGAAGGGAAAAAATTGTGAGGATTAACCAAAAACTGACACATATCTACAATTATTTTACTTTATTAGAATATGTGTGTGTGTATATATATATATGGAAACATGTATGATGTGAATTGTGTAAGTCCTAACACTTGAAAGTCCCCACAAACACAAGTGATTAATTTCGAACTGGTGGCATGTGGATAGTACTATTGGTTTGACAAACCCAATTGACAGGGTCAGAGGTGTCACACCCCAATCTAAGGCGGAAATGCCGAAGCATGAGTTGATTGCTCACAGCTCTCAATGTACTATCATGTAATATTTGAAATGACAATGTCTATTATTTAATTTCAATAAATCAAAGTATATGATTTCATAAATAGAACAAGTAAGGACAAAATAAAATTTAAAGTTCTTATTTCTTCTTTCTAGCATGCAATTCTAAGTTCTTCAAACAACTTGAGAATCACATCACACGATAACCTGCATATGCGTTAAAAATACAATAGGTTTTGTCAACATTATGTTGAGTGAGTATAACACTAAATTTAAGGTACTATAATAATAATCAATAAAAGAGCAAACTGTTCTTGTGAGATAAACATATAAGCCACAGCAGATAAACAATTAATCAAACCATAAAGAAAGGGCTCAACCAATTCCATATAAATGGACATTGGTTACCAAGTAAGGACTAAACCGTTGCAATAAAAATGGACGTTGGTTGCCAAAGATAGTCGTATGATCATAGTATAATTGAGTAACTTCACCAAAATACGTTCAAATAAAGCAAATAAGCAAATAGCAAGTTGGGCAAACTGAAACACACACAAGGATAAACAATTGCGGTTGAATACTATATAATATAAAAATAGCTAGTTACGCATATGTCCCTAAAATAAGTTAAATAAGGTAGTGAGATACTCACCTTATCAGATGAGCAAATGAGAATAATAAAATAATAAGAATGAGGACGGTGATTCAAGTCTTGACGGTAAATCCTAATAAAAGATTAAATGCGGAGACAACTATAAGGAATCGTCGGATACATTAGAGTTTGACGATCAATTATAATTTTATTAAATATATATACCACTTATTTTAATTACTTTGTAGATCTATTAATATAATTATTTAAATATTTAATATAAAAAAATATTGTGTAATAATACATGTTTAAAATATATATGTATAGAAAGTTAACTTAAATCATATATGTATAAAATACGGATTTATGATTTAAAAGTTAGTTTATTCATTAAAATATTACTAATATACTTAACTAGTTTTTGCTTATAAAAATCTCAAATACTTAGATTTAAACAATTTCTATCACGTTTATACTTTTATATATATATATATATATATATGTGTGTGTGTGTATGAGGGTTATCTTAAAAATAAGTAGTTTTCTAAGAAGACTATGAAAAAATCATAGCCATTGGATCATATCAATCAATGGCTGAGATTTAAAATTACAAAAAACCGTCATAGTTTCCTACAATTACTCTTTCACCATTATAATCGACATAGTTTCCTACAATTGTTCTTTCGCCATAGGTTTTAATGCCAAATGCCAAAATTCTGTTGGTTCTTACCATTCCTAGGAAACAACTTCTTTTTATTTGAATCCTTTTATATATATATATATATATATATATATATATATATGATGAGTATCGTTACAGAACTGTTAAATTATTTAAGAAATTGAAGGAACCATTGAAGCCTAACGTTTTTTTATAAAAATTTATGTATGTTAATGCTATTTGAGTGTACTTTCATCATTTTGTATATCTATATTTATAATTACAATTTTGAAAATTAGTTTTTTTACATATCTATGTTTTATTTTACACCTATGTAAATTTGGTAGTACATAAATTTTACACATATGTAAACTTGTGATTAATATATGTAATCAAAATTTTTTATATAAAATATGATTAAACTACTCTTAAATAATGTTAGTATATAAAAAAAATTAAAAAAATGTTTGATTGTTTAGAGTTCCTAACAGTTCTTAACTTTTTTGGAGTTCTTAAATGATATCAACCCTATATATATATATATATATCTACTATTAAAATAAACAAAAATGATAGTTTAACCACAGATCCCTTAATTGGCCTAATATTATGACAAGTGGCACCCTATCTTTTCATCTTGAATTCTTAATTATTTTATTAATATAAATCATTTAAAACATTCGATAACTTATCTCTTTGTCCCTATCGTATTAAAGCACCAAAATTATAACATGTTTTTCTCATAATATTAATTTTAACTAATGAATGTTTCTTAATGATTTCCATTTTCAATATTTGTTTTAAAATTTGAATATAACATTCCATTGATTTTTACAATTTAATGATTTATACAAATAATAGTCTTAACATTTTCTGATTAAAAAGTGTTTTCTTTAAATTTACACTTGATCTTATTATTAATTTAAACTACATTTAACACTTTGATTTTTTAAAACCATTCATGATTTTTAATATCTTTAACTTTCCGACTGTAATTATAACTTCTATTCTATTCAGATAAAAATTTTGTCAAAAGCTTAGAAACTAAATTTTATATAATCTTACTATCCTATGTGTTTTATTTGTTTATTTCACGTAAAAAACAAATGTTTAAATGTTACAAGTTTTGGACAACCATCCAACAACGGTAATTTTCATTGTCGCCCATGCAACATGCTCATGTGCATCAAATCTAGATAAATACCTTTTAGGAAAATAGATGTGAATATGACCAAAATATCTTACGATTATTGTTATTCAAAACCTTTATTGGTTTCATATTGTTTAAAAAGTGAAACGGCTTTTTATGTTTAAGATAATGTTTTTATGTTTTAAAGTACTTTTTCAGTTTTTGTGGATTGGTATTGTTTTAAAGTCTTAGTATCCAGTGTTTTGATTATATATATTTTTGAATGTTAAACACACATATTAGTTTATATTGCTTTATAAGATAATATAATATATTTAGGGGGTGTTTGGGATTCCTTAATTTTATCAACTTATAACTTGTAAACTTTTTGAAAAGTTAATAAGGTGTATAAGGTATTTGGCAAATCATATGGCCTTATGAATTTTAACTTGTGGAGAAGGCAAAATAAAGGGATTTTGAAAAGTTAAGAATATGTAACTTATTAACTTAATGGGTTTGATTTACCTGTTACACACCTTTAAACCTAAAAACTCATTACACTCCTTTTACAAAAGAGTGTCATTTTTATTCATTTTGGTTTTCCCCAATACATAAGCTAATCCAAACATTTTTCTAAAAACTTCTTTTAAAAGATTCATAAGTTCTTTTTTAACAAAATGTCTTTTTCCACTTAAATAAGCAATCCCAAACAAACCCTTGTTTAAACTTTGAATACTGTTTATTTAAGTATTTGTATAAGCTGTATCAATCATTTTCTTTTAAACACTATTATTCTTAAAAAAAGAAATCCTTATATCAAATTAATATCAGTACTAAAGATTTTATGTTTTTAGTAACAGTCGTGTGTTATTAGTAAGAAAAGTTAATTAAATAATTTTTAAACATTTTATACAAGGAATGCTTTTAGAGATTTATGTCTTACTTTTCTAGATTAATATTAGGGGGGGGGGGGGGGGGGGGGGTTGGCTAAAACCAAATCGAAAACCAAAAATTCGGTTTTTGGAGTTTTAGAAACCGTTCGGTTTTGGTTTCGTGTTGGTTTCGATTCGGTTTCGGTTTTTCCGGTTTTTTCCATTTGAGCTTGAAAATTTTAGGCTAAAAAAAGTTGGCAAAAAATAATTATAGGTATAAATAATTTTGTTAATTGTAAAATAATAGACTATTATGCATTTGATCAAAAATATTGGAGTTACATATTTATTAAATTTTAATAAATTACCTAATATAAAATATAAAAAAAATCGGCTTTTTTTTACATGCAAAACCAAAACCGGACCGCTAGTGAAGTTTTAATAAAACATAAAACCAAACCGTCATTTTTTGTTTCGGTTTGATTTTTCGGTTTAGATCATTTGGTTTTTTCGGTTTCTTGCACACCCCTAATTAATACTAAAATTTGAGTCAATCTTCTAATATTTAATTAAGAGGGTAAATACAAATGTTGTATACAAAGAAATTTTTTATAGATTAATGAAAATTTACCATTTAATTTCTTTTCTGTTTTTTTTATTTTAAGATATTATATTTTATTTAACGTTGTAATACATATTCATATTCATTCATCTAATACCAAATTAGTATAAGTATTTCACATCGTGTTGTTCTTTTATTAATATAATTTATCCGACCCGTGTATACACGGGTATTTAACCTAGTATATATATATATATATATATATATATATATATAGGATGGTTATCCTAAAAACAAGTAGTTTCTTAGGAAGACTAGGAATAAATCATAGCCATTGGATCATATCAATCAATGGTTGAGATTTAAAATTACAATAAAACTGTCATAGTTTCCTACAATTACTCTTTCACCATTATAACCGACATAGTTTCATACAATTGTTCTTTCACCATAGGTTTTAATGCCAAATGTCAAAATTATGTTGGTTCTTAAAATTCCTAGGAAACAACTTCTTTTAATTTGAACCATTTTCTATATATATATATATATATATATATATAAGTTTATACATATATATACACGTATATAGGGTTTTTAGTAAATAAGTGGGAAAACAGATGTATTCCTGTCGGTTTTTAATAAAATATAAATTATTTACAACTTTTTATAACATTCATATTTTAAATGATTAACAATATACTAGTTTATATTAAAGCCTTGCCAAAAAAAATAAATAAAAGGAAAACGGGCTGAGGAATTCAAACCCGCGCCCCCAGCCACTTAACCAAGCAGCCCACACAAACGCACCCCAAGCCAACTGAGCTGGGGTGCCAGTTTATTTAAGAATGATGCTGAAACTATATAATCAGACAAACACATACCCAACTTCACTATAAACCCTAGAAAATCCAATTGACTTGAATTGTTAATGTTGATCAAAGCTTTGTTAGGGTTTTTGTTAATTAGAACCCGACAAATAAAACCCAAGAATTCATTACCTCGTAACTTGTTGTATATCGGATTAATTGTACGATATAGTGGACAGCTTGATGGATGACGAACAGACACTCAAACATCATTCAAAATGCAATTGAATAGAGGGTTAATAATGGCTAGGGTTAAATGATTGTGTATGCAAGATTAATTGAATTTATGTAAACGTTTGTATGTATAACCATATAGGGTTAGGGTCGGCTCATAGGAATTTGGTAAAACGAATCAACGAGATCGAGTTAACACAATTAGATTATCGGTTAGGCCGAATATGATGCGAATACTCAATTTCCCATAACAATTTTGTGGTATAATGACGTATTGCACACGAAAAAGGATCGGGTGTAGAATGAAAATATGGATTCGGGTTTGGTAAATGGGTTAACCAGATTTCTTTTAGGTTATAATATAAATTTCTCACTTTAGTCCCTATGATTTGAGTGTGGAAACATAAAGGGATAAAAGTTGGGTTTGGGGTTAATTTTACCAAAATATGAAAGTTATAAATATGTTTTATATAATTAATTAAATATAATATAATAATAGTTTAATTAACTCGAGAAGAACGATAATTTCTAAACATCGAAATGGGTCGGGTTTTAATAAAAATATAGATTTTGAAAAGTCCGAGTTGTTACAGGAGGGGTATGCTGGGACATGTTACAATTGCACATGACCATATAAACTTGTTGTAACATGTTATGTGGTGTTAGACATAGTATCGTTTGGGGCATGTGGCAGTTGAGGCCACGGGGAGCGTGTGGGCAATGAAGTCCACATGGTAAAAGCACGTCAAGGGTTCACTTGTGGCTTAGTATAATTAAATCATATACATACGGTGAATACTATGATTACATATACCAATTCCGTATAAACTTGTGAAACTCACCAACTATTCGTAGTTGACCCGTTTTAATATGGTTTTCAGGTATACCAAAGTCGGAATGATGTGCTTATGTGCTATATGTTCGAGTGATGAATAGTACCGTTGTAGATAGATACAAGTATACTGTTAGAGAATAAAGTGGATTAAAGAACCAGTTATATTATGAAATGTTTAGTTTGTAACCGTAGTTAAAACTATGTAACATGATGTAAATTAGTTTGTTAATTTTCTTTATAAACAACATGGTTGATACCAGAGGTGTATGTTGCATTCCCGTATTACGGTTTCGCATTTTCCTAGTCGGGATGTGACATTGTGTCATTGTGTAAAGTTTCTAATCTCGTGATTATTGTTATGATTATCGGTTTATAATAATCTAGATATACTACATTGTATATAACCTAGGTGCTTAATATTAGGAAACTCTTTAACTATTTGCAAGGTGGGACATTCAAGTTTTTGTACAACTTACATTTGTATGAGACAACTGGTTTTCCAATACTTTCATGATGATTTTTAAACTTATTAAGCTCATGACAGATAGTCCAAATGCTTTCAAAACAAAATTTAAAAGATTTTTAATTACATTACAGTGATTAAGTCTCTACAAACTTACAGGATGGTTACTACTGTGTCTGTGGGGTTTTGCATACAAGGCTTGCCTGATGGATTATTACACGTTACTTATTGGACAAGTGTTACCCAATAAGTAATATGACCACAGTCACATATACGGTCGAGTGACATACCTTTCGGTAATTTCTAAGCAAACAGATGTAAAAACATCTTAATGTTGTAACTGTGAAATGTGTCATTTACAAATGAATGCTCTCACCAGTATTTCCTGTTGATCAAATATTTTTAAACATGTTTCAGGTGACTTGTTAGAGACACAAGAATGATGCCTACGAGCCTTCAACTTAAATAAGCGTCTTGTCACCATAATAAAGAAATGTGTTTTGTAAATTAGGGTTTATACCTATAAAACTTATGTTTGTATAAAAATGAGTTTTATTCCCAGTTTATGAAATAAAAATCATAGTGCTTTTATAACTCAGATTATTTTTTCTAACTACGGCCCCGATGAAATATTCCGCTACAGATTATTTTAATAGACACCAATACCACAACTCGATGTTCACGATTCCCCTCATAGGATATAGGGGCCAGGGGCTATGACAAGAGTCATCACCAACATGATCTACAAAAATATGGCATCTTTGATGTTTACCATTTCTTGCCACCCCATTGTAGTTGTGACTCATTTAAACAAATACACATTACGTAATGTTTTTCTAACGACCTCGTCTTCATTGAAAGTACTATAATATAGAACAATTCCATATCTTTTACCATTATTACTCAAGGTCTTCATTGAAAGTACTATAATATAGAACAATTCCATATCTTTTACCATTATTACTCAAGGCAATGGAATCGATGTGGAAATACGTTTAGGGCATCTCCCAAGTAATAAAAGTTCTATTAACCCAACCCGTCCTTAACTATAATGTCACATGTATGACAAAATCACCATTATTACTTAAGGCATATATTTTACAATTACAAGAACTTGGGCATTGTAAGAAACCATGATAATGGCATATTATTCCTTTAAGTTGCCTATTATATGGCCTTCTTGTCCATTTTAACCATTCACTATTAAAGCCTAATTGATAAAAAAACAATGGTACGTTCTTCGATTATCATTAACAGTAGAATTGAAGTGGGATCATCAGGTGGAGACGACATACAACATTGTACAACATATTTAGAACTACCCAAAATCAAGGGAGGAAGATTTATGATATTAATTCACCGGGTTCCAAACAGACCACACGTTCTTGTCCGAAAGAATCATCTAACCATGGGCATGTCCTCGAATAATCTTCTCGAGTAAGTTGGGTATTCAAAATTGATAATGACGTCGTTGGTTGTGTATGGTATAAAAGTTCTGGTCTCCAGTGCCATCCGAGTTCTGAGCACCCAACCTAATTTGCATATAGGGGAGGCAATTGATTGCCACAAACAATAGGCTTTCCCTCACTTGGGACCTAGGCGTGTGACCAATAGTTGGTACCTGTTTTGTAAATAAATCAGAGTTGCGGTTTATAGCGGAGTCTTTAAAATATTTATATTGAAAACTTATTAAAATCTCGGGTTTAAATACTCGCTTGATATTTCAAATACATTTCTTTGTAAAACATAACTCTTTTTATAATATTTTCAAATAAAATATCTGAGCCATCAGATAGCATCTAATGACTATAACTCCAATCTTCTATTCTTTCTTGCTTGTCTGTTCTAACCTTTCTTGTTTCCCTGTAACATGGGTGGGAAAATACGTCAGCACAAAGCTGGTGAAAAACGCTGACTTAAAAAATATCTTTTCAATACCTTTGTGAAACCAACAATAATACCTTTGTGACTACTCATTAGGCACCCAACTACATTGGGATCAAATTACCCTAAGTACCATGTACAATTAATTATATACATGAATAATTTCCAGTTTGACAGTATGCCACACGTCTGCCACTATTGCCAGTTTGCTTTCTTTAGCTGCTCCGCTACCCACTTTGCACTTGCCAGCTTATTTCCGCTTAAGAGCCGCCTTAGTATTTTTGGACAACGAGAACTAGACCCAGATATGACAAGCTATCAAAAGACAATGAACTGAAAATGAAAATTTGTATACAGGGACCCATCGTGATACGCGATGGGTCCAAGGAAACGGCCATCGCGTAGCGCGATGGGCCGTGATGACGCATCACACACGTGTCACACTCTGGTGACACGTAGCAGCAGGACAGGACACGTGGCAGACGTGTCAGGCCACGTGGCGCGAGCTCAGAAAGGTGAGCATCGCGATACGTGACGCAAGTCAGGGAAGAGCCCATCGCGTATCGCGATGGGACACAAATTCAGCTATAAATAGGAGGGGGTCACGGCTCATTTGCACACACCTCCCATACTCTCTCTCTAAGTTACTTTCTCTCTCAACCTCGGTTTGCGTGCCGAACATCGTTTTGCGTGCCACTGACCTAACAAATATTACCTCGTAATCTGTGCCAAAAACCCGGTGTTTTCCTCGAAGTGCGTGCCAACCAAAAGTAACCCGACATCCGCCTTGAAGTACGTGCACGACTCGACGACACCTTCATATTGCCTCGATTTGCGTGCCAAGGAAGGTGGATCAAGAACGCCTCGGGAAACCTACAGATAGAGTAGAAATGCTGCCCGTATAAACTTAGGAAATCTTACTACGAATACACGTGCGAGGTAAGGGGTTCTGCCTAAGTTATTATTATATTATTATAAATGGCTTAAGACCATAGTCGAAGTTATAACTGAACCTTGATTATAATTTAGTATTATATAACTTTTCTTAAGCAAAGGTTATAGTCAAAATAGTATTTCTTTACGACTAAGAAATATAGAACAAGAGGTTATAGTTATGAAATTTATGTTGCTCCGCTACCCCTTTTTGAATTACAAACCCAAATGACATAATAAATGATGCGACAAAATTAAACTAGTTTTTTTGTCAAATTAAATAAACTCCTAATGATGTCGGTAAATGATACGATCAAATTAAACTAGTTTGGGTTGAATTATACAAACAAAACTAAGCCTAATTGTTAGTTCTAACATGTAAATAAACAAGAAACTAAATTAAACAAAATCAAATAAAAATAAAGAGAAAAAACCTTACTCGTTCAATTCTTGAAAAGCCCCAAACTCACATTAGTCTCACTTAACTTTATCAGTGAATAGGGTTGTTCAAAACCGGATATCCGGTTCATTTCGGAAATGGATTTTACTATCCGAATCCGTATCCGAAATTTTGGATATCCGAAGTTCGAATATCCGAAATTTCGGATATCCGTTCGGATATTTAATCGGATATCCGAAATATAAAATAAATAAATAAAAACAAATTAAATTTTATTAACTAATAACTTTATTTAGTAATACATGAAGTTTCAAAAATGGATCTGACATTCATTTCTAACATTCAGAAACATATTTTCAAAATTAAAACACTTGAACAGCCGGTGACCATCATCAGCATCCACTGTCGTCCACCAACTACCTCCATTCCTCTCCGTATCCACTATAGATGATGGACAAACTTTGTTTATTCGTAGATCTCCGTTCCATCTCCATGTCCATTCCAAATCAGATATGTTGTGGCGATGGAAATTCAGATCCGATTGCCGGAATAACTCGTTTCCGGCTGCTAGTTCAACGAAGGGACGCCGAACTGAAGTGTGAGGCTTGTGGACGGAGATGGTATGGTGGACTGGTGGTGGAGACTTGAGACAAGAGGCGATAATGGCCGGCGTTTTAGTTTTAGATCTAGAGTTAAAGAGAATATGAGAGAAAAAGAAAATAGCTTTGGGATTTGGAAAGGCAGGGAATCACGTGAATGAACATTATGTTTGAAAAGTCAAAAAATTATAAATCATCTCCATATATTCAAACATAAAAAATAATTAAAAAAATACTAAATTCAATATTTCGGATAATTTGGATATCCGAACTATCCGAAAAATCTTAAAATCACTATCCGAATCCGAATCCGAATTTTCGGATATTCGGGATTCGGATATCCGAATTTTCGGATATCCGAATTTTCGGATAGTTTGGATACGGATAGTCGAATAATTCGGATACGGATTCGGATTCGGATACTTTTGAACACCCCTAGCAGTGAATATACTGGTGATGAATATGGTTTTTGTTATCAAGATCGTATTAGTTGATTTAGTCACAATGAATGGGTTAGATCATCCGTAGTGGGATAGTTATGGCTGACGCTTTGGCTCAAAACGCCCTCAAAACGCCATGTGCACCCCCTCCTCTAAGTTTTGAGAGGCATTCTGGGTGTCAAAGTTATGTATATAACTTTGAAGGGGAGGCGCTATGTGAGAGAGGGAGAGAGGGGGTAATGATTGCATTAGAGTTATGAGTTTTTTTTTACAACTACATCACTTTTACAAAACTCTTCAATGTTGACTGAACCGTCATGTGCCGCAAAACGCTTAAGTGTGAAAAGTTTTGGCTATGCATGGTCTTATGGTGTACCAAGTTTGATATTTTTGAGGGATTACTAATCATTGGATGATTATGTCCTTAGGTGTTTGAAGCAACCAAACTCTTTCACAACGACGTTGGTTTTTGTTGCTTTTTATATATGAGGTGGGTCTAACTAAGTAAAACAAAAAAATTTTATATAAAAGTTGTATGTAGTGTGCAGGTGATGAGGTGAAAATTAAGAATGATAAGGATATTTGTAGGGTGGAGATAAAACTAGAGTTTTTAAAGATTCATAAGTATATGATGTGACACCCAAGGGCGTTTAAGAATTTGTAAGAATTTCCATAGGCCATAACATTGTGGATGGTCTAAGCCTAATTCCAATTATTGATGGATTAAATCAAAAGCATATACTAACTTTTTGTTTGAAAATAAAAATAGAACTAGTAAGTAGACCCGCGCTTCACGGCGGGTTTTGGATAAATTTCAAACGACTTTACTAATAGAAGTATCAGTTTCGAAAACATGAACTTTAAATGATATTATTGCAACTCCACATCTCTCTTAATTGGCTACATTTATTTTACAATGATTTTTACTTCTTTAACCTTTAGTTATTGCAACACCTTTAGTTCATCTGATGGTTTCTATCTCCGATATCAATTCTATGTCAACTCAACTAGCAATGGTTGGTAGTAAAAATTGAGATAAAAGATTGATCCCAGTAGCCTACATTAACAATTTTATATATGTGATTAAATTTTATAAAACATAAGATCAATCTTAAAACATAATATAACTAACCCAATAGAGATCTATAAGAAAATACATGTTTCATTGACCTCGCTTGCTGATAACACTTAGGAATTACCAAAATCTGATTTGAGAAGGAAACTCTATATAAGTAAAACTTATATATAATTCAACCAGTCAACAAAAGTGTGAATTACTAATAGTGAAATAATGAAGCACAAACATTGTGACATTCCTCACTATCGGCGCCTAACTAATATTGAGAGTGACTTGGTAATTAACTCTAAAACGACAACTTGAATGTCTATTGAATGAAATAATGAATTAAGAGTTAATGATGTGCTTTGATGAGTTGTGATTGTGTGAATTGGATTGAAAGACATGCATTTATGGTTAAAGAATAGACCATGATCTTGAAGGATTAAGAAGCAAATATATGATTATGTGTCGGAAAGCACATGAATATGTGAAGGCTTGGATAAATGCCTTAGAAAGAGTAATGTTTTTGTGCCAAGATGCTTATGATAACAAGAATAATAAACCGGGCTACTAGTTAATGAAATCCTAATGTCTCACGATATAGAAACAATATTAATATTGAAAGACTTATTATAATTGTGAAAGATAGATTAAAATGATGTCAAGAGAATCGAATGAGATTGGGCCAACAACATGTTATGTAAGTGTGTTCTGGTTAACTCAACATATGCTAGATAGAATAACTAAGGCTTGTTCGTGATAACATGGTAATTTACAGCCACAAGACCAAGATTAGGGGAGGTAACATATAAAAAGAAATCTAGGAAATAAGCCTTATCCTTGAAATAATCGATAAGCTTGGTAATTTAATACTTAAGGACAAGAACTTGGAATATTAATGGTTCACTAATAAATTATGCATGTCTTATCTGGAACCATCACAACATCGTTTTCCCTAAATCGATTATAATGACAAAAGACATGTGAAAACATTTTAAACAAGTAACAAGAATGATTTACTAGAGTACTATACAAGTAGACACTATATGCATGAAAATTAGGGTTGGCATGCATGGTAGGAGTTGACTACCTATAATCCCTAGGAATACTAGCAATACAATGGAAATACACACCCTCCCAAACCCAAAAACGAGCTGCAACCTTTCCTTCCCTAGAACCTCTCATATGTCGCTATCTAGCAAGGGGGAGAAAGCATGGAGACAAGTTATGATACTAGCAAGTGTGTGTAGTGAATAAAATCACAAAAGGGGTCTCTTACACTTCCTTTTGACTCCCAAAACACCTGCACCTTACCCCTTTACAAGTCTCATCTACATTAATGAAGCAAATCAAACACAAACATACACACAAACCCACGGTTTTGTGAGGGCGAGAAAGCACAAGTTGCAGAAGCAAATATGGACCCCTTGATCAGAATTTAGATCCACCAATAAGATGAAAGGACTAGGATCAAGCTCTCCTATAAGTACAAGTCCTTGATTCAATTCATTCTTGCACCACACCTCACTAAAAATCTTCTAACTCCATTTCAGCTTCTGCCCAAAAAATAAGTCCAGTAAAAACTATTATAAATCTCTATCCACATCCCCCAAATTCCTATCTACCACTTGGAGATGAAGCTTATACCTCCTCCTTAAAATCTCCAACTGGAATCACTCAATTTGAATGAGGTTTAGACCACCAAACCTGCTGTGAGACAGGACTATGCAGATCTGGAGCTACACGTCGATCTTATGTTCATGTCTATGTTTGAGGTATCAAACGAGCTCCAAATCACTTGATTCTTTTTCCTACGTTCTTGGATTTCATTGAAATATAACATATCCAAATTTCATATGCATTGGATCCTGTTAGAACCCCAACCTGGCCTCATATGATACATTTTTCTTCATATACTTAGCCTCTTCATTTTGGTGAGCAAGAAAGGATCGAGCCAGGAATAAGAAGAAGGAATAGCTAGGAGGTGCTGAACATATTGGCTCATCATTCAGACACCTTAGACCTTCTTCATGGTAAGTTAACTCTAACCAAAACACTTTAGTGTAAATTAAAGTTTAGCCAAGAAAGATTAAGGCTATGAAGCTATGACTAAATCTGGTCCTTATCAGTGGCGGATCCAGAAAATTTTTCCACAGGGATCGGAAATTTTGGGGATCGTTTGTCCATCACTGAATATTAAATTTTTACCTTATCTTCCGGTTGTGTCGGGTCACATAAAAAAATATATATTAAGTTATAAATACAAAAATAAAATTACGTCAAAAACGAGACGCATCAAGGGTAACAAAGCCTTGAGTCGATGCATCTATTTACGTATGCACTAAATACATGAATAAACTTTATATGTTTTTATACAAACACAATGACAAAGCCAAAACTATAAATATAAAATATTATAATAAAACATAAAAAGATAAAGTTAAAAAATAACAAAACAAAGTAAAAAAAAAAATAGTTAGTTCGATCTACAAAAGTAAAACTAAAAAAAAATATGTGGTAACTTGGGTAAAACTAAAAGGATACTTTAATAAATCATCTATTATTTATGTACTAATAACAGGAAAAATGAAAATTGAAAAAGAGTAAGAATGAAAAGTGTTCTGACACACATCCAATAAAATATAAAATACCAATTAACTTCTCTTCCTCCATATTCACTCTACCTTCCCCTGCAACCTTAAGCTCGTCGGAAAACGTACTTTCAGATAATATTTCTTCTTTTTTTTATGTTGTTTCTTTTCTCCTTCTTTTCTCAGTGTTTCACATGGGTCGGTGTCAAAATTTTACAGGGGTCGATAAGAGTTTTTTCGTATATATTACACTAATTCTTTTTTTATCACAGGGGTCAGCCGATGCCTGTAGGCAAGCTGTAGATCCGCCTCTGGTCCTTATAACCAATACATGAAGTAAAAACAATAGTG
Source organism: Bidens hawaiensis (assembly GCF_021521415.1). Lineage (NCBI taxonomy): Eukaryota > Viridiplantae > Streptophyta > Magnoliopsida > Asterales > Asteraceae > Bidens > Bidens hawaiensis. Next base: position 4,269,844 of record NW_027491020.1, on the reverse strand, counting down.
TTATAAATCTAAGTATAATCTTAGGAAGATAAATAATGAGTGTATGCTATAACTTGTTGAAGCCATACTAACATATTATATGTGTTTTGAAAATTAAAGGTGATGTGTGGAAAACCCTAATTTTCATAAATATATTTATGTGCCAAAGAAAGAAGGATCTTAAGTAAACTTCTATGGCTTCAAGTATTAGCATACATATTGTATAACTTAGGTTATGATGGAGACAAGTATCGTGTGGTCAATTTTGAAAGGATTTGCTAAAGTATGGAAATAAGGCTTTACAGGCTTTACAGTGTGATTTTGTGAAAGTAAATGAATGACCACATTTGATTTGTTCATATCATATAGTTATGAAGAAATGAACATAGTTCATGAAAGAAAAGGAATAATCCAAGAAATATTTGATAAAAGTGGATAATAGGGAATTATAAAGAAAACACAAATATTGTTAAAACACAACTAGAATGGTTAAAATGACATGAGATGATAAACAAAATGTATGGTATATGAAATCTTATATAAGGTCCCAAATAATGTAGTGTAACAACTCGGATTTTTATATCATTATTTTAATAATCGATTCCCGACCGACTTATATGTTCGGGTTATCTTTATCTAACAAATATATCGTATTTATCGAGTAAATAAATTGTTATTATATTATTTCTAATTATTAATAAAATATATATTGATATACTTTCAAATTATGGCAAATATAGCCCCAAACTAAACTTTTGTCCAAGTACGTTTCCCTCTTCATACTCCAGGGCCTAAGATGCAAATTTAGTATATTATCATCCATAACCCAGTTACCCATTTTCCAACCCGTATCCATAATTCATGAACTAAACCAGAGTACCCATTTGTTTTGCTTGAACAACAATTCACGCGTCTAACTTACAAATGATATGGGATTTTTGATTTTCATACCATATACGACTCACCGACGTTATGAATTCAGAAACTCGATCAATTTAACGCGTATTTGATTAATTCCTTTCCCGTCCAAACCCGTTCATCACTATACACTGTAATCATCACCATAATACAATTAATCTGGCAGACATCATCCTTATAACCTCTCGAATGAAACCACCGTATTTAATTTTGTTATCGTAGCCGTATATACCCCCCCTTTTGATGTGTTCTTGGCCGTCGCTGTTGGGATCGCCGTTCACCATCAATACGCATATGGATCTAGTAATTACTATATGCCTCAAGTTCGTTTTTCATCCCTTAACGTTAACCCTAACATTAATTTAACCAAAACATAACGGATTGATCAATTTCGTTTTTAGGATTTCTAATGAATTAGTGGATAATCAGCTTTTGGCTTTTAAATTTATGTTGTCATGCTTTAAACAACATTTGAGCTTGGCTCAGTTGGTTGTGAGTTGTGCGTCCATGTACTGAGCCGACCAGGGACGCAGGTTCGAGCCCTGGCCAGCCCAGTTTTGGGTGTTTAATTTTTATTAATTGTTTAAAGGTTTTTTTTTATGAATTATAGTTATATTATAATTAATATTAAATATCAAATAAATGTTATTATATTAAACCGACACTATTAAGTTACGTTTCTTGACAATTAAGTTTGTTACAAATTTTCGTGTATATATATATATGTACGTATCATTCTTTAAAAGTGGTAACAATCGTGTTTTAAACGTATTAATTATATTTATAAAAGTAGATTTCCGTTAAATATTTCAAGATATATATTTTTATCATTTAAACTCGTTAACGATTCAAAACGCACAATTACTAGACATTATTATAATTATTTATTTATATAGTTATAACATATTTACTCAAAATATTATTTAATTTGTATAATTAATTAATTAATATACTTATTTAGATATTATCATTTTAAGTATGTTTTATATTAAATGTTTAAATTATTTAAGTATTTAATTATATATATTATTCAAAGATAATTAATGGTGATGTTATTATTATTAAGACTAATGATTTTAAAAAATAGAAATCAATTGTTCGATCAATAATCATTCTAATCACAAACATAACCCAAATAACATCGAAATCTCAAATCTATTATACGCATTATCTTATTTGTTAATAACTCATCATATTAAATCATTTATAATTAATTTATATTATCCTATTTATCTAGGAATCCTTGTCGGTGTATCCCGAAGGGTTCATCATTCTCACATTCTCATTTGTATTTCGTTCATCTAATCAGGTGAGTAATCACTCCCTATTTTACTTGTTTTCAAATGTTTTGGGGACACTTGCGTACCATTTATTATATTATTTATCTTATTATTTCTCAAACGCAAACTGTGATCTTTGTGTTGTGTATCAATTGAATGATTGCCTGTTACTTGCTATTTGCTTACTTGCTTACTTGAATCGCATTCGGAGAGGTCCAACATAATCTCATTATAGTATGATCAAAAGACCGTCGTAGTGGCAGGAGCCCGATCGCATTGGCAATGGTTTCACCGACACCTCATTTTTGGTAACCAATGCCCATTCGCATGGCAACGGTTTAGCCCTTTCTTTATGGTTGGTTATGTATGTGCTATGGTTTAATTGTTTATACTCACAGATAACAGTTTTGCCTATTTTTATTCACTTATATCATTATATATTATTACCATTTTTGTTTGTGTCAAAACTGGTGATCTACTCACTCAACATGTGTTGTTGACAAACATATATTTTGTACGCATTTGCAGGTTATAGATTTGGATTGCTTATCGAACTGAAGCTCACATAGAGATGACTTTAGGATAAAACATATACAAGAATAGTTGGTTTTGTATTTGTAATTTTCTTATTTTTGTTGTATTTAAATGTTGTTTGATAATAAATAAATTAATTAGATATTGTCGGTTTATAATTTCATGATAGTACCTTTTGAGCTGTGACAATCAAATCACGCCTCGGCATTCCGCCGTAGGTTGGGGTGTTACATGTAGGACACGAGTAGATTGTGCACCTTGTTAGTCTTGAGGAATATTTGGAATCGAAAGAACCAAAAGGTGAGTTCGTAGCCCCCTTTTTCTCTTATTACTCTTACTTTTTGGGGGTGGGGGGAGAAACATGCTTAACATAGTTATAAATTGTTTTACTGAAACGTGACTACTATTTGGATTATCTTATTATACATGTTTATTGAGATGAAATGGCTTTACTGAAATATATATTCATACAAATATTTAAAGCTTTGCTTGGAATTATAAGAATTATATATGTTTTTGGGAAAGAAAACTACTTAAGTAACACAATTGAAATTATGTGAAGGATATGCTCAATGTCGGATGTTAATGCTTAAATGAATGACAAATGAATGATTGCATAAGTTAGAATTATCGCTTAAGTCCCCTTATTTACTGTTGTGTAACCTTTTGCTCTTGATAGTACTATCGGGGACGTCCACCCCATTCATGGTTGGTAGCGCCAACTACGTGTATGTGAATGCTTATTGTCATTTTGTGTTTGTGTACTAATATTCTGCCATAAAACGTTAGAGCTAACGGGCCTGGAAAGGCGTTGGTGGTGGCAAAGACGAATCGATTGGGTTACATGCTTATGCTAGATTTCTAAAGAAGTGATTTATTTCATATTAACATGACATATGATGAGCAGATGATCCATACATAATATGAAATCATACTTTATCGGATTTTGAATATATATTACCGATGTTTTAAGGTGGAATAATGATTAAGTATTTGAAAGCTACATCATTGGTATTTAAGTTGAAATCATGATTATAGACATGAGAATGACAATATCAAGTATGTTTTGATATGAATTCATGAACATAGACATGGGAATGTCAATTTTACGTATGTTATGAAATGAAAGTATGATTATAGACATGGAAATGTCAATATCAATATCAAGTATGTTTTGAAATGGATTTGTGAACATATAGACATGTGAATGTCAATTTCAGGTATATATGTTTTGAAATGAAATTATGAATATAGACATGAGAATGCCAATGTCATGTTTTGAAAGAAATGGTGAACCTTTGACATGAAAATGTCAATGTCACTTATATTAATGAAATGGGTATTTAAACCATTAATGGTGAAACTGGAGTTATTCTTGGTATAATAACGTATATGTTTTTACAAGTATTATGATTGCTAACGTACACATTTTTTTTATGAAGTTATCTTATGAAAAAATGAAATTAGTTGTATAAAAGCTACTTTACAAGGAAATGTAAATGCTTTTACTAAAGATATTTTTGTGATAACTTAAACCTGCAAGCTCACCAACTATTTTTAGTTGACGTTTTCAAACATGTTTTTCAGGATACGCAAATAAGACTTCTTGCTATGATTATATGAGGAAGATTTAGAATTAGTACTTAGTCTCTTGGTTGGGCATCTTGTAATAGTTCTATACTTTGTAAGAATTGTAAGTTTAGAATGCATGTTTGGCATTCTCTTGTAAACAATGTGTTCTTGATGAATCAATATACTGTACATTCTGCGTTTCCGCCTAGGTGGGGTGCTACAAACATAACTTTCCACGTGTTAATAACATTATTGACATGAAATTAAATTCACAGCGAATGCTCCAACTCCTAATTGCAACTAAAATGGATTTTAAATGGTGGCATCTACAAATGAGCATATATGTGAATCAATCATCTTGTACCAAAATGCGTCAAATTGAAACAAAACATGATAACAATAAAATATGTCATTGTTTTAAAAACCCAAATCTAAAAACCCTTATACCATTTAACCAAAAAATTAATGTGCCTTACTGTTGGCCATTGGTATGACAGTTTATAAAGAGCCTTATTAAGCAAACCTCAAAATTGTTTTCCTTTCAACCCTGAATAAAAGGTCATAACAAAGCAAGTGCAAATGAATAATTTTATTCTAAGTTGTATATACTGAAACGAAAATCGTTGAAACTTCGATGAACCTGACAACAATTGTCAATTCATCTGAGAGCATGCACCATACCAGAGCATCGACAACACACAACCCGATAATAGCCGAAAATGGAGTCTTCACAAACGTTGCACAACATCAATTCCGTAATTCCACCACTATCATAGACAACAACCGCTCCCTAGGGTTCCTAAATGGAACCCGACAACAGTCAAAACCGTAGCCACAATAGTCGACAGTGGAAAAGCAACACCGGTGGTGTTGTGAGGTGGTGGCGGGAGACGATCGAGTTTCCATCACCAGAAAGACCGATATAACAGAGAAAGAGAGGCATGGTACAATGGGAATATGTGATAAGGCGATTGTATACAAAAAAGAGAGGCACAAAAGAGAAAGCGTGATGTATAACCACCAAAGCCAAACAAAGTTGCTAATTGTGTGTGTGTATATACCCATATTATTTTAAATTTTATACTTTTTTATTTAACACTTAACTAAAGGTGAACATGTAAATTGGTGCATTCCTTTGCTATCTTTTCAGTAGAAAGAGTTGATTTTGTTTTAATGAAACTTCTTGTTAAAAAAAATTAAGGGTTAGGAATTGGGTAAGATTTGTAAAACTCGAACCAATCAGACCCGAACTCTTAATCTTCGGGGGTGTTTTGGATTCCTTATTTTCATCAACTTATAACTTATAACTTTTTGAAAAGTTAATCAGGTGAATTAAGTGTTTGACAAACTATAAGATCTTATGAATTTTAACTTATGGTGAAGACAAAATAAAGGGGTTTTAAAAGGTTAGCTATTAAAAACGACTTTCATTTTTACTATTTTGGTTTTTCCCAACACACCTAATCCAAACGTTTTTCTTTAAACTTCTTTTGAAAATTCATAAGTCAATATATACGTGGTGTTTGGGATTCCTTATTTTACCTCCTTATACCTTATTTAAAGGATAAGGTATAAGTTACAATGTTGTAACTTATACGTTATACACTCACAAAACCCAACTTTCTCAAACACCAAATAACTTATAGATACCTATAAGAGCGAAAATAAGGAATCCCATACAGCTCTCCATACTAAAAAGTCTTTTCTTTCGCTTAAATAAAAACGCACCCTAAATTGTATTCTTGTATCTTCCCGAGTGAATGAATCACACATCCATCCATCCCCAAATAATAATCCAATCCAACCCCTCTCTCTATAATTTCATTTCTCCACGTCCGTGAGCTTCGTAACATCCGCACATGTCTCTCTCTACCTATTATTATTATTAAACAAAATTAGGGTTAGGGTTTTGAACGCCATGGAAGAAGAAGATAACAACCACCTCAATGATTCTGTACCAAATCAAAATGATAATAATAATAATAATTTAGAAAAAGATGTATTAGAACCAAACAACATTCAACAAGAAGAAGACGAACCGAAGCCTCTTCTCACGGAAGACGAACCAGCGGCGGTTATTGTTCCGGACCGGAATTCAGAGGCGGCTATGAACAAAGAAGATGATGAAGATACAGAACATGCTGCTAGTGACTTCATTTCACCTACACCTACACCTGATGATGATAATAATAATAATGAATTAAAAGCAGTTGATGAGGAGAATGTTAATACAAATGTCGAACCAGAAGAAGAACAAATAACAGGTCAGGAATCGACCTCTCTTTCTAAACCTTGCCTACTTTTTATTTTATATATGTATTTTGAGAAAAACCTTAACATGCAGTGTCAAGTTAATACTTACAAGTCCAAAACAAGTTAAACTTTAAATACTCAAGGCTCGTGAAGCTCGGCTTGCCTTTTTATCATTTATTAATTAATTTATATACGTTTTTTTTATATATTTTGAGAAAATCCTTAAACGAGCCAACTAGCAGTGTGAATTAATACATAGAAGTCCAAAGAGGTCAAACTTAAATCTACATACGCCTGTTAAGGGTTGGCGAGCCTAAACGGGCTTTATTTGAGGCTCAGGTGGTTTGAGCTCGAAAAAGCTTGGCTTGTCTTGAGCCTTTTATCGATCTGATCTCGACTAGCTCGCGAGCGGTTGCATTCCTAGTTAGGATGGCGTTCAAGGAGTGATTGTAGGAAATTTGTTGCAGAAATTGAAGAGGAGGAAGAACATTTGGTGGCAGATGAGGATAAGTCACTGGATACAGATTCGGAGACTGATGAAGAGAAAGCAGGGACAGAGTCACCGGAGCAGGAACAGCCTGTTAAAACCCGAGGCCGGCAGGGGAGGAAACGGAAAAGAGGAGGGAAGACTCCACAGGCTACACCCAAGTCCACTGGTGGGCCACGGAAGACGGTTGAGGAGGAGGATGTTTGCTTCATGTGTTATGATGGTGGAGACCTTGTGATATGTGACAAGCGGTGAGTGTTTTGATGACAGTGATCAATTAGGGTTTGAATTAATGGGATTTTTCTACTGATTTTGATTTTGTTGTTTTGTAATTACAGGGATTGCCCAAAAGCTTATCATCCTGCTTGCATTAACCGGGACGAAGCTTTCTTTCAAACTAAGGGTAGATGGGATTGTGGTGAGTTATTACTTTTGCAAATCTTTTGCTTATGTAGTTTGCTTACCATATATATATATACTAGTTTGAGGCCCGTGTATTACACGAGTAGTTATTGAAAATACAGTATTTAATAAATAATCAGTATACACGAAACATTAAACCCGTTAAACACTATTAATATAGTTGTTGTACAATAGTCTTTAAAACAATTTTAAAGTAAAAGATAATTATAAATATCAAATGTTTGAAAAAAAAATATAGAAAGTAAATATTAAATTAACAAATTTTGAAACATTAATTTTAAGAATGATAACTATTATTTTACAATTAAAAATTTGTTAATAAGGGTGAGGTTTAATGTAAGAGTGACAAGTGGCAAAACTTATAGGCTTTTATTAGAGAGTATAGATAGGGGAGGGTTATCTTAAAAATAAGTAGTTTCCTAGGAAGACTAAGAATAAATTATAACCATTGGATCATGTTAATCAATGCTTTAATTAATCTTTATTGCAAAACAAAAATAAAGTGAAATTTTCGTTCTTTGAAATTAATCATTTTATCTAAAGGTGTAGGATTTTTCTTTTTAAGAATAAAAGTGTGAGTTCCAGTATTACTTCCGGATATGCTTTTCGCTTCTATTACTTCCGATTATGCTTTTCGCTTCTATTACTTCCGGATATGCTTTTCGCTTCTATAACACGGTTATCATATTGTACTTTCACATGTATTTTAGTTTCATTGGATAGACCATTTAAGCATCATCACTTCAACATCGTCTTTCAGGATTAACGTATGACTTGACAACTTTAGATTTTGAGGCCATTTAAAACATCAAGAAACTAATGCTTTCTTGTAATGTATCATTTTATGTCTGATAGATACCATCTGAATAATAGTAATATTTTTCATCTCCCGGAAACATGGATAGCAAACATTTGCTAATTTCTTGAACAAACTCATTTTTTGGTGCAAGTATATCTCGTTCACTAAAGAAATCTATATAATTTTGAAATCTTTAATAATAAAAGGATATACATAATCAATTTATCATCTGATTAACATAACAGTGTGTTAATGTTTAACATTTGTATTCCTAAGGTAAGAAGTTGTCTTATTCTTCTGAAAACCAAAACATGCATGTAGTCTAGTGTTTATATATTTTTGTGGATTTTTAAGATGATGAACTAAACATAAATGATGGGTTGATTAAATTGTCAATTATAAAAAGAAGTTGTAAATGTCTCTACTTTTAAACCAATCCGTGGATCGAAACTCATTCTAATCATAAACTATCATAAACTGTTTTAACATGAACCATGCTTGATACTTTAACCGGTTAAAGAAACCCGCTTGTTTAAATTAACATAAACACTAAGAATACATCAATAGTGAATTTGTCTTTTAAGGGTATGAAAGAAAAAAACTTGTAATTAAGTAAATATTATATATATAATAAGTTAAAATTTATTGAAATTTAAATTTTATATTAATCTTGTCTCTTCATCCAGTAATATCATATAAAACAAAATAATGTATTTATGGTGGTATTAAAATTTTAAATTAGGAAAGAATTATTAAATAGAGAAAATGAAAGATTAAAAAGAAAAAAAAGGAAATAAAAAACTATTAATAAGAAAGAAAAGTGTATTTAATATGAGGGAGAGGAGGGAAAATTTTGTAAGGATCACCATGGTGATGACATGTGACACTTAGAAAGTTTGTTTATTATATAGTATAGATATAGATATAGATATTTCAAAAGGGGATATTGGGGTGATTTCAAGATGAGAAAAGAAATGTTCGTATTTTTTTTTTAGAAAATGATATTTTTGTGAGCTAAGGATAGGTAACCTATAATTCATAGGAAATGTTTTGTTGTCCACTGTTTCATGCATGTTTAATACTTCATAGGATATTACTTTATTAAGTGATGTTGCTTGCAGTTGATGGTTGATTAATGATTATCCTTTTAGCTTTTAATGAACTATAAACATTCCGTGTATAAAGAGAGTTTGAGCAGCATCACTCTGTTTTGAAAAAAAAAGGAACAGTTTTTTTTTGTTTCATTTTTTTCCCTTAATCCTTAGTTTGTATTTGATATTTGCCACCAACAAGCTTGGTATTAAATGGCGTGATGCGCTCCGATGCGTTTGGTTCTGAAATCTGATGCGTGATGCAAGTGCATTATGTGATGCGTTCTTTATTAGAAAAATACTAAAAAGTAAATTATACATAATATTTTAACATGCTTACTTTTTAAATAATAAAAAATTAAGAAATTTAGATTAATAAATACAAATTAAAACTATAGGCACCACCAAACAAGCTTTATATACAGGTACATTATGCATGTACTCATTAACATTTTCAAACCATATATAGAAGAATTCTAGGGTTTCTATAGCAATCTTATTTCCAGCCGCCATCAAGCCGTCATATCTTTCCTCCAACCTTCTCCATCGACTCTCCCTATCATTTCCAGGTAAGCGTCGCCTTCCCTAATTTAAAGATCCGAACTGATTTTCAGTTGAAAAAGTCCGATCTGAGTACTAATTCCATGTTGCACGCATCAAAGTGCGATTTGCTGTAACTGCATTATTGCGAAATTGGTGCATCAAGGTCACAACATGTAAACGCAACACATTGTGTGCAGCGATGCGATATGATTGGCGATGCATGCATTTTAAAACCAATCTAACAAGAAGTTTTGTGTCAGTTAAGACTATACAATGCCAGTGATGAATGAACAAATGGACGTGAATTTAAGGTTTATTAGGAAACAATTGTAGCAAATTTAATGCAGTGGGGTACTAATGATTTCTGTTCAACTTTAGGAAGATTTTGTAATGGAAAACGTATGTTGACTTGATGGCTTTTTGATGTTTAAAGTAAATTTGTGTCTATCTTAGTAACCTTAAAACAAACTTGGTTTAATAGAATACTGAATTTTGTTTTTGATGTATGGCTCCGAAATAAAATAAAATGTTAGAATAACCAACAAAAAAAGAGCTAATCTGTGTTCCCAACTTAAAAAGTGTCAGATTTTTTTGTCCCAGAAAATAGTCTGAGATTATGTTTTAATGCTTACATAATTTTTGATGTTATTAAAGAAGCTTTCAGTTTCTCTAAAATCGGTGCCGTAATCTCTAATATGAGTGTGTTTCTGAACATGACAACTGTCGGTCTACTTATGGGTTATCTGATATACATATTTTTGTAGATTAGTTCATGCATGGACGCTTCTCATGTTTATTTAAAGCGATCGTGTAAAGGATTATTTTTCACATTTCACATTATCCACTTGTTCAATGCATTCAATTTTATGCATTATTTTGAATTTGTGTCTTCTGATTCTTTATGTACCATATGAATTACTAGATTTATTCATGTATGATTAGAAACTTACATTCCTCTAACTTGGATTGTCAGGCTGGCACCTGTGTACCAACTGTTCAAAGAAGGCTGACTATAGGTGCTATACCTGCACCTTTTCCTTGTGCAAAGCATGCATTAAAACAGATATTATACTGTGTATCAGAGATAAAGAGAAGAAAGGCTTTTGTGAGTTTTGCATGACAGCCGTGTTGTCAATTGAAAAGAATTCACAGGAAAATCAGGTATACTCATTATTTGTGTGTAAATGAGCCGAGCTCTGCTTGTTTCGAGTTCTATGTCTAAATGAGGTTGACTAATGAGTAATTTCACAAAGTTGAGTTCGGCTTGTTTATCTGGTTATTATAATGTCATTGAATAAGTAAAATTAGACCTGTAAACAAACCAAACGAATACATACGAAGCATGTTTGTGTTCGATCGTGTAACTTAACTGAACAAACGATCAAACACAAATAATTAAACGAATGGGGTTTTCTTGTTCGTGTTTGTTCGTTAAGGAAATGTGTGTGTTTGTGTTTTTTTGTTAAGGAAATATGTGTGTTCATGTGTGTTTATGTTCGTTTGTTAACGGTATAAACGAACAGTTCATGAACGTAACTGAACATAGATGAACGAATATAAATGAAAATAACTGATTGAACATCAGTTACAAGTAAACATGAACATAAATCTGTTAGACCTAAAGTTGTGTTAAAACTAGACTAAATTGTAATGGGCCTAAATGAATATGTAAACAAATGTTAACTAACGAACATTAATGAATGATCATTCACGGTAATAAATGAACAAGCTTTCCATTGAGCGATTCACTGAACGTTCGGTTCGTTTACAGGCCCAAGTAAAATGTGTGATTTTTTTATTATTATTTTGGTTTTATTTTGCAGGAAACTGTAGACTTTTACGACAAAAATAGCTGGGATTATCTATTTAAGGATTATTGGACAGATATGAAAGCAAAACTGGATATCTCTTTATCTGAACTGGTTGAGGCCAAGAACCCTTGCAAGGGGTCCAAGCCAGCTGGCAAACAAGAGCTTCCAGCTGGACATTCTGATGGCGATTCAGGTTCAGAAAATCCTTCTGAGAATTTAGAAAGTCAAACAAGGAAGACCAGAAGCAGAAAGTCAAAGAAGGCCAAGACTCGTGGCTCTGCTGCCAGTCCTTCTGGCAGGACTCCATGGGCATCAAAAGAACTACTTGAATTTGTCACTCACATGGGAAACGACACATCATATAAATCTCAGTTTGATGTACAAGCTCTCTTGCTTGAATACATTAAAACAAACAAACTTCGTGATTCTCGCCGTAAAAGTCAAATAATTTGTGATGCAAGACTTCAAGGCCTTTTTGGTAAGCCGCGTGTAGGCCATTTTGAGATGTTAAAACTTCTTGAATCTCATTTTCTTATTAAAGAAGACGGTGATAATCAAGGGAGCGTGGTTGATACTGAAACTAGCCCCATAGATAATGAGAAAACGAAAGATAAAAAACGTAAGAACCGCAAGAAAGGTGATCAAGAACCTCAATCCAACTGTGAGGATTATGCCGCAATTGATATTCATAATATAAACTTAATTTACTTAAAACGGAAGTTGGCAGAGGATTTACTTGAAGACACTGAATCATTTCGTAGCAAAAGTGTTGGCACTTTTGTTAGAATAAGAATCCCTGGTGGTAATCCTAATCAGGACATATATAGACTACTGCAAGTTACAGGTAATTATTTAAGAGAAACATAAATTAAATGTTAACCATAAATATGAATTTAAACTTGCTTTCAGTCATAAGTACATTGTTGTTTTTAATGCAGGTACTACTACCACAGGTGCTCACTATGCGATTGGCAAAAAGACTACTGACATCATGCTTGAAATATTGAATCTTAGCAAAACGGAATCCATATCTATCGACACCATTTCAAATCAAGATTTCACTGAGGTATTTACATTTTATTTTGTTTTTACTGTTGCATTAATTTAATTCGTATATATGAGTTACTGATGTGTCTAGTCTTTATATGGTAGGAGGAATGCGAACGTCTTCGACAAAGTATAAAGTTTGGCTTAATAAAAAGACTGACAGTGGTATGTTCTTGTTTCGTATATTAACGAATTACTACTATAAAAAATGGTGTGTTTTTTCCCCTAAATTTGTCATTTGCTTTTTAGGAGGACATTCTTGATAAAGCCATTGAACTTCAGGCAACCAGAGTAAATGATGTAAGTTCTAGACATTGGGTTCCATCTAAACTACAGATTTACAGTTTTAACTTTTTAATTCTGTCAATCTTAAAAGCTGATGGCATAAAACCTGATTTAGATTTAAGTTTCTCATTCAATATATTGGATTATATTTGTGTTTACTGTGCAGTGGCTTGAAACAGAGGTTTTGCGTCTTAGTCATCTTCGTGATTGAGCAAGTGATTTAGGGCGCAAGAAGGAATATCCTTTTACTATGTAATATTTGATATTTTGTGCAATCAAGGCCATCTTTACTTGGGTTATATATATATATATATATAGGATTGATTTCTTTTGAGAACCGCTTTGAGCTTTAAGAACTCGAAAGAACTCAACGTAACAAAAAAAAATTTTGAATTTTTTTTACACGTGTAATACGTAAGTGTAAGTAATGTACAAAAAATTACCGTAATTTTTTACACACCGAATCGACTTATTACACATGTGTAACGAACATTTAACTTGTGTAATTATCAAAAATCTCTCTCCTGATTCATTTTTTAATCAAATTTAATCTCAGCCACATATTCAAACTCATTTAATTAAATGTGTGGTCCAAAATTGAGTTCTTAAAGTTCTTACAACTAATCAAGTTCTCAAAATATCCTTCCCATATATATATATATATATATATATATATGTATATATATATATCTATTCTTATTCTTCTCACAAAAATATTGTTTTTTACGTTAACCCTACCCTATATACATACATATATATATATATACATATATATATATATATGTATACATATATGTATGTATATATATGTATATATATACATATATGTATATATATACATATATGTACATACATATATGTATACATATATACATACATATATGTATACATATATACATACATATATGTATACATATATACATATATGTATACGTGTACGTATACGTATACGTGTATACGTGTACGTGTACGTACACGTGTACGTACACACGTGTACGTACACGTACACGTACACGTACACGTACACGTACACGTGCACGTGCACGTGCACGTGCACAAAAGAAGACACAAAAGAAGATGACCCTACTATGATGACCCTACTATGGATCCAAGCTATGAATCTGAAGACACAAAAGAAGATGACAAAATACGAGGTATTTAAGTTTTGAAGTCCTGTCGAAATTATCTTTCAAATTTATTACCCTTATGTTTGAATAACCACGCTCTTCTCTTATCGACTCTTGATGCTAAATCATTTAATATGTAGATACGTACAATAGTCTTCTGGTTAGCAAAAGACGAGACTACCCTTCAAGAGATTCTTGGAGAGGTACGGGTTCAAGTACACCTAGAAATCCTGGATAGAGTTATGAGTTTGGCAGAAGCTTGTCAAGTAATGATTTTTCAAAAAGACTTGAAGATGCTGCGATCTCTCCACGAGTGGGCTCACATGATGATAATATTCGGGGTCAAGGAAGAGATAATAGAGTAGTGCAGACACCGCCAAGTGTAATAAAGAAACCGAGTCCTGCAAATGAAACAGAGAAAATTGTCGGGTCAACAAAAGATGTTTCAGAAACTGAGAAAATATGGCATTACAAGGATCCAACTGGGAAAATTCAAGGCCCGTTTTCTTTGGCACAGTTGCGTAAATGGGACAGTAATAAGTTCTTTCCGCGGGATTTAAAAATATGGAAAACAACCGAGATGGAAAAAGATGGTATTATGTTAACTGATGCGCTAGAGGGACGATTTACAGCTAACACTGAGAGACATGGTTTTGCTAACCTTCCTTCTTCTACTCCAAATCAAAGTATGGGACATGTGGGTCCTAGCTTGAATGGTTCCCAAGTGGCTGCACCACCATCGGTTGCTGGTCAAAATGCTTATGGTTGGAGTGGCGGTCCACCTCAGAGTCAACAACCGAGCCATTGGGCGGTTCAAACTCCTGTCGGGAACTTTATGCAGCAGCAGCCGCCACAACCGAATGTAAGCTGGTCGGCAGTGGTTCCGAATCCAAATACGGGACTGGTGGGGCCTACTACAGGTAATCAACCCGTGAATTGGGAGGCAGTTAATGCTAATCTCACATGGGGTTTGCAAGCGGGTCCTGGTAATGTGAACCCTGGTTGGGTTCCTCCACAACCAGTTCTAGTGGTCACACCAAATCAAGGTTGGGTCGGTGGTCCTGGTCAAGGCCCAGGCGTAGGTCCAACTCAAGCACCAATAGTTTCAAACCAAGAGTGGGGTTCACCGAGGCCTAGAGGCGGAGGTTCAGGTTCTGATGGCAACCAAAGGCAATGGGAGAAACAAGGTTCGTTTAACAACCGGGGGTGATATTGATAAGGGTAGGTGTGACTGCAGCGTTTTTACAGTAGATGTTTATTTGAGATTTTGTTTTCTAGGATGTGTTTGAAAGGTGTGCAGGTTTCGGAGGGAGAAGCTTTTACTTTATTTTCAGGTGCTTCTTATGTGTTTTAACATAGCATAGACTGTGGTTATGTGGTTAAGCTGAATCTTGTCTTGTTGCTGCTGTTTAGGTAATAAATGCCGTTAATGGTTGATTCAAATGTTTGGTTTCAGAGTTAAATCAACCATTGTATTTCAAACTAGTCAGCTTATGGTAAAAACAAAACATTTGGGAAATTTAGGTGCTATTTTGTGAATCATGTCAAAGGTCTTTTTTCTATTTATTGGCATTTTCAAATTTGTGCTTAAAACCACACGTCTACTCTATTAATAATCCATGATCATGGTCAAAACCGGTCAACAGCTTGAAATTTAAACATCAAATGAAACATTTTAGGATCAATTAGAAGATTATAGCCTGGTTCGGTTTGTAATCGTCCAATGGTGTGGATTACAGACAGTTTCAATTGGTTCTAAACTGCTTTTGTTTCGGTTTAGACAAGTTTTTTTGTGCACCTCTAGGATCGATGAAACTGGTTGTCTTCACCACTACAGAGAGAGACTTAAAAGAAACTGGTTGTCTTCACCACTAGAGAGAGACTTAAAAACAGATTGATTCAGGATATAATAAAAACAACATAACCATAATAATACTTGGTTTAGATTTATCAATACTGGGTTTGCTATCCAAAACTTTGTTTTTAGTCGGATTGGGTTTGCTATCCAAAAGGGGTTGCGGCGCAGTTTGTTGCCCGCTTACCTGCCATTTCATTGTAAATCGTTTGGATGTTTCTATTAAAAGTGTAGATAAAACAAATATTGAATGAACAACTTTCATTTTTGGAAAACCTTAGTGTTATACAGCAAGATCTTCACGTTGTGAATTGTTTCTCGCAATACTTGGCTGGTTTAAAAATATATGTATGAAGGGTTATTAAAGAAAAGTGAGAAACTATATTTTAAAAACCATTTGAAACAAAGAAATTAAACAAACATAGTTGTTGCATGTCTATTTTGGTCCAAGTCTTATCGGTTTGAGAGAGCCTTTCACGCCTTAATTTACTTGGTAAAAACAATCAACATTTGTTTTAGACTTGTATTTCCTAAATTGCACACTAGTTCCCAACAGACGTTAAAACACATTTGTAGCCCCTTCGAAAATCATACATACCTAATATCTTTTCATATTCTCTCTTAAATAATATCTTTCCAAATTTATCGCTTAACTATCTTTGGCCCAACCTGAAAACCCAAGACCTCTCATTTTTAAACAGAGGTCTTTGGGTGTTTCATCTCAACCGCTTAACCTATAGATAACTAACAATCACTTAAGTATCTACTCTATTTTTATTTTAATAAGATGACTAAAAAAAGTATAGAAGTTCTACATGTACAACACAATCTTATAAACTAAGGAACTCAAAAAATGAAAGTTCAGGTTTTACGTGTTTGTATGAGTTTATTTTTTTTGGGGGGGGGGGGGGGGTGCGGCAAACGAGATGAGCCGAGCTTGATCTCGGTCTCGTCTTGTTTCAAGCTATTTTTTTAAAGTTCGGCTCGAGGGTGGGGTTTCAAGCTAAAGCTTGTTAATTTATTTACATATTTTATGTAGTTTAAGAAAAGTCTTAAACAATGTGTGCGGTACCATAAACGAGCCAAAGTTTGGCTCAAGCTCGGTTTTGCATTGAGAAATTAATACATATATAAGCCAAAAAAAGTTAAATTTAAAAATACACAAGGCTTGTTAAAGCTCAGTAAACCTGAATGATCTTCACGTATAAGGGCTCAAGCTCAGGCTCGATAAGGCTTTGCTAATTTCGATCTTGTAGCTCTTGAATGTCTTGGCTCGTTTGTGTATTTGTATAGGTGTGTGTACATATATGGTTTTAAAATAACCTTAAAGGCGTTAAATGTTAATTAGCGAACACACAATATGTTATTCTTTGTATGTAAGTTTGTGTTGGTAAGTTGGTTGGCCTCTTAACCACTCCCACATGGCATGCTTCAAATGCACATTACCTTTGCCGGTCATGAGATCAAGACAAACACGACATAGGGAAAATGGGTCATTCAATTTAATTAGTTGGTGTTTGGACCCTCTTTATAGTTAATAATTCAATCACTTGTTGATATTAATAAACCAATTATGACTAGTCCTTTCTTATGACTCACTAACTAATATTATTAGATTTTTAAAGTTCTAGTGAATCTCAAGTCTCAACCAACTAATATTAGATTTTCAAATATTAGTTGATGTTATTAATAAATCACACTTCATTTTTTTAATAAGGTATGTTCAAGTTTGAAATATTCGAATATAGAATGTTATAGAACTCGTTAAGTGCTAGTCGGATGGTAGGGTAGAGACTACTGATTAATCGATTAATCAGACTGAAATTTGTAAGTAATTTTTCAAATATACACACATATACCAAATACTGTATATAATATTTTCAATATTGACTGGTCATGATTAATATTAATCGATGTCCGTGTAGGATTTTTTACAAATAGTGGTAACGATGACCGTTGTTAACATAAATGAGTTGTGGGAAAAAAGGTTAGGTAAAAAACAACATTATTTTAAAGGTAGGGTACAAAAAGACCCAAATGCCCCTAAAAGCCATCTGCGGGTGAAAGAGGTTTCCCTTAGAAGTCACCCGCGGAACATATTATTCACCCACATAACTCAAGATAGAGAAACACCAATATCAAGATATAGGGATTATACGCGGGAGAATCTAGACGCCCTCAGGAGTCATCTGTATGATACTATTCCCACCCGTAAAGATGACCAGAGGGTGACGTCAGAAGACAATTGCAATTAACCAACTCCTTTTTGAGAAGATTTACCAAGATCCTTTCTTGGAGAGCACGGAGACGTAACAACCAATAGAAGAAGCACAGCTGGCGAGGTTGTTACAACCATGCGCATGGCCAAAATAGCTCGTCCTATCATATGTCGTGTCCAGGTTGTTACAACCATGAACATGACTTATATAACTCGTCCTATCATACGCGGACACGTGTCCAGGCAGTTACGAAAGCATCTTCTAGAAAGGGACAGCTAGACCAATCACATTCTCTTACCCTTCGGCTCTAAATACATTTGTCATCTCTATGAGGTATTCATTCACACTTCACTCCTACTCTTAATACTTTGTTCTTTCTTCTTAATCAGAACAAGTACTTATTGTAACGATTCCGACGAAACCAGGTATACCTTAACCGGTAGACGTTAGTTACGTCATATGTAATGTCGGGCACATGAGTTACCATGGTAATTATACGAGAATACATGGTTCATTGTATTGATTGTACGTGAATATATAATTCACTGTATTGAATATGCGATCAAACGATCGCTAGTTATTGAAACCCGAATGAATCGGGGATTACATTATAGACAAAATATATGATGTTTAGTAAGGTTTACGAAGTATTAAGGTTACGGGATAAGTGAATTATAGCACAGGAAAAGGATTTCGATTTATTGGTACGTCGGTACGATAAACGAAACCTTTAACATCAAACCAAGCAAGAGAAGATCGATCAAGCCGAAAAAGATACACAATGACCGACAATATGATGTGTTGAGTCAATAAATGTCAGGGTTTAAGTTTTTAAAGTTTTTAAATCGGTTTTATATAAATTTTATTTTTAAGCCGAAAAACGACCGTTTTAGCCTCGTTTTAAGCCGAATTAAGTGTTTAATCGAAAAACAAACTGAACCAGATTATCCACAACATTATCCGGATTACACAATCCAAATGTGTGGCCAAGGTTTGAGATGTGGGCCCCACCCCACACCATTCATGGACCGATCGGTCCATTTGGTGCACACACACATATCATTTTCTTTTTTTAACACTCCAACTCCACATTTCTCTCAACACTCTTCAACATTCATCCAAAAACCCAAGTTTTTAAGCAAGAATCATAAGGTATAAACATGTTATTATGGTTTAATCTTGGTTTTTAATTCCAAAATCTTGAGAAAATGAGGTTTCAAGGGAAAAATGGGTGAAAACCCGAGATGAAACCGATTCTTGCATGATCAAGTGATATATACAAGTTATACAAGGGATCTTGGTCCAAGAAAGGAGTTAAAAGAGTTAAAAACGAATTTTTACGGTTAAATCTTTGTTTTGGTATCATAACCGTAACCATGAAAGAAATGGCTTGATCGTGAGTGTAACTTGCTTGGTATTGTGGTATGTTGTTTGTAGGCTCTGTGTTTAGTGGTAGATAAGGCGGAAAGACGAGTTTGTAGCTTGTAGTGGCGGAAAACGAAAGGTATATTCGGTTTATGTCGGTGTATGTGTTTTTGGACAGATTGTTGGTCGTTTAGAGTTAGGTCATGAAATTTTTCAGGGATGTTCTACACATGAAACTAAGAGTTCTGTGAATCTTTGGTAATTTTTGGATAAAGGATGAATATTTGGTGAATTTAATGCTCAGTTTTGGCCAAAAATGGTGAAAAATAGTTAAATATCATGAAAAATTATGGAAAATTGCAGATAAACTTTTCATATCATGTATAAGTCACACACAAAATTTGAGGTCCGTTGGAGAAGTCTAAGTAGGCTTTTCGGTTAAACGAGTTCTAGGGATTTCTAGCTCGGCTTTGGTAAAAAGGGGATGTAAAAGAAGATTTTGGTTCTGGAAAAATTACAGGGGACTATGTGGATGGCAGGGGACATCCAGGAAAAATTTGGGATTTTTCTAAGATCGTTTGGTATTTACGACATATTTAGTGTTTAAATGGTGTTTAAAAATAGATAAATAAATTTTAAATATAAGAATTAATTCTGGAAATATTTTTATAAAATTCCCCACTGTTAAAAAGTGATTTGGGCAAAATTTCAAGATCCGAGAGTAAACGGATAATTAATCGTGCTAATTATCAAACTTTTAAAGTTAAAACGCGTAAACCGGTAAAGTTCGCATAAGCGAGCTGACTAGTGTATAAAAACCCTAAAAATGAGCTATTTTCATATAAATGAGTTAGACAAGTAAAAATAAATCATCCGAAAATAATTCGGATGATTTGAGTAATTTTAACCTATTTTAACAGTTTCCGGTACGCCAAAGACGGAAACGGGTCCCGCGGCCAATCGGGACGTCTAAACCGAGCTATAATTTCACATCTTTAATTAAATTATCAGTCAACGACTATTTTCGGGTCGTGTGTGACCAAATCATTTTTTTGAAACATAAAAACGGATAACCGTGCTAGGCACGCAAAACGAGAAAAACAACTAATAGTAGTTGTGACCATGGAACTCTAAACGACATCACAATCTGAGTCCGGAGAAGTGTTTCTGGGTTAACCTTGCCCCCAGAACAGGTACAGTGCTGGGTTAACAGTGCCCCCAGATGTACCGGTTAACTTGGTTAAAGTTATATTAATAATGAGTGTATAGTAACGATCGTAGGGATCATATTACAGATTGGACATGTTAACTGATAATGATTGTTGTTACCTGCTTGCATGTGCTAAGGTGAGTTTCACGAGCCCCTTTTTACTGAACTGTTTTAAATATTTTCCCGGGGATGAAAGCATGATATTATTTAAATATTTAAGTACATACTGAACGCATGGATTTGCGTGGATTTTACTGAACGCATGGATTTGCGTGGATTTATATATATTGTTTATTGTACGGGAATCGTACGGAAATGTACTAAGATGGTAATTGTCAGAGTTGTTAATATTGTAAGGCCCGAAACAGTGTTCTGGGTTAACAGTGTCCCCAGAGGTTATTAAATGGGTTTCTGGGTTAACAGTGTCCCCAGAGGGTATTAGATGTGTTTCTGGGTTAACAGTGTCCCCAGAGGTTATTAGATGTGTTTCTGGGTTAACAGTGTCCCCAGAGGTTATTAAACGTGTTTCTGGGTTAACAGTGTCCCCAGAGGTTATTAAATGTGTTTCTGGGTTAACAGTGTCCCCAGAGGTTATTGGAAGTGTTCTGGTTAACAGAGGTTTCACTTGTGGGCTCAGCATAATTACATCGATAATATTATATTTTGATATTGATATATCATGGTTTACTCGAATTGTGAAACTCACCAACTATTCGTAGTTGACCCGTTTTCTCACATGCTTTTCAGGTACAAATTAGATGAAGTGATTGCTTACGTGCTAAGTGCTTGATGTGTGTAAGATTTGTGTGCGGGATGTTAGGATACATTATAACAGATAGAATTACGAATCGTATTGTATGATGTGTGTATCACCTAGACGGAAATGAAAGATGAGATAATGTAATTTTGAAGTATATTAATGCATTCAGTTTTCTTTATAAAAATGTGGTTGATATCAGAGGTGTCTGTCGCATCCCGTTTACGTTTCCGCTGCGGTTGCGGGGTGTTACAGAACTTGGTATCAGAGCCATTGGTTATAAAAGAATTAGGATGTCTTTAAAAGATGCCTAAAATATAACCAGTAGCTCAAGTATTATAGGATCTGAATATCAACTAATAATTTATAGTGACGAGGTCTGGATGATCTTGGATGGACAAGTGAGTTGTTATGGTCCGAAACATAATAACAGACTTGTCCGCACGAGGGAATTCAGGGGAAGTCACGGGGTACACTAATAGGTAAAAATGGCAACATATGTGTAAAGTATATAATATTATTTATGTGTGCTAATGTGTATATATATATACGTGCATATCTTGTGGGTACATGTATTGAGAAATGGGACCCGGATAAGGAACCGGGGGATGAAATAATAAAAGTACCGAGGATGCCGAAATTTCTAAGAGCATCGGTTGACGATGAGTCTGACTTATCGGGTCATAATTATGATAGTACCAAGTTAGATCTCCCGTTTGACATTAACCAGAAATATCTAGTAACCGTCACTTCCAACCAAAATTGATGAATCCCTTACCCTACCAACACCGGTACCGTATATCCTAATAACCCCAGATGTTCACCCGAACCGTTGACCCTCACGTACGGACGGATTCGTACCTGAACCCATTCTTATTCCATTAAGGTAAATAAATAAATAAAATAATAGTAATAATAAATTTGATAATAAATCAGCAAATAAAAATAATATATAGAAATATATATGTATTTCTCACTCTCAAACATATGAGTCATACCACCTCCAGATCGAGAATTACCGATTTCAAAGAACCTAGAACGCCTGAGGACACTGACTGAGCAAGTGATAGAGATTCCCATAATAGTAATTAATAATATTTGAAGGCAACCCATGTTGCGCGATTACCTTGAACCTTGCAACTCCCTATGTTAACCTTACATCCGTTAGATGCCTATACCCATATATACTCGAATAGAATGATTAACCATACACAAAGAAGTGTTGGAACCATTAGAGCATAGTTGGTTATTCGTTCGTAGGTGGTATACCGTGTATGCCGAATGTACGAATGGACACGGATATTATAACTCCGTGGTATGTAATCGTTTGGTGCTCACTGTGAGCATGTATCGGTTATGATGACATGCAGAAGGATATTGAAATCAAGCCTGTTAAACATTAATCTTTGTTGAGAAAGATCTATACGTTAGTTGGTGACAAGGGTTATGAAACATATTTGAATGTTAACCGACGTCAGGTTGAGTCCATATGTTATTATATTTGTGGGACATATATATTAGATACTGATATGTGTAATATGTATGATAATATTTGGTGTGTATGTGTACCTGCTGTTATGATTGAGCTGGTGACAAGCTATACGGTGAGTTTAGTATTGATTACTGCGTACGGGATGAGTACGGCAGAATGACATAAAAAGAGTAACTCCAATGATGGAGATTGATATGATTCAGTTGATTGCTCAAAGATAGCAGATGATGATACCGAATGTCGTATCACAGATCACTGCTAGTGTTGATGCGAATGTGATCGCAGAATTATAGATCGAGCAATCACATGAATAGGAATATTTCAATTCTTAGTGGTATTACTAAGAGTGATAATGTCCCACCGGATGCTATTATGACTACAAGTATTAGTTATAAACTAAACATGAATAGTAGTCGTAATGAATTAGATCCGGTATGAAGGATATGTTTGTTGGTTGTGTTAAGGAAATTATCAATAGTTTACTGATAGTAAAGGGAGGAATAGATTAGCGAGTGGATAGAAAAGATCGAAATGGTTAAGGATTTTGGTAAAAGTCTAGAACATTGTGTAGTGAAATATGCTACAGATATGTTGGTAGATTATGTTGTATCGTGATGGAACACGATGGTACAAAATTATAGTTAGAAAATTCTTACTCAGATGATATGGTCAGAATTTAAAATTCTTGTGCTAGAGCACTTTTATTCGAGTAATTGAGTTCAGAGTTGGAAACTGAGCTATGGAAGATAGAAATGTTGTGTGCTGATCACTTAGAACACGCTAATCGTTTGAAGGAATTGTCATGTCTGATAACATGGCTAATTACTCCTGAAACTAAGCGAAGTGAGCGCTATATCGGGGACTAACTCCATCGATAACGAGTATAGTCAATCCTGTAAAACATACAACCTTCGGAAGGGTTGTGTCACAAGCCAGCATTGATATATTTGACTCTATGGGAAGCGGACTGGCAGGACGTTAGGTGAGACGTCGAGTGTTGAAGAAGAGAAATGATAAAGGTCCTTCCCTAAATGTGGAAAATATGGTTATCGGCAGAAAGAAGAATGTCGAGTGATGGTAGGCCACAGGTGTGGTAAAGATGGACGTAATGCCCCAATTGTAGAACCAATTGAAGCCATGTGAACCGGCGACCCCAACCCATTCGTGTACAACTACTCCGAACCAACAGCTTCAATAACAATCCATCCAAAGAAATCAAAGGATGCCAAACAGTGGTACTTGCTATGAATGTGGCAATACAGAATGTTTCAAGAGAAATTGCCCAAGGTTGAACCAAGGTGTCGTTGGAAGACGAACCTCATGACAAGCATCAACCTCTGATCAAGCAAGGAGCCGTACTTATGGGAGTAATTCGAATGAAGCACGTCATGATCCAAAGGTGGTATTAAGTATGTTGTAATTTCAAATCAATAGGCACCAGTGATATTTTTACGGTCGTCGATAGTAGTTAATTCCTGTTAATCTCCTACCCTTTGGAAAGATACCGATTAGTGAAACTATAGAACCCTATACTGTAGAATCACTAACGGTAAATCCCTAATGGTTAACTAAATTGTTCGGAATTGTCCTATTATTCCGAACGATTAACCTTTCCTTATTGACCTACGACCAGTAGAGTAAAGAAGTTTTGACGTAATAGTTAGCATGGATTGGCTAACTCAACATGAAGCTGAAATCAAATATGAAAAGAAGATAATTAGAAGATCTCCTTCGGACGATGAAGCGATTTGATACAGAGAAAAGTGTACGGTATTATGTTACCACTCTAATCTCATCTTGAGATGTTATAATATTTACGACAAGAAGACGTGGTGTATTTAACAAACGCGATTGCCAAAGTATTTAAAAGAAAACATATAGAAGATATCCCTATGGTATGCGAATTTCCACAAGTTTTCCCAGAAGAACTTCCTGGATTACCGCCAACCCGACAGGTCGAATTTAGAATCGATTTAATACCTCAAGCTGGCCCTGTTGCTAAAGCATCTTACCGACTTGCACCAACTGAAATGCAAGAATTATTGGACAAGGTTTCATACGACCTAGTTAGTCACCATGGGGTGCACCAGTGTTATTTGGGAAATGAAGGACTGAAGTGTTAGGATATGTATTGATTAGAGAGAATTGAATAAAATGACGATCAAGAATAGGTATTCACTTCTTCGAAGTAAATGATCTATTTAACCAACTGCAAGGGGCGATTTATTTTTAGAAAATTGATCTTAGATATAGTTATCACCAAATAAAAAAAAAAAAAAAATCCAAGAGGAGGACGTTGCAACAACAGCGTTTCGGACTCGTTACGGCCATTATGAATTCTTAGTTATGCCTTTCAGGCTAACAAATGCGCCGGCAGTATTCATGGACCTCATGAACCGAGTCTGTAAACTTTATTTTGACAAACGTGTCATGGCATTCATTGATGATATTTTGATATATTCGCAACGTAAAGAAGAGCACGAACGACGGTTAAGGAAAATTGTGGAAGTGTTAAAGCAAGAGGAGTTGTACGTGAAGTTTTCGAAATGTGATTTTGAATAAAGAAGGTATAATCCCTTGGTCATGTTGTAAAGTAACAAAGATTTCACAAAGATCCAAATAAGATAGAAACCATTAAAATTGTGCCAAGCGCCGATTTTATGTCTCCCCGATGGAGACGATGGTTTTCTCGCGTATTGTGACGCATCGCGTAAAGGGTTAGGATGCGTGTTGACGCAGTATATTAAGGTTATAGCCTATGCTTCCCGACAGTTAAAAGTACACGAGTAAAATTACACTACTCACGACTTAGAACTGGGAGCGGTTATCTACGCACTTAAAATGTGGAGACATTGTCTCTACGATACGAAGTGCACCATCTTCACCGATCATAAAAGTTTGCAGCACATATTTGATCAGAAGGAACTGAATATGAGGCAACGAAGATCGGGTTAAGCCATTGCGAGTGCGAGCACTGGGGATGATAGTCTAGTCGAATCTTTCGGACCTGATTCGAGTCGCTCAACGTGAGACGTTGAAAGAGGAACAATTGGAAAAGGAGGAACTTTACGGCAACGAGAAGAATTTCGAACAGCGCGTGGACGGAATTCTCTATTTCAAAGATCGGGTTTGGATCCCGACCCTCCATGACCTTCGTGAAGTAATCATGGACGAAGCGCATAGATCGAAATATTCCATACATCCGGGATCGGATTAGACTATTGATGATACGAATATCTGAAAGGATTTTATTAACGGCTGAGTTTGGAGAGAGATATGGTTACGTATGTTGGTGAATATTTAAGTTGTGCAAGAGATAAGGCTACATACCGAAAACCCTTGGGAACGCCACAACGAACAGAAAATTCGCCAATGATAGTAGGAATAAATTACATTGGATTTCGGGACGCGAATTCCCAAGATATATCAAAGGCATGAGGACAATTGGGTAATCGCGGATCGATTAACCCATCCTCGCATTTCATTCCAATCTATGACGTTTACCACAATGAATTCTCGCCCAAATTCCTGATGGTGAAATGGTATCTCGTCGTGGAGTGCCATTTTCAATTATCTCAGATCAAAATAGTCATCCTACTTCCATTATTGGAAGGCGGGGAAGGAAGCATCGAGAGCTTGAAGCTTTTTATGGGTGAAGTAATTATCACCAATTTGTTAAATTGAAAATGGGCGTCAATCAAGCCATAAGATTTGAATTGATTCGAGAAGCAACCAATCGGATTTATAATATTTAAGACAAGTTGAAAGCAGCGCGTGATTGGCAAAGGGTTTATGCCAACTTTCAAAGGAAACCATTGTCCCTGAATAGAGGTGACAAGGCATTTTAAGGCATCACCTTAGAGAGAGGTGATATGAGGTTTGGCAAAACCGAAAATAGCTTCTTAATAAATTGGACCCCATGAGAACTATCTCCATGGTTGGTCATTTATTTTATCGATTAAAGTACTCTAGGGGCTAAGTACTATACAGGATATTTTGCCATGTATACGGATTGAAAAGTGCCTAAGCGATGAGGCAACGAAAGTACTAGTAATAGAGGTACTTATAGAAGACATGCTTGATATCATAACTAATTCCGTAGAGTTAGTAGACGGGAAAACTAAACAGTTTGGACATACCAAGCTTTATTAATTAAGATTAAGTGGAATTCACAGGGAGGACCAGATTATACTAGGTAACGCGAGGGTGAATTCTGAAGGAAAAACCCCCACCTTTCTCTCGAAAGGAGATAGTGGGCGTGTAAAATTTCGAGGACGAAATTTCTTAACGGGGGGAGAATGTAACGATTCCGACGAAACCAGGTATACCCTAACCGGTAGACGTTAGTTACGTCATATGTAATGTCGGGCACATGAGTTACCATGGTAATTATACGAGAATACATGGTTCATTGTATTGATTGTACGTGAATATATAATTCACTGTATTGAATATGCGATCAAACTATCGCTAGTTATTGAAACCCGAATGAATCGGGGATTACATTATAGACGAAATATATGATGTTTAGTAAGGTTTACGAAGTATTAAGGTTACGGGATAAGTGAATTATAGCACAGGAAAAGGATTTCGATTTATTGGTACGTCGGTACGATAAACGAAACCTTTAACATCAAACCAAGCAAGAGAAGATCGATCAAGCCGAAAAAGATGCACAATGACCGACAATATGATGTGTTGAGTCAATAAATGTCAGGGTTTAAGTTTTTAAAGTTTTTAAATCGGTTTTATATAAATTTTATTTTTAAGCCGAAAAACGACCGTTTTAGCCTCGTTTTAAGCCGAATTAAGTGTTTAACCGAAAAACAAACTGAACCAGATTATCCACAACATTATCCGGATTACACAATCCAAATGTGTGGCCAAGGTTTGAGATGTGGGCCCCACCCCACACCATTCATGGACCGATCGGTCCATTTGGTGCACACACACATATCATTTTCTTTTTTTAACACTCCAACTCCACATTTCTCTCAACACTCTTTAACATTCATCCAAAAACCCAAGTTTTTAAGCAAGAATCATAAGGTATAAACATGTTATTATGGTTTAATCTTGGTTTTTAATTCCAAAATCTTGAGAAAATGAGGTTTCAAGGGAAAAATGGGTGAAAACCCGAGATGAAACCGATTCTTGCATGATCAAGTGATGTATACAAGTTATACAAGGGATCTTGGTCCAAGAAAGGAGTTAAAAGAGTCAAAAACGAATTTTTACTGTTAAATCTTTGTTTTGGTATCATAACCGTAACCATGAAAGAAATGGCTTGATCGTGAGTGTAACTTGCTTGGTATTGTGGTATGTTGTTTGTAGGCTCTGTGTTTAGTGGTAGATAAGACGGAAAGACGAGTTTGTAGCTTGTAGTGGCGGAAAACGAAAGGTATATTCGGTTTATGTCGGTGTATGTGTTTTTGGACAGATTGTTGGTCGTTTAGAGTTAGGTCATGAAATTTTTCAGGGATGTTCTACACATGAAAGTAAGAGTTCTGTGAACTTTTGGTAATTTTTGGATAAATGATGAATATTTGGTGAATTTAATGCTCAGTTTTGGCAAAAAATGGTGAAAAATAGTTAAATATCATGAAAAATTATGGAAAATTGCAGATAAGCTTTTCATATCATGTATAAGTCACACAAAAAATTTGAGGTCCGTTGGAGAAGTCTAAGTAGGCTTTTCGGTTAAACGAGTTCTAGGGATTTCTAGCTCGGCTTTGGTAAAAAGGGGATGTAAAAGAAGATTTTGGTTCTGGAAAAATTACAGGGGACTATGTGGATGGCAGGGGACATCCAGGAAAAATTTGGGATTTTTCTAAGATCGTTTGGTATTTACGACATATTTAGTGTTTAAATGGTGTTTAAAAATAGATAAATAAATTTTAAATATAAGAATTAATTCTGGAAATATTTTTATAAAATTCCCCACTGTTAAAAAGTGATTTGGGCAAAATTTCAAGATCCGAGAGTAAACGGATAATTAATCGTGCTAATTATCAAACTTTTAAAGTTAAAACGCGTAAACCGGTAAAGTTCGCATAAGCAAGCTGACTAGTGTATAAAAACCCTAAAAATGAGCTATTTTTATATAAATGAGTTAGACAAGTAAAAATAAATCATCCGAAAATAATTCGGATGATTTGAGTAATTTTAACCTATTTTAACAGTTTCCGGTACGCCAAAGACGGAAACGGGTCCCGCGGCCAATCGGGACGTCTAAACCGAGCTATAATTTCACATCTTTAATTAAATTATCAGTCAACGACTATTTTCGGGTCGTGTGTGACCAAACTCATTTTTTTGAAACATAAAAACGGATAACCGTGCTAGGCACGCAAAACGAGAAAAACAACTAATAGTAGTTGTGACCATGGAACTCTAAACGACATCACAATCTGAGTCCGGAGAAGTGTTTCTGGGTTAACCTTGCCCCCAGAACAGGTACAGTGCTGGGTTAACAGTGCCCCCAGATGTACCGGTTAACTTGGTTAAAGTTATATTAATAATGAGTGTATAGTAACGATCGTAGGGATCATATTACAGATTGGACATGTTAACTGATAATGATTGTTGTTACCTGCTTGCATGTGCTAAGGTGAGTTTCACGAGCCCCTTTTTACTGAACTGTTTTAAATATTTTCCCGGGGCGGAAAGCATGATATTATTTAAATATTTAAGTACATACTGAACGCATGGATTTGCGTGGATTTATATATATTGTTTATTGTACGGGAATCGTACGGAAATGTACTAAGATGGTAATTGTCAGAGTTGTTAATATTGTAAGGCCCGAAACAGTGTTCTGGGTTAACAGTGTCCCCAGAGGTTATTAAATGGGTTTCTGGGTTAACAGTGTCCCCAGAGGGTATTAAATGTGTTTCTGGGTTAACAGTGTCCCCAGAGGTTATTAGATGTGTTTCTGGGTTAACAGTGTCCCCAGAGGTTATTAAACGTGTTTCTGGGTTAACAGTGTCCCCAGAGGTTATTAAATGTGTTTCTGGGTTAACAGTGTCTCCAGAGGTTATTGGAAGTGTTCTGGTTAACAGAGGTTTCACTTGTGGGCTCAGCATAATTACATCGATAATATTATATTTTGATATTGATATATCATGGTTTACTCGAATTGTGAAACTCACCAACTATTCGTAGTTGACCCGTTTTCTCACATGCTTTTCAGGTACAAATTAGATGAAGTGATTGCTTACGTGCTAAGTGCTTGATGTGTGTAAGATTTGTGTGCGGGATGTTAGGATACATTATAACATATAGAATTACGAATCGTATTGTATGATGTGTGTATCACCTAGACGGAAATGAAAGATGAGATAATGTAATTTTGAAGTATATTAATGCATTCAGTTTTCTTTATAAACAATGTGGTTGATATCAGAGGTGTCTGTCGCATCCCGTTTACGTTTCCGCTGCGGTTGCGGGGTGTTACACTTATTCCCACGCCGGAGGGTGGTTACGGGAAGACCCCCCACCTCTTGTCTTTCCCGTAACGAGCTCACGGTGGTTGTTTTGCAGGTTTTCGTCATTGGACTTGGGAGATTAGACTTGTATCGTTGTTTGGTAATTGTTTGACCCGTACCCTGTGGACTCATTGGATCTAGGCCCTTTGGGGATTAGATCCGTGTTTCTTCATTGGCGCCATCCGTGTTTGTGCTAGAATTGTAAAAGTTTTTGTTGTTACGAACGATATGAGTCAATCTCTCCAAGGGCCGACGGGAACTCCGGCGACAGTTAGGCATACTAATGATGTTGAAGCACCTGGGAGTTCAACTCCGGGAGACTTAGGACATGTTACGGTGGAGAATCGTCGGGCTCGCACGGAATTGGGTTTGGAAGACAGATCCAATAATTCCGAACCGGTGAGGTCTCACCGTCGTAACTCCAGATCTGGAGGGATTCAATCTCCCAAAGACTGGTTATGCATTCAGCAAGAGAATGCCTTAGCTGAATACGAGCACATGATTCGTAAAGAGCGAATCCACGCCCACACTTTGGCTTATGATGAGACTCCCAAGAGATCTCCATCTCCTCTTCCAACAGTTCGGAGGATCCAGATGCGTGACAACCTCCAGACAGAGAGATTCTCTAAGAGCATGTTTGAGATTGCTTATTAAAATTGCTTATGACTTTTTGGATAGGCAAAATATCCAAAATGCCCCTCCAAAAGCACCTAAAACCTGATCTTTTAGGTGCTTTTGGAGGGGCATTTTGGATATTTTGCCTATCCAAAAAGCCACAAGCAATTTCAAGAAGCAATCCCAAACACCCCCTAAGAGGTCTTCTGAGGAACAAGCTAGATGACAAGATCGTAACAAAGCTTGAACATCGGGGGAATCAGTGAGGACATGTTGAGGGGAGCATTCCTCAAGAATGTGCGAAGTAACGCTCTTATCCACTGCTTGACTGGCAATGATGGAATGCCGAAAGCATGGGATGAGATAATGACTGCCGCAAAGTTGTTTGCAAGGACTTAAAAAACCTTACGGTCAGAAAGCCCTAAACAGTTGCCAAATGTGGAGTTTCAGAATCCGCGGACAAATAGACAAGCCAATGGATCAATTTTGTCACGTCTCCAACCTTCTGCAGATACATCGAAGCAATTTGATGCAAGGTCACTAATTGGTAACAAAAATAAGACGGGTGCTTCAACGCAAAGTACCAACCGTTGGATTCCGCCGATAAAGACTCCCTCAAAAATTTGACCACTGAGAATGTGAAATTCAAAAAGCCTCAGCCGATCATGAAGAGAACATTCCTCAATCCCAAAAAGCATTATTGAAACGCTATTGAGCTCAGATCTAGCCGCTAACCCGATACATCAACACAAGATCTGTAACATTCGTCAATTTTCGGACCCGAAAACCCGACTTGTTTAAAATTTCGATGTGATTCAGTTAATCATACATATCCCATATGTTACATATTTCATACGTAATAGTTTTTCTTTCCTAAAGTTATTTTATAATATTAATCATTACTAATATGTATATAAATAAAAATTATAACACTCATGATTTTTTCTTTATTCAAATATCACATAAATAACATTATTGATGCATGACCAAAGTACATCATTTTAATCTAGTTATGTCACATTTATTTATGTCACATTTATTTTTACCTAAAGTTATTTATTTTTAAAAGAT
This sequence comes from Bidens hawaiensis, assembly GCF_021521415.1. Taxonomy (NCBI): domain Eukaryota; kingdom Viridiplantae; phylum Streptophyta; class Magnoliopsida; order Asterales; family Asteraceae; genus Bidens; species Bidens hawaiensis. The sequence goes on along the minus strand of NW_027491020.1, from coordinate 4,237,624 downwards.
GAAAAATATTTTCCTACACCATTCAAATTTTGGTGAAACCTCCTCCCCCAAATCACTCTCCTAATCAATTTTATCGTTAATACATTCTAAAGAATAACCTCCTTGTTTTAGTATATATAATAACTCACTCCCACCCCTTTCATTCTTGCACCACTATTTGACAATTTCAAGAGATTATTTTTTTTCCATTTCGAAGGTAGGGTTTTATTTATTCAAGTCTTCTTCATCTTATTTCTATTTATTTTAAATTCTTGTTCATACTAGTTAATCAAATGGTCATATGACCATAACACAATCATGTCTAGGAATCCACATAATCCATACACCATGGTGTATAGGGTGGATGAGACAAAGAACACAAGGAGATGATCGATTACACGAAAGTCAAACTTGAAACATTCTTACATCTTTATTTCTGTTTTGAATCATTACTTTTTTGTTCAAAGGACCCAAGGATTTTTGATGATATATGCTAATAAATGTTATATTATCATATCCAAAAAAGTCCATAATTTTATTTCATCAAAATCCTTTTCGAAATCGTTAGAATATTGCTTTTAACAATATTTCAATTTTGACATTAGATATAGCCGTCAAAGAAAGAGGCATATCTTGTTTATAACAAACTGAAAAAGTGTAACACCAAATTCTATGATATACTTCAATGAAATACGGTTCTAAAAACTATATTTAGGCATTTTAATTCATTTCTATGAATTCGCAATAAATATTCTAAAAACAATGCGCATATTCGTACCCTCTGATTTACATGGCTGTTTTGGCCTATTTAGGTTACGAATTTGCAAAACTTTTCTAAATGAAAGTTCAAAACATTCTAGTTTAGTAGAATGGAAATGGAAAGTCTTGGTTTATAATAAAATTGTTTGATATTTTAAATACCTTAAACAAAACAGAATAGTTTGCTGTCCAAAAACTAATTTTGTATTTCATCTTCCTTTTTGATCTTTTCCTTGTTTTTATCTTGATATTTATACATTAGATTTAGTATTCTTTAAACTTTAAACTTTCCAATCCCATTAGTTAGTCTTTAATTATTATATTTTGCTTATTTATAGTTCGCGAGGTTCGATTGTTCATTTTCTTTAACGTGCTTTTGGTTGTCATTTCAAGTTTGGCTTTAATCTCAAAGGTGAGTTTGCATATCCCACTTTTTCATCTTTTAAATTTTGGGGGTGGCATGTATACCCTATTTAAATTACTCAACTTTATTTACTTATCTATTCATAACACAATTCAATATATGTTTATGTGTGATTATTGCATGCTCTATGTGCTTAATTGTTTATTTTATGTTTGGTGGTTGGTATCTCATCCTCATCTAGTATGATCATACATTTACCCAAGTACTTTGATTTCGTATCAATAAGAACGAGTCAACATCTATTTAGTTGTTTACATTTTCATAGGAATTGTAATACTCATCATTTACATATGAATTGTGATTTATCTCTATATATATAAAACTAAAACTTATGCATTATCACCAACATTCGTGTTGACAAACTCTATTTTCATACATGTTACAAGTACAAGTAGTTGATGTTATTCAAGTTGGAAGACAATAGTTTGACCGTAGGATATTATTCAACATACAAGAATATGATGTAATTGTTATAATTATTGAATTTGTGTACGTGTTTAATGTTAATGAAATTAAATATTCATTGTCGCTTTAATTAGTTTCTTTTGAGCTACTGTCCAATCGATACGTTACGCCACGGCATGTTCCGCCGCCTTTGGTCAGGGTGTGACAAGATCGATACGTTAAGTATTACTTTATTGTTAACTTAGAGAGAAATACATTACAGAGAATAATAAGTTATGGAGAGAATAACTTAGACTAGGATCTCTCTCTCTCTCTCTCACAATTTTGAACGTGAGCTACCTATTTATAGGCCAAAGTTCCATTCGTTAAGTTAGCCTCATTCGTTATATTTTAGTAACGAATGAGACACCATTCGTTATGCCTTCATAACGAATGGTAATAACTTAACGAATAGCCTAGTTAACTAACGAATGAACCCATTCGTTATACAAACCATAGCGAATGGCCATTTTACAATAAATATACAATCTAGACTATTTATAACTTATTCAATTGCTACGGACACCAAAACCGTGCACTAATAAGCATTGAACGTTCCATGACGATATCGGTCATAACACAGATGAGTGTGTAACCTTGAGGAACGAAATTGAAGCAGCAGTCAAGTTCGGAAATTTATAACACTTGGTCAAGAATATGAGACAAGGATCTAACAAGGCTTCCACACAATGCTGTAAAAGTAGGTCTACAAGGCCGAGTACTCCCCGAGTACTCGCTACAAGGTATGCCGCCGAGGGGAGTTTCTTTAACTCCACCTAGTTACTAGGAATCGATCTAAGATGATCAACCTCAGTTAGAATCATATCTAGTCGGTCAACTTGGGCCGATCTTTTACTTAAAAAATAAAACATAATTCATGTTTGTATAATATTAAAAAAGGAATATCCCTTTTTTAACTATTGATTATCTAATTTTAGAATAATTTAGTATTTATAAATGCATTTATCTTTTTATATTGATATTCACTTATTTGGTTATAAATATTAGCCTTATGATATTTGACATTTATATAGTATCCAAAACTTAATTTTCTTTATATTTACCATTTCCGAGTACTCCGAGTATACCCAACTACCAGTTGACCGCCTAGGGTCCGCCTAGCGACTTTTGAAACCTTGCTTCCGCACAAGACAATCAAGGCTTGCCTAAAAAGCAGGCCAGGGATTTGAATGTTCATATGATACAAGGAGGGCAGATATGTGGTAATAAAAGGCAAGAAATTGATGAGGAAGAATGGAAGAGCATGCCCGTAATTTTTCCGCGGGTCAAAGGAGGTCCATGTATCAACAACCCGCTGATAATGACTGCTCTGATAGGTCATTACCGTTCACATTATGTCTTCTTTGATACTGGAAGCACGTCAGATATTATGTACGAACAACGTTTTGAGTAACATGACGAGGAAGACAAGGTGAGGCTGAAGCCAATTCACGCACCTATGTCTGCTTTTGGGGGTGAAGTGATGCACCCGCGTGGGGTGATATCCTTTCATGTTACACTTAGTGATGGAATTCACTCACGAACTGAGGATGTTGAATTCCTGGTTTTACCGGCTAAGTCAAAGCATGATATCATTCTGGGTCGCGAAGCAATAGGAGATTCCAATGCTCATCCGTCCACGGCTCATGGTGCGGTAGGATTTCCAACTCGCACCGGAGTGGTAATCATATACATCAACAGACATTGCTTCGCGACAGAAAGCTCCAAACCGAGTAAGGTACCTAAGCAAACAGAAAGAACTGAGTCAGAGAAGTGGGTATTGAAAAAAAAGTTTCCGGATCAAACGGTCATGATCGGACCTGCTGTCTCCGAAATAGTGAGGACGTTTTTTGAAACAGTTGTTAACAAAAAACATGGACATTTTTGCTTGGCAACCTGCTGACATGACTGGTGTCCCGTGGAGGATCGCGGAACACAAACTGCGGGTGAATCTGGCGTTCACGCCAATTGTTTAGAAAAAACGAAAGATGGGCCCCGAGCAAACCAAGGCCATGAATGAACAAGTCCAAGATATGTTAAATGCTGGAATGATCCGTGAAATCTAGTACCAAACATGGGTTGCAAATCCGGTTATTGTTCCAAAAAGCAACGGGACATGGCGGATGTGTATTGATTTCAAGGATCTAAACAAAGCGTGCCCGAAGGACTGTTATCCACTGCCGAAAATTGACTTAAAGGTTGATGTGGTAGCCTCGTTCAAATTCAAATGTTTCCTTGACGCCTATAAAGGCTATCACCAGATCCTCATGGCGGCAGATGATGAGGACAAAACGACACTCCGCACTGACCAAGGCACAATTTGTTACAAAATGATGTCCTTTGGACTAAAAAAAGCGGATGCTACGTATCAGTGTTTGATGGATGAAGCCTTCAAGGGTCAAATTAGGCAAAATTTGGAAGTATACATGGATGATTTGGTTATAAAAAGCGTCAAAGAGGATCAGATGTTATGAGATATAGAAAAAACGTTTGATACTCTGAGGAAGATCAATATGCAGCTCAATCCCAACAAGTGTTCCTTTGGGATGGAGGAAGGGAAATTCTTGGGTGTAATTGTCACGAGCGCAGGTTTTAAGGCAAATCTGGACAAGGTCCAGGCAGTCACCCGCATGCCCTCACATTCTTCCCTCAAAGAGGTGCAAACACTTAATGGAAGACTTGTTGCTTTGAACAGATTTTTAGCAATCACACGGCTAAGTCTTTTCCTTTTGTGTCAACCCTGATGAACTGTTTGAAGAAAGCGCATTTCAAATGGACCGCAGAAGCGGAACAAGCGTTTACAGAGGTCAAGAAATGCTTAATGGAATTGCCTACCCTAACAGCACCGCATGCGGGAGAGCCACTGACGTTACACTTATCAGCATCTGATATTGCCATTGGAGCCGTGCTGCTAACAGATAGAAAAATCTTCAAACACCGATTTACTATGTCAGCAGGACGTTGACGGACCCAGAGACTAGATATTCAATGCTTGAAAAACTAGTGTTGACACTGGTCTATGCCGCCAGGCGCCTTCGTAGATACTTTCAAGGGCACCCAATCAATGTGCTGACATAGTACAAATTGAAGAACGTGCTAAGTAAACTGGAATTATCCGGAAGGTTGGCAAAATGGGCAATAGAACCGGGTAAACATTCGATTGAATACATACCTAGGCCCGCGATCAAAGGTCAAATTGTCACACCCCAACCTACGGCGGAAATGCCGGGGCGTAACTAATTGCTCGCAGCTTTTCAAAGGTTACTACCAAGTAATAATATATGTTTTAATATCTATTAATTAAATTTCATATAAAACAAAATCCATACAATATTCAAACAAAACAATAATGTATCAAACTAATATGTCACACCCCGACTTAGGGCCTAGGCATGTGACCACAAGTTGGTACCTGTTTTGTAAATATATCAGAGTTTATGGGTTAATTTTAGCGGAAGACTTTAGATTTGAATATAATATTAGTTTACATTGAAATTTTACTAGGGGATTAGATACCCGAGTATTAGTTTACAAAAGATATGTTTCATATTACAAGGATTTATAATTATAAAACACGGAGCCATCTTGTACGCGCTTCTATCTTTATTAAGAATCCAATCCTTGTTAATGCTATTTATGCTTAATTACCTGCAATGGGTTGGAAAAATACGTCAGCTATATGCTGGTGAACATGTATGACTCAATAAAACATTTTGAATGACGATTACAATACAAACTTAGTTTTCTTGACAACCTCAGCGGAAGCATTTCTACTTCCGGTATATGTACCACTGCCCTACACACATAACGGTATTCCCCTAGCCGAACGGCCCTGAACTGAGAACTAGTCATGACCGTTGCAGCCCGCGGCTTCATTGCCTTTGATTGATTGATTGGGCTTTAACAGTTATGTTTGGATCCAGACACATGCGTATTCGGTCTGAGTTGATTTTATTCTCTACTTTGTATTATAACGTTTTAGAGATTGCATGATCTCATATAGACATTTATTGACTCGTTAAGACAAACACCCGTTCGTCTCATTGAGTATAAATATGTTTTGACTGATTAAAAAGGTTAACGTATTCAATAAAAAAATAATCTGAGCACTGAACCGAGTCGAGTAAACGTATAGGTTCGAAAACCCGAGTTGTTACACAAGTGTTAGCGGTTTTCGTCACAGAAGTTCCGCAGAACAAAGAAGAAGAGTGCCTGATTGAACAATGAACTCTGATACCCCCTGAGCTAGACCAGATTTGGTCACTATTCACAGATGGAGTTTCAAGTAACGAAGTATCAGGCACAGGCCTCATATTGGTTAATCCCGAAGGCCACGAATTTACTTATGCCATAAATTTGGACTTCAAAAGTACCAACAACGAGGCAGAGTATGAAGCTTTTTCAGCAGGCATGCGGATAGTCTAAAAACTTGGGGTAAAGTATTTAGAAGCCCGGGTAGGCTCAATGCTGATTGCTGGACAGATTAAGGGAACTTACGAGGCAAAAAATGAGGTGATGGCTTCATACCTCTCGCAAGCAAAAGATTTGATTGTTCAATTCTCATCTTGTAAAGTCATCCACATCAAAAGAAGTGAAAACAAGTCAGCGGATGCTCTTAGAAAGTTAGCTTCAAAATATTTTGAATATTTTGCGAAAGACATTTGCATTGAAGTCCTCGATCGTCCTTCTGTCCCGCAACATCAGGTGTTGGTCATACAAATTGGTGTCGAATCACGGATGACACCAGTTGTAGCATACCTAACATTAGGAGTACTCCCGGAAGAAAAATTAGCGGCCCGGAAGATCAGACACAAAGGCCTAAACTATCAAGTACGAGATGGTGTTTTGTATCACAGATCCTTCCTCGGTCCACTCTTGAGATGCGTGGATGCCGAGGATGCAAACTATTTGATTAGGGAAATCCATGAGGGCATTTGTGGTTTTCACGTGGGTCCAAGAATGGTTGTGGCCAAACTCATGAATGTGGGGTACTATTGGCTGGGAATGCATATGGACGCAGTATAAGAAATCAGAAAGTGTGATTCATGTCAGCGCCATGCTCCCAATACCCTAAGACCAAAAACTGAGTTAGTGCCGGTAACATCGGCATGGCCGTTCTAGAAGTGGGCAATTGATACCATGGCTCCGTTCCCTGAAGCCCCGGGACGTGTCAAATTCTTGATTGTGGCAATCGATTACTCACTAAGTGGGTGGAGGCCAAGCCAGTTGCTTCCATTACTGCGGCCAGTGTCAAGAAATTTTGTGGGAGTTCATCATTTTCCGTTTCGGCCTACCGCAAGAATTGATCAGTGAAAATGGAACCCATTTAGCGGATGGTGGGCTTCAAGCATGGCTGAAAGAACTTCAGATCACTCAAGTATTCATATCTGTAGCCCACCCGCAGGCCAATGGTCAGGTCGAAAGGGTCAATCGAACCATTAAAGATGGAATTAAGGCAAGACTGGTTACCAAACTAACGGGATGGGTAGATGAACTACCCCATGTGCTCTAGCTTTCCATACTTAGAAGAAGATGAGTAATTCAGAGACGCCATTCAGTTTAACATATGGCACTGAGGCTATGATCCTGGCTTAAATAGGGGTTCCATTCGCACGAATGCTTTCCACTAATAATAATGAAGAGGAACTTCGGATGAACCTCAACCTCCTTGAGGAAAGACGAGAATTAGCACTCATCCTAGAGCACAATTACAAGTGTCAATTACAGAAATATTATGACTCCAGGGTTCAAAAGTGTAACTTTGATGCGGGAGATATTGTCTTCCGCAACAACGAGGCATCGGGACAGGATCCATCGGGCAAGTTAGCCCCAACTTGGGAAGGGCCTTACATGGTAAAAGAAGTATTATCGAAAGGTGCCTACAAGTTGGAAAATTATATGGAACAGAAGTCCCAAGAACTTGGAATGTTTCACAATTGAAGAGATGTTATATGTAAATCGTACTTTGGATTACTTTTAATTTTGGCCTGTGTGCCCAGATAGTTAGTAAAAAAATGATGTAATCTAAATAGGCATGCGTGCCATATCTATCAAAGAAAACAATTAGTTTCAACATACTATATGTGGGTACTAAATTTTAATCTGGGTCTGCGTGCCACAAGTGACTCGCCAGAAGCGACCGGCGGACCAAACAAATTCTTGGCTTACGTGCCAGAAATAACCCGCAGGTCGAAACAACGTGATAATGAGTAGTAACCCTTTATTGACACACAAGAAGATCCTAACACTTATATTATTTACAAAAAAAGTATAAAAGGATAAAAAGCTTGTTGTATTATTCAAAAGACAGGTACATAAGAGTTTATAATACAGAAGGCTCAAAAGAACGACAAATCTAAAATCTAAAGCTACAAAGGATGATCTTGATCATCATCATTTACATCTGGATTGACTGGATCTTCAACATCCTCATTTTCTTGATCAACCGCAAAATACGCCTTTAGCTTTTCAACACCATCATCCTGGTCAACAACTCTTCCACCGCCTTTTGAATCAAGAACGTCAAGTTGTCGAAAGTTTTAGTCTTTTCAGCATAGAATTCTGCGGTATCTTGGCCATGTAAGTCAAACTCCTTAACATGGCGTTTTTTTTAGAAAATTTTAGGCCCTCTTGGAAACCACCAGCTTTGGATGATGCGACAAGTAACTCCGCAACACAGTCCCCAAGCTCAGCACCGTCTCAAATGTGCTCAATAACCTATGAACAAGAAATATAAGAAAACAATTCGAATTCATACCTCTAATATAAAATATCAGAAGAAAGAAAATGTTACATGAGGGATCCCCTCAGACATCAACCATTTTCATGCTCAGCACAGTCCAAGGCCTGTTGCCTGTTGTTCTCGGCAAGCTTGGAAATATGGTCATCTTTTGCGGATGCCTCATCCTTCAAAGTCTTTATCTCTTCTAGATAAGAAGAGATGAGATCATTATGTTCATCTACCTGCTTCTGCAAGGCTGCCTTAGCTTCATCATCACGCATTAGCTCACCATCCTTAGCACGGGTTTGCTCGCGGGAAGCTTCAAGGATGGCATTTTAATGCTTGCATGCCTCCTCCCATCCCTTAGCAGCAGCATCTTATCGGGCCTTCTCAGCTTCTAAGGCCTTCTCCACATCTTTTAACTGCCACTTCGCAGTATTGGCCGCCACACGGTAATCATCCACTTCCTTTTTGGCTACGCGGCACTCTTCTCCAATTCGTCCCATGTGTCACTCATGGCCAATCAGTCTCGATAAATTTCTTAACTGGTGGAAACTGCGTTAGCCAGATTATAGGATAAAGAGTTCCCCAATTCATAACGAGGACACCCGCGTTGGCGTTGCCTCTCAGCAGGAGGAATTCCTTGTTGTAGGAATTTGTGACAAACGTCGCTGTCAGTAAACATCGAGCCTTGACGCACAGACCAGTGCGAGTGGTGTATCAGTGGATCCTCGTGAGGGTTAGTTTGGCCATAGTATCCCGCGGGCCCCATGTCTTCATAAAATTGAGATGAAGACGCTTGAGGACCGGTAGAAAGAGTCATCTGGCCTCCTTGATTTGAAAAACGGGGAGGAGAGTTGGTAGGCGAAATGGTATAAGGCTCTTAAAAATTTGTGAAGTACCCTATTGCTCACCTCGCCTGGAGGAGTATCTTCCAAAATAATTGTATCTCTAATATTTTTTGGTGGAGAGTTGGGCGGAGGCTCGAATGTAGATTTGGGTGGTGATGCAGGTGGAGAAGCAGGCAGAGATACCTTCACTTGGTCCGATGGACCCTTGGGATGCTCTTCAGTAGAATCTGCAAACATACACTTCATCAGGAACATGCTACTCCAGAAACATAATTAAGAGTACAATAGCTATCAAGTATAATACTTGGAATAACTTTCGTAGAGGCAACAAGGTTGATGCGATCCCCTAGCCGTACCTTCTTCGATTTTTTGGGGACGGGAGGTTTAGATAAACATGACTTACCTTTCCCAGTCGGCTTGGGGGCATCAACATCAACAACATCTGGATCAGAGGTGGGGTGTTCATCCTCACTTTAACTACCTCAGAGGTATTCTTGACCTCATCCGTCACCTTACTCTAGGAAGGATGTTGTTTCCTCTTTCGGCTTAGACCTGCAATAGCATTCATGATACTATCAGCATCATTAGTATCAACGGATGACTCTTCTTCTTCACAGCGTGATGAGTCATCATTAGATATAAGAAGCACGATCACCCTGCTAGAAGTGAGCACCGATAGAGGGCGAGGGTTCAAGAATCCCTCACCTTTGGTGAAAATGGCCTCAGACACCACAGGTTCCGGGTGCAAAGCAGTTGAAAACAAAAAATTGTCGGGGGTGCGGTCCAGAAACGGTAACGCCTCAGGATCTCGAGGGTGATGTGACATAAGCCCTAACACGCGATCTAACAACACGCATAGGATTGACCCCTCACCTGTGTAATCAAATAGTCAACACACAAACAAAATCCACGAGAAATAAAAGCACAAACATACTCTCATAAGGTTTTCGGTAGAACGGTTCTTCTTCCGGGAATGACCACAAGCAGCTCATGCCAGCACGCACTAGAGCATCCTCGCTTACCGCACGCATTGGAGTTGGCGTGCGGGTCATGGTATGATACCACGGGAGGTTTGCATGTGCAGCAGTGTGTATCTCCGGTAATCTCTTGTTCGAAGAACGATGAACCATCAGGAAGGGAATAACATCTTCCCGAATGTGTGCCAATAGTACGCGCTACGTGGTGGCTCGGTCCCAATAACCCCTTTTCCAGTGGTTGACTAGCTAAGCCACCCACCACGGCTTGCCATCTTGTAGAAAACGGAAAACTTGTCAACAGAAGGCACCAAATTGTTGGCACGACAACAGAACTCGAAATGACATATCCTCATCAATCTGAACGGATGTATCTAAGAAATATGAACCCCATAGCTTGTAAGAATGATCCCAAGGAATCTTGTGATGGGGAATCAAAGATTCCCAGTCGTAAAATCTTCGGCATAAAGAGCCATCTTCCCCTTCGGAGGCTTATTGGCAGTTGAACCTGCAGCCGGAAATTCCGGCTCCCACTCCGGGGCTAACCCGTATACATTTACGATGTATTCATAGTCTCTTTCTTTTCAACTGTGTTCTTTCTTTTCAACTGTGTTGGGCCTAGATTAGAGTGGTTTGTACTTAGTCTATATGTGTGTTTGGGCTAAGTATGTATGTGGGTTCGGCCACCTATGTAAACCGAGATCCCTTATATATAGGCTTTTAGTGGTGATTGGGCTAGCTTATATTGGTTCCCTATATATAGGATGCAATGCATAGGATTTAAGGTTGTTCGTTCACTTGTGAGTCTTTTCCGTCTAATTGTTTACTAGACGAGGTTGTAATCGGTGTGCTTAAGCACCCGACGTATAATAATACGTGTGTTTTGAAGCAATCTTTGTGTTACTTATTTGTGCTATTGTATGTTCTTGAATCACTTAGTATTGAAATTCCACACCAATACTTGTTTATTGATATCATAGATGTAGTGATCCAGATTCGGGACTTACAATTGGTATCAGAGCCTTAGACCTATTCAGGCTCGTTATTGTGATATCAAAGATTCAGAAATTGTGTTTCTTGGTGGTTGGATTGTTACTTCCGGTGAGCCACTGATCGGAGCTGAAGGATCTGCTTGTTTTGGTAAAAGATTGATTTTGGTTTGGAAACAAATCAAATCCCTTGTTTCTCGGGAGTGTGTTACGATCTAGACTGATTTTCTGTGTAAAATCAGTGTTCTCGGCTGAGCTTCCAAGTTCTCGGCCAAAAGACTAGAGTTTTCTGTCTAGTTTGATTGTTCTCGGCTTGAAACAAGTGTTTTCGGCCATCATTAAGCTGTTCTCGTCAAAGGTGTGAGTTTTCGATCCACATTGAATTTTCTGTCAAGCTTGCTCTCTGTTGACTTGTCAAAGTTTTCGGCTAAAGCTAGTTCTTGGTCAATTATTGTAGTTCTCGGCTGACTTTTGTTGTTCTCGGCCTAGTAGACTTTGAATTCTGTTTGAGCCTGACTTGTTTCGTTTGGGCCTTTTTGCTTGGACTTTAAGACTTGGACTGAAACTATTTGTGAACTAATGGATCAATTAACTAATGGTAATGGTTCAACAAACTCTTCACTCCATCAAGAACTCGACTCCATCATGGGGACCACCACTCGTATACCCCGTCTGTTGTACCATGAGGGTTTTAGTGAATGGAAATTTCGCTTTGAGAAGTACGTTAAGATGAAAGATCCCAAAGTTTTGAGAAGCATTGCTAGGGGGCCTCAAAGAATTACCTATCAACGTGATAACTCAACTGAGATCGTTGTTAAGCCCGTTTCCATGTATGATGATGATGACTTTGCTAAAGTTGAGGAAGATGAAAAGTCTCTTTCAACTCTAACCATGGCACTCTCACCTGAGATTTCCCTTGGCTTTAGAGAACTGCAATATGCTAAAGAGTTATGGGAGGCGTTGATTGAAGTGTTTGAGGGAAACGAAGACATGAAAAGGAGTCGCCAAGATTTGTTGCGACAAAAGTTTAACTTGTTTAATCATGTCTTGGGGGAAACGTTGGAAAATCAACTCCAAAGGTTCATAACATTGGTGAGTGAAATGAGATCAACAAGTATTTACCTAGCAACCTCTGAGATAAACAATAAGCTGGTGAATTCTTTACCAAAGAGTTGGGATATGAATGTTGCTTTTATCAAGAAGACTAAAGATCTGAACCGAATGTCTATCTCTGAGATGATGGCTACTATCAAGGCATGTGACATGGATGACAAGCAACGTGCAATAAATCATGCGAATTCCTATAGTGCAGCTGGGTACAATGTTGCTTCCAACAATGCACTTCTTTCTCAAGACAGTTTCTCCATGTTTAAGGCTACTCAAAAAATTCCACCACAAGGAAACTTTCAGATGTTTAAACCTGTGCAAGGGCAATCATCTTCCACTCGTCAACCTGCTCCAGCTTTCTTCACCAAGTCTGCTCAATCGTCATCTTCTGGCACTGCTCATGGTCAGAACTCCAATCAGATTCCCTCTATTCCAAAAGAGACTCAGGAAAACATAGCTCTAATGGCAGGATCCATGAATTGTTATCATGCATTTCTTGCTGGAGACCTGGTTCAACCTGTGGTTGCTGCTGAACTCGATCATATCCATCCTGATGATGTTGAGGAAATGGATATTTCTTGGCAGATCGTCATGGCTGTTTTTCGTGCCAAGAAATTCACTAAGAGGACAGGAAAAAACAATTGTAACATGCCTAATAATCAAAAGGTGGGTTTTAACAAGGACACTCTGAGATGCTACAACTGTCAAGAGCCGGGTCATTTTGCTCGTGAGTGTACTAACCCAACGAAGGAAGGAAACACTGAAAGGGCGCTGGTTCCAGTGGGTAGTGCTAGAGGTGAGACTGGAAGTAGTTCGGGAAATGGTGAAAGGGGTATGGTTGTTCAACAATTATCTTAGGAGGATTAGATGGCTGCTCTCAACATTGGAAATTAGATTGCGAACTTCGCAAATGTTGAAGACACTGAAGAAGAGAATGCTGCTGAGGAGAAAGTCAAGGAACTTCAATTTGCTTATATGTCGTTCACCTCTCCTAACTCATCTGAGGTAAGTTTTCAACTGTGTTCTCTAGACTGTGTTGAGAAAATAGAGTTATATAAGCTCCATAATGATAACTTAATTAGAGACATGGAAAGAATAAAATCTGAAAATTTCAAACTTAAGAAAAATGAAAAAGGTCTTCTTGATAAGATAGAAGCTAATCAAAAGGATTTCTCAAAGCTTAAGTCTGAATTTAGTCTAAAATGTTGTCATTACCTTGATGCCAAACAAGAAATTGTTGAACTAACTGCTAAACTGGAAGCTTCCAAGTTAGAAATCTTAAATCTAACTAGTAAATTTGAAGAGCTGAACTTGATTTTAAAAAATTCGATGCTTCCAGTGAAGTAGTTAACTCAATGATTGAGTATCAATTATGGTGGAAAGAAAATGAGGGTGAAGGCATAGGGTATAGTCAAATTCCCCCACCCTATAATCAAAATTATGTCAGCATTCCTGTTACCAAAGAACAGGAAGAAAAGATAAAAGGGATGAAGTACGTCAAACAAGATAAATGTGGTGAAACTAGTTCTACGAATGCTAGTGCGTCCACTTCAGGAGTGAATGATTCTAACGTTTTTTCTTCATGTGCAGAAAAAGTAATAGTGAAGGAATGGACTGATGAGGACGACGACCCTTGTTTTGAATTTAATAATGACTTTGTTTATGATGTTTCTTTAAAACTTCTTGTTTTGAATTATGTTATTCCGACTGTTTGTATGGGCTCCGTTTTAAAGAGAAAGGATTCTTGTGTGGTTGATTCTGTTAAAACCTTGAATTCTGATAATTTGGTTTCAAATAATATTAAAAATTCAAAAAATTCCAACAAATATTTGCCACCTAAATTTGTTAAAGAAGGATGCTCTAATGACAAACAAGGTGACAAGTTCAAAAATGAGAAAAATGGTCTGCGCAATTTTAAGCAAACTGGTCCACACAACCATTCCAGACGAGGAGCTGCCCAAAATGATTTCTACATAAAACGTCAAACGTGTTTAATTGTGGCACTCCTGGTCATATTGCCAGAAACTGTCCACATCGTCCATATGTTCCTTATTATGGATTCTATCAGAGGAATATGCCTTATATGCCTCATAATTCGTACATGCAAAGATTCAGGCATACTCTGGCTAATCCCCCTGACGATGATTAGCATCGAAACAAATCTGGCAGGTTTAGTCCTCATCAGACCAAGCCTGACATGTTTCATAATAGGGTTAGAAAATGTGCTTCGGTTTCAAAAACGAACACACATTCTAAACCGAGACAGGTAGAGAAGACAAAATCTCGTCCCTCTAGCTCAAAAACATCGGAGATGAAGCAAACCATTCGTACCTATAATGTCAAATCCTACAATGGTAGACATAAATGGCTTCCCAAATCTCTAGTGAAAGAAACTGCTAGCAAAATATTTGATGATCAAATGGATATGTCATGGCAACCCGTGACAACTTTAGATGAATCAGGGTCACCTAGTGTAACTATGGATTGGGTACCAAAATCTAACTAATCCCGCGCTTCGTGTAGGGACAACTATAGAGGAATATCATCAGACCTTAGTATGTTGATAGTGGCTGTTCCAGGCACATGACAGGAGACATTTCCTAACTTCACGACATTCAAAGCTTCAATGGCGGGTATGTGTCCTTTGCAGGAGGAGAGTATGGGAAGATTACTCAGAAGGGTACTGTAAGTAACGGTGTTTTTAAATTTGAAAATGTTAATTTTTTTCCAGAATTGAAGCACAGTCTGTTGAGCGTTTCTCAAATCTGTGATAAAGACTTTTCAGCTCACTTTACTAAGAAAAAGTGCTTAATTTTGAAACCTGGTATAATTATACCAGAAGACTGGATTCTTGTTCGATCACAACGAAAAGATAATGCTTATGTGATCGACATGAACAAAAATGTTCCTGATGAAATAACGTGTTTGTTTTCAAAAGTGTCAGAACACAATGCTTTGCTTTGGCATCGTCATCTTGGTCATGCTAATACTAAGAATTTAAACCGTCTTGATAAAAATGATTTGGTCCATGGTTTACTCATTAAAGATTTCGTTACTGTTGAAAAATGCGTGGCTTGTGCTCTGGGTAAACATCATCGAAAAACTCATAAACCAAAATTGATCAACTCCATTCCATCAGTTTTTCAATTGTTACATATGCATCTTTTCGGTCCAGTTCATGATTTGAGTCTCTCACGCAGCTCTTATTGTCTTGTTATTACTGATGGCTACTCATGTTTCACTTAGGTGTTTTTCTTGTCAAATAAGAGTGAAACTGCAGATTTGATCAAAAAGTTCGTGGTGCTCATGGAGAACCAACTTAATTTGAAGCTGAAGGGAATACGTTGTGATAATGGAACTGAATTCAATAATGCTTCTTTAAATCATTTCTATTCAGAAAAAGGGGTGATGCGTCAGTACAGCTCAGTGCGGACACCACAACAAAATGGTGTGGCTGAAAGGAGAAACATAACTCTTATCGAAGCAGCAAGGACGAAGTTGTGTGATTCTAAGCTGCCTTTGTTCTTCTGGGCAGAAGCTATTAATACGGCCTGTTATGTTCAGAATCAGGTGATAATCAACAAGTCCAAGATAAATACCCATATGAGATTGTCTATGGTCACAAACCTACTATTGCCCACTTCAGAGCATTTGGTTGTCCTTGCACTTTGCTGAATCTAGTGTCTACTCCAAAATTTGGGGCCACAGCTGATGCTTGTTACTTTGTTGGCTATGCGGTTAATACAACATACAGAGTCTACAATAAATCAACCAAGCAGATTATAGAGTCCTATGAAGTTTGTTGGTTGGAAGAAAACGAGACTGATGCTCGTGTTGGTCCAGACTGGTTATTCGACTACAATGAACTCTTCAAACCGTTCAATATGCTCCCTGTCCTCAACTCAAACATCCCAGGTGAAACTCCCGTAGACACTATGACAGAAGATCAAAATGTTGTGTCCCATATATCTCCAGTTCTGGATGATGATCTGACAGAACCAATCGATGTCACTCCATCCATATGTAGATCAATCAGAACCTGTTACTCCGTCCATATCTGTAGATCAACTAGAACCTGTCAAAACTCCAACTCCATCAGAAAATACTTCATCAGTTGAGGGGGAGAGTCCTATTCGTCAGATTTTCGGAAGCACACTCTTTCCTGATGTTATTCCAAATGAATATGTCGCCGGTACCTCGTACTCATACAGTACAGTGACTTCTGGATGGAAGAACCCTCTTACTAATATTGATGAGAATTTATCAAACTTACACTTTACCTATGATGTTTTCAATCATTCAATTCCATCAAGGATTCAGAGAAATCATCCTATTGAGAATGTCATAGGTCCTCTGGAAACGGGTGTGTCCACCAGAATTCAAACATGACATATCAACAGCTGTTTGTTTTCTTGCTTCATTTCTCAAATTGAGCCAAAGACGGTAGAAATGGCACTTCAAGAACCAAGTTGGGTTGACGCTATGCATGAAGAGTTGAATCAGTTTGACAAGTTGAATGTGTGGAGATTGGTTGAGTTGCCGAAAGGAAAGAAATCTCTTGACACGAGATGGGTATTCCAAAATAAACAAGATGACACGGGGGTCATTGTTAGAAACAAGGCACGGTTGGTAGTTCGTGGTTTTCGTCAAGTTAAGGGATTAGACTACATTGAAGTCTATGCTCCAGTGGCTAGACTTGAGGCCATCCGAATCTTTCTGGCCTACGCGTCATTCATGGGGTTCACAGTACATCAGATGGATGTCAAGACCGCGATTCTGTATGGGGAAGTCAAAGAAGAGATCTATGTGGATCAACCACTGGGTTTTGTTGATTCTAAGAAACCGAATCACGTCTACAAGTAAGCCAAGGCGTTGTACGGGTTACATCAAGCTCCTCGGGAATGGTATGCTACGTTGACCGCACATCTTCTAGATCATGGCTACAAGCGAGGAACCATTGATCAAACCTTGTTCCGAAAAACTGTCGGAAAGGATTTGATTTTAGTCCAGATCTATGTGGATGACATTATTTTCGGCTCCACCAGTGTTGAGTTGTGCACAGAATTTGAAGAAGTAATGAAGAAAAGATTTGAAATGAGCTCGTTGGGAGAGATGACAACATTTCAGGGGTTACAGGTTCGCCATTGCACGACCGGAATTTTACTGCATCAAGGGAAGTATGTTGAGGATATGCTCACAAAGTTTGAGTTACAAGATTCCAAGAGTGCTAACACTCCCATGGCGGAAAGGCCTTTACTTTCATCTGATCCAGATGTAAGTCCCGTAGATCAAATGTACTATCGATCGATGATCGGGTCTTTAAGGTATCTCACTGCCATTCGTCCTGACATCATGTTTGCAGTCTGCCAGTGTGCTCGTTTCCAAGATAATCCTAAACTCTCTCATTTAATTGCTTTTAAACGTATTTTTAGATATCTGAAGGGACAACCGAAGTTAGGTCTTTGATATCCTAAACAATCAGAATTTGATCTTTATGCTTTTACTGATAGCAATTATGGTGGAGATGACATTGACAGGAAATCCACATCCGCCAGATGCCAGTTCTTAGGAGATCGTCTAATATCATGGCAGTGTAAGAAAAAACAGACGGTGTCTACCTTGACTGCCGAAGCGGAGTATGTTGCCGCTTCAGCGTGCTGCTCTCAGGGTATCTGGATGCAAAACCAATTGCTGGATTACGGTTTGGAATTTCTTGATACTTCAATTTTTTGTGATAATGATGCTGCCATTGCAATTGTGAAAAATCATGTTCAACACTCTAAAACCAAGCACATCGATATTAAAATTCATTTTATTCGTGACTGTTACGACCGAAAATTGATTCACCTTGAACAAGTTCACACTGATAACAATGTGGCGGACTTATTTACAAAACTGGTCGGAACAACCAAATTTAATGTGCTTGTGAGTTTTCTTAATATGCCTCGTTTCGAGGACTGAGTCTTTTTTGGAATAAATTTGTACGTATCTGTTTAATTTGCACAAATTTAGGGGGAGAAAAATCAAAAAGTCTAAAATAGTGTGTGTGCGTTGTTTTCTTTATTTAAAAACAAAAAGTCAAAAATAGTGTGTGCGCGTTGTTTTCTTTATTTAAAAAAAATAAAAAAAGGTTCACTTTTCAAGATTCACTCTTGCTTAAAATTATGTCGGATGCTCAAGTTTGAAGGACATATACTTGTATATGGTTGGTCCGGTGGTCAACTCGTAGACTCATAGGATAGCCATTTACCTAAAGGCTGAAAGCATCTAGGGCGATTGTGATGTGTTTTGTGTTATGCATTCTTTCACTTAAAATTATATCCGTAACTCTGAGCTGGAAGGACATGTATCTTCATACATGTTTGGTCCGATTAACCACTTGTGGTCATACAGGACAGCCATTTACCTGAATGCTTAACGTGACCGGGGTGACTGAATTCTTAATACATGTGTTTTTCTGTAACTCCCTTGGAAGTGATATGATTATTTAGTTAACAGCTTTTTTAGAAGCTTCAAAATATTTTCAAATGAAATTTGATCCAACCTTTGGAAAATGATAAATAAATTGTTTTTGTGTGCCTAACGGGTGAAGTTATTAAGCTTAAAAGGCTCTAGAATAGTCATTGATTTGTATGGTAGCTTTCCATGATGCGTAAAAGTTGAAGTGATATACACTAAAATTGCTAAACTTACTGTGGAGAGTCATTCTGAAGAAATGTGCATGTCTCCATATACATCTCTCCGAAGGATAGACAGAAAAGCAATTATCTAGTCATACACGAGCCCGTTAGTGTCTTGATCACCAAAAATATTGTGTTATTCAGTTATTGAAAAAATAAAATAAAAATAAGAGTTTATTTTATCTTATTAAAGTCTTTGGTTTAAATGTTTTTTTTTTTTAAAAAATGCTTAAATGGTCAAACTAGAACTACAGAGATGGGGGCACACAAGTAAGTCCTGTCATGTCTCGAATGAAAGGCTTGTCAGTTCTCTGGCTTGTAAGTCCAACGTTCAACCTTAAAGCTTGAACTCGTGTTTGTTTATATATAAAAATCTTTTGATCAACCACTAGGGGGTTGGAGTCAAATTGGGGTAATCTGGGGAAAGCCAAATACGCTTTGAGAAGAGATAGGAGGCATCATAGGTCCATGAGTGATGTCCATCTAAGATTTATGCCGAACTGAACCTAAATCATATCACTGATGCAATGAAAATCATGCTAAGTATGTTATACCTGCTATCAACCTGTTTCTCTATGTCATAATATCGCTGAACATTAATCTTAGTGACAACATCTTAAACGATATGATTCCATGTTCGGATCTCTTCATAAAAGGCGGCGTTTTTACAGAAACTGAAATTTGATCCCGTATTTACAAAATTCAAGGGGGTTCTTTTGTGCGTTAATAATTTTTTATTTCATTTTATTTAGTGTATTTTATTTTATTTTATTTCATTATGTTTGGTTTATCTCGAAACTACTCTCCTCGAAATGTGTGATTTAACTGGGCCATTTTCAATATGTGTTTTAAATGATTTGGACTGTCTGTTACTTTTGGGTCAACATAATTCTGGGCTGACAAATTATTTTGAGCCCGCTTAGGGTTCTCGGCCCACATTGGTTGGGGTATAAGTAAACCTCAACCTCCATTATTGCCTTTATTCACTGAAAAAAACCTTTCATCTCTCTCGAATCTCTCTACCATCCGAAAACTCCTCTTGCATAAGTTAATCGCACTAATCAAATTGTTGGTATTCTTTGATTTTTTCACAGGTAAATGAGCAAAGGCTCAAGCTAATCTTTCTTGTTTGAAATTTGTGTTCCTGACAGAATTGACAGTTGAACAGCCGGATTACATGGACTAAAAGGAGTTATAAATCATTATGATCAATGATTAAGGAATTATGTTGGATGTTTAGATTTATAAGTTGGAGATTTTTAGATTAGTTGCAGGTTTAATGGAGATTTCGGTGACTTGGGGAAGATGACACTCATTCCAAGAAGAAACCCAAAGGGATTTCTGTCCACAGCTGTCAAGGAGTTCTCGGTTGACTTTCGTTGACCGAGATCCCTCTGCCTTGATCGAAAACTCTCGTTCTCGGTTGACTTTTGTTGGCCGAAAACACAGGACTTAACCGAGAACTCATGTTCTCGGTTAGATATTGACAGATAACTCATGTTATTGACAGAGATCTTCCTTGTGGACTTTAAACTCAGTATTGGGCCTGATTACTTTGCAACAATCTTACTTGTGATCTTATGGGCCAATAATAAGATGTTGGGCCGGCTCATCAGTTCTAGGGCCAAATCAGTGAGAGCCTTTGTTTTAAAATAACCTTATTAACTTATCTTAAAATCAACCTATAGTCAAGTTCACATTTACTTTGACTCGTTTGGTGCAGTAATGGTTGATCAGGCTCCGTTAAAGTTTGTGGACACACACAATATAGCTGGACACTTATTTGATCCACCAATGGCTCACAAGGAATTCAAGTCTATGATTGTCGGCCTCAACACTTGAAGGATTTCTCATGCATTACGAGAGAACCCTGTAATTTGCAGGAAGATGATCACTGATTTCTGGAACAATGCCTCAGTCAATCCACGAGGTCCAGATGGAGTTATGTCGATCGACTCCAAAGTACAGAAGAAGCCAGTTGTTTTCACAGAGGCTATCATAAGGGAGGTACTTCTGTTTGGTGATCAACCTGATTACCCGACGGAATACTCTACTACTGCTATCTCTGAGGTTCTCACCAGGATGGGTTACGAGGGTACTTATCCTCCAGCAATAGAGAAGCTATTTCACCCATAATGAAGATTTTTGATACACACATTCTTTACATGCGTGTCGGGAAGAAAAAGGGGATCTGATGAGATAAGTCATACTCAGATGTCTGCTATCACTGCTCTGATCATGGATTGGAATTACAACTATTCCAAGTTTGTTTTCAATGAGATGATGAGCAATTTGAAAGGGAAGAAGAAGGATATGTTTCTCATGTATCCAAGATTTCTACAGATGATTTTTGATTCACACTACACCGACCTTGTCAAATCTGTTGATACCCTGGATATGAAATTAATGGGACCCAACTCCTTTAGGTTATTGAAACAGTCTAGGAAAGACTCCAAGATAGTCTATCAGGGCCTTCATGCTCTCGAAAAGTTTGGCAGATTTGTTGAAACTGAAGGTGTACAAGCCATAGCTCAAGTTGCCAATGAACATGTGACACCAGTTCAAAGGCGTTATGCTACCTTAGAGATCAGTTCAGATGAAGAAGAAGAGATAGAACATCGTGAGACAGATACTGCTCCGACTACTGAGCAATTAAGTGATTTTGAAGACTTTAAAGAACTACTACAGTCAACTGCATTGAAGCCTCCTCAATCAGCTGCTGTAAATGAAGAAAACGATGATATTCCCGAGGAACCAGCAGCCGACCTCATTCCACTCCACAAATGAAGAAAGATCCGAGGCATGGCGTGCTGGGCAGTGAACATGAAACAACCAAACTAACAACAACCGCAACAACTAGCCTACAACCACATACTCACCAACCTGAGTCACATGCTCCAGAGACTCAAGTTGAACCAAGTACATCCACTGCTGAGCCACTGATTCAAGATCAGGTGTTTGATGACTTTGCTCGCGATTTTTATTTTGAGTCAGATATTCCACACACAGATGAGGCTGATATAACATTCAATGCTGCTCCCTCCAGCTCATCAAGCTCAGAAAATCAAGGCCAGTCAAGTTCAAATGTTCCTGATAAAGTTGCCCAAATTCTTGCCATGCAAGAAAAAATTCTGCAGAACAAAGGCAAGGGCATTGTACTAGAAGATGCTCCGGTTGACGTACAAGCTCTCCAACGTCGAGTCTTTGAGCTCGAACAAGATTCTGTTGTTAAAGATGTACGTATTTAGGAATTGGAAGCTAGTAACACTGATAAAGATTCCAAAATTAAAGAGCTTCAATCTAGCATGGGAGAACTAACTGCTATCTATCTAGATCTCCAACAAAAACTTGTTCAAAAGTTTGGAGATGAGTTCAGAAGCAGTACTGACAAGGTGTCCAACGTTGATCAAGGTGGTAGCTCTACTATTCGCCCAGTAGAGAACATAGATGAGTATGAGACATTGAAACAGTATATGGATACACCACCAATATCCAAAGAATAATTTGATAGAGTTCAGAGAAAGTTGCTGGTGATTAAAAACTCCAATCAAAATGTCGAATCATCAGATCATCCAGACATATTCATCGTCACTTTTCGTAAAGGCTTCTCAGATAAATATGGTGATCGTTCAGGAGTTGTGTCAGGGGGCTTCGATGCTGAAAAGAACATGTAGTGGGTTAAAAGGAAGTCCGGGACCACTGAGTACTATAAGAAGATGAAAGATTTTGGATCTTGGACTAAAGTGGATCTCAGTGACCTGATAAATTCTCCCTTCACCAACCCAACTAATGATAAACGTGGTATAGATTTTTGGAATTTTCTGAGAAGTCAAGTTGATAGAGGCTTTCCAAATATGACAACCGCAGAATCCTTTCTGAAGAAAGCAAAAGGGGTCAAGTATCCAAAGATAGGAAAAACAATGGTCAACGTTATGTGGCCTGCTACAGACAAGGCCACTCATATTCCTGTACCTGAAGCGATTCCAGACGGCACTTTGGACGACATAAGGTTCTGGATGTATGATAGTATAACTACCACAGTTTGTTATCAAATTACAGAAGGGCAAATGGCAATACAGATTTGTTGATCCAAGGGACTTGTTAAAGTTTGAAGAAAGGGATATCAAGACTCTCAGCACATTCTAGATAATTGCTGATCTGATCTTTGAAGCGGCTGCAAAAGAATATACAAGCATGGTGGCTTCTATTATCAGGTGCAGGTTCTGGGCTGGTGCATTGAAAGATGCTGACATTGATTACATGGAACATGATTGAAGACCAAGCTACAAACCAAGGGGGAGATTGTTTGGCCTAGATTAGAGTGGTTTGTACTTAGTCTATATGTGTGTTTGGGCTAAGTATGTAATGTGGGTTGGGCCGCGTATGTAAACCGAGATCCTAAGGGATCTCGGTGGGCTTTTAGTGGTTATTGGGCTAGCTTATACTGGTTCCCTATATATAGGATGCAATTTATAGGGTTTAAGGTTGTTCGTTCACTTGTGAGTATTTGCCGTCTAAGTGTTTACTAAACGAGATTTTAATCGTTGTGCTTAAGCACCCGACGTATAATAATACGTGTGTTTTGAAGCAATCTTTGTGTTACTTGTTTGTGCTATTGTATGTTCTTGAATCACCGAGTATTGGAATTCCGCACCAATACTTGTTTATTGATATCATAATTGTAGTGATCCATATTCGGGACTTACAAGGGGGAGATTGCTGGGCCTAGATTAGAGTGGTTTGTACTTAATCTATATGTGTGTTTGGGCTAAGTATGTAATGTGGGTTGGCCGCGTATGTAAACCGAGATCCTAAGGGATCTCGGTGGGCTTTTAGTGGTTATTGTTCTAGCTTATATTGGTTCCCTATATATAGGATGCAATGTATAGGGTTTAAGGTTGTTCATTCACTTGTGAGTCTTTTCCGTCTAAGCGTTTACTAGACGAGGTTGTAATCGTTGTGCTTAAGCACCCGACGTATAATACTACGTGTGTTTTGAAGCAATCTTTGTGTTACTTGTTTGTGCTATTATATGTTCTTAAATCCCGAGTATTGGAATTCCGCACCAATACTTGTTTATTGATATCATAATTGTAGTGATCCAGATTCGGGACTTACAAACTGACGAAAATCTTGTCCATGGACGGGTTACCTTTCTTCTCTTCGGCCATTATTTCAGTCGGTAATGGAAGGCAACGGGCTATGGTGAATTGTATAAAGAATCATATCTTCTTTAAGAAGGAAAGGAGATAATGAATGGTTCAAGGCGATAAAGGTTCTCCAAGGGGGATAACCATCCTATTTATACCCATTGCAATAAATGAGATGGGAGGTTGATAGTGGAGAGAGAAATGGAGGGTCTAATGGGAGTACGCCACATCACGCGGGATAACCGAGAAAGCAAAAAAGGGAACAGTCAGGTACAGTTGACACCCGTCTTAAACGTCGCTTCAACTGTGCAGCCACTATAGTCTGTCCCATCGTACTTCTTTATAGTTATCCACACCAACTTAAAATATCTCCACCAGACGCAAGAAATTCAAAAAATCCCCAAAAAATATCTTAAGTCCAAAATTTCACCCGCATAAAATTCCACGTGGAAGAAACAATGTACTAGGGGGACTATGAAGAAGTCACCCGCAGAAAAGTAGGTAAAAAACCACTTTATTATAAAGGTAGGGTACAAAAAAAGACCCAAATACCCCTAAAATCCATCCGCGGGTGAAAGAGGTTTCCCTCAGAAGTCACCCGTAGAACATATTATTCACCCGCATTACTCCAGATAGAGGAACACCAATATCAAGATATAGAGATTATACGTGGGAGAATCTAGACGCCCTCAGGAGTCATCCGCATGATACTATTGCCACCCGCAAAGATGACCAGAGGGTGACGTCAGAAGACAGCTGCAATTAACCAACTTCTTTTTGAGAAGATTTACCAAGATCCTTTATTTGAGAGAACGGAGACATAACAACCAATAGAAGAAGCATAGCTGGCGAGGTTGGTACAACCATGCGCATGGCCAAAATAGCTCATCCTATCATATTTCGTGTCCAGGTTGTTACAACCATGCACATGACTGATATAACTCGTCCTATCATACGCAGAGACGTGTCCAGGCAGTTACGAAAACATCTTCTGGAAAGGGACAGCTAGATCAATCACATTCTCTTACCCTTCAACTATAAATACATTTATCATCTCTATGAGGTATTCATTCACACTTCACTCCTACTCTTAATACGTTGTTCTTTCTTTTTAATCGGAACAAGTACTTATTCCCATGCGGAAGGGTGGTTACGGGAATACCCCCCACCTCTTGTCTTTCCCGTAACGAGCTCACGGTGGTTGTTTTGTAGGTTTTCATCATTGGACTTAGGAGATTAGACTTGTATCGTTTGTTTGGTAATTGTTTGACCCGTACCCTGTGGACTCATTGGATTTAGGCCTTTGGGGATTAGATCCGTGTTCCTTAAATTATTATAAAACTTATTTACTTATAACGGTTTTTAATGGGTTAACATCACTTTAACCATTACTTGTCTATATCGTCTATTCCTTTAACTTGTATTTAGAGTGTGTGCATATATGATTGCTATCACAACTCTCGTAATTCTAATTATATAGTTAACTAGGGCAGTGTTGTCAATCCTGGCCATTGAGGCGATAAGTCGACGCGAATTCAATCGGTTTCAGTTTCATGCATTATGATATCGTAGCTAAAAACCAAAAATAAAACAAAAAAT
Organism: Bidens hawaiensis; assembly: GCF_021521415.1. Classification (NCBI taxonomy): domain Eukaryota; kingdom Viridiplantae; phylum Streptophyta; class Magnoliopsida; order Asterales; family Asteraceae; genus Bidens; species Bidens hawaiensis. The sequence goes on along the minus strand of NW_027491020.1, from coordinate 4,211,947 downwards.
ATATATAAATTGAGATGGACTAATGGGTGGTGTCAGTCGATAAACTCCGGACTCCCTTACCCTTCGGCTATAAATACCTTCAACATATCTATGAGGTATTCATTCACCCTTCACTCCTACTCTCAATACTTTGTACTTTCTTCTTAATCGGAACAAGTACTTATTCTCACGCCGGATGGTGGTTACGGAAAGATCCCCCTCTTGTCCTTCCCGTATCGAGCTCACGGTGGTTGTTTGGAAGGTTTTCATCATTGTACTTGGGAGATTAGACTTGTATCGTTGTTTGGTAATTGTTTGACCCGTACCCTGTGGACTCATTAAATCTTGGCCCTTTGGGGATTAGATCCGTGTTTATTTAATTATTATAAAACTTTTTTACTTATAACCGTTTTAAATGGGTTAATATCACTTTAACTATTGTTTGTCTATATCATCTATTTCTTTAACTTGTATTTAGAGTGTGTGCATATATGATTTCTATCACAAATCTCTCAATTCTAATTTTATAGTTAACTAGGGCAGTTTGTCAATCCTGGCCATTGAGGCGATAAGTCGACGCGAATTCAATTGGTTTCGGTTTTGTGCATTTCGATATCGTAGCTAAAAACCAAAAATAATATATATATATATATATATTATATATATATATATATATATATATATATATATATAAATTGAGATGGACTAATGGGTGGTGTCGGTCGGTAAACTCCGGACTCCCTTACCCTTCGGCTATAAATATCTTCATCATCTCTATGAGATATTCATTCACACTTCACTCCTACTCTCAATACTTTGTACTTTCTTCTTAATCGGAACAAGTACTTATTCTCACCCCGGAGGGTGGTTACGGGATGATCCCCTTATGTCATTCCCGTAACGAGCTCACGGTGGTTGTTTTGCAGGTTTTCGTCATTGGACTTGGGAGATTAGACTTGTATCGTTGTTTGGTAGTTGTTTGACCCGTACCCTGTGAACTCATTGGATCTAGGCCCATTGGGGATTAGATCCGTGTTTCTTCAATTATTATAAAACATATTTACTTATAACGGTTTTAAATGGGTTAACATCACTTTAACCATTGTTTGTCTATATCGTCTAATTGTAACGTTAACTAGGGCATTGTTGTCAATCCTGGCCATTGAGGTGACAAGTCGACGCGTATTCAATAGGTTTCAGTTTCGTGCATTATGATATCGTAGCTAAAAACCAAAAATAAAACAAAAATATATATAAATTGAGATGGACTAATGGGTGGTGTCGGACGGTTAACTTCAGACGTTGGGAAGACCTAAGCGTTGTTGATCATGGGCGCTGAGACGGTGATTGTACGCAAATACGACTGATTTCCATCACGTTCGTTACAATATTGAGCTAAAACAAAAAACAAAACATTGGCTTCGGTTGGTTTTTGTTACGTTCATTACGATACCAGATTTAAAACAAAATGAAGTGTGTCTATGCGAGTCTAATGTCCACACAAGCGCATAAGCAAGTAAGTTCCTAGTCTAATGTCCACACAAGCACATAAGCAAGTAAGTTCCTATTAAGTTAACGAATACGTATAGTTCGGTTTTCATTAACTATTGTATTTAATAACTAAATAAATTAATAAACAATTAAAAAATATTAAAGTTTCAGTTGCTGGAAAGTTATAAGAATATATTAATTTATTATGTTTAATGAATCTTGTCGGTTTCGTCGGTTTTGTGTTTAAAAACGAACCGTTCGACTTTTCGTATATAATATAAATTTTAGTCAAGTTTTAGAAGTTTCTTTACAAAAATATGTTATTTTAATTTTTGTTAATATTTTCATAAAATAACAACTATTTAACGTTTTCGTGTCGGTTTTCGCGACACGAACCGTTTAGGACCAAGTTATGTTATCTTGTCATTTTCTCATATATTAAGTTATGTTACATATGAGTATTTTACAACTTTAGGGGTTGTTCTAAAACAGTCCCTAATCGTTGTGTCGGTTCACGTTTAAAAGCCGATTTTTCGACCGTTAAAGTTACCAACAAGTAAAATAAGTCAAATAAGTCTAAACAAATTATCCTATGAACTAATTACACATATTATAACACATATTTCATTCTAAATTCTAGATTTGTTAACTTAGTTTCACACAACACATTTAAATCTATTTCAAGTTTCTAATTCATATTTTAAGTTTATTAATAATGTTACTAATCAAGCTTATCATTTCTTATATGGACATCATTTTAATATGACCTGAAAATCCAGATTTTAACCATTTATTATTTATCACAACAAGCCAAAGTACACTTTACAACTATATTCTTTTATTTCTATTTGGAAAGTTCTAACATGTGTGACCATGTAAGTCTTTTTCAAGAATCAAGTACTTCAACTTTTGTTTTTATTAGTATTATTATCTAATCATCAATTCATCAAGTCCTTCACATCATCATCAAATCATTCAAACAAATCATTCAAATCATTAGTTCATGTATCCTTATGAATTTCCTAAGTGTTTAATTACCAAAGTTTCTTATTATAGTAACTTTTAATTTTTGATAATTCTATATAGAGTAAACTGCGGTTTTCGTCCCTTTGGTTTGTCCAAATCTGCGGTTTTAGTCCAATAGTTTCAAATTTGCTATTTTCGTCCCTGTGGTTTCATTTCACTTGCAAATAAACCCGGATCCATTAACCCCGTTAAGTCTGGTTGTTAAACCCATCAGCGTGCCCCTCACGTGAGGGGCAGTTTTGTCCTTTTTTTCCCTAAAATACACCCTAGCTCCTCACGTGAGGGGACTTGCGAATTAGGACCAAGGTTTATTTGAGGAGAAAAATGACAAAATTGTCCCTCACGTGAGGGGCACGTTGATGGGTTTAACGGCCAAACTTAACGGGGTTAATGAATTCGGGTCTAATTGCAAGTGAAATGAAACCATAGGGACGAAAATCACAAATTTGAAACTATTGGACTATAACCGCAGATTTGGACAAACCACAGGGATGAGAACCGCAGTTTACTCTTCTATTTAATTCAATCTTTCAATTCTTGATTAAGTATGAATCTAATTTTATCTCATTCAACTAGTTTTATAGGGTTTCATGTATCCTATTGTTCTATTCAAGTTTTGATCTTTCAATTAATCAAGTAACAACGTTTCCATTTCTAGTAAGTAATTGTTATTTTGATCAATATGCTAAACTAATCTACACTTTAACCATGCATCCTATCTTAATTCAAGTATGCAATTTATTATGTATCAAACACATTTATGCCAAGTATTCATATCAAAATCATGAATTCAACTTTTCATTCAACAAAGTTTCCTTAATTAGCAATATAACAATTTCAACAATATTGAAGTATTAACTAATGGTTTTATGAAGTTACTATCATATACCCTATTTCACTCTCAATAATACGAATCCATATCACTTTCATGATTCATTAATCCATCCAAAATCGTCAATTCATCCAAGAATCCAAAAATCCCCAAATTTTCAACTATGAACAAGTTCTTATCATATTCATCTTTAACATCCACAATTCAGTGATTCAAGTATATATTATCAAATCAAATGATCAACAACTAATCAAAGTTCATCCTAACATCAAATCCTAACAACAATTTTAAATAATGATTATACCAAACTATCAAGTATTCCAACAATACTTCTAATCAATCTTAGCAATCAATGTATGAACTTCAAGATGAATGTATTCATGTGTAAGTGGGTTTAATCCCTCCTCCTACACACACATACATACATATGGTTCATACACACACACACACAAACACACACACACACACACACACACACCAATATCCATGATGTCAAACTTTCAAACTCAATCTCAACTCAAGAGCATCTAATCCAATACATTTACCCTAGAAATCAACTCATAACAATACTTACTTGTGTTCTTGAAGATCTAAAGATGAGAATGACAGTGCGGTCAGTGTGATTGTGATGATCCTCCTCCTAATCTTCCTCCTAGTTTCCAATCTTCAAAGTTCTTGATCTAGATTTGATTGTGAGTGTGTGTTTGATTTGAATTTGAATTATGTGTGTGATGAAAGTGTTTGTGTGTGTGCTGTATTTATAGAGAGATTAAGGGAGGAGTAGAGTGGTGAATGGGTGAGTAGGGTGAAAGGTGGTTACTTGGATTTGTTTACAACTCAACAAGTTCTAGAAGATGCAATGATTAGATAGGATGATTTGGTAAGTAGATATTGGAGGAGAAAGGAGGTTGGGTGGTGATGTGGAGGGTGGGCCGGCCAGGGGGGTGGCGGGGGTAGGAGGTGAAGAGTTGGCTAGTTACAACTTAATCTTAGTTAATCGTTTAACGTATTGCGAGTTTTAGGTAATCAATTGGTTCCCATTTTTACTAGTTTTTGTCGGACATTGAACGAAATCAAATTCTTGACAGTATGGACTATAAAAACAATTTTTTTGAAAAAATAGTTTGTGTCGGGTCCTTTCCAGGTCTTGTACTGGCTTTTGCTTACTTATTTCTCAGCTTTCGCGATTTGAGCCTTCCTAAATTATGTTTATATATTTTTTCCAATTTTTTAACATATATTTTAAATTTTTGGGTTCATTTAATTGTATTAATGATTAATTTACTTTCTGGCTTGCTACCAGAGGTTATTAAGCGTTATGCTCGTTATATGTCAAAATTTGGACTTTTTGTTGACTTTGCAAGATATAGAATCTTAATAAAGGAAGTTTTTATTAATAAAATGATATTTTATTGTTAATCACAATTACATTAACGAAAATTTTTGTTGAGTGTTACATTCTCCCTTCCTTAAATATATTTAGTCCCGAAATTTAGGAAGTGTCACTAGCTTTAGACTCTACTGGAAACATGTGAGAATATTTATGTTTCATCCAGTCTTGTCATTCCCAGGTGAACTCAAGACCTAGCCTGGAATTCAAACGAACTTTGACTAGCTTGATTCGATTTCGTCTAAGTTTTTTGTATTTTCCAGTCCATGACCTCTATAGGCTCTTCGACGAATCGAAGCTTATTATCAACTCGAATATCCTCAACAGTAACGATAAGTGATTCATCGGATAAACATTTCTTCAGATTTGACACATGGAATACATCGTGTATTCCGTTCAGTTCCAAAGGTAGTTCGAGTCGATATGCTACTGGACCAATTCGATCGATGATTTTAAATGATCCAACATATCGAGGACTTAACTTTCCACTTTTTCCGAATCTGATCACTCCTTTCCAGGGTAAGACTTTTAACAGTACTTGATCTCCTACTTGGAATTCCAATGGTTTTCTGCGATTGCTAGCATAACTCTTTTGTCGGTTTGCTGTAGCCTTTAACCTGTCTTTGATCTATAAGACCCTGTCGGTGGCCTCCTGAACAATCCTAGGTCCTGTCAGTTGTTTTTCTCCAACTTCAGCACAATAAAGAGGGAATTGATATTTTCTTCCGTATAAAGCTTCAAACGGTGCACCTTAATACTAGAGTAGTAGCTTTTATTATAGGAAAATTCAGCTAACGGTAAATGGGTATCCCAACTTTTTTCCGAAATAGGGAACACATGCTTGCAACATATCTTCCAACATTTGAATGGTTCTTTCGCTTTGATCATCGGTTTGGGGGTGATATGCTGTGCTCATGTCCAATCATGTGCCTAAGGATTCGTGCATGGATTTCCAAAATCGAGAAACAAAACGACCGTCTCTGTAAGAGATAATTGAAACAGGTACACCATGTTTAGCTACAATCTCTTTCAGATAAAGTTGAGTTAATTTCTCTAAGTTATCCTTCTCACGGATGGGAATGATATGGGCGAATTTTGTTAATCGATCAACAATAACCCAAATGGAATCATGGTTACTGGGGGTAGTTGGTAGTTTGGTCACAAAATCCATGGTAATATTTTTCCATTTCCATTGCGGAATCTCATGCTGCTGTAACAGTCATATGGCTTATGGGGTTCAGCTTTCACTTTTGAACATGTTAAACACTTGTTGACATATACCGCTATATCTCCTTTCATATTTGGCCACCAATATTATTCTTGGAGATCTTTGTACATTTTGGTGGATCCTGGGTGAATTTAGTAATTGGAATTATGTGCTTCATCCATTACTAGGTTTCGCAAATTTCCATAACGTGGTACCCAAACTCGATCGATCAAGGATAGCGTACCATCAGATTTTGCTATGAATTCACACTCAAGACATTGCAATATCTCGGATTTTATGTTCCGAGGTTTCAAAGCTTCTCTTTGTGCATCATGGATTCGAGTGGTAAGACTTTTGTGATCGGTGAAGATCGTGCACTTGGTGCCATAGAGGTAATGTTTCCAAATTTTGAGAGCAAATACCACAGCTCCTAACTCTAGATCATGGGTTGTGTAATTCTTTTCACGCACTTTGAGTTTTCGTGATGCATAGGCTATCACTTTATCTTGTTGCATAAGCAAGCATCCGAGTCCTGATCGTGAAGTATCACAATAAACTACAAATCCGTTTGTTCCTTCTGGAAGTGACATGATTGGTGCATTACACAATTTCTGCTTAAGTAGCTGCAAAGCTTCTTCCTTCCTCTCAGTCCAATCGTATTTCTTGTCTTTCTGGGTTAACTGGGTTAAAGGTTGAGCTCTAGAAGAAAAATTGTCGATAAATCTACGGTGATAACCAACCAATCCCAAAAATTGTCGCCCTTCAGTAGGAGACTTTGGTGTCTCCTAAATCTTAATTTCTTCATTTTTTATGGGATCAACATGAATACCATTATCATTAATTACATGCCCTATAAAATGGACTTTTCGGAGCCAGAAATCGCACTTAGAGAATTTGGCATATAATTTTTCTTTCTTCAGCAACTCTAGAATTAATTTCAAGTGTTGCTCATGCTCTTCCTTGGTTCGTTAATAAATAAGTATATCATCGATAAATACTATCACGAATTTATCCAAGTATGGTTTAAAAACTCTGTTCATAAGGTCAGTGAATACAACAGGTGAATTTGTTAGACCAAACCGCATGAACAGAAATTCATAATGGCCATATCGAGTTCTGAAAGCAGTTTTATGAACATCCACTTCTGCAACTCGCAATTGGTGGTATCCAGATCGCGGATCAATCTTTGAGTAATAACTGGATTCTTGTAACTGGTCAAACAAATCATCAATCCTCGGTAGTGGGTACCGATTTTTAATGGTGAGTTTGTTCAGTTCTCGATAATCGATACAAATCCGAAAAGAGACGTCTCTCTGTTTCACGAATAAGACTGGAGCTCCCCAAGGTGAGAAACTCGATCTTATGAATCCTTTATTCAATAATTCCTGAAGCTGATTGGATAACTCCTGCATTTCCGACGGTGCTAATCTGTACGGAGATCGAGCTATCGGAGCGACATCTTGAACCTGATCGATTATGAATTCAACTTATCGCTAAGGAGGCAATCCAGGCAAATCTTCAGGGAAAACTTCTGGAAAGTCTCAGACTATGGGAATATCGTCTATTTTTTGCTCTTTGACTTTTGTATCAACTACATTAACGAGGAATGTCGGATATCCTTTGCGTAGCATTTTACGGGTTTTCATGATATTGGAGAGTTTTAACTCGGAATTACATTGATCGCCTTGGATAGTCAGGGATTCACCATTTTGGTTTGGTAAACGAACTAGCTTTTCTGAGCATATTATCTCAGCTCCATTTATGGACAACCAATCCATTCTCACGACTATATCAAAACTGCCTAATTCGACGGGTAAAAGATCTATATTGAACTTATGGTTAGCTAATAGAATATTACAGTTATGTACGACTTCACTGGTTTTTATTAACTTCCCATTAGCTATTTCGATAGAATATTTGGTGTCTAACTTACTGGCTTCTATTCCTAACAAGGGTTCGAATTGTTTGGAAACGAAGCTTAAGTCATCCCAGGTATCGAAAAGCACATAAGCATAGTGATTATTGACGAGAAACGTATCGGTGACCACATATGAATCTTTCCGGGCCTTTTTTGCTTTCATTTCGAATGCCTTGCCCTTGGTGTTTTGGCCTTTGAATTTTGGACAATCCTTCCTATAATGTCCTATAACACCGCCTTCGAAGCATCCCGGGTTTTGGCTTCCCGAACCGAATGGTATGATATTGGCGTAACAGTCGTGAGTTATGTGTCCAAACTAGTTGCATCGGTTACATCTCCAACAATCACCAGTATGATTTTTCCCACACCTTTTTCATGAGGGCGTTTGACCAAAGGTTCCTCTGTGTCCTCTTGCATTAGCAGTAAACATTCTACCAGCTCCAAAGTTCCTCTTGAATTGTCCTCTAGGGTTCCCATTCCACTTTCTCTTGAGTTCGCCGGGTTTCTGATTCACACTAGTTGGATTTTGTTCGGGTTCTCGGGTGACCGCTTTCTTTCCAGTGTCTTTCAGTATTCCCATTCGAACTGCGTCATCAGTCAAGGATTTTGCAAGTTCTTTAGCTGACTGGATGGTGGTTGGTTTAGATGAGGTGACCATTCCTCGAATTTTGGGAGCTAAGCCCCAGATGTACCTTTCTATTCGTGCATATTCAGGCGTAACCAGTCGGGTACCAGTCGTGCCAATGCGTTGAATCGCGAGGTATATCCTCCGATGTCAACGCCTTCCATCTTTTACTATCAGAAGTCATGTTCGATTTTCTGGAGTTCGTTACGGGGACAATATTCTTTTAGTAACATCTCTTTTAATTCCCCTCAGTTTAGACGGTAAACGGTGTCTTCTCCTAAATTTTGGATTATGGAGTTCCACAACTTGAGTGCCTCATCATGGAATGAACATACCTCATATTTTATTCTTTCAAGACGGGTTCAATCATTGATTTTCATGACGGATTCCATTTTCTCGATCCATCGGATAATTTCTAAAGGTCCTTCGGCTCCGGTAAATTCTTTTTTGCTACAACCTTGAAAAGTTTTGTGTGAACACCCGTGTATCGTGCTACCTGAGGGATTTTCATTTAGAGTTTTGGTTCTAAGAGTCTCTCCGATTTCGTTATCAGTTGTGTTTCAGGTGGTTTGACTTGGATTGCTGCTAGCCTCACATTTATCGAGTGTCGTGTTTACATCTTGGGCAATTAATTGTGCTAACTCTTCTTGTGAAGACGGTAATCCGGATTCTTGATTGGTAGTAGTTCGTCTTGTTTTAGGCGCCATGATTTCTTTTAGAATGAAAATATAATTTGTTAGTTTTGGAAAAAGTTTTCTTAACTTGAAAGATTAATATAACAACATTCATAATCTAAACAATCATACGGGGGGGGGGGGGGGGGGTTCTATTACTACCAAAAAGTGATTATACAAAATTAGGTAGTGGTGGTGGTGGCACCAGTGTCAGTGAGTTTTTCAGTTAAATTACATTTTTTGTTTGTCCCCCCTCAATTTGTAGAAATGCGATATTTTACCCTAGGCCAATAGAGTGAAACTTGAGATTATTTTAGGGAATTTCTTAAGTTAGGATTAACATTGGCCAATAGGCTAAAGTTTGGATGATTAAAAACCAATAAATCTTTATTAAACTTTGATTTTTTATCGTACAAAGAGCTTTCCTAACCACACCAGCGGTGTGGTTAGAAAACCGCCCAAACCGCCACGTAGTGATCTGTTAGTGCATGGTTTTTGTTTCCGTAACTATCAAATAAGTTATAGGCTGTTTAGTCATTGTATTTAATGTATATTTATTGTGAACTGGGCTTTGGCCTATAAATAGGTAGATTATGTCATAATTTAGATTATAAGAGAGAGCAAGTGTACATAGTCTAAGTTATATGCTCTCCATAAGTTATTACCATCCACTATAATGTATTTACTCTAAATTATCAATAAACCGTATTTAACGTATTTGTAATCGTATTGTGTAATCGATGTATCGACGTGGCTAGATCCATGGCGGGTTCACTCAGTTGGTATCAGAGCAGACGGCTGCTCTCGGTGCATCGATTAAGGTATGAATCTGAGTTTTTCGTTTTCTTCGAGTTTTGGTCAGATCTGGAGTAATTTAGGGTGTTATTGGTGGATTTGTTGGTGAATTCGTGTTTATTGATGGAAGATGAAGCTTCCTGTGTAATTTGGTGTTAAGTTATGGTGTAATGAAGAATCCACCATGGAAGAGCATGGTTACTTTTTAATTCGGTTTATGATGATTTAGTGAGTGTTAAGTTAATTAGAGATTTCACCATTGAAGAGCATGTTATGGGTTGATTTATTTGGTGATGAATAAGTAATCGTTAAGTTAATTGGATGATAGATTCGGGTTTAGAGTGAAAATATGAGTGTTCGGGTAGATTTTCATGGTTAATTATGTGTTTATGATGGATCTGCCATTGATGAAGTTCAAAAAATCCAGATTCCGGCCTGATCTACTTAATCCGGCCACTATAACTGACTTTTCCGGTGAAATTCGTTTTTCCGGCGAACAATTCAGATCCAACAACGTAATTCGTTATGTTACTGTAGTTGATTATTTATGGAGGTTTAACGAATCTACTGTAGCAATTCGTTATGGAAATTTTAACGAATTAAGTTACTTCGTTAAGTTAATTCGTTAAGTTACTTCGTTAAGGTAACGAATTAAGGCAATTCATTACGTTACTTCGTTAAGGTATTGGTAACGAATTAAGGCAACTCGTTAAGTTACTTCGTTAAGTTAACGGTAACGAATTTGTTAATGTGGATGACGAAGTGGAAGTTCTTAACGAATTGAAGACCATTCGTGTAACTGTTATAACGAATGAGGTTTGTTTTAACGAATTAGTGATGGTAAGTTATAATGAATTGATTAGTTTCGTTAAGTGTATAACGAATTAAGATTGGAGAGCACGAACTAAGTTAACAAATTGGAGAGCACGGACTAAGTTAACGAATTAGAGTTGTTAGTTTATAACGAATTAAGAGGCAATTCGTTAAAAAAAAATTTCTTGAGCGAATTTTTTCCTGAATACTCCTCGTAAGTGAGATTTTATTCTTGAAAATTTTGGCGATAATATTTACTTTTTGAAAATTTTCGGTGAATTTTTGCGGGAAAATCGGGAAAATTTTCTTAATCGAAATTTTTCTGGGATGTTCCTAATGTATTGGGTACTCTTCTCTCAAATTTTGGTAATATATTTTCCGGCCGACTTTTTACGCGTTTCAATTGGCCGATGGGGAGCTCGCAAGTAATTTAAGGAGGAGTATGTTTGTGAGTTTTGAAGATTGTTCAAGACCTTGCTGAATTTGTCAAGAAAAGGGGGAGATAAAACTTTCATTTGAGTTTATTTAGCTTGCATCTTCCTACGTTTGCAAGGTTTCTTGAAAAATTACAGCAATTCGGGTGGTAATTCATGACTACAAAGCTACGTTTGACTGAGTTCAAGATTGCAAGTGTTCTTCGATTGGTGATTGATTTGTTCAAAGATTGAAACCTGACTATGTGGGATACGAGTGTCTGTTTGTTTACTTCTTTTTGAGGGACTTTGATCCTGACTCAGTTGGGTACGAGTAAATGGCGGATTACTTCTGTTGAGGGGACGATTCTCGAATGGGTTGATCTTTTTGAAGAATATACGAGTCTTGTCATTGGATTGAAGAATTTGATCATTTCGTGTGTATTAATGGAGGTTGGAACTCTGAATCTTATGCCCAAACATTAGTGCATCTTTGCGAATGAGATGTGGAAGAGCTTCAAAGGGTATATTTGGGATACACGTTATCAAGAGAGGGAAAACCGAAGTTAAAGATGTTGAATGATCGAGTTATTCATGAAGATGTGTGATGAGGTTACACGTAAAGATATGTTTTCTTTACCGGTACTGACGGATAGGTGATGACCTGTTACTGAAGGATGATCGGGATGATCTCCAAGAGTTGCTGACTTTGAGAGGGTGATCTGATATGAGAAGCTACAGGTTGTTGGTTTGCTGAAAAGATTTAAAGATTGTCTGTCTGCACAAGCCCGAAAATCATCAGTCAAGGGGGTGTCTGTTAGTGCACGGTTTTGTGACTGGTGATTTGTAGTTAAAGTATTCAAGATTAAAGTATTCGATAGCTACGGAAAAGGGGGTGTCTGTTAGTGCACGGTTTTGGTGTCCGTAGCGATCGAATAAGTTATAGGTTGTTTAGTCTTGTATTTAATGTATATTTATTGTGAATTGGGTAATGCCCTGCTTGGGTGTGCGCATATAATGTGTATATGTGTGAACCCTCAGGTGGGCTAAAGTGAAATTGCACTAATTTTGACGTTATTTTACTAATCTCGTGAAAATAACGTTAAAAGTGGCGGAAGGTTAATCAGGCATCATGTGGTAGCGTTGATAGCCGAAAGACAAGGGTACATGCACCAATCGGCCGGTGTCCCAATGGTTGAGTGTTATGTGCCTTATGTCCAAGGCTTGATGCAAAACTACGATCGAGCTGGGGGTCTCACCGGAAGCAACTTCTCTATTCCTACGGGGTAGAGGTAAGGCTGTCTACATCTTACCCTCCTCAGACCCTACCATAGCTTTGCTATTGGTGGGATATACTGAGTACAATGATGATGATGATGTTGATGATGATTATTGTGAATTGGGCTTTGGCCTACAAATAGGTAGATTATGTCATAATTTAGATTATAAGAGAGAGCAAGTGTACATAGTCTAAGTTATATGCTCTCCATAAGTTATTACCATCCACTATAATGTATTTACTCTAAATTATCAATAAACCGTATTTAACGTATTTATAATCGTATTGTGTAATCGATGTATCGACGCGGCTAGATCCATGGCAGGTTCACTCAATTTCTGTTAGTACACGGTTTTGCGTCTCGAGTCTTTGTATTTATCGTTAATGTATTTATCCGTTATTTAATGTAAAAGATATTTATATCTTCTCTAGTTCGTTAGTAAAACAGGCTAGTTCGTTAAGGATGTTTAACGAACTAGTCCTTAAGTTATGTTCCCTCCTAATTCATTAAGGATGTTTAACGAATCAGGGGGTGTTTCGTTAATGTTTATTTCGTTAATGTATTGTAACGAAGGCGGTGTCTGATTCGTTATGGAATGTTAACGAATCAAACCCGTATACTATATATAGTGGTAGTTTCCACTGTTTAATTTAAGCTTTGAGTTAAGACTATCGAACCTCTGCCCAATTGTTCACTCAATCCTCATCTTAATATACATATACATATACATATATACAATCAATACTAATATATAGCATTAATACATATTCGTATAAGAGCATCATGAACTAGATCCGTTTAGGTGCTATATATATATATATCAGATCTGAGATCTGATTAAGGTATTCACAAGTGGTATCAAAGCTTTCGATTGTTCGATTGCTCTTGATTCGAGTGTTAATATGTTATTAAAGAACTGTTAAATTGATACTTTGGTATAAGTTGTATACGGTTTGAGTTTGGATCAAACTGAGTGTGATTTGGACTTGTTATGGACTGATCTGGATTAGATCTATGGTTGTTAAGGTATAAGTAAGGTGTGGTTAGTAGGAATTGGTTTTGGATCGAATTGGTTTGGATCTGTTTTGGCCGAAAACAGAGGATTGGTTTTGGTCAAATTGGTTTTGATCGATGGTTATTTGAGTTACGAGTGAGATTGAATTGGATTCGCGTGGTGTTTCCGAGTGTTTTGATCGGCTATATAAGCGATTTGGTTAAGTATTGACATAGTATAACAAATTTAAGCGTGTGTATTGGTGTTCTTCGTTTTCCAGATTTCTAGAAATTTCAGATGAAAATTTGAAGATCTTCATTGATGTTTGAAGATTTGGTAGTTCGTTACACTGTTCACCAATTCGCTACTTGATTCGTTAATTTTTAAGCTAATTCGTTAATGGTATATGCTAATTCGTGGATGATTCGTTACTCAGTTCGCTACCTATTCTAATTCGTGTCAAACAATTCGTGTGACACGTGTCTCATCTCGTTAACTGTTATTATAACAACTTTTGCCACGTGGCACAAGTTGTCAGAGTTTGTTACAACCGTTGTAACAACCTGATTCGCTATTAGTTGATTCGTTATCAACTGTAGCTGATTCGTCATTTAATTCGCTAAGTTTATTCTTAGTGATTCGTTAAAGAAAACTATCTGATTCGTTCACCTAATTCGTTACTTGACTTAATTCGTAGAACAGTTCATTATAACTTACTTCGTGTGACACTGTTCCTAATTCGTTACATAAACAAATTTTCAATTCGTTAAGTTGTGATTCGCTAACCACTGTTTACCGTTCGTTAATTTTACTGTTCACACTTCGTTAAAATAATTTTAACCTTTAACCCTTGAAATTTGAAAACATTGTCATTTAGCAACATGGTTGGTTTGTATGCTTTGGCTTCACAAAATTTGTTAATGCAACAAATGTTGCAACTTGATACCGAGATAGGTTCACATTCTACATGTTCACGATTAATGAAATTTAGAGACTTTGCTAAATGGAACCCCGTTTTCGTGCTCGTTTGGGTTCTGTTCACCCTAACTGCTCATATTGCTTGGATGAGGTTTACACCGTTCCTATGATTGGAGATGAGACTATTGGTTACACACCTAAAGCTATCTCTCAATACTCACAAGAAGAAAAGAAAGCGTTAGAGATTGAGACAAAAGCCTACTCTACTCTTACAATGGCTTTACCCGAAAACATCTTTCACCAAGTGGGTAGCATAAAAATCTGTGCTTCCTTATTCCAACATATTCGTATGAGGAGTATGGGTAATACATCTAAAAGTAAGAAGGTAATGCTCAAGTTTCAATTTAGAAACATTAATTTATTGAAGGGTGAAACTGTTGAGGAGATGACTACAAGGTTCAATCATTTGATAGCTGAGATGGATAAAATGAAGCTGGAAACTTCTGAGGTTGATAAGATTGATACTATTAAGAGTGCACTACCGAGTTCTTATTCCACGTTTTTAATTGTTCTAAAAGAGAACAATTATTTCAAGAATGAAGACTTAACTGCAACTGAGTTCTTGCAAAAGATTGAAGCAAGAGAGTACGATCTCAAATGTCAAAAGTCTTCCAAAGAGAGTCAAGATCCTGCTTTTTACGGTGGTAGCATCCCTTTAAGTTCAAACATTTCACCAATCACTGCATTTCTTACACAAAACGCAAGTGAGAATGCAACAACCATATATAGTGATCCAAGAGCATGTTTTTACACTGCTGGTAATTCTGGATCACCTGGTGTTTCTGTTTGATCTGGAAATTCATCTACTACAAATCAATTCTCTCCACCACCAACTGTAGACATGAAGGAAGATGAACAAAACTTTACTTTTCTGACAGCCTTCATGTCTTCCTATGAGAATTTGGTGAGTAGTAAGATAGCCACAAGTGATTTGACTGATGAAGACTATGATCAGATTGATCCAGATGACTTAGAGATTATGGAATTGAAGTGGAATATGGCGATGATTGTTCGTAAGGTTAAGAGGTTTATGCAAAGGACCGGCAAAGATCTTCCCGCTTTAAACAAGAAATTGGGATTTGATAAATTGAAAGTTAAATGTTATATTTGCCAGGAATTCGAACACTTTGCAAAAGAGTGTGATAAGCTGAAAAAGGAGTATACTGGTCCTCGTGGTCAAAATCAAAGTTCTTCTACACCACGAGGTAATGATGCTGAAAAGAAACCGTCTACTTCTGGGTCACAAGCAATGTTAGCTGATGGGACTGATTGGTCACAACGATTACTGTGTAACGAAAATCAAGCCAATTTGGTTATGTTCAAGACTAATGATGTTTCTCAAGATGCAAGCGGAAGTGAGTTATCATCTGATAATGACACTGAATCTGATTCTGATGATTCATGTGTTAATATTCCAACCACGTTTGCTTGCATGGCTAAGATCAATGAGGTTAGGTCTTCTATCTCTGCTAATTCATCTGTTAAAGTAACTTGTGTTTAATGTGAAACTAACAAACCTAAGTTAGAGTCTTTGAAAAATCATAATGATAGTTTAGTGAGAGAAATTGCTTCACAAAAGGATACTTATCGACAATATCTTGAATCTCAAATGAGATCCGAGAGAAGATTGAAGCTTTGTCGACAAGTAACCACGATCTCAAGGCCGAGTTATCTGTTAAAATGACAATTAATGAACAAAAGTTTCAAGAAATCTTGAAACATCATTCAAAGATAACCGAGCTTTAGAATGAGGTTCTTGAGTTAAAGAACAAGTTGGGTAAATTTCGAAACTCTTCATTTTTGCTAAATGAAATAATCGAAGTATCTAGTAAGCAAAAAGATTCAAAGAAAGGTATAGGTTTTGTTGAAATTCCACCACCTTTTCACAATGATTTTAAAGTAAATCCTTTTGCTAAAAGAGAAGAAGATGTGATTGTGAAAGAACCTATAATTTCTGGAAAATCTAAACCAGTTAAACCTGAAACTGTGCCCAACCTGCACCTCAAAAACCTCATGTAGAAAGCAACAAATTCGTTGTTGAAAATGTTGACAAAGTAATTATTGAGGACGTGTTTGAACCCGAGGTGATACACAAGAACAAGAGCATTCCAAGTTCTAATCACATTCTTTGTGAAACTCATGAATTTGAGGAAGCTGTGTATGGTTCACACAAGTCTCATGTGAAAAAGAAAGAACAAGTGAAAGCCAAACCTGTGAAGGCAAGGAAATCAGAAAAACAAAAAATTTCTGATGAGGACTTGATGCGTTTCATCAATCCTACTAGTTCTAAGCCATCATCTGCTAGGGTTTTTAAGTTAAAGGGAATGAGCACGATGTTCACTGAAAAAGACATTCCGATTAGTATCATTAAACCTGAACTAATCGAAAGCGTCTTTTACAATGAAACTAACAAGTTAAAATATCTTGAACGTCAATATGTTTGTGCCAAAACATCAAACTCATCAGACCCATTAATTAAAGCAAAACAATTGTTAAAACATGCTAAAAAGGTTCAGTTTGTGAAATCTACTAGATCAGATACATTGCAAAGTTTTTCCAACTGTTCTAACCTTGACTTTTATATGAAAAAGAAGTTTGTATCTTCTGATGATTTGGCCAAACGTTTCACTGAAAATGTAAGTTATCAATCTTCTGTTGCATTTGTTTTTGCCAAACCTCAACATGACCGTGTAGACATGCGAAGTTGCTTTTTGTGTGGTCAACAAGGTCATGTGCTGAGAAACTATGGTTTGCAGAAATCTCAGAATCTTCATCCTTTTGTCAAGGACCATTCGAAACCGGTTCCTTTGATAAAGGAGATTTTGAAATGACACATGTCATGTGAGGATGATACACACATCATGTTTTCACACGTGAATCCACGCAAGGTATTTCATGTGAACGAAACACATGGTCAAGTGAAACCAAAATTTGTTCCAACTGAGCCCATATGCAAGAACGTAAATTCAAATGTCGTTCAAGCTGCTTATCTTAGACGAAAGTCTAAGAAGCCGGTAACTTATTCACAAGTTGCTGAACCACAATTGAAATCTGTTCAAGTTATTGATCCAAGAGAAACTCAAAAGGTGCCCAAGACTGAGGCCTGGTCTGCCTTTTTGAACTAATCAATTTTACTTTGTGTGTAGGGTACATCCAAGACTGTGTCTGGCGAAAACTGGATAATGGATAGTGGATATTCTCATCATATCACTGGAAATCTCGACCTCTTAACCAATGTGAGAAATATTCAAGGGGGTGTCTTTTAGTGCACAGTTTTGTGACTGGTGATTTGCAGTTAAAGTATTCAAGATTAAAGTATTTGATAGCTACAGAAAAGGGGGTGTCTGTTAGTGCATGGTTTTGGTGTCCGTAGCGATCGAATAAGTTATAGGCTGTTTAGCCTTTGTATTTAATGTACATTTATTGTGAATTGGGCTTTGGCTTATAAATAGGTGGATTATGTCATAATTTAGATTATAAGAGAGAGCAAGTGTACGTAGTCTAAGTTGTATGCTCACCATAAGTTATTACCATCCACTATAATGTATTTACTCTAAATATCAATAAACCGTAATTAACGTATTTGTAATCGTATTGTAATCGATGTATCGACGCGGCTAGATCCATCGCGGGTTCACTCAATTATTTATTGTCTTTTAAGTTAAGTGTTTTAAAAGGTATAACACGTTAAGGTATTCGATCATCGAGATATGGGTTCTTCGGTGATTTTTATTTAAGTTAATTGGTTGTATTATTTAATTGGTTTTATTATTTAAATTAATATTTACATTTAATTGATTTAATTCATTTATTAATTTAAGTTAAATTTAAATAATATAATTAGTTATTTGTGTTTCGTTAAATTATCACGAATTAAGGCCATTGATAGCGAATTGAGCTTCAATTCGTTAACCTTATTTCGCTTCCGCACTCTGTAACGAATGGCTTTTAGTTCGTTAGATTTTCTAACGAATCATACTCAAATTCGTTAGAGCCACGTGTTAACTTAGGTTAACGAATCGACTGATTCGTTAGTTCAAAATTCAAACGAATCACTTGATTCGTTACATCAAAAAGTGTGCCGTGACAATGTTATATAGGGGTTCGTGAAACGTTTCGTTTCACACTATTCATCTTCTTCCCTTAATACACTGTTACTCTGGCAAAATTTCCAGAAATGTAGACCATCATTAAACCTCTTTTTGATCATATATTCGTGATCCTAAGGTATAACGATCATACCTTTGTGACTTTCGTCAAATTTGATACTGGTTTGATGGGTTAATTATGCGATTTTGTTACCGGGTTTTTGAGTTTTTTAATAAACCTTAATTTACATGCTTTATACCATGTTATGGACCACCATATGATGCCATTGTAATCGTAATGTGTTTCCGAGATCCATTGTGATCATTGATTTGACTTCATGTTACTGATTATAGTTATATCAAATTTCTGATTACATGTTTGACTTTTCTGGTTCTTGGTAATTTTGACTTTGACCAATTGAGTCAAAGATTAAGCTTATTTGGCCATTAGTTATGCTTAACGAAATGGAACTAATTCGTGTCCAATTCGTTATGCAATTCAAACGAATTAGGACAACGAATCAATATTAATAACGAATCAGATTTGTATTTGTTATTTATAACGAACTAGACGATCGTTCGTTAACTATTCATAGTAATTCGTTATCTTTTTTACTTGATAGCGAAGCAGATGATTCGTTATAACAACTCAATATTTAATTTAACGAATCAGTCTGCTTAACTAATGACATTTTAATTAAATGATTTTTATTTTTAAATTTACTTAAGTCTTATAAAATTATTTATTATTATTACTAATCCTCGGGTTTATTTATACAGTTCAATGGCTGATAACGTAGATCAAAATCCTCCTGTTGATGCACCACAAGAACAACAAGCTCAGGATGCTCCTTTGTTTCTGTATGATACACGGCATAACGTTTGTGCCTTTGTTTGTACGAATTTTCCTGATGAGGATGTCATTGGAGCTATGATGGCATTCATACTTCGTTCTCGTATTCACTACGTTGTCATCGCGAATCCTGACGTTCGGTTCAGCATTGTTCGACAATTCTGGAATACTGCTCAATATGTGGAGACAGAGAACCATATTGCTGCTGAGGTTAATAATAAACCTGTTGTAATATCTGTTGAGACTGTTCGAAGGATGCTAAGGTTCGATGACACTATTGATGACCCGAGCGAATACCACAAAGAGCTGCTCAAAGGATTATTTGGACGTTTATTTTATTCTGGTGATCTCGATGCATCTATGTATAACAATGCATACTTGTGTCCCCAATACAAGTATTTGATTCATGTTCTTATTCACTGCCTTGGTGGACAAAAGGCTGGGTTTAACGAATGCCGCATCATGCTACAATCGGTATTTGTTGCGTTTGTTTTGAATAAGCCTTACAATTCTTCTGAAATGATCTTCGATCATCTTAAAGAAAATTGTATTGTTGGGAAACGATGCATTAAGTTCTTGATGTATCCTTGTTTCATCCAACTGTTTGTTCACGATGCAATCAGGGATTTGGTGATCGACCCAAATGATGTGAATGATAAGTTTATTTTGGACAACATGAAGGCAGACACCATGCGAAGGATGAAGTCGTATCGTCAAACTCCTCCTAGATTCAAAAGATTGATTGGTCATCTGGCGAATCCAGATTATGTATGTCCTGATAATGATCGCTGGTTTCACGATGATTTGGATTCCGAGCGTGAAGAAGGAGAAGGTGGGAACGAGGGTGATGGTGATGGTGGTGATGATGGTGGTGATGCTGATCGCTTGAACCAAGAAAGGTTGATGGAGAATTAGAAAAAGTTGTTAAGTTATGTCTCTTTCTACCAAAAGGAGGCAAAAGCCCTGTGTGAGATTGTTACGTCTCAGGGGGTGAAGTTGAAGGAGCAAGAGGACCTTATCTTGCAACTTACTTGCAAGGACGACGCACTGAAAAAACTCAAGAATGATGATGAAGATCCAGATGCGTCGGGTGCTGGAGGAAGTGAGCCGCAACAAGCTCACGGCTCGTCCTCTGGTGCGGGTACAAGTGCTGCTGACGATTCAGGCAAGCAGACTATTACTTATCAATATTATACGTCTGCCAAACCGATTGAGATGATCGAGGCCGATACAGTAATTTTTATTGATGGTGAGGGGATGGTTAGAAGCATTGTGAATGCGAATGAGATTGAGGTTGGACAGTTTGTTGAAAAGTCACTAATACGAGAGCAGATTGCTATTCTGCTTGGTCTAAATGATGACGAATTAACCGTGTTAGAGGCTGAGGAGGACGTTGAGGTTATGAATGATGATGAGATCTTAAATGATCTGACCGTTGAGATGAATACGAATTTTATTTATGAGGATGAGGAAGTTGAGGTCGAGGATATGACTGCTGAGGAATACCCTGATCTGTTTCAACATACCAATGTTGATCAGGGTGCTCCAATATTTAATGAAGAAACGGTCAAAGAAGAAGAAGATCATCTGGAGAAGACTTCCAATGGAAAGAATGTCGTTGATACGAGATTTGATTCGATTCCGGATCCTTCTGTTGCTGATATTCAGAGTTGGTTTTCTCATCGAGACAAGAGGGCTCGTAAGATTATTGATGCACATCGATACGTTGATCATGAATTGAAGGTAGAAGTCATCGCACGTGCCAAAGCAAATCAGATGACATCTTTCAAAGCCGTGTCTAAAGTTCAAGGAGACATTATTTCTTGGCTCTTTGATTCTGAATTAAAGTAGGTATTATTAAATGGGAGAAGGGCGTTCAGTATTATGAAAGGATGTCTGATCTTCTCTCATTACCAATATGGAATGTACGCACTCTGGCGTATCATCCATTTATTAACCGTGGCGAGAATCACCATGCAAGTCGGTTTCACCAACACTTGTTGTTCGAGGTGAACAATGGATTTAAATATTTTAAGCCACAAATTCCCATCCGCAAGCGTATCGATGAGATCGATCCAAGGACAGGTTGGAGAAAGCTGTTCTTAAGGTAAAGTTGCCGAAGACCATGAAGCGTGTGCTGGTGAAGACTTTGAACCAACATATGTATTTATGTTTCAACCGCTGGTACTACAACAACCGCACTGGCGAGGCCGTTATTGTGTTGGGTAAAGGATTAAAGACCGAGCTGATAAAGATCATTGATCCGATGTGGCTCGTGAATTTGTCAGAGACCGA
Organism: Bidens hawaiensis; assembly: GCF_021521415.1. Taxonomy (NCBI): domain Eukaryota; kingdom Viridiplantae; phylum Streptophyta; class Magnoliopsida; order Asterales; family Asteraceae; genus Bidens; species Bidens hawaiensis. The sequence continues at coordinate 4,190,296 of NW_027491020.1, read as the reverse complement.
CAATGACGTGCTATTTAAGAATAAGATACTGATATAGCGTCGTGAAGACTATGTCCTGGAAATGCAATTTCAACGCGTTGTTAGGGTGTGTCATGAACATGGTATTCACAGCTGCAGAGATTGGCAGACAAGACGCTTCAAGTAATTTGAAAGACAAAGAGCTCAAGACGAGGGGTGTCTGTTAGTACACGGTTTTGCGTCTCGAGTCTTTGTATTTATCGTTAATGTATTTATCCGTTATTTATTGTAAAAGATATTTATATCTTATCTAGTTCGTTAGTAAAACAGGCTAGTTCGTTAAGGATGTTTAATGAACTAGTCCTTAAGTTATGTTCCCTCCTGATTCGTTAAGGATGTTTAACGAATCAGGGGATGTTTCGTTAATGTTTATTTCATTAATGTATTGTAATGAAGGCGGTGTCTGATTCGTTATGGAATGTTAATAAATCAAACCCGTCTTCTATATATAGTGGTAGTTTCCACTGTTTAATTTAAGCTTTGAGTTAAGATTATCGAACCTCTGCCCAATTGTTCACCCAATCCTCATCTTAATATGATACATATATATACAATCAATACTAATATATAACATAATACATAAACGTATAAGATCATCATGAACTAGATCCGTTTAGGTGTTATAATATATACATAAGATCTGAGATCTGATTAAGGTATTCACGTGATCTCAACGTGACGTATTGAAGCCGACATCTTAAAAGAAGTAATTTTTTCTCTTTTATGTCTTTTAATTAATTAATTGTTGGGTTTATTTTCATTGTTAGGTATTTTGTGTTGGTGTTAATTATAATAAGATTATTATATTTTTTAGCTAAAATATTTAACTTATATTGTATATTATTTTTTTAGAAATAACGTAAATCTCACTTTGGTAGAGGTGATACAGTGGTTTGGTGTAGAATATGAGGTCATGGCTATTCGTTTAAAAAAATATAAATAACATTAAATTCGAAGTAGAAAATGAAAATCTACAACTTCTTTTCGATTTGATTTTATGTGTTTTTGTTACATGCAAAACCGAATCCAAACCGTCGGATTTGGTTTTGGTTTGGTTTTCTTGGTTTTCATATCTATTTTTTTTCGGATTTTTCACTGTGTTGATTGTGTATTGTTATTCCGACAGGTGTATATTAATCAAGAGGACCGTACTTTGAAATCAAGAAAATTTGTTCGGTATTTTCACTATGTTTGTATCGGTTAAGGCATCGTATGTGTTCGGTGGCAATAGTAGGGGTTTCACTGCGACAGAGGTTGCGTTGTTTGTTTGTTCGTTGTCGTTGGCCGTCGGCCACATCGATGTGGCGCATTTAACTAGAATTAGTTAGTTCTTTGAGCTGATTTTTCGTAATTGATTTTTTTATTTCATTAGTTAATTTATTTTGTTAAAAATAATTATTTGATCATGTTTTTCTTTATTTATTAGTTGAATTTTAATCATTATAACCTTACAATATTAAAAAGCATAATACCATCTCATACAAAATACAAAAGTAATGTACATAGAAAATACTAATTTTCATAGAAAATACCAAAGTAATGTAAATAAATATCTATACTATGGTGTCGTCGTCCTCGTCTTCGTCGTTGTTGGCGCTGGCCCTTGATGTGGTAGCCTCGTGGTCAAAACGTGGCTGAGGTAATGCGTAATCCTCACCGTTCTGTCAGTTGGCCTCCCGCTCCATCATCCAATCGATATGAAGTTGCATCGGTAGCACCACGTCCTCTACTCTCCGTAAGCGGGCATCGGTGGCAGAATCTAAACGCATAGCGTGTTAGTTGCGCGAGACGTGTTGCGGCACCCGTGGCTGACATTAAAACGATAATTAAACGTTAATATTTAGACAAAACATATAAATGTAAACGATTTATAAAAATTACCTGAACCTGCTCCGCTGCATACTCCTCCTACTCCTACCGTTGGCCCGACGTGATTCTCCTCGATGTGCACTTCCGGTGCACCTTATGGCGGAGGCTCGAGTAATGGCACCAGGTTGTAAGCCTGAGAGTTCATGTCCGTAACGAGATGGTATATTTTCCTCTCGTCGGTGTCCTCAAACCGCCGAACAATATGCATGCCCTGGGCACTAGCACGGTTGAGTTCGCGCGGAGAAACTACTGGGATCGTAAGAGTAGGAAGCTGCGCTTCCAGTCCCAAACTGATCGCGATTTGCGTCACATATTGGCCACCGAGTAATGATCCTCGCAGCTGCCTGTGCGGGTAAGGTTGCATTGAATCCCCGTCGGGAGGCACCGCAAAAAAAACAAGTCTCGGAGGCTGTAGTGGTCAGCACCCTGAATCCGACCCTGTACTGACGAGGCTATCAGCCTGTGTAGGTACCTGCACAACAAAGTATAATATAATGTAATATAATATAATGTAACGTGACGTAATATAAAAAAATGTAATACAATGTAACGTAACTTAATATAATGTAACGTAATGTAAAGTAACGTAGCCTAACATACCTGTACAACGGGTCAATGATGTCGGAAGCTTTTTCGTGGGTATCGTGACCGAAAGCCGCACTGCCAATTGTGCGCCACCAAATGCGCAAATAATTGTCTGAGCCGTCGTGGATGATCGCGGTGTAGATCAGCTACCGGACCTCACACTCGATGTAAAAGATGATCGCCAAGGTGAACTCCTCCATTGAAAAGTACCGATCGACCCCAAACATCTTGAAGGAAATCTCCCATGAACGACTCTATGGGACCAGAACTCGCATATGCACCTATTGCCTCCCCGTCTCCCGTGGCCTGAAATAAAATTAACATTTTTTTGAATATGTTTAAGTGATCTGTAGTCGGTAAACAAAGTTTGACAAAATAGGTAAAAAGTAAATACCTGAAACGGAATGTAGAGTAAAACTCTAGCGTAAGCTCTCGGTGTGCGGGGTGGTCCATTTTAAGCATCCTCATCCACGACCTGTACTCCCCGACACACTGTAACATCCTATTGATCTCGCCAACTCGCTCAACGTGGCTTAAGATGATATTCGGCCGAGGCGCAATAAGCTGGAGCTGCTTGAACCGGTCGTGCTCGAGTCTCCCGACAACAAACTGCGTGTGTGGGTAACCCACCAACACTTCATCCCCCACAATAGGTCTTGGCGACCGCCATGTCCGTCGCCACCGCCGTGGATGCTGCTCCTGCTCCTCCTGGTGTTCAGTCTCTTCCTCGAAGTTCTCCATGTGTATACATTAATTAAATATAAGTTAATTTAATTAACCAAAAAAACATCAATCCGCCACGTATAGATTTCAACGTGGCGGATTATATCATCTCCTACACATATTCAGAACCTGGCCGGAATTTGGTTGGCCAAGCATCGGCGTTCTTCCCAATCTATTGCCTTAATTTCCCATCTTCCACCACTCTAACTATACATTAGAATAACCCGACTAACTAACTGATTGATCATTAGGGTTTTCCAAATCCTAACCCAATTAACTATACTTAAAATAACCCGATTAACTAACCTCATTGATTATGTCCTGATGAGGGTGTGCTGGGGTGTGGTCGTTTCTTATAGCGATGGTCGTTGATGCCCTAAGTAATTGCCCGAAAACCGCAGTTACCGTCTTGTTTTACATCTATGATCCTTGATATGTACGGGTAACTCCATCTAGGAAGAACTCCTTATACATTTTTACCACTGCAACGTCTTCGGATCAACCACTAAAGGAAAACCTATGGCAACTCTCGTCTCCTATTTTTTAGACGACCGTTTTGATGGTTTAGGAGGGGGAATCTTAAGCTGTGACTGGGAATGCGACCACGAACGCTCCAAGAATGAGGGGATTTCGTCAATGTTCAGTGAGGGCGAATGGGTGTATGAGGAAAGCATTTACGAGCTGTGCCTCGCGGCCTCTATCTTTTTTGATTATTGGTTTATGTTTGGACGCCCCCTAGGGTCCTCACATTTCTCTGGCTCTTTTTTATTTAAGTAGCCGGGAAGAACAGACCAAATATTTGATAAAAGACTTTTTTCTGTTATTGATCCTTTTCATATCAGAACCGTCTGTTTAAGCTCTTCCATTTCTGTCTCGAAGTCTGGTTATTCTTCTTGTGCGACCACCGGATCGAAATCAAGATTCCTCCAGAACGGGTCTATCGATATAAGTTGAATAGGTACGCATGTAATAAGGTGTTTCTCCAACTCACACGCACACGACAACCCCATAGAAGTTCGCAGCTGGTTTCGGCACGTATGTCCAGACTCGCACATCTTTTCAATCTTTCCATACTCCTTTTCAAGTAACGTAAGGGCCTTTATCGACACTTTATAATGTAGCATGTAAAACATCTGAAGGTTATGGTCCTTCTTCAACTTAATACGAGAGTATTCAAAGGTTTCTCTGATTTGAACCTTCTTGACTTGTATAACCTCAACGGAAAAATCCGCAAGTGCATGAAGGGTGTTTGTGGCCTCGTTAAGGTGCCTTTTCAGATTCGCGTGCTAACCTCTCAACTCAGTTTGTTGTAGTCGCGCCTAAGTTTAACCGGTCGTCCATCCAGCAAGATACAAACTTTCCCTTGAATTGCACTAGCCAGCTATCATGGATATAGTCGCATACCTTTTAAAAGAAAACAAAAATAAACTTATGAAATGTACAAGTAGATTATCGCTAGCTGTATGTCTATAACACGAAAGACTTACGATGCTTCCCATGCTGGCCTAGCATTCCTTGCAACTTTACGCAGTTATATTCGTAATTATCGAATGTGGGAGACTCATACAGGACCATCCACAAGAGAGAGAATCTTCTCTTACTTTGCTATCATAGATACCCTTCCACTTTCTTTATATTCTCACGTGTGTGCCACATGCATAGGTTTTTGGCGGCACTCGGGAATACTTGTTCACACACATTCATCAGGGTGAAGTCTATGTCCGTGACTATGACACGTGGCTCAATAGAATCCTCAAGCGTAACTTTGAGGTGCTTAAGGGCCCATGTGAAATCCGTTTGGCGTTCCCTAAATAGAGCCGCGTGCGCGATACAAAACGACTTCGAAGTCGACGTCACACCAATATACTGAACAAACGGATAGCCCTTCTTTATACTTTCGGTACGCCTGATTGTCGCTGTGAGTTTTGGTTCCCCACCGCGATTGCATCCAAGATCCACGACGTTTTTCCTAGACCATTAGACAGCAACAAAACACCCATGCTCCCGACCTCTTTTCATTTCCCATTCCTCCAACTCCTCACAGGAAGAAAAACACTGAAATAGTTATAACGTCAAATAAATAAGGGTCGTTTTATGAACATCCTCTTCTGCAACTCGCAGTTGGTGGTATCTGGATTGCAAATCAATTTTTGATGGTGAGTTTGTTCAGTTCTCGGTAATCGAAACGCATTCGAAAAGAGCCGTCTCTCTTTTTCACAAATAATACTAGAGCTCCCCAAGGTGAGAAACTCGGTCTTATGAATCTTTTATCCATAAATTCCTGAAGCTGATAGGATAGCTCTGCATTTCCGACGGTGCTAATATGTACAGAGATCGAGTTATCGGAGCGACAACTTGAACCAGATCGATTATGAATTCAACATATCGAAAAGGAGGCAATCCAGGCAAATCTTCAAGGAAACTTCCGGAAACTCTCGGACTATGGGAACATCGTCTATTCTTCGCTCTTTGACTTTTGTATCAACTACACTAACGAGGAATGTCGGATATCCTTTGCGTAGCATTTTACGGGTTTTCGTGATAGTGGAGAGTTTAAACTCGAGATTACATTATTTGCCTTGGATAGTCGGGGATCCACCATTTTGTTTTGGTAAACGAACTAGCTTTTCTGAGCATATTATCTCAGCTCCATTCATAGACATCCAATCCATTCCCATGACTATATCAAAACTGCCTAATTCCATGGGTAAAAGATCGATATTGAACTTATGGTTAGCTAATAGAATATTACCGTTACGCACGACTTCACTGGTTTCTATTAACTTCCCATTAGCTAATTCGATAGAACATTTGGTGTCTAACTTACTGCCTTCTATTCCTAACAAAAGTTCGAATTGTTTAGAAACGAAGCTTAAGTCAATCCTTCCTATAATGTCCTATAACATAGTGATTATTGACGAGAAACGTACCGGTGACCACATATGTATCTTTCCGGGACTTTTCGGCGTCCATCTCGAATGCCGTGCCCTTGGTGTTTTGACCTTTGAATTTAAGACAATCCTTCCTATAATGTCCTATAACACCGCATTCGAAATAACCCGGGTCTTGGCAAAGATTGGCGTAACAGTTGCGAGTTACGTGTCCAAACCAGTTGCATCGGCTACATCTCCAACAATCACAAGTATGATTTTTCCCACACCTGTTGCACGAGGGCGTGTGACCAAAGCTTCCTTCGGGTCCTCTTGCAATAGCAGCAAACATTATACCAGCTCCAAAATTCTTCTTGAACTGTCCTCCATGGTTCCCATTCCACTTTCAATTCTCCGGGTTTCTGATTCACACTGGTTGGATTTTGTTCGGGTTCTCGGGTGACCGCTTTCTTTCTAGTGTCTTTCAGTATTCCCATTAGAACTGCGTTATCATTCAAGGATTTTGCCAGTTCTCTAGCTGACTGAATGGTGGTTGGTTTAGATGAGGTGACCATTCCTTGGATTTCTGGAGCTAAGCCCGAGATTTACCTTTCTATTCGTGCATATTTAGGCGTAACCAGTCGGGGGTACCAGTCGCGCCAAAGCGTTGAATCGCGAGGTATATCTTACGATGTCGGCGCCTTCCATCTTTAACTGTCAGAAGTCAAATTCGATTTTCTGGAGTTCGTTTCGGGGACAATATTTTTTTAGTAACATCTCTTTTAATTCCTCCAAGGTTAGACTTTAAGCGGTGTCTTCTCGTAAATTTTGGATCATGGAGTTCCACCACTCGAGTGCCTCATCATGGAATGAGCATACCCCATATTTTATTCTTTCAAGATGGGTGCAATCACTGATTTTCATGATGGATTCCATTTTCTTGATTCACCGGATAATTTCTAAAGGTCCTTCGGCTCCGGTAAATTTTTTTGGGCCATAACCTTGAAATGTTTTGTATGAGCACCCATGTACCATGCTACCTGAGGGATATTCGTTAAGAGATTCGGCTCTAAGAGTCTCTCCGGTTTCTTTCTTAGTGATGTTTCGGGTGGTTTGACTTGGATTGCGGCTAGCCTCACGTTTATCGAGTGCCGTGTTTACATGTTGGGCGATTAATTATGCCAACTCTTCTTGAGAAGATGGTAATCCGGATGCTTGATTGGTAGTAGTTCGTCTTGTTTTAGGCGCCATGATTTCTTTTAGAAAGAAAATATAATTTGTTAGTTTTGGAAAAAGTTTTCTTAACTTGAAAGATTAATTAAAATATTTCATACTCTAAACAACCATACGCGGGGGCGGGGGGGGGGGGGGGGGGTGAGGGGGGTTCTATTTCTACCAAAAAGTGATTATACAAAATTAGGTAGTGGTGGTGGCGGCACCATTGGAAGTGAGTTTTTAAGTTAAATTACATTTTATTGTTTGTCCCCCTCAATTTGTAGAAATGTCATATTTTGTGTTCTAGTTACACGCGAAACTGAATCCAAACCGTCGGATTTTGTTTTGCTATGGTTTCCTTGGTTTTCATATCGATTTTTTCGGATTATTCACTTAGCTAATGGTGTATTGTTATTCCGACGGGTGTATATTAATCAAGGGGACCGTACTTTGGAATCACGACGGTTTGTTCGGTATTTTCACTATGTTTGTATTGGTTATGGCATCGTATGTGTTCGGTGGCAGTAGAAGGGGTTTCACCGCGGCAGAGGTTGCGTTGTTAGTTTGTTCGTTGTCGTTGGCCGTCGGCCACAACCTTGTGGCGCATCTGGCTAGAATTAGATAATTCTTTGAACTGATTATTCGTAATCGGTTTTTTTATTTTATTAGTTAATTTATTTTGTTAAAACTAATTCTATGATCATGTTTTTCTTTATTTGTTAGTTGAATTTTAATCATTATAACCTTACAATATTAAAAAGCATAATACCATCCAATACAAAATACAAAAGTAATGTACATAGAAAATACTAATGTTTCATAGAAAATACCAAAGTAATGTAAATAAATTTCTACACTACGGTGTCGCCATCCTCGTCGTCGTCATTGCCAGCGTTGGCCCTCGATGTGCTAGCCCGGTGGTCAAAACGTGGCGGAGGTAATGCGTAATCCTCACCACGCTGTCGGCTTTCCTCCCGCTCCATCATCCAATTGAACTGACTTTGCATCCGTAGCACCACGTCATCTACTCTCTGTAAGCGGGCATTTGTGGTAGACCGTTGGATAGCCCATCTTTATACTGTCGGTACGCCTGATTTTCGCTGTGAGTTTTGGTTCCCCACCGCGATTTCATCCAAGATCCACGGCGTTTGTCCTAGACCGTTGGACAACAACAACACACCCATGATCCCGACCTCTTTTCTTTTCCCATTCCTCCAACTCCTCACGGGAAGAAAAAAACTGAAATAGTTATAACGTCGAATAAAGAAGGGCAGTTTTATGAACATCCTCTTCTGCAGCTCGCAGTTGGTGGTATCCTGATCGCAAATCAATCTTTGAGTAATAATTGGATCCTTACAACTGGTCAAACAAATCATCAATCTTCGGTAGTGGGTACCGATTTATAATGTTGAGTTTGTTCAGTTCTCGGCAATCGATACACATCCGAAAAGAGTCGTCTCTCTTTTTCACAAATAAGACTAGAGCTCCCCAAGGTGAGATACTCAGTCTTATGAATCCTTTATCCAATAATTCCTGAAGCTGATTGGATAGCTCCTGCATTTCCGACGATGCTAATCTGTACGAAGATTGAGCTATCGGAGCGACATATTGAACCAGATAGATTCTGAATTCAACCTATCTCTGAGGAGGCAATCCAGGAAAATCTTCAGGGAAAACTTCTGGAAAGTCTCGGACTATGGGAATATCATCTGCTTTTCGCTCTTTGACTTTTGTATCAACTACATTAACGAGGAATGCCGGATATTCTTAGCGTAGCATTTTACGGGTTTTCATGATACTAGAGAGTTTTAACTCGGAATTACATTGATCGCCTTGGATAGTTAGAGATTCACCATTTTGGTTTGGTAAACGAACTAGCTTTTCTGAGCATATTATCTCAGCTCCATTCATGGACAACCAATTCATTCCCACGACTATATCAAAACTGCCTAATTCCATGGGTAAAAGATCGATATTGAACTTATGGTTAGCTAATAGAATATTACAGTTATGTACGACATCATTGGTTTCTATTTACTTCCCATTAGCTAATTCGATAGAATATTTGGTGTCTAACTTACCGGCTTCTATTCCTAACAACGGTTCGAATTGTTTGGAAACGAAGCTTAAGTCAGCTCTGGTATCGAAAAGCACATAAGCATAGTGATTATTGACGAGAAACGTACCGGTGACCATTGATGAATCTTTCCAGGCCTTTTTCGTTTTCATCTCGAATGCCTTGCTCTTGGTGTTTTGACCTTTGAATTTATGACAATCCTTCCTATAATGTCCTATAATGCCGCATTCGAAACATCCCGGGTCTTGGTTTTTTGAACCGGATGGTATGATCTTGGCGTAACAGTTGCGAGGTACATGTCCAAACTGGTTGCATCGGTTAAATCTCCAACAATCACCAGTATGATTTTTCCCACACCTATTGCACGAGGGCGTCTAACCAAAGCTTCCTCCGGATCCTCTTGCATTAGCATCAAACATTCTTCTAGCTCCAAAATTCCTCTTGAATTGTCCCCCAAGGTTCCCATTCCACTTTCGCTTGAGTTCACTGGGTTTCTGATTCACACTGGTTGGATTTCGTTCGGGTTCTTGGGTGACCGCTTTCTTTCCATTGTCTTTCAGTATTCCCATTCGAACTATATCATCATTCAAGGAGTTTTCCAGTTCTCTGGCTGACTGGATGGTGGTTGGTATAGATGAGGTGACCACTCCTCGGATTTCGGGAGCTAAGCCCCAGATGTACCTTTCTATTCGTGCATATTCAGGCGTAACCAGTAGCGCCAATGCTGAATCGCGAGGTATATCCTACGATGTCGGAGCCTTCCATCTTTAACTGTCAGAAGTCATATTCGATTTTCTGGAGTTCATTTCGGGGACAATATTCTTTTAGTAACATATTTTTTAATTACTCCCAGGTTAGACGGTAAGCGGTGTCTTCTCCTAAATTTTGGATTATGGAGTTCCACCACTCGAGTGCCTCATCACGGAATGAGCATACCCCACATTTTATTCTTTCAAAATGGGTGAAATCACTGATTATCATGACGGATTCCATTTTCTCGATTCACCGGATAATTTCTAAAGGTCCTTCGGCTCCGGTAAATTCTTTCGGGCCACAACCTTGAAAAGTTTTGTGTGAGCACCTGTGTACCGTGCTACCTGAGGGATATTCGTTTAGAGATTCGGCTCTAAGAGTCTCTTCGGTTTTGTTATTAGTGGTGTTTCGGGTGTTTTGACTTGGATTGCGGCTAGCCTCACTTTTATCTAGTTCCATGTTTACATGTTGGGCGATTAACTGTGCCAACTCTTCTTAATAAGATGGTAATCCGGGTGCTTGATTGGTAGTAGTTCGTTTTGTTTTAGGCTCCATGATTTCTTTTAGAAAGAAAATATAATTTTTTAGTTTTAGAAAAACTTTTCTTAACTTGAAAGATTAATATAACATAATTCATACTCTAAACAACCATACAAGGGGGGGGGGGGGGGGGAGGGTTTCTATTACTACCAAAAAGTTATTATACAAAATTAGGTAGTGGTGGTGGCGGGATCAGTGGCGTTGAGTTTTTAAGTTAATTTACATTTTTTGTTTGTCCCCCTCAATTTATTGAAATGTCATATTTTTCCCTAGACCAATAAAGTGAAAGTTGGGATTAGGGAATTTCTTAATTTAGGATTAATATTGGCCAATAGGCTAAAGTTTGTATTATTAAAAACCAATAAATCCTTGTTAAACTTTTAATTGTTATCGTACAAAGAGCTTTTCTAACCACACCGGCGGTGTGGTTAGAAAACCGCCCAAACCGCCACGTAGTGATCTCAACGTGACGTATTGAAGCCGACATCCTAAAAGAAGTAATTTTCTCTTTTTATGTATTTTAATTAATTAATTGTTGGGTATTTTGTGTTGGTTTTTATTATTATATGATTATTATATTTTTTAGCTAAAATATTTGACTTTTATTATATATTATTTTTTTAGAAATAACGTAATTCCCACTTTGCTGGAGGTGGTAAGGTGGTTTGGTGTAGAATATGAGGTCATGGATATTCGTTTAAAAATATATAAATAACATAAAATTTGAAGTATAAAATGAAAATTTACAACTTCATTTCGGTTTAATTTTTTGTGTTTTAGTTACACGCAAAACCGAATCCAAACCGTCGGATTTTGTTTTGGTTTGGTTTTCTTGGTTTTCATATCGATGTTTTCGGATTATTCTCTAAGCTGATTGTGTATTGTTATTCCGACAGGTGTATATTAATCAAGGGGACCGTACTTTGGAATCACGACAGTTTGTTCGGTACTTTCACTATGTTTGTATCGGTTAACGCATCGTATGTGTTCGGGGGTAGTAGTAGGGGTTTCACCGCGGTAGAGGTTGCGTTGTTTATTTGTTCGTTGTCATTGGCCATCGGCCACATCCTTGTGGCGCATCTGACTAGAATTAGTTAATTCTTTAAACTGATTTTTCGTAATCGATTTTTTTATTTCATTAGTTAATTTATTTTGTTAACTCTAACTCTATGATCATGTTTTTCTTTATTTGTTAGATGGATTTTAATCATTATAACCTTATAATATTAAAAATCATAATACCATCTCATACAAAATACAAAAGTAATATACATAGAAAATACTAATGTTTCATAGAAAATACCTAAGTAATGTAAATAAATATCTACACTACGGTGTCGCTGTCCTCGTCGTTGTCGTTGCCAGCGCTGGCCCTCGATGTGCTAGCCTCGTTGTCAAAACGTGGCAGAGGTAATGCGTAATCCTCACCACGCCGTCGGCTGTCCTCCCGTTCCATCATCCAATCAATCTGGCGTTGCATCCGTAGCACCACGTCCTCTGCTCTCTGTAAGCGGGCATCGGTGGTAGAATCCAAACGCACGGCGCGATAGCTGCGCGGGACGTGCTGCGACACCCTTGGCTGACATTAAAACGATAATTAAACGTTAATATTTAGACAAACCAAATAAATGTAAACGATTTATAAAAAATACCTGAACCTGCTCCGCTGCATCCTCCTCCTCATCCTCCCCTCCTTCGTACTCCCCTCGCTGGCTCGGCGTGGTTCTCCTCGACGTGCATCTCCGTTGTACCCAATGGCGGAGGCTCGACTAGTGGCACCGGGTTGTAAGGCTGAGACTTCAAGTCCGTAACGAGATGGTATATTATCCTCTCATCGGCCTCCTCAAACCGCCGAACAATATGCATGTTGTGGGCACTAGCACGGTTGAGCTCGTGCGGGGAAACTTTCGGGATCGTAAGAGTAGCTAGTCGCGCTTCCTGTCCTAAACTGATCGCGAGTTGCGTCACGTATGGGCCACCGAGCAACGATCCTCGCGACTACCTGTGCGGGTATGTGGAGACGTAGTCGGCGAAGCCGCGGGCGAGGTTGCTTTGGATCCCTGTCAGGAGGAACCGCAAATAAAACAAGTCTCGGAGGCTGCAGTGGTCAGCACACTGAATCCGACCCTGTACTGACGAGGATATCAGCCTGTGTAGGTACCTGCACAACGAAATATAATATAACGTAAAATAATATAATGTAATGTAACGTAACGTACTATAAAATAATGAAATATAATGTAACGTAACATAATATAATGTAACATAACGTAAAGTAACATAGCTTAACATACGTTTACAATGGGTCAATGATGTCGGAAGCTTTTTCTTGGGTACCGTGACCGAAAGCCTGATGTGCTAAAAGTAGTCAAATAATTATTAACTAAAATTACGCTAAACGTGACACTAAGTAATACTCTAAACTCTTAAACTTAACTTAAACAACTAACCGGCAAATGTACCGGTCGACTCTAGTACAGCTATGTAAGTCCGGATATCGAACCCACGAGACTCTATAAATTACGAAACTAGCTAATTAAACTCGACTAAACGACACGACAATTTATTAATAATGTTTAAATGGGTTTTTAGACTAATTATTATTAAACTAAAAGTAAACCTAATTAATTAAATAATAATTAAGCATAATCATTACTTAAAACCTAACTAATTAATTACTATAAAATCTAATGGTTACTTAACCCTAAATATTTAAAATATAATAAACTATTAAAAAGCTTTGATTAATTCAGATAATAAAGATAACTACCTAGGCTAGAATCCCTAAGTTACGACACTCAATTAATTGGGAAACTTAAGTTATGGAACTGGGATTGTAAAATAAACCCTCGACAGAAACCCGAACAGGGCCCTTGAACTTCAAGAAGACACCTATGGATTTCTAACAAGTTTTAAGGTACACCAGTTTTATGAATTAAACTTCCTTACGGTTATTTAATAACTTGTGTTTAAGTATCTTTATGACGAAATCCTACCTTACAGCGCGGAAATCAAAGATAGTTAAGTAGACTCAATTGACTTAATAGACTAAGTTGACGATCAAACCTAGACGGACTCCTTACGAATAACTAAATCTAGCAATCCTAACCAACAAAGATCTATTAATAACATATTACCTTACAGCTTTCTACGCTAGCAGCTCACTTTTATTTATTTAATTAGTTTATTGTTTCTATGATCTTAATGAATATCAATTATATACTAGTCAAGAACACACAGTAAATGATCTAACAAAACTCTATCCTATGAAACAATCACCAAGGGAAATGTGAAACAATAAATCCAAGTAATTAAAACCAAGCAATCATACACATCAATTAACTGAAACTCAACACTTTGATTTAAACATAAAATCCATAACGAAAAAAATCCCAATAAAAATCAAACCGAACAAAGGTTCATCACGACCTAGGTAGTTTATTAAATTTAGCCTAGCATCATGTAATCTAAATCAAACAAACAAATAAAACCGAAAACATGGTGAAAATATAAAGAATGGGAAATCAGAGATGATAAAACCCATAATCTTCAATCGCGGACGTCTAACTCTTCACCGGTTGTTCTCGTGCCTTCCAAACCTCCATGAAACATGATTAATAGCTCTCTAAAACTCCAAATTCATCTGGTGGCAGCAGGTTATGTTCAGATTAAAGTTAGAGATGTTTAAATACTGAAAATAGGGCCCATAACTTAACAAAAACAACCAAAAAATAACATCAGAACCCTTTAGGCGCCGCGCGACTAGTATGCCTTCTAGGGCCGCGCGGCGCGGCGTGTGAGAATGACGTGGACGGTTAGACCGGTTCTCTGTCTGGTTCCTTTCTGACGCGTTCTGGATCCTCGTTTTGGCTCTTTTTCACTCGTTTTCCGCCCTTTTCGATCACGATCAACTTCCGGAACCTACGAAACATAAAAGGGTTAGTAGTATACAAATCTCTACTAAAAACAAACAAAAACTATTAAAATATTAAATAAAATATACACGGGAAACATTAATATTTAGCATTATTAAAGCCGCATTGCCAATTGCGCGCCACCAAATGCGCAAATAATCGTCCGAGCTCTAGTGGATGCTCGTGGCGTAGATCGGCTGCCGGACCTCATGCTCGGTGTAAAAGAATATCGCCCTCGTGGATGCTCGGACCTCCAGAACGGGTCTATAGATTTTAGTGGAATAGGTACACCTGTAATAAGATGTTACTCCAACTCACACGCACACGGCAACCCCATAGACGTTCGCAACTGGTGTTGGCACGTATGTCCGGACTCGCTCATCTTTTAAAACTTTCCATATGCCTTTTCAATTAGCGTAGGAGCCTTAATTGACACTTTATAATGTAGCCTGTAAAACATTTGAAGGTTATAGTCTTTCTTCAACTTAATATGAAAGTATTCAAAGGTTGCTCCGATTTGAACCTTCTGGACTTGTAAAACCTCAAAGGCATAAGCCGCAAGTGCGTGGAGGGTGTTGTTGGCCCCGTTAAGGTGCCTTTTCAGCTTCACGTGCTGACTCTCAACTCAGTTTGTTGTAGTATCGCCAAAGTTTAACTGGTCGTCCATCCAGCAAGATACAACTTTCCCTTGAATGGGCACCAGCCAGCTATAATGGATATAGTCCCATACCTCTGAAAAGAAAAGAAAATAAAAATAAACTTATGAAATGTACTAGTAGATTATCGCTAGTTGTATATTTATAATACGAAAGACTTACGTTGTTTCCCATGCTAGCCTACCATTCCTTGCAACTTTACGCAGTTATATTTGTAATTATCGAATGAAGGAGACTCACACAGGACCATCCACAAGAGAGTGAAATCTTCTCTTAATTTGCTATCATAGATACCCTTCCACTTTTTCTTTATATTCTCACGTATGTGCCACATGCATAGGTTTTTGGTACCACTCGGAAATACTTATTCACACACATTCATCAGGGCGAAGTCTCTGTCTGTGACTATGACGCGCGGCTCAATAGAATCCTCGAGCATACCTTTGAGGTGCTTAAGGGCCCATGTGAAATCCGTTTGGTGTTCCCTAAATAGAGCCATGTGCGCGATACATAACGACTTCGACGTCGATGTCACACCAATATATTGAACAAACGGCCACTTGTACATATTGGAGTTGGACGTCGTGTCAATCAACAACAAATGGGGGAACGCACGCCACATTTTAAAAAATGTATCATGACAGAAGAATACATCGTCCACGCGGTTTGTGGAAGGGTTCTTCCGTGTGTAATAAACAAACACGTTATCATTCAGGAAGTTTTCAAATACATGCACCCGGTTTAATATGACGTTAATAAATTTTTTTAAACATCTGTTGTAAGAAGTAAAATTAAAAAACGTGAACCTGCATTGGGGTATCGCCAACTCTATTTTCTTTTTTCCACTTCTCTATGAGATTGTGTATGTCCTTCTCAATAACGCAGGTTTCGGGAAACTGTTTGCGTAAGAGTGTAAAACGTTTTTGCGTCTTCAAGCCATCCATGTGTAACCTCGCAACCATATCAACCTTCGCGTCGGACATTCTCCTTATGTACGTGTGACCCTTCTTAAAGACGAACGGTCCGTGGTTGTGGTCTCGTTTACGACCTAAAGCTTCCAAAAATCACCTCCCCCATCGTACCTTCCTTTTAGATTAAACGGATAGCCCTTCTTTATACTGTCGATATGCCTGATTATCGCTGTGAGTTTTGGTTCCTGATGTGTTGTAAAACACACTTACTTTTCTTATCGTTTTATCATGATTTAATTGCTTTTTAGTTTAATTATTAAGAGGTATAGCTTGTTTTTGCTTAATTTTACAAAGATGGATGTTTACTTGTAGGTTATGAGTTTTAATGAAGAAAAGTGGCAAGTTTGAAGACTCTAGGGGCTTATTTGAGCAACTTTGAAGACTACAACTCAAGGCCCGACCCAAGCCCACAAGTTAGAAGCCTTACATGCATAATATATTAATTAAACAAAAGAAAAAAGAACCCTAACAGCCCATCAATCCCGAAATCAGCCCCCAACTAGTAAAAAAATAATCCTAAAAGCCCCCATTCAAGAGGAAAAATTCGTTTTTTGCAATTCTTGAGCCAAGGGAAGAAGAAAGAGGCTAAAGATAGTTGTGGACAGCAGCTACGGGTCATGTACATTCATAATCTCAGCAATATAACCATAAGTAATCATCCATAAACTTTGTCCTTTGTTCAAGAACCCTAACTTGTTAAGCTTAAGCTTTTTGTTGGATTGTTTTGTAAGTAATTTGAAGTTTGACTTGTGTTTGATTGTTCTTGATCATTGAATGAGTTTTATTATGTTTTGGTTGAGTTATTTGATATTTATCTTAACTATATGCTGATGTCCAAAATCAATGTTAGGCTAAAGTAGTTAGTTCTACCTAGGTTAGATGATTATTGTTAGGTTTTAGTAAGTAGTTTGGATTGTTGATGATCATGACTTGATTTGTTAATGTAAAGTTTGGTTTAACATTGAATTAGGTTGTGTTTAGTGGCTGTGTTTTGATTAATAATACTCAATTACCTCTTGCTTTGATTGATTGAATCGGTTTTAGTTGATTTTAGCTTGTTTGAACTCTTTACTTTGTGTTTAGAGATTTTTTGCCGGGTGTACAACCGTAGGGTAAGTTTGGGTATATTACTTAGTTAAAATCAGCGGGTAGACACCTTCCTTGAGACCGAGAGGTGATAGGAAGTAAACTCGTCTCATAGCTTTTACTTGTCAGGATTAGGATCGCGCGAGAGCGGGTTCGGTTCTTGTCGGGTTTGGGTTTGTGAGCGATTAGTTGACCTAGTTTAAGTTAAACTGAATTGTTCCTCTATCCTTGGTTGTGTAGTATTCGTCTCCATTAGCGTAGTGTGTCGGTGAGACCGAGAGGAGAGTCGGCATTAGAGCACGTTAACAATTCGTCACCCGGTTTGTTCTTAAAATCAACTAAGTGTAGGTGAGGGCTTGTTAGTGAGACCGAGAGGTAATCTAGCTTCCTGAGTGAACCTTAGTTGTGTCATTCCTTAGGAGCCGGTGTCGTGAGATTCTACAATCCAATAGCTTACTATAACTTCAATAGGATTCTTATCTAGGTAGACGTTTTTCCCATTGATAAATCTTATTTTCAAAGTTTCGTTGTCTTCTCAAATTAAGTCTTTTAAGTTAATTAAATTAAGTAAGGTTAAGTATTTAATAATATAAAAATCAATTTAAAATATATTATTCTTAGGTGAGTCTTATTTAGGGTTAAGTATTAGATACGTGTTCACGTGTCCTTGTGTTCGACACTCGGACTTCCTTAGTGCTATGCTATTAGTGATCGGTACACTTGCCGTTTTTGTGTGGCTTCTTTAGGAATTTCGTTTAATAAATTTAAAACTTAGTTGTGAGAGCATCGTTAGACACACATCAGTTCCCCACCGCGATTGCATCCAAGATCCATGGAGTTTGTCCTAGACCGTTGAATAACAACACACCCATGCTCCCGACCTCTTTTCTTAGCTCATTCCTCCAACTCCTCACGGGAAGAAAAAAACTAAAATAGTAATAACGTCATATTTAAAACAAAAACTCGGGCGCTACGGTGACAAGCCGACGCAAATTCGATTAATATCCATTAGGTTCATTTTGCGCATACGAGAACCAAGCCTTCATGATAATTTTGTTAGATTATCTCATTATATTTAAACAAAAAAAATAATAATATAATGTATATGAAACAAAAACATATAATGCAACGCCCAAGGATAACTAATGAAAGAAAAGTTAAGTTGTTACCTTAAACCTTAGACTAGAGACTTGAAATTGGACAAATATGATCAAGAGAGAGTTGGGATAGTTGACAAATTAAACCAAATAGAAAAATTGTATAATATTTGAAAGTAATTAAATAAAGGCCAAAATATATGCCTTAAACTTTTGTGGCACTAACACTTGCTTCACATATATATATATAATTTCCCAAGCCATCTTTCAGGGGGCGGGGAGGACTACGGCTTCCGAACCGATCGCCTCAATAAGCCAGTTTTTTTAAATATATATATATATATATTTATTGGAAACATTGGAAACAAATATGTATTATTAATATTAAAATTCAAATACCAAATCATTTAAGCTCATTTAGAAAAACAAAACTGAGACGAATGTGAAGATTTTAGTGAAAGCTAGTAAAACTCATAAATAATGAAATTTCATTTTCTTTTAGCTTAAATGTAGCGGACGAGAAATATAAGCGAAATGAGGCGTGAACACCGCCTCCGGGCTACAAATGAGGCGAATTGTGGGTGAGCTACAACCATTTGACGCCTGTGTTGTGTGTGTGTGCCGACCCAGCCCAAGTGAGGGGCGATTTGGGCTACATCACC
Organism: Bidens hawaiensis; assembly: GCF_021521415.1. NCBI lineage: Eukaryota > Viridiplantae > Streptophyta > Magnoliopsida > Asterales > Asteraceae > Bidens > Bidens hawaiensis. The sequence goes on along the minus strand of NW_027491020.1, from coordinate 4,171,260 downwards.
AGGCCCACTCTCTCTTGCGGGCACAATTGTTTAGTAATAAAATATATTATACATAATATTGTTATATTAAAAGACATCAATTAAACATAAATTGTGGAGTTGAAATGGATAAGCCACTTGTTTTAAAAGCCTTCAATGCAGGTTCGAGTCCTCTCTACCCATTTTCGTAACTGTTTTTTTTTTCTTTTAACCTCCCCATCCATTTTTGTAACTTTTTTTTTCTTTTAACATATTGCAAGCTAAAGTCAAAAAGAAAATAGGCCCCACTTAGCCCCAAACACACAAGCTTATTAAATTATCCAACATATTTAGTTGTTGTTTTTATTTGCGATTTGTTTTATTGTTAATTGTATCGTATTTTTATTATGTGACTAACCTAAACTATTAGCCCGTCTAAATCATAATTTTACCATTGCTATTAACCATTTAAATTTTTAGTGTTATTAAGAATGATATATTAGAGAGTATGAACTACAAGGAGTTGATCGACAGCGTTGCTTTCAAAAATGTTACCAAGCTCACGATTCTTTGTAGTTAAACTAAATCATTTTGCTATAATACTTTATTTTTTTTATCGTTTTCACAATCATTTAAATTATATATGAATTATTGAGTTTATATTTAACTGGCGCACACTTTTTAATTAGCCCCGGGCCCAAAAGTTTTAAGGGATTCTCGGAGACGGCCCTGTGTGTGTGTATTATTATATATGTTGTGTGTGTGATATATATATATATATGGGGCTACAACACCATTACACCCCAAAAACAAAATCACATCCTTTGCTGACTGGGCATCACATGGCGCAAAACACCCCAATTTGTAGCTAATGTGCTCAAAGTAGTTAAATAAAAATATGCTAAAACTAGACACTAAGTAATACTCTAGACTCTTAAACTTAACTTAAACTACGAACCAGCAAGTGTACTGGTCGATTCTAGTACAGCTAAGTAAGTCCGGATATCGAACCCACGTGACTCTCTAAATTACGTAACTTGCAAATTAGACACGACTATTTATTAATATTGTTTAAGAGGAGGTTTTTAAACTAAATAATATTAAACTAAAAGTAAATCCTAGTTAATTAAATAATAAACGCTAATGATTACTTAACCCTAAATGATTATTCTATTAATAAACTTAAAACCCTAATTAATTAAATATGAATAAACTAACAAATTACTTAGATTAAATCAGATGATGGAAGTAACTACCTAGGCTAGAATCCCCTAAGTTACGGCTATCAATTAACTGGGAAACTTAAGTTATGGAACTGGGATCATAAGATAAACCCTTGACAGAAAACCCGAACAGGACCCTTGAAGCTCCAAGAAGACACCTATGAGTTTCTAACAAGTTTTAAGACGCACCAGTTTTAAATATCAAACTCCCTTACGGTTATTTAATTATTTATGTTCAAATATCTTTATAACGAAATCCTACCTTACAGCGCGGAAATCAAAGATAACTAAGTAGACTAAGTTGACGATCAAACCTAGACGGAATCCTTACGAAGAACTAAATTTAGCAATCCTGACCAACAAAGATCTATCAATAACTTATCACCTTACAGCTTTCTAGGCTAGCAGCTCACTTTTATTTATTTAATTAGTTTTATTGTTTCTATGATCTTATTCGAATTCAATCACTAACAAGTCAAGAACACACAGTAGATGGTCTAACAAAACGCTATCCTATGAAAAAATCAACAAGGGCAATGTGAAACAATAAATCTAAATAAATAAAACCAAGTAATCATACGCATCAATTTCATCAAACTCAACACTTTACTTAAAGCATAAAATCCATAATAAAAAGAATTCCAATCAAAATCAAACCAAATTAAGGTTCATCACGACCTAGGTAGTTTATGAAGTTTAGCCTAGCGTCGTATAATCTAAATCAAACAAGGTAAATAAAACCAAAAACATGGTGACAATATAATAAAGAACGGGAAATCCGGATGATAAAACCCGTAATCTTCACTCTTGAACGTATGTCTCTTCACCGGATGTTCTCGTGCCTTCAAAACCATCACGAAACTAAAATAATAGCTCTCGTATACTTCAAATTCGTCTGGTGGCAGCCGGGTAGGTTCAGGTTAAGGTTAGGGATGTTTATATACTGAAAACAGGGCCCAACACTGAACAAAAACGAACTAATTCATCATCAGACACACCTAGGCGTTGCGCGGCCATGGTGTACCCCCATGGCCGCGCGGCGCTGCACTTAGGGGTAAGGGGCCGGTCAAACCGACATGGTCTGACCGTTTCACTGTCTAGTTCTTTCTTGACGCGCTCCGACTTCTCGTATGGCTTCTTTTGACTCGTTTTTCGCCCTTTTTGATCACGATAAACTCCCGAAGTCTACAAAACAAAATAATGTTAGTATTATACAAATCTTGACTAAAAACGAACGAAAACTAATTAAATATTAAATAAAATATACACGAGAAATATATATATATATATATATTTAGCATTTTATCAAATATCCCCACACTTATTCTTTTTCCATCCCTGAAAAAGTCAAATGCAGTTGGATCAGAATCGGAAAATACAGTGTTGGGCCTAGATTAGAGTGGTTTGTAGTTAGTCTATTTGTATTTGGGTTTAGCTAGTATTTTGGGCTTGGGCTGCGGGCTAATAATGTAAACCTAGATCCCTAACCGAGATCCCTTGGGATCTCGGTGGGCTTCTGCTTAGATGTTGGGCCAGTTGTGTTGGTCCCCTATATATAGAATATGTCTTGTGTAGGGTTAAGTTGCTCATTCACTTGTTTTGTAAGCCGTCTACGTACTTGATAGACGAAGTGTATTGGTGCTTAAACAATTGATGTATAATTTACATACGTGTGTTTTGAATCAATCACCGTGTTACGTGTTTGTGTTTACGTGTGTTCTTGAGTCACTAAGTGTTGGATTTATGCACCAATACTTGTATATTGATATCATAATTGTAGTGATCCAGATTAGGGACTTACAATTGGTATCAGAGCCTTAGACCTTATTCAGGCTCGTTATTGTGATATCAAAGATTCAAGAACTGTGTTCTTTGGTGGTTTGATTATATTTTCCTGCGACTTGCTGTTCGGAGAAGAGGAAGTCTATTTCAGTTTCTAGATTGGATTTGATTTGGAAACAAATCAAATTCCTTAATTCTTGGAAGTTGGTTGCAGTCAAGATCTGGAAGATTTAAGGATTTCGGCCAAGATCAACTCTCGGCTACTATTGGTTCTCGGCTAAGATTGGTTTTCGGCTGATTTTGGTTTTCGGCTACACTCAGTTCTCTGTCAAAACTTGCTTAAATCAGGGTTCTCGGTCAATACTTGTTTTCGGTTAAAGTTAGTTCTCGGTCAGCTACAGTTTTCGGTCAAAATTTTGTCAAACTCTGAGTTCTCGGTCAAACTCTGAGTTCTTGGTCAAACTTGGTCAAACTCAAGGTTCTCGGCCCAATAAGTTGTGAATCACTTTCTTGGCCCAGTAAGCTGTTTGGGACTGTCTGGTTTTAATCTGGACTTATTAACTGGATCATAAAACATCTGGACTTTAAACAACTATTAATATGGATCAATTAACTAATGGTATTGGTTCAACAAACTCGTCTCTCCATCAAGAACTTGACTCTATCATGGGGACCACCACTCGCATACCCCGTCTCTTGTCTCATGAAGGGTTTAGTGAGTGGAAATTTCGTTTCAAAAAATATGTTAAGATGAAAGAAGCAAAGGTTTGGAACAGCATAGTCAGGGGGGGGGGCTCAAAGAATCACTTATCAAAAGGTAAACACAGTTGAGGTTATTGTGAAGCCTATTGCACTGTATAACGATGATGACTTTGCTAAAGTTGAGGAAGATGAAAAGGCTCTCTACACTCTGACCATAGCACTCACACCCGAGATTGCCCTTCAATTTAGAGAAATTCAACCTGCTAAAGAGTTGTGGGAGGCACTGATCGAGCTGTATGAGGGAAATGAATATATGAAAAGAAGTCGCCAAGACTTGTTGCGACAAAAGTTCAACATGTTTAACCATGTTCTAGGGGAAATGTTGGAAACTCAACTTCAAAGATTATTATCATTGGTGACTGAAATGAGATCTGCGAGTATTTATCAGCAAACTTCTGAAATAAACAACAAACTGGTGAACTCGTTACCAAAGAGTTGGGATATGAATGTCGCCGTTATCAAGAATACTAAAGATCTCAATAGAATGTCTATCTCTGAGATGATAGCCACTATCAAGGCATGTGATATGGATGATAAACAACGTGCAATAAATCATGCAAACTCCTACAGTGCAGTTGGGTACAACGTTGCCTCAAAAGTGCTCTCATCTCTCAAGATAGTTTCTCTATGTTTAAAGCTACTTAACAACCACCTCAGGGAAATTTCCAGATGTTCACGTCTACTCAAGGCCAATCATCCTCCATCCCACCCCAACCAGCTCCAGTATTCTTAACTAAGTCTGGACAATCTTCAAATGATACTAGAAAAACTACACACTTAGGGGCCACTCCTAGTCAGAACTTCAGTCAGATTCCTTCCATACCAAAAGAGACTCAGGAGAATATAGCTCTAGTGGCAGGTTTCATGAACTGTTATAATGCATTTTTAGCTGGAGACTTGGTTCAACCTGTGGTTCCTGCTAAACTTGATCAGATCCATCCTGATGATGTTGAAGAAATGGATATATCTTGGAAAATCTCCATGGCAGTGTTTTGGGCAAAGAAGTTCACTAAGAGGATGGGTAGAAATAATTGGAACATGCCTAACAATCAGAAAGTGGGTTTTAACAAAGACACTCTTAGGTGCTACAACTGTCATGAGTCGGGTCACTTTGCTCATGAATGCACTAACCTAGCAAAGGATGGAAACACAGAAAGGGCATTAGTTCCAGTTGGGAATGCTAGAGGTGAGGCTGGAGACAGCTCAGGAAATGGTGAAAGGGGAATGGTTGCTCAACAACTCTCTTGGGAGGGTCAGATGGCTGCACTCAACATTGGAAACCAAACCGCAAACTTTGCCCATGTTGAAGACACTGGAGAAGAAAATGCTACCGAGGAGAAGATCAAGGAACTTCAATTTGCATATATGGCGTTCACTTCTCCAAACTCATCTGAGGTAAGTTTTCATTCATGCTCTTTAGATTGTGTTGAGAAAATAGAACTGTATAAGCTTCATAATGAAACCTTAATAAGAGATATGGAAAGAATAAAATCTGAGAATTTTAAACTTAAGAAAAATGAAATAGCTTTCCAAGATAAAATAGAAGCTCAACAAAAAGATATCTCTAAGCTTAAATCCGATTTTAGTATAAAGTCCTGTCATCATCTTGATGCCAAACAAGAAATTGCTGAATTAACTGCTAAACTGGAAGCCTACAAGTTAGAAATTTTTAATCCAACTAGTAAATTTGAAAGAGTTGAAATAGATTTTAAAAACTCGATGGTTCCAGTAAAGTTGTCTACTCAATGATTGAAAATCAATTATGGTGGAAAGAAAATGAAGGTGAGGGAATAGGATTCAGTCAAGTTCCCCCACTCTACAACCACAATTATGTCCCTACCCCTGTTACCAAAGAACATGAGGAACAGGTAAAGGACATGAAGTACGGTAAACAAGACAAAGGTGACGGAACCAGTTCTGTGAATGCTGGCCCATCTGCTTCAGATATGAACGCTTCTAATGTGTCTACTTCATGTGTAGAAAAAATAATTGTGAAGGAATGGACTGATGAGGATGACGACCCTTGTTTTGAATTTGATAATGACATTGTTTCTGATGTTTCTTTAAAACTTCTGTTTTAAATTTTGTTATTCCGACTGTGTTGTGTGGGCTCTGTTTTAAAGAGCAAGGATTTTTGTGTGGTTGATTCGGTTGAAACTTTTAACTCTAATAATGTGGTTTTTAATAAAACTAAAAATTCAAAAAATTCCAAAAAATACGTTGCACCTAAATTTGTCAAAGAGGGATGCTCTAATGACAAACAAGGTGATAAGCTTAATGATGCCAAAAGGGGTTCTCGCAGTACTAAGCAAACTGGTCCGCACAACCAGTCTAGGCGAGCAGTTGCTCAAAATGATTTTTACATAAAACGTCAAACTTGTTTTAACTGTGGAAATCCTGGTCATATTGCCAGACATTGTCCACATCGTCCATATGTCCCTTATTATGGATTTTATCAGAGGAATATGCCCTATATGCCTCATAACTCGTACAAGCAAAGATTCACATACAATAAGGCTAGTCCCTCTAAAGATGACTGGAATCGAAACAAATCTGGCAGGTTTAGTCCTCATCAGACCAAACCTAACATGTTTCGTGAAAGGTTAGAAAATGTGTTTCAAATTCTAATATAAACACTAAGTCTAAACCAAAACAGGAGGAAAGAACAAATTCGTCTTCTTTCAAATCCAAAACACCGGAGGTTACAACAATAATTCATACTTATAATGCCAAGTCATACAGACATAAATGGTTGCCTAAACCTCCGGTAAAAGCATCTACAAAATCTATGTTTAGCGATCAAAAGGATATGTCATGGCAATCCGTGACAACTGTAGATGAGTCAGGGTCACCCAGTGTAACTATGGACTGGGTACCAAAGTCTAACTAATCCCGCGCTTTGTTCAGGGACAGCTATGTAGGAATATCATCAGATCTTGGTATGTTGATAGTGGTTGTTCCAGGCACATGACAGGGGACATTACCCAACTACACGACATTCAGACATTTAATGGTGGGTATGTGTCCTTTGCGGGAGGAGAGAAAGGAAAGATCACTCAGAAGGGTACTGTAAGTAACGGTGTTCTGAAATTTGAAAATGTTAATTTTGTTCCTGAATTGGAGCACAGTATTTTGAGCGTGTCACTAATCTGTGACAAAGATTTTTCAACTCATTTTACTAAGAAAGAGTGTCTGATTTTGAAACCTGGTATAATTATATCGGAAGACTGGATTCTTGTTCGATCACAACGAAAAGATAATGCTTATGTGATCGACATGAACAAAAATGTTCCTGATGAAATAACATGTTTGTTTTCAAAAGTGTCTGAACATAACGCTATGTTGTGGCATCGTCGTCTTGGTCATGCAAATTTTAAAAACCTTAACCGTCTTGCTAAAAATGATTTGGTATGTGGTCTTCCCATTAAGGATTTTGTAACTATTGAAAAATGTGTGGCTTGTGCTTTGGGTAAACATCATCGAAAAACTCATAAGCCGAAGTTGGTCAATACTATCTCATCTGTTTTTCAATTTCTTCATATGGATCTTTTTGGACCAGTCCATGTCTTGAGTCTTTCCCATAGCTCTTATTGTCTTGTTATTACTGATGACTATTCACGTTTCACTTGAGTGTTTTTCTTGTCAAATAAGAGTGAAACTGCATATTTAATTAAGAAGTTTGTGGTGCTCATGGAGAACCAACCAAATCTGAAGCTAAAGGGAATTCGTTGTGACAATGGAATGGAGTTCAAGAATGCATCATTGAATTATTTCTGTTCAGAAAAGGGGGTGCTACGTCAGTACAGCGTCGTAAGAACACCACAACAAAATGGTGTAGCTGAAAGAAGAAACAGAACTCTTATCGAAACGGCAAGGACAATGTTGTGTGATTCTAAACTGCCACTGTTTTTTAGGGTAGAGGCTATCAATACGGTGTGTTATGTTCATAATCGGGTGATAATTAACAAATCCAAGTTGAAGACTCCATATGAGATTTTTTATGGTCACAAACCCACTGTTGCACATTTAAGAGCTTTTGGGTGTCCCTGCACACAATTAAATCTCGAGTCCACTCCAAAATTTGGGGCCACTGCTGACGAATATTATTTTGTTGATTATGCGGGTAATACAGCTTACAGAGTATACAACAAGTCAACCAACCAAATTCTAGAGTCATATGAGGTTCGTTGGCTGGAAGATAATGAGACTGATGCTCGTGTCGGTCCGGACTGTTTATTTGATTATAATGAACTCTTCAAACCATTTAATGTGTTTCCAGTACTAAACACAGAACCTTTAGGTGGTCCTACCGATGAAGCTGCAAAAGATGACCCACAAGCAGTATCTCACATCTCTCCACTTTTGGATGATGATGTCACAGAATTAAATACTGACTCACCCGCAACCAACGCTTAGCCTAAAGAAACTCCAGACACCGAAAGCTCGCCGAATTCGTCTGAAGATGCTGCTTCAGTTGAGGGGGAGAGTTCCATCCTTCAGATCTTCGGGAGCACACTATTTCCCGATGATATTCCAAATGAATATGTCGCCAGCACCTCGTACTCTCACAGTACAACAACATTTGGATGGAAGAATCCTCTTGTTGATGGTAATGAGAATCTGTCTAACTTACAATCTACCGGTGATGTTTCTTATCAGTTAATTCCATCAAGAATTCAGAAAAATCATCCAATTGAAAAAATCATTGGTCCTCTTGAAACGGGTGTGTCCACCAGAAGTCAGACTGGACACATAAATAGCTGTTTGTTCTCTATTTTCATTTCTCAAATTGAGCCAAAGATGGTAGAAATGGCACTTCAAGAACCCAGTTAGGTTGATGTTATGCACGAAGAGTTGAATCAGTTTGATAAGCTAAAAGTTTGGAGATTGGTTAAGTTACCAGAAGAAAAGAAAGCACTCAATACAAGATGGGTTTTCCGAAACAAGCAAGACGACACCAGGGTTATTGTTCGAAACAAGGCACGGTTGGTAGTTCGTGGTTTCGTCAGGTTGGTGGACTAGATTACACTGAAGTTTATGCCCCTGTGGCTAGACTTGAGGCCATTAGAATTTTCCTGGCCTATGCATCATTCATGGGATTTACAGTGTATCAGATGGATGTCAAAACTGCTTTCTTGTATGGTGAACTCAAAGAAGAGATTTATGTGGATCAGACACCAGGTTTTGTTGAATCTAAGAAACCAAATCATGTTTACAAGCTAGACAAGGCACTTTACGGGTTACATCAGGCTCCTCGGGCGTGGTATGCTACTCTGACTGCACATCTTCAAGATCATGGCTACAAGCGTGGAACTATTGATCAAACCTTGTTCCGGAAAACTGTTGGAAAATATTTGATTCTAGTCCAGATCTATGTAGATGGCATTATTTTTGGATCCACCAGTGTTGCGTTGTGCACATAATTTGAAGGTGTAATGAGGAAAATGTTTGAAATGAGTTCTTTGGGTGAAATGACAACTTTTCTGGGGCTACAGGTTCGCCAAAGCTCGGCATGTATCTTAATGCATCAAGGGAAGTACGTTGAGGATATGCTGGCAAAGTTTGAACTTCAAGATTCCAAGAGTGCCAACACTCCCATTGCAGAAAGGCCACTACTGTCATCTGATCCTTAAGGGAGTCCCGTAGATCAAACGTACTATTGATCGATGATCGGGTCTCTGATGTATCTCACAGCCAGTTGTCCCGACATCATGTTTGCAGTCTTCCAATGTGCTCGTTTCCAGGCTAATCCTAAACTCTCTCATTTAACAGCTGTTACACGTATTTTAAGATATCTGAAGGTCTTTGGTATCCCAAACAATCAGAATTTGATCTTTATGCTTTTGCTGATAGCAATTATGGTGGGGATGACATTGACAGGAAATCCACATCTGCTGGATGCCAGTTCTTAGAAGATCGTCTAATTTCATGGCAGTGTAAGAAACAACAGACGGTGTCCACTTCAACCGCCGAAGCGGAGTATGTTGCCGCATCAGCTTGTTATTCTCAGGTTATCTGGATGCAAAACCAACTGCTGGATTACGGTTTGGAATTTCTTTATACTCCCATTTTTTGTGATAATGATGCTGCCATTGCCATTGTGAAAAATCCTGTTCAGCACTCTAAAACCAAGCACATCGATATCAAAATCCATTTTATTCGTGACTGTTTCGATCGTAAATTGATTCACCTTGAACAAGTTCACACTAACAACAATGTGGCAGACTTATTTACAAACAGGTCGGAACAGCCAAATTTAATGTGCTTGTGAGTTTTCTTAAAATGCTTCGTTTCGAGGATTGAGTCCTTTTGGGTATAAATTTGTACATATTTGTTTAATTTTTCACAAATTTAGGGGGAGAAAAATCAAAAAAATCAAAAATAGTGTGTGTGCGTTGTTTTTTATTATTAAATAATCAAAAAGTCAAAAATAGTGTGTGTGCGTTGTTTTTATTATTCATTCTCTCTTAAAAAAATTTCGGTTGCTCAAGTTGGAAGGACATATACTTGTATATGGTTGGTCCGGTGTTCTACTCGTATAGTCACAGGATAGCCATTTACCTAAAGGCTGAAAGCACCCGGGGAGATTAAGATGTGTTTTGTGTTTCGTATTCCTTCACTTAAAATTATGTCGGTGACTCTGAGCTGGAAGGACATGTGTTTTCATACATGTTTGGTCCGGTTAACCACTTGTGGTCATACTGGATAGCTAATTACCTAAAAGCTTAAAGTGATCGGGGTGACTGAATTCTTAATACATGTGTTTTATGTAACTCCCTGGGAAGTGATATTACTATTCAGTTAACAGCTTTTTAGAAGCCTCAAAACATTTTCAAATGAAAATTGATCCAACCTTTGGAAAATGATAGATAAATTGTTTCTGTGTGCCTAACGGGTGAAGGTATTAAGCTTAAAAGGCTCTAGAACAGTCATTGATTTGTATGGTAGCTTTCCATGATACGTAAAAGTTGAATGATATAAACTAAACATGCTAAACTTACTGTGGAGAGTCATTTTGAAGAAATGTGCATGTCTCCATATACATCTCTCCGAATGATAGGTAGAAAAGCAACTACCCAGTCATACACAAGCCCGTTAGTGTCTTGATCACCAAAAATATTATGTTTCTAAGTTATTGCTTAAGTTTTATAATAAAAAAAAGGTTGATTATTGTGTTATTAAAAATTCGGTTTTAAAAATCTTAAAGCGTCAAACTAGAACTACAGAGATGGGGGCATAAAAGTAAGTCCTGTCATGTCTCGAATGAAAAGCCTGTAAGTTCGGATGGCTTGTAAGTCCAACGTTCAACCTTAGAGCTTAAAATTATTTTTTGTTATATATAAAAATCTTTTGATCAAGCACTAGGGGGTTGGAGTCAAATTGGGGTGATCTGGGGAAAGCCAAATAAGCTTTGAGAAGAGATAGGAAGCATCAAGTCCACGAGTGATGTCCATCTAAGCTTTATGCCGAACTGAACCTAATCCATATCACTAATGCAATGAAATTCATGTTAAGTTTGTTATACATGCTATCAACCTGTTTCTTTATGTCATAATAACGCTGAACATGAATCCTAGTGACAGCCTCTTAAACGAGATGATTCCATGTTCGGATCTTTTCAAAAAGGGGGTGGCGTTTTTACAGAAACTGAAATTTGATCCCGATTTTATGAAATTCAAGGGAGTTCTTTTGTAAGTTAATGTTTTTTTTGGTTTATTTTTATTCATTTTACCTGTTTTGTTTGATTTATCTCGAATCTACTCTCCTCAAAACGTTTGATTCAACTTAGTTTGTTCTTAATTTGGGTTTTATGAAAGGTTTTGGGACGTTTGTCCGTTTGGGTCATCTTATGTTTGGACTGATTGTTTGTTTGAGCCCATCAAGGGTTCTCGGCCCTTGATGGTTACGGTATAAATATTACCCTAACTTCACTATTATCTACTTTTAAACTCACAAAACTTTTCATCTCTCTCAATTCTCTCTAAATAACCGAAAGCTTTCTTGCATATATTGATTGATCTAATTGATTTGTTGATACTCATCGATTATTTCGCAGGTAAATGAGCAAAAAAGGCTCAAGCTAATTGGTTTTTCGGTTGGTTCTCGAAGGTATTGATAGTTGATTGACCAGATTTTGAGGACTGTGAAGGGTCGTAGATCATTAGGATAAATTATTAAATACCTAAATTGGTTGTTTAGAGTGTTATGTCGGAGTTTACTGTTTTTTGTTGCAGGTTTAATGGAGGTTTCGGTAATTTGGAGAAGACGACACATTTTCCAAGGAGGAACCCAAGGGGTTCTCTGTCCACAACTGTCAAAGAGTTATCGGTTGACCTTCGTTGACCGAGAACCCTTTGCCTTGACTGAGAACTCTCGTTCTCGATTAAACTTTGACCGAAAACTCCAGTTCACGGCTAATTTTCATTGACTTTCGTTGACCGAAAACTCAGACCTTGACAGAGAACACCACCTTGACCGAGATCTCTCCATTTGGGATTAAGACCTACCTTTGGGCCTGACCTATATTGTTATTTTTTTTTATGGTCCAGCTAACAGACTTATGGGCAAAAATCTTTAATCCTAAAGCCCAAATCAACTAATGAGTTTATATTTACTAACTTGATTCGTTTGGTGAAGAAATGGCCGTTCAGACTCCGTTAAAACTTGTGGACACACATAATAGTGCTGGACACTTATATGATCCTCCTCTGCTTCACAAGGAATTCAAATCTATGATCGTCGGCCTCAACACTTGCAGAATTTCTCACGCACTACGAGAAAATCCGGTCATATGCAAGAAGATGGTGACCGAATTTTGGAATAATGCCTCTATCAACAAACGAGGGCATGATGGAGTTGTGTCAATAAACTCCAAAGTTCATAAGAAGCCTGTTAGTATCACAGAGGCTATCATCATAGAGGCGCTGCGGTTTGGTGATCAACCAGACTACCCGACAGAATATTCTACTGCTGATGTTACTGAGGTTCTCACCAGAATGGGTTATGGGGGTACTTATCCTCCGGCAATCAAGAAATTATTTCACCCTTACTGGAGATTCTTAATTCACACATTTTTCCACGTGCGTGTCGGGTAGAAAAGGGGGTTCTTATGAAATAAGTCATACCCAGATGTCTGTTGTCATTACTCTGATCATGGATTGGAATTACAATTATTCCAAGTTTATTTTCTATGAAATGATGAGCAATCTAAAAGGAAAGAAGAAAGAGATGTTCCTTATGTATCCAAGATTTTTGCAGATGATCTTCGATTCTCATTACACCGATCTCGTCAAGTATGTTGATACTTTGGATATGAAGTCAATGGGACCCAACACCTTTGGGTTAATGAAACAGTCCTGAAAGGGCTCCAAGATTGTGTATCAGGGCCTACATGCTCCGGTGAAATTTGGACGATTTGCTGAGACAGAAGCTGAACCAATTATAGCTCAGGTTGCTGGTGAGCATGTGGCACCAGTTCAACCACGTGTTGCGACCTTCGAAATTTCTGATGATGAAAGTGAAGAGACAGAACATCATAACTTGGAGACTGCTCTGAGTGCCCAGGAGTTAGAAGATTTTGAAAGATTTAAAGAACAACTTCAGTCAACTGCTCTGAAGCCTCCTCGGACAGCTGCTGAAAACATTGAAGAAGATATAATTGAAGATCCAGCCGCTGACCTCGCTCCTCGCAAACGAAGAAAGAAATATCTGAGGCCTGGCGTGCTGGTTAGTGAAGATGAAGCAACTACAACAGAAACATTGATTGCAACCACTAGCCCACAACAACAAATTCACCAACTAGAGTCATATGCTCCAGAGACCCATGTTGAACCAAGTGCACCCACTACTGAGACACTGATTCAATATCAGGCGTTTGATGACTTTGTTCGTGATTTTGATTTTGAGTCAGATATTCCTCACACGGGTGAGGCTGATGCACTGTTCAATGTTGCTCCCTCCAGTTCATCAGGCCCAGAAAATCAAGGTCAGTCATGTTCAAATGAATCTGACAAAGTTGCCCAAATTCTTGCCATGCAAGAAAATTTTATGCAGAACAATGGCAAGGGCATTGTATTAGAAGATGCTCCGGTTGATGTACAAGCTCTCCAACGTCGAGTCTTTGAGCTCGAACAAGATTCGGTTGTTAAAGATGTACATATTCAAGAGTTGGAAGCTAGCAACACTGATAAAGATTCTAAAATTAAAGAGCTTCAATATAGCATGGGAGAACTGACTGCCATCTATCTAGATCTCCAATAAAAACTCGTTCAAAAATTTAGAGATGAGTTCAGAAGCAGTGCTGATAAAGTACCTAACGGTGTTCAAGGTGGCAGCTCTACTACTCGCCCTGTAGAGAACATTGATGAGTCTGAGACATTGAAACAGTATATGGACGCACCACCAATCTCCAAAGAAAAGTCCGATAGAATTCAGAAAAGGCTGTTGGTGATGAAAAACTCCAATCAAAATGTTGAATCGTCAGATCATCCGGATAGATTCATCGTCACCTTTCCTAATGGTTTCTCAGATAAATATGGAGATAGCTCGGAGTTGTGTCATAGGGCTTCGATGCTGATAAGAACATATGGTGGGTTAAGAGGAAGTCCAGGACCACTGAGTATTATAAGAAGATGAAAGATTTTTGATCTTGGACGAAGGTGGATCTAAGTGACTTGATAAACTCTCCTTTCACCAACCCAACTAATGATAAACGTGGTACAGATTTTTGGAACTTTCTGAGAAGTCAAGTCGATAGAGGCTTTCCAAATATGAAAACTGCAGAGTCCTTTCTGAAGAAAGCAAAGGGGGTCCAGGATCCAAAGACAGGGAAAACAATGGTCAACGTTATGTGGCCTACTACAGACAAGGCCACTCATATTCCTGAACCTGAAGCAATTCCAGATGGTACTTTGGACAACATGAGATTCTGGTTGTATGATAGTGTAACTGCCACAGTTGTCATCAAGTTGGAGAAAGAAAAAGGGCAGTATAGATTTGTTGATCCAAGATACTTGCTAAAGTCTGGAGAAAAGGACATCAAGACCCTCAGTACATTCCAAATAATTGCTGATCCGATCTTTGAAACGGCTGCTAAAGAATTCACTGGTATGGTCGCCTCTATTATCAGATGCAAGTTTTGGGCTGGCGCGTTGAAAGATGCTGATATTGACTACATGGAGCATGATTGAAGACCAAGCTACAAACCAAGGGGGAGATTGTTGGGCCTAGATTAGAGTGGTTTGTCCTTAGTCTATTCGTATTTGGGTTTAGCTTGTATTTTGGGCTTGGGCTGCGGGCTAATAATGTAAACCGAGATCCCTTGGGATCTCGGTACGCTTCTGCTTAGATGTTGGGCCAGTTGTGTTGGTCCCCTATATATAGAATATGTCTTGTATAGGGTTAGGTTGCTCATTCACTTGTTTTGTAAACCGTCTACGTACTTGATAGACGAAGTGTATTGGTGCTTAAGCACTTGACGTATAATTGACATACGTGTGTTTTGAAGCAATCCCCGTGTTACGTGTTTGTGTTTACGTGTGTTCTTGAGTCACCAAGTGTTGGATTTCTGCACCAATACTTTTATATTGATATCATAATTGTAGTGATCTAAATTCAGGACTTACATACAGTCTTAAAAACATATAGATTAATTTAAAGCACAGATAAACGCAAAAAACCATGATCACCGATATTGTTGTCCACTTAAACCCATGCCTTAGTCATTACCGAGACAAATAAGATCCATCAATTATATTACTCAGTGGTTTATACAATTAAGACCCGCTTATATTCAGCTTTTACCGGACCAGACCACCCCAACTTGACTTAAACCTCGAAATTAGCATATTTAAAACTTTTGTTGCTCTTATTTTTTTTTCATGAATAGTTAAGACGATCAATGGTATTGTTTATCCACCTAAGCTTAAGCATCAAAGTCTACCAAGCAGCCATTAGATACGATTAAGGTACAATTAACTAATAGCTAGTGTTCCCCACAACATGACATGCCCTCGTTATCAAGCAATACCCCGACCCATTACCATAGGTGAGCATGCAAAATTTCATCTGTAGGGTTTACATGTAGCGTGTCCCTTGTGGTCCGTTTCTTAATGGTAATGAGACGCGAGCAAGGGGAACCCACATGGCTAATAGTGTGGATGATGAAGTCAGTAGTGAATTTGTACTTCGTACGTAGTGATCATGTTTATTGACTTATGTTGCGGAAAACTGCGGGTTTGCTCTTTTTTTTAGCTTTATTTTAAATATTCACAACCCCACTTAAGAATTGTAAATACCCAGATGAATAGACTGCATACAGACCCATGGTCTCTGGACTCAAGGCATCCCATAAATACAAGAATTAAGGTTATAAAATCATACGCCAATGAAGTGTAAAACACTAAAACTAAGCAGTTTAAGATTTATATCACTGGCTACATGGCATACTCTAACGTTAAACCTACCCAAACATCATATGATAACGTATTCAACTTTAAAATTCATAATATTTATAACATTCAGATTTCATACGAAAAATTGAAGCTTGAGTATGGTCCGACCTTTCATTACTTATCTTCCACAGACAAAACGTTTTACCCATAAAAGATTTTCGTTTACCATTTTATCAAATTGCCCTTTCATTCTCAAGGCTGGGCCTACCGACATATACCAAATTAAGTGTGTTTTCTTTTATATTATCTCATATTATTAGTAGTTTGAAAAAACAATTTCCGATAAGCATCATCATCTCCCACTTTAACGCAAAAAAACTATATTCAAGGGACATTTTTAAAACTTTTTCAATTTTTTAACTTAAAATTAGTTAACACTTGTGTCTCATCCCCACACTTAAATTTTGCATTGACCCTAATGCAGGCAGGGGAACACGACTAAATAAAAACAAAAAACCTTAAAATATAAAAGAAATACAAAAACCTAAAAAGTAAAAACATAAAAACAAAGTACAATGGAAAAGACTTAGCTGGTAATATTCGAGAATGTCAATGTGCCAGTCTATTTCCATGGGTGCTCTCCTTACTAACCGCTCACCATGATTTAGCAACTCATTCTCTCTTTCTGGACGGACATGATCACTCCTCTCGACATACCTAAGTGACATCAAACATAAAATCAAGAAAATAAAGGTTACTTATAGGTCTTAACTAGTCACCAAACTCCAACCCTCCTTCCCAACCAACTAGTCTAGAATAATATCAGTACAGACCAAATAAAAATAAAAACATCATAAAAAAAATAAAAACATCCTAGATAGATAAAAGATACAAACTCTCAAAGTTGGTGCGTCGTCCCCACACTCAGTCTTCATCCTCTTCTTCTTCCTCCTCTGAACTCTGCTCTACGTCCAATACGGCTCTGCATTATCAAACTATGGATCACCCGATACGTAAATGGGCGCCCTATAACCATTCCCCGAACCATCCGGGGCACTCAAACCACTTGGACCCGCAACATCCGGCTGTTGAAGATAATCAGGTAAATCAATGCTCAGCCCGGTCATCAAATGCCTCAATGTGTCATCATGCCTTTGCTAATTTTCTCTCATAATCCACCTCAAATCATCACATTGTTCAGTCATATATCCCCTCAACTGGTCAAACCCGGACTCCATCCGGTCATACAATGACTCCATAGTAATCGTCTCGGGGCGACGCTCTCTAACCGGAAACTGTATACTCGGTCTCTCCCTATGTAACGGCTTCTGGTGTCGTGTGGGAAAAACGGCTCTCATAGCCGTAGTAACCTCGGTATCTAGCAGTGGATGAACTTGTGGACCCGCTTTAATATCTTCCCACACTAATGGGCCACTAGGCTTTAAAATCCTCGAATTCCTCAAATCTTTAACTCCCACAAACTCCCTCGCGGGCCCCGTTCTCATATACTCCGATTTAAACTTCAAAAACACACCCAAATTTCTAGCAACAACCGTGATATACGGGCCCATATCAAGCTTTGACCTTTGCTTTGTTCCACCTCATCTTGCGTGATGAAAAGACCATGCCAAAATACTAGCATAATTAACCGGCACTTTTTCCACCATTGCCAACAAACAAAACAAATCCAACCAATTCACCTTATTATCACCCGAACCTCTACCAATAAGCGTGTTCACCAAAATTCGATGAATATAACGACGCACCGGGACTCGAATATCCGAACTCACCATACTACCCGAAAATGGACAAATCGCAATTTTATTCCAAAATCTAGCCAATTGCACCTTAGTAAAACTTACCGGTCTTGCTTTCGAGAAAGCACACTGTATACTCGTCCTAAACACCAGCAATTGAACCTCCTCAACCGAGTAAAAACCATTCGCTACCCCAAACTCCAATATAGTCGTCTCATACGTCGTTCTACCAAGAGCAAACGAAATCGCATCTGGTTGATCAAAATTACCGTCCTTGTATTGAAAAGTGCTTAGAAACTCCAACGTCACTTCATGGCATTGCGGCTCGTCAACACACAACATCGCCTTAAACTTTGGACCCAACAACTCCTCCACGCTCTCTCTTTTACCAATAGTATCCAACAAATTTCAATCAATAGTCTTGAAAGTGAGAAGATCCGAATTACCAAGATTATCCATCCGAATATATTCTAGCGAATCTTCCTCAAAATGAAGTAACGAACTATCGCGAAGATTTTGCCTCTTTCTTCTCGTCTCGATCGGCTTATCTTGATGTTCAATATGATGAGTTTTCAGCTTAACAAAAGCATCTCAGCCGGCCCGCCTCGTGGCCGCGGAGCCAAACCTCTTTTTCGCTTTCCCGCTTCTTTGGACACGTTCATATCCGACATTCTGTAAACAAAATAAGACAAACAAACCAACAATGGGAGTAAGTAAATAAACAAATAAAAATTAAAATATTTGTGTAATTTTTTGAATCTTTTTTAAATCTTAAAAACTGAAAATAAATAAAATTTGGAAATCCAAGTTGCAAAATATTTCAAACCGAACTCGTCCGAATGGGAATTGAGTACGAACGAAAGGTTTTATTATCTAATAAAGTTAACGTAAAACCAAATTTTTAACAACTAAGTTAATTTTCAAAAACCCGAAAGAATACAACAAGACTCAATGTACACTACCTCTTTCTGGTACTTTAATTGTCCCAATTAAGCCCGAGTGCCAACAACCCGAACACTGAGTAAAAAACGAGCAGAAAACCAAACTTTGGCAAAATATATATTTTATAAAATTGTTTTCCAACTCGTTTCGACCATTAAAACTTTTATGTCCAACAACCGAAACTAAAAACCTCAACACTAGATACACTCGGTTAAACCCAAACCGACCCAATCGCAACCGCGAAAACCATCTTTCAAAAATTTCCAACCCAACCAACAGCAACCAACAAACTGAAACAATCTACCAAACCATACCAACCCGCACCTAAAAACTAACTCATACAACTAGTTTCTAACCAAACCTGACAACTAATTAACCAAAACAAAGTATAAACTAACACTACAAATACATAAAAATTACAAGAATACAAGAAACCATACCTTTGAGTGTGCAAAACAAGGATTAAAGTTGCAAAAATATGAAACTCAAGTGTGTGCAAGTGACTTGATTGGTGAAGATTGGTTAAAATTAATGATGGGTTATGATAATGTGATGATATTATGATGAATTTAAGGTTTAATTTGGCGAAACATGGTGAAAAAATGGTAGATTTGGTGAAAAATTGGGTTAGCGTCCGTGGGTTTTGGGAGAGGGAGAAAGGGGGTTTTGAAATTTGGGTGAAAAAGTGATATAAGTGGGTAAAAATAACAAAAAAAAATCCTGATATTGCCTATATGGTCACGCCGCGCAACCATGGAGCCCTCCATGGCCGCGGCACGTGGTGCCCCTTCTGGCTTGCTGCTTGTCTCCGCGTCGCGCGGGCTGGGACATATACTCTGTCGCGTTGCGAGACGGGTGTTTTTAACAGAAAGTTTTGAACGTTTGAAGCCTTTTTGCTTTAGAAAAAGTTTCAAAAGATTACCAAGTCTTTCTATGTCCATTTTATTTCATCTTAACATGCAAACTTACCTAGAACCTCTTGAATTCTCGTCAAATCCTCTCTTCATGAAGGTGATGATTCCTCAAAATGACTCGACGACGCAACAAAGCTACAAAAAACTAGTGTTAGTAACTCAAAGAAAATAAAATAAAGTAAACTATACAAACTCTACACTTGAGTTTTCACTCAATAACTCCTTCGATGATTTAGTTCGATGGATCTAGGGGAGTTTCCTCCACCTCGATTGAATCATCCGGCACTCCAAGATAATGCATTAAACGATGGCCATTCACTTTCCACTAAGTTCCATTGTTCGGATTCTCGAGCTCCACCGCACCATACGGGAACACTTCTTTCACCAAATACGGTCCCGTCCAATTTGATCTCAATTTTCCTGCAAATAACTTCAAACTAGACTTAAATAATAATACTTTATCACCTTTCTTGAAGTCTTTGCCTCCCTTTAAACGTCTTTCGTGCAACACTTTCATATTTTCCTTGATATCCAACGACTGAGAATATGCCGCATCGTGAAGTTCTTCCAACTCATGAATTTGAAAGTATATCTTCCCTGCGGCCTCAGTAAGATCAAGATTAACCGTCTTCAATGCCCAAAATGCCCAGCGCTCTAACTCAATGGGAAGATGACATGCTTTACCGTAAACTAGCATAAATGGTGTAGTACCCAATGGTGTCTTGTACGCGGTTCTGAATGCCCATACGCGTCATCCAATTTCTCCAACCAATTTTTCCGACTTATTCCCACTGTCTTCTCCAAAATCCTCTTCACCCCTCTATTAGCATTCTCGACTTGACCATTCGTTTGAGGATGGTAAGCGGTAGAGGTGCGATGAGAAACTCCATAACGAGCTAATGCCTTCTCCATGACGGCATTGCAAAAATGAGTACCTCGATCACTAATAATCGCCAATGGAGTACCGGAACGAGTAAACAAATTCTTGAGAAACTTCACAACAACTCTAGCATCATTCGTGGCTAATGCTTGGGCTTCAACCCACTGGGAAACATAATCTATCGCCACTAGAATATACTTGTGACCACCGGAAACGGGAAACGATCCCACAAAAACAATGCCCCAAACATCAAAAATTTCAAGAGTTTGTATGGGGTTTTGAGGCATCTCATTCTTCGATGAAATATTACCGGTGTGTTGACAAGCATCACACGTTTTAACAAGCTGCATCGCATCTTTCACAACCGACGACCAATAAAAACCACTATCAAACACTTTATGGGTCGTGGAATGCCCTCCATGATGACATTCCCGTTAAACCTTCATGAACACGTTTTAAAATATCTAACCCTTCTTCCTTCGCCACACATCTTCTAAGAATCCGGTCAACACCAATCTTAAAAAGAAAAGGATCATCACAAACATACCGATTCACATCCCGAAAAAACTTCTTCTTTTGTTGTGTATCATTCCCTTCAACACAAGGCCCGTAGATGAAAACTTAGCAAAATCGTGAACCATGGCATACCTTGCTTTTCGGCCGCAACAAAATCAATCGACTCATATGGGAATCTATCTCCATTCTCCTCCTCACGAATCTCTTCTTTGCGGATCTTCTAAACGGGAAAGATGATCTGCCGCAACATTCTCCGCCTTCTTGTCTTTGATTTCTATGTCAAACTCGAAAAGTAATAGAATCCACCATATAAGATGAGGCTTCGTGTCTTTCTTGTGAAAGAGAAAGCGCTAAGCTACATGATCGGTAAAAACGGTGGTCTTTGAAATCACAAGGTAGGACCGAAACTTGACAAATGCAAACACAATGGCTAAAGTTCCTTTTAGGTGGTGGTGTAGATCTCTTGGGCATCATTTAACGTCTTTCTTGCATAATAAATTGGGTGAAAATGTTTCTCACGCCTTTGCCCCAAAACCGCCCCTACAGCATAATCACTCGCATCGTACATGAGCTCAAAAGGCAAGTTCCAATCGGGTGACACGAGAATAGTGTAACACCCCGGCTTTAGAGGAATACGCCCGGGTGTGACGTACAGAATGCCCAAAACACATGTGACACTATTAAGTGACAATAATATCATTAATTCATTTAAATCCCAAGTACACAAGTTTGTTTATCAAGTAGACAAATACAAAGTAAAAGGAACAAAACATGTCTTCTTGTTTATTCTTTAAATAACCTAACTTCTAGTGTCTTTCGCCATTTCTTCCTCTAATGTAAGTATCTGTAGCATATATATAAAATAAATTCAACTAATTGAATAGTTGGTGAGTTCACACAAGTTTGATACAAATACATAAAAACCATACAATTCCATGCAACTTGGAGTAGCAATAGCGCAAGTAATGTCTTTTCCATTTGGTAACAACCAAATGTACTCGGATCGGGGGTCCCTATTCCACTCATAACTTAGAGGTCCTGAGTGCATAGGGGGGCGTGTGATCATACTTATTGAGGAAACCATGAGCAAGTAGTCTTTGAGCAAGTAAGCAAATAAGCACACAAGTCCATGTAACGAATTGTAGTTTGTAATAATAAATAAACGAAATTGAATTGTTGATAGGATATATATGCTACTCCCAAAATAGTTAAAAAATAAAGGTAAAAAAGGGGTGTGAGAAACTCACCTTTGAATTGGGATGACAAACTTGAAAATGAAACGAAAGCGCGTTATATGAAAACAAACGTTCGAATCTCATGAGCTAGAAATAATAAGAACAAGAGAATTACTAACTAATTTGATGAAAATAAAATGTCGGTTTTATAGTTCATGCGTTTTTATTTATAAGTATTTTGTTACACATTTTTAAGTGTATTAATATTTAAGTTAACGGGTTTTATCAATTTATTATTATAATATTATTTACAAGATTAATAATATTTATGGAGTTTATTGTTACCGGTATGATTATTAGTATAAACATTTGTTGATTTAGAATTTATAAAGTTACAACGACACTATATATATATATATATATATATATAATTATTTAACGAGTTTTAAACGACCGGTTTGGGTTTGCAAAAGTTGATACTTGAGCGAAAATGCTAACGGAAGTTAAAACAACTTTTATTTAATTATAAAACTAATTTTATTTATTTTGTATTATTTTTTAATATATATAATTCATTATAACTAGTAAATATGGTTTTCAAAAAAATATAAAATGGTTTTGTTGTGACCCGGGTTCGAACCCGGGTCTCCATGACCACACAACACATACATAACCACTGGAGCAAACCATTATTTTTGTTAATAGATGGAAACTAATAATTATAAACAACAACCCAACTTCATCTTCCTCATCCTAACCCAAAGGTTTCAATTCCCTTAAACCAGACTATGTTTGTTAAATTAGAGTTTGGGGTTTTGTTAGACTGGTCAAAACAATGAAAACCCACCTATCAATTACCTCTAATGATGCCGGGAAGTGAGTTAACGAAGAGTTGGCTAGAACCAATTGTATCAGAACAAATTTATGATACTCGCGAGTTTGTGAGTGTAAAATTATGTTTGTAGCACGTTTAGAAGGAGATTATGGTGCTATTTATAGCCTCAATTGGTCCGTTGGGTGATTAAATCGAGTTAATTAAATTCTTATTATTTTCCGGTGGTTTATGAGTTGAATCCGAACGTTGTAGTGTGTTAATACACATAATGAGACTTGATTAAGCTTTAAGATGATGGAGAAACGAGTTTATATCATTAAAATTGATTAAAAATGAGCGTTTTGGGAGGTTTTAATGTCGCCGGAGTTTTACCGTGTCGCCGCCGGCGGTGTACCAGAAAAGCGACGGGAGGGAAGGGGCTGGGGGGCTGGGAGTTTAATATTATTATTTTATTATAATTTAAATTTACAATTTACACCCCTCAACTTCTAATATATATATATATATATATATATATATATATATATATATATATATATATATATATATAAACCGTTTTTACTTTATTAATGTTTAACCCTTGAACTTTATAACCATATGTAACTTAATCGAAACTTGGTATATTTTATTATCTTGGGATCGTTTACGTTTTGTACAGGTGTAGTTTGGAGATTGATTATTTTATAAACTTGTATAGCTCGGAGATTTGTTAGTTGAACCAAACAAATAAAAAAATGACCGAATAGTAGCTATAAATCGTTGTAATTAATATTGAATGATAAACGACAAATATGAATACATTGAAATGACACAACGGGTCGGTTTAACGAATACAAATACACATACGAATACGAATTAAAAAAGACAAATGTCACAGCATTCCCTACTTTTGAGTATTTCGTCCTGAAATTAAGTAGAAGAATCCTAACAAAAAGATGAGGATACTTTGTTCGCATTTTATCTTCTCGTTCCCAAGTGAATTCAGCGCCTCGCTTGGATTCCCAACGAACCTTTACCAAATGTATACGGCTACGTTTAGTTTCCTTGTCTTTGCGATCCATGATTTCCACCGGTTTCTCGACAAGATGCATCGTTTCGTCGATGCGCACCTCGTCGAGTGGTATGTGGAGATTTCCCTCAGCAAGACATTTCTTCAGATTTGAAACATGAAATGTCGGATGAACGTTAGAAAGCTCTTGAGGAAGTTCGAGTGTGTTAGCAACACTACCAACACGAGCAAGAATCTTGAGGTCCAACGAAACGGGGAGATAGTTTGCCTTTTCTTGCCAAAACGAACAACACCTTTCCAAGGGGATACCTTGAGAAAGACACGGTCACCAACATTAAACTCAAGGGGTCGTCGTCGGTTATCGGTGTAACTCTTTTGACGGCTACGAGCGGTCAAGAGGTCTTGTCGGATTTAAGCAATTAAATCAGTGGTTTCTTGAACAAGTTCCGGACCGGTGATTTGGGTTTCACCAATTTCACTCCAAAAAATAGGTGATCGACATTTACGACCATAGAGTGCTTGGAAAAGAGTCATACCGATACTCGAATGAAAACTATTATTGTATGAGAACTCAATCAAGTGAAGATGAGAATCCCAGTTCCCACCGAAATCCATGACATGACCTAAGCATATCTTCGAGCGTTTGAATCTTGCGCTCGGATTGCCAATCGGTTTGAGGATGATAGGCGGTGCTCAGATCCAATCGAGTTCCCAGCGCGTTTTGAAGCGATGAACAGAAATGAGAAGTAAAACGACTATGATGATCGGAAATGATACGCAAAGGTATACCATGAAGACAAACAATACGCTGAACATAAATTTGAGCGAGTAGATCAACCGAAAACTTTCCGTTGATCAGAATGAAATGGGCGGACTTAGTCAAACGGTCAACTATAACCCAAATACCGTCGTGACGGTTTCGAGTAGTCGGGAGTTTGAACACAAAATCCATAGAGATATCCTCCCATTTCCAAACAGGGATGTGTGGTTGAACAAGCAAACCAGATGGTTGTTGGTGCTCGGCCTTAAATTTAGCGCAAGTAAGGCATTTTCCCACATACACCGCGATGTCTTTCTTCATACCGGGCCACCAAAATCTGGTCCGTAGATCAAAATACATCTTATCCGCACCGGGATGAACAGAATATCAAGACTTATGAGCTTCATCCATGATGAATGTGCGAAGATCCTCACGATTAGGAACCCATAATCGATTGAGGTAATACAACAAACCATCACGCTTAGTTTCAAGTTTATTCTCGACACCACAGGACATTTCATCGTACAGGTTACCCTCGGTGACCGAGACATGTTTGGGATTTGAAGATACGAAGTTGGAGATCGGTTTGAACAGTCACACAATGAAGCAGAATTGATTTCACATGGGTCTTTCGACTAAGGGCGTCGGCTACAACATTCTCTTTACCAGGATGGTAACGAATTTTGCAGTCGTAGTCATTAAGTAGTTCGGCCCATCGTCGTTGCCGCATATTTAGATCTTTTTGGTCGAAAATATGTTGAAGACTCTTGTGGTCGGTGAATACCACACACTTAGTGCCATAGAGGTAATGTCTCCAAAGTTTCAACGCGAATACAACGGCACCGAGTTCGAGATCGTGCATTGTATAATTCTTTTCATTAACCTTAAGTTGTCGTGAAGCATAAGCGATAACTTTACCTCGTTGCATAAGGACACAACCGAGGCCTTGGTTGGAAGCATCGCAATAGACAACAAAATCCTCATTGCCCTCGGGAAGTGCAAGGATCGGTGCATCGCAAAGCATGCGCTTAAGAGTTTGAAAAGCTTCATCTTGCTTTGGCCCCCATACATAAGGTTTACTTTTGTGAGTTAATGAGGTTAGGGGCAAAGCGATCTTGGAAAATGAAGCGACAATAGTAACCCACAAGACCAAGAAATGAACGAACTTCGGTAGGAGTGGTTGGAGTTTTCCAATTCTTAACAGCTTCGATTTTGGTTGGGTCAATGTGGATACCCTTTTTGATTTAGTATATGCCCTAAGAACGGAATTTCTTTCAACCAGAACTCGCACTTTGAGAATTTAGCATAGAGTTGTTCCTTCCTTAAGAGATCAAGGACGGAATGAAGATGTTTCCCGTGCTCGGATTTGGACTTGGTATAAATAAGAATGTCGTAAATAAAAACAATTACGAATTTATTTAAGTAAGGTTTGCATACGCGGTTCATGAGATCCATAAACACCGTGGGTGCATTGGTTAGCCCAAAAGGAATAACCATAAATTCGTAATTCCCATAACGAGTCCGAAAAGCGGTTTTAAGTATGTCATATTCATGCACGCGTAGTTGATGATAACCCGAACGAAAATCAATCTTTGAGAAGCATGAAGCTCCTTGGAGTTGATCAAAAAGATCGTCGATACGAGGCAAAGGATAACGATTCTTGATTGTGAGCTTGTTGAGCTCGCGGTAATCGATGCACATACGTAAGGATCCATCTTTCTTATTGACGAAAATCACGGGTGCGCCCCAAGGAGATGAACTAGGAC
The DNA here is from genome assembly GCF_021521415.1 of Bidens hawaiensis. Classification (NCBI taxonomy): domain Eukaryota; kingdom Viridiplantae; phylum Streptophyta; class Magnoliopsida; order Asterales; family Asteraceae; genus Bidens; species Bidens hawaiensis. The sequence goes on along the minus strand of NW_027491020.1, from coordinate 4,144,589 downwards.
GAATGAACCCTCTGTCCGAAAGTTCTTGGAGTTGATTAGACAACTCTTGCATCTCAGAGGGAGCAAGATGATAGGGAGGCCTAGCAATCGGGAAGATATCGATTCGAAATTCAACTTCACGAGTAAGAGGAAGACCAGTAACATCATCGGGAAACACTTCCGGATACTCACGAACAACAGGAATGTCTTCAATTTTTCGTTCCTTCTTTTCCACCACATGGGCTATGAATGCTACATACTTCTTGAGTAAGTACGTTTGGACTTGAAAACAAGTGATAAAATTTAGACTCAAGGACGAAGGCTTTTCACCAGATACACGAAGAATTTGACCATCGGCAAGCGGAATACGAATGAACTTCTCGAAGCAAACAATTTCAGCATGATGAACAGATAACCAGTACACGCCTACTATGATGTCAAAACTTCCTAGTTGCGTAGGAATGAGGTCGATTGAGAACTTGTGGCCGTTAAGATTTAATTTGCAATTTCAAATAACCGAGTCAATTGTTACAGATTTACCATTAGCTACTTCAACATAATACGAGTTCTTAAGCTTAGATCGGGGTTTAGCAAGTAAAGACTCAAATTCAAAAGACACAAAGCTCATATCGGCACCGGTATCAAATAAAATGGTTGCAAAGTGGTCATTCATGATAAATGTACCGTTCACCACATCGCCATTTTGTTGAGCTTGATTGGCGTTAATCATAAAAAACACGCCCATGATTTTCTTGAGGAGCTTGAGCAGCTTGAACAATTTGACCACCTTGTGGTGCAGGAGCTAAAATGGCGGGATGCGGCTGAACTTGAGCTTTGTTAGCCAACAATGGTGGAAACTGTGGCTGATAAGCTTGCTGGGTTTGATACGTCTGAACCTGGTACAACGGAGCTGGAGCAAGCTGAAGTGCATTCACATGTGCGAGTCATATATATATATAAACCGTTTTTACTTTATTAATGTTTAACCCTTGAACTTTATAACCTTATGTAACTTAATCGAAACTTGGTATATTTTATTATATTGGGATTGTTTACGTTTTATACCCGTGTAGTTTGGAGATTTATTATTTTATAAACTTGTATAGCTCGGAGATTTGTTAGTTGAACCAAACAAATAAAAAAAATGAACGAATAGTAGCTATAAATCGTTGTAATTAATATTAAATGATAAACGACAAATATAAATACATTGAAATGACACAACGGGTCGGTTTAACGAATACAGATACAAATATGAATACGTATAAAAATTGACAAATGTCACAAATAGGGGCACTCACGAGATGCTCTTTCAAGAATTTGAACACCTTCAAACACTCTTCATCGAACACAAAAGGAACATCTTTCTCCAATAATCGGGTCATCGGGCGGGTAATTTTTGAAAAGTCTTTAATAAACCACCGGTAAAAACCCGCGTGACCAAGAAAACTCCGTATAGCCTTAACACTTGTCATTGGAGGAAGTCTACTAATCGTATAAATCTTCGCCCGATCCACCTCTATACCATTTCTTGAAATCTTATGACCTAACACTATCCCTTCCGTCACCATTAAGTGACACTTTTCCCAATTCAACATCAACTTCGTCTCAAAGCACTGTTTCAACATCCTCTCAAGATTACCCAAATACTGATAGAAAGAATTACCGTACACCGAAAAATCATCCATAACTACCTCCATGGGCGTCTCTATCATATCCTGAAAAATTGCCACCATACAACGCTGAAAGGTAGCCGGAGCATTACACAACCCAAACGGCATGCGACGATACTCGTATGTGCCATACGGACATGTAAAATTTGTCTTCTCTTGGTCTTTCGGTGCCATTGGAATCTGAAAATAACCTAAAATACCATCAAGAAAACAATGAAATTGCTTACTGCGAGAAACTCCAACATTTGATCAATAAACGACAACGAGAAATTGTCCTTCCGAGTGTCATCATTCAACCTCCGATAATCAATACACACATGCCAACCGATAACCGTACGCGAAGGGATAAGTTCATTCTTTTCATTCACGACAACCGTCGTCCACCCTTATTTGGAACAACTTGGGTCGGGCTTACCCATGGAGAATCCGAAATCGGGTAAATCATCCCGGCATCCATCAACTTTAGAACCTCTTTCTTGACAACCTCCTGCATGTTTGGGTTAAAACGCCTTTGAGGTTGAACTACCGGTTAATCATCTTCCATCAAAATCCGGTGGGTACAATAGGCGGGACTAATACCTTGAATATCCGAAAGTCTCCATGCAATCGCCCCTTTATGAAACTTCAACAATTCAATCGTAAGGTAAGCATATTCCACATGTAACTGAAACAATAATCTCCGCCAAGCAAGTTGACTTTTCTTCCTTCGTCAACTTGGAAGAAACAATAATGGGTAAATTCGAACCCTCTTCAAGATAAGCATAATCCACATGTGACTAAAGAACTTTTAATTCCAACGGAGCAGGTTTATCTACATCTTTCTCACAAATAACCTCACTAACCTCCATAATCTCCGCCAAGCAAGAAACATCATCCACATCCTCTTCCTCCAACTCTTTATCCACATCCATCCCAACTAGGTCGGCCCCACAAATATAATCAAGACACGTATCAAAACCCGGAATAAAAGAGTTACGGAAATAGACCGAATGGCTTGGACCACTAAAATCATCATCATCACCCGGGTGCTTCATCGACTTAACAACATCATAAGTAACATTCTCATCACCAACCCGAAGTGTGATCCTCCCATCATACACGTCAATAAGAGCCTTCGCCATTCTCAAAAACGGGCGACCAAGAATAATGGGAACCCTTTCGTCGGCCTCTGTATCAAGTACCTCAAAATCCACCGGGAACAAAAACTTGTCCACTTTCAATAGTAAATTCTCAACAATTCCCCGCGGGTATTTGACCGAACGATCCGCCAATGACAACGACATGCGAGTCGGTGTAAGCTCGCCCAACTCCAACTTCTCATACAACGAATATGGCATAATATTAATACTAGCACCCAAATCCACCAACACTTGACTCATCATATCACTTCCGAACATACACGGGATCGTAAGCACACCCGGATCCGATAACTTTTCCGGGACCCGATTCAACACTACTGTCGAACAATCCCCGCTAAGTGGAATAGGCGAAACCTCGCCCAACAGATCTTTTCTCTTGAGTAAATCTTTTAAAAATTCACATATTTTGGCATGTGTTGGAGAGCTTCAATAAATGGAAGATTGATTTTCAACTGTCGGAACATATCTAGAAAATGTTCGTATTCCCTCGTGTACCTTTGATGCTTGAGACAAGCGGGATACGGGTCATGGGCAAGATCAATAATAGGTGGTGGCCAGACTTCAACTGGCTTTTTCTCAACTTATGGCTCAATAATTGGTGTTTTACCCTTTATATTACCCGGAACTTCCATCTCAATCTCTTCATCTACCACTTCCTCTTCTTCAACTCCAACCCTTTCTATAACAACCTCAGGACCCGAAACCCTTCCGCTACGAGTAGTAATGGCTTTCAATTGAGCGGCCGGATTCGGTTGAGTAGTGCCAGAAAACTGTCCATGAGGCCTTTCGTCAAGATGCCGAGCAATATCGCCTACGGACCTTTGAAGGACAAGCAACGATGATTGTTGATTCTTGAAGAGTAGGTCGTGCTTGGCAAACTTTTTCTGTGTTGCTTGATCTCTCTCCAAGATTTGCTTCATCATTTCCTCTAGACATCCCAATCCAACATTCGAATCATGTACATTATTTTGAACATTAGTACCATTGTTATTATTATTATTATTGAAGTACTGACCTAGTCCTTGATTATAAGAATTTTGGAAGCCAGGTGGTGTGCCCGCCAGACGCCAATTGGAGTTGTTCTTATTTGGGTTCTTGTAGGTGTTCCAATTGGGATTGTTTTTTTTTTTTTGTAATTATTAGGAAATCTATTCTGACCAGCAACAAAATCGACCTCTTGAATCATCAACGGGCAATCCAAAATATCATGTCCACCCCTACACAACTCACACTTGCCACCTTCGTCTTAAGTTCCTTCACATCTCTAGTTAGTGATTCCAAATCAGCAGCCACACTAGTATCCAGATTAACCTGGTGTACAACTCGAGAAGATGAGGATGTACTAGTGACGGGAGTTGAATTACCGCGATGTGTCCCTTTGGCGTAGTATGATTGGCAAAAGCTTTCAAACATCTCGTTACATTCGGTGACATTATTCTTTGCCATTAGATTTCCTCCCGTAGCCGTGTCGAAACAAACTTAGGTTTCGTAGTTCAGCCCATTGTAAAATTTCTCCACGAGAGCCCATGGTGTGAGACCATTCTGTGAGTAACGAGATAGCAGGTTCTGTAAACGCTCCCAAGCATGACAATATTGTTCATACGGCTCCATGTGAAAAGAATGAATTTAATCACGAAGAATAGTCGCTTTAGCAGGTGGGAAGTATTTCTTGATAAAAGCTGAACGCAGTTCTTCCCAAGTAGTGAACGTGCCAGGTGGCTGAATGTCAAGCCAAAGAGCTGCTTTTCCTGCAAGTGAAAAATGAAAAAGATGTAAGAAAATAGCATCTTCAGTAGCACCTTGTAAATTGAAAAGTTTTAAAACGCGGTAGAGCCGGTTAATGTGTGCCGGTGCATCCTCGTCATCACGCCCATGAAACTGATTAGTTTGAACGAGATTGTTCATGACGTATGACAGAATCTGCCACGAGTTGGGAATGTTGATCTCGGGAATGATGATGCATGATTGGTTTCCGGTTAAGCCATCGAAGGCTTGAGCAACAACTGTTCAATCGTCGGCCATTTGAATGTCTGGTTTGCTTCTCGGACTTTCTGGTGGTGAGTTATGTGGTGATGACTTTGGTGTAGAACTAGCTTCTGACGGTTGTTTCTCAGCTGACGAACTAACCTCGGACTTCAACAGAGAGAATTCAAGATTAGCCAGTGGTGGTCCTTTCGAACGAATATGTGGCATATACCTGAAAAATACAACAAACCAAGTAAGTAGACTAAAAAAAATAAAACTAAAATTTAATTAGACTCCTACGACTCAAACGAAAATAAAACAAATAGCACGTATGTAGCAAGTAAAGTTTAACCAAAGCTAATAGCGCAATCGCCAAGAGTCCCCGGCAACGGCGCCAAAAACTTGATGTGCTAAAAGTAGTCAAATAAAAATACGCTAAAACTAGACACTAAGTAATACTCTAGACTTTTAAACTTAACTTAAACTACTAATTAGCAAGTGTACTGGTCGACTCTAGTACAGCTAAGTAAGTCCGGATATCGAACTCACGAGACTCTCTAAATTACGTAACTAGAAAATTAGACTCGACTAAAAGACACGACTATTTATTAATGTTGTTTAGGGGGGGTATAAACTAAATAGTATTAAACTAAAAGTAGACCCTAATTAATTAAATAATAAACTCTAATGATTACTTAACCCTAAATGATTATTCTATTAATAAACTTAAAACCCTAATTAATTAAAATATGAATAAACTAATAAATTACTTAGATTAAATCAGATGATGGAAGTAACTACCTATGCTAGATCCCCTAAGTTGCGGCTATCAATTAACTGGGAAACTTAAGTTATGGAACTGGGATCATAAGATAAACCTTGACAGAAAACCCGAACAGGACCCTTGAAGCTCCAAGAAGACACCTATGAGTTTCTAACAAGTTTTAAGACGCACCAGTTTTGAATATCAAACTTCCTTACGGTTATTTAATTATTTATGTTCAAGTATCTTTATAACGAAATCCTACCTTACAGCGCGGAAATCAAAGATAGCTAAGTAGACTAAGTTGACGATCAAACCTAGACGAAATCCTTACGAAGAACTAAATCTAGCAATCCTGACCAACAAAGATCTATCAATAACCTATCACCTTACAGCTTTCTTGGCTAGCAGCTCAATTTTATTTATTTAATTAGTTTTATTGTTTCTATGTTCTTATTCGAATTCAATCACTAACTAGTCAAGAAAACACAGTAAATGGCCTAACAAAACCCTATCCTATGAAACAATCAACAAGGGCAATGTGAAACAATAAATCCAAATAAATAAAACCAAGTAATCATGCGTATCAATTTCATCAAACTCAATACGTTACTTAAAGCATAAAATCTATAACGAAAAGAATCCCAATCAAAGTCAAACCAAACTAAGGTTCATCACGACCTAGGTAGTTTATAAAGTTTAGCCTAGCATCATGTAATCTAAATCAAACAAAGTAAATAAAACCGAAAACATGGTGACAATATAATAAAGAACGGGAAATCAGGATGATAAAACCTGTAATCTTCACTCTTGAACGTATGTCTCTTCACCGGATGTTCCTGTGCCTTCAAAACCGTCACGAAACTCGAATAATAGCTCTCGTATACTCCAAATTCGTCTGGTGGCAGCAAGGTATGTTCAGGTTAAGGTTAGGGATGTTTATATACTGAAAACAGGGCCTGGTCTGGCCGGTTCACTGTCGGTTCCTTCCTGACGCACTCCGACTTCTCATATTGGCTTGTTTTGAATTGTTTTTTCTCCCTTTTTGATCACGATCAATTCTCAAAGTCTACAAAACAAAATAATGTTAGTATTATACAAATATTGACTAAAAACGAACAAAAACTAAATTAAATAAAGTATACACAAAAAATATATATATTTAGTATTATATCAGTAGCTCATCCACTACACATAGCCTTTTATAAGACCATCCTCTATGGTGAGGGGCTTCGAAGCCCCTCCCCAGTACCACGTCAGCGCCACGTGGGCACTGGGGGCTTCAAAGCCTCACCCCAAAGATGCCCCTCTATGGTGCGGGGGCTTCGAAGCCCTTAGTTTTTTTTTAATTTAATAAACTAACAAATTTTAATAATAAATTACAAACTTAATTAAACTAAAAAACATAAAAAAACATACAATAGAAAAAAATAAAATTGGAAAGATAAAAAAAACATACAAATTAAATAAAAAAAATTGGAAACTTAATTAAACTACTATTCGGCGTCCGAGTCCTCGTTTGCGTATTTTGCCATTATCCTTGCTTTTTTTCTCCAAAAACGCCCGCGTGGACGGACCTAGATGCGAGAGATTCTTTGCAAGAAGCTTGAAGTCCTTCTCTCGTTGCCGCTCCGATTTAGCCTTCTTTCTTTCTTCATGCATGGCTTTGTATTCCGCATGCATCGCTTTTCTTTCTTCGTGTATTATCTTGAGTTCCTCTTTCGAGTGTTTTTTGTCCTCACGAAACTCTTTAAGAGCAAGCTCCAAATTGTCAAACTGCGCGCTCACGTCAGAACTCATCGTGGATGTCGTTCTAGATGAAGACCCCCACCTCTAGCCGCCGCCTTGGCCTTGTTTCTTCCTACCGGACGTGACAACTCATCCGGTTCATCAAAACAAATTCGGGATCAATCTCGTTTAAATTAAATTGAGAACGAATATCCGACCCGGCTTGAGACGGCGATTGATCAGCCGAAGTAGACGTTGTTTTTGTTCGTTTGGACGGTCGCAGTGAAGATGTCGGGATCAGATGCCACTTTGACAAGCTCGTGCATTTCTTTCCAATTTCAAACACCCCCTGTCGAAGTGATGAACATGAAAGCACTTGTAAAAGGGTGCCAAATCAAGTGGAGGCAAAAGTCGTCGTCACATCCAATCGGTTTATGTCACTATTTATTATCCTTGTAAACTTATTATTGTTAAGTTTGTTTTGAAATAACAAAGTAGCCCCGAACTTACATAAAATTGAAATTAAGTCTCCAACTTATATAAATTCACAAAATAACGTGAAAGTTAAAAATGTTATTGCAAATTATGATAATAAACGCCATAACCCAAAATCAAAACTATCACCCTAACAAAAATTTGTTTTCTATCATAATTTGACCAAAAGTTGTAATTTATTTGATTATGTTAGCAATTAGAGTATTGACGATGCTTTGTGAGTTTTCCAACACGAGTTCTCATGTTATAAAAACAACACTATTATCTGGGCAATATTATTTGGCTTCTACTATATAGGCCGATTTTCTAGATTGACATAAATTACACTTATCCTTACATCAAAATATCATATAACTAAAATATGTGAACCCATAAAAAAAAATTTATCTAAAAAATAAACCAAGAAATCAAACTGATATTATGAAATTATAACTAGTTTGTGGAGAAATCAACACTTGTTTGTAACATTTTAAAATTATAACTAGCTTGTTTAGCATCATCAAAAGACAATTAATTTTAAAAAGGTGACTATAAAAAAATAACAAGTGGGTTAACACGTAATTATAATGCTTGAATTCTTATAGACATCTTGAGTTCAAATTACACTTACAACTATTTTGTGTTGTAACCCACTTGAATGCCACATATACAACACAAGTGATGTACTAGCCGATTCCATAGGCCATAGTAGAGTATAATGAATTCTTAGACTATCATCTATCTATGGTCAGGGGCTTCGAAGCCCCTCCACAGTGTCACGCTAGTGCTACGTAAGTATCGGGGGCATCGAAGCCCCTCCACAGTGTCACGCTAGTGCTACGTAAGTATCGGGGGCATCGAAGCCCCACCCCAAAGATATCCCGCTATAATTAAATGCCTTAAGGGCGCTCGTTATATATATATACATATATATATATACACACACATGTATGTATGTATGTATGTATGTATGTATATATGTATGTATGTATGTATGTATGTATGTATGAGATAGAGAGAATGGCCCACCTTTTCCTCTTTTCCGCGCCCGGCGTTCCAACCACCGGCAGCACCGGCGCCCCACCACCAAGGGCGCCCCTTGGTGGTGTTGAGCGCCCATCGACGCCCGCCTACAGCATGGAAGCCGCCCCATAACAAGAGGTCTTACAATTATAAAAACGTTCATTTAAGTTTATTAAATATGATTTATTCCATCAGTCATGCTTATATATGACATGAAAATTTAAAACATTTGAAGTGATTTATAGCCTCTTATTTTATTTAAATTTTATTTAGTTTGAATGTTTTATGAATAATGTGCTTACTTTATAAATTGTTCGAAATTGTAAAGATTTTGAAATTGTATAGATGCTTCTATAATATAAAGACATTTGTCAACTATTACTCTTTTTTTTTTTTAGAACGACCAACTAAGTAACGTCTCGTACTCTGTACGCGGCCCTCATTGGCTAAAGGTAGCCCGAGCCGGCTACTAGTTCGGACGGACGGAGCCCCTAGCGGTCCACCTATTGAGGGATTCACCGGATAAAACCTGACCTCCACACCCGTCAAATGTCACGACAGCGAGGAGCCGGTGAAACCGGGTGAGATCAGGACTCGAACCCTGGCAAGCCATGGTCATCCCTCATATCTCTCATATAAATTGGTGATAGTGAATTTTGAACCTCCTACCCCTCACTTGTAAAATGAGTGCTCTACCATTAAGCCACATCCAATTTATAACATCGTCAACTATTACTTGATGTTAATTTGAATTTCGCATGCGCAATTATTAATTTAAAAGTTATGGCCCTAGTCAAAATACCTAAATTTAATTGGTTGTTTTGTATGGACTGCATTACTAAGCCGTGTTAAAAATCACAAAGACTTCAGATAAGGTTATTAGAAAAAGAGCATTACTCTAGTGGTAGCTGCTGGATTTTTTAAGGCAGTTCGTTGGTTAAAATTTTGTTCGTGACAAATGTCGTGCACAAGTCAAAGGTTGGGCCTTTAAGTGGTAGGTTTTCTATAGAATTGTTGGCGGGCCGGATCACTAGCATTGTTTGTAATCACAGACGTGGGTGGCTATTTTGCTAATAGTGTACTCGGGTGGTCGAGCTTTATTGGTTGTTACAAACAAGTAAAAGATTAATATAATTTCAGGTTGATGTGGTTTTATAGAACTATGTAAGTTTGCTGTAAAAAAACACATACAAGAGTTAAATATCGTCTATTACAATCTGAACCGTGATTAACCATGTTTATTTTATAGGATATCTGTTTTGTTAAACCAAAATGAACCATAAATATACATGCATACAATCCGCAAATAGTACAACACTTTATGATTGTTTTATCATCAGCAGCATATGTACCTAAACTAACCAAGAATAGTAACGAAAACGTCATTAAAAACCACTTGACAAGAAACCAACAAATAAATTTAAATATTGAAAATTTTTTTTACTAAAATTTGAAATACGAAAACGACATCTAGCATATCATTTTGAAAAGATTTTAAAAACTACAATTACAATACACTGCTCTTTCTAAACAACAAAAACTAAACATAAATTAATACTTGTATTACATAAAGGACAACTCACTGTAATATAACCTAACTTAAAACCCATAAGTAGACAAAATTAAATTATTAGTAAAACCTAAACTAAAGTCTACAAATCAACCCACCAAAATTGTAGACCGGATTTGGTCTAGACAAATAACCGGGATCAAGACTGGTTCAACTTCTTTTTCTTTCTTCCTCAGTTCCAACACTTTCCTGTGACTGTTGGAATGAACGTCACTAGAAAATGTTGGACTACAAGCCGGTCTATACTCAGGGTAAAGTCGACCAGATTTGAAGCGGACCCCACATGCGTTACATAATGTTTTGGGACCTAATGGACCGGTTCGCCATTGAGGTGTCTTTTGAACTTGACAATGAGTGCACCAGCGTTGACTCGCTGACTCGAGTCCATTTTGGTGGGCCGGGTTTCTTCTAGGCTTTTTAGCAGCCGGCTGCTTTTCAGAAACCTCCGTGGAATAAAATGGGATTTTGAAAAGGATGGGTGAAGTTATGGACGAGTCATGACTCGACGAGGAACTCGAAGATGACTCGGTGAGTGACCCGGTTGACCAAACTCGGCCGGGATTTCTTGAGCGTTTCATTCTGAACTTTTTAGGTACCGAATAGGGTAGTCCCAAAACAGTGAAACTCCGAGTTGACTCAATAAGCACCGGTTCAAACCGGTTCACCGCGGGGCACAAATATGGAAGCTCCGGCACGGAATCGTCCACAATTTGTGATAACCATTCAAGGCTTTCCATATCATCAATCTGCAATAATTGAACCAAAAATAAAATATTCTTAAATTAAAATATATATTCTCCTGTTATTATTTTCAAATAAAATAAATTCAAAAATCAGATAAATTTGCATGCAATTCATTGTTTATCTGAAACTATGATTTTGACCGGTGTAAACGAGTCGAACCGTGTGAGAGCTACTCAAATCGAATCAATAAAATACCGAAATAAGCATAGCCTAAAAAATAGCTCATTGAAATATTTAGCTTTATATATCGAGCTCAAACTGACTCACGAGCCCAAATGAACTTTTTATATATCTTTTTATTAATTTATATTAAATATATATATAGTTTTATATAAATTACGATAAAATTAATTAACTAACTAATGAGTTTTATGTGTCCCATTTATAAAAGTGAGGTGGTAGGTTAAATTGTTGCTAGTAAGGATTTGAGAGATTTTGGGTGGACAATATCTTTCTAAAAAATAATAATAATAATAATAATACGTGTTATGTTATATATTTGATGTATAATTCTAAGCATGTATAAAATTAACTATAAATAAAAATAATTAAGTATAAACGAGTTAAGTTCGAGTTTAGAAAATAAAAGTCTAAAAAGCGAGCCGAGCTCAAGTTCTGTTAAGTCAAAACAAGTACTCTTTTGGACTCGTTTACACCTCTTTTTCTGAAGTATAATTACCGGAACGGAAAGCTGGTCGACGGTAAGGGACACAAGGTCACCGGAGGTCGAAAACATGGCAGAATTCATCGAGTTGCTATCGTTATCCTCCTCCTCCTTGGATAATTCTTCAAAATCCTCCTTGTCGGAGAGGTCTAAAAGATCATCAACGGAAAACTCATCGGAGCTGTTAATTCCGGCAACACACTCGAAGGAAGCTTGTTGAATTGATTTCATGCAAATTGTTTCGGACAAGAAACTTGATTTAAATGCTCTTGCAGCTTCAATACACTCCATTTTCTATAATTAAATTTTTATTTAACTGAAAAAAAAAATGAAAATGAAAATTAATTGGAAGATTAAGCAGTATATATAACAAATAAGAATTTAAATCAAATTCTTGTTATAGAAATTTTTAAACACATGTATAGATACAATAATTATTGTCTGTATATGTACCTGTAGAGAGAGAGAGAAAGAGAGAGATGAAGGACAAAGAAAGATGGATGAGTGGCGTGAAGATTGCTAATATGAGTGCGTGCATGTTTATTTCAGTTTTTCATTTTTTATATTAACTAACAATAATAAAATAACGTTATATATATTATTTATTTCTATTGGTGTTAAATTGAAATCTTTGTCTGGGCCGAGGGATTATTAGATCTTAGAACATGATATTTATTGTTTAATCAGGTAATTACTTATGCTTTGGGGGTGGGTGTTATAGAAAATAATTCTTAATTGTTACATCTTTAACGGAGCTATATGAACTATATAGATTCGTCCGTAGTCTAGATAATATATGAATTTATGAGGTTAAAAATGTTATGTTTCTGAGTAGGCTGTTCTACACGGGCCGTTAAGAATGAGAGAGAGAGAGAGAGAGAGAGAGAGAGAGAACATATGTCAAACCGTGACCAGAGTCCATGTGAATAAAGAGGAGTTTAGAGAGAGAGTGTGGCTAGTCGTCCCTTTGATTGTGAATACTTTAAAAAGGGCCGTATAAATAATGACGAAATAAAGTTAATATTGAAGACGCCTAACATTTTATTTGTTTAATTGTATCATATTTGTATCGTGGTTTATATTAATTTTGTTCAAAGTTTTCGTCAAAAATAAATATTAAGTCTAACAACATTGTAGAACATAACTAAGATAATTGTACGTTAACTTATTTAAAGAAAAAAACTACATGACAGTGCCAAATGCATTACAATTTATTGACTTTTGCATACTTGTTAACTACTTTACATAGTCAGATGTTAGTAATTGGTAATGCAGTGTAGAAAGTATACACGTGAGAGAAAGAGTTTAACATGCATTATGTAAATAGATTAACCGTATTATGTATTTATGTGTCATATTTAAAACATCAATTACAAATGATTATATTAGTTTATGACCATGCCCAAGTTTTAAATTTTGACTATTATGTTTTTTACACTTGATGTTATACCTTTAGTATTTAATACGTTAAATTTTGAATGTTTCTCTTGTTTGGTTTAAAATTAGGTGACAAATTTTGAAAATAAAATATACTTAGATATTTGTTATATGCTTGACTCAGAAGAAGACTTCAGCGTTATCATGTGGTTTTGATTTTGTTTGCTTTTCAAGGAAAAATAAAACCCTAACAATCTTTTATGCTAAAAAATGAAAATACTAATACCCATGCTCATATGGTTGTACGTATATACTTTTTTCAGCCAGACCGCCAGGTCACCATCGCCCCATCTCTCGTTCTTTGCTTTTTTCTTTCTCCTCCAGCTCCTCATTCTTCCCCTCACCCCCATCATTCGCCTGCAGGTCTAAAAGAGCGGGCTTTTTTCTCTCTTTGTCCCTCCCTCTTCTAAACCTAAATGTAAAACTATAAAAACGGTTATTAATAGTTTAACATGGTGTAAATGTTTCGCTAATGTAAGACTAGACTATTCTCTTTTGTTACGTGCTAGGACGGCTTATATAATTTATTTTAGAATTTAGAATAAAATAAAAGTTAATGTAAATCTTTTTTACGATGAATTTTATAATTTGTTTTATAATTTATATCTATATCTATACTCTCTAATAAAAGGCTACAAGTTTTGTCACTTGTCACTCCTACATTAAACTTCACCTTTTTTAGCCAAATTATAATAGTAAAATGATAGTTAACATTCTTAGAATTTTTAATTTAATATTTACTTTCAATTTTTTTCAAACATTTAATATTTATAATAATCATTTACTTTAAAATTGTTTTAATGACTATTGTACAACGACTGTATTAATAATGTTTAACGAGTTTATTGTTTTTTGTCAGCTGATAATTTATTAAATATTGTATTTTCAATAACTACTCGTGTAATACACAAGCCTCAAACTAGTGTCATTATATCCTATAACTAAAGCACAAATTAAAGATACTATGAGTATAATTAATAAGTTTTATCAACTATTATATAAAGACAGAATTACAGAAATTGTCCTTTATGTTTGTACCAAATTTCATTCGTTGTCCTTTATGTTTAAAATTGATATGATTTATCCTTTACGTTTATAAATCCAACAGCGTTTTTCCTTTAGCCCTAACTCAGTTTGTTTTTTTTTTCGTTAAGTTAGGTCATGTGTCTTGCACATGAGGGAAAATTAGTAATTTTACCCATTTTTTTAAATTAACAACTAAAACAAATAACTTATTATATTGGGTGTGCTCGTCGGGTATTTTTAATAAACTAACGGGTATGCCCGAAACCCGCAAGTATGTCCGAAGGTGGACGGAATCATTGGATGGTGACAGATTGCTGAACGACAATGGTGAAGGTGGACGGAATCGAGCAACGTGGACGAAGACCGGCTCGCCGTTGTTGTTGCTCGCTTTTCTAATCGGAGAACCCTAGATCGCTAATTGTAATCGAACGTTCCATAGCCTCGCGTGCATAATGTACGATAATCAATTTTTGTATTTTATCCTTTACCTTTTATATATATATATATATATATATATATATACCTATTCTAATAAGGTAAAATAATTATGACACGTGTCAGTTTGTGGTTAATCCTCACAAATTTTTTTCCCTCCAAAACTAATATATGTCAATAATTATTCACTTTCCTTTACACTTCATTTATATTATATCTATAATATGATTAAATTATTTATTTTTTTAAACTCTATTTATGTTATATCTATACACTTTTATAAAAAAATTATTTACATGCAATATTTCTATACATAATATATTTCACAACATACTTGGTAAAATCCTAAAACAACAACAAACTGCGTTTGTTAAATATTGTAAATAATATAATTTTAAATGTTATCATTAACATATTATACTATGTTGATTGTTGAAGATTGTAAATAAAAATATATAAAAAATTCTAACATGCTTTCAATTTACGAAGTGATTTTTTAATCATTAAATTATAAATATATGTAAAACAAATAATAGTTAGAATTTTAAATGTGACTGTGTTTCAAATTTATTTTTAAAGACATTTTTGGAAATAATCAAAAGATTCGGGATTTTGAAATTGAGTATTTTTCACATGACTATTAAAATTTAAAAAAAATATGACATTTTCGACATGCCACCTCTAGACCTATCAATGCTTATAACTTTTATCAAATTAGAAACATTTGTGTCAGTATTGACTTTTCCTTAAATAGTGATCAGAATGTTATATGTGAAACATAGCGTACAAAATTATGCTCAAGTGAAGCAAGATATTCACAAAATTGAACGAGTTATCCTGTTATGTGTTTATTTGTCAACTAGTAGGGTACCCGCGCGATGCTGCGATGTCGGAAATTTGCAACGCGTGTTTTTTTAGTTTATCAATTCGCTTATGATATATTGTATAAGTATTCTGTTAGTGGTTATTGTTCTAAGTCTTACGCCCCCTTAACCAACTGAGCTACACGGCGGGGACTTTGTTAGTGGTTATCACCCACACGTTTCAGTTTGCATTCATTTCCTATTGGTGTTGGTACATGCTCAGAACTGGCTCGGTCCATTAACGTATCTAGCCTCCTATTAAACAATCTTTGCTCAGAACCGGCAATACATTTTCAATGGGTTTCAACTGGAATAATCTTACACCACATGTTTACCTACGTTGTCTTGAAACACAGCTTTATCTGAGCCTTTATTTCTATTTCCCCTACAACCTACATTCACACATTCTATTCATTTAAAACAATCGCATAAATCATAACCATGAAAGTCTAATACGCATTTGAAGCCCCAACTGACATAAATTTAAAGCTTTTGTCATACCTCAGCTTGTTTTCGAAGTATATAGACAACACTGAAATCCAACAAGTCAGATGTGTTTGTTTGCTGCAAGCTTAAAGACCTTAACTATGAGCTTATTAGCAATAATAGTGTTACACTAAGTTTTTTTTTTACAACATTAATCTTATCTTGTCCATACTTGGAGCAACATCTTGCAGCTTCCTCACTTATTCGGGTTTATCTTATCTGTAAATATCCAAAAAGAAGTATTCAATTATCCAAAGAGTCAATTTGTCAACAAAAATGTAAAATAATTATTTGCAAGTCAACATGCTCATTTTAACTCGTACGAAAAATTACTTGTTTTGACCCAAATCTATATTGGTCCGTAATATAATTATTCATTTTGGCATAAACTCATTTTGACTCGACTATTGAATTATGTTGTTGTGACTGCAATTTCTAGTCTTGCCCATACTTCAATAATAAAGCTACCCATTTTCTCCTATCCTCTTTGACCCTAGATACCACTGAAAATCCGAGTCATAAACTAATTGTTAAAACCTAGTTTTGTGATAGAGAATAAAAACAAAAACAAGCTAATCAACGAAGATATAAATTTGAACAAAAATATAAAAAACATAGTGAAACGATTAGGATACCTCGAATCAAATCAGCTCACCTACTTGGCTTCTGCAACACGAACTCGAGGCCGCCCATCTAAAAATAAATTGGTTAAATCTTTTAGTAAATAAAGTTTGTTGCAAAATTTTTTGTAAAGAAAACTCATCATTCTAAGCATCCAAATTTCACCATTTATATGTCGTAAGAAACACACATAAATCGACTTAGAAATCGTAAACAAAAAATTTCAAACCCAAATTAAGTTAAGAAATAAGTGATAGTTTTTACTTAAAAAAGCTTATTGTCTATTCAGATGATTCACACCATATAATGTATAAAATATATCTGAACAATATAAATATTATACACATAAATGTTGGTCATAACAATAATTTAAATATGTCAAATATATTATCACCTCAAAAACATTACCCTAACACGCTACAAGTACTGCTTGCAAGATGTTGAATGATGCCGGCAACTGTTTAGGATATAGAAATTTTTAGCACTTTCCCATACTGCCAGAATATTTATTCTACTGGAAAAAAAACCATTAAATATTTGTTTCTAATCGACATAGTTAATAATACAACAAAAAATACTTTAAAAGTAATAAAATAGACTACCTGCATGGGCTAAGGGTGATAGACAAATCGCCTTCTTGCGTTGTAATTTAAAAATAAAAATCCGAGGACACAAGAAAGAGTTACAAAAATTAGTTTTTGTATTTTTAGTATTTCCGTTAAGGTAATGACTACACTAAACTTTTCAAGTTTCCATAGTAGTGACAGTTTCCAAGTCTTATTGTGATAACTCCTATCATACTCTTTCTCAAAATAATACCAGTATAATTTTCCAAAAATGCCCTTAGGTTGCTGACCATATACAAATTAGTATTGCCCCAATTAATCCAATATTTGAGCAATGGTTCAAGAATCATGGTTGCACCTAACATAAAAGCATAGCCATACCTCAAGAGCCACCCACTTATACGTTGTGTTTCTATAGTCGGTACTCTAGATTCATGCAACCTAGCGACTCACTTTAACAACATGTGAGATCAAATTAACTTCGTAGAAAGATTGGTATACCAATACATACGGAAAAGTACACGATAATAATCCATAATAACTTTCTTAAAAAAAGAGCATTGATAGCAAGGAAACTCTAGCTTCATGCCCATCCATTAGAAAAGCATATTATTATGATGAAGGTAGGTCAAGCCTTTGGGTTAATCTTTATTCTTTAGTAACAAAGAAAACTTAAATGATCCGTTCTGCTTGTTTAGAAAAAGATATATGCTCCATTGTGCCATAAGGCGTGAACTTTGATGACAATGAAACATTAACATTATTCTCACTAAACAAACAATAACAAAATAAACATTAGCATACCACTCTAAAATGAACAAATATCTGTATTCTTAAAGATATAAAAATCAAAGTGTAATGGACCACGCAAGCAAATGAAAATAATGATGGTGAACCGAGCTCGTCTTGTTTAACTAAGCATGGCCCGTTTAGTTCGTGAGTAAGTTTTGAGCCCAAAACTGTCCCAAATCGATATATGCACAAATTTCGGTTTTTTTGGTTTCGTTTCAGTTTCTGATTTTGGTTTCAGTTTTTTAGTTTGGTTACAGTTCGATTTCATTTTATTCGGTTTCTGGATTAGGTTTCAGTTGCACCGTTTCAGTTCGGTTTCAATTTATTCGATTTATCGGCTTAGGTTTTTTTAGTTTCGTTAAAGAGTTCAGCTTCAGTTTATTCAGTTTTGTTTAGCTTCAAGTTTTGGTTTCGGTTTTTTAATTTTTTATTTTAGAGTTTTTGGTATCGTTTTGGTATTTTTTGTTGTTAGTTTTTTTAAGTTTCGATTTTGGTTTCATTTCATTTCGGTTTATTTAGTTTTTGGTTTCATGTCAATTTCGGTTTAGTTATGATTTTTTCAAGTTTCTTTTTGTCGCTTCGTTTCAGTTTTTTATTTAAGTTTTTTTGGTTTTGTTTGAGTATAAAAACTACATTTAATGAAGTGTGTAAATTATGATCTATATGAGTACAATCTTATCATAACGCCTTCAAGTACAAATATAAGTAATGGCACATGTTACACAGGCATGGGCACTTACAAAGTAATAAGAGGAATGAAATATGTCTTGATGAATGAAGATCATTTCCTTCATATGCCTTTTAAGTTGTAATTATTCTACAAATTGTCATATGATTTCATGTTTAGACCATGCGGGGAATTTATTTAAGAATCCTTCAAATTATATCAACGCTTTTAAAAAATTAAAATTATAAATTCATTAAAAAGATTAAAAATGTTGCATAAAGGTCAACAATAGCATTAATTTGCAGCAAAACAAAGTATACCACTAAATTGTAGCAAAACAAAGAATACCAATTTGTTAAGCTTGATGTTAGACGATATGTCCAGAACAGGGAAACTATTACAGGTTTCGTTAGGGTCAGATCTGACTATTAGGCTGATGTAGTTGCAATCTTGGTTTAAAAAAGCGCGCTCAAGGCGAGCACCTCAACGCTTTTGCCTACCCAAGGCGAAGCCTGTTAAAAAAGCGAGCGCTTTTTGCGCTTTTGTGCGGAGCGAAAAAGTGATGAGGCGAAGGCTTATATACAAAAGGCGACCAGTTAACCCATTTTCAACTTAACCTTTATAATTAGTCATTTCTAGACTTTTCACATGTGGTAATAAACTTTTGAAAGTTGAAACACTTTTGAGTAGTGTTCTTTTGGAAACACTTTCGAGTAATTTGTTACTCGATAACTTGTTTTTATGCGACTTTGACATTTCGGGCGAGTAATATAGTACTCGAAAAATTGATCTACGCTACTTTTGGAATTTTAGGCTATATATATATATATGTTGATGTTTTAGACGTTTAATATATATTATAATTTGGTTTGTATATAATATGTAGCTTATAAATAATTAAATATTTTTTTAAAATAAGGTCGTCTTGTGTTCAAAAAGCGTTCGCTTTTGTGCTTTTCGCCTCGGCTTAGGACCTGTGACACCCGGTAAATTCCCAATCCCTTAAACTAAGTAATCAACCTAATAATTAGGTGATTGTAAATATTATGCGCGCCATATAGAATCAGCGCGGGCATTTGTTATGTTCGCCCTGCGCGAGCGCGCTATGTTAGAATCAGCGCGGGCATTTGTTATGTTTGCCCTGCACGAGCGCGCCATGTTAGTCAGCGCGTGCATTTGTTATGTGCGCCCTGCGCGAGCGCGCCATGTTAGTCAGCGCGTGCATTTGTTATGTGCAACCTGCGCGAGCGCACCATGTTAAGAACCAGCGTGAGCATATGTTATATGCGCCATGC
Source organism: Bidens hawaiensis (assembly GCF_021521415.1). NCBI lineage: Eukaryota > Viridiplantae > Streptophyta > Magnoliopsida > Asterales > Asteraceae > Bidens > Bidens hawaiensis. The sequence continues at coordinate 4,124,679 of NW_027491020.1, read as the reverse complement.
GCGAATGTTTTGGCTTTATGTTTTCATGTAACTTAACGTTATGTTGTCTATGGGTTGACCATCCCGCATGATGCTAAGGCGGGTACATCCTAAATCGTTTATGCGCGTGCGGAAGGGAACTAACCTCCCCGCATGGCGGGAACATTGAGAGCTAGTTTGTCTGAAGCTCCAAGATGGAATTGACTTCAACATGACTGATCACTATGTTGAAATACCAAGACCACCTGGAGAATCTACAAATGAAACTCAATATCCCTAACTGCGAGAAGGTTACGCACCTACCCGCAGCAAAGAAATGTCCTTCACGCAGAAAGCTATGCGCACAAAGTGATGCGCACAGAACACTTAGTCTATTCTCCAGACATAAGGAGATTACTCCCGCCCAAAAGGAAACAGTAGCGTGTTTCAGAGATTTTCCACTTTTTACTGTACACTGACAAAAGTACCTGAAAAAGCACACTGTAACATGAAAAGTCAACTGTCAGCCACCCTACTCTCACCAACCCCAGACCTGCATGTCCTGTCCAAATCAAATCAAGATCTTTTATCCACTCCTCCACTTTTAAATAAACAATAAACAATAATAATTTCCATACTTTATCATCATTACACCTAGATATGAAAAGATTACAATCCCCTAAAGCAAGGGATTGTGTTCCCTTGAGTTTGCCTATAAATATGTAACCTAAATTATCACTCAAAACACACTTCAAAGAACTGCAAACTTGCACTAATCATCTCCCGAGCATCCGTTATTTTCGATTCCGTTCCAGTTACTAGGTAAGCCGAGGTTATAAACTTGAGATCTACTTTCCAAACCTTATATTCTCCTATTTCTTATATACTTCTTGCTATTTCATCGTATTCTAGACCTTCAAATTCAAAGACCAACACCAAGAAAACCCGAATCTCGACTAAATCCCTTAACAAGAACCACAGGTGAGTCTCACAGCCCCTATTTTCACTGTTTTCACTATTTTTAAACTGTTTTCGGGGCGAGGGACACGTACTTAAATAATGTTTTATCATGGTATACTTACAAGCTATGCAAGCGATTATGTGTTTAAGTTATGTTTCATGATGAGCGATGCGAATGGTTACCTATGGTTTTTCAATGTTAGTGCACCAGATTCGAGTAAGTGATCACTTTACCATTGGAACTCTAAGGGTAGGGACTGCTGGTTTGATCCGCCCACTCGTAGGGGTCGCACCTCTTACACAGACGAGTGCCTAGTATGGTCATGGGGCAGTACTATGGGTTTGAGCCCGCTCGTAGAGGTCGCTCCTCTTACGCAGACGAGCGCCTTGTTTTCCGGCACAACGTCTGCGCGTAACCCGCGGGACGGTATTATTCGCTCGTAGTGGCAGCGCCACTTACACAGACGAGCACGGTTTTTCAGATGTGTCCGCGCGTAACCCGCGGGACGGTATTACTTGTTTCGCTCGTAGTGGCAGCGCCACTTACACAGACGAGCACAGTTCCCAGAAATGTTCGCGCGTAAACCGCGGAACGATTTTATCAGAATATGTTGATAGATCTATGTTTTACCAAGCATGTGTTTTAATGATGCTATCAGAATTATGTTTCAGAATGATTTTTATCAAGATTATGATGCAATACGATTTATCAAGTTACTAAAACTTGTGAACTCACTCAGTTTATACTGATTCAAATGTTTTACGTGTCTTTCAGGAGATAACTAGGTAGCGCATGAAGTCACACTTAGAGCACCTCACGCTGAACATCTAAAACTAGCTTTTTGGAAGATTTTAGTTCTATCCCTTCGATGCGCGTGGTTGTTCTCGCCGCGCAAGGGGATATGGCGTGGAAATCTTCAACAGTTTTTATACTTGGATGATTTTATGTAATCTTTAAACAATGTAATGTATTTGTATTAAACATTTCATGCGCAATGAAAAAAATTTTATCTTGAATGTTTGCAATGACCCGTGCTTAAGTATCAATCCCCACTCGCGCGCGCCCGGCTGTTTCCGCCGTTCAGGGCCGGGTGTGACAGATTGGTATCAGAGCACTGGTTATAGCGAACTAGGAAAAGAAGTTTTAACCTAGACTATAACCGTTGGGGGAAATCGCATGAAATATTTTTCAAAGAAAATATTTTCAAAAGAAACTATACACACACTTAGGAACACGGGTCACACAGTGTCTAGTAAATAATGATAACATTATGTGCTCAGAGTACATGCGCTAAGTTTGATATATTTTCACTCTTTTAAAGCGAGAATGCCTCCAACTAAAGCCAAAGGAATTACCATGACACCCGAGGAACTCGCGGAAATAATCGCGCAAGCAATCGCAACACATGAGGCCAGCAAGGCCGAATCAAGTCAGGGTCGTCAGAATGAGACCCCAGAACCCGAATCAGGAGCCTTGTACAAAGGATGCTCCTACAAGACATTCATGGCCTGTAAGCCTTGGCCATTCAAGGGTACCGAAGGGGCCATTGGGCTCTACAACTGGATTGACAAGATGGAGACAGTTCTCTCCATTAGCGGATGTAGTGAGAACCAGAAGGTCCTTTACGCGACCTGCATGTTCCAAGAAGCAGCTTCGTCTTGGTGGAAGCTTCAAACGAAAACATTGGGGCGAGAAGTTGCTCTCCACAAGACCTGGGAGGAACTGAAGGAAATGATGATGAGAAAGTTCTGCTCTCGCGCAGAAATCCAGAGTCTGCAGCAGGAATTCTGGAACCACACCATGGTAGGAACGGATATCGACGCCTACAACAACCGGTTCAATGAGCTTTGCCAGTTGGTGCCAGACATGGCAAACACGGAGGAAAAGAAGATCGAGAGATATATTTTTGGGTTACCTCCTGTTGTTAGGGTTCCGCTCAACGCCGCAGCGCCTCCAACCTTTGATGAGGCGGTAGCGCGGGCCATCACCCTTACAAGGGATACGGTCCGTGCGGGTATGTTAACTACGCGCGGAATCGAGCAGCGAACCTCTGATCCCAAGAGGAAGTGGAACTCTCACCACCGAGGGTCCGACTCCAAGCAGCCACCGTTCAAGAAGCAGGAAAGCGCAAGGGTTTTCGCGATCCAAGCCGCGGAGCCATCAAGGAAAGGATACAGTGGCCCTTACCCATGGTGCAACAAATGCAAGTTTCACCACGAGGGTGAATGCGCGAGCGTCACGTGCGCCAAATGTAACAGGCCAGGACACAAGACGGTGAATTGCCGTGCTAAAGAAGCTGGAGCCAATGACAACTGCTACGCATGCGGAAAGCCAGGGCATTTCAGTCGGGATTGCCCGCAAAGGGGAAACCAAGCTCGCGGGAGAGCTTTTGTGATCAGCGCGGGTGAAGCTAAAGAAGAGCCGAATGTGGTAACCGGTACGTTTTTACTTAACGTCCATTTTGCATCTGTCTTATTTGATACTGGCGCTGACCTGAGTTTTATATCTGCTGAGTTTAAAAACTCCCTAGGCTTAGCAACCAGTAAGCTAGACACGCCTTATACTATAGAACTAGCCAATGGTAGGCAGTTATGCGCGAACGAAAGAACTGAACAATGTGTTATAGTCATGGGAGGTCACGGGTTCAATATTAACTTGTTGCCAATAGACTTGGGAAGTTTTGACATTGTGGTAGGTATGGATTGGTTAGTCGAGAACCGCGCGGAAGTTATTTGCCATGAGAAGCAGGTTCGGATTCCACTGTTGAACGGAGAAACCTTGGTAATTCAAGGAGAAAGAAGGGGAGTTGCGACAAAACTGATTTCGTGCCTAAAGGCGCGCAAGTGCCTAAGGAAAGGGTGCTACGCCTTCCTGGCGCATGTCGTAGAGAAGAAAGGAGATGAGCGAAGAATTGAAGACTTACCAGTAGTGCGCGAATTTCCAGAAGTTTTTCCTGAAGATTTGCCCGGATTACCGCCGCCGCGACAAGTAGAATTTCGTATTGATTTAGTCCCAGGAGCTGCGCCAGTAGCTCGAGCGCCTTATCGATTAGCTCCATCTGAGATGCAAGAGCTATCCAATCAGTTACAGGAACTATTGGATAAGGGTTTCATACGCCCAAGCTTTTCACCTTGGGGAGCTCCAGTACTGTTTGTTAAGAAGAAGGATGGTTCGTTCAGAATGTGTATTGACTACAGGGAACTGAACAAGCTGACAGTCAAAAATCGGTACCCCTTACCGAGGATTGACGACTTATTTGACCAGTTGCAGGGATCCAGTTATTATTCAAAGATAGATCTACGGTCAGGATACCACCAACTTAGGGTCCATGAGGAAGATGTGCCGAAAACAGCCTTCCGAACTAGATACGGCCATTATGAGTTCTTAGTGATGCCTTTCGGGCTAACTAATGCGCCGGCTGTGTTCATGGATCTGATGAACCGCGTGTGCAAACCATACTTGGACAAGTTTGTGATTGTGTTTATAGATGATATTCTGATTTACTCTCGGACCAAGGCCGAGCATGAGCAACACCTGAGATTGATTTTGGAATTGTTGAGGAAAGAAAAGTTGTATGCGAAGTTTTCCAAGTGCGAGTTTTGGCTTAGAGAAGTTCATTTTCTCGGTCACGTTGTAAACGAGAAAGGAATACACGTTGATCCTTCCAAAGTCAAGGCCATCGAAAACTGGGAAGCGCCAAAAACCCCAACTGAGGTGAGGCAATTCCTAGGACTAGCTGGCTACTATCGACGCTTCATTGAGAACTTCTCCAAGATAGCTCTACCTCTGACCGCGCTAACTCAGAAAGACAAGAAGTTTGTTTGGGGCGAAAATCAGGAAGCAGCATTTCAAACGTTAAAACAGAAGTTATGTAGTGCGCCAATTCTGTCTCTGCCCGAGGGGACGGATGACATTGTTGTTTACTGCGACGCTTCACATCAGGGACTCGGATGTGTCCTTATGCAGCGAGACAAAGTCATAGCGTATGCCTCACGCCAACTCAAGACCAATGAAAAGAACTACACAACGCATGATTTAGAACTTGGAGCGGTTGTCTTCGCGCTAAAGATTTGGTGCCATTACCTCTATGGTACAACGTGTATAATCTTTACGGATCACAAGAGCCTTCAGCATATATTTGATCAAAAGGATTTAAACATGAGGCAACGAAGATGGGTGGAGTTGTTGAATGATTATGATTGTGAAATTAAGTACCACCCTTGAAAGGCGAATGTGGTAGCAGACGCGCTAAGTAGGAAGGAGCGAATAAAAACGCTACGAGTCAAGGCTCTAAGGTTGACCATACACGCAGATCTCTCTACTCGCATCCGAGACGCTCAGCAAGAAGCCTTGAAACCGGAGTTTGTTAAAAACGAATCCCTTGGGGGTATGATTAAGGATTTGGAGCTCAAAGAGAACGGCACTCGGTATTTTGCTAACCGCATATGGGTCCCTCTCAAGGGAGGATTGCGCGAGCAAGTATTAAACGAAGCTCACAAGACGCGGTATTCCGTACATCCTGGCGCATACAAGATGTACCAAGATGTTAAAACGCTGTATTGGTGGCCCAATCTTAAAGGCGCCATCGCGACGTATGTCAGTAAATGCCTGACGTGTTCGAAGGTGAAGGCTGAATACCAGAAACCATCAGGGTTGCTTCAGCAGCCAGAAATTCCCATGTGGAAGTGGGAACAAATCTCTATGGACTTCATCACCAAATTGCCAAGGACACCTGGGGGTTACGACACGATCTGGGTTATTGTGGATCGGCTAACTAAGTCAGCGCACTTCCTGCCGATCAAGGAAACCGATAAGATGGAAAAGTTAGCCCGATTGTATATTCGAGAAGTAGTTTCAAAACATGGAGTCCCAGTGTCCATCATTTCTGATAGAGATAGTCGGTTCACATCAAGGTTTTGGAGATCGTTACAAGGAGCTCTAGGTACTCGCCTTGACATGAGTACGGCATATCATCCTCAAACGGATGGGCAAAGCGAGCGAACAATCCAGACATTGGAAGATATGCTACGCGCGTGCGCAATCGATTTCGGAGGTAGCTGGGATACTCATCTCCCATTGGTTGAATTTTCTTACAACAACAGCTATCACACAAGCATTAAGGCTGCGCCGTTCGAAGCTTTGTATGGGCGCAAGTGTAGATCCCCACTGTGCTGGGCTGAAGTAGGTGACAAGCAAATGACTGGTCCAGAATTGATCCAAGAAACAACAGACAAGATTTTTCAGATAAGGGATCGCCTTAAGACAGCGCGCGACAGACAGAAGAGCTACGCAGATGTGCGAAGGAAACCATTGGAATTTCAAGTAGGGGATAAAGTACTTTTGAAAGTTTCTCCATGGAAAGGAGTCCCCCGTTTCGGCAAGCGAGGAAAGTTGAATCCGCGCTTCATTGGACCATTTGAGATCCTGGAAAGGATCGGTCCGGTTGCTTATAAACTCCGTTTACCCGCCGAACTCAGTGGAGTTCATGATACGTTTCATGTGTCCAACCTCAAAAAGTGCTTATATGACGAAACGTTGATTTTGCCGTTGGAAGAGATTCACATCGACAAACAGCTGCACTTCGTAGAAGAACCTATAGCAGTAACCGATTGGAAAGAACAAAAGTTACGCAGAAGCAAAATCAAGTTAGTAAAGGTTCAATGGAACTCGAGGCGTGGGCCTGAATTCACTTGGGAAAGAGAAGACCAAATACGCAAGAAATACCCACACCTCTTTCAGAGCATGGCTTCTGCCAGCAACGTCTCCTAAATTTCGGGACGAAATTCGTTTAACGAGGGGAGAATGTGACACCCGGTAAATTCCCAATCCCTTAAACTAAGTAATCAACCTAATAATTAGGTGATTGTAAATATTATGCGCGCCATATAGAATCAGCGCGGGCATTTGTTATGTTCGCCCTGCGCGAGCGCGCTATGTTAGAATCAGCGCGGGCATTTGTTATGTTTGCCCTGCGCGAGCGCGCCATGTTAGTCAGCGCGTGCATTTGTTATGTGCGCCCTGCGCGAGCGCGCCATGTTAGTCAGCGCGTGCATTTGTTATGTGCAACCTGCGCGAGCGCACCATGTTAAGAACCAGCGTGAGCATATGTTATATGCGCCATGCGCGAATGTTTTGGCTTTATGTTTTCATGTAACTTAACGTTATGTTGTCTATGGGTTGACCATCCCGCATGATGCTAAGGCGGGTGCATCCTAAATCGTTTATGCGCGTGCGGAAGGGAACTAACCTCCCCGCATGGCGGGAACATTGAGAGCTAGTTTGTCTGAAGCTCCAAGATGGAATTGACTTCAACATGACTGATCACTATGTTGAAATACCAAGACCACCTGGAGAATCTACAAATGAAACTCAATATCCCTAACTGCGAGAAGGTTACGCACCTACCCGCAGCAAAGAAATGTCCTTCACGCAGAAAGCTATGCGCACAAAGTGATGCGCACAGAACACTTAGTCTATTCTCCAGACATAAGGAGATTACTCCCGCCCAAAAGGAAACAGTAGCGTGTTTCAGAGATTTTCCACTTTTTACTGTACACTGACAAAAGTACCTGAAAAAGCACACTGTAACATGAAAAGTCAACTGTCAGCCACCCTACTCTCACCAACCCCAGACCTGCATGTCCTGTCCAAATCAAATCAAGATCTTTTATCCACTCCTCCACTTTTAAATAAACAATAAACAATAATAATTTCCATACTTTATCATCATTACACCTAGATATGAAAAGATTACAATCCCCTAAAGCAAGGGATTGTGTTCCCTTGAGTTTGCCTATAAATATGTAACCTAAATTATCACTCAAAACACACTTCAAAGAACTGCAAACTTGCACTAATCATCTCCCGAGCATCCGTTATTTTCGATTCCGTTCCAGTTACTAGGTAAGCCGAGGTTATAAACTTGAGATCTACTTTCCAAACCTTATATTCTCCTATTTCTTATATACTTCTTGCTATTTCATCGTATTCTAGACCTTCAAATTCAAAGACCAACACCAAGAAAACCCGAATCTCGACTAAATCCCTTAACAAGAACCACAGGTGAGTCTCACAGCCCCTATTTTCACTGTTTTCACTATTTTTAAACTGTTTTCGGGGCGAGGGACACGTACTTAAATAATGTTTTATCATGGTATACTTACAAGCTATGCAAGCGATTATGTGTTTAAGTTATGTTTCATGATGAGCGATGCGAACGGTTACCTATGGTTTTTCAATGTTAGTGCACCAGATTCGAGTAAGTGATCACTTTACCATTGGAACTCTAAGGGTAGGGACTGCTGGTTTGATCCGCCCACTCGTAGGGGTTGCACCTCTTACACAGACGAGTGCCTAGTATGGTCATGGGGCAGTACTATGGGTTTGAGCCCGCTCGTAGAGGTCGATCCTCTTACGCAGACGAGCGCCTTGTTTTCCGGCACAACGTCTGCGCGTAACCCGCGGGACGGTATTATTCGCTCGTAGTGGCAGCGCCACTTACACAGACGAGCACGGTTTTTCAGATGTGTCCGCGCGTAACCCGCGGGACGGTATTACTTGTTTCGCTCGTAGTGGCAGCGCCACTTACACAGACGAGCACAGTTCCCAGAAATGTTCGCGCGTAAACCGCGGAACGATTTTATCAGAATATGTTGATAGATCTATGTTTTACCAAGCATGTGTTTTAATGATGCTATCAGAATTATGTTTCAGAATGATTTTTATCAAGATTATGATGCAATACGATTTATCAAGTTACTAAAACTTGTGAACTCACTCAGTTTATACTGATTCAAATGTTTTACGTGTCTTTCAGGAGATAACTAGGTAGCGCATGAAGTCACACTTAGAGCACCTCACGCTGAACATCTAAAACTAGCTTTTTGGAAGATTTTAGTTCTATCCCTTCGATGCGCGTGGTTGTTCTCGCCGCGCAAGGGGATATGACGTGGAAATCTTCAACAGTTTTTATACTTGGATGATTTTATGTAATCTTTAAACAATGTAATGTATTTGTATTAAACATTTCATGCGCAATGAAAATTTTATCTTGAATGTTTGCAATGACCCGTGCTTAAGTATCAATCCCCACTCGCGCGCGCCCGGCTGTTTCCGCCGTTCAGGGCCGGGTGTGACAGGACCTCTTCGCTTTTGTTCGCCTCACGCTTTTTTAAACCAAGGTTGCAATACGGGTTGCAAGTGAAAAACATATCACTTGCCATCCTCTTTTATGCCATGCAAACAACACCTTATACACTTAGTTAACATATCTGAAGAAAAAAAACTAAATTCTCTTTTCACTCTACATACACTAACATATACACATATATATTTTATAAAGGTGGTCACTAAATGATAGGTTGTCTGCATAAAATAGCATAGTTGGAACATAAAAATAGAAAATACAAATGAAACATTAAAATACATTTTAAATAATCAAATTCAGTATAGAATAATAGATGAACCATAAAAGTAGAAAATAAAATTTGTTAAATTATCATTTGATCTCCTTGTTGAAGATTTCCATGATATTCTTTTGAAATTCCATACAAATTGCCCGTAGAATAAAGGTGGTAACTGTATAATTTGGCCTTGGATGGAACGGTTTTGTCAATTAGATTTAAAAATTGTATTTAATGTGAATTAAAATCACAATATTTTTGCATTATCAAGGGACCTGTACATTGATGCATTAATGAGTTGTACATTATAATAAATAACTCGGTATTAAACAAATTTTATGTCAAAACGTCAACAAAAATAAACATGTTGCAACAGTGGGTTCGGTTTTTTTTAAATCATAATATATTTAAAGATATATTAGTAACAAAAAAATAAATAAACTTGTCATATATAAAGGGGAAAGATGAAGTGCCAAATTTGTAATTATTACTTATATTTACAAGTAGTTAACTAAAGTTGAGGGGCTATTAGTGTAAGTTTGTTTTTAATCATGTGTTTGATTTTGCCAAAAGACTACTATGTCCTCTTAACTACCTTAAGACATTCATCAAGTATTGTGATTTATGTAATACAATTTGTACCTCTTAAGTTTTAAGAGGTCTTTCACTCCTCCTTTATATATAGTAGAGATTAACAAAGTTAAGAAACCCCTCAAACTTATAAATCTTTTTCATAGTGTAGCTCAAAAATATTATTATATGAGAAGTATTCTCCGAAATTGGTGCGTAACCAAATTTCTTTCAGTTATACACATATGACACTGAGAATTAATTTTCAATAGATGAAGTTTTCTTGGGTATGTTTTTGTAGGTGCATTATTTTTTCATTAATATTATTTTTTTTTGGAAAATATCATTTTATGATATAAATATAATCACTTTATGTATAATGATACAAGCATAGATATAATAAAATTTTTCATATACATTATGTATTGCTTTAGTTGTAACTTAATTATTAGATCATTCCATGTGATACACGGACTCTAAAGCTAGTATATATATATATATATATAACTTTTATAAATTTATTTCACATTATATGCATATAAAATATTTAATCTAAAGTCCAAACTGTCGTTACCATGTGACGAACCTTGCAGTCCTCACATTCAATGTTAGATAATGTATTTTCAAAGTGAAATACAAAGTAAAGTATTCTTGAGATGTACACATTCGTTTGTTGTAAGATTCACAATGTCCACGTAATGGCAGTATGGCACTTTGTTTGGTTTCAAATTTAAACACATATATATGACCGCCTTTTGATTTTTAAAATTTAAGTTTCATTAAAATTATTAAATTGAGAACTAAATAATACATAATATTTATCGAATCAGGGTTAAAGCGATCCGTAGAATTGAAACTCATCCTTCTTCTATTTTTTATAAGGCGTTTTCGAGAATACTTTAAAATTTCAAAGGTCAGGACGAGTAAAACAATGTCTCTAAGATTACGTTCTTAATTACGTGATCACTTTACCAATTGAGTTGCATTTTAAAGCCCGGTACGATTAAAACAAGAAATAATGATAATGGACGTTAAAATTGCCAATATATAACACAAGGGATTTTTTTTTTCTTTCTTTTTTCTATATAAAAAAGAACATCACTTATGGTAATTGAACACAAGACATTTGGTTTCATGAAGTAGCACTTTTTCTATTGAACAAACTAATCATTTTGTAAACTCTTCTTTTAACAATTATAAGCGTATCGAGAGTCTATGTCTGAATTGGCCGCCCTCCCTTTGAACCAGCCATGCGTATTTACAAGTCCTTTTTGTTAACATTTCAATATCTCACCAAGCGAAGAAATAGGAGACATTAAATTGTCTCAAACACTTTTGGTTAGGGTTGTGTACGGTTTCGTTCGGTTTTAGGTAAAACCGAAACCGAAGTCATTGGTTTTTTGGATATACAAACCGTTCGGTTTTGGTTTTTTCAGTATTTCGGTTTTCGATTTTTTGGTTATTTTCGGGTTCGGTTCGGTTATAGTCGCTTTTTTTCAATTATATGCAGACATTGCAAAAAATTTAAAAAAATTAAGATGACAATTTTATGCTTGTAAGATTGTATTAGATTACCACAAATATAATGAATACATAACACAAAAATAGATACATGTTACATGAAACCATACAAAATTTTTTGGCTTTTTTTCATCATCTTCAAAGCTTAGTCTCAGTCTTCATAATCTTCATCACCATTAATCGGTCCGGTTCAGTTTTTTCGGTTTTTTAAAAATGGAAAACCGAACCGAAACCGAAAATCGGTTTTAAAAAAAACAAAAAATTAACCGTCGGTTAATGCTTCGTTTGATTTTTTCGGTTTCGATTCGGTTAATTCGTTTACTTTTTGATTAAAAACCATGAATTTTAGACAATGTAATTCTCTTTTATACCCTTCCCATGTATTTAACATTTTATATTTTTGAAATCGACAACCCACATACTATTAAAAATTTCTTTTTTTTTTCTTTCAATCATGAGACTTGAATCATTACCTCTTAAAAAGACAAAGCCTTATCTAACACTTTGATAGTAAATCACCCTTTGGTTTTATCAATTTATAAGATTGCTATAAATTCAAAAAAAATAAAATAAAATAAAATGATTCATATAAGACATTAAGACATGTGAGATATTTTCATGAAGACCTTCTAGCCCACTTTTAAAAAGGGAAGTTATACAAAAGTTATCATATGTGTGTAACATATATATGAAAAAATAAAATAAGATAATAGCTACTCATTTAAGCGTGTGGTAAAGAAGTGGTCCTGTGGAGCATGCATTTAGAGATCTCCGATCATGATTTCCAATTACTATGTTTCATTACACCCAAAACAACCTTATTCCCAATCACGAAACCTAGGTAGTTTTGTAACTTCGATGTTACCTACCCATGTTTTAGACTCAAGATAAACCAAACTAATGGAACCACAAGTGACTTTCTAGCCAACTGAACTATGAAACAAGTTTCGAGCTGAGCCTTACCAGTGATCCTTTTTTTCTTCTTTTTTGTTTTGTGTTGGTTACACTCGGATTTGGTTCTCTTGATTCGAATTTGTAATCTTTCAAATTATGGGACAACTTGTTTTGTTAACAAATATATGTTTTTGAATATAAAGTCTGGATATTATCGACATTCGACAATCGATTTCATATAAATGAATCGAAATATGAAAAAAAATAATATATATCGAAACGATTAAAATATACTATACTTTTTAAATTTCATCCGTAATGCAAGATTCGTGACTTTGATTTTTGTTTCTAAAATATTCTATACTTTTTATGTTTAGATACTATGACGTAGAGGTGGCAAATGAGTTGGGTTGGGTCGAACGAGTCATGGGTTAAAATGAGTCATGGGTCAAAATGAGTATGGGTCAAAATGAGTTTGGGTCAAAACGAGTCAATTAAAAAAGGGGTTGTTTTGGTTTGGGTCAAACCGGGTTTTTTTTTGAACGAGAATAACGGCGGAAACATTTTAGTTTTTTTAGATTTTTCATTTTTTACTTATATTTTAAGTTATGATTTTTTTAATTATTTTTTTTGAAATTTTTTGAGGGGTTTTCTATTAAGATAAAAAACCCTCAAAAAAATATTCAAAAATAATAATAAAAAAATTATAACTTAAAATATAAATCATAAACAAAAAAAGTAAAAACACTAAAATGTTTCATACGTAGTCCTCGTTCCATTAAAGAAAACCCATCTAGAATCGAACCGAAACCGAAAGAATCGACGAAAATGAAACAAAGAAACAAAAAGCCAAAACCGGACCACATCAATCGAAATCGAAAAAATCAATCAAAACGAAACTAAAAGAATTCAAACCGAACAAAAACAAAACTGAAAAAACGAACAAAAACGAGTCCGGAATCGACCAGAAAGAAACAAAAGAAACCAAAATCCAACACATCACGGGTGAAAACTCGTGTTGACTTGAAACCTGAACCGAACCCGTTTTGTACGAAACCTGTCTTGTACGAAAACCCGTTCCGATCCGAAACCTGTCACATTTCCTTAAGACACGAACCCACATCGACCCATTTCTTTGAACTTGTCGACCCATTTTGACCCGAAAATAAAAGGATGGAATTTCAAATGACTCATTTTGACCCATTTATTTAAAACTTTTTACCCAAACCAACTCATTTAACTTTTAAAACAACTCAAATTGACTCATTTGAAAGGGTTTGAGTCAAAATTGCCACCCCTACTATGCCGTTAGGTCGACTATCAAACAGTGTTATTAAATTATATATATCAAACTTAAAAGTATCGTTGCTGGAATTTATAATAATCATAATAATGTTAATAAAAGTAAAGGGGGTTTTAGTTAGACCACTGAAAGCCATGGAAGGTGTGAAACATATATATTCCAATTCCATAACTACTTTTACTTTTAGTTTGGCCCCTAAAGATGGAGCCTAAAATCCCATTATGGCTTTTGCCCTAATCACCTTATCTCATGTAAAGATTCATACGTGTTGTCACTATTCAATAGTAAGCCTGCCTAACCAGCGGATTAGACGGGGTGGGCAACTATTCAAAATCGACACAAGAGTCGTGTAGAAAAAAATAGAGATAGTTCACACGTATTATATTTTATGGCGCTAGCGGCAACAGGTAGAGGTGGTGACCGGTAGTGGAGTTGGTAGTGACAATGAAGGTGGTTGTGGTGGCGTCTGCACGCAACGAGTAGGTGAAGAAATGATTGTGGGTGGTGGCAACCCATTTAGACCCAAGTTTATTAACATGGTCCATTTTGATATGTGATTGAGTAGACCCAATTTGACATGTTGCCCATTAGGCATGAGTTGTCCCAAATGAATACTAATATATATGCATTTAATAAAAGTAAATGAACTTTTGGCCTACATACACATCACATGTGATTAGTAGGTAAACCCGTGAAATCCCTCCTTTGACTAGTGATGTATGTGTAATGCATCATGGTCACATCAAGCGTACCAAACGGAGTACATGCATGTTTGTCACAGCCTTTCAACACCGTCTCTGAGAATCGTTAAAAATTTTAGGCCAAAGAGAAGAAAAATTTGGGCTTCAAATAAAAGAGACAAAGTCTAACATGGGCTTGTTGGGTTATGATTTGGGTTGTGCAAAAACGAATTGAATAATTGGATTTAAATATTAAGAATACATATTTCTTATTCATAAATATACATATATTAATTTAGTTTTTTTTTTTAATTTCAGGCCTACTAAGGTACTCGGGCAGAGAGTAGGGCCTGCAGCCTTATTGAAAGGGCGATTTACAAATAAAACTCAGGCCTTTATAAGATTTGCCTATCTAATAAGGTATGCACTCTAGATAGTATATACTCACGCAACCTAAACCTAACGTTATGACATCAAACTTGCACACTATTTATGTATTATGCATATCTCTCAAGATAAACGCACTAATTAAGATCGCATCATGCCAAACAAGAGGAGCCATAAAACAAGATTAAAATCTAAGGATACAATTCACAACCTTGGAGACAGGCTCACAAGGTCAAACGTATGAGCACCAACCAGGCGATGTTTTATTTTAATTATTACACGCAACCAACACCTTTCGTATGATCTTTTCAAGCTTAAACCAGAGACCGATCCAAACTAGACTATGGCCAATCCCATATAAAACATGAATAATATAAACACCGTAATGCCATAGCAATAGTTTCTACACAACTCAGAAGTACAGAACTACTTAGTTTTCAACTCTTATTCCGCAGTCATAAAAAACATAAAAGATCAAGAAAAATTGAAGAAAGCAATAACTACATACCGATACATGATAAGATTTTGTCATCTTAATCTACTCTAGACTGACCCGCACGGGAAGATAAGATAATACCCACAATGAGACCGTATAGGGCTAATGCTACTTAGAAAATCATGAAACTAATAACTTTCTTGTGTGTGTTAACTAATATGTTAAAAACAAATCACTCATTTGGCGATGAGATACGCTACTTAGAGTCGTGTATCTCCTTTGCTAGTGTATCAGACTTTTTCCCATCAATAATGACTTAAACTAGAGTGATACATGAGACCATGTGGCGTACAGGTTTGCATATGTATTTTGATTCTTTATAACTAACTATTCATTCTAAAAGCGTTATGATAGCGGCACATAATATGAGTTGGAAATAATTCCTAACACCAGCGATGGCCATTCCACTTTCCAGCAGAGAGACCACAAGCCAGCCAAAGCAGAGGAAGGGTAGGTGTGCATAGCCACCAAAAAGACAACCGAGGAGCAGTTCAGCCGTAGTTGTGAGCATACACTACACTGTGCGTGTGTGACCTTAATTAATAACCATCTCCAGATCCATAAGGTAAGTGTTGTTACATACATACATGGATGAATAAAGGAAAAATTCCCAAAATGATCCATTCATAGAATGTGTTTCCAAGTTTATCCTCACTAATTCAAGTTTCCAGCTTTGTCCCTTTGGTATCTCGTCGCCGACGACATGATAACCAACACCGACGATGCGTTACTGAAACAAATAGGTTAACGACACGTGGCAGGAATCTATGTTGACGATACGTTATGTTGCTAACGTAGGGTAGCGACGATGCGTTATGTTGCTAATGTAGGGTAGCAGCGATGCGTTATCACTAACGCATCGTGGAACCCTTGTGTTATGACGCATCGCCGCTACCTTACGTTAGCAACATAACGCATCGTCAACCCTATGTTATATTGTTATACGTAACGTAGGGTAGCATCAATGCGTTATGTTGCTAATGTAACGTAGGGTAGCAGCGATGCATTATGTTGCTAACGTAGGGTAGCAACGATGCGTTATCCACTAACGCATCGTCGACGACCTATTCCGGCCAGATTCTGACCACGTGTCGTTATCCTATTTGTTTCAGTATCGCATCGTCGGTGTTCGCTATCATGTCGTCGGCGACGAGATAACAAAGGGACAAAGTTGGAAACTTGAATTATTGAGAATAATTTTGGAAACACATTCTTTAAATGGGGTATTACGGGAATTTTCCCATGAATAAATAATCCAAATTCAGCAAAGCTATTATTATATTAGAAGAAGAAATGAAAGGGCTATTATTCAGCAAAGCTATTATTATATTAGAGAAAGGGCTAATAATAAGGTACATGAGAAGACGAGTGCAGCAATGCTGAGGAATTCAGCGCTAAGGCTATGTGTAGTGGATGAGCTACAAATAGGGGCGAATTGTAACACGTGGCGCCCAGTCAGCAAAATCGGCGAATTTGTTTTTGGGGTGTAATGGTGTAGGGGCTACAAGTTGGGCCCACGGTATCTTTTTTTATTATTTTCTTTTTATAATTAAACTAATCAAATAAAACTAATTTATTTAAATAATAAAAATAAAAATGCATTAAAATTAAAAAGAAAGACAAAAAAAACATAACTAAAAAAATATATAACTAAAAATATAAAAAAAACATATAGCTCGGTTGGCGTACATGTTTAGGTTCGGGTTGGGAAATTGAAACGGATAGCTTGGTTGGTTTAGATTCATCGGGTTCCATTGTAAGTTCACGTTCGGTTGGTTTTGCGAACCATGGTGTTGACCGAAAGGAGGGAATAGGTGGTTCGGTTGGTTCGGGTTGTTTCTAGGATTCATTTTACATATACATATATATATACACACACAACATATATACATATACATATATATATACACAAAACATATATACATATATATATATATATATATATATATATATATGTATATCACACACACAACATATATACATATATATATACACACACATACATATAATATAATAATAATTCTTCTTCTTCCAGGCGATAATATCACCTCACCACCGCCCTAAATCTCCCACTTATCGTCTAGGGGGCGGTATTCGAGCCCAAAAATCGCCCAAATCGACGCCCACTACAATATAGCTTAATAATAATAATGCGTTGTTCCTCTCACTTGTCGTCTGTCTTCCTATGGACATCACGTCCATTGATTTTTGGATCTACAAACATCTTCACAAAACCATTTATTATTATTATTATTATTATTATTATTATTATTATTATTATTATTATTATTATTATTATTATCAAATGTTTAAATATTTGAATTCATCATATCATATGTTGTCATTAAAACCATTTTCTGAATTCGTCATGTAACTTTAAATGAATTTTTGGGTTTTTTTATTTAATATTTTTTCTTTTTATTTTTTAACTAATATTGATAGAAAAATAATACATATTAAACTAAAATTGAGCTAGGAAAAATTAAAAAAAAAAACCTTTGAAATAGTTTATAACACTTAAGAAAATAAATTGAATTAAATTAGGCTAGGGTCTAACTATTTATATAATTGTCTATCATTAAATCCTACGTGTCGCTCTCATGTTGTTCCCCCCCATTCTCTAGAGCTACCATATTGTTTGATTTCTAAATAGAGGCTTCTTATGCATATGACCCGAATTCGTGGGTATGGGTATCATCAAACTCGAATATTCTTTAAATGGATTATAACATCTCATTTATTTGTGAAACTCTAAACAATAATTTTCGCGGGTCACGGGTCTCACCAAACCCGGATAACCCTTAAACGGGTTATAACATCTCATTTATTTGTTAAATATCTCTTAATCATCAAAGAAATAACCTCCACCGGTTATGGGTCTTACCAAACCCTAATAGCCCTCAAATGGGTTATAAGATTTCATTTATTGGTATACACTTTCATCATTAAACCCTATTTTAATTTATCTTTTTTACATGTCCTCCGTTGCTGGTCGGTCTATCATCTCCATCGCCGGTTAACCTCCGATATTATCCACCATCGTCAACTACATCAACGTCCCCTTTTTCATTAGACAAATATTTGTGTTCATGTTTGTTTATTTAAAAAAATCAACATGCTCGTGTCCGTTTATGTTTGTTTGTTAAAATTCTAAAAAACCTACATATTTCAACTGAAAAAACCCAAACGTTAAAAAATATAATAACAAACTAATATATATGTATTAAAAAACAAAACTACGTTAAAAAATTAAATAAATTATCATAAAATAGTAAAACGATTAAAAACAAAAATTTATATAAACTACCGTAACACAGGATGATCAAACTAGTAAATAAATAAACAAGCCCATGATATATTATAACAAAAGGCACACACAACCATTAGGGCATATTATTCTTTCTTCTTCAACGAGTTACCTGATGCTAGTGCAAGCATGCTTCTTCATCATCTTTATTCTTCTGATTTTTTTATTAAACAAAAGAAATGAACTGGCTGGGGTGAAAAGACCCATTGCACAAGATCCAACCTTCCTTTCCCACTTCCAAATCCTCCTTCATTGGCGTTACCTGGATCGCGGGGCTCTCATCGTGCCCACGCTCGCGAGGAGCTGTTGTGATGTTCACCATGCATGTGGCTGTGCCACCCTTCTTGTGCCCCTGATCACGTACCACAACAGGTAGTCTAACATTGTAGCAATATCATACTTCAATTAAATAGAATAAAATGATATTTTTAGGTGTAGTTTTTGTAACAATAATTTGAATGTATGAAAAAGTCATGGCTGTTAAGTTTGTATGAAACTGAAATTAGGGATAACTTTGTTTTAATGTATACACTGTGAAATATATATTTAGTGAATAAACCTACACTTAAATACATTGCCTACATTGCAATGGTCACCCATTCATTGTAGGTATAGTTTATATTCACATACACAATTTAATCAGTGTCTACACTAACTAAAACTTTTTAGTGTAGGTTAAATACAATTGATATCTTATATTGAGTAGGGCATATATTAGTGGTGTAGGTTAATTTGCTTATGTGTTTGTGTATGAACTTCCGGGTTGTGTATGATATAATTTGTTTATTGTGTATGGTATAATATGGTTATTATGTTGTGTATGGTGTAGGAAACAATTTGTTGGTGCACGATGTCAGTAGTTCAGTATCTAGTTTCTGTAATCATGTTAGTTTGATTTTTGTTGATGTTTTAATTAACTTGTCTCACAAGTTCGCCTAATATAAGCGAACTTGTGGACAAGCGAAGTTATCAACAACTTCGCGTAGCCTGTTAGGCGAAGTTGTCGATAACTATATATTCTTGTTTACGGCTCATTTTGTTTTTAACGATTAAGTACGTGTAATTGGTGATTGAGATATCACGTGTTATTAGTTGCAATACATCGTGTCGTTTGCGTAATGTAACGTGTGTTTGCTTGTGTTTAACTTATATCGCTACTACGCTCGTATCGTCTTACGTAGGGATTCTGCACCTACGTAGAACAAGATATTTCCGTGTAGATCCGGCTGGGAACCTACAATTGGTATCAGAGCATTTGCTCGTGATTGTGTGGTTCGGGATTATCACACGGGTGTAGAAATCGTTCCGTTTGACTAGTCGCGGGACGAGTTTACGTTAATATACCGAGTTTTTGTGTCCTACTCACCTCCCTCCATCAAAATTAACCCCTTACACCTTCGAATACCTCGCAAAACGTCAAAATCAAACCTGAAAAAACGCTGTGTTCATCAGGCGAAGTTGCCGCCACTGTTTGTAGGGTTTAGGCGAAGATATAAGATTAAGCGAAGTTATCATTAACTTCGCCTACCTTACAAGTTCGCTTATCTTAGGCGAAGTTGTCATCAAGCGAAGTTAACATCAGGCGAAGTTGTGAGAAAGCGAAGTTGATAAATCAAGCGAAGTTAAGACTTAAGCGAAGTTAAATATAACTTCGCCTTCTGGTACTCTTCAAAAATTTTTTTAGTTTTGGGTTTCTTTGTGTTTTCGAGTCGTTTTTTCTTTCAGCGTTGACTTCGATAAACATTACGGAACTGGTGAAAATGGAAGTTGAGGCCGGCTCTGCAACTAAAGCCCCAAAAATGCTAAAGGGTACCGATTTCGTGGCTTGGAAGGATCGGTTTGAACAATATGTTAAATATCAAGATGCTAAGATGTGGGTGTGCATTCAAGATGGATACATTCCACCAACGGCCTTGTTTGAGGGTCGTGAACAAATTAAGAAGTACAATAAGATGGAAGAGGAAGAAAAGAAGATGTATGAGGCTGAAAGCAAAGCTCATGCTGCGATAACTATGGCTCTTTCAAAAGAGAGTCTTCACACCTTCAGGAAATATAAAACCGCCAGAGAGCTATGGGAAGCGCTTGAAAATCGATATGAAGGTAATGTGGGGACGTGCATCCAAGATTAAGCTACTCAAAACCCAATTCTCGGTGTTCAAATATTTGAAGAATGAGTCACTTGATGATATCATCACAAGGTATTATCACTTGATGACCAAACTCAGAAACTATTCAATTGACTATAAAGAAGAAGAGATCGTGGAAAAACTTCTTGATGCTCTCCCACCGAAATGGGAGATGTACACTGTCTTGATGAGAGAAGATAAAGAGTTTGCAAACATCGACCTGGAAACAGCAGTCAATAAACTACGAACTTTTGAACTTAACATGGTTCGAAAAGAGACACTAACTGATCAGGTTCAGGATCCGGGAATGTATGGTGCGAAAGTTACTTCAAGTTCAAGTTCAAAGTCAGAATCATCTGCTTACTACTCAAAAGGAGACTCGAGCTCTAACTCAACTCAAGATGGTCATGTAACTCTCAACATGGATGGTGATGTGTGTTTCGTAGCTGGTGGAACAAATTCTTCTAAACCTCAAGCAACAACTGGTAGTTTTTCCCAAAATGTTCCGAACAACAACTACTCTCAGATGCCCATGAGTGTTAAGTCTGCTGAACAGCAGTTGGCCCTCTATGCATCCTTCATTGCTTCTTACGAAAATTACATCAAAGGTAAAATTGTCGACCCTGCTACTTTAGATGAAGACTATGATCAGATCGATGCTGATGATCTGGAAGAGATGGATCTGCAGTGGCAGATGGCGATGATAGTAAGAAGAGTTAAAAGGTTTATGAAGAAGACTGGTAGAAAATTCGTTGGCGAAAGACCAGGTTTTGATAAGTCAAAGGTCCGGTGTTATAACTGTCAACAGAATGGCCACTTTGCTAAAGAATGTACAAATGAAAGAGTAGAACGTAGTCAGAACAGGCCAGCACAACCGAATGGGGGAAGTAATGAGAATAGGGCGATGGTATCCAGACAGAACGGGGGATACAATTGGAATCTGGAGGTTGAGGAAGTGTTCGAATAGGCCAACTTGGTTAACATCGAAACTGAAGGAAACGACAGAGAGACAAGAGAAGATCAAGCTTATATGGCAGAGGTGAATGATCAGCTCTCTGAGGTAAGTTCTGAACTCCCTTGTATGCAATGTGAAAATCTGTCTGAACAATTGAAAACATTAACTGATCAGTTTGTTAGTTTGGACTCTCAATTTAAAACGTTAAAAGAAGATCATCATTACACTAAAACTAGAGAAAATAGTTATTCAGTAAAGATTAAGGCTAGTGAAAAAGATATCAGAAGTCTTAAAGCAAGTCTTGCTGAAAAAATACAAGTAATTGATCTTAGCTATGAAGTGTTAGAAGAGAAAACCAAACTAATTGCTGAAAGGGATAAACAGATAGCTGATTACCAGGTGAAAGTGGTGGAACTAAACAGAAAGCTTGAGCAGTTTAGAAATTCCTCTGCAATACTTGATCACCTCGTAAGTGATCAACGTTCCCCAGTTAAAAGGGGAGGAATTGGATATTCTGAAGTTCCACCACCTTATAATCATAACTATACTTATGATCCTAGTAATCAGAAATCTGTTGATGTTGAGATTAGTCAGACAGTTCCTGTCAAAGTTTCAATTAAAAAACCTGAATCGAGTGAAAAAGATAAGACAAAGTCTGTTTCGAGTGTTAAGATTTCTGTTCCAAGTTCTGACTCATCAAATTCGGACAAGACGTCTGAAGCTAGTGAGACAAATGAAGAGGTAGTGTTACTAAGACGTGGGGAGGAATTTAAACCTACTGAAAAGAATTCCTCTCTAAACCCGTATGTCCCACCATATGTTAGGCAAACGGGTAGTAATGCAACCTCAACACCTGAAACAACTGTTAAGACGAAGGTTGAACACAGGAGTTGTTTCAGATGCAATCAAATAGGACACCTGATTGCTGATTGCCCTCTGAATCAGAGATTCAGAGATATGAGGCCTCCGAAAACTGAGAATAAAACTAACAGTAGTTACTATAATGGTAAGAATGCGAACTCATCAAAGTTCAAACATTGGACTAATCCCGGATTTCAAAGAAATCGATCTCAGTTTTTCCCTGTTAACAACCAAACCACTAGTTATAATTCATTTAATTCACGAAGGTTTGGATGGCCTCATAGTCAATCTACAAGAAGGTATCCTTTTAGGACTTACAGAAATCATTCTAATACTAACTTTGGACAGCCAAAGTACGGGATGCCTTGTAACAGATTTAATCAACCCAAGACCAATAGGTCTTGGGTCCCCAGATTTTAATCCTTTGCTTTAATCGTGCAGGAACAGTTGAACAGGGCTGCAAACAATCTATGGGTTGTGGATAGCGGCTGTTTCCGGCACATGACTGGTAACAAGAATTTGTTACACGAATGGAAACCTGTTCAGGGAGGTAGAGTAAGTTTTGCTGGAGAGAGTGGTGGTAGAATTACTGGAATTGGGACGGTGACTAATGGTAAAATGAAGTTTGAAAAGGTGAATTTCGTTGAAGGGCTGAAGCATAATTTGCTGAGTGTGTCTCAGATCTGTGACAAAGATTACACTGTGCACTTTACCAAAATGAAGCGATTGTACTGTATCCTGGTTTCAAGATACCAGAGGCATGGATAGTGATGAGGGCTCCAAGGGAAAAGAATACATATGTAATGGACATGAGGTCGACTGCGATGGCAACAGACGAATCATGTCTTCTGTCAAAAGCAACTGAATCGGAGTCCGAGTTATGGCATCGAAGAATGGGGCATATACATCTTCGAAAAATGAACTACATTGTCAATAATGGGCTGGTGCTTGGTGTTCCCTTAAAAAACTTCAACTTTGAAGACCAATGCTTATCGTGCAAAAAGGGAAAGCAACACAAGAAAACTCATCACACCAAGAAGATCAATTCAATAGTCAGTACCCTAGACCTACTTCACATGGATCTCTTAGGTCCCGTGAATGTAAAAAGCCTAGGTGGAACATCGTACTGCTTGGTGATAACTGATGATTTCTCTCGATATTCTTGGGTATATTTCCTGAGAACAAAAGATGAAACGGTTCAGTTGGTAATTAACTTGATTACCAAGGTTGAGAACATCGTGGGGAGAAAGGTTAAATACATCAAGAGTGACAATGGGACAGAGTTCAAAAACTACCAGATGGAGATGTTCTGCCTACAGAAAGGGATAGACCACCAGTACAGCGCCCCGTTACTCCGCAACAAAATGGGGTGGCTGAGAGGAAGAACAGGACACTAATTGAAGGAGCCAGAACAATGCTGGCTGATGCTAAACTTCCTGTGGTGTTCTGGGCTGAAGCTGTTGCAACAGCCTGTTATATCCTTAATCGAGTTTTAACTGTTAAAAGATTGAATAAAACATGTTATGAACTTATGCATGGTAGAAAGCCTAACTTGAATGGTCTCGAACCATTCGGGTCCCCATGTTTGATATTAAAGACGAACTCAAAATTTGGTGAGAAAGCCGACGAAGGTATTTTAGTCGGATATGTTGTTAGGACACCCAACAGACGAGTCTTTAATCTATCGACCAGCAAGGTTGAGGTGGTGTGTAACTCTGACATCACAAGTTACAAACCACCAAAACCAAGCACGGGACCCGCTGAGGCTTTCGACTATGATAAGCTTTTTAAATCTTTTAATTTGCCTTACTTGGATTGTGCAGAAGTTGATGAGAGAATAGCTACGCAGATTCTTTATGATGAGGAAGAAAATTTTGTGCAACGACCGCAGTACGATGAATGTCAACCTTCCCCGTCAACTGCTGTCGACACCCCTGCTGCCTCTACTGAAGACGAATTCTTCAATCCTTTTCACTCTCAACAACAATCACCCATTGATGAACTATCTTCGAACCTGGAAGACAATTTACAAGTCAGTTCGGTTCCGACTACTGGAGTTCATAAATATCACCCTTTGGAGAACGTGATAGGTGATCTGTCAGATGGTGTACAAACAAGACGAAGCTTGAATGAGGACACCTGTGTTTACGCAAGCATCAAAGAAACAGGTTTCATTAACGAGTGCTTGTACACCTGCTTCATTAGCCAGATTGAACCAAAGAACTATCAAATGGCTCTAAAGGACACCTCGTGGGTCGAAGCCATGCAAGAAGAGTTAGCCCAGTTCGAGAAGATGGAGGTTTGGAAATTGGTTGCAAAACCGAAGAATGTGCATGCGATTGGCACAAAATGGGTTTTCAAATGCAAAAGAGATGAAAAAGGGATAATTATCAGGAACAAGGCGAGGCTGGTTGTAAAAGGTTTTAATCAGCAAGAAGGGATTGACTACAATGAAGTGTTTGCTCCTGTGGCGAGGTTGGAAGCGATTCGTTTGTTTTTGGCATTTGCTGCACACAATGACATGAAGGTGTTCCAGTTAGACGTGAAAATTGCGTTTCTTAACGGTAAAGTCGATGAGGTTGTGTACGTTGAGCAGCCTCCAGGCTTTCCTGATCCAGACTTTCCTGATCATGTGTACAAGCTAAGTAAAGCACTATATGGTCTACATCAGGCACCTCGTGCCTGGTATGAAACCTTGTCTGATTACTTGCTTGAGAATGGGTTTGAAAGAGGAAAAATCGACAACACACTGTTTGTCAAGAGAAAAGGGGGAGATTTTCTTCTGGTTCAAGTCTACGTGGACGACATCATCTTTGCTGCATCAAAAGTCGCCATGTGTCAGGAATTCGAAGACGTCATGAAAAAGAGGTTTGAAATGAGTGCTATGGGTGAACTAACTTTCTTTTTAGGATTGCAGGTTGATCAGAAGAAAGATGGGATGCTCATTCATCAGACTAAATATGTCCAAGACGTTCTCAAACGCTTCAAGATGGAGGACAGCACTCCATTTGATACTCCACTTTGCGTCAACCACAAACTGGGTGCTGACTCAGACAGTGATGCAGACGTGGACCCCACCTAATATCGGGCAATCATAGGTTCTTTAATGTATTTAACTGCATCTAGACCTGATATTATGTTTGCAGTTTGTCTTTGTGCTCGTTTTCAGGCAAACCCAAAGGAATCTCACATGAAGGGTGTGAAGAGGATATTGCGGTATCTCAAAGGCAAGCCTAAGTTGGGGTTGTGGTACACAAAAGGGGGAGACTTGGATTTGGTCGCTTACACAGATTCTGACTATGGAGGATGCAATCAGAATCGGAAGTCGACAACAGGTGGATGCCAGTTTCTTGGAGGCAGATTAGTGTCATGGCAGTGCAAGAAGCAGACCTCAGTCGCCATTTCTACCTGTGAAGCAGAGTACATGGCAGCATCGAACTGCTGCTCCCAGGTTCTTTGGATACAACAGCAATTGCGCGATTACGGTTTGAATTCACTCATACTTCTATTTGCATAGATAACACTGCTGCAGTCTCAGTAACTAACAATCCCGTAAAGCATAGCAAAACTAAACACATTGACATTCGTCATCATTTTATACGGGATTGTGCTGAGAAGAAATTAATAATGCTTGAAAAGGTTGATTCGTTAGATAATTTCGCTGATTTGTTTACTAAAGCGTTTGACAGAACTCGTTTTCAAAACCTTGTTGAGCTTAATGGGATGATCAATCCCGAGTAACCGTATTTCTTGTTTTTACGTAAAAAAAAAACGTCACTATCGCTTAGAATTATGTCGGTTGCTTCAGTTTGAAGGACAGATCTTCGGATGTGTTTGGTCCTCACTTCTACCAGTAGATTATGAGGATAGCCATTAACCAACTGACTGAAAGTGACCGGGGCGGTTTATGATGTGTTTTTATTCTTTCGCTGAAAATTAGTCGTTCATACTTAGTTAAAATGACACATACTCGTATGTGGTTGGTCCAGCTGATCCATTGGATCTTCAGGATAGCCGTTTACCTGAAGACTTTGACTTGATCGGGGCGATAGAATTCAAAATATTTTTAAGGGAGATGAAATAATTTTTCAAGTCTACTACTTCGTATGAAGTGTCTTTACTATGTTTATATGAAAATTGATCCAACCTTGGAAAGTGATACACAAACTATTTCTGTGTGCTTAACTTGTGAAGTTATTAGGCCTAAAAGACTCTAGAACAGTCATTGTATGTTATGGTAGCTTTTTATGGTGCGTAAAAGTAGAAGTGATACTAACTAAATTATCTCGATTTAAAGGGACAACTCATCAAGAGTTGTATATGTCTCCATATATATCTTTCCGAATGATAGGCAGAAAAGTGATTACCCTGTCATACACGAGCCCGTGAGTGTTCTGATTCGCGAGAAGATAGTGTGTCAAGAAACTGCAGTGATCCAGATTCGGGACTTGCAGTAGTCTTCAGCTTAAGACTATGTAAATTTAAATAATAATAATAATTACTATTATTAAGCCTTCTGAAGTCTATGAAGTTATACTTATCACTCGAGAGGCAAGACCGAGAACGAGACGAAGACACTAAATGATCAAGATGTATTTACAGCTTAATCAGACACTACGGGTCGAGGTCAACTCGGGGTGACTTGGGGAAAGCCAAATAAGCTTTGAGAATAGATAGGAGGCATCACAATCTCTGATGTGGTGTCCATTTATATTTTGAGCTTAATTGAACCTAACCCGTATCACTGAAGCGATGAAACCATACTAAGTTGTCTACCTACTTACAACCTGTTTCTTTATGTCATAATACAGCTGAACATGGATCTATGTGACAGTCACTTAATTAGTATGATTCCTGTTCGGATCTTTTCTAAAAACATGCTGGTTCCCGACGAGACTGAAATTTGATCCCGTGTACTCTTTTTCTAGATTTTACCTTACTTATGTCATTTTATGGTTATTATACCTGGTTACTTGGTCTTTGATCGTAACTTTTAACTCTTTAAAGGAAGTTATAAAAGTTAATTGCATAATATTCAATTTATAAGGGCTTGTTGTGTAAATTTCATAACAAGCGAAGCTGTGTTAACAGGCGAACTTGTTAAACAGGCGAAGTTAAGGGGTAAGCGAAGTTAACCCTAACTTCGCTTGTATAACTTTGACCCTATATAAAGAAGTTTTTTGGTCAAAAACTTTATACTTTTTCAAAATAACAGTGAACTTATCACTTATCAACCTCGGCGAACTTATTTTCTCGAATCAACTCTTATTATTGTCCGTGTTAAAGGTGTGTAGGATCGATACTTCGTTTAATTCTTGTCGATTACGTTAATCAGAGGTCGTTTTGGTCCGCTTTGTGATCCCGTTCTTACGTACCTTCAATACCCACTTTCAAAACAAGTTTTAACGTGGTCGTAATCATCTTGATCGTCTAGATCTCCATAAAATCATGTGTTTAAGAGTCCACAATCATCAAATTATCAAAATTCATCTCGTCTGGCCTTCTATAACTTTTCCGTTTCAGTTCAAGCGAAGTTATTGTTTGGACGAAGTTATTCTTAACTTCGCCTAAGGATTAACTTCGCCTGTTACTTTAAAACTTTAATTAATCTAGGGCGAAGTTATGATTGGGCGAAGTTATCCTTAACTTCGCCTAAGGCTTAACTTTGCCTGATGCCTTAAATTTTATTTAAATGTTAACCTGTTATCAAACGAATTTATTGTTTAGGCGAAGTTATGCTCAACTTCGCCCTATGTCTAACTTCGCTTGTACACTATTGTTTATCTTAACTTCGCTCATGGTAATAAGCGAGGTTACGATCTGCCTTGATGTTTCTCTAACTTAGACCGTTTGTGTTGTAGATATGGCAGCTGTAGCGGGAGCCGGTGGTGCTGGTGGTGACGGTGGAGGAGATAACAATCGTCAGTTTTTCCCGGGGCATAATATGTACATTACCTTGGACCCGGATGCGAGTGGTGTAGATGATTATCGCGAGATCATCTCTTTTCTTATCCGCTCGCGTATCTTCCATGCTATCACTACAACACTACCCATATCTTTACCAAACATAGATGATTTTTTGCAGACAGTTGAATATGATTGCAGAGTAGAGCCCCCGGTTATGCGTGCAACGGTTAACAATCAGGAAGTGCAGTTCTCGTCAGAACAGATAAGGGTTGCTTTGCAGTTTGGGGATGAAACGAGAAATGATCCTACGGACTTCGTGGCTCCGTTCAGAGATGGTGCTTTTCTAAGAATGGGCTATTCTGGTCCATTGGGGGATACTCAGAGACGCAAGGGGTTTCTGTTAGATCAATGGCGCTTTCTCATGCACGTGATGATCGTGTGCATGTCGGGCAGAAAGGCTGGTACGGATGGAATGGGTGCGCCCATGCAGTCGGCAATGACTGCACTGACTTACAACAAGCGTTACAGCTTCAGTCAGATAGTATTCTATGAGATAGACCGTCAAAGACGAGCGGTGGCGCGTGAGAGATTCTTGATGTACCCAAGATTCCTTCAAATGGTCTTGAATCACGTGGCTCCCACATTACCTCAGCGCCGTCTGATTCGGTATGTGGAAAGTGTCAGCAAGCGAATTTTCGCCCAATGCAGATCATCAAGTGCTAGAAGTAAACCTGAGCTCCGTCCTCGACATACTCCGTTATTTGGGTACTTGATCAACCCGGAGTATGTTGCAGCTCGTGGGGACGAGTTTCGGGATCCGGCACCGCAACAGGCAGGAGCACCTCAACCACCACCTGTGGTACACCAATCACTGCCTGCTGTACCTGTTGTGGCACCGGAGGAACACGTCGACCTTGAAGCTGCTTTTGGCGGCCAAGGATTCTTCAATATGGAATGTGTTGATCCAGAGGAAGAGGTACAGGTCTCGTCTGCACAGGTTACGAGTGTGGATGTGTCGATGGTAGCTACGACTGTAGCTGTGTCTGAAAGAACTGATTCTGACTCCTCAAACGATGATGTGGCTGAAGCAAGACAGATTTTGATTACTCAAGAAAGAATTCATGGGAAGAGAAAGAGAGACACAGATGATAGTGAATCAGATTTTGAGGAGGATTTGCATCGGTTGGTTCGCCGGGCGAGAAGGGCGAGAACGGGTGAAGGATCGGGAGCTGGTGAGAGCTCGAGGGTGGTTCGTTTTTCTCCACCCGCACTGTCTGGTATGACTATGGTCCCTACATCATTGACAGTTACAG
This sequence comes from Bidens hawaiensis, assembly GCF_021521415.1. Classification (NCBI taxonomy): domain Eukaryota; kingdom Viridiplantae; phylum Streptophyta; class Magnoliopsida; order Asterales; family Asteraceae; genus Bidens; species Bidens hawaiensis. The sequence continues at coordinate 4,095,038 of NW_027491020.1, read as the reverse complement.
GGCCAATCACCTCGGGTGTTCCCGTGTTGACTACCTCATCCTCCTTTGGCATACCACCCACTACATTTCAACTCCCGGCTCCAGAGATTGTGTCCTTACCCCCTCCGACTCTTACTCCATCGGAGGTCGTTGCAAGGTTTGTTGAGTCGACGGTTGTTGCCACTGCAGGGTTGTCTGTTACGATACCACCTGCGGTTACGTTTCCACCTGTTTCTGATGTGCCGGTTACCTTGGGAATCCCTCCTCCTTTCGCTCAAGACATTTCACATATGAGGTTTGATTTCGATGCAACCCTATCCGACTCGGAAAGAATAGCAGCTCTTGAAAGGGTCGTGGCAGAACAGTCAAGAGTAAATCTGATCCAAACTCACGCTATTCAGCGCCTCGTTGCAGAGAATCAAATTCAGTCGTCCCTCCTGATTGAGCATGGTAAAATTTTTGATGCCTTGAAACAGTTCTTGGCATCTCAGGGGGAGACGAGCAGAGGACGAAGAAGAGAAACGATCGAGACGATGATCCCAATGCATCGAAAGATGCAGGTGGAGAGTTGCCAAGAACTGAACAAGCTCTTGGGACTTCCACAACTTAGGGGGGAGTCAACTGGTGCAACTGGCGGATTGGGGGGTGATGACGTGGTGGTAGTGGATGCTGAGGAGGTGTTGAATGATGATGTTACAGGTGATGACGACGTGTTACCGTTTGAGGAGATTGAGAGGATTGGGGCTGGTATTGTGATTGACAGTGAGGTTGAAGAAGGAGAGTTTGTGGAGGATAACATTGAGCATGAAATTCCCGAAGTTGAAAAGTCAGATTTGGGTCAAGATACGGAATGTAATGAGACTGAATGGGAAGAGCAGCCAAGATGGAAAGAAGGTTATGCTCAGTGGTTCGTAAAGACTAAGAAACCGGCGGTCCCTACTATGTTTAAGAAAAGTTACAACATCAAAGGGTATGCTGAATCGAAAAAGGGGATTATTTGTTGGTTATATGATGAGCAGTTGAGGCTCTTTGTGATTAAACGCTATGATGGAGTTCAGTGTTTCAAGAGACTGTTGAGGTCGTTGAATACTTTGCCTGAGTGTGAAGTGAAGGAGTTAGCCAAGTTGGGGTTGATTAACAGGAGTGATGAAAACATGGCTAGGATTATTGGGAAGATAGTCTGGAAAGAAAGCATAAAGGAGAAAAGTTCGAGCTGTTGAAACCGCAGAAAGGAAAGCTCGTTGAGGATAAAGACAGAGGAATGAGAGCTGATGGCAAGCCTTGGATGATAATGAAGTATAAGCCGATCCGGTGTCTAAAAGAAGTGCCGATGAAACAAATGCCCAAGGATGTGCTAAAGGATCTGAAATGGTGGTACGTTGATAGTGAAACGGTTGAGGCAGTGATGGAGGATGAAGATGAACAAGAATTGCTGAGAGTGTATGATCCTATGCACTTAGTGAATTTGTCTCAAGCAGACTTGCAGGTGCTGAACGAGAAAAAGATATTTTACATTCCTGCTTGGAAAGAAGAAGCCAAGAAATACCAAAGAGTAGTTTCAGTTTTTGTACGAGAAGGCGTTCATGCTTGAAGACGGGAGATACGAGAGTTTTGGGATTACGAGACACGTGAATGAAGATAGAGATATGAAGCTACTGCCAATGGGGAGTCTGTTGGTGCATGATGTCAGTAGTTCAGTATCTAGTGTCTGTAATCGTGTTAGTTTGATTTTTGTTGATGTTTTAATTAACTTGTCTCACAAGTTCGCCTAATATAAGTGAACTTGTGGACAAGCGAAGTTATCAACAACTTCGCCTAGCCTGTTAGGCGAAGTTTTCGATAACTATATATTCTTGTTTACGGCTCATTTTGTTTTTAACGATTAAGTACGTGTAATTGGTGATTGAGATATCACGTGTTATTAGTTGCAATACATCGTGTCGCTTGCGTATTGTAACGTGTGTTTGCTTGTGTTTAACGTATATCGCTACTACGCTCGTATCGTCTTACGTAGGGATTCCACACCTACGTAGAACGAGATATTTCCGTGTAGATCCGGCTGGGAACCTACACAATTTATTGTTGATCAGTTCTTCATGTATATAATAGAAAACATGGATATTATGATAAACCTACAACTAAAACATACCTGTCACAGCAGAGAGAGAGGCCACGGCTGATAGGAACGATCCATATGACATGACAGACTGCTTGGTCGGGTTCCCCTTTAGGATGTATATTAGTGATGGGGATTAAGGTTCTTAAGAAACTAAATAATATAGAGGGAGAGAGGGTCATGAAATTGTTATGTGAGGTTTAGGGTTATGTTCAATGATGTTAATTAGTCTCTCCATATATTTATATACACCTAAGGGGAAACCCTTGATTAACAAGAAAGGGTAATTTGGTCCATCAACAATTACCTAGCTAATATAATAATAAGGTATAACTAATTAACTTTGATATATTATAATATAAATGATCATGTAGGCCATACATAAATATACATATCCATATATTTATTCTTACATTCTCCCACTTGGTCAAATAATCATTTATTATGAGCATTAAATTAGTCTACAAATTTTAACACTCATTTTAGCTTTAAACTCAAAGTAGAGCAGAGAAATACAATCATTGAATTGAACATCAGCTCAAGACCCCATTAATCATATTGCAGTCCTTGTTTAAAACCTAAGTAGTTATGATCAAAATTATATAAGTAAGCCCTTAAAATATTTGATTTTCATAATAATTTGTCTATATGTCATTACGCATGCAGAACATATTAAGAGACATACAAAATCAAAACTGAGGAAATTTTATTAAATAAAATGTAAATAAGTACAATATACAATTAAATAAGGTCTACAGTAAATCCCATATTAACAACATGTTCTTCAAAAACTTTAGGTGGGAGACCTTTAGTCATCGGATCCGCTAGCATATTATGTGTACTAATATACTCAATACAAAGTTTATTTTCCTCAACTCGTTCACGCAAGAACAAATACTTTGGATCAAGATATAAACCAGCTCCAGTCGAACTGATATTGTTCGAGAAATTAACGGCAGCTGAATTATCACAATAAAGCTTCAATGGTCTAGAAATGGAATTGACTAATTTGAGTCCAGAGATCAGATTTTTAAGCAACATTCCACAGCAGGTAGCATTATAAACAGCTATATATGCTGCCATCATAGTGGAAGTAGTCGTTAACTGTTGCTTATGACTCTTCCATGAGATGGGCCCGCCTGCTAACATAAAGATATACCCCGAAGTAGACTTCTTGTCATCTTTGCATTTAGCAAAGTCAGAATCAAACGAACCTACCACTTCTAAATTATCACTTCTTCTATAATCAGTTTGTAGTCTTTCGTCCTTTGAAGATATCGAAGCACCTTCTTAGCTGCTTTCTAGTGTTTAAGGCCAGGATTAGTCTGATAACGACCTAACATTCCAGAAATATAAGCAATATCCGGGCGGGTACAAACTTGTGCATACATAAGGTTCCCGACTACTGATGCATAAGGTATCAATCTCATTTGCTCCTTTTCAACCTCTGTTTTCGGACATTGGAATGCCCCAAAAACGTCTCCTTTAACTACAGGAGCTGCAGTTGGGTTACAATGTTGCAGTTTGTAACGAGTAAGGACACGGTCAATGGAGGCCCTTTGAGTTAATCCTAAGATCCCTCTGTGTCTGTTTCGGTGAATTTCGATGCCAATAACATAAGAAGCATCTCCGAGATCCTTCATGTCGAAGTTATGGCAGAGTAATCGCTTTAACTCATGCAACATGTCTAAACTATTACTTGCCAGTAGAATATCATCTACGTAAAGGACAAGTATAGTAAACTACTCCCACTCATTTTGAGGTAGGTGCATTGATTTACTTGATTCTTTGCAAAACCTTGTTTCTTCATGACTTCATCAAACTTTAGGTACCATTGACGTGATGCTTGTTTCAACCCATATATTGACTTCTTGAGCTTACAGACTAGATGTTCTTGACCTTCAGGTTTAAAACCTTCAGGTTGCTTCATGTACACCTCTTCGTCTAAAGTGCCGTTAAGGAAAGCGGTTTTCACGTCCATCTGATGCAGCTCTAAATCAAAATGAGCTACTAGGGCTATAAAAATCCTTAGTGAATCTTTTCGAGAGACAGGTGAAAAGGTCTCTTGATAGTCAATTCCCTCTTTCTAAGTGTAGCCCTTTTCAACCAATTTTGCTTTATAGCGTTCAACGTTCCCATTTGGATCAAGTTTTGTTTTGAACACCCATTTACATCCTACGGGTTTGACACCGTTGGGCAATTCTACCAAATCCCAAACGTCATTTTTACTCATGGAATCAAGCTCATCAATCATCGCTTTATTCCATTCAGAAGACTGATCACTGCTCATGGCTTCATTATAAGAGATAGGATCATTAAGCTTTTCGGCGTCAGCTTCAGTAAGGTAGGTGACCTAATCATCAAAGTTAGTAGGTCTTCTAGACCTGGATGACCTCTTGAGTTGATTAACGGGTTCATCATTGTCTTGGTTTTGAGCGTTTAATGTGCCTTCATTTTCTGTTATAACGGGTTCTGAGTGTGGAGAAGGTGGTGCAGAAGGTTCAATTGCATGGGGTACAAGAGGAATAACCGGAGTTACAGTAATCGACGAGTCTCCCCCCCGCATCTTGTATTTCTTGCAATTCTTCATAAGGGTTACTACTACTCCCACTGATCTTGTAATCCTCCAGGAACACGACAGGTTTAGTTTCTACAATACGAGTGACATGGGAAGGACAATAGAAACGATAACCCTTTGAATTTTCAGGATATCTGATAAAGAAGCAGGTAACAGTTTTAGGGTCAAGTTTCTTTAGGAAAGGGTTATAAAGTTTTGCTTCAGCAATACAGCCCCATACTTTCATATAATTAAGATTCGGTTTCCTTCCTGTCCAAAGTTCATAAGGAGTTTTAGGGACAGACTTAGAAGGAACTCTATTGATATATGAACGGCTGCTTTTAAGGCTTCAGTCCAGAGAAATAGAGGTAATTAGTGTTGGCTAACATACTGCGTACCATATCTATAAGGGTTCGATTTCTCCGTTCAGCGAAACCATTTTGCTGAGGAGTACTTGGCATGGTATATTGGTTCACGATCCCATGGCCCTTACAAAACTCATAAAATGGACCAGGGGCATAACCCACATCAGTATGTCTTCCATAATATCCGCCTCCTCTATCTGATCTGACAACTTTTATTTGACGATCTAATTGTTTTTCAACTTCAGTTTTATAATCTTTAAAAGTTGTTACAGATTCAGATTTTTCTTTAATGAGATACAGGTACATATATCAGGAATAATAATCAATGAAAGTGATAAATGAAGTATGTCCAGCTATACTGGCAATGGGGTAAGGACCACTAATATCAGTATGTATGAGTTCTAATAAATTAGAGCTTCTAGTGGCGCCTTTCTTATTTGCTGATGTCATTCTGCCTTTAAGGCATTTGACACATGTTCCAAATCACTGAAATCGAGATGTGGTAAGACTTCATTCTTCACGAGGCGGGCTAACCGGTCTCGTGAGATGTGGCCTAAACGTTGATGCCACAACATAGAAGAAGTCTCTAAGTCTCGTTTTTCTTTAATCTTTGTAAGTGATTCATTAATATTATATGATAACAAAGATTTAGAAAAATTATCATCTAGTTCTAATCTATAAAGACCACCATCCAAAAAGCCATAACCAAACACTTGAGAATTTAAATAAATAGTAAGTTTGCCATGACCATGAGAAACATCAAAACCGTCCATGTCTAACTTTGGTCCTGATACAAGATTCTGAGTAATCTCAGGAATATATAAGGTATCATAAAGTTTAATACATAAACCAGTTTTCATTATTAATTGTAAAGTTCCCACAACCTTGACTTCAAGCTCTTTATCATTCCCCAGTCTTAGTATTCTTTGGTTTCTTTCCAGCTTCCGGATTGAAAGGAATCCCTGAGTAGAATTGGTCGCATGAACCATAGAAACAGAATCAAACCACCATGTATTAGCATGAACAGTTAAATTATAGGACTCAAGTATCATAAAGAGATCATTACCTTTCTTAGCCAGCCACTCCTTAAAGTCTGAACAGTCCTTCTGCTTATGAATGTACTTCTTACAAAACTTGCAGAAGGGATTTCCATTGGGGTTCTGAGAGCTGGTTGAGGCACCTGTATTAGTTTTCTAAACTTTAGCAAACTCCTTTCTTGGATTAGTGTTCTTCCTCTTCTTGGAACTGGTGGCAAGGTAAGCAACTTCAGGTTTGTCCATCTTCATACCCTCTTCCTCTAGCACATAGCAATCAGCTCACTCATAGTCCATTTTTCCTTCTGAGTGTTGTAATTGATCTTGAAAGCTTCATAGGCATCTGGAAGAGAGGTCATGATGAAGTGCACCAGAAAATCGTCACTGATCTCCATGTCTAATCCCTTCAGCTTATGGGCCATGTCGTTCATCATCATAACGTGCCCACGAATGCCGCTCCTTCCATCGTACTTAGTAGTCACCAACTTGAGAATAAGAGTACTAGCATGCGCCTTAGACGTTCCTTTGAATTATTCCTCCATAGAAGCCATATAGGTTTTAGCATTTTCAGAGTCTGGAATGGATCCTCTTATGGGCATGCTAATGGAGTTTTTCATAAGCATTAGAGACATGCAGTTGCATCTCTTCCATTTTTCGAAAAGTAAGTGCTCAACAGGAGTGCTTTCAGTGGTTAGTGCTGGAGGTTCATTCTCGTTTAGAACAAAGTCAAAATCCAGGTGGGCAATATTAAGCATAAGAAAGTCCTTCCAGGCAGCAAAGTTATCTCCAGTTAATGATGTGATTCCACCATTCGGAGCTGTTATTGGAATTTATATAAGAATGTTATGATACTAAACTAGAAGAAACTTAGAGTGAACTAGGGGCAATTTAAACTAATGCAGGCATAATTAAGAACCATTTAAATTATGAAGCTGTGAATATCTATTATTAACATCAAAATAATAGACTAATGTAATTAATAAAATTCTACTTAAATAAAAGATAAATCACCTTTGGGAAGAATTAAATTTTACTTAAGTATATGTGCAAAACAATTGTAACACATCACCTTTGGATAGAAGTGAAACAACCATTTTAATCATGCACGAGTTAGTATTGCTTTGATATAGATGTATCGCATCACTTTTGGGCAGAAGTGATACATTTAAATTATGTTTAAGCTAAACTAACACAACTTGTATTTAGACTTGAATGATATGTTAGATGTATCACATCACATTTGGGCAGAAGTGTACATCATCATTCATTCAAGTTAAGCTTTTCATATGTTTTGTAAAAGTAATCAATATAAATTTTAAGTATTTACAAAACATTGGTATAGTTAATAGAAAACAAAATATTAGCGCAGATCGAACTTAGTTTTTTGGTTTGATGCGTTTTCGGGTTTTAGTGTTTTCGGAAACTCAGTGTTCTCCGAAAACTGTTTTAGCCGTAATCACATACACCCATATGATTTGAACAGTTAATAATGTTTGATCTGAATTCTTAGGGATTGTTTGTTTATCCAAGATTTGATTATTTTCAAAGTAATTCCTTTATTAAGTTTACAAAATTGGAAATATCTTGGTCTAAATCTTAATAAAAAAATTTATTAAAACATTATAACAATCCATATATTGAACCAGATTATATAAGATTTTTGAAAACTACTATGAACACGAATAATCATTTAATTTTCCAAATTTTGAAAAACTGTCAGTTTATATCAGATACGATTTTTAAAACAGAAAACTTTTTAGGGTTGTTTATTTTCGGATTTTAATCAGAACAATAAATAAATAAAACGAATTAATAAAACCGAAAATTGTTGGGGTTTATCAGGTTTTAGTCCATGTCTTCCGGTTTTAGATACTGAGTTAATGGAAGAGAAGAACTGATTAATCAATATCGCTCTGATACCACATGTTGATCAGTTCTTCATGTATATAATAGAAAACATGGATATTATGATAAACCTACAACTAAAACATACCTGTCACAGCAGAGAGAGAGAGAGAGAGAGGCCACGGCTGATGAGAACGATCCAGACGACATGACAGACAGCTTGGTCGGGTTCCCCTTTAGGATGTATATTAGTGATGGGGATTAGGGTTCTTAAGAAACTGAATAATATAGAGGGAGAGAGGGTCACGAAATTGTTATGTGAGGTTTAGGGTTATGTTCAATGATGTTAATTAGTCTCTCCATATACTTATATACACCTAAGAGGAAACCCTTGATTAGCAAGAAGGGGTAATTTGGTCTATCAACAATTACCTAGCTAATATAACAATAAGGTATAATTAAATAACTTTGATCTATTATAATATAAATGATCATGTAGGCCATACATAAATATACATATTCATATATTTATTCTTACATTTATGATCTATTTATTGGGCATGGTATGTTTATATTATGTAGGAAATTTGATTATTGTGCATGAATATAGATGTATCTGTATTTTATGTAGGATTTCTTATTTTGTTGTGTAAAATATTATGTTTTGTTATCTGTGTAGGCATTATTTGACTATTTGTTATGTATGCAGTTATTGTGTTTTACTTTATGTGGGATTTCACGTTTATGTGTAGACTGTAAAACATCATGTTTGTTATATAAAACTTAATTTTAATTATATGTAGTCACCATATATTTTTGTGTAGGATGTCATGATATTTTTAAGAAAAACTGTTTGTTGTTTAGAATTTCATAACTTTTGTGGTGTTTTAAAAAACTAAATTCTTAAAAATTGCAACGTATAGTTTTCTGAATTATAATTGAATTACAACAAATGTATACATGTTGTGAATATTGATGAAAAGCTGCATGGGATGAAAGACTCAAAATATATGTATAGGTTTTAGTTTAGCATAATGCAATTTAATCAAAACTAGGTTTTATAACTCGAGCGTTCCACGACTTTGTGTCTATGTTTTATAAAGCACATGTTGTGCGGGTTTGTGATTACAATGTAATTAGCCACAACTTCTTAAAATGACCATTTTTCAGCATTTTCTTAGCTTTGCTTTCTTTTATTCCCATAGCAAACTCCCGAGAACAAAAAATACGCGCGAGTATAAACTCGGGAACCATCCTTGAAAAAAATTGGTTGTATTGGATTTGAAATAAATAAAATTCAACTGAATGTATTTATTAGCAAAACCAAAAGGGTGTTACAAAAGGAGGAAAAACAGTTAGAAAAATCAGGATAATGACATGTTTAAATCAGAAATGAATTTCTATAGGAGATTTTTGGGTCTGGTATGAAACATTATTTGAAGATTTAGTGGGCTATTTTGTCCTTTAACAAAATTATACAAAAAAAGTATATTGGCCAATAGATGAAAAAGACCAAAAATATTGAAAAAACTATAAACAAAAAAAATTATTTTAGGCCATTAAAAATATTCAGTGCATTATGCAATGTACTAACCCTCGTATTCGGTAACTAAGGCTTATGTGATTGCGACAATGTCTCCTGCTACTGTTTCGTCTCTGATGAGGTCACCCTACTCTGGCCGTAGGGATATCTGATCTGTTATTTGGACATGGAAGACTTCAAAATTTAGTTAGTTTTACAAGCTGAATTTGGTTTAGGAAGCTACTTACATGAACTTTGGAGGGTCGGCTATGTCTTGATATTCGCACACAAACCTTGTGGAGGTACCCTTTTGCAAATGCGTTTTCTTTGGACATTTGAAGCAGACTACATAGTACCGGTTGCCACTTGTATTTCTTTTATATGTTCCAAACATGTACAGTGTTTCTGTCCTTTAGCAACAGTCCATAGGAGACCTACACACATCCCTCTATTGCCAATGGTTTTAGAGTGGAATGTCATCTGGCTAAGTTTGATTATAGATTTAAAAAAGAAACTGAAGTTAGAACTCTTTTTGGCAAAACTTCAGTCTATATTTTGTAACCTACATGCCATTTAAGTGAAACTTAGTTCAAACTGAAAATAATCTACAAAATTAGTCAAACGAGATAAGATTTAAATGATTTGCTACTGGTAAGTTTGTGATTTTTTTGGCACAGATCTGATGACTTTATTTTTCAATTTTCTTTTTAAGTTTCATGATTATGTACAGATTCATGTTGCATTTTGTCATTGAAATTCAATACTGCAGATATGTTCTCGTTAGAATTTAGTTAGAATTTTCTTGAATTATCAAAACAGTGCCTGGATCTAGCGATTATTTGCAAAATTTATGTATTTTTCTATCATTGTTATGAAAAATGTGATACTCTCTGTAATCTTTGACAAAAAAAGGTCAAATTGAAGGATAATAGTCAAAACAACTTGTGATTTAGACTATGGTTTCTTTTCTTGTGGCCACATGGTATCAAGCAACATTCAGTTTTTGAATTAATGCAACTATATTTACAATGAATGCTTAACACACCAAATGCAATTGTTCTAAAACATTATAGTGTTTACTATGAATTCACCATTAAAGTCTAAGTGGGTGTAAAGAATGATGTTTACCTTTATGTGGGAACAGCTACTTCCAAAATTAAAGGTTCGCCTACAAAGCTGAGAGAAATAAAAAAATTACCATATTCAAAATCCGACTTGTCAGCCTTGTGAGACAAAGTACTTTAAATATGCCCAGCCGATTGTATTTGGAATAACCACTTTTAGTTATTCATATCATAACCTCTTAGGATATCAAACAAAATTTTCAAATTCTCAGACAACCCAAATAAAAACAAATTATGTAATTTGGCTCAGATTACATTCATGCCTGCAATTATGATTTCTTGTTTCCAAGCACCACAATTGCCATGCAAAGAGTCTGTCATCGTCATCGCATTACGTAAACGCAAAAGGTGCAGCACAATTAGTGTCAGTCAACGAAAAAAAGGTAAATTGTAATTAAACTTCAAAGTCAAAGCATTCCCACCGAACACCCCATGTGCACCGTACCTAAGGTCCCATATGTTTACAATAGAGGCTCAGAAACATAAACCATCATGGCCTTTCCAAAGCCCAAACGGGCAGACATGCAGTTCACCAAACACCTCATGTGCACTGCAGCCTCCACAATGTGGCTCTGGTGAGGCAAGGAGTTTCTCTCTAAAAATCGAAAGAAATTCGAGTAAAGGACTCAGGTGTAAAACCATCACAACTAAAAAATAATAGCAAAGACAAAAATACATAATGTACAAACTAGGGGTGGCAAATGTGACCCATTGGGTTAAATGAGTTGTATCACAATGTATATAATGGGTCACAATGGGTCAAACTAAAAAAAGAAAATGACTTAAACGTGTCAAAACGGGTTGAAATTTCTCAAGTTTTTTTTTATGGAATGAGAAAAACGGAGGAAACTTCTTAGTACTTTTACTTTTTTACCTTTTGATTTATATTTCGAGTTATGATTTTTTACTTAATTTTTTTGAATATTTTAGTGAGGGGTTTTCAAAATGGGTTGAACTTTCAAAAACATTAGAAGTCAGTAAAAAGGAATAGTGAACCTGTAAGTGCTAGTCACCGCCGCGGTCATCGCCTAGGGTTCCAAAATGGAACGCGATAACCACATGCAGTTGTAGATGAACACAGTCTCCGTCCACGGCCATCACCATAGACGGTTGTAAAGGCGTCGACAATCCAGGGCAACAATTGTCTCTCTCAATGTGAAAAACAAATCTCGATTGAGATTGATTGTGGTGGAAGGAGGAAAGAAAGTGATAAAAGTCAGTAGGGCAAACCAACAAAAGTTCACGTGTAAAGGATATTCGATACGTGGAAAGCAAGAAGGAAGTTGCAAACACTAAAGCCTAATGTACAAGTTTTAAAGCAAAAGTTGCAAATTCTAAAGCACCATGTATAATATTTAATGCACACTTTTGTAAAGAAAGTTGTAAATTATAACTAGGTTCATAACCCGCACGTTGCGCGAGTATGTGTATATGATACGATTATATATTTGATAAGGAATTGTTTCTACACATACTAAACATAATATAAAAGAAATCTGAGAAAAAAGGTTACAATCATTTTCACCAAAGCAACTCTTGATTTCTTTTACACATTTGAAAAGTATAAAGCAAGCCCATCAACAATTAGATAGAAGAAATCTACTCCAAGACTACTAAATGACCTTATGTTGATTGATTCTTGAATTCCATCTTGCAAAACAAAAATGAACGATTCTATCCCTCTGCAATACACACATGATCTTCGGGTAGTGTTGAAAAGCCATTAGCTAATCTTTGCTTTTGATAATCAATCACCTAAAGGTAAAACAAAAAAAAATATACAAAACTTGAATCATTTTATATAAAGAATAAGCATATAAAGATGATATAATCTTGTTTTAATACATAACTGTGTCTGGAGCCCACTATAACATGATCCAAACATCACTATATCTTGTAGCAATACAAACATCAAGCGATGATCTTTTGAAGCATCAGAGACAAAGTTTTGCCAATGTGCACATTAGCACAACGTTACATATAATCCCTACATAGACACACAAATATATACATGAGCATATTTAAGATCAAAATTATGCATCATGACACTTAAACTTACTTTTCTTGCCCAAAATTTAGGATCTGACAACACACCTCCAATTACAAATTACTTATGAAGCGTCTGCAAATAATCACAAAAACAATTTAGTTAGGCGTGGTGTAACATTCGTCATTTTCGGTCCTTTTTGTATTTGTATTTGTATCAAAAAACGACCCGATTTGTAAACCGAATCTTTCAATAATATAAAATAATGGGTTTTTATGTTTCATAATCATCTCTTACTTTTTGGATTTTGCTACTTGTTTGTATCATTTGACTTGTTTAAACCTTTTTAAACACATGCAAGTCTTGATATAAACCAAGGAAATTAACTTTGACCACTACCCTATATATACAAGCTTATCCCTTTCATTTCCTGTTGCTCATTTCATCTTCTTTCTCTCTCAAACAAAGAACACCATCTCAAACCTTCAAGGTTCTTAATAATCAAGCAACAATCTTCTTTAATCTTGTTTTGTTACTTACTAATTGAGTCTTGTGGTACAACATATATATATATATATAATATACACCCCTTGTTTCTTTCGGCTTTCATCTTCTCCGGCCATGGTCGGTTGAGGTGATATACTACAAGGCAAGACTTCATGGAGGACTCATTGTAGTTCTTGATTATACTATTTTCCTTTAATGCTTTACTAGTCTTGTTTATATTATTAGTAGTTTAGTTTTCTAATTCATGTTTAAAGAGTTCCATGGTATTGGATATGAAGTCACTAGTCTCGGTTTTATCCTGAGATTAGAACCAAATCAAGACCGAACCAAAACCGGACTCTTGTTTACTAGTTTTGTTTGAAATAGTTAAATAAACATGTTTATGTATGATTTGAATATTATAACTTCTAGATTCATTTTTATAGTTCTATGGTATTTGGATATGCGGAAACCATCCTCGGTATCATTCCGAGTCAAGGACCGAACCAAAACCGAACTAAACCGAGTTCACTTGCTTAAGACACACAAGTGTGTTTTTGGCCACCGAAACCATCTTTTCTTCAAGAATGTATTTTAAACTAATTTTAAGTTATTTTATCAACATACTTGGTGTGTCGGAATCCAACTTGATCTTATAACAAGTTTGGACCGGTGAACCAAATACTCGCTTAATGGACGTTAAGGTTCTTCACAATAGAACTATATACTTGGTTAAGTCTTTTTGATTTTATTGAGTTATCTCAAAACATTTGGAAAGTTGACTTTGAGTTTAGTTAATTATCTAGACCAAACTGACAAATCCGAACACTCGATGAAAACCTTGTTTTGGTATTTATATAACCAAGGGTCTTGCAATAGTGCATTATAACCCACATAAGTTACTTAACATAGGTTGAGTAATAATTATGAATGAAATACCAAGACCCGGTTTCGAGTAAACTTAATTTTTAGAACATGTCTTTAATTTCCCAAATATTTACATTTATAAACCATAAACTTCATTTATTTACTTTACTTGACATATTTTACTTTAAAACCTTCCAAGGCTACATACTAACTTAAGACCCGTTTAATCTAGGTCTTGCTCGTTAACCCGACCTCCGATTATTCACGAATCAATCTTTCAAGTTACTTAGTTAACGTGAGTACATTTCATCCCCCGTTTTCACTTTTATATTTTGGGGGTAGCATGCATACTTATTAAAAACATGAATGATTTGTTATACTCATTTCTCAAACCACAAACTTTAGGGTGTATGATACTTAGAATACTTGCTCTATTGTGTGTTATATGTCTCATATGCTTTACGTGCATGAGTGTATTTTTATGTTGTTGTTAAGCCTCAATAAGTATGATCATACGCTCCCCTAACTACTTAGTCTTGTGCTAGTAGAATAGGGTCTCATTATCCAAGTATGTCGGTTGTTATCGATTAGAAAGGATCCTCATTTACATATGTTTTATATACCACGATTGATGCTTTTATCTATAGTCTCATATACGTTTGTGGATTTCGCCCATATTATATGTACTCAAAACTATGAAATTGCTCAACAACATGCGTGTTGACAAATATTATTTTATGCATTGTTACAGGTTTGATTATGACTTGAGTTGGAGTTTGAAGACGTCATTCTATTTTGATACCGCTAGGTTATTAGAAGAATGAACAATATTTATTTCTTATATTTTGGAGTTTATTTGTATGAACAATATGTGTTACTTTGGTGATTGAATGAAATTAATGAGTTGATTAAATATTGTCACTTTAATAATGTCTTGTGTTCTTAGGCAATCCATTGCACCCCGGCATGTTATGCTGCCTTTGGTCGGGGTGTGACACATGGACACATAAAAATGCACAAAAGATCCAATTTTTTATTTATCCCACAAATTTCAACCCTTGTTGAGAAGCAGAAGAGGATAGGAGGCAGGTTGTTGTGCGATTCATCGGCTCAACACTTGTCAGTTAAACGATATGCCTCGTGCACAATTGATCGGGAAGCACTACCGAACATCAACTGATTTCACGGTCACCGGCAGTGTTGGTTTATACTTGTCGACTGTTGCTAATACCCTCGACTTATACTGTTAATGTGTTACATAAGTATTACGTTTGCTTTATTTATGATGTTTCTTTTTCTCTTAAGACACTATTTAAGCATTAAACTAATGATCTTGCAAAACGTCTCTAGCATAATAATATTGGTGACCTGTAATAGAACGACCCATCTGCGATTTTGCTACACCCCTTGCAATGTGAAAATATAAATGTTTTCAAACGGCCACTATGGTTGCCACGCCGAAACAACAATTGCAAAAACCAAAAAATCATCATCACAACCTTCGAGCGCTTGTAAATGCCGTCAAGGGTCGTCTAGAGACCTCTCAGATGAGAGTTACCTCATTAATCATCATTGGGTTAAATATGATTTCCAAATAAGATCGTTTTTAAGACGAAGTTGGGTTCGTTATCTTAGGCTCCAACACCAAAAATGTGTCTACCACAAACAAACAAATGAACCCCGTACACAACAAACTAAGGAAGGTATCGCGTGACCTTATGCTCATTATCAACTCACGCCACCAAATACAGATAACAAATTAAAGCATCTCTCAGATAAGTGTAAACTCATCGTCATCGAAGCAGCAACAGAATCGGTTTCACATAGTGTCATCGTAAAATCCCATAAGTCATAATATGTACTTATAATACCTATGGTTACAGCAGAAATCGGAAACATCACGGTCTTACCTCCGCCATCACAATCGCCTAAGGTTCCAAAACAGAAAATGTCAACGGTCGAATCGGAGCCTACTTCAAAGAATGCAAAATAAACTCGATTGAGAACTTCGGATCCGCCGCCGCCATAGAAACAGCCGATGATCGACACGGTCTCCAAAACAATATATAGAGAAACTGATAGTACTAGCGGTGGTATGATATCAAGAAAGAGATTCAACCTCAATCTTCATAGAAAAACTATGGTGAAGAGAAAGAAACAACGGTGAGACATATGTTGTGGTTGTCTGACTGTATCAACATAGAAGACAGTGGCTTTCTCAAACAGTGGAAAAACACGTGTAACCAAAAGGAATAAGTACAAAACATAATGCAGTTCATACAACTTTTAAAGCAAAAGTCACAACCTCAAAAGCATTATATACAACAATAAAGCACACCTTTTGTCAAGAATAATTGTAAATTATTATTATTATATATATATATATATATAAATAATGATAATAATAATAATAACACAACTGAATTTGGCCTTTATTTTAAGTTTGTTAAAATATATATTGACATCCTCAAAAGGAAAAAAATACAAACAACAATATCAAGCTTCTTCTAGAAATTGAGAAAAGAATTTCAAGCTGATAAAATACTAAGTCAGTTAATTAATGATAAAAAGATACAAATTGAATTAACATATAATGATTTGTAACTTTCAATTATGATTCTTAGTTACCAAAATAAACAAATCTATATAATTTTCTAATATAAACTTAGTGGTTGAGACAAAATTGTTTGAGTGTGAATCTTTTGTAGAAGTAAGTTAGGGTGGTAATGATAGTAATAGCGGTAATGACAGGTTGGTTGTGGTGATAACTTGAGTTTGAGTGAGGGTGTTTGGGGACTTGGGTTTGCGTTTAAAGAAATTTTGATCAACATAAATTTTGAAATCAAAAGAATCATAATTAACCAATAACAAAATTAAAATTAAAAAGTTGGAACACTCATGAATTTTCAAGTTTCAACAAAATCATAGATTGAAGTTAACATGCGAAACCAAAAATTTCGTGAACCTCTACAGATTGTTCATGTTTCAAAAAAAAATACAATGTGAAAATTTGATATAAATGATTAGAAAATTTAGGAAGTACCAATTAATTTGAAACATAAAATTTATAGGAAAATTTGGAAAAGAAGTTAGTGAGTCACCAAATTTTTTTTAGACAAGCCCTACTAAATAAAAGTGGATTTGAAAAGTCGGGTTGTGCTTGAATGGTCATAAATACTTTTATAGGAGAAAATTTGAAATAAGCAATTTTGTGTAACATAAATCGTAATTATGATGAATGAGATTTGGTAATGAAAATTTCCATGAAAACTAAAAATGAATAGTGTTATATATTGAAGAGTGACATTAAGAATCAAAATAGAATTTCCGTGAGGATCCAAAATAAAATATATTTTATGTGGGAATTAAAATTATACAATGAAAATTTCTTGCGGGTACAAAATAAGATTGTTATGAGAATTAAAAATGATCGAAATTGCATGATGAAAATTCGTTATGAGAAATCAAAATGAACAAAAATTGCGTAATGAAAGTTGTCATGAGGATTTGATGGCCGGGTATTTTGTATATATATTAATTTATTAATTATCTAGTTTTATTTAGTGTACTGTTAGAACTTTGGTACTTCATACGGGCTTTTGTATTTCAGGTCATTGATCATTAAAGATGCTAAATGAGAGATCTGTACGAGCATGGAATGATATCTCGGGAAGACCGGATCATGATTTGAAGTTTTAGGAAGTGTTAGAAGGATTCGGGAAGAGTACGGATGAGAAATTATAAGCCGATGCTAAAACTGAACAAGATGGGTTGACAAAACGCGACCAAGAAGTAAAACGAGCATATCCTGGGCTAGTGAGTTACAGGACCCATAATATATGAATTTTGGGTTTCTCGACGAGAGGAATCCAAATATGAGGTTTTCTTAGGTCCCGATACACGATTCGCGATGGAAATAAAAAACGGGAAAAATCGGGTTTTGACCTATATTTTCTATTTTACGAACTTTGATCAGTGATTACGACTGCCAGCAGCTGTTAGGCTATTTTTGGTGAAATACGGGGCTACCAATAATCTCTTGATCAATCCTAATAGCCTTCCTCATCATAATTGAAGATCTATCGATGACGATGCTCGGCTAGTCTTCTCGAATCATATCCGGGATGCAAAGTTTGTATTACTTTCAGTTTTCTCATGTATTAAAAACACATACTTTGTAACTGTTGATGATTAATCTATGAGTATTGATATTTAGTATTGTTGTGCATTCAGTTGGTTTAGGTTTACATTGATCAAAACGATTAGTTTGTCAGTTGTTATAATAATTGCTCATAGGATTCTTTGAGTAGATTGAATACAAAGAAACATACAATTGCCCTTAGTTGAGTCACGCTGACAAGGACCGTTTGATAATCAGTACCGTGTGCTAGCGATTGTTGGTGCCTAAGGTTTAACTTGTTAATCAATCTTTAGTCAGTCTGTGATAATTAAATCGGCTATGTTTCATGAGAAACTGTTAAACTACATTCTTGAACCCCGGGTATGATTCATCTTTGTTAATTGCTTGAATTTGTGAATTTGATTAATCATTATTAAAACCAACTTAATTGCTTGTGCGATCAGCACTAAAACATATTACTTCATAATACTGAAACTTGTTTGCACGATTTACATTGACCACATACTCCTTGTGTTCGACGCCCTACATACCCTAGCTTGCTTAGGTGATTAGGAACTAATTTTACTTGTTTTTGACTAGATTACGACAGTCTAGCATCAGGGGGATATCACTAGTAGCGAGTTTCTTGCCAAAGGAAAGTAATTCGTATAAATCCCAATCAACCGCGGGACCCATTTACTTACTTGGAGAAACTCACCAACGTGTTAGAACCTATTAAGCCAAAACATGCTATATCAAACGTCATATTAAAACAAGTGTTTTCATTCAAAGACAAATTTGAAAACTTTATCAAGGTTAAGCTAAAGGGCAATAGCTTAATCAAGAAACACCTTCCAAATATTTATAAGAACCTATTTATGTATAGGTTAATATCAATCTCAATCAAAGAAGGTTTTCAAACGCACGCCGACGGTATAGGTGAATACGTTAAACCTTTACAAACAGTTAAAACATATTTATACTCTATAAGATGAACGAGTTATTTATCTTAAAGAGTCAGTCAAACGTTTACATGAGATTACGTGATCTTTAAAATGTTATAATACAAAACAGAAAATAAAAGCAACTGAGACCGATTACACATGTGTGTGGATCCAAATATAATTGTTTAGCCTAAACATTCGAAGGCTACGTGGCCGTGGGCTAACAATCATAACCAGTTCTTCAATAGGGGCTACGTGGCTCGGGGAACTTTTATGTGTGTAGGGCATTGGTACAAATACCAGAAATGAAATACTCTCTGTTGAGCTTGTACAGAAAACAATATTTGTATTGTAACTGTAGTTTAAATATTTTTAGAGTCATACGTTTCCTCAGCACACTAGCTGATGTATTTTTCCCAACCATTGCAGGTAACTAAGTTTAGTAAGCAATAGCAAGTATTGGAGTCATCATGAAGATAGAAGCTCGTGTTACAAGATGACTCAATTTTGAAAATGAAATCCTTGTAATAAAACAATGTTTTGTAAACGAATACTGGGGTGTTTAATTTTTGAGTAAATTTTCAATGTAAATAACCTAAAGTCTTCCACTAAAATTAAACCCATAAACTTTGATATATTACACAACAGGTACCAACTTGTGGTCATACTTCTAGGCCCTAAGTCGGGATGTGACACCAATAGATTTCAGCCGTGACATTGGCAACACCTCGATATTCAGCTTTAGCACTTGAGCGGGAGATAGTAGGCTGGCGTTTCGAAGACCAAATAATGAGATTAGACCTGTAGTATACATAGTATCCTGAGGTAGTCCGGCGGGTTTCTGGACAACTAGCCCAGTCAGCGTCAGTGTAGGCAAGTAACAAAGTGTTCATAGTTTTAACAAGGGTGAGACCAAAGTGCATGGCACCTTTGACATAATGAATGATGTTCTTGAGAGCATCCCAATATGTGATTCATGGAGCATGCGTGTTCATGCAGACCTGCTACACCGCATAACTAATATCAGGTCGAGTTAAGGTGAGGTATGTAACGCACCAACCCTACTACGATATAGGGTGGGATCATTGAGTACCGGAGTCGGAACTTATTTTTCTATTAGTTTCCACGGGTTGGCGAAGGGTTTGCATGTATGCATCCCGGTTCGCTTAATTATGTCTTGAGCATAGCTACCCTGGGAGAGAAACATACTATCAACGGTCCGAGTGGCCGAGATGTCAAGAAAATAACTGTGATGCCAAGGTCTTTCATGGCAAACTCCTTCTCCAAACTAGACATTAATTGCTGGTGAAGCACATCTGAAGAAGATGTAAGTTGTATATCATCGACATATAATAATAGATATGTCGTGTATGTCCCGCAGTGTAGAATGAAGAAGGAATTATCACATTGGCTTTGCTTAAAACCAAGTTGCAAAACGTAGTCTGTAAACAGTTGACACCACGCTCGCGATGCTTATTTTAACCCTATAAAGATTTCTTAAGCCGAAACATAATCCAAATGGGCTTCGCTCAGGAACCGGTTAGGTTGATACATTAATACCGTTTCATTTAGAGTGTCGTGCAAAAAAGCATTAGTAACATCTATTTGATGCACCAACCAAGAATGAGTTAAAACAAATGTATAAGACCGTGCGAATTGTTACCCTGCAATCTATTTTTTAGACAATCGGACTAAAAGTTTCCTCGCAATCTATACCAACCTGTTGTGTACGTACATCACACACCAAGCGTGCCTTATATCTTTCAAGAGAACCATTAGAATGAAACTTGTTCTTAAATAATAACATATTATGAATGACATTAATATGGGGATGATGAGGTACAAGTTCCCAAGTTTCATTTTTAGAAAGGGCAGTATACTCGTTAGTCATGGCATTATGTCATTTTAGGATAGACAAGGCATGAGATTGGTTTTTGGGAATAGGAATGACAACGCTGGCTGATAGATTAAAAACTTCTTTGGTTTTACAATGTCGTCCATGCCGCGTGTGCGCATAGTACAAGTGCTGTGTTGAGGAGGTGACGAGATGTGTGTGTGTGGGGGGGGGGGTTGTAGTATGTGGGGTTAATGGGGATTATGTGGAGGTGGTGTTTTGTAATTCAGGTGAGGAAGTGAGGTGAGTGGGTGTTGAATGGGATTGATTTGTTGAGTTGTGTGGACTGTGGATCGTGTTTGGGCCTTGGGTGAGGATGGGATTAAAATTGGTGTGTGGCTAGGTGAAATGTGGGTTGTAAACTGGTTGGGTTGGGCTGAGATTGGGGAGGCAACTTGTGGCCAGAGTTGTAGATGAGGTGGGGTGTTAAGGAAATTGTAAGAATCAGTAGGTAAGGAATGAGGTTGGGAGAGGTTAGTTGTAACATTTCGAATTTTTCGTATTCGTATTTGTTTACCCATGTGACATTTGTCAATTTTCGTATTTTGTATTTGTATTCGTTAAACCTACCCGTTTAGTGTTTCAATGTATTTGTTTTTAGGAGATTTATCAATTTCAATGATTTAAAGTTTGTATCCGTTCATTATCTATTCGTATCGTTCAATCTACGAATCTCCGAGCCTTAAACGTTAATAAATTAATCAAGTTTAAAACTATACGAGTATATAACGTGAACAAATCAAAAATATTAAAGTATAAAAAGTTTTATCAAGTTTAGTATAATTATAAAGATCAAGGGTTAAAAGTAAATAAACTTTAAAATTAGTTTTTATGTCCTTATAAATTAGAGGGGCCAAAATGTAAATTTAATTTATAATAATAATAATATAAAATCCCAACCCAGCCAGCCCCTTGTCCCCTTCGTTTTTCCGAAGCAAGTCCGGCCGCCGGAATTCCGGCGCCGGCAACCTCTAATATACGCGTATACCTATCGTTTTGATCCGTTAAACATCCCAAACGACATTTCCACAACTCCTAAGCATTATTATCTAATTTATTTTGTCATTTACGAACCAATTAACTTGTATTAAACAACAAACCGATAGGATATAATAAAGGTTTTAATATTACGAATTAAACATTAAACGACACAATTAACACTATAAAAAGGACCCTAATCATTGTCCAAATGTTCGACAACCATTATATTATACAAACCAACCCTTGGTAATCACTAATTCGTTCACCCACATCCGATTCCAGCCAAGCTCCGTTCACCGTCTTTCCGGCATCATCCAAGGTGATTATTATATTGTTTTGATTCGTTTTAACCCGACAAACATAACCCCTAACATAAATCGGAAAAACAATCAATAGATTAAGAGTATTAGATCTAGGGTTTGAATGGGGAAGAAGATGATGTTGAACTTGTGTATAAAAATTATTTTTTTAATCTGTTAACAACAATGCTGTTTGGTCCAGTGGTTCTGTATGTTGGCTATGGTCGTGAAGACCCGGGTTTGAATCCGGGTCACAGCAGACCCGTTTGATATATTTTTAAAACCATTTTCATTAATTATAACCAATCAAATATATATATATATATATATATATATATATATATATAAATCATTTCAAAATCAATAGAATTATTTATGGTTAAATAAAAGTTGTTTTAAATTCCGTTAGCATTTTTGTTCAAGAATCAACTTTTACAAACCCGGAAATACTCCTAAAACTCGTAGAATAATTATATAAATAAAATATATAATAACATTGTAATTTTATAAATCCTAAAATAAACCAACAAACATTCATACTAAAATAAAACAATACCGGTAATGCTAAAATTCTGTAAATATTATTATAATCAATATTCATCTTATAAGTAATATTATAATAATAACTTGTTAAAATCTGTTAGACTTAATTATTAAAATACTTTAAAATGGGTAAAAGTATATATATATAAACAATAATGCATGAACCTTAAAAGAAACCTTTTATTTTCCATTACTTAGTTAGTAATTATCGTGTTTATTATTTTAGCTCACGAGATTCGAACTTTCGGTTTCATATAATGCGCTTCCCGTTTTGTTTCCAAGTTGTCATTCCAACTTCAAAGGTGAGTTTCTCACACCCCCCTTTTACCCTTTTTAACTATTTTGGGGGTAGCATATATATCCTATCAACAATTCAATTTCTTTTATTTACTATCTACAAACTACAATTCGTTACCTGGACTTGTCTGTTTACTTGTTTAGTTGCTCAAAGATTACGTGCTCATGGTTTCCTCATTATGTATGATCATACGCCCCCCTATGCACTCAGGACCTCGATGTTATGAGTGGAATCCCCCGATCCGAGTATGTTTTTTTTTACCAACAGAAAAGACACTTACTTGCGCTATTATCCGAGTACGTTGGTGCACAATCCCAACTGGAAAGGACTTTATTTG
This sequence comes from Bidens hawaiensis, assembly GCF_021521415.1. NCBI lineage: Eukaryota > Viridiplantae > Streptophyta > Magnoliopsida > Asterales > Asteraceae > Bidens > Bidens hawaiensis. The sequence goes on along the minus strand of NW_027491020.1, from coordinate 4,071,740 downwards.
CTTTTCACGAGTTTTCATGGAATTGTAGATTTTTATATAGTTATGTCCAAACTTGTGTGAACTCACCAGCTATTCATTTAGTCGACTTTATTTTATATATATATGCTACAGGTACTTTCATTAGATGATGAAATGATGAAGATACTAGAAGTTAGGCTATTTAACTAATAACAAGAAGATGTTTGTTTTGTTCCTTCTTCTTTGTGTTTGTTCATTTGATAAACTTGTGTACTTGATGCTTTTGAATGAATTAATGATAATATTGTCACTTAATAGTGTCACATGTGTTTTGATCAATTTGTACGTCATACCCGGGCGTATTCCGCTTTAGCCGGGGGTGTTACAACCCGCTTCGGGAATATTATTCGGAATCTTCTAAAAGTGTTTAATTGGGTGAAAAATTAATGTCATTCTAGCATACTTGATAAATACTTAATATGATTATATTTTGAATATATTTGATTACTTTGTTCTTAAGTGCAAGTATTTCGAGTAAACTTTGTTTATCAAGCAAACTTTATGCTACAAGCACACTTGTATATTAAGAACTTAATATTTCAAGTGTCTTTAAGCATACTTGCAACTTTTAAGTGTTTTCGAGTAAACTTTGTTTATCGAGCACACTTTGTGCTTCAAGCACACTTCTATGTTAACCTTTAACATTAAGTGTTCTCCATCATGCTTGAACTTCTTGAAGTATTTTCGAGTAAACTTTGTTTTTTAGTATACTTGACAAAATATCATTGAACAATGTTAACTCTTTGTTTGATTAAGTTCTTTCGAGTAAACTTCTGTTTGTTAGGCTATTCGAGTAAGGTTTGACATTTAGGAATATTACTAAGTTAATATATTGTGATCTTAATTGATTTCGAGCAAAGTTGTCTATTTGAGCAAATATACTTGATTATATGGCTTATGATTAATTTCTCGAGCAATCTAGTATATTCGAGTAAACTTCTTTCATTTTTCTCACTTAGTATATTTCTAATAACATTTAAAATGAGAAAACTCTAGATACGAGTAAGAACTGGTTGAATACTTTGTCAAGCAAGCCTTTAGTTTTGAAAATTTGAAAGATGGGTTTTTGGTAGTATTCAGGTACTAAGCGACAAAAATAATTTAAACCTCACTTTCAAATGCACAAGGGTATAGTATAAAAGAATGACTTAGAAAATTTTTCATTTATCTTTTCCCTCTCTTTCTCTCTTCTATTATACCCAACTTGCTCGCGACCTAAGTTATCCAACCGTTGCTCGCTAAATCTCTCTAAAACTTATCATCCATCCAAATTCCGACGTGGTAAGCTTCAATTAAATGATTTACGCCACTCATGATGTAGGTTTAGGTCTTTAATTTTCAGTTTTACTAACATCTCTGTTTTATGTGTAGGTTATTAAATTGTCGAAGAACGGGTTCTTACAGGTTATCCATTCACACTTTCTTCTTCAGTTATATATACATGCATGTTCAAATTGACTAACCTATACTTTGAATATGTGTTTTATTTGTGCGTGTGTAGATATGGCTTATAAATTTGAGAAAAATCACAATATGTTCGTGTTTCTCCAAATAAGAGAGGAGAATCACCCCTTGGAGCTGATGATTAATTAGATGATACGCTTAAATTTGCGGTTTTATTTGACTGAAAACCCCATTATCTACAGAAATAATCAATTGGATTTCTGGAGATCTGCGCAATGTGTTGATGACATAAATGGGAGAAGAATAGAGGCAATTGTGCTTGGTAGGGAGATTTAAGTGACTGAACAACTTATACGCACAAGCTTCCAATTGAATGATGACTTTTAAGTACAATTATCCAACTCCCAGCAAAGACTGTTATGAATATTTCAAGAGACTTGGATATCAAGGAAATATTAATGAGGGACAATTCCAGAAGGGATGTTTCCTTTAATCTACAGGTTCCTCATCCATCATATAGTTCAAAGTATGACTCCAAGAAGGGGAACCTGGACACTGATGAGCAGGGAGATTGCTACAGCCACTGTTGTTGTTCTGTATAACCAACCATTCAACTTTTCAAGAATGATCTTTGAAGGATTGATAAGAAATGTACGGAAGAGGGAGAATGAAAAGTTCTTGATGTATCTAAGATTTCTCCAAATCAGTTTCAATAGGATGCATCCTTACTTACCAACTGACGGTACAACACATGTATTACATGATCCAAATGCTTGTAGGATCAACAGGTTGGGTGCAACAATTCAATTTGATCAGGAAGTGGAGTTTGATATACTCCCTTGGTTGAGAATTAATGATGGAGGCCCAAGTATTTAAGAGCGTGCCATGTTATATTTGGAGTGTTTCCGAAGTGGCCCACGCAAACGGGCATAACTTGGTCCACGAAGCTCCGTTTCAAGCCCATTACCAGTCAAATCGAAGCTTGAGATGAGGAGCACATTGTGGTAAACGGCCTAAGATGGTTTGGCCTCTGTACGAAGCCCCAAAACGTCTCATAAATAAAGTTATGGGTCTTTTATGTTTTTGTCGGTTTTTATATTTTTCTTTTTGGGTTTGTGTTTGGCCCATGGCCTTTTTTGGGCCCATTTCGTATTAGAAAGCCTATTTATATGGTGTTGATGTAATATGGATGGTCAGACTTGAATTTTGATAAGAAATAATTTTCTCTTCACTTTCCTTGTCCTTCGGGTGGGATTTGGGGGTTTTGGAAGTTCATCAAGGGTATTCTCTGAATCAACGTGATTCGATCTTCGTTATCGTTTTATCGCTGCATAAATTAATGATGTTGAGATAATAGAGGTTTGTGCTTCACCTGTGGTGAGTAGTGAAGAAGATAGTGACGAGGAAGATATTGATAGTGAGAGTGAGTCGGATGATAGTGATGATGATCATGATCTTGGAGGATATGATATTGTTGATGAGAATGTGGCTGATGATATAGCACAGGTTGAGGGGAAGGCATTTCATGGTGAAGTTGTTTCTAATAGTGTACACCATGTTTCAACCATTACACCACATGTTTCACCACCACCACCACCACAATCATTACCTCAAACACAAATCCATGAACCACACATCCCATAGCCACCACATAACATTGAACCATACATACTTTCACCACCTCATTCACCACAAACCATTGAACCAAACATTCCATCACCACCATCCTCACCACAACCACAAACCCAAACCCAATTCCACTCAACTGAACCTGAACCTTACATACAATAAGTTATCCCATCCCACCTTATAAACCAACCAGAACTTGCTAAAACTTATATTTCAATATCACCTCCCACCCAAAGCCATATACCTTTGATTCAAACCAGAAACTCCTTACCATACACAAGTTCCCAAATCCTTCAAAGCCCAGTACACCAAACTGAACCAACCCAATCATCTGAACTTGAACAAGTTTCCCCTGTCAATTCACCATCCCCAAATGCAAGAATGATTCTGTTACAAAGAAACTTTGATCTCCCGGTTGAAAATTGTAATTTAAAAATAGCCAATTCGAAGCTGAGGGACAGAAACAAAGACTTGGAAACATAGCTACAACAAGCTTTATAAAGAACTCAAACCCTGGTGTCTGAGGTTGAAAAGACCTCGGATGTACCAAATCAGGGGGAGAATGTCCCTGTAGCTGTTGATGAAAATTCTCTTAGACTGATTGGATTGATCTATGATGTCAGTGATGATAAAGAGATGAATGATGTTGTGGAAGAAAGGGGAGGTTGCTAATAATGTGGTTGCATGGGATGAGACAATGGCTGAGGCTGAGGATGATGATGATAGAAAAATTGTCCTAAATGAAGACACAGAAGATGTTGAGACTGAAATTATTTTTGGTGAAACTGTTGTCTTATCTGGTAAAACTGTAGAACTCAACACTGCAAATGATGAAGAAAATGAAGTAAGTTCCTTGACTGTGAAAGAAAAAACTGTAGATGAAGAGCTTGAGGACTTGTTTAGGGAGATAGATGAGATACCTACTGTAATAAAAGAGGTCGGGCAATCTAGGATTCTTTATGAAAATGAAGAGAGGAGAAAAGAGAAGGGAAAGGCTATAGTTGAATATAAGAGTCAACTCCAGCAACTCAAAAAGAAAATAGATGAATCAAATGAACATCTTTTATTTATAGATGAATCTTCTGAGAAGGGAAAGAAGTTACATGATCAAATTTTGAAGGAGTGGTTTGAAAGGGACATTCTGAACTTCATGCTCAATGAAAAAAAAATAGATGAGCAAAGGTTCATTATGAAACAAATTGAATTAGAAAAGAAGTTGAGAGAAGATGAGGAGGAGTTAGATCAAGAGGTCCTCTTGAAGTTAAAACAGGCTGAGGATGCTGAGAATGCACTAGCCATTGTTGTTCACAAGTTCCAAAAAGAAAATACTAAATAAATAATACCAACTGATGAACCTGCTCCAAAAAATGTTAAAAAACAGTTGGTTACTGATTATGATGCTAAAAGAATTCAAGATGAATGGCCAAAGCATCATCTGAAAAGGTGATTGCTGATTTAATTAAAGACATACAAACAAATGAAAGGGAATGACCTGTAGATATTTTGAAATATGTGAAGAGAATGAAAAGGTTTGAAAAGAACAAAATACCTGAAGAATTGATAGTAAAGAAGAAGAAGGTAGTGAAAGAATAGGTGCAGGGGGTAAGGAGAAGGAGAAGGAAAAACCAACTGAAGAACCTATACATGTATCCCTCTGCAAATTGTAAAACCTGAAGAATATGAGCAAGACATGAATTTGGAATCCATTGTAACACCTCGGCTAAAGCGGAAACGCCTGTGTGTGACGTACAGATTGCTCAAAACACATGTGACACTATTAAGTGGCAATATTATCATTAATTAATTTAAACATCATGTACACAAGTTTGGAAATCAAATAAAGAAATACAAAGAATACATGTTAAAGCATCTTGTCCATTTGTTTGAATATCCTAATTACTAATGTCTTCTTCACGTATTATCTTCTAATAGGTGTGACTGTAGCATACTTACAAAATAAAGTCAACTAAATGATTAGTTGGTGAGTTCACACAAGTTTTGATATAAGTACATAAAAATCTACAATTCCATGAACAAGTGTAAATGAGCAAGTAAGGTCCTTTCCAGTTGGGATTGTGCACCAACGTACTCAAATAAGCGAAAGTAAGGTCCTTTCCAGTTGGGATTGTGCACCAACGTAGTCGGATAATGAGGCCCTTTTTATATCCATAATAACAAATTTCTTGAGCGCAAAGGGGGGCGTATGATCATACTATCTTGAAGTAATCCATGTGCAAGTAATTTTGAGCAAGTAACAAGTAAACACACAAGTCAATGTAGCGAATTGTAGTTTGTAAATAATGAATAACCGAAATTTTAATGTTGATAGGATATATATGCTACCCACAAAATAGTTAAAAGGGTAAAAAAGGGGGTGTGAGAAACTCACCTTTAAGATTAAAGACAACTTGAAATAATAACTGAAAGCGAGTTAACAAACCGAGGTAGTCGAATCTCACGAAACTATAACTAACAACAAAGATACAAAATTAAGGACTAGCTAACGAGATTGTAAAGTTTAAAGAATACTAAATTAAATGAATAAATAATAAGATAAAAAAAGGAAGATGAAATACAAAATCGGTTTTTGGACAGGAAACTGTTCTGTTTTGTTTAAAGTATTTAAAAAATCAAAAAAGTTTATTACAAATCAAGACTTTCCATTTTACTAAATTAGGATGTTTTGAACAACTTTCATTTAGAAAAAGTTTCACAAATCGTAACCTAAATAGGCCAAAACAGCCATGTAAATCAGAGGGTACGAATTTGAGCACTGTTTATAAAATATTGATTGCGAATTCAACGAATGAATTAAAATGAATAAAAATAGTTTTTAGAACCGTATTTCAATGAAGTGTATCATAGAATCTGGTATATCACTTTTTCAGTTTGTTATGAATAAGATATGCCTATTTCTTTGACAGTTGTATCTAATGTCAAAACTGAAATATTGCTAGAAGCAATATTTTAACGATTTCGAAAAGGATTTTGATGAAATAAAATTATGGTCTTTTTTGGATATGATTAGATAACATTTATGAGCATATATCATAAAAAAAAAATACTTGGGTCCTTTGAATAAAAAAACAAAGATTCAAAATAGATAAATAAAGATGTAAGAACGTTTCAAGTGTGGCCTTTGTGTAAGATGAAGAAGACTTGAATAATTAAAATCATACATTTGAAATGGAAAAATAAAGAAATAATTCCCTTGAACTTTTCAAAGAGTGGTGAGTTCTTATTTATACTAAAATGAGGATGTTACTCTTATGAATATTTTAATGAAAAAATTGATTAGGAGAGTGCTTTGGGGAATAATGTTTGACCAAAATTTTAATGGTACGGGAATATATTTTTCATCTTTTAAAAATAAATAACTTTAGGTAAAAATAAATGTGACAAAAATAAATGTGACATAGCTAAATTAAAAGGATGTACTTTGATTATGCATCAATAATGTTATTTATGTGATATTTGAATAAAGAAAAAAATCTTGAGTGCTATAATTTATATATATATTAGTAATGATTAATATTATTAAATAACTTTATGAAAGAAAAACTATTACGTATGAAATATGTAACATTTGGGTATATGTATAATTAACCGAATCACATCGAAAATTTAAAATGGGTCGGGTTTTCGGGTTTGAAAATTAACGAATGTTATAGGATTCACAACTTTTAGAAATTTCGTCACAAAATTAAAATAAAATAAAATAATAAAATAAAAGAAAATAGCTAGTACATATAGTTGTTAAATGTTTAAACATTTTTTTATATACACATTTAATTAAAAGAAATATCGTCGATCTTTGAATGTCCCGAAAGACGCCACAAATGGAAAATATGACAAGGACACTTATATACAGGATGTACCAGCGGCGTATCCACCATGCCCTTATCATATTGCATTTGTCCATTTTTCTAAAATCATTCCAAGTTTCGAGTTATTGCACAAAATTGTTCATACTATGATTTCCATGAGAGGACTTCGATAATTACGGGTGCACCCATAATTACTTGGTTCGTCGCATGGTCCACATGTTTTGCCATATTGTGTGGTTTTGCAAGACATCAATGAAAGAGAACTATTTAAAGTACAAAAACTTTATAATTCAAAATCACCGATTTGATAAATGAGCTATTGGGGTTCAAAATAACAAAAAATAAATAAATAAAACTTTTGAACTCAGTAATACCGTTATAAATGTAAACATTGAGGTTCAAGAAAATCGATAAATAAGACTTTTGATTTTTGAAATAATACCATGATAATCAGGAAAACTTAAGTTATCAATAACAACACGGATAAAACATCAAAGTCATGACTATCACAGTAATTAGTTGTGAATAACCGGGTCGAGAATAACATGGCAATTAAATGCAACATTGTGCTAACAAAATATCAACAAGTAAATCGAAAACGCATTGGCATAAAATTGATAAATGAAACTTTAATATCAAAATAGTTTTAGTTCATGGAGTCAAAACAACATAAAACATCAATTTGAAACTTCTTTTAACGAATGAAAATTCCCCATAAAAACATCAATTTTGAATAACAGCAAGATTAACCAAGTATATACTTGAAACTTCGAAATTAAAGCAAAACATTGGTCTCAGATTGATGAGACATCAAGAAAATAATTCGGTGTAACATTGGACGGAAAGAGAACCAAGCGAACAATCAAAACAACCCGTGTAAAAGTAATATAAATTCAACATGTACCTAAACATGTTTGAAATCCCAATTTCCACTAAACGGTTACGTTTATGGAAAATCGGTCATAAAACGCGAGATTGAGATAATAATAAACAGTTTTAGCAATGCAACCATGAATGACAACGTAAATGGCTCGGCAATCACAAATAATCAAACTCAGTTATAAACATCATAAATAATCCTCGAAAGGATTTGATACATAAAATTTCTTTGGTTATATTCAAATAGGATAATATATATATATATATATATATGAAATATATGGAAAAAGAAATTAATAATAAAAATAAAACAAGACGAAACTTGTGATACTTGTTTTCTCGACGGTAGGCTTGAGGTATGATGGTTATGGTGAGGGTAGTGCCATGATTTCTCCAACTGAATTTGTCGGCGTTGACGAAGGGAAATAGGAAAATGCTCTCTTTAAAATTCGCTTAAGTTTATGAAATTAAAAAAAAATGATGCTTTTAGAATAATAATTTTTGAAAAAGCTTAGTAATAATAATAAAAATTTCTTAGCTAGTGCTAAGTTTGCGACACCTTATGAAATTTTTTTTAATGTAAAATAAAAGTTTCCCTTATGACGGCGTCATATGAAAACTTTAAAGAGGATCACCAACTAAAATTAACTCGTTTTGATAGAACTGTTATGATGATGATATAATAGCCTCAAGGTTTAGGACTTATTTGAAACAAAGATTTTACTTTATTTATTTTTTTCATTTAACCTTAAAAAATATTATATATAATAAGAGTTATAGTGGTAATATAAATAATAATGACCATAATAGTAGTAATGAACTAATAATAATAATAATAATAATAATAATAATAATAATAACCATATGTTAGTCTTAAAGTCTTTTTTGAAGAACATCAACTTGATTAAGTACTTGTTAATTAACTATTTTTAAAATAATTTGAGGGTTTGAAATTATAAGTATAAGGTGTTAGTAAAACATATATATATATATATATATATATGTATATATATATATATGTATATATATATATATATATTGAATGCGGAGAAACATCATGATTTTTCTTTAAAAATAATAATAATAGAAATATGTATGTTTGATGAGTATGTAGGGGCTAAGTAGGGGTGTAAGGCTATGAGTGAGCTACAAGTAGTCAGAGGATGCACTTTAAGATGTTGCATGGCGAAACAAGTTAGGCCTTTTTGAGTATTGTGGGGGTACTCGGGTCACTGCAATGATAGAATGCTTGAAGTACGAGCATAAGGCATATAGTTGGGATTGATGGTTGGGTAACAGGTTGTGGGAATATGTGATGTTGAATATGTATAGGTTTTTGGTAAGCGGTAGTGGCTGAAATTATCACATTTATATGGTAATGGAGTGGTGGGATTTACACATGTTATACAAAGGGTGTGTCCCGTGCCAAGCTTTTTGTTGGGGTATGTTTGAGTGTACAAGAGCTGTGTTAGGTTTTGGATCGGTTAAAACATAGTTATTGTATCTACTGTCATGGTTAATACGGGTTTTGATGGGTTTTGGGTCATAGTTGGGATCACGGTGGCCAATAGTGTGATAATATGAGTTATCACTTTGCGAGTTGAGTTTTGAGGGTGACTTCGAGGAAAACAAGAAGACATGCTACGAAACGTGAATGAATTGCGTGACAAGAGACGTAAATATGAAATTCGTTCTAACGACCGAAAGAAACATCAAAATCAATCTATATAAATCTTTAAAGAAAAAAAATAAAGAAATAAAATCGCATGAAACAAAATTCGAAATCGAAGTTGAAATGTTCATTTCATAAAAAAAATCTCACAAATCTTTGAATGGCAACGTTGAAATATATCAAACTTAGTATGAGTAATGAAATCGAATTGAAATTCTACACCATAATAGTAAATGAATATAATAATAACATAATGGAACTAAAACTCGACTATTCATGTATCACTATAACTTTTCAAAGTTTAAATTTTAAATCGTAATAATAAATGAATATGTATAAAGAAAATAATCGAATTGAAACTCGACAATTCATGTATCACCATAACTTTTCGAAGTTTCAATTTTAAATTGTATTAATAAATGCATATTTAAAGAAAATAATCAATTTGAAACTCGACAATTCATGTATCACCATGACTTTTCGAAGTTTCATTTTTTAAACCGTAATAATAAATAATGAAAATGAGTTGAAATTTGACTATTCTCGTATTACAACACAAAAAAATATCAAAATACGTAATCAAATCGAACCAAACGCTAGGTATTCGTGTATCACCATGAGTTTACAGTCTTTCAGTTAAAACATATTGTAAAACATCGGAATCACACGTCGCATGAACCACTATGACTTGTGTGACATCCTTAGGAGTGTAACCATATTCCTTTTCACAAAGAGGACATGGTCACGTTTGAAAGCTTAAAGTTTTAATCCGTACGGCGTTTGGTGTGGTACATTTTGGCCTAATAGGTTTCACGCCGTTTCCGAACTCTCCAGGTAAGCAACCAGGTCCCGCGTTTGACTGGGATTTGTGCGCATTGCTTATCCATGGGTTTCAATAACCTTGGTGTCAAGAGTTCGGAAAACAAGCACGTTCCCCCTTTCAGTTACTACATACCCGCCATGTAGAATCATCTTTAAGAAGAAGAAATATCGAAAAACCAAAGAAGATCGATTTATAAAAAATGTTTGAAAATCTTTGGTTTAGGCCATAGAATCATCTTTAAGAAGAAGAAATATCAGGAAACCAAAAGAAGATCGATTGTTGAAAAAAATGGTTGAAAATCTTTGTTTTAGGCATGTAAGGCCCCGTTATCGGTGCCCTACACTGGACGTTGGATTTAGTCATAAACACCGTTCATAATATCAGAGTTAATTAAAACATTTGCGGAATATCAAAAACATTCATCCATATATTACATAACCATCGTTTCTTGTCTTAAAAAGCATTCGAATCATTTAATCATAAAAACATATCTTTTAAATAACATAACATTTCATTTAGATGCTAGTATCTTCAATTCCATGCCATGTGCTTCCCCTCAAGCGAGCTGCCTCATTCTACTCACCTGCGTGCATACTAAAAGTCAGCTACGCTGAGTGAGTTCTAGTTAATCATACAACATACAATCTGTTCACATACTTGCATACATGCCTGAAGGTGTGTACATCATTCATACTTTACTTTACATGCATAACTATCATACTACTTAAAGAGCCTTCCGCCCTATAACCTCACATATATTATAAGGGTCTGTCCCCAACGTCACAGATATTATTAGGGTCTGGTCCCTATCCTCACATATATTGTTAGGGTCTGGTCCCTATCCTCACAGATATTATTAGGGTCTGGTCCCTATCCTCACAGATTTTATTAGGGTCTGGTCCCTTTGTTTTGTGAAACTGTATCATACATGTCTTTACATACTTTCCTTAGAATACGTGCAATATCCTAAGATCGTTCACGCACTATCAATATAACATACATAACATACATACATCATTCGTACATCATACATATCAATCATATCTTTATCTGCCAACTGACGGTACATGCAATATTCGAAGATCGTTCACGTACCATAACATGCATAACATACATACATCATACCAGGCATACACTTACCACTTAAGGTAAGTGTATTAACTATCACATCGAGTAAGCACACATCCCCGAAAACATAACAAGGAAGTGGGACTAGAACTCACTTGAAAGCGGTTACGTTCACCGTTAATAGTTATTCCCTTCTTTAGCTGTTCGCGACTAACTGTATAACAATTTCACGTATCAATTATCTATCGCTACCCATAAATTAATAAAGTTCAATGGCTATTTTGTAATTAATTCATTCTTTTTCTAAGTCCAGAGATTGTTCTGTCATTTCATTAAACTTCTAGTTCGTTACTTGGTTCTTTAACAAATTGGTTTGTCATAACGAACTGGTTCTTGTAACGAATTGAACCCTCTAACGAACTGGTCCTTTAAACGAATTGGACCTTATAACGAACTGGTCCTTTGACAAATCAGTCCATATAACGAACTGTCCATATAACGAATCAGTCCATGTAACGAATTGGACCTTCTAATTCGTTATCTCTGTTAACGAATGGTCATAGCGAATCATGGGTATTTCGTTATCTTTTCCATAGCGAACTAAGACACGAACTAAGGCTAGTTCGTTAAGCTTCCATTAACGAATCGTTTGACGAATCACCCCTAGTTTGTTAACTCCCCGTTAACGAATTAGGGTTAGGTCATAGAATGTCAGACATTCTCTGACATATCATTAACCTCGTACGCCGTTTTCCGGCGCCGCTGTCGCCGGAAAAACGTGATCTCACTTGTTTTGCACCATTTTTCACTGTTTTTCGTCCCGTTCGATCCAGATCTGAGCTAGGGTGACCCCTAAGCTCATCTTAGGTTCGGTTTATACCCGATTCCACCCGGATCTCGTGACTTTACCGGTTCAACGGCGTCGGCTCGTCGTTTCGTGACTAAATCTAACGGATTTGAGTTCATACAACATCCTACTATTATTACCTTGGATCGGGATCGGCTTTCTATCTTGGTTCGGCTAGAGAAAGGAGAGAAATTAGAGAGAGAGCTTAAGTGTGTGTTTTGGTGGTGTGTGAAATATGTGTAAATGAATGATAAATGGGTAATTAAGGTTTATATAATTATGGATCATGCGCTTAAGCCCATGGTCTTTCCTTCTTTCCCTCATAGCCCAAGTCCATAACCCATATCCATTTACCCAACACTAACCCGACTCATAATAACTCATATTTTCATTTTATTAACCGAAACTAGAAAACGGGATGTTACAAGGTATGAACCTTGGACTTGTGTATGATGTTTGTGTACATGAGGCATAAACAAATCAATAACCAAATAATGTGTATGGAACCATCAAATAGGGTCCACATAATTTCTAATCATGCAACCCTAAATAAATAAAAATAAGCTATAACTAACTAGGACACTACGTCTAATGTCCTATCTTATAATCATGGCTCTGATACCAATCTGTAACACCCTGGCTAAAGCGAAAACGCCTGAGTGTGACGTACAGATTGCTCAAAACACATGTGACACTATTAAGTGACAATATTATCATTAATTAATTTAAAAATCAAGTACACAAGTTTGGAAATCAAATAAATAAATACAAATAATACATATTAAAGCATCTTGTCCATTTGTTTGAATATCCTAATTACTAATGTCTTCTTCACATATTAACTTCTAATAGATGTGGCTGTAGCATACTTACAAAATAAAGTCAACTAAATGAATAGTTGGTGAGTTCACACAAGTTTTTATATAAGTACATAAAAATCTACAATTCCATGAACAAGTGTAAATGAGCAAGTAAGGTCCTTTCCAGTTGGGATTGTGCACCAGCGTACTCAGTTAAGCGCAAGTAAGGTTCTTTTCCATTCATAATAAAAAATTTCTTGAGTGCAAAGGGGGGCGTATGATCATACTTTCTTGAAGTAATCCATGTGCAAGTAGTTTTGAGCAAGTAACAAGTAAACACACAAGTCCATGTAGGGAATTGTAGTTTGTAAATAATGAATAAAAGAAATTGTAATGTTAATAGGATATATATGCTACCCCCAAAATAGTTAAAATGGTAAAAAGGGGGTGTGAGAAACTCACCTTTAAGATTAAAGACAACTTGAAATAATAACTGAAAGCGAGTTAACAAACCGAAACAGTCGAATCTCATGAAACTATAAGTAACAACGATGATACAAAATTAAGGACTAGCTAATGGGATTGTAAAGTTTAAAGAATACTAAATTAAATGAATAAACAATAATATAAAAACAAGGAAAAGATTAAAAAGGAAGATAAAATACAAAATCGGTTTTTGGACAGAAAACTGTTCTGTTTTGTTTAAGGTATTTAAAATGTCAAACAATTTTATTACAAATCAAGACTTTCCAGTCTGCTAAATTAGAATGTTTTGAACAACTTTCATTTAGAAAAGTTTCACAAATTCGTCCTAAATAGGCCAAAACAGCCATGTAAATCAGAGGGTACGAATCTAAGCACTGTTTATAAAATATTGATTGCGAATTCAACGAATAAATTAAAATGCGTAAAAATAGTTTTTAGAACCGTATTTCAATGAAGTGTATCATAGAATCTGGTATTGCACTTTTTCAGTTTGTTATGAATAAGATATGCCTCTTTCTTTGACAGCTTTATCTAATGTCAAAGTTGAAATATTGCTAGAAGCAATATTTTAACGATTTTGAAAAGGATTTTGATGAAATAAAATTATGGACTTTTTTGGATATGATTATATAACATTTATGAACATATATCATAAAAATACTTAGGTCCTTTGAATAAAAAATTAAGATTCAAAATAGATAAATAAAGATGTAAGAACGTTTCTAGTGTGACATTCGTGTAATCGATCATCTCCATGTGTTCTTTGTCTCATCCACCCTATAAACTATGGTGTATGGATTATATGGATTCCTAGACATGATTGTGTTATGGTCATGTGACCATTTGATTAACTAGTTTAAAAAAAATAATATAAATAGAAAAAATATGAAGAAGCCATGAATAATTAAAATCCTACCTTTGAAATGGAAAAATAAAGAAATAATTCACTTGAACTTTTAAAAGAGTGGAGTAAAGAATGAAAGGGGTGGGAGTGAGTTCTTATTTACACTAAAATGAGGATGTTACTCTTAAGAATATTTTAATGAAAAATTGATTAGGAGAGTGCTTTGGAGAAGGAAGTTTGACCAAAATTTAAATGGCGTGGGAAGATATTTTCATCTTTTAAAAATAAATAACTTTAGGTAAAAATAAATGGGAAAAAAATAAATGTGACATAACTAAACTAAAAGGATGTACTTTGATTATGCATCAATAATGTTATTTATGTGATATTTGAATAAATAAAAAAATCATGAGTGTTATAATATATATATATATATATAATAGTAATTGTTAATATTATTAAATAACTTTAGGAAAGAAGAACTATTACGTATGAAATATGTAACATATGGGTATTTGTATATTTAACCGAATCACATCGAAAATTTAAAATTGGTCGTGTTTTTGGGTTTGAAAGTTAACGAATGTTACATCCACTGAACCTCACATTAGGGCATTGGAGGATATATCTGATCTAGAAGATGATGAGGAAGGAGTGGAGGTTAAAGACAGAGAGGATGGACCAGTTTCACCTCAAATCCATTTATATGATGTGCATATGGAAAATATTCAGGCAAGAATGGAAGAACTGGAAAGACAGGATCAAGGATTTGTTAGCTTGATGGGTCACAGCTTTAAGTATGAAGAAATTAATGAATTATCATAAAAATATCTTGATTATCTGTTTGAAAAGTAGAGATATGAGATAAGTAAGAAAAGAGAACAAAAGAGAAAATTGTTAAATAAATATCATCTCACCTGAAACAAAAAAACTACTCTGATGAATAACTGAGTAAGATGAACTTTGAAAACTTGAATAATCTGTGCAAAGCTTTGAAAGCAAAAGAAGAAGAAGATGAAAAGAAAATACTTGAACAAAGAGCTATTGAAGAGCTGAAAAGAAAAGACAGTGTCCTAAGAAACTATGTAGGAAAAGTGGGATACTTGGTAAACATGAAATAAAGTTTGAACATGTTAAGATAATGTAAAAGAAATATGTGGAAGACATGTTCAGGGTTATATCCACATGAGTTCATGAAGATGAGAAAATTATTGTTGAACACATGAAACAAACGACAATGAAAGAGTTGAAAGGAAAAGGGGAAAAAGAAAGATACTTGCTGATAGAGCCAGAGCTAGAATAGAAAAAGAGAAGAAAGCCACCCTGTACAAAGCCAAAGAGCAATTGCATGAAAGACTAATGGAGGAAAAAGGAGTATCAAGTGACTTGAACAAGCTAACTGCTACTCAAAAAGCAGAATTATATAAGTTAGAATTAGCTAAATACAAGATGGAGTAGAAGAATCAATACAAGAATGAAGAACCATTAGCAACTCTTTCTTGGTTACTAAAGTGAAGAAAGAGCCAGTTCAATTTGAACTGAAGACTAAGCTAAAGCCATGGGAAGACAGTGAAAAGATTAACATCTTAAGCAAGTGATGCTGAAGAAAGGTATGCTAGCTGGGGTATTTGACAATCTAGGGCAGTCACAGTTAAAAGATTTGTTTGACGAAGAGAAAATATACTTTGATGAAGTAGAAGATGAAACAAAGAGGATTATGTCATTACAATTAAGTCCCAAAAGACATGCTGCTAAGAGACCAAGATCACCAGCAAAGGAACAAATGGACAATGAGACTATTGAAATGATAAAAACTCTCTCCAAAGAAGGTATTGACTATATGTCCATGATTATGATGAGCAAATACAAAATCATACAACTTTTTGAATGAAGGGGACATGTAAGAAGGCCCAAAAATCAAAGACAATATTCATCAAAGGCTTCCACATCTAGAGCTACCATTCCTTCCACTAGATCCAACTATCAAAGAGAACATAGACCACCAACAAATATGGATCTACCAAAGAATCTATACTATGATTCTAGGACTAAGACACTGAAAATGATAATGAAAAGTGGTTTACTCAAAACGATTAAATTCAGGGATGATTTTAGGGAGTCCAATAGAGAGCAACTGGAAGAGCTAGCAAGTCTGCATCTCTTTGACTATCAACAAAGGGAGATTTGTTGGGCAACAAAGGAATGATCTATCAGAATACCTGAAAGAACAAGCTACGAAAGGATTTTCTTTGTTGAACAAGAAAAGAAAACCGGAATACACTGAAGCTGAAAAGACTAAAAGGCAAAGGAGATTGAGTGACATAAGAATGACAGAACTATCATTTGGCAAGCCCAAGAAAGTTACTAATCCCTATGCTACCATGAAAGAGTGTATAAGTATGAGAGGAAAAATGAGCAGGCCAACTCAGAGGTGCAAAGAAATGGAAGAATATCTCAGATACACTTCGAAAAGAAGACAAATTGCTTCATTTTAAGAAACTCTAAGGGTGTGATTTGGAATATCTCCACATGGATGACCTTCATGACATCATGAGATGGAATCTTCCTAGTGAACATCCATTCCATGTGGAGATATCAATTTTTCAACATAAAGTTGTTGCTGTTAGACTTGATAGAAGAACTAAAGGAAGAAGAAGCTCAAGGAGCTAATTACTTTTGGTTATGTTTTTGATTTGTAATGTCCTTGTGACAGAATTTTGAATTCGTAATATTTTTCTTTCAAGTAATGTAATTTACTACTTTTAAGAATTTGATGTGTATTTTAGACAAGTGTATGTATTCCACAAGTGTTTTGGTGCATCTGAGTTTGTTCCAATCTAGGGGAGATTGTTGGAATCAAGATTTGATCAAGGAAGATTGGAATCTTCTCAACCTCCTCAACAAATATGCCAAGTATGGAATACGAGCAAACTAGGCACTTCGAGCAAGCCTAAAACTTTCAAGCAAGTTATCTTACATCGAGCAAGGTTATCTTCTGGAATTCTTCTCAGTGTTTAGTTCGAGCAAACTACACTTCATCAAGCAAGGTTGTTCTTCAGTCGAGCAAGGTTTGTTTCAGAGCAAACTCTTGACTTAACCAAGCTTAAACCAAGTAATTGGGTGGGTTGATCAAGGTTTCAATAATGGTGATCTCAAGCACACTTGTAGAAGGTTAAGGAATTATAATAAGGGCTTCTATGAGCAATGTTCAACCTAGAGCAAGCTACAGTACCACCAGCACACTTAGTTTGCTAGAATAAGTTATCAACAAAAGGTTGAAGAGATCAAGAAGAACAAGTTTGCTCATAGGATATTATCGAGCAAAGTTTTATATTAACATGAAGATTGAAGTCTTCTTGAATAATGTTTTCCAATATTCTAAGTAAAGCTTGCTCGAAGAACTGTTCCAGCACACTTATGGATTACAAGGTTTGCTCGACAAAGGTAAAAGCTTACTCAAAGACCTGTTTACACTTGTAATAATTTTGAATACGTTTGAATATGTTTTTAACAATCATTAAGGTTTCTAGAAGGTGTCAAGTGTGCCTATTTAAGGAAAGTTTAGGTCACATTTATGACAACGGTGATTGACGGCAGATTAGACTTTCTTAGCATAAAGAATATCTTTGTACGGAAAGTAGCCTAACCTGACATTCCACCTAGAAAACCTAAGTTATTCATTCGTATTATGAATTAATATCAATGGAAATCTTTTGAGTGTCTTGTGTATTTGTCATACTTATGTTCTTTGAGCAACGTCTTGAGTACTATTGATTCCGCCTTTATTATTCTTAGGGTTTTTACATTAGTATATTCGTAACCATCTTGCCAACATTAAGTTGTTGGTTACGTGGTTGATAGTGATAAAACCGATCCTGACGGGGTTTGAGGGCACATAAGACACCAAGCTGGCATGGACCACCCACTGACCAAACCTACTCCTCGAAAGGCATGCAAGTGGTCTTTAGGTTCTTGGGTTCAGTCGTATTTTTCAATGGTGGTAGGATACCGAAGTTTAGGAGGTAGGGCTTCCTCGGCGATACACTTGGTGAACTTGGAAACATCTGAGGTGTCTGAAGGACGATATGGGGTTTCTAAGGCATTCGACTTAACATTCTCTTTGCCCTTAGCCGTAGATAAGAAAGTGGCTAATGACTCAAGCAATGAGTTTGAGCTTTTGTCAGGTGCATCTTCTGACCCACCTTATTTCACTTGATCTATAGTTACGAATGAGAGTCGTGCTCTAACAGGCATCAATTTATCTTTTTTCTCTTGTTCCGCCAAACATGCTTTTAAGGCGTCCCTGTGAGATCCAACAAACTTCGGGGTCACCTTCCACCATTCTTTAGTGTTTTATTCGATTTCTACTTCATTCTCTCCGTTTCGTCATTTTTCCATTTCGTATTCGATCAACACCAGACCATCATCTCTCTAGACATCTAGGGAGATGTGGGTGGTGTCTAACTCTACGTGTTTAATTACTGAGCCGTCATCGCCTGATCCGGAAGGAAACATATGTGGTATTCCCTTCGAGCTGCGATCATCCAGTCATCTTTCAAGATTTTGGTGAAACTCTCAATCAAGTAAGTCCCACGGATGGTGCCAATGTTGGAACCCAATATGAATTAGTGATTTAAGTGTGCATTTGAGTTCAAGAAGTGAACTGAGAGAATGTAAATAAGAGAAAGTAAAAGATGTTCTTATTTAATCTTTGCTTGTCTTACAAAGTATCCCATCCCTTCCCTTATATAGAGGGGGAAATGAGGTCAAATTACCTTATGGATCCTTTCTTGATCTCGTGTGAATGGATTCCTTCCGTTGGTTCTTTGGATTCCTCGTTGGGTCTTCCCTCTCCTCTTATTATTCGTTGTATTTCAATCATGTCTAGGAGACATGCTCTCCTTGAGCCTCTCAGCCAAGCCAGCCAACAGTGTCTATCATTTCTTGATGGGACTTGAATCTGATTTTATTCCTTCTTTTTTATTTCTTTATTAGGCCTTCATGGGCTTCTTCTATCAGCCACTTAAAGTCTTCCTTTGTGGGTCACCTTCAAGGCCCATTTCGGAGGTAACCTCTTTAGCTAACAATTTTTATCATTACATTTTCTTTGTGGTAGGTCGGATTTCATATTGTGATGTCACTACACTGCAAATTCAAATTATGTTTCATGTTGGAGGTACTAATTCAAGCAATTAAACTATTTGTATATGAATCTTTTTATGCTGAAGTGATATTTGTTAATATGCGTTATATTTCAGGAAATCATGCTATAACGTAAATAAGGTCGTAAATAAGGCTATTGTTATTCCCGATGTGGAAGTTGAGTCACATGGATGCTCATACATTCCATCATTTGAAAGTCATCAGGTCACATGATTATATATTATCTAATACTATGTCTACTTATAATTCGCACTTACATTTATTAACTAATTCTCATTTTTTTTTGTTTTATACAGGATTCATTGGCTCATTTTTGTTGTAGATGAAATGCAAAAAGTTTATATGAAAGAATTATGTCCTGCGCCTGTGCATTCATGTATTGTGTATGTTTAATTTTTTGCATCTACTATTTGCTTATGAAATTACATTAATTTTAGAAATCTTTGCAGATGTATTTTCCTTATGATGATAATGAGAGTGATGATAATGTTTAAGAGAAAGTTGATTTAAACAACGATGCAAATCTTGAAAAGAGGTACATCTATTTCTTAATCTGTGACGCAATTTTACACGCTTCAGATTTGTTTGTTGGTTAAATCTCAATATAAGAATTATAATTATGCATTTCCTTTAAACAAAGACGGTGACACGAGTGTAGCTAAATAAAAGGGCTAAAAACAAAGAAAAAATGAAGATGGAAGCAGAAGAAAAAATAGAGAAAGGAGTTCTCTAAAGACCTTAACAGATTGAACTATTTTCTTTTACCCATATTTGTTGTGCATTATAGTTCCAGTTTCCTTATATTTAGGTTCAAATGTTCTATGCAGCTTAAAGATATAATTGATGAAACAACCATTGACGATGAAGGAACAAGGAACAAACATCTTCTCCTCTAAACAAGGTAAATCACGCCCACCACGTTTAGTGATGACGTGGGTACCCTTACCCACCTACAAGCTTAATAATAGAAAAGCAGCTCACAAGCAGGGAAGCTTATGGACAAAAGAGCAACAACCATAAGCTGCCAGATTGGGAAGTTTGACACTTGCCCAATATGTCTCTTAAGTTGACCAAGAAGCTTATGCTACAGTAATATCAGAAAAAGTCATAACTGTTCAAAAGCTGACACCTGCCATAAAGTAAAAGCAACTACAAGGCAAATTAAAGCTGAGTGTAGGTTACACGAAAATGGCATCTGCCTAGTCTGCACAAGCTGAAAGAAGAGCTGACCTTTTCTACTTAAGAAGATTCATCTTCCTCGAAGAAGCTTCTAAACTGCCTATAAATAGGACATCTCACCAAAGGTATTTTCTCATTCTCATTCACCCTATTCTTTCTAAACTCTCTCTACATACTCCTATTATATCTCTCGTATTAGATCCCTAATTCTCACGTCGGAGGTTGATCGTAGGAGGCCCACTACCGCCATACTCTCTTTGTGTGATATATCCATTGTAGCAACAAGTGGCGCCTACCGTGGGGCTAGCGCTACTTAGAACAACAATTCTGGTTTCTTTAGCTCCATTATTCTTGATTATTTTTTATGGCTGAAACGAGTAGTTTTAATCAAGGTGTTCCTACGAACGATGACCGGCCGGAAAACAGCTTCTTGATGGAGGAAAAAGTTGGTCGTAGTTCACCGGAAATGAGCAGGCCTTTGGTCACGTCTTCAGGATCCTTTGAGTTTCAAACTCCACCCTCGTCTAGAAGTGGAACATTCTCCCCAAGAAGTGATTTTCTTCTTCTGGTGGAAAGAATAGATATGACGCCGAAGGATGTTAATGGAATTTTCTCCAGCTTAGGGAGCTGGTAAATAATTATACTCAAGAAGAGCGAGCTAAGGGGATAAGGATGAGGTTGGATTATAATGAAGAATCCGAGGTCACACTTTCCCCACGCCTCGTCCACTAAACATAAGTATAGCTTCTCATTCGAGAAGAAACACTCAAGGACCTGGCAGCTCGCAGATAGGGGAGTACGAAACCACAAGCTCCCCTAGGGAAATGGTAAGCCTCACAGCTTCACCCATAACCCCTAACTAAGCAAGAGAATTCACTATGGAGTAGCTTCTTCAAAGCTCACCCGTTGTGGTACCTCCTCCAACAAATACTTCCCTAGCAAAAGCTTTAATGTCATTACCCTCGGCAAGAAGCATGATAACAACACCTATGGTACCAACTACATGCTCCATGCCTCAAGCTTACCAACATTCAGGTTTCATGCTACCCGGTATGACATACCATCATATGGCTGCCTTAATGATGTCTCAATATGGTCAAACATGGCCAAGAAGCTTACCATGGAAAGCTTCTCAAGGCTTCTCAGCCGTGAACCATCCCATGGCAACTCAAGCTCCAAACATCATCACCACTGATATAGACAACTTGACACACTTGGAACGTTACCAACCATATAAGCCGTCAACTTTGTCATGCTTCTTGGAACAAATAGAAAACTTTGTGTTCCAAACGAAAATCATGATGCCGGCTAATGTCAAGACCTATAATGGAACAAAAGATCCCGAGGATCACCATCAAATCTTCACTGGATCAGCTACCATGGATAGATATAAAAACGCGGAGTGTTGTCACATGTTCATGCAAAATTTGTTGGGACCAACCAGACTTTGGTTTAACACCCTTCCAGCAAGAAGCATAGCTTACTTTGATGACTTGTACCAAAGCTTCTTGACCAACTTCACCCAACAGAGAAGGTGCACCAAAAAACGCATCTGTCCTACACCAAATCAGGCAGAAATAGCACGAAGACCTCCGAGT
Source organism: Bidens hawaiensis (assembly GCF_021521415.1). Lineage (NCBI taxonomy): Eukaryota > Viridiplantae > Streptophyta > Magnoliopsida > Asterales > Asteraceae > Bidens > Bidens hawaiensis. Next base: position 4,049,503 of record NW_027491020.1, on the reverse strand, counting down.
CTTCATGGATAGGTATAAAAAAATAATGCTTTAATTATAGCGATGCTTCAGAGAAGATGTGTGTGTCCGGCTACATGAATCCATAAAGGCAAAGAAGCTGGTAATAAGGTTCCATGAAAACATTCCCCAAACCGTGAAAGAAGCATTCGAGAGAACAGAAGCTTACCTTCGAGGGGAATAAGCCTTAGATAACCAAGGGCTAAGAAAAGTGGCCAAAGAAAGTGGAGAAGCTACCCCTCAGAAGGGAAGAAGCCTTGTTTCCAGTCCTTTTTTGAGAAGCTCCGACAGAAGTACCACGAGCATAGAAGGTCTGATGACGTTTGCAATTCTTCACGACATCAAAAACCGCAAGAGAAAGAGAAGCCGATCTCCTACGTGTTAACTAAGACAACACAAGAAATCCTGGCCTCCGAGGAGGTCAAGCACAACTTTCGTCCTCCCCGTATACTATCCAAGCCAACAAACAAACGGGACACGAGCAAGTTTTTTGCATTCCACTATGGCATTGGCCACCACACCAATGGTTTCCAATTAAAGAAGCGTATTGAAGATGTCGTTCAAAGCGGTGAGTTAGCTCATTTTCTCAAGGATCCTAAAGAAGGTAAAGGAGGCGGAAATAAGGTGTTAGGGCTAAACATGATTCAGATTTTCATAAGGAAACGAAAGCTCGCATGGAACCAACAAAGCATATGCTTCCCTCCGAAACCCCTTCCCCACCAACACCACCACGACAAAGTCACAACTCCAGTCATTGTAGAAGCTAAGCTTAATGGCTTTCCCATTTATGGAGCTTATATGGACTGTGGGGCGGAAACGGAGGTTATGTATGAAAGATGTTTCTTGAATCTCCCTCAAGAAATCAAGAATCAACTCCAACAAACCAACAACTCTCTTAAAAGTTTCACTGGAGAGAAGGTAGTTCCCCTAGGGAAGCTCACCTTAGATGTTCGGTTGAGAGACGGGGACCTCTCTCGAGTTGAGAAGTTTACCTTCCCAGTGGTTAGGTACCCATCCAACTATAATATACAAATTGGAAGTACTGGAATCGCTACTTTCAATGCAGTAGTATCCACAGCCCATGGCATGATGAAATTCCCCACCACGGGAGGAATAGCCACGATGGCACCAACACAAGAAGCTTTACTCATAGCTGTCGTAGGAGAATCATGGAATCTCAATGAAGACATAGAAGATGACCTTGTCCAGGAAATAAGCATCAATCCAACTTACCCTGAACAAACCATCAAAGTCAACAATAAGCTTCCCACTCATACCATGAGTAAGCTAAATAACTTTATTACAAAAACGTAAAGATGTTTTCTCGTGGTGTCCAAACGACATGACAGGGGTTCCAAGGGAATATGCTGAACAACATCTCACCCACACATAAACCATTCGCTCAAAAGAAGAGAACCCTGGCAGTTGAAAGAAGCTTAGCTGCCTGCAACGAGGGAGACAAGCTTGTTAAAGACGATATACTTCGAGAGGTAAGATATCATTCTTGGATTGCTAACCCTGTTATGGTTAAAAATTCTGATGGATCTTGGCAAATGTGTGTGGATTTCAAGGATCTTTACAAAGCTTGTCCCAAGGATAGCCACCCCCTACCAGAGATCGACTGGAAGGTAGACTCCCTTACGTGCTTCCAATACAAGTGCTTCTTGGATTCTTACAAGGGCTACCACCAGATCTTGATGTTGAAGATGAAGAAAAGACCGCATTCCACACTGATAAGGGAATCTTCTGTTACAAGAAGATACCCTTTGTCTTGTAGAATACCGGAGCTGCACACCAACGTATGATCGATAACACCTTCTCGAATCAAAATGGGAAGAACATGGAAGCTTATGTTGACGACTTAGTCATAAAAAGTAAAAGTGAGAAATGTGACACCCGGCTAATAATTAGCCTACACCGCGACTAATATAATTGTGTTTATGTAAATAAAATAATGTAATAAATATGTGATATTATTTTAGTCCAAAACTCCAAAAATATTTGAGATATATTTTATTAAGTTTGAAAAAGTCCATTTTTGTCGCTTAGCAAACACTACGCAAAATGACATTGAGTGACGACTTAGAAACGGATAGAATCCCAAACGTGTCTAAATAGCCTTGAAAAATTAAAATACGTATTAAAGTAGTCGAGACAATGTATAAACTTAATTTTAGAAGGCTCGAATCGCAAAAATTGCAAAATAAGTAAACCGAGTGTCGGTGGACGAATCGTTAAGGACCCAACGTCAACTATTTCCTAAATTAGTTTCTTAGGCTTGTATTACCTAGAATACAATTTCGTTCAAAGTCTGACAAAAGTTATTAGAAACAGGATTCGTTTGATTATCTAAAATTCGTTAGACGTTAAAATGGAAACTTAAGATTATTGATTAAACACCTATGATGTGCTAAAAATAGTCAATTAAATCTTAACTAAATTAGACAGGTAATAAAAACTAGACCTAAGACTCAACTACACAAAACACCGGCAAGTGAACCGATCAATGGTAGTAATGCTAAGTAAGTCCAGAATATCGAACCCACAAGACTCTATAAATTACGTTAATTAACTAATTAGACTCGACTTACAACATGGCTATTTATTATAATGTTTGAAGTGGGTTTTTAGACTAATATTAAACTAAGAAAGTAAATAAACAAGTAAACTGGAAACAAGCAATAAATCACAAGATCGAAACCAATAAGAGAAGGAATCTACCTAGGTAAGAATTCCATGTATCAACAATCATCAAGCAATGGACAATCAATTATGATATGGAAACTGATTTCAAAATATATTCCTCTAAGAAACCCTATAGGACCCTCAATCGCATCAAGTAAAATCCTAAAGAATGAATATTAGATTATTAAGCAATCAGTTGGATTGATTTCTTCACAGTCGTCAATTAGAGTTAATTAATAGTATCTAAAGCAAGCAATCTTACAAAACACTAAACCCTAGATAACTTGATAAACTTATTATAACATCATGAATAAGGATCAACACAATAACCAAGCAAGAATTATGTCACTAATCTAGCCTAGAATGCGATTGACCAAGACACATGAACAACTCCTCACCTTACAGCTATTGGAAATTAGCAGAACATTTAAAACCCTAACCAACTATCAACAAGCTTCTATGATCTAACAGGCCTATTCAATCACTATAATCAAAACACCAAGTAATGATTAAACATCAACCCTAAATCTAAAGAACACAATCAAGAGATAAAAGATCTATGTGAAGTAATAGTTAACAATCAATCAAGATAATAAATACTCATATGCATCATGAAAGCAAAATCAAGTCTTTACTATTAAATCGACAAATCCATAATCAAACAATAGTCCAAAGCAAGAATCAAGCGTCAAACATGTTCATCAAACCTAGGTAGACATGAAGTCTAGCCTAGCATAGTCATAATTAAAGACAAATAACTAAAACAAAGAAAACAAAAGAGAATCATGATAGATAGTGAACAAGGATAATGAAAAAGAACGAAAGAACCCTTCTTAATCGACCCTTGAACACTCGTATGAAAGCTCTATGATCTTTAATGTAATCAACCTCCAAAAACCCTTCTCTCCAGATCGGCTGCCAACAAGTGTTCTCGTCTAGGTTTATAATGAGATGTTTATATAATAAGAACCGGGCTTGGGCTGCAATTTTTGGCTGGACAGAGGATGGAGGCACCGTGCGGCCTCCCTTGGCCTCACCTCTGCGTGGTGCGGCGTGGCTAAAGAGGGGCTAGGATATTTTGCTTTTTATTTATTATATAAACATGCTAGATCTTGATAAATTTCTTTCTTGAACTCCAAGCAACGATGAGAACTTCTAGAACTTGTTTTTCCTTGATCACCAAACCATAAACCTATAAAGAACATAACCAAAACATTAGTGATGTAATCAAGTAACCATAGAATCATTGACGAACAAACACGAACTTAAACTTCACGTGAAATGATAGAAATAATTAGATTTAACAAGCAAGACACCAAAAGATTTAAAACACGATAAACATATAATAAACTTGACTCAAAACCCAAATTAATAAAATATTTACAAAACACGAACTAAACCGAACTCAAAACCTTAAATACATAAAACTTTACAAGGGATTCAAGATGTATAAATAGATGTATATCAACCTACTTACTAACCCAAACCCATGTGCCACCACCAATTGATTTATCCCATTGTTTAATTTCTTAAAACCAATGGCCACCCATGGTTTTACTTGTAAAACCATGTCCTCCTCACCCTATATATATATATATATATATATATATATATATATATGCCCACACACACATCACAAACACACCATCACATACTCACATTCAAATCACCACACACACATTCAAGTTAGATCAAGAGCATGGTGGAGTTAGGCTTCTAGGAAGAAGAATTAGGAGGAAGGATCATCACACTCACAGCCATCTCATTCTCATTAGATCTTCAATAACAAAAGTAAGTTTATAACTTAATTTCTATGGTTAATTTGGTTAGAATAAGTGTTCTTGGGTTGAGATTGATCTTAGAGATTGAAAATTTTGGATGCTTATGTGTGTATATGTGCTGTGAGTATGTGTGTATGTGTAAAGGGAAGTATTAAACCCACCCATACATGCATACATTCATCCTAAAGGTCATATTTTGATTGTTAAGATTGATTAGAAATCTTGTTGGATTACTTGATAGTTTGGTATAATCATAGATAAAGTTATTGTTAGGGTTTGTAGTTAGAATGAAATCTGGATTGATTATTGATCATTAGCTTGTTAGTAAGGACTTGGATTATTGAGAAATTGTTGTTAGAGATAAACAAAACAAGAGTTTGTTCATAATTGAAATTTGGGGATTTTTGGGTTTTGGATTAATTAGGGATTTTGGATGGATTGTTGAATCAAGAAATGATATGGAATAATTTATTTGAAAATAATATAGGATATATGATAGAATCAATAGTTGGTACTTGAAGATTAACAAAGATTGTTATAGTTGCTAATTAAGCAAACTCTAATTTAATAAAAGTTGAATTTTTTATTTCGATATGGATACGTGGCATGAATGTGTTTGATATGTGATGAATTGAATACTTGAATTAAGATAGAATGCATGATTAAAACGATGGACTAGTTAACACATTGATGGAACTAGCAAACAACTTACTAAATAAGGAAACTTTGTTGAATGACAAATTTAAAGAAAAAAACTGGATAGAACACTTAGGATGCATGAAACCATATCAAACTAATTTAATAAATTAAACTTAGAATTGTACTTAATAAAATTTGAAAGATTGAATCAGATAGAATTATCAAAAATTAAAAGTTACTATAATAGGAAACTTTGTTAGTTAAACACTTGAGAAATTCATAATTTGATTGGTTAATGAACTACTTGAACTTATACATAAATGATATGATGATTTTAACCTGGACATTTAGGTATTAATATGATATTTGTTCATATAAAAATAACAAAACTTGATTAGTAACATTATTAATAAACTTAGAATATGAACTAGAAACTTGAAAATTAGGGTTAAACGTGTCTTGTGAAATGATTTGATCAAAACTGGAATTTATGGTGAATTATGTGTTATTATATATGTGATTAGTCCATAAGATGATTAGTGTAAACTTGTTCAACTTATTTGACTTGTCGGTAACGTTAACGGTCGAAAAAGCGGCTTTTTAAACGAAACCGACACAACTCTTAGGGACTCTTTTAGAACAGCCCCTAAAGTTATAAAATATACTCATATATAAAATAATATAATATATGGGAAAAGTAAAAGATGATAAAACTTAGTCCTAAACGGTTCGTGTCGGTAAACCGACACAAAAACTTTAAAAGTTGCTATTTTTAGAAAATATTAACAAAAATGAAAAATAATATATTTTCACAAGTTAACTTATAAAACTTGATTAATATATATGTAGCAAGTATATTCCATTATTTATAAGTTACACTTTAAACGGAAAATCGAAACGGTTCATTTTAAATATAAAAACCAACAACCGGCAAAACCGACGAAACCGACAAGAATTATGAAAAATAAAAGATTAATATTTTCTTACAAAAAAAAACTTTACAACAACTGAAACTTAAAATATATTATATATTTTAGTTGTTTATTTATTGACTTAGTTATTTAATAGTTAACAGGAAACCAAACTATGTGTACTCGTTAACATTATAAGAACTTAATTGCTTATGTGCTTGTGTGGACACTAGATTAAGATTAATAAACTAAAAGGATGTTATAAAAACTAAAACCAAGTTTTTATTAACAAAACGTGTACTAAAATAGGACACACAAATTTTTGGAACGAAAAGCTTCAAACCGTGAGTTTCTCTATTGACCCCCCTCGTTTTTAACATTAATTGATTTAATCGATATTTAATTGTGTTTTAGGGGGAAATCATATTCCTCTTTTCATATGGAATTAATTTGATATTATATAGGCATTTTATTTTACAAACTGTGTCTAATGCGGGATGAGTCTAGTTGGCTAAATAATTGTTAACCGAATTAGTAAGGGCACAGAAATATGGGTAGATCTATCGGGGTGACCCCCCCCCCCACTTCCAATCGCGTTGGGTTAAAAGTAGGTATATTTTGAGTATGGTATGTATCGAGTTATCAACTATGATAGTCATGCGTAATGTTGTATTCTTTGCTCGTCTACAACATCACAATTTTTTTAAGAAGTAAAATGCCTATTATTTTTGTGATGTAATGACGGTAGATCATTACACACGGATTGGTGTTATAATGGTGGTAAGCCATTAAGCACGGGATGTTCTAATATAACTCGGGGTGTAGTGACGATTACACACGAATTGATATTGGATATAATGACAATTGATCATTATATGGATGTTGTTTTCGATTCATATATATATATATGGACTAGTTTTGTTATAAAGGGAAACTCACCAACACATCGTGTTGACCGTTTTTTTAATATGTTTTTCAGGTAATTAAATGGAGTATAGAAGCTTCGTGAAGAGCGCGGGCAAATAGCGACGTGTGTTTGAATGAAAATTATTGGCTTTACGTTGAACTTGCAATTTGAATAAAAATCGTGTAATATGACACGTGTAATGACTCTGATGGTTAAATAAAGTTCAAGTTTCGTATGAAATGTATACTTAAATATGATTGGCTAAAACGGCGTCTGTCACCACCCGAAACACTTGGTCAAAGTCTTCCGCTATTTAAATTAAGGTTTTTGGGGTGTGACAAAAAAGACATGTTTAATGACATTGAAGAAACATTCCAAAATCTTAGAAGCATCAACATGAATAAGGTAAATTCTTGGGTCATTTAATTGATGAACAAAGCATAAAAGCTAACCTAAGTAAGATACAATTTGTCCTCAATTTACAATCTCCAAAAACAAAGAGGGAGGTTCAAAGCCTCAATGGTAAGATTGTTGCACTCAAACGATTTCTTTCGAAATCAACAGAAAAGACTTTACCCTTCTTAGAAACTTTAAAGAATTGCAATGAAAAGAAAGATTTTCAATGGAATAGTGAGGCAGAAGCAGTATTTAGCTTCCTTACCCGCTCTAGAAGCTCCTCAACCAGGATAAATAGTCATAGTTTACCTTTCTGTAGGAAGGGAAGCTATCAGTTCAGTGCTTATAGTAGAACACGATAAGGCTCAAATTCCAATCTACTGTATCAGCAGAGCACTACAAGAAGTTGAAGTTAATTACTCACCAATCAAGAAGCTAATCCTAGCACTCTTTTAAACAGCCAAAAGGCTAGGAAGGTACTTTCAAGCTCATCAAGTGAAGGTGATCATAGACAAGCCTATAAAGTCCATCTTGGAAAACCCAGAGATAGCGGGAAGGCTAGCCAAATGGCAATCGGCTTAGGTGAACACAACATAGCATACAAGCCTAGAAAGGCAATCAAGGCTCAAGTCTTAGCCGATTTTCTAATTGAAACACTAGAAGAACCTATGGAGGTGAACGAGTTGGAAGAAGGTGAACCTGCCATCCCCTTGGGGAAGTGGACACTCTACACTGATGGAGCTTCGAGTATAGAAGGTTTCGAAGCTGTTCTAATAGTTATATACCCCCAAGGAACCGAGTATACTTATGAGCTCCGACTAGAGTTCCCTTGTACAAAAAATGAAGCCGAATACGAGGCTTTAATCGCAGGGCTTCGCCTAGCAAGAGTGATGAAAAGCCAAGACTAAGTGCTTTTGTTGATTCAAGGTTGGTCGCAAGCCAAGTGAAAAATGAGTTCATAACAAGATAACCTTCAATGTTGAAATACAAGTACAAGGTCGAAGAGCTCATGAAAGAATTCAAAAGCTGTAGCTTAACCCAAGTGTCCAGAACTTGGAACAAGCAAGCTGTTGCCCTAAGTAAGCTGGCTTCCCTAACCTTCGCTCACTTAACAAAGAATGTACTAGTGGAAGTTTTGAAGAGCCCATCAATCGAGGAACTAGAGGTATAAATCATTGAAGAAGAGGGGACCACTTGGATGACCCCTATAATAGAGTTCCTCAATTAAAGGAAGCTTCCCACCAATGAAGGAGAAGCCCTAAAGCACAAGTTTAAGGCTAACCAATATGTGATAGAAGATAATGTCTTACAAAAAAAGGGATATTTGAGCCCCTTACTACGATGTGTGGGACCAGATCAGAGAATATATCCTGTGGGGGAAGTACACGAAGGTATTTGTGGGACACATTCCGGTCTGAGGTCGGTAGTAACTAGGTTAATGAACCTTGGATACTATTGTCCAACAATGAACACAGACTCAAAGAAAGTCATCCACAAATGTGAAGCTTTACAGCTCCATCCTCCCGTCAAAACAAACCCGAAGCACAATGTCACACCCCAACCTAAGGCAGAAATATCGGGGCATGAGCTAATTACTTACAGCTCTCAAGGTACTATCATGCAATATTTAAAATGACAATATCTTCTATTTAATTTCAATAAATCAAAGTACATGATTTCATAAATAAGACAAGTAAGAACAAAATATTATTTAAAGTTCTTGTTTATTCTCTCTAGCATGCAATCCTAAGTTCTTCACCAAATCTTGCAACTAGATCACATGATAATCTGCATATGCGTTAAAAATACAATAATTTTGTCAACACTAGGTTTAGTGAGTATAACAATAGATTTAAAACACTATAATAATAACAAATAAAAGTGAAAACTGTTCCAGTGAGATAAACAGTTAAGCCATAGCACATAAACAATCAATCAAACCATAAAGAAAGGGCTCAACCAATTCCATATAAATGGACATTTGTTACCAAGCAAGGACTAAACCGTTGGCATAAAAATGGGCATCAGTTACCGAAGATAGTCGTATGATCATACTATATATGAAAAACTTCTCCAAAATGCGTTCAAATAAAGCAAGAAAGCAATTAGCAAGTTAGTCAAACTGATAAACACACAAGGATAAACAGTTGCGGTTTGAATACTATATAATATAAAAATAGATAGTTATGCATATGTCCCCAAAACGGTATAAAATGAGTTAAAAGATGTCACACCCTCAAAATCCACTAACGGAGTTTTACCGTCAGAGGGTGTGAACTAACAGGATCGGAATCATTAGTTATAATCAAACCATAAAAACGTTTAAATGAAAATAAGTGCGGAAGCGTAAAACTATAGAAACCAATGTTACGTCACGCAGGACGATGTAAAATCAATGATAACAGTTAAAAGTAAGTTTGCATAGTTAAAAGTTTTTCAAGCAATGCATGTTCCTAAACCGCGCGCCCGCCTCGACTACCTGAGAATAACATACTAAAAGTGTCAACACAAGGTTGGTGAGTTCACGAGTTTAAATAAAAATAAAGCGATTAGCGTTTGCGTTCAGCGTGTTGCGTTACAGCGTTTTGCGTTACCAGATAGTGTTATGTCAATTATATATCTATAGGTAGCTAGCCTATAAAACAAGTATTACTAAGTGTTCGACACCGAAGCTGACTGTTTATCAAGTGCCTTGTCACCAGGTCATCCAGACCATGGTATGTGTTAGCCAAAATTACACCCGCTCGACCTCCAGTCGAGTTTAGCGTTGGGTGGGGTTTGTCAAACCCAGTAGTACTACTCAACAGTGACTCGCTATTCCAAATATTAACCGGTTCGATATGTAGGACTTCAATTGTTTCGTTTGCCACTTAGCCTTTACAAGTGATATATAATTTACTAACAAAATCTTAAATGCGTTTATCGGAGTATGTTATCTCCCCCAAGTAAAAAGCGTTTAAAACAGTTTAAAGGGGTAAGTGAAACTCACTGTTTGCGAAGAATTTCCCAAATTAAATCACCAAGATGCGCGTCACAGAAAAACTCTCTCTAGCGTTCTAAAACAACAAAGAGATTTTTCTAAGTGTCGGAATATTATCGAGTCTCTAGACCCGGCACATAATACCTATGCACATAACATGTTTCGTGTTTCGTTTGTGAATCGTGTGTGACTTTAACAATGTATTTGTGATACGTTACATGTGTAAGCAATCATTTACGTGTCACGTATTCATAAAGTACATCACTATCAATTACTTCCTGTAAGGGCAATTTGGTCAACACATAACAATTAACTAGCAACTATTCCCCACGAGGGCAATTTGGTCAAATCATTACAATCAATTAGCTATTATTCCCCGCAAGGGCATTTTGGTCAAAACACGACATTTATCTTGCAATCATTCCCCTCAAGGGCAATTTGGTCAAAACACGATAATAAATTAGCAAGTATCATGTTTCCCGCAATTTCACAAAACTCAGCAGCTAGTTTCACCGAGACAGAAATCCTACTTGAAAGATTGTACTATTCCACTGATCATAGTATCTCAATTAATTCACCAAAAATCATCACAGAAGCATATATGTCTTAGGTTTCTAGAACATATTTTATTATATTTTTATTCCACATAGTTTTCTCACAATCATCAAATCATTACAGCAACCTCATAACAGTCAAATTCATGCGCAACAGAATGTTATTTGCAATTCCCGTTAAACGAAAAATCCAATAAATGCAAGACCACTTGGGTTAGGTTCCTAACTCAATGAGTCAACTTCCAGAAGTGGAACCGACCCAATTGGTCTCGTAGTTCATGATATACAACATTTACAAAACAACCTGACAGCAGGTCTAACAGCTCAGCTTTGCACAACGTTTTTGTAAAATCATAAAAGTTAACTTCTACTTGTCCAAAAATTACAAGTTTATATTCTTTAGAAACTAGACTCAACCTAGTTTACTTTAGTATTAATAATCTCAACCAATTTTCATGTTTACACTTCGTTACAGTCACTTAAACATCAAATACACATTCTGTCCAGAAACTGTTTGCATCCAAACTCAACATATTAACAATCTATGAACTATCATGCATTCATATAACACTCTAGACTCCATAAACACCATCCATGCACATCAATTACACATTACATACATGATTAGGGTTTTTGTTTGAACTCAAATCAAAGACACAACAATCAACATGTAACAATATTCAATCTAGTTATCAAATCATTATCCAATCAACAACAAATCATATTAACTATATATACACATGAAATCGGCAGCTAGGGTTTGCAATTTAACCCAACAAACATCAAAATCAAGTAACAAGGATGTATAGGATAATCGATTATACCTTCCTAGCACCTAATTCTTCAATCAAAAGCTTGAATTGAGGGTTGTATGTGTGTGTGAAGGCGACGGCAGCCAAGGGGAGGGGTGCTTGGGTTCCGATCGGGACTTGTGGGGAAAAGAGAATAGGTTAGGGTTTAGTTATTATGGATATATGTATAATAATAATAAGTTACACTCAAATCCCTCCACTATCAATTGTTGTTTTTCTAACTTAACTAACTAGTTTACATCTTGAGTTAACGTTTATAACCATGTTATCACGTAACACATAAGTCTAACACATAATTATCACATAATTACTGTTTTGACGTTTTTCATTTATTCCTCAATCGTTTGCGTCAACTCGTTTGCGTTTTGGTGCAATTCCCGAAAGACTACACATGTAGTAAGTGTTAAGCGTCATTTAAACCCTAGTTTAAATGTAATGAAGTGTGCGTTATAGATTCAGTGATCTTAAGTTTGAATTGACGGAGTTGAGTTAACGGAGTTAACCTGAAATTGACGATTGTCACATCATTCCCATGTTAAAGAATTTTCGTCCTGAAAATTTGAGTCAAGTCTGAGTCAAGTCGTGATGAGTGTCTGAAAGAGTAAGAAAGAAGAAAAAGAAAATTTTCAGTTTGTCATATCATCCCCTAGTAGAAAGAAATTTCGTCCCGAAATTTAATTTATACCTCCGGTGATGTCTGACGGTTTGCCGGGTTTCGCGGTTTTCTGTGTTTGGTTACCCCTTCAAAAAGTTGAGGATACTTTTTCATCATTTGATCCTCGCGTTCCCACGTGAATTCCGGTCCACGTCTTGAGTTCCAACGAACCTTAACGATTGGAATTTTGCTGTGCTTGAGCGTTTTGGTTTCCCAATCCAAAACCTCGACTGGTTCCTCAATGAAACGTAACTGTTCATCAACTTGCAGTTCCTCCAAAGGGACTACTTGGGTTTCATCAGATAGGAATTTCTTCAAATTGGACACGTGGAATACATTGTGTACGCCACCGAGTTCCGTTGGTAGGTCCAGTCGGTACACCACCGGACCAATGCGCTCAGTTATCCGGTAATGACCAACATATCGTGGGTTGAGTTTGTTTCGCTTACCAAAGCGAACCACACCTTTCCAAGGTGAGACTTTGAGTAACACTCGATCGTTCACTTGAAATTCGAGAGGTTTTCGGCGCTTGTCGGCGTAACTCTTTTGGCGATCTCGTGCTGCTGCCATGCGATTTCGGATTTGAACAATCTTTTCCGAAGTTTCGAGTACCAGTTCCAGACCAGTGATTTGGCTGTCACCCACCTCTGCCTAGCAGAGTGGTGATCGACACTTCCGTCCGTACAGCGCTTCAAACGGCGCTGCCTTAATACTTGCGTGGTAGCTGTTATTATACGAAAACTCTACCAAAGGTAAGTGAGGTTCCCAACTTTTTATGAAATCCAACACGCATGCACGCAACATGTCCTCCAGGGTCTGAATAGTTCGTTCACTCTGCCCATCCGTCTGAGGATGGTATGCTGTGCTCATATCAAGACGGGTGCCTAGTGCGCTTTGCAGCGACTTCCAAAAGTGCGAAGTGAAACGAGAATCTCGATCAGAAATGATTGAGACAGGCACTCCGTGTCTAGACACTACTTCCTTCATGTAAACACGAGTCAGTCTTTCCATTTTGTCCGATTCCTTAATCGCTAAGAAGTGTGCAGACTTAGTCAACCGGTCAACGATCACCCAGATGGTATCGCATCTCGTCGGTGTCTTAGGTAAACCCGTAATAAAATCCATTGAGATGTGTTCCCATTTCCACCTTGGGAGTTCCGGTTGTTGTAGTAGACCAGATGGTTTCTGGTATTCTATCTTGACTCTGGCACAAGTCAAGCATTTGCTCACGTAGGTGGCAATGTCGGCTTTCATGTTCGGCCACCAGTAAAGTGCCTTTAAATCATGATACATTTTATCTGAGCCAGGGTGGATAGAATATCGGGACTTGTGAGCTTCGTTCATCACTAGAGTTCTCAACTCTCCGTATCGTGGAACCCAAATTCGGTTCTCAAAATATCGGATCCCGTCCGATCTGGTTTCAAGTTGCTTGCTCATGCCCCGCATGAGTTCTGATGGAAGATTATCATCTTTCAAAGCTTCAAGTTGCGCATCGCGAATCTGATCGGGTAAGCTGGCATGAATCGTGAGTTGCAATGCTCGCACTCGTCTGGGTTTATCTGTTTCTTTTCTGCTGAGAGCGTCGGCCACTACATTGGCCTTGCCAGGGTGGTACTTGATGACACAATCATAATCCTTGAGCAGCTCGACCCAACGACGCTGTCGCATGTTCAGCTCCTTTTGGTCGTAGATATGTTGGAGACTCTTGTGGTCGGTGTAAATGGTAAACTTGGTACCGTACAAGTAATGCCTCCATATCTTAAGAGCAAACACCACAGCTCCGAGTTCCAAATCATGGGTCGTGTAGTTCTTCTCGTGAACCCGTAGTTGTCGAGAGGCGTAAGCTATAACCTTCTCGAGTTGCATTAGCACACAACCAAGACCTTGTATAGATGCGTCACAGTGTACCTCAAAATTCTCTGTTCCCTCGGGGAGGGCTAGAATAGGGGCGCTGCAGAGTTTGGTTTTCAACAGTTGAAAAGCGGATTCTTGCGCGTCACCCCAATTGTACTTAGTGCCTTTGTGAGTCAAGGCGGTGAGGGGTTGAGCAATCTTTGAAAATCCCTCGATGAAACGTCGGTTGTAGCCGGCCAGTTCTAGGAATTGCCGCACCTCAGTCGGAGTCTTAGGTGCTTCCCAGTTTTTGATGGCCTCTACCTTACCGGGATCGACATGGATACCATTCTCGTTGATCACATGCCCTAAAAAGTGAACCTCGCGAAGCCAAAACTCGCATTTCGAGAGTTTAGAATACAGTTGTTCCTTCTTCAGCAATTCCAGAATTACCCTTAAGTGCTCTTCATGGTCAGCTTCGTTCTTGGAGTAAACAAGAATATCATCGATGAAAACAATCACAAACTTGTCGAGGTACGCCTTGCATACTCGATTCATGAGATCCATAAATACGGCGGGTGCGTTGGTTAGGCCAAAAGACATAACCGAAAACTCGTAGTGACCATACCGTGTTCTGAAAGCCGTCTTTGAGATATCTTCTTCGCGCACTCTTAGTTGGTGGTAACCGGATCGCAGATCGATCTTCGAGTAGTAACTCGATCCTTGAAGCTGGTCAAACAAATCATCAATTCGGGGTAAAGGATAACGGTTCTTGACCGTCACTTTGTTCAACTCCCGGTAGTCGATGCACATGCGGAAAGTCCCGTCTTTCTTTCGGACAAACAAGACAGGGGCTCCCCACGGCGATGAGCTAGGTCGGATAAAACCCTTATCCAACAAATCTTGCAACTGAGTGGACAGTTCCTGAAGCTCCGCCGGTGCGAGCCGATACGGGGCTCTTGCTATGGGTGCTGCACCGGGTGTCAACTCGATTTGGAATTCGACTTGACGAATAGGAGGGAGTCCAGGCAAATCCTCCGGGAAAACTTCCGGAAAGTCTCGCACAACTAGTATATCTTCAATTCGCTTCTCCTCCGTGGGTTTCTCAACAATCTGTGCCAAAATTGCCGGATGACCCTTTCGTAGATACTTCTGCGCCTTCATAAGGGTAATGACGCTGGTGGTCATGCCGCTTCTCTCACCTCGGACCGAAATGATCTCGCCGGAAGGGGTAGTAATGTGAACTATCTTGTCGTGACATATAATCTCCGCTCGGTTCTCGGATAACCAGTCCATGCCGACAACGACATCGAAACTACTAAGCGTAAAAGGAATAAGGTCGATATCAAAAATATGACCTGACAGTTTTAACTTACATCCCGCAAGTACATGAGTCGTTACTATAGTCTTACCGTTAGCTAATTCAACAGGAAACTTAGCATCTAATGGAGTTGGAGTTAAGTCTAAGAGTTGGCTAAAGGCTTTCGACACAAAACTCCTATCAGCTCCAGTGTCAAACAATACAGAAGCAAAACAATCGTTCACAGGGAACTTACCAGTCACCACGTGCGGATCATTGCGGGCTTGACCCGACACAATCACAAAAGCCCTTCCTTTGCCATTGCTTCCACCATTACTGCCACTTCAATTACCTCCATTGTTGTCGTTCTGTTTCAGCTTGGGACAATCTTTCCTGAAATGACCTTCCTGCCCATATTCGTAACATCCCTTCGTCGTCATAAGTGGTTTAGGAGCACCCGTTGCCGCAAGGTCTCCTCTACACTCCTTCGCCGGGTGACCCATCTTCCCGCATCTCTGACACTTGACACGGTTACACGGGCCAACATGATGATAGTTGCACCTATTGCACTTCGGATTTTTCCCAGCATATCCGCTCGAACCCTGCCCGCTACCGTTGTTATTGTTGTTGTGACTCAGATTGTTAAAGCTCCGAGTGAATTCGAGCTTACGGTAGTGTTGTTGCGGTGGGAGGTTCGAGGACGAGGATCTGGTGTTGTCAAACTTCCTCTTTCCGCTGCTCGGGTTGCTGTTGCTGTTGTTGTCATTATTCGGGTTGTCACGGGCCTTAGTGGTTGAACCCCTAGGTGGTAACGCACCTTGGGTCACAGCCTGATCCGTCAGTTTTTGAGCTAAACGGATCGCTTGTTGAATCGTGGCTGGTCTGGAAGACGTTACCATGCCCTGAATCTGCGGTGCTAACCCATCAATGTACATTTCAATCCTCTTACTCGGCGGATCCACCATCCGCGGACACATCACAGCCAACTCGTGAGAACGAGTAGTGTAGGCTTCAATTTCCGAGCCCACCATCTTAGTGACCAGAATTCTGACTCTAACTTCGAAATCCCTTCTCTCGGACAGTACTCCTCTCGCATCATGTTTTTGAACTCCTCCCAGTTCATAGCATTAGCCAGTTCCAATCCAAGGATCTGCACGTTTGAATTCCACCAAGTGAGGGCAGAATCCTCAAGTGTTCCAGCAGCAAATTTGACCCTACTGGAAGGGGGACAATTGCACATCTCAAATGCGGACTCAGCCTTCTCAGCCCAACGCAGGAAGCCTATAGCTCCCTCAGTGCCCTTAAACGTACTGGGCTTGCAGTCAAGGTAATTCTTGAAGGTACACGTTCCACTTGGACCTCCAGCTTGATTCTGAACGTGTGCGGCTAAAGCAGCCGCTGCATGGTCGTTCAGCAGAGTTTGAAGTTCAGTTGCAGTCAAGTTAATGCTACCACGTCCACGTCCAGCGTTTCTTCCAGCCATTTCCTAGAATCACAGTATAAAATGTTAAACATGAATTTTTCTTTCATATACAACACACCATACATGTAATAAAAAGATAGGTAAGAAAGAAATAAGAAACAACATCACATCACAACCATATATTAATCTAAATAAAAATTCATGATTAAAACCATTGTATTCGCTACAAAGTATTTCCAATAAATCCTTAAAATCATAGAAAATAATAGTTCGGATGGAGACAACCCCTCCATCTAAGTGTCATCATCACTAGATGTCATCGTCTGAGTACACCTCTGAGTGTGACTCCTCCTCAGCCGGTTCTTCCTCCGGTTCTTCTTCGGGTTCCTCCTCGGGATCTTCTTCAGGCTCCTCTTCGGGATCTTCTTCAGGTTCGGCCTCAGGCTCCGCCTCAGGCTCGGCCTCAGGTTCGGCTGCGTTCTGAGCAAGTTGCATTTGTAAGACATCGCAACGCTCTAGAGCTATCTCGGTTCGGGTCCTTGCTACCTGGAGTTGCTCTTGCAAGTCTATCATATCGGCTTGCATCTTCCTCATAATCTTCATCTGTTGATCACTAGCCTCTTGCATTTCCTTCATTGCCGCTGCCATGCGGGCAATCTCCTCCTTAGTCTCGGTTCCGTCTTTTAACAGTCCGGAAACGTTCGCTCTCTTATAGCGCATGTAACCCACATCACGCTCCAAGCATGAGACAACAGCTGCGAGAACTCGCTCTACAGGTTCGGTTATGGGTGGTAGGGTGTTGGGATAAGCAGGGTGGTTCGGGTGAGGTAACGGGGGAACTTGCTCGCGATAGACCATACGTCTGATCATGTTAGGGTACCAATCCCAGCTAACGTCATTTTCGTATATGCCTCCGGATAGGCGGTACCTCTTCGGTGCGGGAGCTTCGAGTTCCGGGACTACACGGGGTGGCGATGCGGTAGGTAACTGCGGTTCCTTCCCGCGAGCATGCGTCATCGAATCGGATGATGATGAGGGTGGCGTCGACATTCCTACAGGTAAGCCGTGTATGCGCGCGCGTATGAGTGAAAGAGGTAAAGAGATAAGATTACAAGACTACACAAACCTATGTAGTGCGTATCATTATAACTAATGGGTCGTCGCGGTTATAGTCTAGTATGCATGCAGCTTCTAGTTCGCTATAACCAATGGCTCTGATACCAATCTGTCACACCCTCAAAATCCACTAACGGAGTTTTACCGTCAGAGGGTGTGAACTAACAGGATCGGAATCATTAGTTATAATCAAACCATAAAAACGTTTAAATGAAAATAAGTGCGGAAGCGTAAAACCATAGAAACCAATGTTACGTCACGCAGGACGATGTAAAATCAATGATAACAGTTAAAAGTAAGTTTGCATAGTTAAAAGTTTTCAAGCAATGCATGTTCCTAAACCGCGCGCCCGCCTCCACTACCTGAGAATAACATACTAAAAGTGTCAACACAAGGTTGGTGAGTTCACAAGTTTAAATAAAAATAAAGCGATTAGCGTTTGCGTTCAGCGTGTTGCGTTACAGCGTTTTGCGTTACAGCGTTTTGCGTTACAGCGGTTTGCGTTACCAGATAGTGTTATGTCAATTATATATCTATAGGTAGCTAGCCTATAAAGCAAGTATTACTAAGTGTTCGACACCGAAGCTGACTGTTTATCAAGTGCCTTGTCACCAGGTCATCCAGACCATGGTACGTGTTAGCCAAAATTACACCCGCTCGACCTCCAGTCGAGTTTAGCGTTCGGTGGGGTTTGTCAAACCCAGTAGTACTACTCAACAGTGACTCGCTATTCCAAATATTAACCGGTTCGATGTGTAGGACTTCAATTGTTTCGTTTGCCACTTAGCCTTTACAAGTGATATATAATTTACTAACAAAATCTTAAATGCGTTTATCGGAGTATATTATCTCCCCCAAGTGAAAAGCGTTTAAAACAGTTTAAAGGGGTAAGTGAAACTCACTGTTTGCGAAGAATTTCCCAAATTAAATCACCAAGATACGCGTCACAGAAAAACTCTCTCTAGCGTTCTAAAACAACAAAGAGATTTTTCTAAGTGTCAGAATATTATCGAGTCTCTAGACCCGGCACATAATACCTATGCACATAACATGTTTCGTGTTTCGTTTGTGAATCGTGTGTGACTTTAACAATGTATTTGTGATACGTTACATGTGTAAGCAATCATTTACGTGTCACGTATTCATAAAATAATTGTAGTGATCTAGATTCGGGACATACAATTGGTAAGCCTTAGACCTTTTTCAGGCTCGTTATTGTGATATCAAAGATTCAAGAATAGTGTTCCTTGGTGTTTTGATTGTTTTTCCGATGAACAGGTGGTCGGTGAGGAGATTAGTAAATTTTGGGAAAGAATTGATCTTGGTTTGGAAACAAATCAAAATCCTTTTTTTCAGAAGTTTGTTACACTGAGATTGAGGTTGTTGAGAATCAGTGTTCTCGGCAAAGGCTAGTTCTCGGCCAAGATTAACCTGTTTTCGGCTACTGTTGGTTCTCGGCTACTGTTAGTTTTCGGCCAAGACGAGTTCTCGGCCACTGTTAGTTCTCGGCTAAGGCAGTTCTCGATTGACTTGGGTTTTCGGTCAATATTGATCATTCTCGGTCAAGTTTGGTCAAAATTACCTCGTTCTCGTTCAATATTTGAGTTTTCAGTAAATCCTCGAAGTTTTCGGTCAACTTTGTTCTCTGCTGAGTAGACGGTTATCGCTGTTTGGGCCTGATCAATCTGATTTGGGCTTGATATTTGGACTTAAGTAATCTTTGGACCTAAAATCAATCAATTAATCCAATTAAGATGGAACAGTTAACAAGTGGTAACAATTCAGCCAACTCATCACTTCATCATGAACTGGATTCCATCATGGGGACCACCACTCGTATACCCTGTCTCTTGTCTTATGAGGGGTTTAGTGAATGGAAGTTTCGTTTTGAGAAATACATTAAGATGAAAGATTCCAAAGTATGGAGAAGTATTGTTAGGGGGCCTCAAAGAATCACCTATCAAAGGGAAAACTCAACTGAAGTTATTGTGAATCCTGTTGCACAGTATGATGATGATGACTTTGCTAAAGTTGAGGAAGATGAAAAGGCTCTCTTTACTCTAACCATGGCACCTCACCCAAGATTGCCCTTCAATTTAGAGAGCTTCAGTCTGCTAAAGAGTTATGGGAGGCACTGATTGAGGTGTATGATGGAAATGAGGATATGAAAAAAAGTCGCCAAGACTTGTTGCGACAAAAGTTCAACATGTTTAATCATGTTCTGGGAGAAACGTTGGATACCCAAATTCAAAGGTTCATATCACTGGTGACTGAAATGAGATCAGCACGTATTTATCTGCAGACTTCTGAAATAAACAACAAACTGGTGAACTCATTACCAAAGAGTTGGGATATGAATGTTGCTGCTATCAAGAAGACTAAAGATCTCAACAGAATGTCTATCACTGAGATGATAGCTACTATCAAGGCATGTGACATGGATGATAAGCAACGTGCGATAAATCATTCCAACTCCTATAGTGCAGCTGGGTACAACGTTGCCTCTAACAGTGCTCTCATCTTTCAAGAAAGTTTCTCAATGTTCAAGGCTACTCAACAACCACCTCAGAGAAACTTCCAAATGTTCACATCTACTCAAGGCCAATCATCTTCCATCCCACCCCAACCAGCTCCAGTATTATTCACTAAATCTGGTCAATTTTCAAATGATACTGGAAAAACCACACACTTAGGGGCCATTCCCAGTCAGAACTTCAGTCAGATTCCTTCCATCCCAAAGGAGACTCAGGAGAATATAGCTCTAATGGCAGGTTTCATGAACTGTTATAATGCCTTTTTAGCTGGAGACTTGGTTCAACCTGTGGTTGCTGCTGAACTTGATCAGATCAATCCTGATGATGTTGAAGAAATGGATATCTCTTGGCAAATCGCCATGGTAGTGTTTCGGGCAAAGAAGTTCATTAAAAGGACGGGTAGAAATAATTGGAACATGCCTAACAAGCAGAAAGTGGGTTTTAACAAAGACACTCTTAGGTGCTACAACTGTCACGAGCCGGGTCACTTTGCTCGTTAATGCACTAACCTAGCAAAGGATGGAAACACGGAAAGGGCATTGGTTCCAATTGGGAATGCTAGAGGTGAGGCTGGAGGTAGCTCAGGAAATGGTGAAAGAGGAATGGTTGCTCAACAATTCTCTTGGGAGGGTCAGATGGTTGTACTCAACATTGGAAACCAGACCGCAAACTTTGCCAATGTTGAAGACACTGGAGAAGAAAATGCTACTGAGGAGAAGATCAAGGAACTTCAATTTGCTTATATGGCGTTCATTTCTCCAAACTCATCTGAGGTAAGTTTTCAACCATTTTCTTTAGATTGTGTTGAGAAAATAGAACTGTATAAGCTTCATAATGACAACTTAATAAGATATATGGAAAGAATAAAATCTGAGAATTTTAAACTTAAGAAAAATGAAAAGGCTTTTCAAGATAAAATAGAAGCTCAACAAAAGGATATCTCTAAGCTTAAATCCGATTTTAGTATAAAGTCTTGTCATCATCTTGATGCCAAACAAGAAATCGTTGAATTGACTGCTAAACTGGAAGCCTCCAAGTTAGAAATTTTGAATCTAACTAGTAAATTTGAAAGGGTTGAACTAAACTTTAAAATATTCAATGGTTCCAGTAAAGTTGTCAACTCAATGATTGAAAATCAATTGTGGTGGAAAGAAAATGAAGGTGAAGGAATAGGATTCAGTCAAGTTCCTCCACCCTACAACCACAATTATGTTCCTACCCCTGTTACCAAAGAACAGGAGGAAAAGATAAAGGACATGAAGTACGGTAAACAAGTCAAAGGTGATGGAACCAGTTCTGTGAATGTTGTTCCGTCCACTTCAGTTATGAACGATTCTAATGTGTCTACTTCATGTGCAGAAAAAACAATTGTGAAGGAATGGACTGATGAGGATGACGTCCCTTGTTTTGAATTTGATAATGATACTTTTTCTGATGTTTCTTTAAAACTTCATGTTTTGAATTCTGCTATTCCGACTGTTTGTGTGTGCTCTGTTTTAAAGAGAAAGAATTTTTGTGTGGTTGATTCGGTTGAAACTTTGAACTCTAATAATGTGATTTCTAATAAAACTAAAAATTCAAAAATTTCCAAAAAAATACGTAGCACCTAAATTTGTCAAAGAGGAATGTTCTAATGACAAACAAGGTGATAAGCTCAAGGATGTAAAAAGGGGTTCTCGCAGTTTTAAGCAAACTGGTCCGCACAACCAGTCCAGACGAGGAGTCGCCCAAAATGATTTTTACATAAAACGTCAAACTTGTTTTAACTGTGGCACATATTGCCAGAAATTGTCCACATCGTCCATATGTTCCTTATTATGGATTTTATTAGAGGAATATGCCTTATATGCCTCATAACTCGTGCAGGTAAAGATTCAGGCACAATCAGGCTAGTCCCTCTGATGATGATTGGAATCGAAACAAATCTGGCTGGTTAAGTCCTCATCAGACCAAACCTAACATGTTTCGTGAAAGGGTTAGAAAAGGTGTTTCAGATTCAAATATAAACACTAAGTCTAAACTAAAACAGGAGGAAAGACAAATTCGTCTTCTTCCAAACCCAAAACACCGGAGGTTACGACAACCATTCGTACTTATAATGCCAAGTCATACAGACATAAATGGTTGACTAAACCTCCGGCAAAAGCATCTATAAAATCTATGATTGAAGATCAAAAGGACCTGTCATGGCAATCTGTGACAACTGTAGATGAGTCAGGGTCACCCAGTGTAACAATGAACTGGGTACCAAAATCTAACTAATCCTGCGCTTTGTGCAGGGACAACAATGGAGGAATATCATCAGACCTTGTGTAACACCCCGTAACCGCAGCGGAAACGTACACGGGATGCAACAGACACATCTGATATCAACAGCATTGCTTATAAAGAAAATACCACTACATTAATTTATAACATATTACATTGTTGCGAGTTTCATTACTGTCTAGGTGTTACACACATATTTTACCGATAAGACATTAATAAATTCATTACAAAACAAAGAGCAGCAAGCTTCCAACAGGTAGCACAGATAGTTAAGCACACATCAATCAATCCAACTTGGGCATACCTAGAAAACATGTAAAGAAAACGGGTCAACTACGAATAGTTGGTGAGTTTCACTAATTTAAATAAACACTGACAAATCATTTTAATAATCATTTATTAACAATATAATCATGCTGGGAGCTATGTTACCCCAGAACATTTCCATTAACTTCCTGGGAACTATGTTACCCCAGAACAATAATAACCCCTGGGAACTATGTTACCCCAGAACAATAAATACCCCTGGGAACTATGTTACCCCAGAACAATCACAACCTCTGGGAACTATGTTACCCCAGAACAACAATAACCCCTGGGAACTATGTTACCCCAGAATAATAATAACCTCTGGGAACTATGTTACCCCAGAACAATAATAACCCCTGGGAACTATGTTACCCCAGAATAATAATAACCCCTGGGAACTATGTTACCCCAGAACAATAAATACCCCTGGGAACTATGTTACCCCAGAACAATAATAACCCCTGGGAACTATGTTACCCCAGAATAATAATAACCCCTGGGAACTATGTTACCCCAGAACAATAACACATTATAAACATTTTATATATTCTATGCATCAGCCCATATATATATAAATGTACAAGTATTTCCATACGATCGGTATGTACTTAAATACTTTAAATAAGACATGTTTTCCGCCCCGGGAAAATATAATTAAAACAATTCATTAAAAGGGGCTCGTGAAAACTCACCTTTTTGGGAGTCGGGGTAATATGAGGAACAGCTACGTGCTGGGATCTGTAATAGGATATCTAAGTCGTTACTATATAATTCCCACAAATTAAATCTATGTAAACTGTACATCGGGGAACACTGATAACCTAGTTAAGGTGATGAAATTATAGCTCGGTTTGACACCCCGTTTGGCCGTGGGGCCCGTTTCCGGTATTTCGGTGCCGGAAACGGTACAATCGGGTAAAATTACCCAAATCATCCGGATTATTTTCGGATGATTTATTTTTACTTAATTTACTTAGATTTATGAAATAGTCTATTTTTAGAGTTTTCATGTACCAGTCAGCTCGCTTATGCGAACTTTGCCGGTTTACACGTTTTAAGCTTTAAAAACTTGTTTTTATGTTCTTTTTAGCACAAATAATTACCCGATTAGTCTCGGGTCTTGAAATTTTGCACAAAACTTAATTTGACAGTAAGAACATTTTATAAAATTTTCCAGATTTATTTTCCTATATTTGCATTTATTTACCTATTTTTAAATCTCATTAAAACACTAAAAATATAAAAAATACCAAAATACTTTAGAAAAATCCCAAGTTTTTCTGGAATGATCCTTGTCATTCTCATAACTCTCTGGAATTTTTCCAGATTTATTTTTGTAAATTTACATATATTTATCTATTTTTAAATCTCATTAAAATACTAAATATATCAAAAATACCAAAACACTTTAGAAAAATCCCAAATTTTTCTGGAATGTTCCTTGTCATTCTCATAACTCTCTGGAATTTTTCCAGATTTATTTTCGTAAATTTACATATATTTATCTATTTTCAAATCTTATTAAAATACTAAATATATCAAAAATACCAAAACACTTTAGAAAAATACCAAATTTTTCTGGGATGATCTTTATCATCCTCATAACTTTCTGGAATTTTCCCAGATTTATTTTCCTACATTTACATTTATTTATCTATTTTTAAATCTTGTTAAAACACTAAATATATCAAAAATACCAAAACATTTTAGAAAAATACCAAATTTTTCTGGGATGATCTTTATCATCCTCATAACTTTCTGGAATTTTCCCAGATTTATTTTCCTACATTTACATTTATTTATCTATTTTTAAATCTTGTTAAAACACTAAATATATCAAAAATACCAAAACACTTTAGAAAAATCCCAAATTTTTCTGGGATGATCTTTATCATCCTCATAACTTCCTGGAATTTTTCCAGAATTTAAAACTTATTTTTCAAGCCATTTTCACCCAAAACCGAGCTAGAAAGCCCTAGAACTCGTTTCACCGAAAAGCCTACTTAGACTTTTCCAACTGAGCTCAAATTTTGTGGGTGACTTTTATATGTTATAAAAAGCTTATCTTAAATTTTCCGGAATTTTTCATCATGTTTTGCTATTTTTCACTATTTTTGGCCAAAACCGAGCATTAAATTCACCAAATATTCATCTTTTATCCAAAAATTACCAAAAATTCACAGATCTCATATTTTCATGTGTAGATCATCTCTGTGAAATTTCGTGACCCAACTCTAAGCACACGGAAATCTGTCCATTTTTCATAAACACCCGAAACCGAACTATCTTGTGTTTTCTAGCTTTAGATCGCAAGGATCTCGGTTTCTAGCCTTTGCTAGCCGCTAGATACAACACTTTCAAGCACAACAACACCACACCAAGCAAACTATACCAACAATCAAGCCATTTCTTTCCTAGAGTCGGTTAAAACATCAAAACAACGATTTCAACCGTAAAAATTCGTTCTAAACACTTTTAACTAATTACTTGGATCAAGATCCTTTGTATAACTTGTATACATCCTTTGATCACACAAGAACCGGTTCCATCTCGGGTTTTCACCCATATTTCATTTGGAACCTTTTTGTTCTTGCAAAAACAACTCAAACTAAGTAATTAACACCAAAGATCATGTATTATAACATGTTTATACCTTTGTTCTTGATTAGAAATGATGGAAATGGATGGAGGATCAAGGGTTTGTGATGGGTGATGAAAAGCTTGAGAGATGGAGAGAGTTTTGAGAGAGTTTGTGTGTGTTTGTATGAAGAAAAAAAAAGAAAATGAAAGATAATATCAAAGGGGGGTGGCCGGCCCTTTGTGGGTGTGTGTGGGGGCCCCACATCTCCAATATTGTCCACATATCTAGATTACGCAATCTGGATAATGTTGTGGATAATCTGGTTCAGTTCGTTTCTCGTTTAAACTCGTAATTCGGCTTAAAACGAGCTTAAAATGGTTGTTTTTCGGGTTAACACAAAATTTATATAAAACTGATTTAAAAACTTTAAAAACTTAACCCATGACATTAAAACATCATATTATTAATAATTACGCATCTTTTTCGGCTTGATTGATCGTCTCTTGCTTGGTTTGGTGATAAAGGTTTCGTTTAGCGTACCGACGTACCATTAAATCGAAATCCTTTTTCTGTGCTATAATTTACTTATCCCGAAGCATTAATACCTCGTAAATACCACTAAACATTATATACTTCGTCTATAATGTAATTCCCGATTCGTTCGGGTTTCAATAACCGATCAATGATTAATTGTAATTCTAATACGATTCACTATATAATTGAGTATGATTCATACTGTGAACCATATATATTCGTATCAATGTGCTATAACTCATATAATCAATATTAAATAACACGTAAATAGTATATTCCGGCTAGGGTATACCTGGAGTTGCCGGAATCGTTACATTCTCCCCCCGTTATAAAAATTTCGTCCTCGAAATTTTATGCGTCAACTACTTCCTTTTGAGGAAATAGGTGGGGGTATTTCTTCCGAAATTCATCCTTTCGTTCCCAAGTAAATTCTGGGCCTCGTTGCGAATTCCATCTAACTTTGACCAACGAGATCTTATTGTGTCTAAGTTGCTTGATCTTACCGTCTACTATTTCGATGGGCTCCTCTACGAAGTTGAGCCTATCACTTATTTGCACACCCTCTAAGGGTAACACCGATGTCTCATCCGACAGACATCTTTTCAAATTCGACACATGAAACACGTTATGAACTGCACTTAGTTCCTCAGGCAGTTCTAGTCGGTAAGCTACCGGACCGATCTTTGCAGTAATAATGAATGGTCCAATATATCTAGGGGCCAACTTCCCCGCCTTTCCAAACCTGACCACTCCTTTCCAGGGTGATACTTTCAAATATACTTTTTCACCCTTCTCAAATGACAACGGTTTTCGACGGATATCGGCATAACTCTTCTGCCGGTCCCGCGCGGCTTTTAGGTTGTTCTTAATCTCAAGAATCTTGCTGGTCGTCTCCTGGACCAGATCCGATCTAATGATCTGCGGGTCTCCCACTTCAGACCAGCAAAGAGGTGATCGGCACTTTCGCCCATACAATGCTTCATAAGGTGCTGCCTTTATACTGCTATGGTAACTGTTATTATAGGAAAATTCAACGAGTGGGAGATGTTGATCCCAATTTCCCTTAAAGTCCAGTACGCAGGCACGAAGCAAATCCTCCAAAGTTTGAATGGTCCTCTCAGACTGACCATCGGTCTGAGGGTGGTAAGCTGTGCTTAGGTCAATACGTGTTCCCAATGCTTCTTGGACAGCTTGCCAAAGTTTGGAGGTGAAATGGCTATCTCTATCGGAGATGATCGAGATGGGGATGCCATGACGAGACACTATTTCATTTATATAAATTTGCGCAAGTCTCTCAGTGTTAAAAGTATTCCTAATTGGAATAAAATGTGCCGATTTGGTTAATCGATCCACGATTACCCAAATCGCATCATGACCTCGGGGTGTCTTGGGGAGATGTGTCACAAAATCCATTGTGATCTGTTCCCACTTCCATTCCGGAATTTCCGGCTGTTGTAGCATTCCCGAGGGTTTCTGGTGTTCCGCCTTAACTCTCGCACACGTCGTACACTTGCCGACGTATGTGGCTATATCCTTTTTCATTCCTGGCCACCAGTAAAATTCTTTCACATCCTTGTACATTTTATCTGATCCCGGATGTATGGAATATTTCGATTTATGTGCTTCATCCATGATCAAATCACGAAGGTCATGGAGGGTCGGGATCCAAATCCGATTTTTGAAATAAAGAATTTCGTCCACACGCTGTTCGAAATTCTTCTCATTCCCGTAAAGTCCTTCTTTATCCAATTGGCCCTCTTTCAACGCCTCGCGTTGAGCGACTCGAATTAAATCTGAAAGGTTCGACTGGACTATCATCCCCAACGCTCGCACACGTAGTGGCTTGACTCGATCCTTTCTACTCAAGGCATCGGCTACAACGTTAGCCTTGCCGGGGTGATATCGTATGTCACAGTCATAGTCACTCAGCAACTCGACCCATCTTCGTTGCCTCATATTCAGTTCTTTCTGATCGAATATGTGTTGCAAACTTTTATGATCAGTGAATATGGTGCACTTTGTACCGTAGAGATAGTGTCTCCAAATTTTAAGTGCAAAGATGACTGCTCCCAGTTCCAAGTCATGAGTAGTGTAGTTTTTCTCATGAACTTTTAACTGTCGAGACGCATAGGCTATGACCTTTTTATTTTGCATTAACACGCACCCTAACCCTTTACGGGATGCGTCACAATATACAACAAATCCATCGTCTCCGTCGGGGAGACTTAAGATTGGCGCTTGGCACAATCTTTGCTTTAGCGTTTGAAACGCCGCTTCCTGCTCTTCACCCCAATCATATCTCCGATCCTTTTGAGTCAGGAGGGTTAAAGGTTGGGCGATGCTGGAAAAGTTCTCTATAAATCGACGATAGTATCCAGCTAAGCCTAAGAATTGGCGAATTTCTTTCGGAGATTTAGGCGCTTGCCAATTCTTAATAGCTTCAACCTTACTCGGATCAACGTGTATTCCTTGGTGGTTTATAACATGACCGAGGAATTGCACCTCTTGTAACCAGAAGTTACACTTGGAGAATTTTGCATATAACTTCTCCTGATCCAAAAGCTCCAAAATTAACCTCAAATGTCGCTCATGCTCTTCTTTACTTTTTGAATATATCAAAATATCGTCAATAAATACAATGACGAATTTGTCGAGATAGGGTTTACAGACTCGGTTCATGAGATCCATGAACACCGCCGGCGCATTTGTTAGCCCAAAAGGCATAACTAAAAATTCGTAGTGGCCGTAGCGAGTCCGAAACGCGGTTTTTGGGACATCCTCCTCTTGAATTCTAACTTGGTGGTATCCCGATCTAAGATCAATTTTTGAGAAATAGCTCGCACCTTGTAGTTGGTCGAACAAATCATCGATTCGGGGAAGAGGATACCTATTTTTTGATGGTTAATTTGTTCAATTCCCTGTAGTCAATGCACATTCGAAGGCTTCCGTCCTTCTTTTTCACAAATAGTACAGGTGCACCCCACGGGGAATAACTGGGACGTATAAACCCCTTATCCAACAATTCCTGCAACTGGTTGGATAGTTCTTGCATCTCGGACGGTGCAAGTCTGTAAGGGGCCTTAGCAACAGGGCCGGCTTGAGGTAATAAGTCGATTCTGAATTCGACTTGTCGGGTTGGCGGTAATCCAGGAAGTTCCTCTGGAAAAACTTGTGGAAATTCGCGCACCACGGGAATATCGTCCACCCGTTTTTCCTCAGAATCAGCGGCCGTCAGGCTCGCTAGATACGCCACACATCCCTGACGTATATATTTCAACACCTTGAGGTGGGATATAAATGGTATCATGGTGCCGGATTTTTCTCCCTGCACTAATACCTCCTCGTCATCCGACACCCGGATCTTGACGGTTTTCTTTTCACAGTTTATTTCTACCCTATTACGAGCCAACCAATCCATTCCCACTATCACGTCAAAACTACCCAATTCTACCGGTAACAAGTCAATCAGGAAGGATTGTTCGCTTAGAATAAAAGGGCAATTCCGAACAATCCGATTAACTATCATGGTTTTACCGTTAGCAACCTCTACGGTGTAGGGTTCTATGGTTTCACCAATAGGAAGGTTTGCTATCGAAAGGAATCTAACGGAGACAAAACTTCTATCGGCGCCTGTATCAAATAATACAGAAGCGTAATGATCAGAGACGAGGAAGGTACCTGTCACTACGCTGGGGTCCTGGCGCGCCTCGTTCGCTCCCATCACAAATGCCCGGCCTCGCGCCGGATTGGACGACGATGGCTGACCCGCGAGTTGTCTCCCGTTTCCTCCCTGATTCAGTTTCGGGCAGTTCCTTTTGAAGTGATCCGTGCCGCCGCATTCGTAGCAAGCACGGCTAGTGGTCACCATCTGGTTTCCTTGCGTGTTCTGCTGTCGGGCTGGTTGAGTTCTAAATGGTTGCGCCCGAATAGGTTGTGGTTGACGGTTCAGGTTGTTCAGATTTGTCTTACAATTTGGTGCGTAGTGTCCAACCCTGCCACACCGGTGGCACACCACCTCCTTGCACACGCCACTATGGTGGTAACCACATTTCCCGCATTTAGGAAACGTTCCCCTCTGCGGTTCTTGCCTTCCGCCCGAACTAGTCATGGCATAGCTCTGGGCAGCGGGCCTAGCTCGTTTGTTTTGCTGCTTCTCTCGGATCCTATTGTCATACGTACCTCGCTTTCCCCCAGCCGACTCTCCCGTCGCCTTTATCGATCCGCTCCTCAAGAAATCATACGTGACAATACCAGCCTGTGTCACCGCACCCTCATACGTCTGGTGCCCTCCCGCGTTAACTATGCTCCTCACTACTGGAGTAAGTCCCCAAATATAACGTTCCACCCTTTTTGACTCTGGGGTGACCAACCACGGCACTAATCGTGACAGTTCATTAAACCGGTTGGTATATCCCAAGTGGTCCGCCCCATGCATCTCTAGGTTCCACAACTCATGTTCCAGTTTCTGCAATTCATTCTTTGGGCAAAAATGTTTCAAAACAAGATCCTTAAGCTCTGCCCATGTCATGCGGTTTGTCGCCGCCTGACCTCGAGTCTGTACTATGGTGTTCCACCATGTCAAGGCATGGTCTGTGAACGTACAGGTGGCGTACTTAACGACACAATCATCGGGACAGTTGCTGATATTTACCACTGATTCTATTTTCTCTAACCATTTCACTAACCCATTCGGTCCTTCCGACCCGTTAAATTCTAAAGGCTTGCATAACATAAAGTCCTTGATTGAACAACCCCTGGATGGTCCAGTGCGGTTGGTCTCTACAGTAGGGATTGGGCCATTACTGTCGGTAGCGACCACCGTAGGCGGTGCGTCAGTACCCGGCATAGTGTTATCGGTAGGTGGAGGATTAGCATTAT
This sequence comes from Bidens hawaiensis, assembly GCF_021521415.1. Taxonomy (NCBI): domain Eukaryota; kingdom Viridiplantae; phylum Streptophyta; class Magnoliopsida; order Asterales; family Asteraceae; genus Bidens; species Bidens hawaiensis. The sequence goes on along the minus strand of NW_027491020.1, from coordinate 4,018,410 downwards.
GTTCCCCGCCATTATTTATGGGCGTTTGATTGCTCGGAGGGGTTGGATTAGACGAATTATTAATGCTGGCGGCGATGCGCGATACTATATCCGGTATCGCCGCCTCCAACTGTTGAGCAATCAAACGGCTCACATCTACTTCCGATACTTTCGTTGATCGTTTCGGTGCCATTCTACACAATCATCAAAGAAATATATATAATCAATACCATCTCAAAATATAAAACACAATACATACTTCATTCATTAATAAACATTGATTCATATTACACAAACATCAATTTACATACTTTCAGTCAACATTACACAACTAAGATTTAATACAAAGGGCCTATGTTGGTATCATCCTCGACATAACCCGCAATGGGTCAGTGCTTGAATGATACCCAAAAGTATCGATAATGATATGCCCTACAGGAGACCCCCTATGGGCCAGTGGTTGTACTATAACTAAACAAGATTCACTCCGTGTTAGTATCACCACTAACTACTTACACGGAGTATCAAAAAGCGGTTCAAGATCCTACCATCCAACACGTCTACACATGGTGGTAAACCAACCCCACCAACACCGCCACCAGCACCACCAGCACCGCCATCATAACCCGCATTCGGGTTTCCATCTGCTCGATCAACCAGTGGGAGTATGAGCACTCCCTTTTTAGCTGGTTGATAGCATACTGGTGGTCCAGTATGCTGTCCCCGAGATACGCCCGCCTCTGTACCCCCACGACCAGGGCGGCAGAGTGCTCGTTCACCTGCTCGGTGAGAACACGTAGCCAAGCCGCCAAGTCCCGCTCCTGCCTTGGCAGACCCCACACAGGTAGGGTTGCAGGCTCGGTTTGGGGGCGGGAAGACTCGCCCTGGTGGTATGTGGATCTGGGTGGGGTAGCAGTGGGCGGAATATATGGGGCACTGATCCGCGCCGTGAGGCGAGGACCGCGCCTAAGGGGAATCGGGCCAGTCTGTGGTGCGGGCGGGGTAGGAGACCTGGTAACCCTAACAGGGGAGGGTATACTAGCACTCCTAGCTGGGGTGGTCTGCCTAGAGGCACTAAGACTAGCCTCTGAAGGCTCGGAGCTGGGTACTTCACTTGGGCTTCCAGAGGCCCCGGAACTGACCTCTTCCGGGTCCTCTTCCGTCGACACACTAGGGTTTCTTTCCATTATTACCTGCACACAAGTTAACAAACATATAGTCTTTTCCATAGTGTAATTCATAATTAAATAAATCATGCACTACTTATACAATTTAGCCACATAATAATATTATTATACATTTACACATATGTTGCCAGTTTTACCTATTTAAGTCCCCCGTGACTTCCCCTGAATTCACTCGTGCAGACAAGTCTGTTATTATGTTCCGGACCATAATAACCCACTTGTCCATCCAAGTTCATCCCGATCTCGTCACAATATATTATTAGTTGATATTCAGATCCTATAATACTTGAGCTACTGGTTATATTTTAGGTATCTTTTAAAGACATCCTAATTCTTTATAACCAATGGCTCTGATACCAAGTTCTGTAACACCCCGTAACCGCAGCGGAAACGTACACGGGATGCAACAGACACATCTGATATCAACAGCATTGCTTATAAAGAAAATACCACTACATTAATTTATAACATATTACATTGTTGCGAGTTTCATTACTGTCTAGGTGTTACACACATATTTTACCGATAAGACATTAATAAATTCATTACAAAACAAAGAGCAGCAAGCTTCCAACAGGTAGCACAGATAGTTAAGCACACATCAATCAATCCAACTTGGGCATACCTAGAAAACATGTAAAGAAAACGGGTCAACTACGAATAGTTGGTGAGTTTCACTAATTTAAATAAACACTGACAAATCATTTTAATAATCATTTATTAACAATATAATCATGCTGGGAGCTATGTTACCCCAGAACATTTCCATTAACTTCCTGGGAACTATGTTACCCCAGAACAATAATAACCCCTGGGAACTATGTTACCCCAGAACAATAAATACCCCTGGGAACTATGTTACCCCAGAACAATCACAACCTCTGGGAACTATGTTACCCCAGAACAACAATAACCCCTGGGAACTATGTTACCCCAGAATAATAATAACCTCTGGGAACTATGTTACCCCAGAACAATAATAACCCCTGGGAACTATGTTACCCCAGAATAATAATAACCCCTGGGAACTATGTTACCCCAGAACAATAAATACCCCTGGGAACTATGTTACCCCAGAACAATAATAACCCCTGGGAACTATGTTACCCCAGAATAATAATAACCCCTGGGAACTATGTTACCCCAGAACAATAACACATTATAAACATTTTATATATTCTATGCATCAGCCCATATATATATAAATGTACAAGTATTTCCATACGATCGGTATGTACTTAAATACTTTAAATAAGACATGTTTTCCGCCCCGGGAAAATATAATTAAAACAATTCATTAAAAGGGGCTCGTGAAAACTCACCTTTTTGGGAGTCGGGGTAATATGAGGAACAGCTACGTGCTGGGATCTGTAATAGGATATCTAAGTCGTTACTATATAATTCCCACAAATTAAATCTATGTAAACTGTACATCGGGGAACACTGATAACCTAGTTAAGGTGATGAAATTATAGCTCGGTTTGACACCCCGTTTGGCCGTGGGGCCCGTTTCCGGTATTTCGGTGCCGGAAACGGTACAATCGGGTAAAATTACCCAAATCATCCGGATTATTTTCGGATGATTTATTTTTACTTAATTTACTTAGATTTATGAAATAGTCTATTTTTAGAGTTTTCATGTACCAGTCAGCTCGCTTATGCGAACTTTGCCGGTTTACACGTTTTAAGCTTTAAAAACTTGTTTTTATGTTCTTTTTAGCACAAATAATTACCCGATTAGTCTCGGGTCTTGAAATTTTGCACAAAACTTAATTTGACAGTAAGAACATTTTATAAAATTTTCCAGATTTATTTTCCTATATTTGCATTTATTTACCTATTTTTAAATCTCATTAAAACACTAAAAATATAAAAAATACCAAAATACTTTAGAAAAATCCCAAGTTTTTCTGGAATGATCCTTGTCATTCTCATAACTCTCTGGAATTTTTCCAGATTTATTTTTGTAAATTTACATATATTTATCTATTTTTAAATCTCATTAAAATACTAAATATATCAAAAATACCAAAACACTTTAGAAAAATCCCAAATTTTTCTGGAATGTTCCTTGTCATTCTCATAACTCTCTGGAATTTTTCCAGATTTATTTTCGTAAATTTACATATATTTATCTATTTTCAAATCTTATTAAAATACTAAATATATCAAAAATACCAAAACACTTTAGAAAAATACCAAATTTTTCTGGGATGATCTTTATCATCCTCATAACTTTCTGGAATTTTCCCAGATTTATTTTCCTACATTTACATTTATTTATCTATTTTTAAATCTTGTTAAAACACTAAATATATCAAAAATACCAAAACACTTTAGAAAAATACCAAATTTTTCTGGGATGATCTTTATCATCCTCATAACTTTCTGGAATTTTCCCAGATTTATTTTCCTACATTTACATTTATTTATCTATTTTTAAATCTTGTTAAAACACTAAATATATCAAAAATACCAAAACACTTTAGAAAAATCCCAAATTTTTCTGGGATGATCTTTATCATCCTCATAACTTCCTGGAATTTTTCCAGAATTTAAAACTTATTTTTCAAGCCATTTTCACCCAAAACCGAGCTAGAAAGCCCTAGAACTCGTTTCACCGAAAAGCCTACTTAGACTTTTCCAACTGAGCTCAAATTTTGTGGGTGACTTTTATATGTTATAAAAAGCTTATCTTAAATTTTCCGGAATTTTTCATCATGTTTTGCTATTTTTCACTATTTTTGGCCAAAACCGAGCATTAAATTCACCAAATATTCATCTTTTATCCAAAAATTACCAAAAATTCACAGATCTCATATTTTCATGTGTAGATCATCTCTGTGAAATTTCGTGACCCAACTCTAAGCACACGGAAATCTGTCCATTTTTCATAAACACCCGAAACCGAACTATCTTGTGTTTTCTAGCTTTAGATCGCAAGGATCTCGGTTTCTAGCCTTTGCTAGCCGCTAGATACAACACTTTCAAGCACAACAACACCACACCAAGCAAACTATACCAACAATCAAGCCATTTCTTTCCTAGAGTCGGTTAAAACATCAAAACAACGATTTCAACCGTAAAAATTCGTTCTAAACACTTTTAACTAATTACTTGGATCAAGATCCTTTGTATAACTTGTATACATCCTTTGATCACACAAGAACCGGTTCCATCTCGGGTTTTCACCCATATTTCATTTGGAACCTTTTTGTTCTTGCAAAAACAACTCAAACTAAGTAATTAACACCAAAGATCATGTATTATAACATGTTTATACCTTTGTTCTTGATTAGAAATGATGGAAATGGATGGAGGATCAAGGGTTTGTGATGGGTGATGAAAAGCTTGAGAGATGGAGAGAGTTTTGAGAGAGTTTGTGTGTGTTTGTATGAAGAAAAAAAAAGAAAATGAAAGATAATATCAAAGGGGGGTGGCCGGCCCTTTGTGGGTGTGTGTGGGGGCCCCACATCTCCAATATTGTCCACATATCTAGATTACGCAATCTGGATAATGTTGTGGATAATCTGGTTCAGTTCGTTTCTCGTTTAAACTCGTAATTCGGCTTAAAACGAGCTTAAAATGGTTGTTTTTCGGGTTAACACAAAATTTATATAAAACTGATTTAAAAACTTTAAAAACTTAACCCATGACATTAAAACATCATATTATTAATAATTACGCATCTTTTTCGGCTTGATTGATCGTCTCTTGCTTGGTTTGGTGATAAAGGTTTCGTTTAGCGTACCGACGTACCATTAAATCGAAATCCTTTTTCTGTGCTATAATTTACTTATCCCGAAGCATTAATACCTCGTAAATACCACTAAACATTATATACTTCGTCTATAATGTAATTCCCGATTCGTTCGGGTTTCAATAACCGATCAATGATTAATTGTAATTCTAATACGATTCACTATATAATTGAGTATGATTCATACTGTGAACCATATATATTCGTATCAATGTGCTATAACTCATATAATCAATATTAAATAACACGTAAATAGTATATTCCGGCTAGGGTATACCTGGAGTTGCCGGAATCGTTACACCTTGGTATGTTGATAGTGGCTGTTCCAGGCACATGACAGGGGACATTACCCAACTTCACGACATTTAGACATTTAATGGTAGGTATGTGTCCTTTTCGGGAGGAGAGAAAGGAAAGATCACTCAGAAGGGTACTGTAAGTAATGATGTTCTGAAATTTGAAAATGTTAATTTTGTTCCAGAATTGAAGCACAGTCTTTTGAGCGTGTCACAAATCTGTGACAAAGAATTTTCAACTAATTTTACTAATAAGGAGTGTCTTATTTTGAAACCCGGTATAGTTATACCAGAAGACTGGATTCTTGTCCGATCACAACGAAAAGATAATGCGTATGTGATCGATATGAACAAAAATGTTCCTGATAAAATAATATGTTTCTTTTCAAAAGTGTCTGAACATAACGCCATGCTATGGCATCGTCGTCTTGGCCATGCAAATTCCAAAAACCTTAATCGTCTTGCTAAAAATAATTTGGTCCATGGTCTACCTATTAACGATTTTGTAACTATTGAAAAATGTGTGGCTTGTGCTTTGGGTAAACATCATCGAAAATCTCATAAACCAAAGTTGATCAATACTATCTCATCTATTTTTCAATCGCTTCATATGGATCTTTTTGGACCAGTCAATGTTTTGAGTCTTTCTCGTAGCTCTTACTGTCTTCTTATTATTGATGAAAACTCACGTTTCACTTGGGTGTTTTTCTTGTCAAATAAGAGTGAAACTGCAGATTTAATCAAGAATTTTGTGGTGCTCATGGAGAATCAACTTAACCTGAAGCTGAAGGGAATTCTTTGTGATAATGGAATGGAGTTCAAGAATGCATCATTGAATCATTTCTGTTCAAAAAAGGGACGCTACATCAGTACAGCGCCGTAAGAACACCACAACAAAATGGTGTGGCTGAACGAAGAAACATAACTCTTATCGAGGCGGCAAGGACCATGTTGTGTGATTCTAAACTACCACTGTTCATATGTTCAGAATCGGGTGATAATTAACAAATTCAAGATGAAAACTCCATATGAGATTGTTTATGGTCACAAACCCACTATTGCACATTTCAAAGCTTTTGGGTGTCCCTGCACACTATTGAATCTCGAGTCTAATCCAAAATTTGGGGCCTCAGCTAACGAGTGTTATTTTGTTGGTTATGCGGGCAATACAGCTTACAGGGTCTACAACAAGTCAACCAAGCAAATTCTAGAGTCCTATGAGGTTCGCTGGCTAGAAGAAAATGAGACTGATGCTCGTGTCGTTTCGGACTGGTTATTTGATTATAATGAACTCTTAAAATCATTTAATGTGTTTCTAGTTCTAAACACAGAACCTTTAGAGGGTCCTACCATGGAAGCTGCAAAAGATGACCCACAAGCAGTATCTCACATCTCTCCATTTCTGGATGATGATGTCACTGAACTGAATAATGACTTGTGACACTCGTCAATTTCATGTTAACTCCGTTAATCCGAACTCCGTTAATTAAAACTTAAGATCACACGAACTGTAACGGATATCTCATTACATTTAAACTAGGGTATAAATGACGCTTGACAATCACTACACAAGTAGTCTTTCGAAATTTCACCAAAACACACACGAGTCGACTCAAACCGTTGGTGAACAAACGATAAATATTATAAACAAGTACTTGGTATAATTACGTGTTACGTTTATATGTCTAAATTTGTGCTTGTATGTATAACATCATATTATGGATGTAATTGACTAGTTATTCTAGAATTAAACTAAACTAGAAGTTTAGGGTGCAATGTGTAACTTGTAATAAAATTAATTAATATATAAACAAACTAATCACCAAACCCTAACCCTCCCTCTAATAAAACCTCTCCCCTACGACGGCAGCCCCTCCCTCCCCTTGGATAGGCCGAAACTCACACACACACACACACACACATATACAATACTTCTACAAGCTTGTTTGAAGGGTTAAGGCATTAACTAGAGAACTAGTGAGGATTTTCTGTGACGCACACCTCTCTCGGATTCTTTTTATTATCTTCGCAAACAGTGAGTTTCACGGCCCCCTTTTACTCTTGTTAAACACTTTTATTATGGGGAGATAACAGACTCTATGCTTTAGATTTTGTTATTCTTTATATATCACTTGTAAGACTAAGTGGCAAATAAACCAACTAAATTCCTTCATAACATCGAACAGGTTAATATTTGGATAATAGCGAGTCACTGTTGAGTAGTACTACTGGGTTTGACAAACCGCACCCAACTCTAAACTCGACTGTAGGTCGAGTGGGTGTAATCTTGGCTAACACATTACCATGGTCGTGGTTGACATGGTCGCAAGGCAATTGATAAACAGTCAGCTTCGGTGTCGAACACTTAGTACCGCATGCTTGATAGGTTAGCTACCTATTGATATATAATTGAGTTAACACTATCTGGTAACGCAAACAGAAAAGCAAACGCTTTAATTTATTTGTATAAACTTGTGAACTCACCAACCTTTGTGTTGACACTTTTAGTATGTTATTCTCAGGTTGCCGAGGCGGGCGCGCGGTATAGGACATGCATTCGCTAAACACCATTGCTTTAAAAACTTCTTTAATTTTTATCTTGATAATTTGGGTTTTTAAGTCGTCTTGTGTGGCGCAACTTTTTGGTTTATCATTTACGCTTCCGCATTTCATTTAAGATTTGATGTCTTGTTGGTTTTGAAAACTTTAAATATGGTGTTTGATTATAACTAATGATTCCGATCGTGTTAGTTCACACCCTCTGACGGTAAAACTCCGTTAGTGGATTTTGAGGGTGTGACAGATTGTTATAAGATCAATTGGTTATAGCGAACTAGAAATGCATTCATACTAGTCTATAACCGCAACGACCCATTAGTTATAATGTTACGCACTGCCTATATGAATATATATTATATTTGTTTTCTTTATCTCTTTACCTCACTCACTTATACGCGTGTAACCCATACACGACTTATCCTGTTGGGATGTCAACGCCATCATCATTATCCGACCCGGTGTCCCACGCCCACGGAAAGAAACCGCAACTACCCGGCTTGATACCATTTCGAGTAGTCCCGACACTAGCAGCCCCCGCACCGAAGAGGCACCGCCCATCTGGAGACGTGTGCGAGGAAAATGGTAACTGGAGTTGGTACCCAAGTTTGATCGAGCGCTTGGTTTACCGCGAACAAGTTCCACCACTACCTCTCCCGGGCTGTCCTATGTCATTCAACACGTTACCACCCCTAACCCAACCAATGGAGCGTTCTTTCTTTGCTCTCGCTTCCTGTTTAGTGCGTGAAGTTGACATTATGCACTCCACGAGAGCGAAGGTTACTAAATTGATAGGGGACGGAGCAGAGGCTAGGAAGAGGATTTCCTACCTGACTGAAGCTATGAAGGAAGTTCAGGATGCTCATGTTCAGCTAATAAAGCTACTGATCAAGATGAAATCAGAGATGATAGACTTGCAGGAACAAGTCAGAGACGCCAGAGGCCATGCAGCAGTAGCTCTAGCTCGTTGCGAGACACTAGAGGCGCAAATTGCTCCGAACACAGCAGAACCGGAGGCCAAGCCGGAGTCTGTACTTTCAAGAACTACCTGGACTGCAAGCCCAATTCGTTCCACAGCACTGAGGGAGCCATATGGTTCCTGCGTTGGGCCGAGAAGGAAGAGTCAGCTTTTGAGATGTGTAACTGTCCACCAGCCAGCAGGGTCAAGTTTACTGATTGAACACTGCAAGATTCCGCCCTCACCTGGTGGAACTCTAATGTATAGATTCTTGGGTTGGAATTGGCAAATGCTATGAAGTGGGAGGAATTCAAGAACATGATGCGAGAAGAGTATTGTCCTAGAGAGGAAATCTCGAAGTTGGAATCGGAATTTTGGAAGTTAAAGATGGTGGGTTTTGAGATTGAAGCCTACACCACCCGTTCCCATGAGCTGGTGGTGATGTGCCCATGGTAGATCCCTCAAGTAAGAGAATCGAGATGTATAGTGATGGTTTGGTACCCCAGATTCAGGGTATGGTGACGTCATCTAAACCAACCACTGTTCAGCAAGCGATCCGAATAGCCCACAAGCTAACAGATCAAGCAGTGGCACAAGGTGCGCTATCACCTAGAGGTTCCATCTCTAAAACCCGTGACAACTCAAGCACTGACGACAACAACTCTGGGAATGGAAAGAGGAAGTATGACAACACCAGGTCCTCATCATCGAACCCTTCACAGCAACAACACCACTGTAGACCCGAACTCACTCGGAACTTCAATAATCAAGGTTCCAACAACAACAACGGTGGCAGACAGGGTTTGAGTGGCTATGCTAGAAAGTACCCGAAGTGCAACAAGTGCAACTATCACCATGCTGGCCCATGCGACCTTATCAAGTGTTTGCGATGCAGTAAATTGGGTCATCAGGCCAAGGACTGTAGGGGAGACCTAGCGGGTAAGGGTGCTCCAAAACAGCCTTCAACAACGAAAGGGTGCTTTGAGTGTGGTCAGGAGGGTCACTTCAGGAAGGATTGTCCTAAACTGAAACAGAATGAGAGCAATGGAGGCAACAACAGTAACGGAAGCGGTAGTAAAGGTAGAGCTTTCGTCATTGGATCGGACGAGGCCCGCAACGATCCGAATGTGGTTACCGGTAAGTTCCTTGTGAACGACTGTTTTGCTTCTATTTTGTTTAACACTGGAGCTAATAGGAGTTTTGTATCGAAAGCCTTTAGTAAACTCTTAGACTTAACTACAACCCCGTTAGATGTTATGTTTTCTGTTGAATTAGCTGACGGTAAGTCTATAGAAACAACTCATGTACTAGCGGGATGTAAGTTGAAACTGTCGGGTCATACCTTCGATATCGACCTCATACCCTTTACACTTGGTAGTTTCGACGTTGTTGTCGGCATGGACTGGCTATCCGAGAATAGAGCAGAGATTATAAGCCATGACAAGATTGTTCAAATCACTACTCCTTCCATCGAAGTCATCCCGATACAGGGCGAGAAAAGTGGCATGACCACCAGCATCATCACCCTTATGAAGGCACAGAAATATTTACGAAAGGGTCATCCGGCGATCTTAGCTCAGGTAATTGAGAAACCCACGGAAGAGAAGTGGATCGAAGATATACCTATTGTGCGAGATTTTCCCGAAGTCTTCCCAGAAGATTTGCCAGGACTCCCGCCCATACGACAAGTCGAGTTCCAAATCGACTTAGCCCCCGATGCTGCACCCATAGCACGAGCCCCGTATCGGCTCGCACCGGCGGAGCTTCAGGAGTTGTCCACTCAACTACAAGACTTGTTTTATAAAGGTTTCATCCGACCCAGCTTATCACCATGGGGAGCCCCTGTCCTATTTGTTCAAAAGAAGGACGAGACTTTCCGCATGTGCATCGACTACCGGGAGCTGAACAAGGTGACGGTCAAGAACCGTTATCCCCAACCCCGAATTGATGATCTTTTCGACCAGCTTCAAGTATCGAGTTACTACTCGAAGATTGATCTGATATTCGGTTACCATCAATTAAGAGTGCGCGAAGAAGACATTTCAAAGACGACATTCAAGACTCGGTATGGTCACTATGAGTTTTCGGTTATGCCTTTTGGCTTAACCAACCACCAGCCGTATTCATGGACCTCATGAACAGAGTATGCAAGGCGTACCTCGACAAGTTTGTTATCGTTTTCATAGATGATATCCTCGTTTACTCCAAGAACAAGACCGACCATGAAGAACACTTGAGGTAAATCCTGGAATTGCTAAATAAGGAACAGTTGTAAGCGAAGCTTTCGAAATGCGAATTTTGGCTTCGCGAGGTTCACTTCTTAGGACATGTGATCAATGAGAGTGGTATCCTTGTCGATCCAGGCAAGGTAGAGGCCATCAAAAACTGGGAAGCACCTAAGACTCCGACTGAGGTGCGACAATTCCTAGGACTGGCTGGCTACTACCAACGTTTCATCGAGGGATTTTCAAAGATTGCTCAACCCCTCACCGCACTGACACACAAGGGTACTAATTACAATTGGGGTGATGCGTAGGAGTCTGCCTTCCAACTGTTGAAAACCAAACTCTGTAGCGCACCTATCCTAGCCCTCCCCAAGGGAACGGAAAATTTTGAAGTGCATTGTGACGCATCGATACAGGGTCTCGGTTGCGTGTTAATGCAACTAGAGAAGGTCATAGACTATGCTTCTCGACAACTACGGATCCAAGAGAAGAACTATACGACCCATGACTTGGAACTCGAAGCTGTGGTGTTTGCTCTTAAGTCAGCTTCGCATCGATACAGGGTCTCGGCTGCGTGTTAATGCAACTCGAGAAGGTTATAGCCTATGCTTCTCGACAACTACGGATCCACGAGAAGAACTATATGACCCATGACTTGGAACTTGGAGCTGTGGTGTTTGCTCTTAAGTCAGCTTCGCATCGATACAGGGTCTCGGTTGCGTGTTAATGCAACTCAAGAAAGTTATAGCCTATGCTTCTCGACAACTACGGATCCACGAGAAGAACTATACGACCCATGACTTGGAACTCAGAGCTGTGGTGTTTGCTCTTAAGATATGAAGGCATTACTTGTACGGTACCAGATTCACCATTTACATCGACCACAAGAGTCTCCAACATATCTACGATCAAAAGGAGTTGAACATGCGACATCGTCGTTGGGTCGAGCTACTTAAGGATTATGAATGTGCCATAAAGTACCACCCTGGTAAGGCCAATGTAGCAGCCGATGCTCTCAGCAGAAAAGAAACCGATAAGCTTAGACGAGTGCGAGCATTACAACTCACAATTCATGCTAACTTACCAGATCAGATTCGTGATGCTCAACTCGAAGCTTTGAAAGACGATAACCTCCCATCAGAACTCATGCGGGGGATTGATAAGCAGCTTGAAACCAAATCGGACGGGGTCCGATATTTCGAAAACCGGATTTGGGTCCCACGATACGGAGACTTAACAAACCTGGTGATGGACGAAGCACAAAAATCCCTATATTCCATTCACCATGGCTCAGATAAAATGTACCATGACCTAAAGGCACTTTACTAGTGGCTAAACATGAAATCCGACATTGCCACCTACGACAGCAATGTTTGACTTTTGCTAGAGTCAAGGTGGAGTATCAGAAACCATCCGGACTGTTACAGAAACTGGAACTCCCAATGTGGAAATAGGAACACATTTCCATGGACTTCATCACAGGCTTACCCAAAACACCGACGGGATGCGATACCATCTGGGTGATCGTTGACCGGTTGACTAAGTCTGCACATTTCTTAGCGATCAAGGAATCGGACAAAATGGAAAGAATGACTCGCATCTACATGAAAGAAGTAGTGTCCAGACACGGAGTGCCTCTCTCAATCATATCTGATCGAGATTCTCATTTCACTTCACACTTTTGGAAGTCACTACAGAGCGCACTAGGCACCTGCCTTGATATGAGCACAGCATACCATCCTCAACGGATGGGCAAAGTCAATGCACCATTCAGACCTTGGAAGACATGTTGCGTGCATGCGTGTTGGATTTCGGAAAAAGTTGGGAACCTCACTTTCCCTTGGTAGAGTTTTCATATAATAACAGCTACCATGCAAGCATTAAAGCAGCGCCGTTTGAAGCGTTGTACGGACGAAAGTGTCGATCACCTCTCTGCTGGGCAGAAGTGGGTGATAGCCAAATCACTGGTCCCAAACTTTGCTCGAAACCTCAGAAAAGATTGTCCAAATCCAAAATCGCATGGCAGCAGCCCGAGATCCTCAAAAGAGTCACGCCGACAAGCGCCGAAAACCTCTGGAATTTCATGTGGACGACAAGGTTTTTCTGAAATTCTCACCTTGGGAAGGTGTAGTTCGCTTTGGAAAGCGAAAAAACTCAACCCACGATACGTTGGCCCATACCGGATAGCTGAACATATTGGTCCAGTAGCGTACTGATTGGACTTACGAACAGAACTCAGTGGCGTACACAATGTTTTCCATGTATCCAACTTAAAGAAATGCCCTTCTTAAGAAACACAAGCAGTTCCTTGGGCGATTGCAAGTTGATGAACAGTTACGCTTCATCGAAGAACCAGTCGAAGTTTTGGATTGGGAAACCAAAACACTCAAACACAACAAGATTCCCATCGTTAAAGTTCGTTGGAACTCAAGACGTGGACCAGGTTCACGTGGGAACACGAGGATCAAATGATGAAAAAGTATCCTCACCTTTTTGAAGGGCTAACCAAACACCGAAAACGGCGAAAGCCGAAAAACCGTCAGAATACACCAGAGGTTTGAATTAAATTTCGGGACGAAATTTCTTTCTACAGGGAGATGATGTGACAAACTAAAAATTTTTGCCTTTTTCAGACACCCATCGCGACTTGACACAAATTTTCGGGACGAAATTTCTTTCAACATGGGAATGAAGATGTGACAAACTGAAAATTTTTGCCTTTTTCAGAAACCCATCGCGACTTGACACAAATTTTCGGGACGAAAATTATTTCAACATGGGAACGATGTGACACTCGTCAATTTCAGGTTAACTCCGTTAATCCGAACTTCGTTAATTCAAACTTAAGATCACACGAACTGTAAAGCATATCTCATTACATTTAAACTAGCGTTTAAATGACGCTTGACAATCACTACATAAGTAGTCTTTCAAAATTTCACCGAAACACACACGAGTCGACTCAAACTGTTGGTGAACAAACGATAAATATTATAAACAAGTACTTGGTATAATTACGTGTTACGTTTATATGTGTAAATTGTGCTTGTATATATAACATCATATTATGGATGTAATTGACTAGTTATGCTAGAATTTAACTAAACCTAGAAGTTTAGGGTGCAATGTGTAACTTGTAATAAAATTAATTAATATATAAACAAACTAATCACCAAACCCTAACCCTCAATCTAATAAAACCTCTTCCCTGCGACGGCAGCCCCTACCTCCCCTTGTGTTGGGACTTATATTTTAGACCAACGCATCGAATTAATCTTTGCGTGAAAAATATATTATTTTGGTCTCAACCAAGGGTGGATGGCTTGAAGACCAAGTCATGCTAGGCTAGTATAAATAGATGTTTTTATTCATTTGTCTAGAATGAGTGACTGTATTGTGTATGTGTGAGATTTAGGGTTTTATCCCTTTGAGAGAGTCTCCACCGCCAGGATGAGCTCTCCTGGTGGCGGCTGAGATATTTCTTAATTGATTGTATGTATGAATGTATGTATGAGTGTTTCATCTTAATGAGAATCATTCGGCTAATATTTCATACTACCTTTTCTATCTTGTTTGTGTTTTGATTACAATTGTTCATCCTACTTTATTGTTGATTATTAATCAAATCAGGCTCTCTCCCAATACACCTCATCCGTCCAACTGATATCATCATTCAAGAGTGAATCTGAGTTAGATTCGATCCTAACCCTAGATTCGAGCTCCACACCGTTGATTGGTATTGACTATTATTCACGCTTCCGCACCGGGGCTCGGAACTCACAATTGGTATCAGAGCATGGGTTACCGAATCGTTCAGACTAACCGCTGAACAGATTCATTTCGCTCTTGAATCCACCATGGACGTTAAACGATGAAGTTCATTGAAATTATTTTTGGGGGTTTTGAAATTATTTGATGATTCGGAGAAAAGTATATGGATTGATGTTTGGGTTGATGACTCGTTTGGAGATCCAACATCAATTTCATGTTTATTGGGTCAAAACGGTCTAGATCTGATGTAACAGTGTTATTTGGCTCGTTTTGGGGCAACACTGTTCATCTGATTATTTCTAGATCTGAAAAGGTTGATTATGATATAAAGATAGGTTTCTTTGATTTCGAGATGACTTGGATAGGGCTATAGTGATTAATTTCATATTACGAAATTTGATTTTTGGATCTGAATAATTAGGGTTTTGTGTGCTCGTGCTGCACAAACAGTAGATGTTTGTTGAAAAATATTGCCGATGGTACAAACTGATAAGGAGAATGTACAAGTCAAGAATGAACAGGTACTAAAGGCAATTTCATCATTGTTTGTTGCAGCAGATGCAAAGTGAATATTCGAGAAGGTTCTGCAAGGGCAAATCAGTGACTGATGACGCAGAAATGAAGTTTTGATGTCTCAAGCACACTATGAACAAATAAGATTGGACTCGAGTATGGAAAAATGACTAAGTGTTGCTTCGAGCACAGGAGGTGTTTTGCCCAAGCACATCTTTGTTTTGCTCGAGCACAGGTTATTTCGAGCCATCTTATATCGAGCACATCAAATTCGAGCACACTTTGTGAAACCCAGAGCATATCCTTTGTCTTCTCAAGAAAACTATCTTTAAGTCTCGAGCACACTTTATTATTTATTCGAGCAGACTCTTTTTCGAGCATACTTTGTTTTGTCTTGAACAATTATGCTTGTGAAGAGAAAACTCAAGTTTGTGTCGAGCACACCCTTGCTCTCGAGCACACTTTTGCTCCCGAGCATGCTTGGTGTTAAGTGAGAAAATGAAAAATCACAAGTACTCCCGAGCACACCCTTGCTCCCGAGCACACTTTTGCTCCCGAGCATGCTTGGTGGAAAATGAAAAAGCACTAAGTATTCCCGAGCACACTTGTACTTCCGAGTACACTTTGATCTCCGGGTACACTTTGTGTACTCGGTGAAAAATTGAAAAATCACAAGTGTTTTTGCTTCCGAGTACGCTTTAGCTTTCCGAGTACATTTTGATTTCCGAGTACACTCAGCTTTCCGAGTACACTTTGATTTCCGAGTACACTCAGCTTTCCGAGTACACTTTGATTTCCGAGTACACTTTGATTTCCGAGTACACTTTGCCTTCCGAGTACACTTTATGCTAGTGCAAAAAAAAAAAAAAAAATTGTGCTAGGAATGTACTCGGAGTATACTTTGTGCTAGGAAAAGTGCTCCCAAGCACATTGTGTGCTAGGAAACAGAGTTTGTGAAACATTTCAATGTTTTGAAGAAACTTTTGAGATTTTTGGTACCGTTGACCATTTGACCAAGCTGTTCTCTACGGAAGATATATACCAGGGGTATTTTGGTAATTTTTCTCCAATCATCAACAAGCTTATGGAATTCAAACCTCATCCAATTTCACGACTTCATCAAAAGCTTTACAAGAACAAGTGTTGACCAAGCTTAAGGATTTAATCATTTTTAGTGTCAACCAACTTTTGAATATGTTTATCTGAGATTTTTACAATCTTGCTGAGGATGATCAAGATTGTTTCACCCACACTTGATTTGAAGACACATTTATTAAAGACAATTGCAACGAAATTAGGGGAGTAAAAATTTTTGAATTTCATTGCAAATGGTTAGCTTCAAATCAAGTAAAAGACTCAAGTTAAGGAAAAGTTGATCAAGATTAATAATCCAAGGTTTTTCAAAGATGTTTCATCGTTTGTAAGTTTTTCAGATTTCCTAGTACGGATGAGAAGATAGAGTCATCACGAGCAACAAGTTGAAAGGATGATCAGTAGATTTCAACCTCCTGTGAAATAGTCACTTGAACAGTCAAGAACGGGTTATGGTTGACTTGAATTCTATTTTAATTCATGGAATGGTTTGAAGATGATTTAAAAGGGAAGACACAAATTTGAAGAATTAAAGATTATTTGATGATCACATTGAGTTTATTTCTTTTTGTGATAACCTTGTTACTTGAAGTTGATCTTTGAAGTTCAAAGCCTCGTTCATATGCCCCCCTTACAACTATATCCAAAAGTGATATAAGAGTGATGATTTGAAATGGACAATGGGAGAAGCTTAACGTGAGGGGGAGAATTTCAATGAAAGACAACGAGTTATGGGGTGATCATGGAAGAAATCCGATGGCATAGGTCTAAGGGGGAGATTGTTGGTATTTATATTTTAGACCGACGCATCGAATTAATCTTTGGGTGAAAAATATATTATTTTGGTCTCAACCACGGGTGAATGGATTGAAGACCAAGTCATGCTATGCTAGAATAAATAGATGTTTTTATTCATTTGTCTAGTATGAGTGACTGTATTGTGTATGTGTGAGATTTAGGGTTTTATCCCTTTGAGCGAGTCTCTGCCGCCAGGATGAGCTCTCCTGGTGGCGGCTGAGATATTTCTTAATTGATTGTATGTATGAATGTATGTATGAGTGTTTCATCTTAATGAGAATCATTCGGCTAATATTTCATACTACCATTTCTATCTTGTTTGTGTTTTGATTAAAATTGTTCATCCTACTTTATTGTTGATTGTTAATCAAATCAGGCTCTCTCCCAATACACCTCTTCCGTCCAACTGATATCATCATTCAAGAGTGAATCTGAGTTAGATTCGATCCTAACCCTAGATCCGAGCTCCACACCGTTGATTGGTATTGACTATTATTCACGCTTCCGCACCGGGGCTCGGAACTCACAATTGGTATCAGAGCATGGGTTACCGAATCGTTCATACTAACCGCTGAACAGATTCATTTCGCTCTTGAATCCACCATGGACGTTAAACGATGAAGTTCATTGAAATTATTTTTGGGGGTTTTGAAATTATTTGATGATTCGGAGAAAAGTATATGGATTGATGTTTGGGTTGATGACTCGTTTGGAGATCCAACATCAATTTCATGTTTATTGGGTCAAAACGGTCCAGATCTGATGTAACAGTGTTATTTGGCTCGTTTTGGGGCAACACTGTTCATCTGATTATTTCTAGATCTGAAAAGGTTGATTATTATATAAAGATAGGTTTCTTTGATTTCGAGATGACTTGGATAGGGCTATAGTGATTAATTTCATATTAGGAAATTTGATTTTTGGATCTGAATAATTAGGGTTTTGTGTGCTCGTGCTGCATAAACAGTAGATGTTTGTTGAAAAATATTGCCGATGGTACAAACTGATAAGGAGAATGTACAAGTCAAGAATGAACAGGTACTAAAGGCAATTTCATCATTGTTTGTTGCAGCAGATGCAAAGTGAATATTCGAGCAGGTTCTGCAAGGGCAAATCAGTGACTGATGACGCAGAAATGAAGATTTGATGTCTCGAGCACACTATGAACAAATAAGATTGGACTCGAGTATGGAAAAATGACTAAGTGTTGCTTCGAGCACAGGAGGTGTTTTGCCCAAGCACATCTTTGTTTGGCTCGAGCACAGGTTATTTCGAGCACATCTTATATCGAGCACATCAAATTCGAGCACACTTTGTGAAACCCAGAGCATATCCTTTGTCTTCTCAAGAAAACTATCTTTAAGTCTCGAGCACACTTTATTATTTATTCGAGCAGACTCTTTTTCGAGCATACTTTGTTTTGTCTTGAACAATTATGCTTGTGAAGAGAAAACTCAAGTTTGTGTCGAGCACACCCTTGCTCCCGAGCACACTTTTGCCCCGAGCATGCTTGGTGTTAAGTGAGAAAATGAAAAATCACAAGTACTCCCAAGCACACCCTTGCTCCAGAGCACACTTTTGCTCCCGAGCATGCTTGGTGGAAAATGAAAAAGCACTAAGTATTCCCGAGCATACTTGTACTTCCGAGTACACTTTGATCTCCGGGTACAAGTGTTTTTGCTTCCGAGTACGCTTTAGTTTTCCGAGTACATTTTGATTTCCGAGTACACTCAGCTTTCCGAGTACACTTTGATTTCCGAGTACACTTAGATTTCCGAGTACACTTTGTTTTCCGAGTACACTTTGCCTTCCGAGTACACTTTATGCTAGTGCAAAAAAAAAAAAAAATTGTGCTAGGAATGTACTCGGAGTATACTTTGTGCTAGGAAAAGTGCTCCCAAGCACATTGTGTGCTAGGAAACATAGTTTGTGAAACATTTCAAAGTTTTGAAGAAACTTTTGAGATTTTTGGTACCGTTGACCATTTGACCAAGCTGTTCTCTACGGAAGATATATACCAGGGGTATTTTGGTAATTTTTCTCCAATCATCAACAAGCTTATGGAATTCAAACCTCATCCAATTTCACGACTTCATCAAAAGCTTTACAAGAACAAGTGTTGACCAAGCTTAAGAATTTAATCATTTTTAGTGTCAACCAACTTTTGAATATGTTTATCTGAGATTTTTACAATCTTGATGAGGATGATCAAGATTGTTTCACCCACACTTGATTTGAAGACAAATTTATTAAAGACAATTGCAACGAAATTGGGGGAGTAAAAATTATTGAATTTCATTGCAAATGGTTAGCTTCAAATCAAGTAAAAGACTCAAGTTAAGGAAAAGTTGATCAAGATTAATAATCCAAGATTTTTCAAAGATGTTTCATCGTTTGTAAGTTTTTCAGATTTCCTAGTACGGATGAGAAGATAGAGTCATCACGAGTAACAAGTTGAAAGGATGATCAGTAGAGTTCAACCTCCTATGAAATAGTCACTTGAACAGTCAAGAACGGGTTATGGTTGACTTGAATTCTATTTTAATTCAGGGAATGGTTTGAAGATGATTTACAAGGGAAGACACAAATTTGAAGAATTAAAGATTATTTGATGATCACACTGAGTTTATTTCTTTTTGTGATAACCTTGTTACTTGAAGTTGATCTTTGAAGTTCAAAGCCTCGTTCATATGCCCCCCTTTCAACTATATCCAAAAGTGATATAAGAGTGATGATTTGAAATGGACAATGGGAGAAGCTTAACGTGAGGGGGGAGAATTTCAATGAAAGACAACGAGTTATGAGGTGATCATGGAAGAAATTCGATGGCATCGGTCTAAGGGGGAGATTGTTGGGACTTATATTTTAGACCGACGCATCGAATTAATCTTTGGGTGAAAAATATATTATTTTGGTCTCAACCAAGGGTGGATGGCTTGAAGACCAAGTCATGCTTGGCTAGTATAAATAGATGTTTTTATTCATTTGTCTAGAATGAGTGACTGTATTGTGTATGTGTGAGATTTAGGGTTTTATCCCTTTGAGAGAGTCTACGCCGCCAGGATGAGCTCTCCTGGTGGCGGCTGAGATATTTCTTAATTGATTGTATGTATGAATGTATGTATGAGTGTTTCATCTTAATGAGAATCATTCGGCTAATATTTCATACTACCTTTTCTATCTTTTTTGTGTTTTGATTACAATTGTTCATCCTACTTTATTGTTGATTGTTAATCAAATCAGGCTCTCTCCCAATACACCTCATCCGTACAACTGATATCATCATTCAAGAGTGAATCTGAGTTAGATTCGATCCTATCCCTAGATCCGAGCTCCACACCGTTGATTGGTATTGACTATTATTCACGCTTCCGCACCGGGGCTCGGAACTCACAATTTGGATCGGCCGAAACTCACACACACACACATACAATACTTCTACAAGCTTGTTTGAAGGGTTAAGGCATTAACTAGAGCACTAGTGAGGATTTTCTGTGACGCACACCTCTCTCGGATTCTTTTTGTTATCTTCGCAAACAGTGAGTTTCACGGCCCCTTTTACTCTTGTTAAACGCTTTTATTAGGGGGAGATAACATACTCCACGCTTTAGATTTTGTTATTCTTTATATATCACTTGTTAGACTAAGTGGCAAACAAACCAACTAAATTCCTTCATAACATCGAACCGGTTAATATTTGGATAATAGCGAGTCACTGTTGAGTAGTACTACTGTGTTTGACAAACCCCACCCAACTCTAAACTCGACTGTAGGTCGAGTGGGTGTAATCTTGGCTAGCACATTACCATGGTCGTGGTTGAAATGGTCGCAAGGCAATTGATAAACAGTCAGCTTCGGTGTCGAACACTTAGTAACGCATGCTTAATAGGTTAGCTACCTATTGATATATAATTGAGTTAACACTATCTGGTAACGCAAACGGAAATTCAAACGCTTTAATTTATTTGTATAAACTTGTGAACTCACCAACCTTTGTGTTGACACTTTTAGTATGTTATTCTCAGGTTGCCGAGGCGGGCGCGCGGTATAGGACATGCATTCGCTAAACACCATTGCTTTAAAAACTTCTTTAATTTTTATCTTGATAATTCGGGTTTTTAAGTCGTCCTGTGTGGCGCAACTTTTTGGTTTATCATTTACGCTTCCGCATTCCATTTAAGACTTGATGTCTTGTCGGTTTTGAAAACTTTAAATATGGTGTTTGATTATAACTAATGTTTCTGATCCTGTTAGTTAACACCCTCTAACGGTAAAACTCCGTTAGTGGATTTTGAGGGTGTGACATGACTCACCCGCACCCAACGCTCAGCTGAAAGAAATCCAGAAACCGAAAGCTCGCCGAATTCGTCTAAAGATGCTGCCACAGTTGAGGGGGAGAGTTCAATCCATCATATCTTCGGGAGCACACTGTTTCCCGATGTCATTCCAAATGAATATGTCGCCAGCACCTCGTACTCTCACAGTGCAACGACATCTGGATGGAAGAATCCTCTTGTTGATGCTAATGAGAACCTGTCTAACTTACAATCTACTGGTGATGTTTCTGATCAGTCAATTCCATCAAGAATTCAGAAAAATCATCTAATTGATAACGTCATAGGTCCTCTTGAAACGGGTGTGTCCACCAGAATTCAAACTGGACACATAAATAGCTGTCTGTACTCCTGTTTCATTTCTCAAATTGAGCCAAAGATGATAGAAATGACACTTCAAGAACCCAGTTGGATTGATGCTATGCACGAAGAGTTGAATCAGTTTGATAAGTTGAAGGTTTGGAGATTGGTTAAGTTACAAGAAGGAAAGAAAGCACTCGATACAAGATAGGTTTTCCGAACAAGCAAGACGACACCGGATTTATTGTTCGGAACAAGGCACGGTTGGTAGTTCGTGGTTTTCGTCAGGTTGAGCGACTAGACTACACTGAAGTTTATGCTCCAGTGGCTAGACTTGAGGCCATTAGGATTTTTCTGGCCTACGCGTCATTCATGGGATTTACAGTGTATCAAATGGAGGTCAAAACCACTTTTCTGTATGGTAAAGTCAAAGAAGAGATTTATGTGGATCGGCCACCAGGTTTTGTTGACTCTAAGAAACCAAATCATGTTTACAAGCTAGACAAAGCACTTTATGGGTTACATCAGGCTCCTCGGGCGTGGTATGCTACTCTGACTGCACATCTTCTAGATCATGGCTACAAGCGGGGAACCATTGATCAAACCTTGTTTTGGAAAACTGTCGAAAAAGATTTGATTCTAGTCCAGATCTATGTAGATGACATTATTTTTGGATCCACCATCGCTGAGTTGTGCACAGAATTTGAAGGTGTAATGAAGAAAAGATTTGAAATGAGCTCGTTGGGTGAAATGACAACATTTCTGGGGTTACATGTTCGCCAAAGTTCAGCAGGAATCTTACGGCATCAAGGGAACTATGTTGAGGATATGCTAGCAAAGTGAGACAAAGGATAAACCGGTAAGTTAGGAAGCTAAGCCGGTTCAAGAAAGGATGTGAATACAGGAAGTATTCTTTTTACAAGGACTAAGCAGGTTTCGAGGACGAAACCTCTTATAAGGTGGGTAGACTTGTAACATCCCGAAATTTCAAATAATAAATAATTAATATATTATTTATTTAAGACCGAAAAGTTTACTTGAGTTAATAGAAAAATAGTAAAATAATAAAAATGGAAGGATAAGTAGGCTAATTATGTGAGAACCGAGCCCCGGTGCGAAAGCGTGAAAATAGTCGTTACTAATCAACGGTGTGTGGAGCTCGGGTCTAGGGTTAGGATCGAATCTCACTCGTATTCACTCTTAAAAGATGTTTGGACGGATGAGGTGTATTGGGAGAGAGCCTGATTTGATTAACAATCAACAATAAAGTAGGATGAACAATTGTAATCAAAACACAAAAGATAGAAACGGTAGTATGATAATATTAGCCGAATGATTCTCATAAAGATGAACCACTCATACATACATACATTCATACATACAATCGATTAAGAAATATCAGCCGCCACCAGGAGAGCTCATCATGGAGGCGGAGACTCTCTCAAAGGGATAAAACCCTAAATCTCACACATACACAATACAGTCACTCATACTAGACACATGAATAAAAACATCTATTTATACTAGTCTAGCATGACTTGGTCTTCAAGCCATCCACCCTTGGTTGAGACCAAATAATATATTTTTCACCCACAAGTAATTCGATGCGTCGTTCTAAAACATACGTCCCAACAATCTCCCCCTTAGACCGATGCCATTGAATTTCTTCCATGATCACCTCATAACTCCTTGTCTTTCGTTGAAATTCTCCCCCTCACATTAAGCTTCTCCCATTGTTCATTTCAAATTATCACTCTTATATCACTTTTGGATATAGTTGAATGGGCATATGAACGAGGCTTTGAAATTCAAAGATCAATCTTCAAGTAACAAGGTCATCATAAAAAGAAATAAACTCATTGTGATCATCAAGTAATCTTCAATTCTTCAAATCTATTTCTTCCCTTGTAAATCATCTTCAAACCATTCCCTGAATCAAGATAGCATTCAAGTCAACCATAACCCGTTCTTGACTGTTCAAGTGACTATTTCATAGGAGGTTGAACTCTACTGATCATCCTTTCAACATTGTTACTCGTGATGACTCTATCTTCTCTTCCGTACTAGGAAATCTGAAAATTTACAACTGATGAAACATCTCTGACAAACCTGGGATTATTGATCTTGATCAGCTTTTCCTTATCTTGAGTCTTTTACATGATTTGAAGCATGCCATTTGCAATGAAATTCAAAGATTTTTTACTCCCCCAATTTCGTTGCAATTGTCATTAATAAATGTGACTTCAAATCAAGTGTGGGTGAAACAATCTTGATCATCTCATCAAGATTGTAAAAATCTCAGATAAACATATTCAATAGTTGGTTGACACTTAATGTGATTAAATCCTTAAGCTTGGTCAACACTTGTTCTTGTAAAACTTTTGATGAAGTCGTGAAATTGGATGAGGTTTGAATTCCATAAGCTTGTTGATGATTGAAGAAAAAAAATTACCAAAATACCCCTGGTATATATCTTCCGTAGAGAACAGCTTGGTGAAACGGTCAACGGTACCAAAAATCTCAAAAGTTTCTTCAAAACTTTGAAATATTTCACAAACTCTGTTTCCTAGCACACAATGTGCTTGGGATCACTTTCCTAGCACAAAGTATGCTCTGATTCATTTTCAAGCACAAAGTGTACTCGGAAGCACTTTCCTAGCACAAAGTGTACCCGGAAAACAAAGTGTGCTCGGAAGCAAAGTGTACCCGGAAAGCATAACATATGTGATTTTTCAATTTTCCACCGAGCACAAAGTGTGCTCGGGAGCAAAAGTGTGCTCGGAAGTACTTACTATCACTAAGTGTGCTCGGGAATACTTGTGATTTTTCATTTTCTTCACTTAACACAAAGCATGCTCGGGAGCAAAGGTGTGCTCGACACAAACTTGAGTTTTCTCTTCACAAACATAATTGTTCATGGCAAAACAAAGTATGCTCGAAAAAGAGTCTGCTCGAATAAATAACAAAGTGTGCTCGAGACTTAAAGAAGATAGTTTTCTTGAGAAGACAAAGGATATGCTCTGGGTTTCACAAAGTGTGCTCGATATAAGATGTGCTCGAAATAACCTGTGCTCGAGCCAAACAAAGATGTGCTTGGGCAAAACACATCATGTGCTCGAAACAACACTTAGTCATTTTCCATACTCGAGTACAATCTTATTTGTTCATAGTGTGCTCGAGACAACAAAACTTCATTTCTGCGTCATCAGTCACTGATTTGCCCTTGCAGAACTTGCTCGAATATTCACTTTGCATCTGCTGTAACAAACAATGATGAAATTGCCTTTAGTACTTGTTCATTCTTGACTTGTACATTCTCCTTATCAGTTTGTACCATCAGCAATATTTTTCAACACACATCTACTGTTTATGCAGCACGAGCACACAACCTAATTTTTCAAATCCAAAACAAGTAAATCTGAAAATAATCATTATAGCAACATCCACGCCGTCTCGAAATCAAAGAAACCTATCTTCATATCATAATCAACCTTTTCAGATCTAGAAATAATCATATGAACATTTTTGCCCCAAAAGGAGCCAAATAACACTGTTACATCAGATCTGGACCGTTGTGACCTAATAAGCATGAAATTGATGTTGGATCTCCAAACGAATCATCAACCCAAACATCAATCCATATACTTTTCTCCGAATCATTAAATAATTTCAAAACCCCCAAAAATAATTTCAATGAACTTCATCGTTTAACGTCCATGGTGGATTCAAGAGCGAACTGAATCTGTTCAACAGTTAGTCTGAACGATTCGGTAACCCAGGCTCTGATACCAATTGTGAGAACCGAGCCCCGGTGTGGAAGCGTGAAAATAGTCGTTACTAATCAAGGGTATGTGGAGCTCGGGTCTAGGGTTAGGATCGAATCTCACTCGTATTCACTCTTGAAAGATGTTTGGACTGATGAGGTGTATTGGGAGAGAGCCTGATTTGATTAACAATCAACAATAAAGTAGGATGAACAATTTTAATCAAAACACAAAAGATAGAAAACGGTAGTATGATAATATTAGCCGAATGATTCTCATAAAGATGAACCACTCATACATACATACATTCATATATATACAATCGATTAAGAAATATCAGCGGCCACCAGGAGAGCTCATCCTGGAGGCGGAGACTCTCTCAAAGGGATAAACCATAAATCTCACACATACATAATACAGTCACTCATACTAGACAAATGAATAAAAACATCTATTTATACTAGTCTAGCATGACTTGGTCTTCAAGCCATCCACCCTTGGTTGAGACCAAATAATATATTTTTCACCCACAAGTAATTCGATGCGTCGGTCTAAAACATATGTCCCAACAAATTAGATGTAATTAATTATGAAGGAAAGATGGGCCTAAGGTCAATGGGCTTAAGGGAGTATAACTACCCCTTAAAACCCTAATCCGTTTTTGAGAAAACTACCCACAAACACACAAAAATTCACGGAGATCTAGCCGTCAGATCGGTCTCAAATTTTAACTGAGTGTTCACGGTATATAAATGAAGATTCCTACCGATTAGATCTTCGATCAGAGGACGGGCAGTACGGTTTTTATCAGCTAAACCATAGCAGCTCAAAAGTGAAGATTCCGGCGACTGTTCAGCTGTTCCGGCGACTGTAGCGGCGGTTTTCGGCGAAGGCGAGCTGATAGTTTTGTAGATCGGGACAAGAAGGTTCCGTGGCCACTTGAATCACTCAAATCGGAGTTCGTTTGATATGGTTTTGAGCCTCTCGAGTGATTTCAAACAAAAACCTCAAAGGTACGTTTTTGTTAAAAAGGCTTACTTTTCATGAACGGATTTACATGAAAATTGGTAGGATGATAGATCGGGGCATGATTATTGATAAAGTAATGAACTTGATTGTAAACGGGTTAGTTGGTTCGTTTCAGGTAAAACGAGTAGTGTTCGGTTTGTGAAAAGAACGAGTAAACGAAGTCGGTTTTGCATGAAACTTAGTTGGATAGTAAATCGGACCTTATTATGTGATAAAGTTGCAAACTTGATGTTTAAAATGGACTAACGAACTTATGGACATATAAGGCTCGTATAAAGAAACCCTAGATCTAGTTTTGAGCATCTTAGCCATAAAGATCCAAGCTTTACGTTCATTCGGGTCAAGTTTGGACCACAAACGGTAAGGGAACGTTTAGGGCTAAGGCCGAATCATAATAAGTGTATTAAGGTCGCGAAACGTGCGATGAACCGAACCCGTGGACAGTAGCCCAAGCAAGTTCGCTTACAAATATGTTCGCATGCATATAAGGTCGCGTGCATATAAGTTCGCTTACAATTAAGTTCACGTACATAAGTTCGCTTACAGCAAGTTTGCTTGATGTAAGTTCGCTTAATGTAAGTTCGCTTAATGTAAGTTCGCTTGATGTAAATTCGCTTGATGTAAGTTCGCTAATGTAAGTTCGCTTACATTTATGTTCGCTTACATATCCAAGATTTGATTACATTAAGGCTCGATTACTTTGGATTACCTGGATGGTTCGAATGCAAGGGTATGGCTGAAAGATTACCAAAGAAAGAAAAATATTAAAATAAAGGAAAACTATATATATGCTAAGTAAAAGTAATCTAATACAAGACTGTTAGATTAGATCAGACGAGTATTGATACGTGTAACTTATATACAGTTAGCAGAGCTCAACTAAAGAAAGGATTAACTATTAACGGAGAAAGAAACAGGATCCAGGTGAGTTTCTAGCCCCATCTCCTTGTTATGTTTTCGGGGCTGTGTGCATACTGGATGTGATTGTTAATACACTTATCCTAAGTGATAAGTGTATGCCTTATGTGATTATGTGAAAGTTATGAATGATTGCTTGTCGGTACGTGAACGATCTTCGGATATTGCATGTACTGTCAAGTTGTAATGCTATGAATATTGTAAGTATGATATGTATGCCATGTATTATTTATATGTATGAATTGAACGTTATGAATGAATGCTTGTCGGTGTGGACCGATCTTCGGATATTGCATGTATCGGCAGGGAAGCTAATATGTAGTATGCCTAGTGGGAATCATGTATGTAGGTAAGCACGTAATGAAGTGAGTATGTGTGAAAGAACGATTATATAAAGAAAGGTAGGATGAATGGAAGGTATGGTTAGGAAGGGAACCTACCCTAATAATATCGGCGAATGTAGGGAACCGACCCTAATAGTATCGGTGAATGTAGGGAACCGAACCTAATAGTATCGGCGAATGTAGGGAACCGACCCTAATAGTATTGGCAATGTAGGGAACCGACCCTAATAATATCGGTGAAGGTTATAGTGCGAAATGCTCTTTAAAACGTATATGTATGAATGGAAGTATGTAAGTAAGTATATATGTAAGTATGTAAGGAAAGATGAAAATACGTGTCTTCAGATACGTATGTATGTATGGGAATGTAATGTATGTTGCCTGATTAACTAGAACTCACTCAGCGTAGCTGACTTTTAGTATGCACGCAGTTGAGTAGGATGAGGCAACTCGCTTGAGGGTAACACGTGGCATTGGATAAGAGGCTGGCATCGGAAGACTCAAGATGTTTTATGTTTGATGTTGTTTATTTTGAAAGACAAGTTGTTTGTTTAAGACAAGTTTTGAATTGATATGAAATGCTTTATGAAACATTTTATATTTCGCGTATGTGTTTTATTAACTCTGATAATTAGAACTATGTTGATGAGTAAATCCAACGTCCAAATGTGAGGTACCGGTAACGGGGCCTTACAGATGAGGAAGCTTGACACTTGCCCATCAAGTCTCTTAAGTTGACCAATAAGCTTATGCTTTAGTAATCTCAGAAAAAGTCATAACTGTTCAAAAGCTAACACCTGCCATAAAATAAAAGCAACTACAAGACAAAATAAAAACTGAATGCAGCTTACACAGAATTGGCATTTGCCTAGTCTGCACAAGCTGGAATAAGAGTTGACATTTTCTACTTAAGAAGCTTCTAAATTGCTTATAAATAGGACATCTTACCAAACGTATTTTCTCATTTTCATTCACCATATTCTCTCTAAACTCTCTCTGTATACTCCTACTATATCTCTCGTATCATCTCACTGATTCTCACGCCGGAGGTTGATCGTGGGAGGCCCCCTCCTACGATGAGACTAACTGGTCGTGTTTTCTTTGATTCTTAGCAAATTAGGAAGCTTTGATAGGATTATAATCTTGAACCACCATACTTTGTGTGTTATATCCGTTGTAGCAACATTTTTCTTTTTTATACAAATTTTGTGTATTATTTGCTATTTTTAATACTATATTGATGGTTTCTAAGCCACATAACTACAAAATGACAAACCTATAGTATTTAGAAATTCATTAAAAATGACAAACCTATAGTATTTGGAAATTCATTAAGTTCTAGTTTTCTATGTGGTTTCAGGGCCGGCTCGGGGCTAGGGCGAGCTGGACTTCCGTCCGGGACACCTTATTTATGGGGGCACTAAATTTGGGTCGCCGGATTTTATATTGTACTTTTCAACAATCTTTTGTTCCCCTATTATTATTAAACCAGCAACCACTCTCTCCAGTCATGAACTTACAAAATAAAAAAAGTGAATCCAACAGAGATAATAGCTCATTAGAATGTGTTTTTAAGATGGTGAAAAATGAGTTGCATAAAAAGGTGGAGAGGGAAGAAGAAGTGGGAAGCTGCTAAGGCTATGCGTAGTAGAGGGGCTACAATTGGGGGCGAATTGCGCCGTGTGACGCCCAGTCAGCAAGGGTTAAGAATTTATTTTTGCGGTGTAATTGTGTAGGGGCTACAACTAGTAATATAATATATATATATATATACATATATATGTATATAAAACACACACACATCCATACATGCCGGCCCCACCACCCTGAAAATCGCCCCTTCTTCCAGGCGAGGAGAAGACCTCGCCCCCGCCCCTTTTCGCCCAAAAATCGCCCAGGGGGCGATGTTCGCACCCCTTCGCGCCCAAAATCGCCCAAATTGTAACCCCATTACATATGAACTAATGGAATCTAGACTTTAACCTCTATTATTTTATCTTATATTTAATTATTCTTTAATTAAATACTTTACAAGGCTCAGTTTTGTACTTTTTACTTTTCCTCGCCTAAATTGTAACCCCATTACATATGAACTTATGGAATCTAGACTTAACCTCTATTATTTTATCTTATATTTAATTATTTTTTAATTAAATACTTTACAAGGCTCAGTTTTATACTTTTTACTTTTCTTTTTTTTTCAAAAGAATTTCATATAGATTAAAGTAGGTATATATTTTCTACTGTTAAGGTTTTTAATTAATTTATTGTTATAAGTTTAAAAATTATATATTTAGTTTTTTATTGTTTATGTTGTTTCAATTATAAGTTACTATACAATCGCTTATATAATTTATTATTTATGTATGCATAATATTAATATATATATATATATATATATATATTATCTTTTTTTAAAAAATGCTATCATCTTTTAACAAAAATATAACTAAAATAATAATTTTTTCACGTAAAATGTTTCTATAAAAATATACATTATAAAACCAGCTCAAATCATAATGATATATGTTAGCAATGATTGAAAATGAGATAATTTACATTGATTTCAAGATATAAGGTAGGGCCGATAACCAGTGGTCGGTAATTTTCAAGAGCCAATTTTTTTATTTTTTTTTCAAATTTGGTACCTTAATCATCTTATATGTTGAGCCCAAAACCTTTTTTTACCCATAGCGTTAATCATCATTATAAATTTAACTTACATACTTTGTTTCGGTTTAGAGCCTACGGGCCATTTTATTTCAGCTCGGCTTAGATACTTAAATTCTTGAGGCCGACCCTCCGTGATTTGTTCTAACTTCATAGGCTTAGAAAATTTTGTAGGGTGTTGAAGAGCTAGAATGGCCAAAACAGTGTATCTGATTAAAGTTTTAGTAACGTGATGAAATCAATGTTGATTTCCACCACCACTTCAAACCCATTTATTCATTTTGTCCTATTGCGTGTTTTTATTTCAAACAATTATTCTGATTGTTAAATATTAGAGAAACAATAAATTTTATAGTTTAAACAAATTTCCACTTAAAACAAAACAAAATTTCACGATACCATATCGGAGGAAATTTTATGATACAAAAGTTAATTCTGTTACATTAACTGATTTTGTTAAAACCCGCATACGAATCCCGGCAATATATATAATTTATTACTAGTAAGTGCATTCTCATTTATATAGACTATCTTAACTGACAAGGGCTACCGATGTTAGTAAAGTGGATGGAAATGACAAATTTTAGAAGTAATGAGGAAAGAAATTGCTAAAAAAAATTGTGTATGGGCGGATATGGCAAAAGTGGGCAAACCATAAGGACGAAAATGACATTTTACTCTATTTAATTAAAAGGGTATTTTGTCATTCATACTAACTTAACATACTAGAATTAACGAAGTTAGTGATTTGGACTGAAATAGCAAGAAAAAATCTTGATAATCGAAATGGCAAAAGTAAGCAAACCACAAGAACGGAAATGATAATTCTCTTCAAAAAAATAATTAGCAAAACGGTTATAACCAAAAATCTATATAAACTCACGTAACACTGAGGCCAAAAACTAGTTATTATACTACAAAGTATTGGAACTTTATGTTAAGAGTTATTGTATTTATTTATTAAATGAATATTTAAAAAATACTTAATTTTTAACGTTGATTCAAACTCTTTTATTATCTAACTTTGTAATTTTATCACGTATTGTAGTTCTTTTTGTCGTACATACTTTAGGGAATAAAATGAACCGTTTTATCATTTATTTAACCGTTTAAGTTTTGTTAAGTGTAAGATTTTCTAATATATGATTTGGATTGCTGAGAAACAACTGATTCATCCGTTTATCTTCATTTCCCGGGTATTAAATACACTCTTAAGATGAAACCCATCATAGGTGAAACAACCCTCTCACCCATTTTAAACCTTCTTATTTTTTGTTATAGGTGAGACTTGGGTGTTGTTTGTTTTTTAAGAGGTAAAATGTATGTAGTCTGCGAACTACATCTGCAGGCCTCTGTAGCCTAAGAGGTGGACAAAACCTCTGCAGTCTGCAATAAAAAGACTGTTTGTTTTTTAACGTCTGCAGACTGCTAAAATATAACAGGAATTTTTAAACCTTACTAAACCTAAAGATTAATCATACCCCATTTCACTTCACTTTCTTTCAAAATAACAAGGAAATGGTCATCAATTCATAACTTCTCTCTATTTTTAAATAAAATAATAATATTATTATAACTAAAATTAAGTTAATGCAACTAAAACTAAAAATAAAATATAAATAAAATTACATACATTTAAATTAATATAGATAAATAAAACAAAATTACATCCACTCAAATTAAAAAAGAATTCTTTACAATAAGTGATTATTTTTTAATATAACTAAAACTAAATAACAAATAATAAACTATATATACTAAATAAAAATAATATATATTAAATACTAATATACCCAATTCCCCAAACTCGTCCTCTCTTTTCTCCCTAGATCTTCATAGAACACCATTTTCCCATCTTCACCACAAAATTAGATAGAAGTTAATGTTTTTGGTTTGCAAAATTTTCAAATATATCGGCATGTTCATCGGTGAATTCTCCAACAAAAACTCACCGCCAGCGGCACCGATATGAGTGGGCTGGTGTTCACCGCCTCTGGCGGCGGGCGGAGTTGGTATTGGGGTGTGACGGCCGAAGGTGGGAGTGGGGTGCGGCGGCTGGAGGTGGGGAGAGGGGGTAACGGGAAGAAGGTTGGAGAGAAGGAGTCTAGAGTTTGGAGGTGAAAGATGTGGAGTTTATATTGTGACCTAATGTTGGTGAAAGATGTTTAGAAGAGGTGAGAAGTGAATGGTCTATGTCTACGTGAGGAAGAGATCGCGCAGACATTTTTTTATGAATTGTCTTCCAAATAACAAACGACCTGCAAACCTCAATGTCTACACGTGATCTACGCAACACAGACAAAAAAGGCCAGGAAGCTCTTTTGTGAAAAAACAAACACCACCTTAAACTAAAAACATTATCTTTTTATATTGATGAAGCTTTGAAAAATTTACCTCAACCACTTAAGTGTGGCTAGTTAGGAATTATTAGGTGTGAAATGAAATATTTAATTCAATACATGAATTTTTTTTATGAAAATTAAAATTTATAAATACAACCCCTTCAATATCTAAACAATAAACCTATAATCTTTAACCTGGTGGGGAACTTTTTTTCCAAATTATAAAAACTAGGGTGTAGCCCGTTATAGAGGTAGGGTACCAAAAAGACCCAAATACCCTTAAGTACCACCCGCGGGTCACAGAAGAACCCCTAATAAGCCACCCGCGGGGCATACGGATCACCCGCATATCACGATAGAGGAAGAATGTCCTCATATCACGCGCGGAAGCATCCTTGCACCCTCGAAAGTCGTCCGCAGGATAGGACATCAGTCCGCCCAAATGATCGAGAGGAAATGCCAGCGGGACAGCTGTCACCAACCAACTTCCATCTAGAAGAATATCCACGATTGTTACGTGAGGAATATGTGACCTATCAGCCAATGAACAAAGGACACCTGGCCAGATTGTTATAACCGTGCACATGGCCAGGGTGCGATCCGTCCTATCATTGGGCAACACGTGCCCGGGTTGTTATACTCATGCACATGGGACGTATAGCTCAACCTATCATAAAAGGACACGCGTCCAGGCGGTTATTGAAGATCTTCTAGAAGAGGACAGCTGGCCTAATCATCTTCCTACATCCTTCGGCTATAAATACCTTGTCAAACGGTATGAGGTATTCATTCATTCACTCACTTACATTGTGACTACACTTAGTCTGTTTACTTCAGTACTTTCTCCATCTACGAACGTTACTGATTCTCACGCCAGAGGGTGGTTACAGGAAGACCCCCCCCCTCTTATTCTTCCTGTAACGAGACTCACGGTGTCTGTTTTGCAGGTTCCGGTCATTGGACTTTGGGAAGTCATACTCATATCCTGGTTGTAATTATCGTACTTTACCCTGTGGACTCATTGGATCTAGGACCTATACCCGGGGATTGGATCCGTGTTTCTTCATTGGCGCCATCCGTGTTGGTGTTAGAACTGCATAATTTTGTCTCTGTCGGTTTTCTGGTTCGTTCGATATGAGTAAACTTCCTAAAGGGCCGACGGGAACTCCTGCACCCGATTCACGTGTAATTAACACAGAAGCACATCCGGTTCTTAGTGTTTTTGCACGTATCACAACTCAGGGTGGCCGTGCTCTTGAGCGTATCACAGCTCCGGGGTCACGAATCACTGAGGTAACACCTGGGGGTTTTTCCCTAGAAAATGTCACGGCACCAACCGATCCCACTCCCACAAACATGGGACGTGCCTTTAGCATCGGAAGGTTCCAATTTGGGTCAAAAACGAATTACGGAAGAGACTCACCGGAAACGGCCAAAATTGGATCTGGAAAATGATTCAGGCAATTCTGATATCACGGGATCTCATCAACGTAATTCTAGATCCAGAGGAGCATTAA
Organism: Bidens hawaiensis; assembly: GCF_021521415.1. Lineage (NCBI taxonomy): Eukaryota > Viridiplantae > Streptophyta > Magnoliopsida > Asterales > Asteraceae > Bidens > Bidens hawaiensis. The sequence continues at coordinate 3,984,057 of NW_027491020.1, read as the reverse complement.
CTCCTGAGGAGTGGCTCCACGTACAACAACAAAGTTTGGTGGCTGAATACGAGCGAAGAAAACGTAATGAACGACTTCACGCTCGCACTTTGGATTATGAGGAATCTCCTAGGAGATCTCCTTCCCCTCCACCAACAGTGAGAGGAAGTGAGATTCGTTACAGCTAACAGGCGGAGCCAGAATTTGGCGAATTACCGAGGCTACGCCCTCGTCCTCGCATAGACATACGGATACCATCCTATTTGGACGAGTTTGATAGTTATGATTCATCTTATCACCCGGGAGATTACAGTATGTATACCGGGGATAGTAGGATGAGCTCACAGGCGAGAAGCAGTCGCCCGCATGACATAGTCCGCCACACCGAGTACCATAGCAATGCTGAACGAGACTTTACCAAACCATACCGCCCGGCGGCTTTCGCCGAAAAATCAAAATTTATAGCGAGCATTGCCACATCATCCTTTCCTGTTAATGCTAAAATACCTAAATCGGTAGGTAAATACAATGGTATGACTAATCCAAGCGATCATCTCCAGAACTTTGTGGCGGTAGGTGGTGTTAGTGGTTGGACGCTTCCCTATTGGTGTCACATTTTCGCATTGACACTAACAGGGGCAGCAAGTGAGTGGTTTGAAAAGTTACCTGATGGTGAAATTTCTAGCTGGGACGATTTGGTGAAAAAATTTTCTCAGCAGTTCAGTCAGCAGAAGATACATACGCGGGACCAATCAGAAATTTTAGATGTCATTCGGCGCGATAACGAGTCTATAGAAGATTTTTTCACCAGGTTCAACGATGAGAGCCTGAACATCGGTGGAATTAGTAAAGACATGCTTCGGGGCGCCTTCCGCAAAAACGTCAGATGTGATGACTTAGTCCGCACACTTACTGGCAAAGATGGAATGCCAAAAGAGTGGGACGATCTCATGACTGCAGCAAATGTGTATGCGAACACTGAGAAAACATTGAAAAGTGGTAACTCAAAGCAAAAATTTAAAGTCGAGTTTTAAACTCCGAGACCAAATAGACAGGCGAAAGGTCCTATCTGGTCGAGACTTCAGCCAAGTACGGAAGCATCAAAACCATTTGATGCGCGATCCCTCATAGGCAACAAAAACAAAGTGGGACCCTCGAACCGAGGTCCCAATAATTGGACTCCTCTTTCAAAGAATCCCACCGAAATTCTCACTACGGAGAATGTGAATTTTAGAAAACCGCAGCCACTGACGAGAAGGTCATTCCTTGACCCGAAAAACCATTGTTCGTATCATGATGACATTGGTCATAATACGAATGAGTGCAGAACATTAAAATATGAAATTGAAGCGGCTGTAAAGTCTGGAAAACTTGGACACCTGGTAAAAGGTGGGAAACCTGACAATGGTAAAGCTCCCGCACGGGATATCCAAGGCCCAAGTAAAAAGCAAGTCAGAGATTTAAACGTCCATATGATACAAGGTGGGTACACTACAAGGAAAGAGAGGAAGGAGTCTGATGATGAGGACTGGAAGAATGAGCCAATGATCTTTCCTCGTATCAAGGGGGGCCCGAATAACAAAAACCCCTTGATCATCACTGCGCAATTCGGACACTACCGTTCCCAATACGTCTTCTTCGACACCGGTAGTACTTCCGACATTATGTATGAATAATGTTTTGAATAGCTTGACGAGAAAGATAAGGAAAGATTAAAACCCATCCACGCTCCAGTATCGGGGTTCGGAGGGGAAATAATGCATCCGCGAGGTGTAATTTCATTCCCAGTCACCTTAAGTGATGGAATTCAGTCTAGGACCGAGGAAGTCGAATTTTTTGTTCTGCCAGCAACATCAAAACATGACATTATTCTTGGACGAGAAGCGATTGGTGACTTAAATGCTCATCCGTCCACAGCACACGGTGCAGTAGGAGTTCCAACTTGCACTGGCATAGCAATAATTTATGTTAATCGGCACTGCTTTGCAACCGAGAGCTCAAAACCAAGCAAAATTCCAAAACAAACTGTGAAGACTGAACCAGAGAAATGGGTTTCGTACAAAAAATTTCCTGATCAAACTGTAACAATAGGACCTGCTATTTCCGAGATAGTGCGGACCTTCTTGAAACAGTTATTATCAAAGAATATTGATGTTTTTGCATGGCAACCCGCGGATATGACCGGTGTTCCGAGGAACATTACGGAACACAAATTAAGGGTAAACCCGTTGTTTACGCCAATTGTTTAGAAACAACGTAAGATGGGTCCGGAACAAACAAAAGCAATGAATGAGCAAGTCCAGGACCTCTTACAAGCTGGAATCATCCGCCCAATTCGTTATCAGACCTGGGTTGCTAATCGAGTTATTGTCCCCAAAAGCAATAGGTCATGGCGGATGTGTATCGATTTCAAATATCTAAATAAAGCGTGTCCCAAAGATTGTTATCAAAGAATATTGATGTTTTTGCATGGCAACCCGCGGATATGACCGGTATTCCGAGGAACATTACGAAACACAAATTAAGGGTAAACCCGTTGTTTACGCCAATTGTTCAGAAACAACGTAAGATGGGTCCGGAACAAACAAAAGCAATGAATGAGCAAGTCCAGGACCTCTTACAAGCTGGAATCATTCCCCCAATTCGTTATCAGACCTGGGTTGCTAATCCAGTTATTGTCCCCAAAAGCAATGGGTCATGGCGGATGTGTATCGATTTCAAAGATCTAAATAAAGCGTGTCGATTGTTATCCCTTACCTGAAATAGATCTCAAGGTTGATGTTGTGGCACCATTCAAATTCAAATGCTTCTTGGATGCCGACAAGGGCACCTTTTGCTACAAAATGATGTCTTTCGGACTGAAAAATGCGGGAGCCACATATCAACGATTAATGGACATAGCGTTCAAAGATCAAATTGGCCGAAATTTAGAAGTGTATATGGATGATCTCGTAATAAAAAGTGTTGAGGAAGACCAGATGTTGAGAGATATTGAAGAGACGTTCGAAACCTTGAAAGGTATCAACATGAAGCTGAATCCGGCTAAGTGCTCATTTGGAATGGAAGAAGGAAAGTTTTTGGGAGTGATTGTCACGGATGCGGGCTTCAAAACTAACCCAGATAAAGTTCAAGCTATAGCCCGCATGCCTTCTCAATCTTCCCTCAAGGAAGTTCAGACACTCAATGGTCGACTGGTTGCTTTGAATAGTTTTTTTGGCAAATCATGCAGCCAAGTCCCATCCTTTCATCTCAACTCTAAGGAATTGCCTCAAGAAAAGACAATTTAAATGGACCGCGGAAGCAGAACAAGCTTTCTTGGAGGTTAAAAAATGTTTGATGGAACTCCCAACGTTAACAGCACCTCGTGCGGGAGAACCTTTGACGTTATACCTATCAGCTTCAGACATTGCTATTGGGGTCGTCCTTCTGACAGATCGCAAGAACGTTCAGACACCGATTTACTACGTCAGCAGAACACTATCGGATCCAGAAACAAGATATTCCATGCTAGAAAAACTGGTTTTGGCACTGGTCTATGCTGCACGACGCCTCCGCAGGTACTTTCAAGGGCACCCCATCAATGTCTTAACTGGATACAAGCTCAAAAACGTTCTCAGCAAGCCAGAATTGTCTGGGCGACTGGCCAAATGGGCCATCAAGCTAGGTTAACACGCAATAGAATACAAACCTAGGCCAGCAATCAAAGGGCAAGTGTTGGCGGACTTCGTGACAGAAGTCCCGCATCACAAAGAAAAAGAATGTTTGATTGAGCAACAACCCCAGGTTTTAAAATACAGATAAGTGATTTTACTGTTTATCAACTTAATTATTTTCAGTTTAAAGCATATAAATTTAATTTTGAAACTAATAAACTATTTTACAATATGTTTTGTTTTTTTTTTCTTTTGAGCAACCAAGAATTATCTAAATGGATTGCTGACGAAATTCAATAAAGGCCAACACTTGTGAACACTCGTTTGAAGGTAAGATAGTGTGGTGAGGTAAAACCCGATCAGTTCAAGGATTAAACTAGTGATCACCGCCTATTCACCTATTGTCTTGTTATCATCCGGTTCCGCCGAAACTAGATAGTAAAGGCATGAATCAAACCTACGTTTCTTAAAACACACTAGGAGTCTCCCTTACCATTTCACAGCCAGTTTATTTTATTGATAGTTTGATATTACAATGATCAAGATACAAAATGCTGCATGAAACATGAGAATATTATAAATAACTATGAGTATTTTGATTATGAATAATATAAAAAGAAAAACAAACCCAACGGTCACATTTGCAGTCATTTTCACATGACCCCTTGTACTTTATTACTTTGTAATCTTCTTCTCTCCCCCCTTCTTAAACCCACCCTTGACACCTTTTCCCTCAAATCCACAGTTGTCTCAATCTTTCTTTCTTCAATCAAACCCACCAATTTCAATTTCAAATTGTTGAACCTTGAAGAAAATGAGTAACCGAAAGCTAATGGTGGAGGTTTGCAATGCCAAGAATTTGATGCCTAAAGACGGCCAAGGAACAGCGAGCGCCTACGTGATCGTTGATTTCGATGGCCAGCGGAAGCGGACTAAGACAATTTCCAGAGATCTGAACCCGCAGTGGGACGAGAAGATCGAGTTTCTGGTACACGATGTGGCCGCAATGGGGACCGAGATTCTCGAGCACAATGTGTATAACGATAATAAGAAAACCGGCAAACGGAGTACGTTTCTCGGCAAGGTTAAGATTGCTGGTAGTAGTTTTCCCCACTCTGGATCAGAGGCGTTGGTTTATTATCCGTTGGAGAAGCGGAGTGTGTTCTCGCAGATTAAAGGCGAAATCGGGATTAAGATTTGTTATGTTGATGAAGAACCTGTTATGGCTGCAGAGGAAAAAAAGCCTGATGCAGCCGAAACTCCTCCTCCGGTGGAGACCGAAGAAAAGGAAAAGCCACAGGAGGAGAAAAAGCCCGAGGAGGAGGAGGGGAAAGCCGAAGAAAAAACGGTGGTAGAAGAAAATAAGAAAGCTGAAAAGTCTGAGGATCAAAAGGAAGAGGAGGCGCCCGCTCCAGCCACAGAAACAAATCCGGCTGTTACGCCTCCTCCTGTGGAGAATGCGGCTATAGCTCAGTCGCCTAAACCAAAGCAGCTGGATGAGAGCCTCCAACTAGTCAGGCAACCATCAAATTTGGATTCTGATGTGGTTACGCTTTCGGGTCATCATCATCATCGGGGAATGAACGCATTCGATCTGGTGGATCGGATGCCGTTTCTGTATGTTAGGATTGTAAGGGCGAAACGAGTCGACAACAAATCAGATGATTCAACGGTTTACTACGCGAAGCTGGCAATGGGAACTCATAGTATCACCACCAATGCACAAGGCGAAGCCAAAGCTTGGGATCAAGTGTTTGCATTTGACAAAGAAGGTTTGAACTCAACTTCTTTACAAGTTTCTGTTTTTGATCGGAAGAAGACAGTGTTAGAAGATGGGAAAGAAGAAGTTACCGAAACTTGTTTAGGATCGGTGTCGTTTGAGTTGCCCGAAGTCCCTAAACGAGTGCCTCCGGATAGCCCTTTAGCGCCACAGTGGTACACTCTCGAAGGCTCACCCGAAAATGTTCCAGTGACTGATGTTATGCTCGCGGTTTGGTTAGGTACGCAGGCCGACGAGGCGTTTCAAGAGGCGTGGCAATCGGATTCGGGTGGGTTGATACCCGAGACCCGAGCCAAGGTTTATCTCTCTCCGAAGCTGTGGTATTTGAGACTAACGGTTATTCAAACCCAAGACTTGCAGCTCGGTTCTGGACCCGAGCCTAGAGTGAAAAACCCGGAGTTGTTTGTTAAGGGTCAGCTTGGTCCGCAGCTGTTTAAGACTAACCGGACGATGGTTGGGTCGTCTGGTACTTCTTCGAATCCTACATGGAATGAAGATTTGGTTTTCGTTGCAGCCGAGCCTTTTGAGCCTTATTTGGTGATTACTGTCGAAGATGCATCCAACGGTCAAACTGTCGGGCACGCGAAGGTGCAGGTAGCTAGCATAGACAAGCGCACAGACGATCGGTCAACGCTTGGGTCAAGATGGTTTAACTTGGTTGGTGATGAGAGTAGACCGTATGCGGGTAGAATTCATGTTGGAGTTTGTTTAGAAGGCGGGTATCACGTGCTCGACGAGGCGGCTCACGTGACTAGCGACGTCCGCCCCACCGCTAAGCAACTATCAAAACCACCAATAGGGGTGCTTGAAGTCGGCATTCGGGGGGCACTAATTTGCTACCGGTGAAAACAAAGGACGGTACACGTGGCACGACTGATTCCTACGTGGTTGCCAAGTACGGGCCGAAATGGGTTCGGACCCGAACCATACTTGATCGGTTCAATCCACGGTGGAACGAGCAGTACACATGGGATGTATATGACCCGTGCACGGTGCTCACTATTGGTGTGTTTGATAACGGGCGGTACCGAATAGGGGAGGGAGATAATAAGTCGGGTAAAGATGTACGACTCGGGAAGCTTAGGGTTCGACTCTCGACACTTGACACAAACCGGGTTTACATGGGTTCGTATTCTCTAATCGTGTTGCTCCCGAATGGAGCCAAGAACATGGGTGAGATTGAGATTGCGGTTAGGTTCTCGTGTTCATCATGGATCAGTCTACTCCAAGCTTACTCGACCCCGATGCTTCCACGGATGCATTATTTGCGTCCTTTGGGTCCTATAAAACAAGATATGTTGAGACATAATGCTATGAAGATTGTGACCGCCAGACTGGCTCGGTCCGAACCTGCATTGGGTCAAGAAGTGGTTCAGTTTATGTTGGACTCGGACACTCACACTTGGAGCATGAGGAGAAGCAAGTCGAACTGGTTTCGGATAGTTAACAGCTTGTCAAAAGCAGCCACATTGGCGAGATGGCTCGACTCAATCTGCACCTGGGCTCACCCACCGACAACTGTCTTGGTCCATATACTGCTCCTGGCTATTGTCTTATGCCCACATCTAATCCTGCCCACAATTTGCTTATATGCCTTCTTGATTGTGTCGTTGAGATACCGTTACCGAATGCGGGCCCCGGTCACAATGGACCCAAGGCTCTCCCAAGTCGATTCTGTTGGACCCGACGAGCTAGATGAGGAGTTTGACGGGTTTCCAAGTTCAAGATCACCAGACCAGATCCGTATCAGGTATGACCGACTACGGGCCCTAGCGGGCCAGGCTCAGACACTGCTCGGTGACATGGCGGCTGAGGGCGAGAGACTGGAGGCGTTATGCAACTGGAGAGACCCGAGGGCAACCGGGATATTTGTGGTGGTTTGTTTGTTAGCGTCACTAGTGTTCTACATTGTGCCATTCAGGGCATTTCTGCTAGGGTGGGGATTCTTCTACATGCGCCACCCCCGGTTTCGTGGAGACATGCCGTCACTTCCGGTCAACTTTTTCCGGCGACTCCCACCGCTCTCTGATCAGATCCTATGAACCATGCCATATTTCATTTAAATGTTTTGTTTGTTTATTTATTTTGGTAGCACCTTTTAGTGCACTTCCCTTAAAATGGGATTCTTAATATATATATTTTTTATTTGCAGAAGACCAAGTACAATCATAAACTAACTTCTGTTCCAAACAACGTGCGATGCATATTACTCGGTTAACCAAACAACAACACAATATCGCGTATAATAATCCCAAATGCCCTCCAAAAACAATACTGCTATTTCTAACTTAACTTTTGTATGGTGTTTACTGTAACTGTACACAACCACCTTTGGCATCATCATCATCATCACACGAGAATCTGTGATCTGGCGGCCCCACGACGACAAACCTTCCTGCCCGTTTTGCTCAAAGCACAAACGCATATTTCAAGAAGTTCATAGTCTTCTTCCCAAAACAAAAGAGAAGCTTTTTCAGGGTTTTCCAAGAGCAATTTGGATGTCAAAAATCCAGCAATTGTCCATGTTTGGTAAAGTCTAGATTGTTTCCCTATAAACTTCCCGCTTTTGGTGTCATAATATTCGGGCCAGTGGTCAGCTTGCAATCGCTTCTCAGCAAGATCGACTGCCTTTCTTGCTAGTTCTATCCTATCCATCTTGATGCAGGCTAATGTAAACTACAATATACAAGAAACAAAAAAGAGTCAAGAAATACTTTCAGAAAATAAAAATAATGTAAAAACTTACCTGCCATAGAAGCGTGGGCCATGAACCGCCATTGTGATAAGACCACGGTCTGTAAAATATAACATAAGAGTATCAATATAACAATAATAATAATAATAATAACTTTATAAAAAGTGATTTTAGAGGTTTTATACTTTTCAAAATAGGCTTTGACCGACATTCAACCAGTTCACATATTTCGCCTTTAGTTATTTGGCCCGTTTGGATAAAAACACAACCAAAGTTGACCCATTTATAACTAACGGGTCAAAATTGCTCTCTTTAGACAATTGTTTACAAAACATATATAAAAAGAAACTCACGTGTTTTTCGGGTCACTACCGGTGATTATGCGCCACTCTTCTAATTCCAAAGCTGGGTAGACGATCTTGAGAGGCATATGGCCCACAAGATCATCCCATTTGGATTCTATCAAATTCAATATTGAATTGTTTTGTCTTGGAGTGCTCAAAGAAGAAACAATTGACCAAATGTTGCCGAGTGTAAAAAATCTAAAATCCATATGTGCAGGCTGTAGATTCCCGATCATGTAACCTCCTTTTTCGGGAATCCAATCCATTAACCAGTGAGGAATCTGTTCCGGGTAAATGTTGAACTTGTTTGTTGCTTCTGTAGAATACTCTTCAGTTTTGTATCGGTAAATTTCGTTAATTTTTTTCATATCTATCCAATAATATTCTCTAATATGAAAAGATAATGCACTAAGTCTATTGTTGATTGCCCTCACTAAATTCTTGGAGCTTTCATCTAGTGCAAGCATTTCACGCGCACATCTTAAAGCTGAGTAAAATAAGGACTGCGAAGAGGGAAAAAGTAAAAAAAAAAAGTCAAAATATAAAACTCAAAAGTTGAAAGAAAAAAGTCAAAAGAACTCACTTGGATCTCCAAAGGGTGTCCATGGATACCCATTCTTCTGTCAATCATACACGAGCCATCCGTGACTAAAAGTGACGGGAACATATCGAACCCATCCGATAAGCACAAATTTAAAATAAGTTTAATGCCCGTTTGCACATCCACCCGTTCTTGCATTGCATAATCACCCGTGATCTTGCTATAAGCCCTCAACAAGATAATCCACCATAATCCTTAAATAAAATAACTCAGGATCAATAGTCAATACAGAAACAAATGAACAAAAGTTACAAGAACCATAATGCCAATAAAAAATTAGACTATACCCGAGTCAACCGGTGCAACGCGACCTATAGCCGATTCCCCAAAATCAGGGTCTAAAACTTCTTCTACTTTTGTATCATCAAGTGGCACAGTTCTTATTTTGAAACTCGCAGGCATTAGCCCCTGTCCAGGACTGTAGCAGTCAACTGTTTTCTCCCAACTCTTGAAAAACAACAAAGGGGCATTAATGGAAGTGTAAATGATTATGATTTTGATAGCTTTGGTAACTTCACAGTAAAAGATTTATCAGAAATGTAATGGGTATGTAAATTACTGACCAAGATCCAATATTGAATCAGTAACATACAATCAATCAATCCAATAAAAATAAGATTTTCATACCAATATTTGTAGTGGTGCAAACGAACTCACGACCTACTCAATATCGGATAGATAAAAAAACTCAAAACGAGCCGAGCCCAAACCTCAAATAAAGCTCATTTAGTTATCGAGATCGAGCCTTGTATTGTAAGCCGTTTATGCACCCTTAATAAGCTTTGTGTATTTTTAAGTTTGACCTCTTTTGAACTTCTATGTACTAATTTCACACTTGTACAGCGAGCTCGAGCCAAGCATTGGCTCGCTTAAGTTACTACTATAAGAGCTCGAGCCGAACTTAGGTTCATTTAAGGCTTTTCTCATTTAATATAAAAATAAACAAACTGAGCCGGAGCTTGAAAAGACAACTAACGAGCCAAGCTCGGGCTCGTTTACACCCTTAAAGTTAATGATGAAGATCTCATCTAAAATGAATAATAATAATAATAATAATAGAGAGAATTCATGAATAAAAATAGAATTTTAACCTGCAACTGCAAAGTATGCAACAGAAAGTTTCTAACAATCTCTCCTTGTCCCTTCAACAGAAAAGCCAAAGCAGAAGGCACAAAATCCCTAATAAAAACCTGATCATAATTCAGCGGCACCTTATCTCCGGGATCATTCGCAGCCAGCGTCCCGACCGGGTTACCACAGTAGGTCACCACCGCCTCCCTCAACAACCTCCACGCCTCTTTCTCAGCCTCAGATTCCAATTTCTCAGCTTTTGCATCCTTTATCCCACTTTCTTGACCTTCCAGTTTTACCCCTACAGTTTCTCCGCCCAACTTACCGTAAACACTTTGGAAATTTGATGATTCATTTACACGGGTGGGTTCTAAAGTAGTTGAATAATTAGCAACGTAATTGGCTTTGATACTATTATTATAACATGTGGCCGGAAACCCCCATTTTGGATTAAATACAGACAAGGGTTTCTGGATTGCAGAGTTGTTGAGAATTGGGGGTTTGGTGAATACGGGTCGGGTTTGGATTAGGAGGGTGTAACCCAACTTCAATTGGTGAATCTTGATGCCGTTCATGGATAAATAAATAAATAAATAAATAAACTATGTAAGTAAAATGAATGATCCTTTTTGGATGAAGCTTTTATTGGTGTATTGTTGGGGATTTGCAAGTAGGTGACTTGAGGGAGAAGAATGCAGTCTTTGGGATTTTTTAAACAATTATCAACTTACCAATTTTATAATGGGGGGATCTCTTCAAACTTATTTTTTTATTTATTTATTTTTTTTTTTGAACAGCCAAATACATTAATATTTTACAAACCACCTATAGTTGGGATTGAACCCATAACCACCACTTTGAAACTTTAATTAATTAAAGTTATCTCTAATACTCTAGTTATGGGCAAAAGTAATATCAAGATTTTAAGAGATTTAAAATTTGCAAACATGATACAAGTTTAAAGATGGTCAAAAGAGCCATTGTAACATCAAATATCACGTGTCTTTGAATTTTAATTATAATAGTTACAATTTTTACCCTTTAACTTTACTTATTTTTTTGTTAATATTCAAACTTTTTACATGATTACCACCTCATCTTTAATCCTCAATTTGATAACTTTATTTACCTTTTTATCTTCTTCTATATTTTTAAACATATTATGTCATAAAAAAACAAGGTTACCGTTGCGATGAGCTCATTTTTGTCGACGTTCCAATATATAAAAATTGCAAAACCGATGGGTAGATTTTAATGTACAAGTCAATGATGCATTAAAGTACAAATTACCGAAGCGTATTTTATTTTGGGTGAAATTTAGACCGCTGGACTTTTATTCTACCGGTTCATGATGGTACCTGTTCCCTCCAAACTCCAAATCCTTTTTCATACCCGCGTCACCGGTAACTTCCATTAAGGGCGGTCGTTTTGATTTTTGAATCAAATAACAATTCCCAACATCTGTCACGACAAAATCATCAAGAGAATCGCCGGATTATGCTCCCGAAGTTAAATTGCTGTCGTGGCTAGCTAGCTTCCCAATTCGATCCATGTCCCTGATTTGAATGTACCTCTCCTAGCATTTTACATTCGCATTTGCGTACATAACCTGGTCACAATTTCTCAAGAGAAAATCCAAGTTGCCACCACCATCGCCAATGATTTTCGACTCAAAGTCCCGATTGTCGCTCCCAAGGTTGTCACTTTCACACTTTGTTCTTCGTATTTTGTTCGTGTTTCATATTCTGTATTAAGTAATTTATCAATATGCAAGAGAATTCAAGTCTACAAAGTAAATAATAATCTGTGTCTTAATGTGATTCTTTATTACTATGGTTTGTTTAATTGAGATTGATGATGTATAATTTTATGAACTTTGATATCTTATACCAGGAGTTCGGATGTGTGCTTACTAAATTAGAGATTTTTGTTATTTGAGGATTCTCAATATCACCATACATTTATTTTAACAATCTGTTTTCTACTTCTACAAATTTGGTTACTTTTTTTTAAGTACTCAAAAAGTAGTTAAATTGAAAGTTCGTATGTATAATCTTTGGCTTAATGTTCAGACTCAATCGATTCTGGATATTGTCTTCGAGTTTAGGAATGAATGTGGCTTGAAACTAACAATGTTTATAGAAATGAAAGTACAACCATATATGAAGGCATTATACATAATCACAATTGGTAGTAAATAATGAAAGAATATTGAATAAAATTGGTGGTGATGATGCAACTAGAAGAATATAATGCATAAAAGCTAGGAGGACTATCATGGACAAGAGGTGTGAAAATGGTAACAATTTTTACATTTGTATAAATTTTAAAAATTCTTTTTCTTTTTAAGGGTAAAATTTTAAAATTTCTTTAGCTTGACTAACTTAATAAAGAGTAAATTATCTAAAGCAATAATATTAGAAAATTATAATTTAGCTTGATTAGATTCAGCTTGGAAACATTAATTTGACTAATAAGCATTCAAGTTAATCAAACATTGAAGTATTCTAATAATGGTAGCTATGAGAGCTATTACATCAATGTTTCCTGTATCTTCCCCAAAACCTCACTATTGGGCTAAGACATCTAATAAACTTGGAGGTGAACCAGGTAGTGTTGATATGCGTAGAATCAAGACAACATCTGTTAAATTCTGGTGGTATGCAAGTTAAGGGTAACACACATGCTCGTACTGAGGTAAATAGGAGTAGAGCGTGTTTCATGAATGGCTATAAAACTCTTTTGGGTGTGAAACTTTGGCTTATGCAAATCAGTTTTATTCACACATGTGCAACAAATAAGGTTTTTATGAGTTATATAATTATATTTTTTTTTATCTTTTGTATGTCCATATAATATTTACTATGCAATATTATTTCATCAAGCTGCTATCATAACTGTCACGGATGCAGATGCCACCTCAGCACTGCAAAAGAGAAGGGCGGCTACAACAAATGACATTTTCAAGTTCACATGGAACGAGAGATGTACACAAGCCTGTTCTCTTCACTTTTTTCCTTTATTTTTTAATATGTTAGCTCAGCATTGCACTAATGCATTTTGAGCAATTCCATGGACACAAAAGTATGATAAAAGCCAGTTATGCAGGCTCGGAGTATGTGAACCGTGCTGATGATGGCGACATCTCTTGAAAGCACAATTTTGTAAATTGTAACCTTATGGTAATGGAACCTATGTATATAAGTTTATTTATTTATTAATGATTTCACACACACACATTTATGTATTTATTTTAAGTGGGCTGTAGTTTAAGAAATTAAGTTTTGTAGGCGAGACCAAGGACTTTTGAAAGCGTGTGTTGGAGAGAAGCGTAAGTTGAAGACACCCCCTAGAATGGGATAAGGAGAGCGGGCTCGCTACCTAAACTCCCGGGTAAAACTTTCTTTCAGGTTAGGTTGGGCTGCTTTAAGCCTCTTAACTTTTATTCATTGTTTGTTTTGCAGCCTTATTGGATCTGATAGTTTTCTAAACAAATATTATTCCGATTCCTACACAGGTGGAGCCACACTTGTATTTGACACGAAGGTTGTTGCAGTTAATGAGAAAGGCGGTTGGAGGAGACAATGACAAAACTGAGCCATGATCTTAACGAAGTCTGATGGTAGTACTATCGACTGAATTCGAATCAGGCATCTTAGACAAAATCAAATAATGAGCTGTTTAACTCAAATAACGTTGTCTTCGACAATTTTTGTTTCTTTTACACTATGTGTTTGGTTCATTATGAGAGCAAGGGTTGAAGTCTGATGGTAGTACTATGCTTGATCTCCAATGAATTAAACATGCAATAATCAAGCTAAGGAAACGGCTCAAATGTGTAAAACGGGTCCAATGCAAAAGAGAAGGGTTTCATGGTATTTTTTACCATATTGGCCGAAAACTTTAGGCATATTGGTTGCCCCTTGGTTTTTCAAGATTGTACCATAACATGCATGTGGAAATCTGGAAAAATTAAGTCATTTGGATGACAAATTTTTTTTGGATAGAATCTGGGTTTTCAGCTCTGGCCGAAAAATCCCAGACCCATGTTCTCGATTGGACCGAGAACTAAAGGTTCTCGGTTAACCAGAAACTCATGTTCTCGGTTCTTTGTCTTGGCCGAGAACTTTGGGTTCTCGGCTGACCGAGCATTCCGGGCCGAAAACTCTGAAGCTTTGGCTTCTTGGCCGAGAACTCTATGTTATCTGTTTCTGGCCAAGAACTTATGGGTCAAAGGGGAACCATTTTGGTCAAAGGTTGACCTGCTTATTTGGATGTTCATAACCTAGCCATGATCTTGTGTATATTGAAGTGATGTGTTGTGATTTATTCATTTGGTTGTAATATTCTTTATTCGGGATTGTATAGAGGTAGGATACCAAAAAGGCCTGAATACCCTTAAGTACCATCCACGGGTAGGAGAGGAACCCCTCATATACCACCCACGGAACACACGGATCACCCGCACAACACGGTAGAGGAAGAACATCCTTACGCCACACGCGGAAGCAACCAGGCACCCTCAGAAGTCATCCGCGGGACAAAACATCTGTCCGCCAAAATGACCGAAGGCAATGCCAACTGGACAGCTGTCATTAACTGATTACCCTCCAGAGGAATAACCACAACTGTTACTTGAAGAATACGTGACTCGCCAGCCAATGAGCGAAGGACACCTGACCAGGTTGTTATAACCGTGCACGTGGTCAGAGTGTGGTCCGTCCTATCATAAGGCAACGCGTGTTCAGGTTGTTATACCCGTGCACATGGGACGTATAGCTCAACCTATTACAAAGGGACACACGTCCAAGCGGTTATCAAGATCTTCTAGAAGAGGACAGCTGGCCCAATCACCTTCCCACATCCTTCGGCTATAAATACCGTATCAACCTGCATGAGGTATACATTCACTCACTGACACTATCACTGTACTTACTGTACTTACTTAGTACTTTCTCTCTTAAGAATGGTATTGATTCTCACGCCGGAGGGTGGTTACAGGAAGAATCCCCCTCTTGTCCTTCCCGTGACGAGACTTATAGTGTAGGTTTTGCAGGTTCCGGTCATTGGACTTTGGGAAGTTGTGCTCATACTGTGTTTGTCGTTATCATATCCTACCATGTGGACTCATTGGATCCAGGACCCATATCCGGGGATTGGATCCGTGTTTCTACAGATTGTAATATATTTATTCATTTCAAATGGTTTGTAATAATAAGTAGAATAGTTGTATTTATTTTAGTAGTTGGACGACTACCCTCAGCAGTAACGTTCGCGTCATCATCACCCGTAGCAGATGGATTCTTGCTAAGTTTCCGGGTCAAACCTACAGTTGAATGCACGACATTAGTTGAAAAACTCCCTTCGCAGAGTGATGACTCCTCACTAGACGAAAAGAGTACAATCACTCCGCTGGAAGTAATAGCAGTCACGAGTCGGGGTTGTAAAATGCCCTCACCTTTTTGAATGGATTCTTGAACATAATCCTCACCTTTAGCGTACATCGCTTTGGAAACCACAGGTTCCGAACGAAACACGGTGGGAAATTGGAAGTTGACACTCGTGCGTTCCAAAAAGGGCACATCCCTTGGATCAATTGGGCGGCGAACCATCATGCCCCCTTTATGGTCCAACAGGTATCGAAAGCGGAACCCTTACCTGTACAAACAATAATAAGAGTCAGAAATCAGACACTTCTTAATGAGAAAATTGAAGTAACACTAAGCTTACTTTTGTTGGTCTTCTCGTAATAAGGCTACAAGTCAGGGAATGGCCACAGGCGGCTCATCTTAGCACTCACCATCGCCCCCTCGTGGATAGGGCGCATGGGAGTTGGCGTGGCGGTCAATGTCATAAACCATGGAAGACCCTCATGAGCAGCGGCCAGAACCACTGGCATGGCGTCCTCCGCCTTGCGATGAGTCATTGCGAAAGGAACAACATTCTCCCGAATCCAGAAAAATTTTGGCTTCCAGCCATGAAGGCTACGGATCCATTCCGTTCCTATAACTTTCTTCCCGGTGGATGCAAAACTATACCACCCATCGCAGAAGGTCATCTTGTAGAAAATGGCAAACATGCCAACAGATGGTTCAAAATCGCGAGCTTGACAACAGAATTCGAAGTGTCAAATTCTCAACATCCCAAAAGGATGGATTTGCGATATGTGAATCCCATAGGTTGTCAAGATTGACTGGACAAATCTCGTCATCGGAATCCGGAAGTTTCCCGTTATAAAATGGTCAGCATACACAGCCATTTTCTTCGGGGGTGGACTGGTGGCAATGGAACCACTCGCTGGACGCTCTGGCTCCCACTCAGACGCTAGACCATATACGTTAACAACATCTTCATAATCCTTCTTCTTGAGGTTCACAACGACCTCATGAATGGCAGGAGCACTGTTCTTATACACAACCATCAGATTAATATGTTTGGTCAGAAATAAGAAGGAAATAAATCTCAGAAGGTTCAAGTTTTGAAGATTTAAGAGAGAAAGAGTTTGGAAACGATAAGAGTAAAATGGTCACCACGAGTGATCTATTTATACTCATCGCAATTAATGCGACTGATGGAGTGTCTGAGGAGAGAGAAACCGCGGACCGTCAGATAGTTGACACATCAGGCGGGAGATTCAAGAAAGTGCGAACAGGCTGTCAAAGGCGTCATACACGTCTTGTCTGTTGTCCCTTAAAGTTCCTCTCTCCGCCACATAATCAAAATTATCTAATTTGCATAAATTTCAAATTTCAAAAATATCTTCCAAGGATATTTTCCACAAACAATATAATATTCTTAGACAACAACAAAAAGTTTCTTTCCATTAAATCAAAGGACGATTACAAAAATATGGAAAAACAATTACAAAATACTAAATATCTAAGACCTATTCTATGGGTTTGAGGCTGCTATGTCTTCTGGAGCTTTTGGTGAAGTATCCTTAGACGAGTCGTCCTCAGACTCGTCGCCCAAATAGTTCCTCAATTGCTGTACGCCATCACTGGCTGAAGCAAACTCCGGAAGCATATTTTGTAGCGTGAAGACCAGGCCATCATGTTCCTTAATCCGCATGTCCTGCTTCTGCTTGACATCAAGGCCATGAAGCGGATGATCTCTAAAAGTGCAATTACTTTGAGCGTAGGCCATCCGTTCATTAAAACCTCTCACGCGGCCAAGCTGAGATGAGGCAGTCATCAAATTAGCAAAGCTATCAGTTAGTTCTGCACTTCCCTTGATATGACGGATGACCTGTCAAAATAAAAACATAAGGTATTTAGTATCAAAGCGTGAGATATGTAATGGACAACAAATGAGGAAAACTTACAGAGTCAAGCCCCCGAATGTGGAACCACTGACGATCTTGCTCAGCACGCTCCGCCCTGCTCTAAAGCTCCCGCATCTCGACGGACATTTTTTGATTAGCTGCAGAAGCTTCAGTGGCGCGAGATTCGGCTTCCTCACAAGCTTTCAAAAGGGAGTCATAGGCAGCTTGTATTTCAGCAGCACTTTTGTCCTTAAACTCGGCCTGCTCCCTTTTCAGCTTTAGCTCCGCTTCAAGCTCTTGAATCCGGTTGCCTTGGAAGGACATTTGGCTTTCTAAAGCCGAATTTGCATTAAGGGCTCTTGCCAAGTCTTCCTTTTTCTTTTGAGCTTTAGCGCGGGCGGCTTCAAGAATGGAATGTTGCCTTTCATAGGCTTCCTTCCATTGACGGGCAGCAGCAGCATTTCTCTCCTGTTCACCCCGAAGGGCGATTTCTGCATCCGTCTGTTTCCACTTGGCCGTACTAGCCGCCAAGAGGTGATCTATAGCTTCCTTCTTCGTAGCTTCAACAGCTCGAGAAGCTTCGCCCAGTTTCCCACCCATAGTACGCCATTCACGAAGAATTTCTTGGCTACAGGCTAAAGTGTTAGCCAGAGAAAAAGGTAAGTCAGTGTGAAGGTCGTGGCAGGAACGGTAACGCTGGTGCACCATTTCGGCAGGAGGCACACAGTGTTTAACAAAACTCATATAGGTCCCGGGATCAGAAAACCGGGACCCATTGGTAATATCCCACTGAGGGACAAACAGATCAAAATCATCCTCCAGGTTCGCATCTCCGTAATAACGAGAGCCTGAAGCCTCAAGGCAAACTGGGATTGAGGTCGATTGTTGACGAGTATTCTGTGCTGTCGCTTCCCCAGCACTCTGAGATGCTTGCCTAACCCGAAAACCTCCTTCCCCACCAGTAGTTAAAGGGGAAGAAGTAGCAAAAATTTGTGGAGGAGGACGAGACGGAGATTCGTCAGTCCTAAAACCCTCCGCATTAATGGTCAGGCCGCCCTCCTGAAAACCAGTAACAGTCCCAGTCTGAAAAAGATAGTCAAAAGAAGTATCATTCCCAGACTGAACGTTTGGCTCTTCCGCCATAGTCTTAATCGGAGGGGTAGGCGGCCTATCTTTCTTTGTCCTCTCAAGAAGAGGAGACAACTGTTTCTCAAATATGGGGGTTGGAGATGGTAACATCTCAGACACATCATCCCCAAAGATCAATGGATTTGCACAAGAAGGTCATGCTTAGATAGAAAAAACAATAAAGTACAAAAAAGAACTACATACCTTCTACCGTATCCATACGCTCAGAAAGACTATTTTGCGGTTTTTTAGGATAGTGAGTCCTCCGCTTCTTTTTTGAAGATCCTTCTCCAGCGTCCGCGGTGCTTACACCCGCATCACCCTCCTGAAAGGACAAGAAAGCCCTTTTCTTCTCCAACTCTGCCAATAGGTGCGAGACAGAGGAAAATTCAGAGGCATCGTCATCAGAGCTCCCATCTTCTTGAGTGGCGGAATCGTCACTTGATGATAGAATGGCGATCGACCCATCAGAAGTGAGGGCATTAAGTGGAGGAGGGTTTAATACATACGCACCTGATTCAAAGGTTGTGTCTGAAACTAGGGGTTCAGCTCGCACCTTTGTTGGGAAAAGGAAGCGGTCCTTGGTCTTTTCAAGAATGGGTTTATCACCCGCATCTCGGTGCTTCTACGGGTACAACCCCTGTCCTCGAAAAGAGCGTTTATCATGGAACCCCGACCTGAAAGGGAAAACACAAAGAATCAACCATCAAGTTTCAAGTAAGAGAAAAATCAAATAAAGTAACTTACGTTCGTCCAAGCCAATAAATACAGGCTCTAAAAACTCTGATGGCCATAGGCGGCTCATGCCCGCCCAGACAAGTGCTTCCTCAGGTAATGCCCGCATCGGCATCGGTTCCGACATAAGGACGCGAAACCAATCACGACCCTCATGGGCGGCCGTAACAACGTCTGGCAGTGCTCCAGTAACCGGACGTCAGACCATGGTAACGGGCACCACGTCCTCAGATATCCAAAAGAACTTGCTACGCCAATCGGTGGACCCCTTCTCGAACTCATAGCCGATGCTCGTATCGGAAAACCCTTGGCATGTGAACCAACCGTCACGACTGGCAAATCAATAAAGGTCCGGAAATCGGTCAAGATGAGGAAGCATTCCGTGTGCTGTACACACGAATTCGTAAGGGCGAATTCGCATGACGGCACGAGGATGCAACTGGGATAAATGGACCCCGTATGCACTCAGAATCTTCATGGAAAACTTTTTAATAGGAAAACGGAAATTCCCATAGGTAAAGTAATCAGAGTACACAACCATTTTGCCAGGCAGCGGTAGGCTGGCTATTGAACCAGGGGAGGGAATTCCGGTTCCCACTCCGGTGGGATACCATAAGTTTCAATCAACTTCTGGTAATCAGCCAGGTCCCAGTGAACCTCCACTTCATCAACCTTAGTCTGAACAGTCGTCATTCAAACAAGATTTGGTGAAACGGCAAACAGTTATACAAAAATCAAGTGGATAACTCAAAAGGCTCAGAAAAAAGCAAAACGATAATTCAAAATCAATGGTGATAAAACTTCAAATGGAAGATAACTCCCACTATTTATACCCATCGTAGTTAATTCGATGGGAGATGAACAGTGTAGAGAGAAAATCATCACCCAATCAAATTCGCCACGTCATGCGGGAAATTCGAAAAAGAGAAAAAGTTGCACAGTCGGGTACAATGACAGCCTTCATAAACATCCATCATCTGTTCACGCGCCTGCGAGTGGTCAACTTGTCCTTTTTTATTATTATCTATACCAACAGAAGATATTTTCTACCAAACTTTCAAGATTCAAAAACCCTCAAATACATTTAAGTCCAAAATTTCACCCGCATAAAGACTTCACGCAAATGAAACACTGGACTAGGGGGGACTTATAGAGGTAGGGTACTAAAAAAGCCCGAATACCCTTAAATACCATCCGCGGGTAGGAGAGGAACCCCTCATATACCTCCCACGGAACACACAGATCACCCGCACAACATGGTAGAGGAAGTACATCCTTACGCCACATGCGGAAGCGTCCAGGCACCCTCAGAAGTCATCCGCGGGACAAGATATTTGTCCGCCAAAATGACCGGAAGGCAATGCGAACTGGACAGCTGTCATTAACTGATTACCCTCTAGAGGAATAACCACGATTGTTACTTGAAGAATACGTGACTCGCCAGCCAATGAGCGAAGGACACCTGGCCAGGTTGTTATAACCGTGCACATGGCCAGAGTGTGGTCCGTCCTATCATAAGGCGACGTGTGTTCAGGTTGTTATACCTGTGCACATGGGACGCATAGCTCAACATATTACAAAGGGACACACGTTCAAGCGGTTATCAAGATCTTCTAGAAGAGGATAGGTGGCCCAATCACCTTCCCACATCCTTCGGCTATAAATACCTTGTCAACCTGCATGAGGTATTCATTCACTCACTGACACTATCACTGTACTTACTCTGCTTACTTAGTACTTTCTCTCTTAGGAACGGTACTGATTCTCACATCGGAGGGTGGTTACGGGAAGACCCCCTTCTTGTCCTTCCTGTGACAAGACTTACGGTGTCGATTTTGCAGGCTCCGGTCATTGGACTTTGGGAAGTTGTGCTCATATTGTGTTAGTCGTTACCATATCCTACCCTGTGGACTCATTGGATCCAGGACCCATATCCGGGGATTGGATCCGTGTTTCTTCAGATTTGTAATATATTTATTCATTTCAAATGGTTTGTAATAATAAGTAGAATAGTTGTATTTATTTTACTAGAAAAATGTATTAGGATATGTTTTGTAAAAGAAGATGCAACTACAATACCACTATGGTTGGAGCCCAAATGGAAGCCCAAATAAGAAGAAAGGATCACAACAAGAGGTGGACACTCAAAGCATATGGATGCGGAGTCAAGTGGGAGTTCATCATCACATACCTTGATTCATGCTCATCCTTTAGGAGAGACCTTGTGACACACTTGTTTCGGTCAACAAGTGTTGTCAATTTTAGGTGGCTATGTTTATGGACTTGTGATTGTTATTTATGCTTGTGTGGTTGATTTATATTTTGTCTTATCATATTTGGATATGGTTGTTAACATAAACTTGCATAAAATTGATTCCTTTAGAAATTACAATTAATAAAATTGGTTTTATTAACTTTTAATGATTTCACAATAAAATAGGTTTTATTAAAAGGAATTGTGAAAATTGGTTTTCAACTAAGTACCATACATTTGAATGCATGCAAATGGAAGGTCACCTACCCTTTTAAAACAAGTTGAACACCATCCTTTTATACGAAACTCGAATCACTTGGGAACTTGATGTGGGATAAAGGTCACCTAACCACGTTAAGGAAACTTGTGAGTTTGAGGTGGATTTACAATACTTATGGGATAAAGGTCACCTAACCACTTGTATGTGTAAACTCACACGTGTGTGTAAGTAGGACGACTTGATTTGGAAACCATGTGAATAGGGTCACCGAAGAATGGCGTACAAAGGTGTTGATTGGATTAAACATGCCAACTAAACATATGATGTTAAACCGATCCCATAAAGCTAGAAGTTGCAAAGGGTTGCAATTATCAAATGTTGACTACCTTGTTAATTTAAATAGTAGGATAAAGGTCACCTAACTACTATTTGAGTGAAACGTTGGATTCAAGATTTTAATCATTAATTGTCTTGGAGACATTAAAGGGTATTAACGATTAAAATTTATTAATGATATCGAAAATACTAAAATTGAGCTTTGTTAAATTTATAGATGGCCGCAAACAACAATGCACCAAATGCAATTATCCCACATGTGCATAATCTATCGCTAAGATCCATTCTGGATAAGGATCGTCTAAATTACAATAATTTTATGGATTGGTATCAAAACTTGAGAATTGTTCTCAAGCAAGAAAAGAAATCCTATATTTTGGACGATCCTATTCCCGATGAACCTGATGTTAATGACTTAGATGCCTATAATGATTGATTAAAATACACTGTGGATTTGGTGCAAGTTTCTTGCCTCATGTTGGGAACAATGATTCCCGAGATCCAAAAGGATTTCGAGAATCATGGGGCATATGACATGATCACCAAACTTATGGAAATGTTCCTTACTCAAGCTAGGGTGGAACGCTTCGAAACGGTTCGAGCGTTTCATGCATGTCGTATGGAAGAAAACCAATCTGTCTCATCTTATGTGCTTAAGATGGAAAGCCACATTGATCGACTTGAACGACTTAACTCTCCCGTCTCAAAAGAGTTAGCCACGGATATGATCCTTAATGGCTTAACTAAAAAGTTTGAGACAATCGTTATGTATTATAACATGAACGGATGGGACAAGAGCATTGGTGAGCTTCATGCAATGCTCAAAATAGCAGAAGCCGGAATGGGTAAAAAGGTTATACCTGTTCTTGAGATCAATGAAGGAGGATTGAAGAAGAGGCATCATCCAGAACCCAAGGCAAAGGTTACTAGTGGTAAGGGGCAAGTCAAGGGAAGGTTCAAGGGAAAGGCAAAAGCGGAACCAAAACCAAAGAAGCTAAAGGTTAGCGCTGTGGATCCGTGCTTTGGTTGTGGAGAGATAGGCTATTGGATGAGAAATTGTCCAACCTATCTCAAGGAGTTGAAAGCTAAGAGGGATGCGAGGCAAAACTCAGGTACAACTTTCATGATCCATATTGATCTTAATATTATTCTCTAACACATGGGTATTTGATACTGGATGTGGAACTCACATATGCAATTCATTGTAGGAGATCAAAAGAAGAAATGATTACAAGAAAGGAGATATAAGTCTCTTCATGGGCAATGGAGCAAAGGTTGACGTGCAAGCCCGAGGAGATTATGTTTTGAAGCTTCCAAATGGTTTGGAGGTCATTTTGAAAAACATTTTGTATTCTCCTAGCTTGACTAGGAATATTATCTCTGTTTCTTTGTTAAGACAATTTGGTTATGATTTAAAGTTTTTAGACAATGGTATTTATGTTTTCATGAATGATGTCTTTTATTTTAAAGCAATGCCGTTTAATGACATTTATGAATTAGTTCATGATAATACATCCATTGATAACTCGTTGGATTTGAGTAAGACTTTTCTTCGGCATTGTCGCCTTGGTCAGATAAACAAGGATCACATTCATAAACTTCAAAAGAATGGTCTTTTGGAATCAAAAGATGATTCATTTGATAAGTGTGAATCTTGTTTATTGGAAAAGATGACCAACGAGCCCTTTAGTGGAACTAATGAAAGGGCGAAAGACTTATTACGTATCATACATTAGGATGTATGTGGTACTTTAAAGACAATTACAAGAAAAGGTGAAAGATACTTCTTTACCTTTACCGACAATTATAGTCGCTATGGGTATGTTTTCTTGTTAAGACACAAAGATGAAGCCTTTGAAATGTTTTAAATCTTCCAAACTGAAGTACAAAAACAACTCAACAAAAAAATCAAAGTACTTCGTTCCAATAGAGGAGATGAATACCTCAATGATGTGTTTCTAGATCATCTTAGGAGTTGTGGGATTGTCTCACAACTTACTCCACCCGGAACACCGCAACATAATGGTGTGTCCGAAAGGAGGAATCAAACTCTATTGGATATGGTTCGATCTATGATGGCTAGAAGCACATTACCTCTATCATTTTGGGGTTTCGAATTGATCTCCGTAGCTCGTATTCTAAATATGGCACCGACCAAGAAAGTGGAAAGGAAACCTTTTGAAATATGGCATGGAAGGGTTCCGTCTTTATCATATTTAAAGGTATGGGGTTGTGAGGCTTATGTCAAGAACAACACCCAAAACAAACTTGAAAGCCGATCCACTAAGTGTATCTTTGCAGGATATCCCAAAGATTTGATGGGATATTATTTCTACAATCCAAACGAGCAAAAGATATTTGTTGCTCGAAAGGCCGAGTTCTTGGAAAGAAAGTTCCTTATGGAAGGAACTGATAGAACTGTGGAACTCGAGGAGGATCGTGAACCACAAGCCGATACACGTTTGGTTGATACTAGCAATCCACAAGAGGTTGTTGAGAATGATCAAATGATTGATCAAGACACACGAAACGTTCGCAAATCTGGTATAATTAGGACCCCACCTGAAAGATATGGATTTTTCATGGATGGATGCTATGTGGTGGATTCAGATGAACCCACCATATACCGAGATGCAATGTCACAATCTGATTGTGATAAATGGCTTGAAGCCATGAACGTTGAGATGCAACCCATGCATGACAACCAAGTATGGGACTTGGTTGTTCCACCTCTTAATTCCAAACTGGTTAGAAGTAAGTAGGTTTTCAAGAAGAAAACTGATATGCATGGAAACTTGGATACTTATAAAGCTAGACTTGTAGCAAAAGGTTTCACTCGACTCAAGGGGTTGACTATGATGAAACTTTTTCGCCTGTTGCGATGCAAAAGTCTATTAGGATACTGTTTGCCATTGCCACATATTATGACTATAAGATATGAAAATTGATGCCAAAACCTCTTTTCTAAATGGACACCTTGAGGAAGATGTTTATATGGTTCAGCCTGAAGGTTTTGTCGATCCACAACATCCTAATAAAGTATGCAAGTTAAAGAAATCAATCTATGGATTGAAACAAGCATCTAGAAGTTGGAATCACCATTTTGATGATGAAGTTAAGAAATTTGGATTCGTCAAGAACGCTGATGAAGCTTGTGTGTATAATAAAGGTAGTGGAAGCATCATTACCTTTCTTGTATTATATGTCGATGACATACTACTATTTGGAAATGAAATTCCAACCTTGGAAGGTGTAAAATCCTGGCTTGGAAGTTGTTTTTCCATCAAGGATCTTGGTGAAGCCGCCTATATTCTTGGAATAATAATCTATAGGGATAGATCAAGGCGGTTGATAGGTTTAAATCAAAGTGCATACATTGACAAAATCTTGAAAAGGTTCAAGATGGACAACTTTAAGAAAGGTTTGGTACCTATTCAAAGAGGAACAATATTGAGTGCTTCTCAATGTCCAAGATCAAAGGATGAGCAAGACAAAATGAATGGAATCCCATATGCATATGCTATAGGATCCATCATGTATGCCATGATATGCACTCGACCGGACGTGTCATGCGCTTTGAGCATGACAAGTAGATAGCAACAAAATCCGGGAACAAGCCATTGGATGGCGGTTAAGAGCATATTAAAATACCTTAGGAGGACTAAGGATATGTTTCTAATATATGGCTCTGGTGAGGAGGAACTCGTTGTAAAGGATTACACTGATACGAGTTTCCAAACTGATCGAGATGATTCTCGATCACAATCGGGATATGTTTTCGTTCTAAATGGTGTGGTTGTGTCTTGGAAGAGCGCAAAACAAGATGTGGTAGCATTGTCCACCACTGAATCTGAATACATCGCCGCCTCATTGGCAGCTCAAGAAGCTGCATGGATTATAAAGTTTTTGGCCGATCTAGGGGTAGTCCGTACCATTCAGGACCCTCTTGAAATCTTTTGTGACAACGAGGGTGCGATTGCTCAATTCAAGGAACCCTGTGCACATCAATAGACAAGGCACATTGAGCGGAGATTCAATTACATAAGGGATGAAGTTGAAAAAGGAAAAATATGTATTCGCAAAGTTCACACTGATCAAAACATTGGGATCCACTTACGAAGCTCCTAGAAAGGCCAAAGCATGAGGGTCATAGTTGTGCCATAGGACTTCGATATTCTAGTGATTGGATTTGATCAAAATTTTGTATTTGGATGTCAGAACAATTATTATTTTGACTCAATCATATGGTTTTGGTTATGATTATGCTTTTGAGTTATGTTCCATTTTAGCATGTTTAAATCCATGAATAATTTAATTATTCTAAATGTCCGTAGTCGATCATATTTGTGGGAACAAATGTGAAGGTAAGACTATTATAAACTTGGATTGGAAGATATTCATTAGGTATGAATATAGCAAGGGTTTGCTGCCATGGTTCATAGATATTTATGGGATAAATATTGGACTGACCCGCCCTCAATTTTACTGCATGGAATACTTGTGATTTGTGGTCATAAGTAAATTTGAGTAAAGGCGAACATCATAGTATCCCCCGACCTGAGATACATATTGGGTCTTGATATTCACCGACTATTATACTTTGACTTAGTTCTTGCGTGCTCTGAAATATGTCAGTACATAAGGCTAAGCTCAAGTATAGTATGAGGTGATAGTGAGAGACGTATGTAGTCAAAAGGGGACTTGTCACTCTTATTCGTTGAGAGTTAAATGTCTAAGGCCTGATAAGTTAAATCAACAGAGAATGATCACTCCGTGTCTCCGGATTTAACATGACATTTGAGGAAAAAGGATAAATGATGGTCTCACCTAAATCATTTTCAAGTAAGGGACTTGAAGGGGATGATGTTATTGAATGGCACTTCGTCATGCGTATTAAGGATAGTAAACTGTTGTTAGGCGGTATTTGCTATTTGCATCAATATTCTATGTATCTTGTGCAAGTGGGAGATTGTTGGAATCGATCTGCCCAAGACACGTTGGTTTCTTGAATGAGACATTCTGTAGGGACCAAAATTGAGGATTTATAAGATGAAGGATAAGTTGAGGATATCATTAAAATAATAAAATGTTTAAGTATGTAGATAACTTATAATAACGTTACCTTAAGAAGTAAGGGGAATTGCGTCATGAGGATTAAAGTAAAAGTTTATAATATGGGGGGGGGGGAGTACATAGCGTAAATTGTTATTAAATAATGTAGTCAATATGATTAATGTGTGATGACTACACGAGCAGATTAGTCAGTTTAAAATTTTATATTTTTATTTGATTAAGTTAACTTTACAATAAACTAACATATTATAAATTGTGTGTTGGCCTCTCATGAGCTTTCCATGGCAGTTTGAATGCCCCAACAAACTAACGAATAAAAGCAACTGAGTTGGACAACCCATGAGTGTTACATGGCAATTTGATTGCCCCAACTAATTAACGAATTATCAATACAATAAAGTTTGTTGGCCCAATGAGCGTTAAATGGTGTTTTAACCGACCAAACTAAATAACAAACAAACGAGAGAAAAATATGAGTAGTGGAGCATCCCTTGAATCACCACGTATGATGAACTCCAACAAAATAACATTCAAAACATGATAATGAATGGATAGTAGGAGTGCTCATGGATACCATGGATTTTTCACCCAACCAACCAATTAAATAACGTAACACAATAATCGGAAAACCGAGTTTAGCCACGAATCAACGTGAATTCGGTTTAAAATCAACCTAAGGTGTTGGTTGAATGACAGTTGTGTTCCTCTTTGGCCTAGAGGAACTTGTCATGCAACCTAGACTTAAGATGAAGGAGTAAAAACAAAAGTAGGGAATCTTAAGGATCTTACCAAAAATAAGAAAAGGCAATCTAATTTCGAAAAATTTTCTTTGAATGTTGAGGCATTTCCTCGAAGTTGTGTGTCAGTGTGCATAACAGTACAATAATAAATAATAAGCAATTAATTATCTATGAAAGCTGTAAACAATTAAATTTGAACAAATAAGGCAAACAGATAAGCACGCATGGGGCTCCTAAGCATGTTACTATGGCACCACTAACGACCTATCTTATACCTTCGGATCTGATACCAATCTGTCACACCCCAACCTACGGCGGAAATGCTGGGGCATGAACTAATGGTCACAGCTCTCAAGGTACTATTATGCATTATTAAAATTTTCTCTATCTATTAAATAAATTTTCAAACAACAAACATCCATACAAATCCAAATAAACGAAGCACATACATTAATCAATAACAATATGTCTCATTAAGTTTTCTTCTAGCATAAAACCTTAAGTGATCTTGTACTTCAGTTACTTCAAATCAAACAATAACCTGCATACGCGTTGAAAATAGAATGGTTTTGTCAGCACAAGGTTGAGTGAGCAACACTCCAGTTTAATTGTTCATATAGAAAATAAGTAATCGCAACAAGTCATATGAGGATAACAAAATAACCAAATGAGCAAGTATAACTGAGATGTCGAGAAGCACAAAGCTATAACGACTGGCGTATGATCATACTATTATGAGATTATGTTGGACCTCTCCGAATGCGAAAGCATATAAGCACTAAACAAGTAAAGTATAAGTTGTTAACACATAAGACAATAGTTGCAGTTTTGTGTATAAGTATATATATATGAGAAATACAATTTACGCATATATCCCCAAAGCGTGGAAAACAAGTAAAATAGGGGAATGTGGTACTCACCTCAATAGACGAACAAAAGTGAATAGATAACAATAAGAATGACGAAACCGGATCATATGTTGACGATAAGGCCTAACAAGGAAAAATAGAATATAGATACGCTAAGTTAATGAACTAGATCGATTAAGAAAGCTCGACATTTATAATTAGTATTAAGTTAATATTATACCCTTTTTAATCTTAATTATATATAAGGATATTATATATAAAATTATTAGTTTATTAAATTATATAAAGTATATTATAATACTTTATTATATAAAAATATTAGATAAGTAAAATACCTTTAAAAATATTATTAGTTTATTAATCCGGTTAACAGTATATTATAATATTTTAGAATATTATTTAAGAAAAATACATCTTTAAAAATATTTATTAGTTTTTTAAAACATATAATAAGTTTGCCCTTTCATATACATATATGTGTTAAATCGATAATATTAATTTACACGATAATATATATATACGTATATGATTACATATACGTACATACACTGACGAAAGATGGAAAAAACGATTTATATTGTAGCCGGTTTTTAATAAAGAAACTTATTTAATAATTACTAGCAGTAAACCCGCACGATGTTGCGGCGATGACAAAGTTTTGAAAAAGGTAACTAAAATTAAAGGGTAAAAATTATAACTAATTTAAATAAAATGGAAAGACACGCATAATTTTACAATATTCTTTTATTCCTCTTTAAGCTTGTACTATGTGCTCTATAAACAGTAAAACTATTAAAATCAACACTTTTACTTTTGTCTATCACTCCTGCATTATATATACTAAATGGGTGCTCGCGCGATGTCGTGGTGCATGCATGCAAACATGTCATCAAACGCGTAACCGGGGTTAGTACGTGCCTCACCTTGCATCGACATGCATGTAACCCAACGATTGTGTGCGTGTGTAACCTAGCGATTGTGTGCATGTAACATGACATCGAGCATGCATCCAGTGTTGCGCGTCACACAACGGTTGGACGTGCGCAATCCGGTGTCGGTACGCGCATCGTGTAACTGGTCTCAACCAGACCTGAATCAAATTAATTTTTTTTGTATCACATGTATTGTTCGTAAACATCTCTGACCCATGACCTAAACCCACCAGACCGGGCCTGTTTGTCATTCCTAACTGGTAATCACGTACCACGTTAAGTTTTTAAAAGTAAAAAAAAATATAGCAATACCATACTCAAATTAAAAAGAATAAAATTCTCGTTTTTATGGTTTATTTTTTTCTAAAAGATATTAACGTGGAAAAAGTTATTGTCGTTTAAAAGTCGTAGGGGTAGTTAGTTTAAAATAAGGAGTAAATATTTAACTATTATATATATTGACAAAATGTGATTGAAGTTAAAGGACTATAATTGTAAATATTTTTCAATCAAATATTGTTTGTTAACCGTAAAAAGATGGAAAAGTCCATATTGTCCCTAAAATCTCATAAATTTATGCATTGTGAGTTGTATATTGTGAATGGTTTTTTATACCTCTTAAAATTTAAGAGGCCACTAACTCATGATTTATATATAGTATAGATTATTAGTAGTATATTTAATAAAAATGATTTTATTTTGTATTTATCAAAAATTAGATGAAAAACGGGGTAACAGGGTCTCGAACCAGCGACCTGTCACCAGAGAGCTTGGCAAAGGGCGCACCAGCCAACTGGGCTGGTGGGGCAACTTGTTGGGTCAAGAAATTGACCTAAGGGGAGATTGTTGAGTCAAAGATTTAACCTAAATGAAGTACATGGAAGATTGGAATCTTCTCAACCTCCTCTGAATTTGCTAAGTTATGCATCCGAGCACACCTTAAACCTCCGAGCAAGCTTTTATTTGGCCGAGTACGATATTTTGCCTACCGGGCAAGGTTTACTTCAAGTAGTCTTCTTAAGTGGATATCCGAGCAGGGTTTTCAAATTAGTGCATTACTGAGTATGGTACACTAGTTTATGTAAATCCGGGCAAGGTTCACTTTATCAAGCAAGTCTATTCTTCAGAGCCAAATATATTACTCTTCCGAGTAAGGTTTGGTTAACCAAGTCCAAGAAGCCAAGTGATTGGAAGACTGGGCAAGGTATTCATTAATAAGTATGATCCAAGTATGCTTGATAATCTAAAGGAATATCTCTAAGTAATATCGGGCAAGGTTCAGCTTAAGCAAGGAACAGTACTCCCGAGTACACTTTGCTAATAAGTTATTTTATAGCAAGGAGCTGAAATGGATCATTGAAGAACAAGGTTGCTCGTAAGAAGTTGTCGGGCAAAGTCTGGCAAAGTCAAGAAGACTGAAGTCTACTCGGTGAGTATTTTACTTAGTGAAATACTCTTTTAAGTAAAGTCTACCCGGAAACTGATCCCGAGCACACTTCTATGTTACCAAGTTATGAAGGATGGCCGAGCATACTCGGAAAGACAAGACTGATGCAAAGCCTACCCGGAAGACTTGTTTTACACTTAGTTTATTTTGAATATGTAATTTGAATATGTATGATTGTATTTAGGGTTTCTAGAAGGAATGACAGCTATCCTAGGTTGGCAGGCCTATAAATACAATGTTTAGGGCACGCCGCCAAAAAAAAGGGACGAGAGCACAATACGGATAAGACAGACACATTAATTGAGAGAATATTGTGTGAAGGCTGTCTTAAGATTCCTAGAAAACCCTAAATCGATTATCCTTTTGTATGATTAATATTATATAAATGGAAATATTTTGAGTGAATCTTAAGTGTGCTTTCTACCTTTGATTATTCATTGCAACCGTATGTTTGTTATAGATTCCGCCTTTAACAAATGGATATCTTTCTAAATATAGCAACCCGTCATTAACTCTCTTGTCAACACGTTAATATGTGTGAGTTATGACATGATTAATTAAGATCCAGGTGAAATCGAGGGGACCAACAAGTGGTATCAGAGCTTGTTACTGCTATTTTGGAAAGATTGTTGCTGATTGAAGATTTGAAGAAGAATGACGTAAGCAGACCACTGTTCCATTGATTTGTGACATCAGCAGCCCTGTTTTTCATTTTTCTTCCAGATCTACAATCTACCGTTGTTTTCTCTTCCTTATTTCAATTAAAGTTCTAATCTTTATATCTAAATCTTGTTCTAATCACATCAGACACATCAGATCTGAGCATTCTGTTTTCAGATCTGATTATTTTGAAATTTTTTTAAAGAACTGATTTTTAATTTCTCAAAATGTCTGGATATGAGGAACAAGAGGTGTCTACTAACAAGATACCAAGGTTGTATGGACAGGAAAATTTTATCAAATGGAAAGTACTCTTTGAAGCAGCCGTATGCTACAATGATATTGATATGTGGAACTCCATCAAGAATGGTCCACAAACTGCTGTTGAAGAAGGTGCAAATGCAGCTGCAACTGCTGCTGTAAGAGAAAAAATGAGAAAGGTGGATGACAAAGCCTTAGCTATGATTAAGCTAGGTTTGTCTTGGGAGATTCTGACCAAGGTGGCTCATCACACAACTGCCAAGCAAATGTATGATGCCATCCTTGAAATGTATGAAGGGAATACTAAACTAAAGAACATAAAGAAGCAAATATTGAAGCAACAGTTGGAAATGTTTAAGTATAAGGATAGAGAAAGGTTGAAATCAAAACTAGAACATTTTCTAAGTATTGTGAATGAGTTGAGAACAACTGATTATGTAATGACTGACTTTGATTTGAATACAAAGTTACTCAACTCAATGCCAAAAGAATGGTATACTGCTTGCAAATTCATCCTTCAGAAGCATAATTTCAATGAATTGAAATTGGATGATGTAGTATGCTTTCTTCAGGCTGCAGAACTTGAAATGATAGAGAATGAGATGATTAAGGAAGACAAACCCTGCTTGAATGTTTCAAATGCATTGATTGCACCCATGGGAAATCTGTCTACCAAGAACCAACAACAAATTCCCATTATTGAAGAACCAACTGAACATAATGTTGTTACTCCAAAATCTTTCGTTGGAGGTAGCACAAGTAATAAAGGAAATCAGCAGAGGTTCAATGTGCAACTGATTGATGATACTGATTCTACCTCTATGCCAAGTGGAAATGTTCCTAATACTGGCACAGGACATGGTCAAAGCAATGAAACACAAGCTTTGTTGTCTATGTTTACTGAGTCATATAATGCATTTGTTGCAAAGAATCTAATTCACACAAGTGTGGTACAAGATGATTTAGAACAAATTGATGCTGACGACTTGGAAGACATGGATTTGAAGTGGCAAGCTGCCATGTTGGGTTTGAGAAGTAAAAGGCTGTATAACAGAACTGGTAGGTCTCTGGTTTCTGGTCCTAATGACAGATTGGATTTGACAAGTCAAAAGCAATATGCTACAATTGTCAGCAACCAGGCCATTTTGCAAGAGAATGCAATCAACCAAGAAACTTTCAAATGAATCAATTCCAGAATCAACAACCAGGAGGTCAGCATCAATATCAACAACCAAGAGGTCAGCAGAATTACCAACAAAATCAGCCAAGATTCAACAACAAAAACAGTCAAATGAACAACTTTAACAACTTCAATCCCAACAACAATTACAACCCCAACTTCAACAACTTTCATCCTCAAATGAATAATCAACAACAAAGTATGCAACAGACTCAAGGTTTTCAAATGAATAACAATCAAAACCTTCAAGCAACTCAAAATGTTCCAAACAACACTGTTCCAGCAAATCAAAATCAGATCAGAAATCAAGGAAATGTGGCAGTGACTACACATCATGAAGGAAATTTTGATTGGAGCAATCATGAAGAGGACATTGCAGATGATATCAGGAAAGCAAATGTGGCATTCATGGCCATAATTGAAAAAAAAGGGATGAGAGCACAATACGGATAAGGCAGACACATTAATTGAGAGAATATTGTGTGACGGCTGTCTTATGATTCCTAGAAAACCCTAAATCGATTATCCTTTTGTATGATTAATATTATATAAATGAAAATATTTTGAGTGAATCTTAAGTGTGCTTTCTATCTTTGATTATTCATTGCAACCGTATGTTTGTTATTGATTCCGCCTTTAACAAACGGATATCTTTCTAAATATAGCAATCCGTCATTAACTCTATTGTCAACACGTTAATCTGTGTGAGTTATGACATGATTAATTAAGATCCAGGTGAAATCGAGGGTACCGACAAGTGAAATTGAGAAAGAAAAGGGATCATCATCTCAGGTACACTCTGCTCCTACAGTTGATTTAAATGAACTTATCATTGAATTGAAAACAAAAGTAGGGAAGCTGGAAAGTGAGTGTTTTAGAAAACAAAGCATCATCAATGAGTATTTGGCAAGTGAGTTGATCAGTGATGAAAAGATTAAAAGCCTTGAAGATGATTGCATGATCATTTACAGAACTCAAACCAGATACACAACTGAGATTGATGGATTAAAGAAGATGTTGGTTGAAGAAAAGGTGCAAAACACAAGACTGAAGGTTGAAACTGAATTTTTGAAGAATTTGATCTCAATAGGCAACATATGTGGTATACTGAACCAGGTGAAGGAACAAGACAAATACAAAACAGTACCACCTCCATTCAACAACAACTTCATTCCAAAAGTTGACAAAGAGAAAAGAGATGCATACTTGCAACAATTCAGAGATGTCTTTCAAGACAAGGAAGAATTTGTTGATTTGTATAAAAAGGTAGAAGTAAATGAAGAAGGAGAGTTTGTGATTAAGAAAGAAGTAAAAGAGGATAAGTCAATTGGAGTTCAAGTCTCTGAGGATGACTTTGATTCAGTTGAGTTAGATCAAGATGATTTGAGTGATTTGAGTGATCAAATTACTGAAAAGGAAATCAAAACTGCTGAAAGAGGAAGAAAATATAAGAAACCTGAATCTGTTGATAAACTTCCAAAGTATCCACCAGTCACACCAAGATTGAAGAACAAAATGATAAAATGAAAAGAGAACATGTTTCCTTTGATCTTTGTGAAAGAAGGAAGATAAACTACAATGCAGTCAGACCACCAAGAAGGCTGTATTGGGTAAGATAAAGCAGAACAACAAAAAGAAGATGGTGACTGACAAAGTTGATGCATAAAATTTTATCCCACTTTATCCAATCTTTTCTAGTCATGAGGTGTTGGATGTTGGAGAAGTGGAAACTATGGAAGAGTATGAGAAAAGACAGTCAAAGGTTAGAGAAAGCAGTGATGAAGAACCTATGATTATGGAGAAAATTGTCTTTGTCATAAGCAAACTTGAAAGACAAGACATCAAGATTGAGGAATTTGTTCCTTTTTCAATTGATTTTGATGGTTTAAAGAATCAGAAGACTCTAGGAGTCAAGACACCTAAGCCAAGTGAAAGATACAAGAAACCAAAAGAACATGAAATATTCAAAGGAAAGGTTTGGTGCAAAAGGTGTGATGAATATGGTCACCACGCAGATTAATGTAATGAAAGATTCAAATTCAAACCATTTCATGTACCAGATGGAACAAAGTATGGGCAAGACTTTGTCCTGTACAAAAATAAGTATGATGAATATCTGGGAAAAGGAAAGGTGTGTGGAAATGAAACCATGAACATAGAAGAAAAGATTTCTGAAAAGGAGATAAGGATTGGGAAGAAAGTGGCTGAACTAGCAAAAAAAAACAAATCTCCTAAGAAGCATGAGAAATTGACCAAAAAGAACTATCAGTCTGTGAGAATCAAGCAAGATACTCAATCAGTCAAATATGATGGTTCTCAAGGATCATCAAGCAGTGAGAAGACAAGAAGAAAAGAGGCACATTCTAGAAATAAACCAACAGAACTCACTGGTGATGAGAAGTTTCTATTAAGACATGGATATGAACCATATGGTTTCCTTTGGAAACCTAAGACTGAGAGTAAGGTTGAGCAATTTGGTGATGTGAGAGACTACTCTGAGAAGAAGGACTATGTGATAAAGGAGTATGCCACTGACTCAGATGAATACCACTGCCCAACCTCACTTGTCAAAACTCCAAGAGAGTGTGGTTATGAAACTGATCATTCAGACAACTTAGAATTGACTCATGAAGATCCTAAACCAACAACACTCACTTCCCAAGCTGTGTCTGAAACTGAATCTGATGAGCTACAAGTTGATAAGGCTTGCACTTCATCACTTAACTAATCAAATTTTCTTTGTATGTGCAGGAACAGTCCACTCCTCTAAATGACATATGGTATATGGATAGTGGTTGTTCTAGGCACATGACTTGTGACAAGAGATCTCTTGTCAATTATGAAGAAAAGTATGAAGGTCCAGTAGCTTTTAGGAGTGATGAGAATGGTGGAAAGATTGTTGGAAAAGGAATCTTAACAAATGGGAAAGTCTCATTTGATAATGTATTTCATGTTGAAGGTCTTCAGTACAATCTGCTGAGTATATCACAAATGTGTGATAAGGGTTACCAAGTCGGTTTTGATGATTCACATTGTTTCATTTTAAAACCTGAGTTTGTAATTCCACCTGAAATGATTATGATGATGGCACCAAGAAATGGTAACTTGTATGAATTGAATATGAAAGAAGCTATTTCAAGAGGAGGTGCATGTTTTGTTTCCAAAGCCACTGAAAATGAGTCAAAATTATGGCATAGGAAACTGTGTCATGTGAACTTGAAGAACATGAATAGACTTGTCAAAGGTGAGCATGTCATAGGTTTACCTACAAGAGAATTCAAGTTGGAAGATCATTGTGATTCATGTCAAAAGGGAAAACAACACAAATCTACTCATAAGTCAAAACTCATCAACTCAATTGATCAAGTACTTGAATTACTTCACATGGATCTCTTTGGTCCAGTGAGTGTACCAAGTATTGGGAAGAAAAGATATTGTCTGGTGATCATTGATGACTATTCAAGATACACTTGGGTTTATTTTCTAAGTACCAAGGATGAGACTGCAGAGTTGATTAAAGGTTGTATAACAATGATTGAGAACAAGTTAAATAAGACAGTCAAGATGATGAGAAGTGAGAATGGCACTGAGTTCAAGAATGGAGTTATGCAAGAATTCTGTGAAGCAAAAGGAATACAACAACAATTCTCAGCTCCTAGAACTCCTGAACAAAATGGTGTAGCAGAAAGAAGAAACAGAACACTTATTGAAGCTGCAAGAACCATGTTAGCAGAGGCTAATCTGCCTGTCACTTTTTGGGCTGAAGCTATAAATACAGCCTGCTATGTTCAAAACAAGATACTTGTCAACAAAAGGCTTAACAAAACTCCATATGAAATATTTCACAACAGAAAGCCTTACATTAAGTTTTTTAAGCCCTTTGGATGCAAATGTTTCCTACTGAACACAAGAGACTATTTGAACAAGTTTCAAACAAAGTCCCTGGATTGTTTCTTTGTTGGATATTCTACACACTCAAAAGCCTACAGAGTCTATGTAAAAGATCACTTGAGTGTTATAGAATCTTCTAACATCATTTTTAATGAGAATCAATTCAATACAGTTGATGGTGCAGCATGGCTGTTTGATCATGAGAAGTTAATAAGGTCTTTCAAAGTTCAACAGAAGGCTGAGGGGATTTTCATTCATCAAAGCAAATATGTGCAGGACATCTTGATCAAGTTCAACTATCATGAGTACAAGACTGCTTCAACTCCAATGGACACCAAAGAAAAGATGATTGCAGATGAAAAGGGGGAGCCTATAGATGAACATGAATATAGAGCAAAAATTGGATCTCTGATGTATCTGATTGCAACAAGACCAGATATCATGTTTGCTGTATGTGTGTGTGCAAGATTCCAATCAAGTCCAAAAGTCTCCCACATGAATGCTGTTAAAAGAATATTCAGATATTTGAAGGGAAGACCAGACTTAGGGATTTGGTATCCAAAGAACCAAGCTTTTGATCTTATTGCATATACAGACAGTGACTATGATGGCTGCAACATGAGCAGAAAGTCAACCTCAGGAGGATGTCAATTTTTGGGTGAAAGGCTAGTGTCATGGCAATATAAAAAGCAGACTACAGTTTCAATCTCTACTGCAGAAGCTGAATATGTTGTTGCATCTGCCTGCTGTGCACAAGTTCCATGGATTCAAAATCAGATGCTGGACT
Organism: Bidens hawaiensis; assembly: GCF_021521415.1. Taxonomy (NCBI): domain Eukaryota; kingdom Viridiplantae; phylum Streptophyta; class Magnoliopsida; order Asterales; family Asteraceae; genus Bidens; species Bidens hawaiensis. The sequence continues at coordinate 3,946,157 of NW_027491020.1, read as the reverse complement.
ATGGTTTGAATTTCTTGAACACCCCTATTCTTATTGACAATAATGCTGCATATTTTACTGTTAAAAATCCAGTTCAACATTCCAAAACTAAGCACATTGAAATCAGACATCATTTCATCAGAGACTGCAGTGAAAAATGTTTGATTGAAATGCAAAGGGTTGATACAAGTGACAATTTGGCTGACCTATTCACCAAACCACTTGATAGAACCAGGTTTAACTTTCTTCTGAAAGCCCTGGGAATGATCAACTCTGATGAAATCTGATTAAGGATGTGTGCCTGGTTGTGTGTCTCTATGTGCTAACTGATTATTTTGACAGAGGTTACACCTTATGAATGTTGATTGAATATGTTTCAATTGAATGTTGATTGAATATGTTTTAAATGTGTTTCAACTGAATGTTGATTGAATATGTTTTGAATATGTTTCAATTGAATGTTGATTGAATATGTTTTAAATGTGTTTCAACTGAATGTTGATTGAATATGTTTTGAATATGTTTCAACTGAATAATGATTGAATATGTTTTGAATATGTCACTGGTTTGAAGTTAACTGGTAGGTGCTTAAGTAACTATCTGTGCAATTTGTTTGAAATTGATGATAATTATTGACTATCAAGTTAACTGATCTGATGTTATGATAAGTAGTTTGATCTGTTTGGGTGAAATTTAATGCTTATCTGATGTCATGAGTAATCACATGTTTATGGTTACTTGAATATGTTCTTTATCTGATCTTCTGATGTTGTTAAGATAGGATAGACATTGAATGTTAGTACAGTCTGTTTTCTTGATGATGTTAAGAATGATTAAGATTTGATTATGTGATGCAACTGTTTATGTCAAAATTAAGTGATTCAATGAATTTTATAATGAATTTTGCATAAATACTTTATTTTGGTTAAAACATGAGCAAGTTGATTAATGGTGCAGAGATATGATAAGATTATTCAGTTCAAGCTTTTAAGAAGCTTAAAAGAAGGATTTTTTTTAAGAAAAGTCTCAAATAGTTGTTCTTGCTGAAAACTATGTCATTTGCCCAGTTGGACGGACATGCACTTGTGTATGTTTGGTCCTTAAATCTCTCAGATTCAAAGGATAGCCATTGACCTGAAAACTGAATGCATTTGGGGCAATTATGACTTGTTTCTTATTCCTTCACTTAAAACTATGTCAATAGCTCTGACTTTGAAAGGACATATATTCACATGTATGTTTGGTCCTGTTGACCACTTTTGGTCAAACAGGATAGCCATTAACCTGACAATGAAGAGATATTGGGGTGATTGAATATTAAACTGTGTTTTTGGGAAATGATTGTACATTGACTACTTAGCTGATCATATGGAATTAATAGGCTAAAAAGACCTTAGTATAATCATTAACATGTATGGTTGCTTTCCCATGATGATGTAAAATCTAAGGTGATATAAACATAATGAATATGCTAATCTTTATGTGGAGATGCATAGTTGTCTTTGCATGTCTCAAGATAAATCTCTCCGAATGATATGGCAGAAAAGTGATTACCCAGTCATACACGAGCCTGTTGTTATTTGGTCAACCAAAAATGAAACATCTTTAAATATGACAAGGAACATACTTTGAGAAAATTTGAGAAAATATCAAAAACAAGGGGAAGAATGAATAAATCAACCAAAAGTTGATGAGTGTTTTAAATATTTTATCAAACAAGAGGGTTACAACAAGAACTACAAAGATGTTGGCAAAATCTGTCTCATCTTGAATGAAAGGCATGTTGCTAACTGTAAGTCCAACGTTCAACCTCTATATATGTTTGAATCTAAAAATACAAAAATACAATAAGTTCTGTCATACAAAAACTATTTTTGACCAAATACAGGAGGTTGGAGTCAAATTGGGGTGATCTAGGGAAAGCCAAATAAGCTTTGAGAAGAGATATGAGGCATCATAGCACAGTGTTGACCATTAATGCATTATGCTTTAAATGAACCTAAATCATATCACCAAAGAGATGAAATTCATGCTAAGTTTATACCTGCTGTTAACCTATCTATGTTGTAATAATAATGCTGAGAATGAAGTATTGTGATAGCTACTTAGTCAATATGATCCCATTCTTGAGATCTTTTCAGTAAATGGAAGAAACTGTTTTGAAGAGAAATATAACTGAAATTTGATCTCAAAATGCGCCATTTGCTCTTAAACTATGATCTGAAAAGAAAAATATATTTTGACAAAGTGGTTTAAGTCAAAAAGTGTTGCATTTTGCCTAAAATAGGTTGAATATGTAAGTTCGGGTAAGGTTTGATGCCTTATAACCTTTCCGGGCACAAAGTGTTTGAATATGTATTTTCAGGTAAGGTTTAATGATTTACAACCTTTCCGGGTACAAAACAGTTGATTATGTGTGAATATGTTGTTTCGGGTAAGGTTTAATGAACTACAACCTTTCCGAGTACAAAACAGTTGATTATGTGTGAATATGTTGTTTCGGGTAAGGTTTGATAATTTTCAACCTTTCCGAGTAAGCTTAGTCATTTTTGACTAACTTTATGATTTTCGGGCATGCTTTGAAGTATTTACACTTTCCGGGTAGAGTACACTGTTGTACTCATTTCTCGAGTAAGCTTGAAGTCTTGAGATGATTATGTGTTGTTATAGCTAGTTTTTAACAAGAAATTCTTATTTCGAGCAAGCTATGCATGTTATATGCTGATTGTGATTCCAAGCAAACTTTATGAACTTAGTCAAGTACATCAAGTGAGCTTTGTGATTTGTGTGAATATGTTGTTAGGAAAGGTTTGTTAATCTTTTCGGGCATGCTTAGTATTACTATTTAAGTTTGTCATTTTTCGGGTATGGTTTGGCATGTTGAAATCCCTCGGGTAAGGGCATACCTGATGATTGAATGTGTTTTATCCTTGCAAGCTTAGTGCTAACATAGGATTTTCGGGCAAGCTCTATGAAATTTTAGACTATAGCACACTTAAATGTCTATGTGTTTTAATTTCATTCTAAGCATGCTCTGTGATATGTGTGTTTATGATTTCTTTGAAATTACAAGTGTTTTCGGGCAAACTTTGTTTTCCGGGCACACTTTATATTCCGGGTACACTTTTGTTCCCTCAATATACTTGGTAATTTCAAAACTTAACTTTCCGAGTACACTGTCTGCTAGAATTCCTTTTCCGGGCACACTTTGTACTATATGAAGGTTATTCGGGTATACTTTGCATTAGAAAGGTGTTCGGGCACACTATTCTCATGAATGGTTGCTCGGGCACACTATGATTTTCAAGTATGCTTGATTGAATATGTTAGTTAGTATGATAAAATTGATTATGATTCTTATTAGGGTTTATGCTAGATAAGTTTTAATTTGAAATTGAGAAATCTATGTGGGGATCTTCATTGATTCCTAGTAAGGATGTTTATTTGATGATTATACTTGATTATTTGCCTTGTGATTAATTTCTCAAGAAATCTAGTATTTCGGGTAAGCTTTCTTCATCATGTCTTAACTTTAAATTAGTTTACTTGATCGAGCAAGGTTTATAAATAGACGAATTCGGGCAAACTTTGTATATCCAAAATGAAAATTTTCCAAGCAAAGTTTGACCGGGTAAGGTTTGTAAGTGGAAGTATACCGAGTAGACTTTGGATATATTAATCTTTCGGGTAAGGTCTTATGAACTTAAATGAAATTAAATGTTTTTTTAATATATCAAGTGGATAATGTTACTGGTTGACAGCTAATAATTCACAAAAGGACAAAGAGCATTTAAAACCCACTTTCAAAAAGTATAAAAGAGGGAGTTAGGCAAATTTTTCAACATTATTTCCCTCTCTCTCTCCTTCCGCTGCAAATCCTTACTCTCAAAGAAACACATTTTACCTTATCTTTCACATTTTTAAATAGATAAGGAATTTATAAGCTAAAAGACAAAACACTTTTCAAATTTCTCACTTTACATTGCATGTAAAAGAAAAAGGCAGAAACAAAAGAACTTTATCTGCAATTTTGGCAGAAAAAATTGCAGATATGTACTTTACATTTGTCTTAACTCTCATTAAAAGAAGACCTGCATATGCTATTAAAAATTGAAACTTCACATTTCAAGAGTAACTTACATTTGTGTTTTGTGCAGATTTCTATATCATTCAAGACAACGGTTTAAATTGAAATATTATTTATACCTTTATTTTTTTTTACTTTGAGATCTAACTGATAATTGTGTGTTTATTGATATAACAGAAAATCTGCAATGGATCCAACTCCAAGTAATTCCAATTCCTACAAACATCATCTTTCTGAAGAACTGAAGAAAGCATTGCAACGAGTTCAAACCCTAATGTCTGAGGTTGAGAAGATCTCAGCTGCCCCAAAACAGGGGGAGAAATCACTGAATCAAGGGGAGAATTCGCTGAAGCTTCTCTCAATTTATGAAAAGAACAGCTCAGATGATGAAACTTCCAACATTCCAAAGGATGAAAAGAAAGAACTTGGGGAAAGCAAGAAACTAAAAGGAAAAGAAATTGCTCTGGAGGATGATAAAATTCAGACTTTAAATTCTCAGAAGGAGAATACAATGGACTCAGAAATGAATGAATCTGAATCAGAAGCCAAAAGAGTCTATGTGCAAAGAATGACGGAAATTTATGACGGAGAATTTCTGAGTCAAATGATGTCTGATAAAGACTTTGAAGAACAAGAAAACTTGATGAAGCTGTTTGAAGATGAGAGAAAGCTAAGAGATGAAGTGAAGAATAATCAGAGAGAAGTCCCTCAAGAACTGATTGAAAAATGCTTGAATGATAAAGAAATTCCAAATGGTGTGGTAGTCTCTCTGCTCAAACTAATTAAGCAAGAAGAACCAGAGAAAGAGATAAAAGAGAAACTAGACACTGTCATTGATAAGATTTCAAAGGCTTCGAATGAAGAAAAGACTGTTCAAGAAAAAATGAAAGATGAATTGGAAGAAGATATGAACATTCAAAAGTTATTGAGCAAATATGGTGGTAAACCAAAAGTTTTGGTTAAAAATGGAATTCCTTTTGATTATGTAAAAGTCATGAAAAGAAAAGAGATTTTGAGCAACTTCAAGAAAATGAAAAGACAGCAGTTAAACATGAAAAAGGGAGCTGCCCAGTCTCTAGTTGGTAAGAACAAAGGAATATCCAAAAAGATGGTTGATCTATCAAGGATGACAAGGAAGGGGAAATCCAAAGTCGAGAAATTATGCAAACAGACAACATCCTTGCTCTCAAAACAGAACAGTACAAAGAAAAGGAAGATGTCTGTGAAGACTCAAGAAAAATCAAAGCAGATGCACTTGAAGATGGATAAACCCTTTGTCGAGGTTGCAGTAAAAGCCAAAAACCATTCAGTCAACCACAATGTTATGCCAAGTGGAGTATTCTATGACTCCAGGACTGAACATCTGAATGTTATGATGGAAAATGGAGAGATTGTGAAGATCTTCTCAAAGAATGACTTCAGAAAATTCAATCTATGGCAATTATCTGTGATTGCAGCACTGCATCTCTCAGATTATAATGTAAGGCAAAGGCCTACAAGTGCTAAGCAATCAGAACTGTTAAGATTCTTAAGAGAGCAGGAAAAGATGGATTTTCTATGCCTAAACAAGCATCTCTAGATAAACTAAAGAATCTTTGAATAGGCTTTGTTTTGTAATGTCTTCGGACAACTTTCTGATTATGTAATTTGTTTATGTTATTTGAATATGTAATTTTCGATTTTTGATTTGATGTGTATTTTTACTGAATGTAAGTAACCATACAAATGTTTTGGGTCAGCTGAGGTGTTCCAATCTGGGTCAAGAAATTGACATAAGGGGAGATTGTTGAGTCAAAGATTTGACCTAAATGAAGTACATAGAAGATTATAATCTTCTCAACCTCCTCTGAATTTGCTAAGTAATGGATCCGAGCACACCTTAGACCTCCGAGCAAGCTTTTATTTGGCCGAGTACGATATTTTGCCTACCGGGCAAGGTTTACTTAAAGTAGTCTTCTTAAGTGGATATCCGAGCAGGGTTTGCAAATTAGTGCATTACCGAGTAAGGTACACTAGTTTATGTAAATCCGGGCAAGGTTCACTTTATCAAGCAAGTCTATTCTTCAGAGCCAAGTATATTACTCTTCCGAGTAAGGTTTGGTTAACCAAGTCCAAGAAGCCAAGTGATTGGAAAACCGGGCAAGGTATTCATTAATAAGTATGATCCAAGTATGCTTGATAATCTAAAGGAATATCTCTAAGTAATATCGGGCAAGGTTCAGCTCAGGCAAGGAACAGTACTCCCGAGTGCACTTTGCTAATAAGTTATTTTATAGCAAGGAGCTGAAATGGATCATTGAAGAACAAGGTTGCTCGTAAGAAGTTATCGGGCAAAGTCTGGCAAAGTCAAGAAGACTGAAGTCTACTCGATGAGTATTTTACTTAGTGAAATACTCTTTTAAGTAAAGTCTACCCGGAAACTGATCCCGAGCACACTTCTATGTTACCAAGTTATGAAGGATAGCCGAGCATACTCGGAAAGACAAGACTGATGCAAAGCCTACCCGGAAAACTTGTTTTACACTTAGTTTATTTTGAATATGTATGATTGTATTTAGGGTTTCTAGAAGGAATGGCAGCTGTCCTAGGTTGGCAGGCCTATAAATAGAATGTTTAGGGCACGCCGCCAAAAAAAAGGGACGAGAGCACAATACGGATAAGACAGACACATTAATTGAGAGAATATTGTGTGACGGCTGTCTTAGGATTCCTAGAAAACCCTAAATCGATTATCCTTTTGTATGATTAATATTATATAAATGGAAATCTTTTGAGTGAATCTTAAGTGTGCTTTCTACCTTTGGTTATTCATTGCAACCGTATGTTTGTTATTGATTCAGCCTTTAACAAACGGATATCTTTCTAAATATAGCAACCCGTCATTAACTCTCTTGTCAACACGTTAATCTGTGTGAGTTATGATATGATTAATTAAGATCCAGGTGAAATTGAGGGGACCGACACAACTGGTTATAGCACTGTTTAAAATAAATTTAAGTTAACAAAAGTAGATCCAACCAATTTGTTTATAAACCCTAACAAATCCAATTGATCAAATCTGTTAGTGTTAAATAATCAAACCATAGGGCTTTTGATTGTTACATGTTTGCGATCAACATATGCTAATCAATTACCTCGGATCACGATAAATTGAAGGTGAAAAGAAACGAGACAGGGCCGACATTGAGCAGTAACGAACGGACTAGAGAATGTTTATGATTGATCAATTAAATCAAGAGCTAATGTCGGCAAGGGTGTTATGATTGTATCTGATAAATTAATTGGATTAATATCAATGATTTCGTGTATAAAAGGCTCATACAATATCGGCTACGTGAATACGGAAGAACGAATCAATACAGATTTGATTAACATGTTTTTATTGTTTTAATAGGCCGATATTAACATAATTATACGATTTACAATATTAATTACAACTTACCAACGAAAATTAAGGTCCAAGTAAACAAATCGTGAATTCGGGTTTAAAAAACACATGTGGATACGGGTTTGGGTATAGGATATCCAGTTATAATATGGGTTATAAAAACAAGAAATTGCTGTTTAGTCCCTAGACTCAGAAAGTGGAAACAAGAATAGGTTAAAGTATAGTTAAGGGTTCAAAATGCATATATTTAAAAGTATAGTTAATATTACATAAATATGATAAGAAATTAACAATAAAATAATAATTATTCGATAAACGCGATACAACTTCCCGAACATCGAAATGGGTTGGATATTTATTAAGTTCGAAAAGTCTGAGTTGTTACAACTAATGCTGTATATAAAGAGACTTTATCAAATTTATAAATTTGAGATTCCAAACTTCTTTTTGTTTGTACAATATGTTTTTTTACCTTTAATTTTGTTTATTTATTTCAAATAGCAAACCTTATATTTTATTATTTAACAAATCTCGTGTAATACATGGGTTCAAAAGCTAGTCTAATAATATACTAATTTAACACCCATGCATTATCTTTATGTTACAATCGTTTTAATGTAAAACAATCAGCTAAAGTAACACAATAATTTATTCATATAGATATTAAATAATCAAGTTATAATACTTTTCATATATTTAGCGGTTGAACAATCGTCATAACTATATCATTTTTATCTAATAAATACTATTACAACTATTATGTAAATAATCTTAACAATAATCCTGTAATGCTCATGTCATATAATATGGTTATGTATTATTTCAACTTTCTTATGCACCACATTGTTCTACTATATAGTGGCGATAATCACATAATACAAATAAACATTCTTTAATATATATATATATATATATATATATTATTGATTGTGATTAATATATCTCATATAACTATTCCTAAAATATAAATAGTTATAAAATAATCTATAGCATTTAAAAACGTCAAGTCATAAAGTCACAAATCATTTTAAAAAAACCATGAATAAATTATAGTTGTTACAAAAAGAAATATCATCAATGGCGTTGAAATACTTTTTTATGTTACAATCTATTAGAATAAAAGAAACACAATTATTTATTCAAATGAATATTCATGAATCAAAATAAATTTTACAATAATCCATTTATAAATCTAATATCATAAAATGAGGTCATGAATATATTAAAATGTTAAAAATAGTTTAATAATACATTAATCTACATATTTGAAACTATAATGCATTATGTAGCATTAAATAATTTTGAATATAAATAATGAAAGATATTATGTAGAAGTTAATATGAATAACTAATAAATATGAATGCTTCATTTTCCTTTAGTTATGATTTATTTATTATTATTGATAAAAATGATTAGGAATTTATAATATAATGTATCATATGCATGCAATTTCGTAACATAGTAAAATTTAATTATAAGGTCGCTAAATAAAATATATAATCATGTGTTCTTACAAAAATATTTATTCGTTATCTAATTAACATTTAAACCATGATCCATGAACACAATCGCTTTCATTTAAATCGACACTTATATTTACTTTAATAATATTTATATTCTTGCAATTTAAGTAACTTATTTACAATGTGATTACATATATAGAAAACCAGAGAGGTTTTTATATTATGATACTTTGACTATTTTTTTATGATATAAGTTATGAATTTCTCTTTGGGTTATTAAAAGAAAACCACAATGGATTTGTGCAATGGATGTATGTACTAATGTTAAGCTAAATCCGTATATAGCAGCTATTTCACACAATCATAAAAGGATTCACAAATATATTCATAAGTGATTGTAACATCCTACTTTCAATAATATTAATACAGGAAATTTCGTTTATTATTGATGTGTCGTTATTCAGTTTAAATGAATAAAATATTAGAGTGTGGGCTTGGACATTTAAAATACGGAATAATGGATGGTGATGGGTCTTAGGTCCAAGGGCTTAAGAGAGTATAAATACTCCTTAAACCTCCTTAAACCCTAAAACTCATTCTTATCCTTAGCCTCCATACACTCTCAAAACACACACAAACACTCTCCTATATACCGAACCAAGATCCAGAGGAAAAGACCCGAGCTCATTGGTGCTAGAACGTCGTGACGAACAAAAACTACATCAAGACTAGATCGTGTTGGTAAACCGATTTGTTTAAAGGTACGTTTTATAACGAAACACTTGTTCGGATCGTTTAGTATTCTTAGATCTATACAAATGATAAAGACGAAACAAACGCAATGATTCTCGTTGAAATTCGTTAAAATCTGATTGGTTAATGAGTCATATATGAGCCGTATGTATATATATCAATCACACCATTTAAAACACAATATTCAGATGATTGGTTGATTAGGGTTCATAGGTGTTGCAATTACGAGACTAATGATACCAATTTTATGTTGTTTCATAATGATTTGGGGTTTAATTGCAAATCCCGTTTAGTTTGACTGTTTAGTGTTCATATCAATTTTGACGTTGACATTTGAGTCAAAGTTTGGATAAGAAATGATGCTCATTCGCTATGTTAAACGAGTCATCGGTCATTCATTAAACAATAATAACGAATAGGATTCATTCGCGTGTCTTTGACAACGAATTAACATCTCATTCGTCTTACAAAATTAAAGAATGGCATTCCTCATTCGTTATCTACCATTCGCCAAGTTAAGACAGTGAATAAAGCCATTCTCTATAAGATACAATGGCATGCCTTTATAAGGAATGAACCTCTCATTCGTCTCCAGAGGTCACGAATGGTTTCATTCATTCGTTATTCTCTCATTCATCTCGATAACTCTCAGATCAAGCTATTTGTTATACCGAATGGACTCATTCGTTAAAACGAATGGCATAACGAATAATATAGCGAATGATGCTTAACCAGAACTCATTCATCATAACGAATGAGTTAACGAATAAAATAATCACTTAAGAATTCCAATGAAATTTGTGTTAAGTACTGTCAATGAAAATAAAATTTTTCCAAGCTGACCTAGCAGCTCGACCCCAGCCAGGGGCTTTGCCCCTAGACCCTGCTGCCAGGGGCGCTGCCCCGTACCCCCGTTCGTTGAGGGCTATATTAAACTAGAAATACGATATGGGTAGTGATAGTTAATTGATACGTGTAATTGTTATACAGTTAGCCGCGCCCAGTTAAAGAGAGGAGTTACCATTAACTCGGGAAGGAATCAAGCTTAGGTGAGTTTCTAGCCTCACTTCCTTGTTAAATTTTCAGGGATGTGTGCATACTCAATGTGAATGTTAATACACTTATCTTAAATGATAAGTGTATGCTATGATGATTGATGTGATAATATGGTATGAGTGTTATGAATGAATGCTTGTTAGTGGGTGAAAGATCTTTGAATATTGCACATATCGTCAAGGGAAAGTAATGTGTAGTATGTCTAGTATGAGTTAAGTATGTATGAAAGTACGTAATGATATTAGTATGTACGAAAGTATGTTTATATAAGGAAAGGTATGTATGGTTATCGGATCGATGGAATGTATGTTTAAAAAGGGAACAAACCCTAATAATATCTGCGAAAGTAGGGAACAAACCCTAATAATATCTGCGAATGTAGGGAACAGACCCTAATAATATCTGCAAATGTAGAGAACATACCCTAATAATATCTGCGAATGTTGGGAACATACACTAATAATATATGCGAATGTAGGGAACATACCCTTATAATACATGCGAAAGTTATAGGGCGAAATGCTCATTAAAATGTGTAGTATAAACGAAAGTATGTATGTATGTATGAAAGAAAGGTAATAGGCTATGTATGAAATGTATCTTCGGATACGTATGTATATATATATATGTAAGTATGTGAATGTATTGCATGTTGCCTGATTAACAAGAACTCACTCAGCGTAGCTGACTTTTAGTATGCACGCAGGTGAATAGGTTGAGGCAGCTCGCTTGAATAAGGACACATGGCATTGGACTGAAGACACTGGCATCTTAAGGAAAATGTCATGATGTTATTATGGTTTATGTTTTAAATTGAAAGACAAAATATGTTTAGTATGAAAAGATTTGAACGATTCAGAACTGTGTTTATGAGTAAATCCAACTTCCATGTAGTGCACCGATACCGGGGCCTTATAGTGATGGTTAGCAATATGTACCTTGGTTATGAAACATAGGTGGTTGAAGGTGTTGCAAAGTTACCGGAGTCACTTTCAGTAGACACACAACGCAAGAAATCAACTAGTAGAGAAAAGTGTTGATAACGTGTTATAAACTAGACAAAGATAAGAAACAAACAAGGGAGAAACTTATATTTATTGATATATCTTCGACAATACAATACACACATATATATACATTGAATCATAAGTAGGACAATGATGACACATTATGTATGCCCATTATGATCATTCATAGAAATATTTGGTTTTTCTCTAGTGCCGGAGTACAAAAGGAATAACCAAGCAGTGTTTTATTTCTATTTGGTTTTCTTGGTTCACCAAGGTTTTTGGTTAAGCAAGTAGGTTTAATCATAGCTAACATTATTTTATTTTGATTGATCAAGCGGGTTTAATTCAAAGTTTGTTCTATGCGGGTTATGTTTTAGCTGATTTGAAAGATGTGCTTGTGTTTTGATTCAGAAACAAAAGATTATCAACGAAGATTGTTGTTCACTTGATTAGATTACCAGAATTGCAGCCAAAGGAGTGGTTATGCGAGTTCATATGACCGAGTGAATGGTCGGGGACTGGGTCACATAAGTAGTCGTGTTTGGGAGAGCCGAAAGAACACATCTATGGATCAAGAGGGTTCCTATATGTCAAGAACTATATGATGAAGACCAAGATGATGAGGACCAAGAGGGTTGTGAAAGACGAGATGGTCAAGATCATAGGTCAAGTCGCATAGGTCAAAGGAGGAAAGTTTAAATCAAAGACGACTATTTCGAGTTAGAAATTAGGGGGTGATTGTTAGATGTATTTTCCATCTTAATAGGCCGGTCACTTGTAGGTGACCGGGTTGGACTTATTGGGCCAGTGGAATTCGTTAATATGTAATGAGTTTTTGGGGTTGTAATTAGGGTTTTAATATATATGGTAAAGTCGTGGCTTGCAAGTTAGGTTAGTTTATATAAAACGAGTTATGGTTAGACATTAGAAATACACATGAGGTGCAGCTGAGTTAGGGTTCATCTACAGAACCACGAGTTATGTGTAATAAGGCTTTTTGAGTTATATTTTATCTTTAATAAGCGAGTGTTATTTGTTTACTTGGTGTTAAATTATCGATCGAGACTTGATTTGGTATCAAAGCCAAGTTCAAGAAATCGATTAGCAAGTTAAATGAGATCGGCTAAGGAGTTACGAGCTAGCGATCAGATTGTAAATGATTATCGGCCGCAGGCAATGAAGAGGTTGTTCGCGCGGCGACAATTCAGAAACAAGTTGAATTTCCATTCGGGGTTGTTCTAGAAGTCCTTTTAAGATTTTCAGGTGAGTTTATACTTGTGATTAGAAGTTAGGATTTGATTCCGGCGACAAGGGGTTAGGTTATGGAATTGGCGAACTCAAATAGGGTGGTCGTGGTTTAAACGGTTCTTTGGAATTTGTTCCTTGTTTTGGCAAATAAACAGTTTTTGCGAAGTTGGATTTGTTTATTATTTTTTTTATGATCGAGAATTGCAAATGATTTGCAACGAGAAAACAATTATTGGTTGTTTGGAAGAAAAAGACACAAGGTTAAAAAATGTTATATTTGAATTTTCTCTAGTGTCGGAGGAAAAAAGGAATAAGAAAGCTAAGGTTTAATTCTTTTTGGTTTTCTTGGTTCACCAAGGTTTTTGGTTATGCAAGTTGTTTTAACCATCACTAACATTATTTTACTTGGATTGACCAAGCGGGTTTAATTAAAAGTGTGTTTTATACTAGTTATGTTTGAGCAAAGATTTTGATTTGAAAGATGTGCTCGTGTTTTGATTCGGGTACAAGAGATGATCAACACATATTGTTGTTCGCTTGATTAGATGACCACGATTGCAGCCAATGGAGTGGTTATGCGAGTTTAAACGACCAAGTGAATGGCCTGGGACATGGTCACGAAAGTAGTCGAGTTCGTGAGAGCCAAAAGAACACGTCTACGGATCAAGAGGAGTTCCTATATATCAAGACAGATATGATGAGGACCAAGAGGCATGTGAAAGCCGAGATGGTCAAGATCACAGGTCAAGTCAAGTCACACAGGTCAAATGAGGAAAGTTTAAATCAAGTCACAAAGGGGTGATTGCTGGATGTAATTTCCATCTTAATAGGACCGTCACGTGTAGGTGACCGGGTTGGACCTATTGGGCCCGTGGGATTCATTAATAGGTAATGAGTTTATGGGGTTGTATTAGGCTCTATTATATATGGTAATGTCTTAACTTGCAAGTTAGGTTAGTATATATTAAACAAGTTATGGTTAGATGAAGTATATAAAAATATACATCTTTAAGAATCAAATAATCTCTAAAAACTGCAACTTCTATCCTATAATATAGTTCAAATAACTACTTATCATGTTAAAATATATATTTAGGTATATCAAAGCCTTAAACGAAGAACCGAATGAAAATGAAAAGAAAAGGCAAAGAAAACCCAAGAAAACAGCAAAACACACCCCCATGCTTCATGGAACACGCCCCATGCTTTCCTGTGCAAGAAAAGACAAAAATCTGTAAGAAAAGACAAAATACTGGACATCTGGACACGGGGCCGCGCTTTAGGAACATGGGGCCGTGGTCACCTTTTAGAAAAGACGAATGAAAATATAACAGATACCCAAAAACATGGGGCCGTGCCCCACGTAGCATGCCCCCTTGGTGAGTCAGCATGTACGATTTGACAGAGCATTAAATACGAATTGACACTTAGACACGGGGCGTGCCTCACTGGACATGGGACCGTGCCTAATCACCCAGACAACCTATAAGTAGAGGTGCATGTTGCTTTCAATTGGTGTGCTTTGAGAAAATTCTATACATGTTTAACTTATAAAAGAAGATCTTGTGGAGAATTTGAAGGCTTGGAGATTATCATCATCATCATCATCATCATCATCATCATCGATCACCATTAAAAAAGGAAGATTAATCCATATTTAGTTAGATTGTTGTAGTTTAATCATGTTTTTGTTATCTTCATCTCCTTTGATGTTCATAACTATGTTGATCATGAGCTAAAACTCCATTTACCATCTAATTTCTATGAAGATTCATCCATATTTGGTTAGATTGTTCTAGTTTAATCATGTGTTTGTTATCTTCACCTCCTTTATTTTACTTGATGATTATATTAAATATGTGATTTAGTTTTAATAAAGTACATGAATATTTTCCAATTATCCTTTGATGAGAAGCGTTTTATCACTTTAACTCAACAAATCAAGGTTGATGATTAACACTCATTCATGATTCACTTATGTTCTTAGAGACTAGAAATGGTAAAAAGAATATCTTTAAACTTGTCTAAGATAAAACATGGATCCTTATATTGTACTTAGAAATGATGAGATATAAGCTATGATCTGTTTATCTAGTTTTAGTAATTCTGAAATAACATTTTAACACGATTGCTTATGTTATCATACTAGTTAATGAAATCATATTTTAAAAGAATGTGTAATTATAATCTACTTAAATCAATCAAGGAGAGATTGTGGAACTAAACTATAACCACTTGAAGTTGTTAGAATTGGTATTTGAGAAACCGAAGTCAATCCTAATCTTTATACTTTACTAAAACTACTTGCTTGCTTAAATTGACATTCTCATGGTAAACATGAAGTCATGCATGCTACTTTCTTTTATTTAATAGGATAAGTTCACTTAGAAATGAGGGGCTATTCTATCATATATTATTAAAGCAAGTTTATCACATATTTACTTTATAATCATCAAGGAAGAATGGAGTGGATTCTTGATTTTAGATGGTAACCTTCATATAACTGATTTTCTCATTTAAAATTTCTCTTATTGTTTACATATATTATATATATATACATATATTTATATTATTCTAAAAAAGTTTAAAAAATCACCCTAAATTGATTATCTTCTCCGATTAAAGTAAAACGAAGATTTATTATTAGAATTATTTGTGTCCACGGATCGATAATTGGTTCTTACCAACACTATTCTACATATACGATAGGTACACTTGCCTATTTTGTGTGTGATTAGTCTTAGTAGAAATCACTTTTACAAGTACACCTACGTATTTTGTGTGTGGTTACTTTACTAAAACTACTTGCTTGCTTAAATTGACCTTCTCGTGGTAGACATGAAGTCATGCATGCTACTTTCCTTTATTTCATAGGATAAGTTCACTTAGAAATGAGGGGTTATTCTATCATATATTATTAAAGCAAGTTTATCACATATTTACTTTATAATCATTAAGGAAGAATGGAGTGGATTCTTGATTTTAGATGGTAACCTTCATATAATTGATTTTCTCATTTAAAATTTATCTTCTTATTTACATATATTATATATATTTATATTATTCTAAAAAAGTTAAAAAAATCATCCTAAAATGACTATCTTATCCGATTAAAGTAAACGAAGATTTGTTATTATAAATATTTGTGTCCACGGATCGATAATTGGTTCTTACCAACACTATTCTACATATAAGATATGTTCATTTGCCTTTTTTGTGTGTGATTAGTCTTAGTAGAAATCACTTTTATAAGTACACCTGCATGTTTTGTGTGTGGTTACTTTCCTCCACCCGGGCCGTTCGATGGGGGGAGATCCATTCGGTGGAATCTAGAATAGTTCTCATATTTTCATATTGTAATTACGTGCACTAGGCATAAGATTAGGATTATTGGGCTTAACCCAACTTTATTTTATGTTCTAACCTATTCGGGCTTATCCCGATTTTTTGTCTAAGACATTTTTATTAATGAAAGTAATTTTAGGACGTAAAATGTGTTCAACTAAATCTTAAACATTGTTCTCAAAATTCCCGCTCTCACATTTTCTAAAACTAAAATAAAAATAATAATAATAATAATAATAGTAATAAAAATCCAGGGGCATGAAACACGGGGCCGTGTATTAGTGTACACGGGGTCGTGGTCACCCTAGAATCTTCAGCATGATACGCGCTGACACCGTACAATTCTCTTAATCAGAAACATTTATTCCCTCTTAGGCACGAGGCCGTGTTTCACAAAACATGGGTTCGTGCCCAACGTTCAGTGGCTCTATATATTGTAAACACAGTTCACTATTTTATTCATACCAATAAAAAAAAATATTACAAATGGATAACAAAAGGATGGAGTGGAAACCAGTGAGAAAGTTCAAGAATGGTGATAACTCGGCATCTCTTAAACAAGAGATTGCAAGGCTGCAAAGTGTGTTTAGGGACTAAGTCAAAAGTAACATCCAAGCGGAAGCTCGCTTAATTGAACTAACCAACAAAATCGAACAACTAAGGTTCGAGAGTTTCCACATCATTGAAAACCACAATAAGGAAGTGGACTTCAAGCTCAATTTCCTTAACCGAGAAATCAGAAAAACTCGACAAAAAGCTTTCCGAGATCTTGGAAGCCAAGAGAGCCCCGCCACACATTCAATACTTGTTCAGGAATGGTGGTCTTTAGTAGTTTTGAATAGGAGAAGCCTTGTTTAGCTCCCTTAGGCCTTGTTGTCGGTTAAGCTAGCTTTATGTTTCGGTTCGTTTGTTTTCGTTTCGGTGTAATGTTTAAGATTTAATGAAATTCCGTAGGATCTTTATGTTTTTAAAAACCTTAATCTTTTGTTAAACTAGTTAAAAAAAATGGCTCAACTCATCAAATAAATAAATAAACAAAAAGGCCATGTATGCACCTTGCAGCACGGGGGGCGTGCTTCTTGAAGCACGGGGTTGTGCAACCTATTTTCTCATAACTCAACCCTAAAAACTAAAACCGCCTCCCTTAAAGAACCAGCTACCAAACAAACTTTCTTTCAATACTTGCTTCAATCTTTCAATCTCAAAACAAAGGTATGTCAATTTAATGATTCTAGGGTTCCAATCAACAATTTTAAGTCAAAATCGGTTGAATGTGAACCAAATCCGAATTCAATACCTATTTCAATGTTGAATCAAGTAAAAACCCGAGTAATAAGACATTTACATGTTATAATCAACGATTTGCTTTATCAAAATATGGTTTGACCCGAATAGGACATATGATTGAAGGAATTTATGAAGGAAAATCTTTCGGGTTCTGTAACGATTCCGGCGAAATCAGGTATACCCTAACCGGTATATACTATTTATGTGTTATTTAATAATGAATATGTGAATTATAATGCGTTTATACGAGTATGTATGATTCATAGTACGAATTATACTCGATTATACAGTTAATCGCATTGGAAATACTATTAACCGATTAACGGTTATTGAAGCCCGAACGATCGGGGATTTCATTATAGACGAAATATATAATAATTAGTGATGTTTACGAAGTATTAACGCTTCGGGATAAGTGAATTAAAGCACAGAAAAGGGATATTCGATTTAATGGTACGTCGGTACATTAAACGAAACCTTTAATACCAAACCGAGCAAGAGACAATCGATCAAGCCGAAAAAGATGCGCAATTATTAATAATATGATGTTTTAAGTTAATGAAAGTCATGGTTTAAGTTTTTAAAGTTTTTAAATTGGTTCTATATAAATTTCATTTTTAAGCCGAAAAACGACCGTTTTAACCTCGTTTCAAGCCGAATTAGACATTTAACCGAAAAACGAACTGAACCAGATTATCCAAAACGTTATCCGGATTGTGGAAATCCAAATGTGTGGCTAAGAATGGAAAGGTGGGTCCCACCCCACCTCTCCTTTATGCCGATCGGAAATGGGGTAAACCCCATAACCCTTTCATTTCTTTTTTCACCAAGTTATTCCACATCCATCTTTTTTCTCTCAACAATTTCATCCAAGAACCGAGAGTTCTAGCAAGAACAACGAGGTAAAGATCGTGTTATGTACGTGTTATCTTCGTTTCTTGAGTGTTCTTGCAAGAAAATGAGGTTTCCAAGTGAAAAAGGATGAAAACCCGAGATGGAACCGATTCTTGCATGATCAAGTGATGTATACAAGTTATACAAGGGATCTTGGTCCAAGAAAGGAGTTAAATGAACCAAAAACGAATTTTTACGGTTAAATCTTTGTTTTTATATCATAACCGAAACCATGAAAGAAATGGCTTGATTGTGGGTGTAACTTGCTTGGTGTGGTGTTATTGTGCTTGTAGGTGTTGTATCTAGTTGCTAGCAAAGGCTAGAAAGCGAGATTCTTGCGATTTGAAGCTAGAAACACAAGGTAGTTCGGTTTTTGTATGATTTATGTATTTTGGACAGATTGTGACTCGTTTAGAGATGGGTCATGAAATTTTACAGAGGTGTTAGATATATGAAAATATGAGTTCTGTGATTATTTGGTAATTTTTGGACAAAGGATGAATATTTGGTGAATTTAATGCTCGGTTTTGGCCAAAACTGGTGAAAAATAGTTAAATATCATGAAAAATTCTGGAAAATTTCAGATAATCTTTTTATAACATGTATAAGTCACACACAAAATTTTAGGTCAGTTGGAGAAGTCTATGTAGGCTTTTCGGTTAAACGAGTTCTAGGGTTTCCTAGCTCGGTTTTAGTGAAAATGGCATTTAGAAAAAGATTTTGGTTCTGGAAAAATTACAGGGGACTATGGAGATGGCAGGGGTCATTCAGGAAAAATTTGGGATTTTCTAAGATCGTTTGGTATTTACGACATATTTAGTGTTTAAATGGTGTCTAAAAATAGATAAATAAATTTTAAATATAAAAATTAATTCTGGAAATATTTTTATAAAATTCCCCACTGTCAAAAAGTGATATGTGCAAAATTTCAAGATCCGGGATTAAACGGATAATTATTGGTGCAAAAACAGACTTTTAAAGCTTAAAACGCGTAAACCGGTAAAGTTCGCATGAGCGAGCTGACTGGTGTATAAAAACCCTAAAAATGAACTATTTTCATATAAATGAGTTAAATAAGTAAAAATGAATCATCCGAAAATTATTCGGATGATTTGAGTAATTATTACCCTATTTAACAGTTTCCGGTGCGCTAAAGACGGAAACGGGTCCCACAGCCAATCGGGGCACCTAAACCGAGCTCTAATTTCATATCTTTAATTAAATTATCAATCAACTATTATTTTCGGGTCGTGTGTGACCAAACTCATTTTTTGAAACGTAAAAACAGATAACCGTGCTAGGCACGCAAAACAGGGAAATCAAATTATTAGTAATTTTGACTGTTGAACTCTAAACGATATCACAATCTGAGTCCTGAGAAGTGTTTCTGGGTTAACATTGCCCCCGGAACGGTTACAGTACTGGGTTAACGGTGTCCCCAGATGTACCGGTTAACACGGTTAAAGTTATGTTAATAGTGATTGTATAGTAACGAACTTAGGGATCGTATTACAGATCCGGACTATTAGCTGGTGTACTGTGATACCTAATTGCCTACGATAAGGTGAGTTTCACGAGCCCCTTTTTCTGAAATGTTTTCAAATATTTTCCCGGGGCGGAAGCATGTTACTATTGAAATGTTTAAATACATACTGAACGCATGGATTTGCGTGTATTTATAAATATTTGCTTGTACGGGAATCGTACAGAATGGGTACAGTACTGGGTTAACTGTGTCCCCAGATGGCTTTGGAAGTGTTACTGGTTTAACTGTGTCCCCAGATGTCTTTGGAAGTGTTTCTGGGTTAACGTTGTCCCCGGAATGAGTACTGTCCTGGGTTACAGTGTCCCCAGACAGAGGTTTCGCTTGTGGGCTCAGCATAATTACATCGATACTATTATATTATGATATGGATTTATCATGGTTTATTCAAATTGTGAAACTCACCAACTATTCGTAGTTGACCCGTTTTCTTTACATGCTTTCTAGGTACTCCCAAACTGGAATAAGTGCTAGATGCTTGATGATGCGTGCTTTTGTGGAAGCTTAGTGATCATTTTGTATTAAATATGTTAATGTACTATTGGTAAAACTTATGTGCTGTCGCCTAGACGTTAACTAAACTCGGAACGATGTAATATGATGTGAATTAATGTAGTGGTGTTTTCTTTATAAGCAATGCTGTTGATATCAGATGTGTCTGTTGCATCCCGTTTACGTTTCCGCTGCGGTTTCGGGGTGTTACAGAACTTGGTATCAGAGCCATTGGTTATAAATGAATTAGGATGTCTTTAAAAGATACCTAAAATATAACCAGTAGCTCAAGTATTATAGGATCTGAATATCAACTAATAATATATAGTGACGAGATCTGGACGAACTTGGATGGACAAGTGAGTTATTATGGTCCGGAAAATAATAACAGACTTGTCCGCACGAGGGAATTCAGGGGAAGACACGGGGAACATTATTAGGTAAAATCGGCAACATATGTGTAAGTATATGATAATATTTTTATCTGACAAGGTTGTATAAGTGTGTGTATATTAATTTAATGATGATTTACATTATTGAAGGAGCTATATGTTTGCTAACTTGTGTACAGGTAAGGATGTCGAGGTCTCGAAGTTTGTCCATGGAAGAGGACCCGGAGGAGGCCAGTTCCGGGAACTCTAGGAGTTTACGCTTAGCTTCCAGCACTGAGCCTACTGAGACTAGACATAGGAGTGCTAGCTTGTCCTCCCCTGCTAGGGTTGCCAGATCCCCCACCCCACCCGCACCACAGGTCACCCTTACCCCTCCCAGACCCGGTCCCCGCCTCACGGTGCGGATCAGTGCCCCTTATGTCCCACCTACCTTTACCCCACCCAGACCCACTTACCACAGGGGCGAGTCCTCCCGCCTCCAGCCTGAGCCTTTGCCTCCACCCGTGTGGGGTACCCCTAGGCCGGAGAGGGATGAGCGTCCCTCCTCCGAGGCTGCATGGCTTCGAGTGCTCCATGAGCAGGTGGTTGATCACACCGTCGCTTTGACGGTGGGTATTCAGAGGAGGAATCACTTGGCGGACTGCGTACTGGACAGCCAGTACGCGATTGGTCAGCTGAGGAGGGAGGGTGCATACTCCCAGTGGATGATTGACCGGATGGAGACACGGATCCGGGGTTGGATGGCGGTGTTAGTGGTGATGGTGGCAGTGTTGGTGTGGTTGGTATACCACCATGTTTAGTCATGTTAGGGTGGTAGTAGTCAAGGTCCACTTTTTGATACTCTGTGTAAGCAGTTAGTGGCAATGCTAACATAGAGTGAATCTTGGGTAGTTATAGTACAGCCACTAGCCCATAGGAGGTCTCTTTTTGGGAATACCATTGTAGATACTTTTGGTGTATCATTCAAGCACTGACCCATAGAGGGTTATGTCGAAATGATGCCGATGTAGGACTGATGTATGAAAACTTAATCTATGGGCTGATGTTTATGTAATATGTACTGATGTTTATTAATGAATGGAATATGTGTTGTGTATCGAGATTGGAATTTGTATTAATTATATGTATTTTTCTTAATGTTGTGTAGAATGGCACCAAAACGATCAGCTCAAATGTCAGAAGTGGATGTGAGCCGTCTGATTGCTCGTCAGTTAGAGGCGGCGATACCGGATATAGTAACGCGCATCGCCGCCAGTATTAATAATACGACCAATCCAGCCCCTGCGAGCAATCAAACGACCACCAATAATGATGGGGAACAAAATGTGAACCCTCCACCGAACGGGAACCCGATTCCGAGTAATGACGCACCGCCTAGGGTGGTCTTTACAGACAGTAATGGCCCTATACCCAGTGTAGAAACGAACCGCACTGAACCGACTCCTGCAACAAGGGGATGTTCAATTAAAGATTTTATGTTGTGCAAGCCCCTAGATTTTAGCGGGTCTGAGGGACCAAATGGGTTGGTTAAGTGGATTGAGAAAATAGAGTCGGTTGTGAACATCAGTAACTGCCCTGAGGACTATGTTGTTAAGTATGCTACCTGCACGTTCACGGACCATGCCTTGACATGGTGGAACACAATAGTGCAGACTCGCGGTCAAGCAGCGACAAACCGCATGACCTGGGCAGAACTCAAGGCCCTTGTGCTGGAACATTTCTGCCCGAAAAACGAACTGCAGAAGTTAGAAAATGAATTGTGGAACCTGGAGATGCAGGGGGCAAACCACTTGGGTTATACGAACCGATTTAATGAATTGTCGCGATTGGTGCCATGGTTAGTCACCCCAGAGTCAAAGAGGGTTGAGCGTTATATATGGGGACTAACTCCAGTAGTAAGGAGTATAGTCAACGCTGGGGGACACCAGACGTTTGAGGGTGCGGTGACGCAAGCTGGTATCGTCACATACGATTTCGTGAGGAGTGGGTCACTGAAGGTGACAGGAGAGTCTGCTGGGGGAAAGCGAGTTACGTATGACAATAGGATCCAGGATAAGCAACAAAATAAACGTGCTCGGCCCGCTGCCCAGAACTACGCCATGACTTGTTCAGGCGGAAGGCAGAAACCGCAGACAAGGACGTTTCCTAGGTGTGGAAAATGCGGTTACCAGCATGGTGGCGAGTGCAGGGGGGTAGTGTGCCATCGGTGTGGCAGGGAGGGGCACTATGCACCGAGATGTAGGGCAAACCTGAACAATCTGAACCGACAACCGCAACCTATCCGTGCGCAGCCATTTAGGACCCAACAAGCCCGACCACAAAACCCACAAGGAAACCAAATGATGACCACCAGCCGTGCTTGCTTTGAATGCGGCTGCACAGATCACTTCAGGAGATACTGCCCGAAACTGAACCAGGGAGGAAACGGGAGGCAAACCGTGGGTCAGGCATCTTCGTCCAATCCGGCGAGAGGCCGAGCATTCGTGATGGGGGCGAACGAAGCACGCCAGGACCCCAGCGTAGTGACAGGTACATTCCTCGTCTTTGATCATTACGCTTCTGTATTATTTGATACAGGCGCCGATAGAAGTTTTGTCTCTGTTAATTTCCTATCGATAGCAAATCTTCCGATTAGTGAAACCATAGAACCTTACACCGTAGAAGTCGCTAACGGTAAAACCATGATAATTAATCAGATAGTTCGGAATTGCCCTTTTATTCTGAACAATCAATCCTTCCTGATTGACTTATTACCGGTAGAACTAGGTAGTTTTGACGTAATAGTGGGAATGGATTGGTTAGCACGTAACAAAGTGGAAATAAACTGTGAAAAGAAAATCGTCAAGATCCGGGTGTCGGATGACGAAGAGGTGTTAGTGCAAGGGGAGAAGTCAGGCACAATGATACCATTTATATCCCACCTCAAGGTGTTAAAATATATACGCCAGGGATGCATGGCGTATCTAGCAAGCTTGACGGCCACAGACTCTGAGGAGAAACGGGTGGATGACATCCCGGTGGTACGCGAGTTTCCACAAGTTTTCCCAGAAGAACTTCCTGGATTACCACCAACCCGACAGGTCGAATTCAGGATCGATTTATTACCTCAAGCTGGCCCTGTTGCTAAAGCACCCTACCGACTTGCACCGTCCGAGATGCAAGAATTATCCAATCAGTTGCAAGAATTGTTGGATAAAGGATTTATACGTCCTAGTCATTCCCCATGGGGTGCGCCTGTATTATTCGTGAAAAAGAAGGACGGGAGCCTTAGAATGTGCATTGATTACAGGGAATTAAACAAGTTAACAATCAAAAATAGGTACCCTCTTCCCCGAATTGATGACCTGTTGGACCAGCTGCAAGGTGCGAGCTATTTCTCAAAAATCGATCTTAGATCGGGTTACCATCAGGTTAGAATTCAGGAAGAAGATATCCCAAAAACCGCATTCCGGACTCGCTACGGCCATTACGAGTTCTTAGTTATGCCTTTCGGGCTAACAAATGCGCCGGCGGTGTTCATGGACCTCATGAATCGAGTCTGTAAACCTTATCTCGACAAATTCGTCATCGTGTTTATTGACGATATTCTGATTTACTCGAAAAGTAAGAAGAGCACGAGCAACACTTAAGAATAATTTTAGAGCTTTTGAATCAGGAGAAGTTGTATGCAAAATTCTCCAAGTGTAACTTCTGGTTGCAAGAAGTGCAATTCCTCGGTCACGTTGTAAACCATCAAGGAATACAAGTTGATCCGACCAAGGTTGAAGCAATTAAGAATTGGCAAGCGCCTAAATCGCCAAAGGAAATCCGCCAATTCTTAGGCTTAGCTGGATATTATCGTCGATTTATAGAGAACTTTT
Source organism: Bidens hawaiensis (assembly GCF_021521415.1). Classification (NCBI taxonomy): domain Eukaryota; kingdom Viridiplantae; phylum Streptophyta; class Magnoliopsida; order Asterales; family Asteraceae; genus Bidens; species Bidens hawaiensis. The sequence continues at coordinate 3,921,359 of NW_027491020.1, read as the reverse complement.
CCAGCATCGCCCAACCTTTAACCCTCCTGACTCAAAAGGATCGAAAGTATGAATGGGGAGAAGAGCAGGAAACGGCGTTTCAAACGTTAAAGCAAAAATAGTGCCAAGCGCCGATTTTAAGTCTCCTCGATGGAGACGATGGTTTTGTCGCGTATTGTGACGCATCGCGTAGAGGGTTAGGATGCGTGTTGATGCAGAATAATAAAGTTATAGCCTATGCTTCCCGACAGTTAAAAGTACACGAGAAAAATTATACTACTCACGACTTAGAACTGGGAGCGGTTATCTTCGCACTTAAAATCTGGAGACATTATCTCTACGGTACGAAGTGCACCATCTTCACCGATCGTAAAAGTTTGCAACACATATTCGATCAAAAAGAACTGAATATGAGGCAACGAAGATGGGTCGAGTTGTTGAGCGATTATGACTGTGACATCCGTTATCACCCCGGCAAGGCTAACGTTGTAGCCGATGCCTTGAGTAGGAAAGATCGGATTAAGCTATTGCGAGTGCGAGCGCTGGGGATGATAGTCCAGTCGAACCTTTTGGACCTGATTCGAGTCGCTCAACGTGAGGCGTTGAAAGAGGAGCAATTGGAAAAGGAGGGACTTTACGGCAATGAGAAGAATTTCGAACAGCGCCTGGACGAAATTCTCTATTTCAAAAATCGGGCTTGGATCCCGACCCTCCATGGTCTTCGTGAATTAATCATGGATGAAGCGCATAGATCAAAATATTCCATACATCCGGGATCGGATAAGATGTACAAGGATGTGAAGGAGTTCTACTGGTGGCCGGGTATGAAAAAGGATATCGCAACGTATGTCGGTAAATGTACGACTTGTGCGAGAGTTAAGGCAGAGCATCAGAAACCCTCGGGAATGTTACAACAACCGAAAATTCCCGAATGGAAGTGGGAGCAAATCACGATGGATTTTGTGACACATCTTCCTAAAACGTCCCGAGGACATGATGCAATTTGGGTAATCGTGGATCAATTAACCAAATCGGCACATTTTATTCCGATTAGGAATAATTATAACACTGAGAGACTTGCGCAAATTTATATAAATGAAATTGTGTCTCGTCATGGGATACCCATCTCAATCATCTCCGATCGGGATAGCCATTTCACCTCCAATCTTTGGCAAGCTGTGCAAGAAGCGCTGGGAACGCGTATTGATCTAAGCACAGCTTACCACCCACAGACCGATGGTCAGTCTGAAAGGACCATCCAAACCCTGGAGGATTTGCTTCGTGCATGCGTACTGGATTTTAAGGGAAATTGGGATCAACATCTCCCACTCGTTGAATTTTTCTACAATAACAGTTACCATAGCAGTATAAAGGCAGCCCCTTACGAAGCATTGTATGGTCGGAAGTGTCGATCACCACTCTGCTGGACTGAAGTGGGCGACACTCAGGTTATTAGATCAGACCTGGTCCAGGAAACGACCAGCAAAATCCTTGAAATTAGGAACAATCTGAAGGCCGCGCGGGATCGGCAGAAGAGTTATGCCGATACCCGTAGGAAACCGTTGTCGTTTGAGAAAGGTGATAAAGTGTATTTGAAGGTATCACCTTGGAAGGGTGTAGTCAGATTTGGAAAGGCGGGGAAGTTAGCCCCGAGATATATTGGACCCTTCAATATTACTGCAAAAATCGGTCCCGTAGCGTACCGATTAGAACTACCCGATGAACTGAGTGCAGTTCACAACGTGTTTCACGTATCGAACTTGAAAAGATGTCTGGCGGATGAGACATCGGTGTTACCTTTAGAGGGTGTCCAAATAAGTGATAAGCTCCATTTTGTAGAGGAACCCATAGAAATAGTAGACGGGAAAATCAAGCAACTTAGACACAATAAAATTTCGTTGGTTAAAGTTAGATGGAATTCGCAACGAGGCCCAGAACATACCTGGGAACGAAAGGACGAATTCTGGAAGAAATACCCCTATCTATTTCCTCAAAAGGAAGTAGTCGTCACGTAAAATTTCGAGGACGAAATTTCTTTTACGGGGGGAGAATGTAACGATTCCGGCGAAATCAGGTATACCCTAACCGGTATATACTATTTATGTGTTATTTAATAATGAATATGTGAATTATAATGCATTTATACGAGTATGTATGATTCATAGTACGAATTATACTCGATTATACAGTTAATCGCATTGTAAATACGATTAACCGATTAATGGTTATTGAAGCCCGAACGATCGGGGATTTCATTATAGATGAAATAAATAATAATTAGTGATGTTTACGAAGTATTAAAGCTTCGGGATAAGTGAATTAAAGCACAAAAAACGGATCTTCGATTTAATGGTACGTCGGTACATTAAACGAAATCTTTAATACCAAACCGAGCAAGAGACAATCGATCAAGCCGAAAAAGATGCACAATTATTAATAATATGATGTTTTAAGTTAATGAAAGTCATGGTTTAAGTTTTTAAAGTTTTTAAATTGGTTCTATATAAATTTCATTTTTAAGCCGAAAAACGACCGTTTTAACCTCGTTTCAAGCCGAATTAGACATTTAACCGAAAAACGAACCGAACCAGATTATCAAAAACGTTATCCGGATTGTGGAAATCCAAATGTGTGGCTTAGAATGGAAAGGTGGGTCCCACCCCACCTCTCCTTTATGCCGATCGGAAATGGGGTGAACCCCATAACCCTTTCATTTCTTTTTTCACCAAGTTATTCCACATCCATCTTTTTTCTCTCAACAATTTCATCCAAGAACCGAGAGTTCTAGCAAGAACAACGAGGTAAAGATCGTGTTATGTACGTGTTATCTTCGTTTCTTGAGTGTTCTTGCAAGAAAATGAGGTTTCCAAGTGAAAAAGGATGAAAACTCGAGATGGAACCGATTCTTGCATGATCAAGTGATGTATACAAGTTATACAAAGGATCTTGGTCCAAGAAAGGAGTTAAATGAACCAAAAACGAATTTTTACGGTTAAATCTTTGTTTTTATATCATAACCGAAACCATGAAAGAAATGGCTTGATTGTGGGTGTAACTTGCTTGGTGTGGTGTTATTGTGCTTGTAGGTGTTGTATCTAGTTGCTAGCAAAGGCTAGAAAGCGAGATCCTTGCGATTTGAAGCTAGAAACACAAGGTAGTTCGGTTTTTGTATGATTTATGTATTTTGGTCAGATTGTGACTCGTTTAGAGATGGCTCATGAAATTTTACAGAGGTGTTAGATATATGAAAATATGAGTTCTGTGAATTTTTGGTAATTTTTGGACAAAGGATGAATATTTGGTGAATTTAATGCTCGGTTTTGGCTAAAAATGGTGAAAAATAGTTAAATATCATGAAAATTCTGGAAAATTTCAGATAAGCTTTTTATTAGATGTATAAGTCACACACAAAATTTGAGGTCAGTTGGAGAAGTCTAAGTAGGCTTTTCGGTTAAACGAGTTCTAGGGTTTCCTAGCTCGGTTTTAGTGAAAATGGCATTTAGAAAAAGATTTTGGTTCTGGAAAAATTACAGGGGACTATGGAGATGGCAGGGGTCATCCAGGAAAAATTTGGGATTTTTCTAAGATCGTTTGGTATTTACGACATATTTAGTGTTTACATGGTGTTTAAAAATAGATAAATAAATTTTAAATATAAAAATTAATTCTGGAAATATTTTTATAAAATTCCCCACTGTCAAAAAGTGATTTGTGCAAAATTTCAAGATCCGGGATTAAACGGATAATTATTGGTGCAAAAACAAACTTTTAAAGCTTAAAACGCGTAAACCGGTAAAGTTCGCTTGAGCGAGCTGACTGGTGTATAAAAACCCTAAAAATGAACTATTTTCATATAAATGAGTTAAATAAGTAAAAATGAATCATCCGAAAATAATTCGGATGAATTGAGTAATTTTTACCCGATTTAACAGTTTCCGGTGCGCTAAATACGGAAACGGGTCCAACGGCCAATCGGGGCGCCTAAACCGAGCTCTAATTTCATATCTTTAATTAAATTATCAATCAACTATTATTTTCGGGTCGTGTGTGACCAAACTCATTTTTTGAAACGTAAAAACAGATAACCGTGCTAGGCACGCAAAACAGGGAAATCAAACTATTAGTAATTTTGACTGTTGAACTCTAAACGATATCACAATCTGAGTCCTGAGAAGTGTTTCTGGGTTAACATTGCCCCCGGAACGGTTACAGTACTGGGTTAACGGTGTCCCCAGATGTACCGGTTAACACGGTTAAAGTTATGTTAATAGTGATTGTATAGTAACGAACTTAGGGATCGTATTACAGATCCGGACTATTAGCTGGTGTACTGTGATACCTAATTGCCTACGATAAGGTGAGTTTCACGAGCCCCTTTTTCTGAATTGTTTTCAAATATTTTCCCGGGGCGGAAGCATGTTACTATTGAAATGTTTAAATACATACTGAACGCATGGATTTGCGTGTATTTATAAATATTTGCTTGTACGGGAATCGTACGGAATGGGTACAGTACTGGGTTAACTGTGTCCCCAGATGGCTTTGGAAGTGTTACTGGGTTAACTGTGTCCCCAGATGTCTTTGGAAGTGTTTCTGGGTTAACGTTGTCCCCGGAATGAGTACTGTCCTGGGTTAACAGTGTCCCCAGACAGAGGTTTCGCTTGTGGGCTCAGCATAATTACATCGATACTATTATATTATGATATGGATTTATCATGGTTTATTCAAATTGTGAAACTCACCAACTATTCGTAGTTGACCCGTTTTCTTTACATGCTTTCTAGGTACTCCCAAACTGGAATAAGTGCTACATGCTTGATGATGCGTGCTTTTGTGGAAGCTTAGTGATCATTTTGTATTAAATATGTTAATTTACTATTGGTAAAACTTATGTGCTGTCGCCTAGACGTTAACTAAACTCGGAACGATGTAATATGATGTGAATTAATGTAGTGGTGTTTTCTTTATAAGCAATGCTGTTGATATCAGATGTGTCTGTTGCATCCCGTTTACGTTTTCGCTGCGGTTTCGGGGTGATACAGGTTCGGATTTTGAACAACCCATACCATATAAATCGAACCCAGATGAAAGTTCTTGAACCGGGTTGAAATGCAAGTTCGAATCGTGACATTTTTGAAATTAAGATTGAAAAAATGGGCTGTGTTTCTACAAAAGACGCCGCCATGGTCAACTGCAGGTCAACCTAGGTCAAAATAGTCAAATCTGTCAAAATCCCAAATACATGGGGCCGTGTTTCATGAAACATGGGGCGTGTTTTTGGGTCTGCTCCATATTTTCATGAAACATGACGTTCACGCTTTCCTCATCTCTCCAGAAGACATGAGATGGGATGCAAGAGCCCGTCAACGGATGGAATATCTAGCCAACCGAGAACCAGAGCCAAACTTTTACGCATATACTAAAACATTGCTGGAAGTAAACCCACTTAGAAGATATAAAAGTCTTGTGAAAGGGCCATGGGCACGTGTTTTAGGTGAAGGAGGGAGATCGATAACAGAATTGACCAAAGAGTTCTTGGCTTCGTTTTCATTTAAAACGAAGAATCTGGACATGTGGGACAACAGTTTTGTTCATTTCTGTATTGGGTGTGAATGGTATAACATTTCAGTGTCTCAGTTGGGGATTTATATGGGAATCTACACGGCTGAGGAAACTGACCCTGCCTTGTGGTTTGAGGCAGGTACGACCTTTTCAGACGAAGATGATCAAGAGAAAAGTGAACCAGGTAAAACCAGGATCGAGGCATGGGAACAGTTAGGTTATGGGGATGAACAATATATTCCAAGCAGCACCAAAAGTACAGCTCTATGCGACCCGTCGTTTTGTTATATTCATCGTTTGCTAAGCCACACGGTTACATAACATGGCCAAAGAGAGGGGGTCGTAGGCTTAAGGGATATGTGAGCCTTATACTGTATCAAGAACGAGGTGGAATGCAACATTACATACCTATTCTACCAACTGTCCAAGACTAACGGGAATGCGAAAAAGGCCACTACCCCTATCTTTGATGGAGCTTGGAACAAGGAGCCCAAAACCAGTACCACTCGATCTTGGCCTCTATATGTGTATGCAAATGGTCCAACGAATCTCGTGGAACCCACCACAGTAGCGGTTCCAAGATGCCTATATCCAAATTTGGGATCCTGAGGGACCCATTAGAGATGACCATATAGGAAATACCCGTAAGAAGGACAGGATCACCGCCCCGACAGGCCAGCTGCCGCACATTCTCCCAGTAGGACGGCCCATCATCTTCAGCCGCCGGCCCTAGCTCGTCATAGCTTATTCAATACTCGTTTGAGGGGTTATATGGGCTTATTGACCGCTACTACACTTACCTTCCACTTCTATTGATATGTTATAAGGATATACTACAGTGTATGAAGCATAGCGTGCTGCAGAGTACACGGAGACGAGGCGGGAGATACATCAGTTAGGTGAGAGCATGGCACGTTAGTGGGGACCATTTGACCCAGCACATCCGGGAAACTGACGAGCAACAATAATGGTAGGCATGGGCATAGGCATGGGCATTTGGGTGGGTGGTAGTATTTTGTGACATTATTATTATTATTATTATTATTATTATTATTATTATTATTATTATTATTATTATTATTATTATTTCACCATGATTGTTTAAAACACTTTTATTTTGTTTGTTGTTGTTTGTTATGGCAGGTTATACCGAGCCATTAGAATTGATAGTTATTAGGCCCGTGTAAGGCGGGGTGTAGATGATTTCACACCCGATTTTTAGTATTATTATGTTTTGGATGTTTTTTGGTTGTGTGCAGTTTTTATAATTTAGGTACGCTACAGTAAATGGACGAAAAACTGAGGACGCCCTGTAATTTCTATAGCCCGTAGGGAAGTTCCTTTCCATTTACCCTTCTTACTTCATATAAATCTTTTTATGAATCAGTTCACATTGAGGGCAATGTGAGATTCAAGTGTGGGGAGGGGAATTACTTGATCAGTTGCTTGCTCAACTAATTATAAATTCTCTAATAGCAAATTTTTGTAGCAAACAAAGACTATTTTTTGTGATATAACCAGAAAATCCAAGAAAAATTTTTGCAAATAAAAAAAATCTACTGTAACAAAAAAAGTGAAAAAGTAAAAAGAAGTTTTGTAATAATGAGAAGAAATTTATGCAAAATATGACGTTTATACCCAATCCCTCCGTTACTGTGAGATAAACCTCATGCTATATAAATAATTTTTTGGAAGCATTGAGTGAGCCATATGTTTCGTGTGATTTAAAACTTGTCTCAAGTATTCTTTTCAAGACCGCATGAAGCGTTGTATAAGAAATAAGGTAATATTATCACAATTTCCTCAAACCATTCTCAAAAGTTACAACACAAAACCAAAAAAAAATCTTACCAAAACCTTACATTGCCACTTTATTCCTCTCACCGGTAAAATACAACACTAGTCTTTTACCGGCAGACCCTAAATCAGCAGAAGTTGTATTTACCGTACTCACCATCATTAACCTTAACCCTTGAACCACCACAAAACACCAAATCCCTACTCTCACAAAACCAACCCCTATTACCTTCTGTTTTATGCAACCCTTCACAAAGGGAAGATTTGAACTCGTTACAAGCTTATTTATAACAAGTCACATTTTGGCTAAGAGTGTTCATATACATACATCACATGTATGATCAGATATAAAGTTGAGTGTGTGTGAACATTGTGAGAACTTGAAGTTTTGCATTAAAAGAAGCTCATAAAAACAGATATCCTTTTTATATATAACTACATATATTTCTATGATTTAAAGTTGGTTATTTTGTTCCCATTTTCTCTGAACTCTATTGGGGATTTTTAAGCTATGGACCTAACTTGCTATTTTTAGAGAATATTTATAAATAGTTTGCTTGAGGACAAGCAAGGTTTAAGTGTGGGGATATTTGATGTATATAAAAATATACATCTTTACGCATCAAATAATCTCTAAAAACTTCAATTTCTATCGTATAACATAGTTCAAATAACTACTTATCATGTTAAAATATATTTTCAACGTATATCCAAGCCTTAAAGAAACGAATGAAAATGCAAATTAAAATAAAAGAAAATCCAAGAAAATAAAAAAACACACCCCCATGCTTAATGGAACACGCCCCCATGCTTTTATGTGCGAGAAAAGACAAAAATCTGCAGGAAAAGACTAATACTAGGCAGTTGGACACGGGGTCGTACATTAGGGAACATGGGGCCATGGTCATCTTTCAGAAAAGACATAAGAAAATATAACAAACACCCAAAAACACAGGGTCGTGCCTCACATAGCACGCCCCCATGGTGAGTCAGCATGTACGATCTGACAAAGCATTAAATGCGAATGGACACCGGGCACGTGGCCGTGCCTGATCACCCATACAACCTATAAATAGAGGTGCATGTTGCATTCAATTGGTGTGCTTGGAGAGAATTCTATATGGGTTTCACTTATAAAACACCCACTTTACACTCATATTGAAGATCTTGTGGAGATTTTGAAGGCGTGGAGGTTATCATTATCATCATCCATCATCTTCATCATCCATCACCATTAGAAATGAAAGATTCATCCATATTTGGTTAGATTGTTTTAGTTTAATCATTTGTTTGTTATCTTCATCTCCTTTGATGTTCATAACTATGCTCATCATTAAGCTAAAACTCCATTTACCATCTAATTTCTATGAAGAAGCTTTGTTTTACTTGATGATTATATTAAATGTGATTTAGTTTTAGTAAAGTACATGATTATTTTGTAATTATCCTCTGATGAGAAATGTTTTATCACTTTAACTCAACAAATCATGGTTGATGATTAACACTCATTCATGATTCACTTATGTTCTTGGAGACTAAAAATGGTAAAAAGAATATCTTAATAACCTATCTAAGATAAAACATGGATCCTTATATTGTACTTAGAAATGATGAGATATAATCTATGATATATTTCTCTAGTTTTGGTAATTCTGAAATAACATTGTTACCACGATTGCTTAGGTTAAAGGAATGTGTAATTATAATCTACTTAGTTCAACCAAGGGGAGGTTGTGGGACTAAACTATAACCACCCGAAGTTGTTAGAATTGGTATTTGAGAAATCGAAGTCAATCCTAATCTTTATACTTTACTAAAACTACTTGCTTACTTAAATTGACATTCTCGCGGTAGACATGAAGTTATGCTTGCTACTTTCTTTTATGTTATAAGATAAGTTCACTTAGAAATGAGGGGCTATTCTATCATATATTATTAAAGAAATTTATCACATATTTACTTTATAATCATCAATGAAGAATGGAGTGAATTATTGATTTTAGATAGTAACAATCATATAATTGATTTACTCATTTAGAATTTCTATTTTTTTTCACCAATAATATATATATTTATATTATTCTAAAAAAGTTTAACACAAAACACAATTAACCTGGGCTACATTATATTTGTGAGATCACAAACCAAACCCCCATAATTAATTTTATTATCGAAGGTTGTCGACATCCTTTCTTGTTTGCGTTTATGGCCACGATTTGATGTTCGTCATTGGTATTCAATCCAAACATAATCAGGTGTAACATCCCGTATTCTAGTTTCGGTTAATAAATGAAAATACGAGTTATTATAAGTCGGGCTGGTGTTGGGTAAATGGATATGGGTTATGGACTTGGGTTATGAAGGAAAGAAGGAAAGACCATGGCTTAAGCCCATGATCCATAAATATATAAACCTTTAATCACCCATTTAATTTCATTTCACACCTATTCCATACACCATCAAAACACACACTTCAGCTCTCTCTCTCTAATTTCTCTCTTTTCTCTAGCCGATCCAAGATAGAAAACCTATCCCGATTCAAGGTAATGATAGTATGATGTTGTATGAGCTTAAACCCGTTAGATATGGTCACGAAACGACGAGCCGACACCGTTAAACCGTTTAAATCTCGAGATCCATAAGGAATCGGGTAAAATCCGAACCTAATATGAGCTTAGGGATCACCCTAGCTCAGATTTGATTGAACGGGACGAAAAACGGTGAAAAACGAGTCAAAACTCGTTTTTCCGGCGAATCCGCGGTTTTCCGGCGACGGCGCCGGAAAAGGCAATACGAGGTTAAGGGATGTCAGAGAATGTCAGAACATTCTCTGACCTAACCCTAATTCGTTAACGGGAAGTTAACGAATTAGAGGTAGTTCGTTAGCGGGGAAGTTAACGAATTAGACGCAATTCGTCATGCGATTCATTAAGGATAAGAGGACGAACTAACTGTGATCATTCACTAAAGGAGATAACGAATTGGAAGGTCCAGTTCGTTACATGGACTGATTCGTTACATGAACAGATTCGTTTAATAACCAGTTCGTTAAAGGGTTAAATTCGTTTCAAGAACCAGTTCGCTAAGATAAGCCAATTCGTTATGAACCAGTAACGAATTAGAAGTTTGATAAATGATAAGAACAATCCCTGGACTTAGTAAAGAATGAAATAATTACACAATAACCCTTGGACTTTGATATTATTTTAAAGATACCTTTAAAGTTTAACAAGTAACGATTAACTAACCGGTAATAATCCAATGAAGAAAAACCGGCTTAGATACATGAGATTAAGTTAGTAAATGATGAGAAGAGCTAGATCCGTATTTAATATATGAAACAATATTACACTTAATCGTGCACAGCTCAAGAAAGGATTAACTATAAACGGTGAACGAAATCGCGTTCAGGTGAGTTTCTAGCCCCACTTCCTTGTTATGTTTTCGGGGCTGTGTGCATACTCGATGTGATAGTTAATACACTTACTTTAAGTGGTAAGTGTATACCCTGTATGATTTATGTATGATGATTGCTTGACGGTGCGTGAACGATCTTCGGATATTGCATGAATCGTCAGGTGGTAGTTAATGATATGATTGATATGTATGATGTATGTATGAATATATATGATGTATGAATAATGTATTTATCATATGTTGATGGTACGTGAACGCTCTCCGGAGATTGCACGTATTGTCAAAGAAAGCATGTAACAACACGTATGGTACAGTTGCACGAAATAAAGGGACCAGACCCTAATAATATCTGTGAGGATAGGGACCAGACCATAATAATATCTGTGAGGATAGGGACCAGACAATAATAATATATGTGAGGATAGGGACCAGAAACTTATAATATCTGTGATGTTAGAGACCAGACCTTAATAATATCTGTGATGTTGGGGACCAGACCCTTGTAATATCCGTGAGGTTATAGGTCGGAAGGCTCTTTATATAGTATGGATATTTATGCAAGTAAAATTACGTATGAATAATGTACACACCTTCGGGCACGTGTGCAAGTATGTGAGCAGATTGTATATCGTATAATTAACTAGAACTCACTCAGTGTATCTGACTTTTAGTATGCACGCAGGTGAGTAGATTGAGGCAGCTTGCATAAGGGGAAGCAAATGGCATGAACTTGAAGAAGCTGGCATCTCAAGAACTGTTATGTTGTTATAAAGACAATATTTTATGTTTAAAAGTTTTGAATGCCCGTTAAGACAAGAAAGGATGGTTATGTAATATAATGGTTTGAATGTTTAATATTCCGCGAATGTTTTATTAACTCTGATATTATGAACTGTGTTTATGAGTATATCCAATGACCAAATGTAGGGCAACGGAGACGGGGCCTTACAAGTTGGTATCAGAGCAAAGTTCGAGAGATTTGGGCATCCTATATGCTTAAACTCGAACATAGAATGAGATTAAAGAAAGAAAAGAAAAAGATGCCAGTACGAGAATGCCATGTGTCACTCAAGTAAGCTAAGTAAAGGTAAAGTATGTGATTAATTTCACATGGAAAGCAGAGAGATGAATGAATGTTTGCGTAATTTATAAATAAATAATGTATAAATAATAGATTAATTTCTATGTATAGGAGTATATGATGATATGAACTTTTTGATTGTCTAACTGTTAGAAGTAGAACTAGCACAAGTGGACTCACAATAGGAAGTGTATAGGACATGGAGAGTAACATGATCAGCTAATCACAGTTGGCCACTGTTATTACCTGTTAGTCTTACTATCCTTGTACCAAATGGTTCCTTAAGTGATGACGTCTGTGTTTCCTTATAGAATACGAATGGCTGGAGCTAAGAAAGCTGTTAGAAGAGGCGGACGTACGGGACGTCGTGGTAGGCCATGGGTTGTCCGAGAACCGTCGGTTGAAGCAGCTACTAACGCCGGTGGAAATCTGAGTAACAACGAAGGGTATCAACTTGACCCTACTGTTCAAGCTGCCATTGCTCAGTCGGTAGCTGCTGTTGCGAAGAACTGGAATCCTGAAAAGTCTGCTGAGAAGTCGGGGGAAAAGAGTAAGAAGGATGACGAGGAGGCGAAAGAGGTATCAAGTGTGGTTAAGTCGGTGAAGGTCGATGACAGGAAGAGAGGCCGAGGTGGGTGCAACTATAAGTCTTTCAAAGGTTGTGACACACCGAAGCAAACCGTTTGGGAGACGCAATCGCTACTCTCTAATGGATAAGTACTATGGACAAGGTTATCCGCATTAGCGAGTGCCGTCCCGACCAAGCTGCGGGTTTTGCCACCCAATCATTTCTTGATGAAGCCATGTACTGGTGGGAAACTGTTGAACAGAGGAAGACCCGGGAGGAGATCAAAGCTATGGGTGGGATGATCTGAAGGAGTTGGTAATGAAGAGGTTTTATGCGGATGCTGAGGTTGAAAGGGTTGAAATGAAATTTCTGAGTCTGAAAGCGGGTAAGATGACACAGTGAATACACCACTGAATTCAACCGTATGTCAAGGTTGGTGCCAGACATGGTGAACACTGAGGCCAAGCGGATCTAGTATTACCTTAGGGGATTGCCGCAAAATGTTCGCATTTTGGTCAAGGCTGGTAGACCGGGCACTTTTGATTCTGCTGTAGGGTTGGCAGAAATGGTTTATGATGACTTGTCGACAGAAGAGGTAGTAGTGGAAGAAAGTAAGGATAAAAAGTGGGTCGCTCCTGCTAAATGACCCGGTACACAGTTTTGGAACCCTAAGAATAAGCAGCCGAGAGTTTGGGAGAAGAGTTCGTGTAAGACTTGCGGAGAGATGCACGGTGGTGAGTGCAAGTGGAGTAGGAGTTCTGATGTTTGTCCCAAATGTGGAAAGGCTCATGGTGGGGAATGCAGGATGGGGTCCAATGGGTGTTATAAGTGTTGGAAGGTAGGGCATTATGCCAATGAGTGTAGTGCAAAGCCAGCGTGTTACAAATGTGGCAAGATGGGCCATATGGAAAGAGAGTGCAGCGAGGGTGAGGCTGGAGGAAGTGGGAAGAAAGATGCTGATCAAGCGAGGCCGAGGACTAGAGCCTACATGCTGACCCAGGAACAAGCCCGACAAATCCCTGATATTGTGACCGGTACGTTCTTAGTAAACGGTATTTCTGCTTCGGTATTATTCGATTCGGGTGCGAATAGAAGTTTTGTAGCTACGACATTTAGTAAACTAGCTAAAATGAAATGTTGCCAAGTGTCTGAAAACTTTATAGTAGAAACCACTAGTGATAGTTCAGTTAAAATAACGAAAATGGTTAAGGAATGTAAGATAGAGTTAGAGGGGCATGAATTCCCTGTTACGTTGTATGTTATGATCTTGAGAGGGTTCAATGTAGTTTTGGGAATGGACTGGTTGTCTGATTACGAAGCTCAGATAGTGTGTAAAAGTAGGATAATAAAGCTAAAGTCCTTGGATGGTAGTGCGGTGACGGTTTATGGTGATAAAGAAAGTTCGGGGCTTAACGTCATTTAGATGATAAAAGCCGAAGGGTTATTACGACGAGGGTGTGGTGCCTACCTGGCGTATGTTGTCAACGCCAAGGCTGAGATGAAATAAATGAAAGATGTTCCTATCGTGTGCGACTACCCAAAAGTATTCCATGAGGATCTTCCGTGGTTGCCACCGGAGCGAGAGATAGAATTCCAGATAGAATTAATACCAGGAGCCCAACCCGTCGCGAAAGCGCGTTACCGTCTAACGCCGTCCGAAATGAAAGAATTGATGTCCCAACTGCAAGAAATCCTTGACAAAGGTTTCATAAGGCCAAGTGTTTCCCCTTGGGGTGCGCCAGTGTTATTTGTGAAGAAGAAGGATGGTAGTATGAGAATGTGCATAGACTATCGTGAGTTGAATAAGCTTATGGTAAAGAATAGATATCCTTTGTCAAGGATTGATGATCTGTTCGACCATTTGCAAGGTTCAATTTGGTTCTCACGAATAGATCTCAGATCAGGCTATCATTAATTGAAAGTGAAAGAGGCAGACATTCCTAAACAGCGTTTCGAAAGCGGTATGGAAACTACGAGTTCCTCGTGATATATTTCGGTCTAACAAATGATCCTGCAGCATTTACGGATATGATGAATAGGGTGTGTCGGCCGATGTTGGGTAAGTCAGTTATCGTCTTCATCGATGATATATTGATTTATTCAAAAAGCGAGTCTGATCATGCTGAGCATCTAAGAGAAGTATTGGAGACTTTGAAGAAAGAGAAGTTGTACGCTAAGTTTTCAAAATGCGCGTTATGGTTATGAGAAGTGCAATTTCTAGGTCACGTGATTAATCCTGAAGGGATTACTGTGGACCCAGCTAACATTGAGGCGATAACGAATTGGAAGACTCCACAGAATCCGACTGATACACGAAGCTTCCTAGGGTTAGCTGGCTACTATAGGAGATTTATCAAAGGTTTCTCCAAGATAGCCGCAACGTTGACAGGTATGACCCGATAGTCGATAGTATTTAGTTGGCGTAAGTTCCAAGAAGAGGCTTTTGAGGAGTTAAAGAAGAGACTCACGCAAGCTCCAATCCTTGCTTTACCCTATGGTGACGAGGATTTGGTTGTATGTACTGATGCTTCGTACTGTGGGTTAGGTTGCGTGTTGATGCAACAAGGAAAAGTGATAGCTTACACGTCTAGACAGTTGAAAGTCCATGAGAGTACTTATCCGACGTATGATTTAGAGCTAGCAGCAGTAGTGCACGCTCTTAAGATATGGAGACATTACCTGTATGGTACTAAGTGTACTATTTACACGGCTCACAAAAAGTTTAAAGTACTTCTTCTAACAGAAAGAGCTGAACATGAGGCAGAGAAGATGGTTAGAACTGATAAAGGATTACGACTGCGAAATTAAGTACTACCCTGGTAAAGCTAATGTGGTCGCTTATGCGCTAAGCCGTAAGAATGAGGAAGTCCTAGCAACAGTGAAGTCATATCAGTTGATTATGAATTTAAGTCTTTTTGAAGAAATCATCAAAGTGCAGTCAGAAGTGCTGGTAGATGAAGGACTAGTGAAGAAGGAAATGATTTTCAATCAGCAAGATGAGTTGATGGAAGACACTCATGGTGTTAAGACTAGGTTTGACCATATGTGGATCCCACGTCACGGAGATCTCAGAGGTCGAATCTTAGACGAAGCCCATAAGTTAATGTATTCGATTCATCCAGAAACTACTAAGATGTATCAATATTTGAAAAGAGACTACTAGTGGCCAAAAATGAAGAATGATGTTGTAGATTATGTTAATAAATGCTTAACTTGTTTACAAGTCAAAGCCGAACATCAAAAGCCGTATGGAAAGTTGCAACTCTTGGAGGTACAAGAATGGAAATGTGAACACATCACCATGGATTTCATAACTAACCTACCTCGTACAGCTAAGAATCATGATACCATTTGGGTGATTGTGGACCGTCTGACCAAGAATGCTCACTTTCTGCCCGTACGAGACGCCATCTCGTCAGAAACGTTAGCGAGCTTGTTCATCAAAGAGGTAGTATGTAAGCATGGAGTACCGTTATCGATCGTGTCTGATAGAGACACTCGGTTTACTTCGAGGTTTTGGAAGAAGTTCCATGAAGCTATGGGAACGAGATTGAACATCAGTACTGATGTACATAAAAATATACATCTTTTCGGCATTAAAAAATCTCTAAAAACTGCAATTTCTATCAAATAACATAGCATAAAAGACTACTTATCATAATAAAACATAATTTCAGGTGAAACCAAGCCCCAAAACGAAGAAACAAGCAAAAAGACAAAGAAAAACAGAAGAAACACAAGAAAACAAAGAAACACGCCTCCATGCCTCAAGAAACACGCCCCCATGCTTCTAACACAAGAAAAAGACATAATCTGGAAGCAAAAGCACGGGGCCGTGGACGAGAATACAGAAAAGATAAAGAAGAATTGAGCACATGTCACTAAAAAACACGGACTTGTGCCTACCAACCACGGGGCCGTTGCCACATCACATAAAAGATAAAACAAATCTGGCACATGTCATAAAAATGCACGGGGCCGTGCTCATCAAGCACGAGGTCGTGCCTCACTATCCATATTGCCTATAAATAGTGGCTCTTGTTGCACTCATTTGGGGTGCCTTGAAAAGATTTCTATCCGATTCTCTCTTATAAAAACACACACTAACACTCACATTGAAGATTTAGTGAAGAGTTTGAAGGCTTGGAGGTCATCACCATCAACCATCATCATCATCCATCATCATCATCATTAAGAAGGAAGATTCATCTACATTTGGTTAGATTGTTCCAAGTTTAATCATGTATTTGTTATTATCATTCATCTTAATGTTTATCATCATGCTCATTATGAGTTAAACTCCTTTTACCATATAAAATCTATGAAGAAGCTTTGTTTTACTTGATAATTATATAAAATATGTGGTGTAGTCTAGTAAAGTACATGGTTATATTACAATTATCTTTTGATGAGAAATGTTTCACCATCTTAAATCACTAATTCAAAGTTGGTGGTTGTCAATTCTATTGGCAATCGTTCATGATCGATTCATGTTCTTGAAAGATAAAAATACTTTGATACATTATCGAAATACGGATCCTTATATTGTACTTAGAAATGATGAGATATAAGTTATGATGTATTTCTCTTAGTCTTGGTAATCCGAAAATGGCTTTGCTTAGGATATCATGCTAGTTAAAGAAATCATATGTTAATGGAATGTGTAATTTTAACCTACATAAATCAACCAAGGGGAGGTTGTGTGCCTAAACTAAAACCACCCGAAGTTGTTAGAATTGGTATTTGAGAAATCGAAGTCAATCCTAATCTTTCTACTTTACGAAACTACTTGCCAACTTAAATTGACATCATTGAGATGGCATGACTTTAGGAAAGGGTGGACTTTAAAATGCGCATGCTATCTCCTTAGTGCCAAAGATGCTCACTTAAGGTTTAAGAAGCTATCTATCATATATTATTATGGCAAGTTTACCACATGTTCAAATATTATTTATCAATGCTAAAATGAAGTGGATTCTTGATCTTAGATGGTAACCTTCGCATAATTGAACAAATCGTTTAGAATCTCTTTTCTTGGTCACCTATATATTACATGTATAAGTATTTATATTTTATAAGAAGTTTGAAGAAAATTAACCCCAAAATGATTAAAACATCCGATTAAAGTAAAACAACGATTCATTATTAGAAACCTTTGTGTCCATGGATCGATACTTGGTTCTTACCAATACTATTCTACATATACGATAGGTACACTTGCCTATTTTGTTTGTGTTTAGTCTTTGTAGAAATCACTTTTATTAATTTAAAACACGATCTCGTGCAACAAATATCTAATCTATCATATTTATACAAGCTACGCGCACACGCATCAAGTTTTTGGCGCCGTTGCCGGGGAACACGGTACGTTTCTAAGAACGATCCAAGTTTTAATTTAATCATTGTTTATAAATGTACAAATTTTTAACTTCTCTTTTATTTAATCTTTAGTTTTTTTTACTAAATACTAAAATACATAATTTTACGGCTAGCCTACTTTTTACCTTTATTTACCTAATCTTTACTTTAGCTTAATTAATTTAGACCTTAGTTTAGTTAAAATAGCTTAGCCTAACTCATAGTTTAACTTAGACTAACTTTAGCTAACTTTTACTTTAGTGTTTTATTTTGATTTAGTCCCATGTTTGTCCTCTACTTTTGAGCCCGAGCTTGTTTCTCCAATATCTGAACCGGAACGACTCTTTCGTCGACAAACTCGTAAACGGACTACAGAAACTGCCGAAGCAATCAAAGACGAATCAGTAGACGCCATCACATCAGGAGAAAATCAAACCAAAAAAATGATGGGGGCCAGAACAATGAGCCGAACATGAGCCAATATGCCAAGGCTACGGCAATGGAGTGGCTCCACCCAAAATTACCGAAAATTTCGAAATCAAATCTAGCACCATTCATATGGTGGAAAATTCAGTTCAATTTCATGGCCTCCTCGACGAAGACTCTCTTTCTCACATATCTCGATTTCTACGAATCTGCGGAACCTTTAAAATCCAAAACTGTTCAGAAGAACAAATCAAACTCAAGCTCTTTCCTTTCTCACTGAGGGGCCAAGCCCTAGAATGGATAGAATCTCTTTCTTCTGGTTCCATCACCACTTGGGACCAGATGGTTGAACAGTTTCTCCTCAAATATTTTCCGCCTGATAAAACTGTCAAATACCGAGCCAGGATTACCGGATTCCGGACTAATGATGATGAATTGTTACACGCAGCATGGGAAAGATACAAAAGTCTTCTAAGAAGATGTCCACACCATGGACTGAGCGTATGGTTACAAGTTCAAACTTTCTTTGACGCACAATCCAGTCAAACCAAACAGGCCATCGACCAGATCGCTCGTGGAGACCTGGGATCCAAATCACCTAAAGAAGCATTTGAAGTCCTGGAGAAGGCCGCAAAGATGAGGTTTGCTTACAACCCACCAAGATCTACACCTACCCATAAAGGATTGCACCACGTTGATTCCAACACTCTTGTCACAGCACAGCTTGAAGCCCTTTCTAAAATATTCGAACAACTTCAAGCCGAACTATCAAAAACCAGACTCACCTGTGACACTTGTGGAGGAAATCATAAGACGAGTGACTGTAAAATTGCAATGGAATAAGTCGATTTCATCGCTCGACAGAACAACGCTTTCAGCAATAACTACAATCCAGGATGGAGAAACCACCCGAATTTCAGCTGGAAAGACGGAGGTAACACTCAACCTTTACCCGGATTCGAAAAAAGACCAATGAATCAACCCTTCCAGCCTAAATCTCAATTTCAAGATCAAAGTTCTAATAGCCATCAAAACCCAAGCTACTCTAAGATCGAAGAAATTCTAATCCAACTGACGACCAAAACAAATGAAGCAGGAAAGAAAGCCGACTCAAGAGTTGTTGATATCAGGGGAGTACTATTAAAACATAAAGCCGATCTCAAAAGTCAACAAATCACTTCAGAACCTAGAAACCCAAATCGGACAAATTGCCCGACAATTATCCGAAAGACCACCCGGCACTCTTCCAAGCAACACAATCACCAACCCGAATGCAACAGCTAACGCCATTACACTCAGGAGCGGTACAACCACCGTTGTCTTACCAACTTCAGAACCAGTTATGGAGAAAAATTCTCCTGATGAAACGCATGAAACGCTGACCCCAACAAGCACAGTACAGCCTAAGGAGCCAATCCGCACCTATATTCCGCCTATTCCATACCCTGGAAGACTGAAGCAGGAGAGATTGGAAGCTCAATATGGGAAGTTTCTAGAACTCTTTAAGCAACTCCATATCAACATCCCTTTTGTCGAGGCTCTTGCTCAGATGCCAAAATATGCCAAATTTCTCAAAGAAGTGCTGACAAACAAAAGGAAGCTGGAGAAGCTCTCGCATGTCACCCTAAGTGAAGAATTTTTAGCTGTCCTCCAAAGCAAGCTACCGACAAAGATGACCGATCCAGGGAGTTTTACTATCCCTTGTCTCATAGGAAATTTGTCTGTTAGCAATGCCCTGGCTGACCTAGGAGCTAGTATTAATTTAATTCCTTATGCGTTTTTTTCAAAACTAGGGATAGGAGAACCAAAACCCACATGCATGAGCATTCAGTTAGCTGACCGATCCGTTAAATATCCTCGGGGCATTGTTGAAAACATGCTTGCCAAAATTGACAAGTTCATTTTCCCAGTAGATTTTGTGATTCTAGACACGGAGGAAGACAAAAGTGTACCTCTAATTTTAGGAAGACCCTTCTTAGCCACTGCAAAGCCTATTATTGATGTTTGCACCGGCAAACTCACTCTCAGGGTCAATGACGAGACAATCACTTTTGACATAGGAAAATATTTGCAATATCCGCAACATCACGATGACACATTATATTGTGTCGACATCATCGATTCTATCGTGAGTTGCTATGTGCGAGATTCCTCCATCACTAACCAACTCGAAACACAAGTCTTAACCGAAACCACCACCATATCCATTCTAGGAAATGGAAAGCTAACTATCCAATAACATCAGATGTAGTATGTGAGATCACCTAATGCAATGAAAAATCAAAACCATCAATCGAATAACCGCCAGCCTTAGAGTTAAAAGAACTACCGAACCATCTCAAATACACCTTTCTAGAAAAAAAACTCTCAACTCCCAGTAATTATTTCATCTCACCTTTCTAAAGAAGAGAAAGACGAACTTCTTAAAGTTCTTAAGAATCATAAGAAGGCTATCGCATGGAAGATCATGGATATCAAGGGCATCAGTCCTTCCTTTTGTACTCACAAAATCCTCACGGAAGAAGAGTACAAACCCGTGGTCCAACATCAAAGACGTCTCAATCCCAACACGCAAGATGTGGTGAAGAAGGAAGTAATCAGCCTCCTTGATGCCGGATTAATCTACCAAATCTCAGATTCACCTTGGGTTAGTCCAGTTCAAGTAGTACCCTAGAAGGGAGGAATGACAGTAGTAATGAACGAGAAGGACGAACTAATACCAATTAGGACAGTCACATGCTGGAGATTTTGTATTGACTACCGAAAGCTTAATGACGCCACAAGAAAAGATCATTTTCCACTTCCTTTTATCGACCAAATGCTTGAGCGATTATCTAGAAAAATGTTCTACTGTTTTCTTGATGGATTCTCCGGATACTTTCATATTCCCATCGCTCCTGAGGATCAGGAGAAAACCACCTTTACATGTCCGTATGGGACCTTTGCCTACCGAAGAATGCCATTTGGATTATGTAATGCTCCAGCCATCTTCCAACGTTGCATGGTGGCCATCTTTCATGAAATGATCGAAAACTCTATGGAAGTTTTCATGGACGACTTCTCAGTCTTTGGAGACTCCTTCGATCACTGTCTGAAAAACCTAGACAAAATGTTGGCTAGGTGTGAAGAGGTAAACTTTGTACTTAACTGGGAAAAATGCCATTTTATGGTCAAAGAAGGCATCGTTCTAGGTCACAAGACACCATATCCAAACTTCCACCACCAACTTCAGTCAGAGCCATTAGAAGTTTTCTAGGTCACGCAGGCTTCTACCACCGCTTCATAAAAGACTTCTCCAAAATTGCTAGACCTATGACCAAACTTCTGGAGAAAGACGCACCATTCGTCTTCTCTAAAGAATGTGTTGAATCATTCAACATATTAAAAGACAAACTTGTCAACGCACCAATCATAACTACACCCGATTGGACCCTTCCATTCGAAATCATGTGCGATGCAAGTGACTTTGCAGTTGGAGCCGTACTCGGACAACGCAAAGAAAAGCACTTTCACCCAATTTACTATGCCAGTAAAACTCTTAACGATGCACAAGAGAATTACACCACAACAGAAAAAGAGTTACTAGCAGTAGTTTTCGCCTTTCAAAAGTTTAGATCCTACCTAGTTCTTTCCAAAACCATAGTTTTCACCGACCATGCCGCCATACGTTACCTCTTCAACAAGCAGGATGCCAAACCCAGACTTATCAGATGGATTCTACTACTCCAAGAATTCGACATAGAAGTCAAAGACAAATAGGGAGTAGAGAATGTAGCCGTAGACCATCTTTAACGCTTAGAATGCCCATCTTCAGAAGAACTTCACAAAGAAATTATCAATGATAATTTTCCACACGAAATTCTCATGCATATCCAAGCAGTCATGCAGGAAAAGGATGAAAGCCCTTGGTTTGCCGACTTCGAAAACTATCTGGCTTGTAGAATCCTAAGAAAGGGGCTAACTCATCAACAACAGAAGAAATTCTTCTCCGACCTTAAGTTCTACTTCTGGGAAGATCCGTACTTGTTTAGGATAGGTGCCGATCAGGTTATTCGTAGGTGTGTACCAGGGAAAGAAACCTTAGATATTCTCAAACACTGCCATGAAGGACCAACTGGTGGGCACCACGTTACCGCCACTTCGGTCAGAAAAGTGTTTGATGCAGGATTCTTCTGGCCCACCATATATAAAGACACACATGCTTTGATCCAAGCATGCGATGCTTGTCAAAGAGCCGGGAACATCTCAGCCAAGAATGGGATGGCTCAAAAAGGCATTCAATTTTGTGAGGTCTTTGATGTATGGGGAATAGATTTCATGGGTCATTTTCCTAACTCATCCGGAAATAAGTACATCCTAGTAGCAGTCCACTATGTGTCTAAATGGGTAGAAGCTCAAGCTCTCCCGACTAATGATGCTCAGGTTGTAGTAAGATTTCTGAAAAAGTTATTTTCACGATTCGGCACTCCAAAGGCCCTAATCAGCGACATAGGTACCCACTTATGTAACGCTCTGATGGACAAAGTCTTAGCACGATATGGGTTTCACCACCGACTGGCAACACCATATCACCCTCAGACTAGTGGGCAAGTAGAGGTCTCGAATCGAGGAATTAAAAGGATTTTAGAAAGAACTATAGGAATGAATCGCAAAAATTGGGCAGAAAAGTTAGATGACGCTTTGTGGGCCCTTAGGACGGCGTACAAAACCCCCATAGGAACAACACCATTCAAAATTGTTTATGGAAAGGCATGTCATATACCCGTAGAACTAAAACACAAAGCGTATTGGGCTTTGAGAACAGTGAATGTTGATCTAACGTCTGCCGGTAAAAACCGGGAAGATCAAATTCACGAGCTCGAAGAACTAAGAGCAATGGCGTATGAAAATTCCTGTCTTACAAAGAAAAGACTAAACGTTTACACGATGCACATTTAAAAGAAAACAAGAAATTTCAAGTTGGCGACCGTGTACTGTTATTAACACACGTTTACGTCTTTTCCCAGGAAAGATGAAATCTCGTTGGACAGGTCCACACATAGTTGAATCAGTTTTTGACTATGGGACAGTTGAAATTTCAAATTCTGACGGCCACAAGTTCAAAGTTAATGGACATCGATTAAAACCATACATAGATGGACCATTCGAGAACGTCTCGGAGGTACTAATCCTCCACCAAAACCGATGAACATATTGGAAGTAGGGTCTGCCCAAGACCCTGATTAAACTAGGCATTGTAAATAGAAATAAAAATAAAAATAAATAAATAATAATAATAAGTTTCAGTATTATTATGATGTTTTTGGTTGTATGCAGTTTTTATGATTCAGGTACACTACAGGAAAACGGACGAAAAACAGGGGACGCTCTGTCAAAATTTCGTTCGCCCGTAGGGAAGTTCCTTTCCATTTTTCCTCCATACTTCATATGAATCTTATTATTGAAGGCAATGTGAGATTCAAGTGTGGGGAGGGGAATTACTTGACCAATTTCTTGCTCAACTAATTATAAAAATTCTCTAAATCAAATATTTTTGCAGCAAACAAAGATTATTCAAAACTTAAAAAGAAAACCAAGAAAATTTTTTGCAAATAACCAATCATTAAGTGAAAAAAGTAAAAAGAAGTTTTGTAATATTGAGAATAAATTTATGCAAAATATGACGTTAATACCCAATTCCTCCGTTACTGTGAGATAAACCTCATGCCATATAAATATTTTTCGGAAGCTTTGAGTGAGTCATATGTTTCGTGTGATTTAGAACTTGTCGCAATTCTTCATTTCAAGACCGCGCGAAGAGTTGTATAAGGAAGAAAGTAATATTTACACAATTCCATCAAACCCATTATCAAATTACAAAACCAAAAAACCCAAAAACCCGATCACTTTATCCATTTTCACCGGTAAAATACAACACCGGTCTTTTACCGATAGACCCTAAAGAACTGGAAATGCATTCTTTCGATTTCAATTTCCTTTGCTGCAAACACTTCACAAAACCTAGGTTGCCTCCAGAACATAGGGAGATAATCTTCTCTTTAGCAATGAGGTGAGGAAAAAGTGGCGCCAATACGAACAAAGGCTACCATTCTGTGGAATTTCCAAAAACGCAATGAAGAGAAGAGCAAAAAGATATGAACGATGCTTAGGTTGCGGAAACTGGTCCCACGAAGGAAGGTGTAGAAAAAGTCAAACTCAGTTTCAGCATGAATATACCGAGCTAATGAGGGTGGGGGCTATTAGGCTCAAAGCCGAACGATCCATTGGAGTTGGAAGTTATATTCAGAACAGGATTGAGGAAGAATTGATCCACATCCTTGATAAAACTGGTCTTGACGATTTGACCTTAAAAGAGTCATTAGGTATATGTATAAAAAAAAGCTAACCATTGAAGACATCTTAGAACTCCCAACAATTAGTGGAAGTTGTAATTACCATCCTCATTAACCCTTAAAAACACCACAAAGTGCCAATTCTTACTCACACTAAACCAAAACCCTTTTACCTTCTGATCTATGCAACCCTTCAAAGATGGAGATTTGAACTTGTTACAAGCTTATTTATCACAGGTTGCATTTTGGCTATGAGTGTTCACATACATACATCACAGGTATGATTAAGATATAAAACCGAGTGTGAGTGAACATTGTGAGAACATAACGTTTTGCATAAACGGAAGCTCATAAAAACAAAAGTTCCCTCTTATTTATCACTAAACTTTTTTGGTTATTTTTGTTTTATCTTCTTGGAGCTCATTTAAGGGATGGTTATAATCTAAGCTTGCTGTTTTTAGAGGATATTTATAAGAAGATTTCTTGAGGATAAGCAATGTTCAAGTGTGGGGATGTTTGATGTACATAAAAATATACATCTTTTCGGCATCAAATAATCTCTAAAAACTGCAATTTCTATCAAATAACATAGCATAAAAGACTACTTATCATAATAAAACATAATTTCAGGTGAAACCAAGCCCCAAACGAAGAAACAAGCAAAAAGACGAAGAAAAACAGAAGAAAACACAAGAAAACAAAGAAACACGCCCCCATGCTTCTCACACAAGAAAAGACAAAATCTGGAAGCAAAAGCATGGGGCCGTGCTCATCATGCACGGGGCCGTGGACGAGAATACGGAAAATACAAAGAAGAATTAAGCACATTACTAAAAAACACGGGGCCGTGCCTACCAACCACGGGGCCGTTGCCACCTCACAGAAAAGACAAAACAAATCTGGCACATGTCATAAAAATGCACGGGGACGTGCTCATCAAGCACGGGGTCGTGCCTCACTATCCAGATTGTCTATAAATAGTGGCTCAATTTGCACTAATTTGGTGTGCCTTGAAAAGATTTCTATCCGATTCTCTCTTATAAAAACACACACTAACACTCACATTGAAGATTTAGTGAAGAGTTTGAAGGCTTGGAGGTCATCACCATCAACCACCATCATCATCCATCATCATCATCATTAAGAAGGACGATTCATCTACATTTGGTTAGATTGTTCCAAGTTTAATCATGTATTTGTTATTATCATTCATCTTAATGTTTATCATCATGCTCATTATGAGCTAAACTCCTTTTACCATATAAAATCTATGAAGAAGCTTTGTTTTACTTGATAATTATATAAAATATGTGGTGTAGTCTAGTAAAGTACATGGTTATATTACAATTATCTTTTGATGAGAAATGTTTCACCATCTTAAATCACTAATTCAAAGTTGGTGGTTGTCAATTCTATCGGCAATCGTTCATGATCAATTCATGTTCTTGAAAGATAGAAATACTTTGATACATTATCGAAACACGGATCCTTATATTGTACTTAGAAATGATGAGATATAAGTTATGATGTATTTCTCTAAGTCTTGGTAATCCGAAAATGGCTTTACTTAAGATATTATGCAAGTTAAAGAAATCATATGTTAATGGAATGTGTAATTATAACCTACATAAATCAACCAAGGGGAGATTTGTGACTAAACTACAACCACCTGAAGTTTTTAGAATTGGTGTTTGAGAAATCGAAGTCAATCCTAATCTTTCTACTTTACGAAACTACTTTCCAACTTAAATTGACATCATTGAGATGGCATGACATTAAGAAAGGGTGGACTTTAAAATGCAAATGCTATCTCCTTAGTGCCAAAGATGCTCACTTAAGGTTTAAGGAGCTATCTATCATACATTATTATGGCAAGTTTACCACATGTTCAAATATTATTTATCAATGCTAAAATGAAGTGGATTCTTGATCTTAGATTGTAACCTTCGCATAATTGAACAACTCGTTTAGAATCTCTTTTCTTGGTCACCTATATATTACATATATAAGTATTTATATTTTATAAGAAGTTTGAAGAAAATTAACCCCAAAATGATTAAAACATCCGATTAAAGTAAAACAACGATTCATTATTAGGAACATTTGTATCCACGGATCGATACTTGGTTCTTACCAATACTATTCTACATATACGATAGGTATACTTGCCTATTTTGTGTGTGTTTAGTCTTTGTAGAAATCACTTTTATAAATTTAAAACATGATCTCGTGCAAAAGCAAATATCCAATCTATCATATTTATACAAGCTACGCGCACACGCATCAAGTACGGAGTATCATCCTCAAACATATGGACAGTCTGAAAGGACGATCCAAACCCTTGGAATATGCTACATGCGTATGTTTTAAATTTTGGAGGAAGTTGGGATGATTATTTGCATCTGGCAGTGTTCTCTTATAACAACAACTACCATTCAAGTATTGGTATGCCACCGTTTGAGATGCTTTACAGTAGACGATGTTGAACCCCGGTATGTTGGGGAGAGATTGGTAAGAAAGAGATGGGTAGTTTGGAAGTTGTGCAAGAGACTTCTTCAAAGTTCGATCAGATCAAAACAAGAATGAAGGCTGCTCAAGACCGACAGAAGTCGTATGCTGATAAGCGGCGACGACCGATTGAGTTTAACGTTGGTGACAGTGTGATGCTCAAGGTCTCGCCTTGGAAAGGAATTATTCATTTTAGGAAGAAAGGAAAACTGAGTCCGAGGTACATTGGACCATTCGAGATTTTAGGTCGAGTAGGTGAAGTAGCTTAAAAAGCTAGACTTACCAGAAGAGTTGGAAGGAATTCACTCTACATTTCATGTCTCTCATCTGAGAAAATGTCTTACTGATGACACGTCGCACGTGCCATTAATGGACATTGAGGTTTATGAACAGTTGAACTACATTGAGGCTTCGTCATAAGGTTGTCCCATTAGTGAGAGTGATCTGGAAACATCGCAAGCGATCGGACGCTACATGGGAACTAAGTGTGATAATTCGTTAAAGGAGACAACG
The DNA here is from genome assembly GCF_021521415.1 of Bidens hawaiensis. NCBI lineage: Eukaryota > Viridiplantae > Streptophyta > Magnoliopsida > Asterales > Asteraceae > Bidens > Bidens hawaiensis. Next base: position 3,893,818 of record NW_027491020.1, on the reverse strand, counting down.
AATTGGAAGTTCAAATTCATTACATGGACTGATTCGTTACATGAATGGATTCGTTTAATAACTAGTTCTGTAAAGGGTTCAATTCGTTACAATAACCAGTTCGCTAAGATAAGCCAATTCGTTATGAACTAGTAACTAATTAGAAGTTTGATAAATGACAAGAACAGTCCCTGGACTTAGAAAAGAATGAAATAATTACACAATAACCCTTGGACTTTGATATTATATGAAAGATACCTTTAATGTTTAACGAGTAATGATTAATTAACCGGTAATAATCCAATGAAGTAAAACCGGCTTAGATACATGAGATTAAGTTAGTAAATGATTAGAAAATCTAGATCCGTATTTAATGTATGAAACAATATTACAGTTAGTCGTGCACAACTCAAGAAAGGATTAACTATAAACGGTGAACGAAATCGCGTTCAGGTGAGTTTCTAGCCTCACTTCCTTGTTATGTTTTCGGGGCTGTGTGCATACTCGATGTGATAGTTAATACACTTACTTTAAGTGGTAAGTGTATGCCCTGTATGATTTATGTATGATGATTGCTTGACGGTGCGTGAACGATCTTCGGATATTGCATGAACCGTCAGGTGATATGTATGATGTATGAATGATGTATGTATCAATATATATGATTTATGAATAATGTATGTAAGATATGTTGATGGTACGTGAACGCTCTCCAGAGATTGCACGTATTGTCAAGGAAAGCATGTAAGAACAGGTATGGTACAGTTGCACGAAATAAAGGGACCATACCCTAATAATATCTGTGAGGATAAGGACCAGACCCTAATAATATCTGTGAGGATAGGGACCAGACCATAATAATATATGTGAGGATAGGGACCAGACACTTATAATATCTGTGATGTTGGGGACCAGACCCTTATAACATCAGTGAAGTTATAGGGCGGAAGGCTCTTCATATAGTATGGATAGTTATGCAAGTAAAATGAAGTATGAATAATGTACACACCTTCGGGCACCTGTGCAAGTATGTGAGAAGATTGTATGTCGTATAATTAACTAGAACTCACTCAGCGTAGCTGAGTTTTAGTATGCACGCAGGTGATTAGATTGAAGTATCTTGCATAAGGGGAAGCACATGGCATGAACTTGAAGAAGCTGGCATCTCAAGAAATGTTATGTTATATTAAAGATAATATTTTATGTTTAAATGTTTTGAATGCCTATTAAGAAAAGAAAGGATGGTTATGTAATATAATGGTTTGAATGTTTAATATTCTGCGAATGTTTTATTAACTCTGATATTATGAACTGTGTTTATGAGTAAATCCAACGACCAAATGTAGGGCACCGGAGACGGGGCGTTACATCAGGTAATTTGATTCAAGTATCATGGTCGTTTTAATCCATTAATCGAAAGCCGTAATGTAATTTTAACTAACAATAACCAGTTTTACGGATTGATGATTCTAGGGTTTATTATCAATTTTGGGTTTTAACAGTTATAATATTTAAGGATTTGTTTTCAATATTTAACCAGCGGACATGGTAGCAGTTGGGTGGGTGTGTGTGTGTTAAATCTTGAGCCGTCCTTTCATGCGGGTTCGAGTCTCGGCTATGACCAGTTTTGTTCCTTTTTTAGTTCTTAATTGTTTTAATTGAGTTAAGGATTTATAAATTAGTTATAATTAATATTATTTATAAAATAAGTGTTATTTTATTAAATCAACATTGTGAAATTGTCGTTTCTTAGTAATTAATCTCGCATACTAGTTATATATATATAGAAGGGTTGAAGTAAAAAACAATTGTTTTATGTGAAGTGTGAGAAGACTTTAAAATAAACTACACCACCTAAATAGGACACTATACCATGTAAATAGTAAACTATACATGTTTTTGAAACTATTAATATCAACCATTAGATCCTAGATCCAAGGGTCTACATCTATTCTTATTCTTCTCACAAAACTATTGTTTTTTACGTTAACCCTACCCATATACAAAAGGGTTCAAATAAGAATAAGAAGTTTCCTAGGAATGGTAAGAACCAAAAATATTTTTACATTTGGCATTACAAATTATGGTGAAAATAATTTTAAACGATAATATTAATTTTTCAATAATAATTTTATAAATATTAAAGATAACAATTTTAATAAATAAATGTTAAACGATAATATTATATTTTCAATAATAATAACGATAGTAATTGTTTGTTCAATCAATAATATTATAATCCCAAACATAACTCAAATCAATGAATTCCTAATTTCATTATACGTGTTATTCTATTTATAATTAACCTATACTATTATATTATTTAACTAGGACTCTTTGTCGGTGAATCCTGAACGGGTTTAACTGCTCACAATCTTACATCCTCACTTTTGTATTGTTCTCTTTTTCAGATGAGTAACTCATTCCCTTTTTTACTCATTTCTAAATCTTTTTGGGGACATATGCGTATCGTACAGTATTTATCGATTATATATTATTCTCACTTGTGCATCATCGATCCTTGTGTGTATATCAATTACTTGCTTAACTTTCTATTTGTTTACTTTCTTACTTGAATGCATTCGGAGAGGTCCAACATATTCACACAATTAGTATGATCACAAAACTTTCGTAGTAGCCATCGTCCAGTTCATCTGGCCACGTATCTACCGACACCCTTACTTGCTTATTAGGTTTAATTGGTTATCTCATAATGGATGGTTTGGTTCTTTTATATTATATTTTAATCAATTAACTGATGTTTTACTCACTCAACCTAGTGTTGACAAAATATATCTATTTTATACGTATATGCATGTTTTAGATTGGTTTGATTGCAAACTTGGTGAAGAACACTTAGTGAAGACTTTTAGAATTAAAATACATACATGACTGTCTGATTTTATTTTGTAATTTCTTTGTACTTGATGTACTTGTAAGTTATTATTTGTTAAATTAAATAAATAGATATTGTCACCTTTAATATTGTATGATAGTACCTTGTGAGCTGTGAACAAAAAGCTCGCGCCCCGACATTTTTGCCTTAGGTTGGGGTGTGACAGATTGGTATCAGAGCTGAAGGTTTAAGATAGCTCGTTAGTGGTGCCCGAGAAACAGGCTTATGATTCCATATGTGCTTATTTTTTTACCTTATGTTCTTGTTTATGTGTTTAAAGATTACGTAATTAATTGCTAGATTAGGTGCTTATTTATTTGTTGAATTATTTGTTTATTTTTATTTTCATGCACACACAACTCCGAAGCTATGCATCACTCTCAAAAAAAATTTATTACTCCGAGACTATGTCTCATTCTCAAAATATTTTTATAAGTCCGAGACTACGCCTCAATCTCAAAATGTTTTATTTAAATTTATTAGATTGCCTTTTATTGTCGGAAATTTCCTCAAGAATTCCCTAAGTTTTGTTTTCGATCTTTTTCCCCATAAAGTTATGGAGTGTGATAAGATTCCTCTCCAAAGTGGAAAGTGTCACACGACTAACAATTTAGGTGGTTAACGTAATCGGCTATACGGTTACATTTTTTAATTGTGTTTTACTGCTTTAAAAATGTCTAGTCGGGTGGAAAACCCATGGGACACCATGGACACGCCAACTGTACATTTGCACAATTCGTTATATTTGCGATATTTTGTTGGAACACTATCATCCGTGGTGATACACGAGATGTTTCAACTACTTATGCTTGAGTTCATTTATTCGTTACTTCGTTTGATCGGTTAAATCACCATGTAACGCTCATGGGCCGAAAAACTCAAATGATTCTTTAATTCGTTAATTAATTTGGGTCACTCAAATTGCCTTGTAACGCTCATGGGAGGCTAACTCACACATTTGTTTTGGTTTTGGTATGCTAATAAGTTGGGAAAACAAAATGCCATGGAAATCTCATGGGAAACTCAACACATCGAAGAACATTCATTATTTGTTTATTTGATTTTATACGAAATGATATATGATTTGATTTAATTATTCATTTATTCAATTAATTACTTGTTAAATCACTTTTGAATCAAGATTTATTGATTCGATCTATTCATACACTCAAAACATTTTTATTCTCTTGATCGGATACAAATACATCATTCATCAAAACTCGGTTATCACAAGCCAATAAAAACAATTGACACCCGAATTGGTTTTCACCTATTCATCTTACCGCGTTATCATATTATCAAAATATCAAGAAATTAAAATAATATTATTGCACAATTTAATAATCTAATGACTCTTTTATACTCATGGTATCATATACATAAACTATTAAACATATTCTAAGTATTCAACCTCAAATTTTAATTTGTTAAAACATATCAAACTTTAGTAAAACTCATTCATTAATCAAACTAACTCATTGATTATCAATTTAGATTATAACTTATTATTAAGTTATGAATAAACACTAGCTTAACATATTTCAAATTCATTTTTCTTAATAGTTCATATGAAGTTTACACAACTCATCAATGATTTTTTTGAAAATCACGTCGTTATTAATCATAGTATGTTTTAAGCAAGAAATCCTTGTAAACAAAATTTATCAATTGTTTTCTATAATTGTTGTATGGTCACTTATATAGTAACTTCAATTCAAAACATTAAAAATAATCAACTCAATCTTGTTCACTAAACTAACTGTTGGTAATGTTGATTCATTTACCCTTACTCATTCTCATAACAACAACAATAACAAACGCAAGTCTAAACATCAACTATATGCTATTAATCAAATTAACAATCAATCTCAACAAAATCATAGTGTCTCAAATAAGAAACTTTACGTTAAAATTCACTCGTTATGCATCACTTGCCGCTACCACTATTCAATTCAATCCTGATCATATCGTTTTGTACCCAATGTAATCGTTCGGTTATCTTGTTAATACATGCCACGTACGACAAGACGTTCCACAACGGTCTATGCCATCTAATTCTAAAACTCATGCTACGAAGTTTGCTCAAATATTATACCCGACTACCTGTAATTGCTACAACTATGGAAATCCTAAGCACCTACGCCATGTGTGTTCCCGATTTAATCATGTTCATCAAGCACAAAATTACCAAACTTATTCTATTAAACCCTACTTTGCAACCTAATCAAAATATTTCAATTAAATCAACTTCAACTATTCAAATTTTTATGTATCTAATTAATCAAGTTATTTAAATCGGATAAATCAAATCAATCATAGCTAAGTTTATCAAATAAGATGTTTTTGTCATGGTTATCTAAACATATTTTATCTTTCTTAATCGTAAATTATAACAAACCTTTATTCGTTTTTTTGATTTAAACAATTTTAATTCTAATAATTTATTAATTTTAAGTGATTATGCTCATACAATAAAATCAATGTTTCAAAGACAACTGTTTGCAATACTATACTTTCAAAAAATGTTTTCGAAAAATTAATATTTTATTAAAACAACTCAAAAAAATTCAATTCACTTTTACCAATATTTTACACAATGACTATCAAATATTTATAACCAAAGCATAATAAGATTCTTGTTTTCTCTAAAAATCATGTCTTTAAAATGTTTTGTAACCCACACGATGGGACAAGTTATGCGGACCATTCGACGATCTAAGTAATTACGGGTCGACACATAATTACCAAATTCCTCTCATGAAAATCATAATCCGAATAATTGTATCTCATAATATAGAATCGTAAGTAGTGGAAATAATGGTACAAATGTAAATATGATAAGGACATGGTGGATACGCTGTTGGTACATCCTATATATAAGTGCCCTTATCGGATTTTCATTTGTAGCGTTGCTTCAACTATTCAAAGTTCTGTATTATGATTAGTTTTAAATCATATTTAAACTTTTTTACTTTTCTTAAAATTTAATGGGGTTAGTGTAGTATTCTTTAATTTCGAGACGAAATTCCCTAAAGTAGGGGAGACAGTAACAACTCTGGTTTTCGTTTAATTTATTTATACCAAATATTCGACCCGTTTTCGTTTTCATAAATTAATCAATAAAATATTATATTACTTAAATATATATATATTATTTTTATTCTTTTAACTTTGATGTATATACATTTTTTCACCCAAAACTATAACTTAAGCTCTTTTTGTATCAACATAATAACTCCAGGGACCTATCTGCAACATTAATTAAATATTATAATATCATATTCAAAACCCAAACTCATATAACATAAACCCGTTTATAATCAACCCCGTAACCCGAATGTTGCTTGATCCTCAACTTTCGTAATTTTAATCAAAATTGATTTTATCAAATCGTTTATATGATAAAAAAACCTAAACTGACATCGTAATTAAGGAATAAAATCAATTCGATATATCTTGAAAATATTAAAATGAACTTTCCTAAACAATATAGCAATATACCATTATACGATCATCAAAACACAATTAACCTGGGCTGCATCATATATGTGAGATCGCAAACCAGACCCCATAATTAATTTTATTATCAAAGCCTGCAGACATCCTTTCTTGTTAGCATTTCTGGTCGTTTTAATCCATTAATCGAAAGCCCTAATGTAATTCAAACTAACAATAACCAGTTTTATGGATTGATGATTCTAGGGTTTATTATCAATTTGGGGTTTTAACAGTTATGATATTTAAGGATTTATTTTCAATATTTAACCAACTGATATGGTAGCAGTTGGGTGTGTGTGTGTGCGCTAAATCTTGAGCCGGCCTTTCACGCGAGTTCGAGTCTCGGCTATGGCCGGTTTTGTTCCTTTTTTAGTTTTTAATGTTTTAATTTAATTAAGGACTTATAACTTACTTATAATTAATATTATTTATCAAATAAGTGTTAATTTATTAAACCAACATCCTTAAACTGTCGTTTCTCCGTAATTAATCTATCATACTCATTATATATATATATATATATTATAAGTATAAATTCATAGTAAACGAACACTATTTTATTAAAACTCGACATCATTATTGATGTTTCTCGTCGTTGAACGTCTCTACGAAATTCTTATATATATATATATATATATATATATATATATATATATATATATGGTGTGTGTGTGCTTGTTTTATATCAAGAACATAATAAACGCGCTAAACGTGTTAACTATATCTTTACCATTAAATTTCGTTAAAGATCCAAGATAAATATTTATTAAATATTATTATGTGTATTACTACATATTATAATTAATTATTTAGATACTTATATATTTGTATTTTATTTATTTGAATAATTATAGGTATATTTATATTAAAATTAGTTATTTAAATTATTAATTGATAGTTTTTATTATATATTTATCACAACAAGTAAACATGGGTAATTTTATAAGTATTAAAAATAATGTTTTAAAAAACAAACGTTAAACGATAATATTAATTTTTACAATAATCATAACGATTGAAATTGTTCGTTCAATCAATAATATTATAATCCCATCAAATCATTGAAATCCTAAATTCCTTATACGTGTTATCCCATTTATAATTAACGCCTAATATTATATTATTTAACTTGGTATCTTTGTCGGTGAATCCCGAAGGGGTTTAACTGCTCACATTCTCACATGCTCACTTATGTATTGTTCTCCTAACCAAGTGAGTAACTCATTCATCTTTTTACTCATTTTTAAATATTTTTGGGGGCATATGCGTATCGTAAAATATTTATCTATTATCTATTATTCTCACTAGTGCACCATCGATCCTTGTGTGTATATCAACTACTTGCTTAACTTGCTATTTGTTCACTTGCTTAGTTGAATGCATTCAGAGAGGTCTAACATATTCACATTATTAGTATGATCATACGACTATCGTAGAAGCCATCGTCCAGTTCATCTGGCCTCGTGTATACCGACACCCTTACTTGCTTATTAGCTTTAATTGATTATCTCACAAGGTTTGGTTCTTTTATAATATATTGTAATCAATTAACTGATGTTTTATTCACTCAACCTAGTGTTGACAAAATATATCTATTTTATACGCATATGTAGGTTTTAGATTGGATTGATTGCAAACTTGGTGAAGACTTTTAGAATTAAAAGACAAACAAGACTGTCTGATTCTATTTTGTAATTTCTTTGTACTTGATGTACTTGTAATTTATTTGTTGTTAAATTAAATAAATAGATATGGTTCCCTTTAATATTGTATTATAGTTCCTTGTGAGTTGTGAACCAAAGGTCGCGCCCCGACATTTTCGCTTTAGGTTGGGGTGTGACACCCAGATCATTAGACATTAGAAATACATATTATATGCAACCGAGTTAGGGTTCATCTAGAGAATCACAAGTTTAATTATTGATTGGGACTTGTTTATTGTCTATTTGGTTTAATTATTTTGTAATGGACATTTATAAGCTATAGATTTGTCTCAAATTAAAAAATTATATATATATATATATATATATATATATATATATATATATATATATATATATATATATATATATATATATATAGGGAAATGATCAAGAGAGAACTCCTCAGAGTGAGAAATAAAGAAGTAATAAAAAATATTTTTAAATTTAATTAAAAAAATATTTTTAAATTTTTTTTCTTTCATACTTCTTATATGTTGTTATTCTTTACCACAAAAAATATATAACAATAAAAAAAATAAAAAAAGTTAAAAACAAAAACTCGTTGAAATGCATATATGCAACACGTCAACTTTTTTTATAATTCATATGTGCAATAGTGTGTATTTTGATATGGGAAATAGTGTTGAAAATATGTAATTGTTTGTATTATATATTTGCAACAGTGTTATATTATATTCAAAAATAAAAAAATTGATATAGTGCATAAGTGCATTAGTGTTGTATTACGTATATGCATTAGTGTGCATTGCATACAATAAATAGTGTTGTATTTGTATATATTCAATATTGTGAATTGTATAATGCAATTATTTTGTATTATATGCAATAAAACACTATTGTATATATAAAATACACATTGTTGCATATATACACTACATCGACAGTTTTTTTTGTTATTTTTAAAGAACATATCAACTTGTTAGAAGTAGAAAACAAAAAGAAATAAAAAAATATATATTTTATTTAAAAAAGTTATAAACAATTTTTTATTAGTTCTCTAGTTCTCTCTTTAAGATGATTTCTCTCTAGATCCAACCCTTATATATATATATATAAAATATAATATAATATAGATAAAGGATATGTTGGGATAAGAATATGACATAGGAAGATTGAAATCTTATCAACTTCCTTAGTAAATGGCTAAGTATGGAAACCGAGCAAACTTAGGCCTTGAGAGAGCCTAAACTTATTCAAGCAATGTATTTTGCTTTACGAGCAATGTTATCTTCTTGAAGTCTTAATTGTTAGTTCGAGCAAACTACACTTCAACAAGCAAGGTTGTTCTTCAGGTAAAGCAAGGTTGGTTTCAGAGCAAACCCTTGACTAAACCAAGCTAAAACCAAGTATTTTGGTGGATCGAGAAAGGTTTATTAATAAACAGTACCCAAGAAAACTTTAAGGAATTTGTTGGAGAAATTACTCTAAGGTCTTCTAAACGAGCAAGGTTCAACCTCGAGCAAGCTACAGTGTCACCAGCACACTTGAACTTATTCAAATAAGTTAAGTAACAAAAGGTTGAAGGGATCCAAGAAGAACAAGTTTGCTCGTAGGATATATATCGAGAAAAGTTTGATATTATCAAGAAGATTGAATTCCGCTTGAAGGATATTTTCTACGAAAAATATCCTAAGTAAAGATTACTCGAAGAACTGTTCCAAGCAAACTTGTAGTTACCATGTTTGCTCGACAAGGACAAAAGCTTACAAGATTACTCGAAGACATGTTTACACTTGTATTATTTAATATGTTTTAATATGTTAAGAATCAATCATTAGGGTTTCTAAAAGGTGTCAGGGGATAGCTATTTAAGAAAAGTTTAGGGAACGCCTATGATAACAGACATAGAGCGAATATTGTGATTTGACGACTATCTCTTTCCAGAAAATAATATCTTTGTACGGAAAAGCTGCCACAAATACAAGCATTCACCTAGAAACCCTAATCGATTTTCATTGTATCTTTCACAATATAAATGAAAATATTTTGAGTTACTTTGTGTGTTTGGTACATTTCTGTCTATTAAGAAATATTCATTGATTCTTCACAAAAGCAAACCTCATAACCGTCTTGTCAACACGTTTGTGTTGGTTACGAGATTGATTATTGTGTATTTGAGTGAGTGTATTTGACAAGTGGTATCAGAGCTATGTCTCTACATTTGTGAAGAATTATTGTTGATTTGTTGCTGAATATTGATGATTTTGAAGATGAAGAATGACGTCAACTGACAACTGTTCCATTGATCTGTGAAGTCAGTTGCCCTATTTTTCATTTTCTCAAATCTACTGTTTTTATTGAGGTTTAAAAGTTCTCTTTACTCATATTTACTTATATTTATTTCATTTTTTAGTCTAGATCTTGGTATTATCCATCCAGATTCTTCAGATCTGAGGATTTAATCCACATATCTGATCTTTTTTCAAAAGTTTGTCAAAGTTTAAGTAATTTTTTATTTCTAAAACCTTTTCAAAATACCAAAAACATGCTTGGAGTAATGGATGAACAAGAAGTGTCAACTAACAAAATCCCGAGATTGTTAGGACAAGAAAACTGCATTAAGTGGAAGGTGTTGTTTGAAGCAGTTGTGTGCTACAACAATGTTGACATGTGGAATTCAATTAAGAATGGACCATATGTTCCTGATGGCACGACAAACAATCAAACCGTGGAAAGACAAATGAAAAGGAAAGATGATAGCGCACTGTCTATGCTGAAACTTGGTCTGTCTTGGGAGATTTTGATTAGTGTGGCTCATCACACTACTGCAAAGGCTATGTTCGATGCCATTGTGGAGATGTTTGAAGGAAATATTGAACTAAAAGATATCAAGAAAGAAAGATTGAAGCAACAGCTGGATGGATTCAAGTTTAAGGAAGTAGAAAGGTTGAAATCTATTTTACAGAGGTTTGTTGCCATTGTCAATGAAATCAGAACCAGTGACCTTGTAACAACATATTTTGATCTAAACAAGAAGCTGTTATCATCTTTGTTTGGAGAATGGTACACTGCAAGCAAGTTCATCAAGGAAAAAACTAATTTCCCAACTTTCAAGCTTGATGATGTTATCTGCTTTTTGCAAGCTGCTAAGCATGAAATGATTGAAAATCATATGATCAAGGAAGACAAGCCAAGATTCCAAGTGGCAAATTCTCTAATTGCATCTATGGGGAATCTGTCAACAAAGAACCAACAACAAATTCCTATAATTGAAGAACCAACTGAGTATGGTGTTGAAATCCAAAGAGTCTTTGTTGTTGGTCAGTCAAGAAATCAAGGTGGATAGTCAAGATTCAATGTTCAATTGATAGATGATAGTGATACATCATCAATGGCCAGTGGACAAGCACCCTATATTTCTGGAAATGTGAATCACGGAAATGATTATCAAGCTCTCTTCTCTATGTTTACTGAGTCTTACAATGCATTTGTGGCCATGAATCTAATTCACACAAGTGTAGTGCAAGATGACCTTGAACAGATTGATGCTGATGAATTGGAAGACATGGAGCTTAAGTGGCAAGCTGCAATGTTAGTTGGGAGGAGTAAAAGGCTGTGAAATAGAACTGGTAGGTCTTTGGTTTCAAGACCAAATGATAGGATTGGATTTGATAAATCCAAGGCTATTTGCTACAATTGTAAATTACAATGTCATTTTGCAAGAGAATGTAATCAGCCAAGGCAATTTTAGAATAATAACCAACAAAGAAATCATTTCCAATATCAAAATCAGAATCAAGCCCAACCAAGACAGTACAACAAATGTCAACAACAAAATCATCAACAAGTGATCCCACAACCACAAACTTAAGGTAAGATCGCACAAACTTAAGTAAACATACTGTTTGATAAAACGATTTGATTTATAAAAGAAATCTAGGGTTTCAGTATCTGGATTTATCGCAGGGTTCGTTTCCGTTTTCATACGGGTTTTATCATACAAAACGTGTACAATCCACCCGAACTGTCCGGAAATCTTGTAGAAAGTTTGTTTTTATCATATATATATAAAAAAATTATATTTGACCACTTTTGAGATTTTGACATATCAGTCAGTTCGTTAAACACAAAACTGCCGGTTTTGTTAAAACATTTATAATTTAATTCGTTAAATTATCATAACTATTTAAAAAATTATATATAAATTATGAGAATTTTTATAAAAATAAATTAAAATCTGTAGAAATTTATAAAAATAATTTCAGAATTTTTTTACATAATTATTTATTTATAAAAATTCATTTTATGTGTTATAATTAACCGATAAATAACCCGTTTATATCAAAAGCCATTCAAAAAATCCAAAATTTTTCTATGTGGTCATAGCACCATATAATAACCCCTGTAATATTTCCATAACCTAATTCTTTGGCCAAAAAACCATTTTGCGCATGTTTCGGCTGTTAGAACCCGATTAAAACAAAAATGAAAAAACTATACTTAAACATCTACAAATGATTCAAATTTTAATAGTGATCTTAGCATCACATATCTGAGTTCCAAACAAAATTTAATAATTTATAAAGAATTTTAGCTATATTTCATAATAAAACTCTTATTAAACGGTAATAAATTCGCCAAATATTCTCCATTTATCGAAAAATTACCAAATTTGAACAGGAACTCAATTATATGATTCCTAATGTTCTTGAAAAGTTTCAAAAACTAAAAAAAAGCACGTCACAACCGAAGCACAAACGGACCCTAAACGATTAAACCGGTAATATCTTGTCGTTTTTTCGATCGGTTAAGCTTTCAGTTCGAGTTTTCGGGTCCTTGGTCACAAGGTCACTGTATCTACATATCATATAACACAAAACCAAACATAAATCATCTATCATCAAGCCTTATTAATTAGGGTTTTGGTAATGTTTCAAACCGAACTTTTAAACCAAAAAAAACATTATATCAACGTTCTAATCCGTGTTTTTGGTCAAAAATCTATATAGTTCTGGTTTTTAAACATGTTTAGGATCAAAACATGATTTTATTTCATTTTAATAGGTTTTGGATGGTTAAACATGATTATCTATAATTAAAACATAATTCTATGAATTAAACTAGTTAAAAACAAGTTTAAAACTCAAGAATTTGAAGCTTACTAGCGTATTTCTTTTCTGGAACTTGAAGAACCTCAGCTGGTTGATTTGTTATTTGGTTTAAAATGTGGACACATCATGGAGGAAACAAGATTCCCCATTATTTGAGGCCACAAAAAGGGATGGGCCCATGGGCCTCTCTTTAGCCCGTTAGTGCCTCGTTTTACGTGCCAAGGTTCGGTGTTGATCCAAAATTTAGTTCGGGTTGGTTTTTCGCAAGAAATATAGTTCGGGTGCGAAAAACAACGTGAAAACGAGTATTTTTCCACTCATTTTTACAAAATTATAAAAACATTTTAAATTTCTATAAAAACCCAAAATATTTTCATGGATTGCTTAAAACATAACATATAAGTGTTTTATAAATCTTTTTGGCTTGACGGATGCTACAATGCTTGTTTGGATGTTAACGATTGCGTTTAAACTCATAGCGTATCGATAAACGAAACCTTTTTCGTTTAAATGATTGTATATGTACTGGGTCTTAATATCAATATGTTAGCCATTATAATATATATATTTATATATAACACATAAATGACCCCTCGGTATACATACGAGTCATAATCAGTATCAGTCAGTTACTCTTTTAATCACTACGAATTAGCCGATTTATCGTTTACTCGCTACGTATTGAATAGGTTGTACCTCGTTTTGTCACGAATGTCACATTATCCTCCCTTAAAGAAATTTCGTCCTCAAAATTTGGTGTGTCAACGGTTTTCTTTTTAGGAAATAAGTGTGGGTATTTCTTTCGGAATTCATCCTTTCGTTCCCAAGTAAATTCGGGTCCTCGTTGTGAGTTCCACCGAATTTTTACCAATGAAATTTTATCGTTTCGTAACTGTTTGATTTTCCCGTCCACGTTTTCTACTGGTTCCTCTACAAAGTTTGGCTTTTCATTTACCTGAACATCTTCCAGTGGTACTCCTTGTCGAGATACAATTTCATCAATGTAAATTTGGGCGAGTTTTTCGGTAGTGTAGTTGTTACGGATCGGAATGAAGTGTGTGGATTTGGTTAATTGGTCTACAATTACCCAAATGGCATTGTGCCCTCGGGAGGTTTTGGGAAGGTGCGCTACGAAGTCCATGGTAATTTGTTCCCATTTCCATTGTGGGATTTTGGGTTGTTGTAACAACCCCGAAGGCTTTTGGTATTCATTTTTAACCCGTGCACAAGTTACGAATTTACTTACATACAAAGCTATATCCTTCTTCATACTAGGCCACCAGTAAAATTCCTTAATCATTTTTATACATCTTATCAGTACCTAGATGAATTGAATATTTGGATTTGTGTGGTTCATCAAGAATCAATTCTCGAAGATAATGAAGATTCGGAATCCATACTCGATTTTTGAAGTAATATATTTCATCAATTTTCTTCTAAAAATTCTTTTCATTCCCGTACAATTCTTCCTTCTCTAATTGATCTTCTTTTAAGGCTTTGTCTTGTGCAATACGAATTTGTTCTATGAGGCTACTCTGGACAATCATTCCCAGTGCCCGTACTCTTAGGGGCCTAATTCATTCCTTCCGACTTCATGCATCTGCTACTATATTGGCCTTACCCGGATGGTACTTAATTTCACAATCGTAGTCATTTAACAATTCCACCCATCTTCTTTGCCTCATGTTCAACTCTTTCTGGTCAAATATGTGTTGTAGGGTTTTGTGATCTGTGTAAATTGTACATTTGGTGTCGTACAAGTAGGTCTCCATATTTTCAATGCAATGATAACTGCTCCTAATTTCAAGTCACGAGTTGTATAATTCTTCCCATGTACTTTTAATTGTCTGGACACATACGCTATTACTTTCTTTCGTTGCATCAGTACGCATCTTAAATCTATACCAGACGCGTCACAATAGACTACCAAGTCATCAGTTCCATTTGGAAGACTTAATATTGAAGCTTCACATAACTTTTGTTTTAACGTTTGGAAGGCCATTTGTTGTTCTTCTCCTCGGTCATACGTTCGATCATTTTGAGTTAGGTGGGTTAAATGTTGGGCAATACTTGAAAAGTTTTCAATAAATCGTCGGTAATACTCGGCTAATCCCAAAAATTGGTGAATTTCTTTCGGTGATTTAGCTACTTGCCAATTTTTAATAGCTTCAATTTTACTGGGGTCTACTTGAATTCCTTGTTGATTCACAATGTGTCCTAAAAATGTACTTCTTATAACCAGAATTCACATTTGGACAACATGGTTTATAATATTTCTTGCCTCAATAATTCCTAAATTACTCGTAGATGTTGTTTGTCTTCCTCCTTACTTTTCAAATATATAAAGATGTCATCGATAAACACTATCACGAATATTTCAAGGTAGAGTTTTCAAACTCGGTTCATGAGATCCATAAATACTGCAGGCGCATTGGTTATTCCAAATGGCATAACCAAGAATTCATAGTGACCGTACCAAGTTCGAAAGGCTGTTTTGGGGATATCTTCTTCTTGAATTCTTGCTTGATGATAACTAGATCTGAAAAAAATTTTCAAAAAGTACTTTGCTCCTTGAAGCTAGTCAAACAAGTCACCGATTCGAGGTAATGGTGTAACATCCCGTTTTTCTCGTTTCGGTTAATAAAATGAAAATATGAGTTATTATGAGTCGGGCTAGTGTTGGGTTAAATGGATATGGGTTATGGACATGGATTAAGAAGGAAAGAAAAAAAGACCATGGGATTAAGCCCATGATCCATAATATATAAACCTTAATTACCAATTAATCCATTCATTCACACAAATTCCATACACCACCCAAAACACACACTTAAGCTCTCTCTCTCTCTCTCTCTCTCTCTCTCTCTCTCTATTTTTCTCTCTTTTCTCTAGCCGAACCAAGAAGGAAAACCGATCCCGATCCAAGGTATTGATAATATGATAGTGTATGAAATCAAACCCGTTAGACTTAGTTGCGAAATGATGAGCCGACACCTTTAAACCGTTAAAGTCACGAGATCCAGGCGGAATCGGGTATGAACCGAGCAAAAGATGAGCATAGGGATCACCCTAGCTCAAATCTAGATCGAACGGGACGAAAAACGGTGAAAACGGTGGTGAAATAAGCGAGATCTCGCTTTTCCGGCGAGATCCCGATTTTCCGGCGATGACGGCGCCGGAGATATGCGTACGAGGTAAGGATGTCAGAGAATGTTCTCTGACATTATGACCTAACCCTAATTCGTTAGCGGGGGGCTAACGAAGGGGCCTTAGTTCGTTAGCCGGGAGATGACAAACTAACCTTAATTCGTTATGTTAATTCGTTAAGGAGTGAATGACGAACTAACCCGAATTCGTTAAGTAGTTCGTTAAGGGAGAACTGACGAATGAGCCCCTAGTTCGTTAAAGGTTCAGTTCTCTAAGAAATTCAATTTGTTAACCAAACCTTACGAATGAGGTCCAATTCGTTAAAAAGGACCAGTTCGTCATAAGGTCCAATTCGTTACAAGGACCAGTTCATTATAATAGTCAATTCGTTAAGAACTGAGTAATGAACTTGATTTTTAATGAAATGACAGAATAGTCCCTGGACTTAGAAAAGAATGATATAATTACATATTAGCCCTTGGACTTTGATAATTTATGAAAGATACCTTTAAAGGTTAATGAGTAATGATTAACTAACCGGTAAAGGTTCAATGAAGTATAACTGGCTTAGACGCTTAAGATTATTTAAGTGAACAATAAGGAGAGCTAGAACCGTATTTAATATATGTAACGATTATACAGTTAGTCGTGCACAGCTCAAGAAAGGATAACCATAAACGGTGAACGTAATCACGTTCAGGTGAGTTTCTACCCCAATCCTTGTTATGTTTTCGGGGTTGTGTGCATACTCGATGTGATTAGTTAATACACTTACCTTAAGTGGTAAGTGTATGCCCTACATGATTATGTATAAATGAATGCTTGACGGTGCGTGAACGATCTTAGGATATTGCATGTATCGTCGGATGATAGTTTGAAGAGATGAATGATATGTATATAAAGTATGAATGATTGCTTGTTGGTACGTGAACGATCTTCGGATATTGCATGTACTGTCAAGTTATAATGTTATACATAATGTACCAATGATATGTACGTATGTTATGAATGAATGTAAGATATAGTGTTAGTGCACGGTTTTGCGTCTCGAGTCTTTGTATTTATCTTTAACTTATTGGTCGTTTTAATTAATGTAATAAAATATTATTGTTTTAAGTTAGTTCGTTAAAGTATTAGTCTTGTTCGATAAGGATGTTTAGTGAACTAGAATTAAGTTAGTTTCCTCCTGTTTCGTTAACGATGTTTAACGAATCAGGAGATGGTTCGTTATGTTTATTTATGTAACGAAGTAGTGTCTAGTTCGCTAGGGGATGTTAACGAACTAGACCTATCTTCTATTTATATGTGAACCATGTTCACAATTAATCAAAGTTTTTAGATTTAATTAACAAACCTCTGTCCGATCTCTCTCTCAATCTTCATATTAATATTATTAACATACACATACTAACACTGATAATATAGATACTATAACATATAATCAAACGTAACTATGAGCTAGATCCGTATTTAGGATTAACCGTATTCACACAGATCTGAGATCTGATTGTTGATTAAGGATTGATCCAGGAACAAACAAGTGGTATCAGAGATTTCGGTGCTCTTGATTACGCTTGATTTGACTGATTATAGATATTATTAAGTTGTTTTTGATTTAAATTAGAATACAGTTTGAGTTTGTTTCAATTTGAGTTGGAATTGGTTGAATTTTGGAGTGTTTGGATTAGGTTGGTGATTGTTAAGGTATTAGTAAGGTTCGGATAATTGAAATTGGATATTGGTTGAGTTTTGGATTGGTTTTGTTTGGATCTGAGTTTGGCCGAGAAACAGGGTTTGATTTTTGGTTAAATTGGTTATGGTCGTTTGTGATTTGAGTTCCGAGTACTGTTGATTTGGATTCGCGATTGATTTGTGAGTAATTTGGTAGTTTACTCGTGTGGTTTGGTTACGAATTGAGATAGTATTACAGATCTAGTTTTCTGGGTTCATGTTCTTCATTTCCAGATTTCTGGAAATCTTTCATGAAGATTTGAAGATATGAATATTCAAGTTTGATTCGTTAATCTGAACTTGATTCGTTAACATATTTAATAAATTCGCTGAAGGTTATCATTGATTCGTTTCATCAGTTCGCTACTTAATCCGATTCGTGTCCAACAGATTCGTGTGACACGTGGTTACATTGGGATTTGTGTTATAACAACCTTTTCCACGTGGCATTAGGTGTCAAAGTTTATTACAAACGGTTGTAACAAACTGATTCGCTGTAGGTTGATTCGCTATCAACTGTAGCTTGTTCGTTCTCAAATTCGTTACATGAAACCTTCTAGTTCGCTAAGCTTGCACTTCGTGATTAGATTAGTCAATTCGTTAGTTTTGACTGATTCGTTGACTGATTTGTTGACCATCTGGTTCGTGGTCTGAGTTGATTCCTTAATATTCTAATTCGTTAATCATCTGATTCGCAAAAATCATTTCTTGTTCGTTAACATTAATCTTTACTTCGTTTAGGATTGGTTCGTTGGTTACTGTTCACAGTTCGCTATAACTATTTACAGTTCGTTATATCGTTTACAGATTCGTTATCCAAGTTTAATTTTAATCCTTAAAGTTTCAAACTTTACAAAAATGGCTGGTATGTATGCACTAGCTTCTCAAAACATGTTGATGCAACAAATGTTACAACGGGATACCGATATAGATTCACACTCGAAATGTCCTAGGTTGATGAAATTTAGCGATTTTGCTAAATGGGAACCTCGTTTTCGTGCTCATTTGGGAATCGTTCACCCTGATTGCTCTTATTTCCTAGATGAGGTATATATGGCACCAATGATTGGTGATGACACTACTGGTTTTACTCCCAAAGCTATTTCTCAATATTCAAAAGAAGAGAAGAAAGCATTAGAGATTGAGATAAAGGCTTATTCTACTCTTACTATGGCTTTACCCGAAAATATCTTTCATCAAGTGGGTAGCATAAAGAGATGTGCTTCTTTATTTCAACATCTTCGTATGAGAAGTATGGGAAATACAACTGAGATTAAGAAAATGATGCTTAAGTTTCAATTTTGGAACTTTAATTTGTTTAAAGGAGAAACAGTTGAAGAAATGACTACAAGGTTCAATCACTTAATTGTTGAGATGGACAAAATGAAACTGGAAATTTCTGAGACTGATAAAATTGACACTATTAAGAGTGTGCTACCAAGTTCTTACTCAACATTTCTTATGGTTCTGAAAGAGAATGATTATTTCTTGAATGAAGACTTGACTGCTATGGAATTCTTACAAAAGATTGAGGCGAGAGAATACGATCTTAAATGTCAGAAATCTTCCAAGGAAAGTCAAGATCCTGCTTTCTATGGTGGTAGTATGCCTATAAGTTCAGCTATCTCTCAATTAACTGCATTTCTTACCCAAGCTGCAAGTGAAAAAGAATCAACTATCTTTAATGATCCAAAAGCATGTTTTTACACTGCTGGTAATTCTGGATCATCTGGTGGTTCTGGAAGTTCAACTACTACTAATCCATTTGCTACATCACCTAGTGTTAATATGAAGGAAGCTGAACAAAATTTTGCTTTTCTAACAGCCTTTATGTTTTCATATGAAAACTTGGTTAGTAGTAAGATTGCCACAAGTGATCTAACTGATGAGGATTATGATCAGATTGATCCAGATGATTTGGTAATAATGGATTTAAAGTGGAACATGGCTATGATCGTCCGTAAGGTTAAGAGATTCATGCAAAGAACTGGCAAAGATCTTCCTGCCTTGAATAAGAAACTGAGATTTGACAAGTTGAAAGTGAAGTGCTATAATTGTCAAGAGTTTGGACACTTTTCAAAGGAGTGTGACAAACCGAAGAAAGAGTATACTGGTCCTCGTGGTCAACATCAAAATTCTTCTACACCACGAGGTAGTGATGCTGAAAAGAAACCATCTACTTCTGGGTCACATGCAATGTTAGCTGATGGAAATGATTGGTCACAACGACTGTTGTGTAATGATAATCAAGCTAATTTGGCTATGTTTGGGCAAACAAAAGATTTTCAAGATGCAAGTGGAAGTGAAATGTCTTCTGATAACGATTCTGGATCTGTTTCTGACGACTCTTGTGACAAGCCTCCAACGGTATTTGCTTGCATGGCTAAGATCAATGAGGTTAATCATTCTATCTCTGCTACTTCATCTGTTAAAGTATCATGTGTTGACTGTGATTCTAACAAACCTAAGTTAGAAGCTTTGAAAACTCATAATGATAATCTAGTAAGAGAAATTGCTTCTCTTAAGGATACTTATCGACAATCTCTTGAATCTCAAATGCGATCTCGAGAAAAGATTGAAGCATTGTCGACAAGTAACCACGATCTCAAGGCTGAGTTATCTGTGAAAATGACAATTAATGACCAAAAGTTTCAAGAAATCTTGAAACATTGCTCAAAGATAACCGAGATTGAGAATGAGGTTCTTGAGTTGAAGAACAAATTGGATAAATTTAGAAACTCTTCTTTTCTGTTGAATGAAATTATTGAAATGTCTGGAAAACAATAGGATTCAAAGAAAGACATTGGTTTTGTTGAAATTCCGCCACATTTTCATAATGATTATAAAATTAATCCTTTTGCTAGAAAAGAAGATGATTTGATTGAAAAAGAATCTGTGATTTTTGAAAAATCTAAACCGGTTAAAATTGAAACTATTAAAACCTAAGTTGCTCCTCAAAAACCTCATGTTGAAAGCAAAAAAGTCTTTGTTGAAAATGTTGACATAGTGATTATCGAAGACGTGTTTGAACCTGAGGTAATACACAAGAATAAGAACATCCCAAGTTCTAATCATATTCCTTGCGAGCCTCAAGAATTTGAGGAAGCTGTGTATGGTTCATTCAAGTCTCAAGAGAAAAAGGAAGAAACTGTGAAAACCAAACCAATGAAGGCAAAGAAGTCAGATAAACCAAAGATTTCTGATGAGGACTTGATTCGTTTCATTAATCCTCCTAATTCTAAGCCATCATCTGCTAGAGTTTTCAAGTTGAAAGGAATTGACACAATGTTTATTGAGAAAGAAATTCCAATTAGTATCATCAAAACAGAACTAATTGAGAGTGTATTTCACAATGAAACGTCACAGATTCAAGACCTTGAACGTCTGTATGCTCAAGCAAAAACATCATATTTTTCTGATCCATTGACTAAAGCCAAGCAAGTTTTATCACATGCTAAAAGGATTAAATTTGTAAAGACAACTGGAACAGATACTCTGAAAAAGTTTTCCAAATAGCTCTAATTTAGATTTTTACTTGAAGAAGAAGTCTGAATTATCTGATGAGTTTGCTAAGAGCACGACCAAAAATGTGAGCCATCATCAATCTTCTGCATCATTTGCTCCAACTAATTCTCAACATCATCGTGTGGACATGCGAAGCTGTTTTATTTGCGGTCAACATGGTCATGTAGTGAAAAATTGTAGTCAGAAGAGCTATCAGAATCTTCATCCTTTTATCAAAGACCATTCCAAACCGGTTCCTTTGGTAAAAGAGATTCTGAAACGACCTGTGTTGTATGCTGATGATACTCATATTATGTTCTCTAATGTAAATCCTCGAAAGGTGATTCATGCTAATGAAACTCATGGTCAAGTGAAACCAAAGTTCATTCCAACCGCACCAATATGCAAGAAAGAAAATTCAAATGTGGTTCAAGCAGCTTACTTAAGACGAAAGTCTAAGAAGCCGGTAACTTATTCACAAGTGGATGAACAACAGTTGAATTTTGCTAAATTTAAAATTTCTCAAGAAAACCAAAGATTTGCGATAAAAAGTACACTACGATATTTACTGACAAAGAATGTCTTATCTTGAAACCGGGTTATGTGATTCCCGAGGACATGGTTGTCATGCGATCACCACCATCGAATGATATTTATGTCTTAAATATGATCTTTAAAGTATCCACATCGATCGAAACATGTTTTGTCTTGAAAGCAACCGAGAAAGATTCGATTCTATGGCATCGTAGAATGGGTCACATACATGTTCGAAAGATGAACTATTTAGTGGCTAATGACCTAGTGGAGGGTTTCACTTTGAAGAACTTTACATTATCTGATCACTGCATTGCATGCAAAAAGGGTAAGCAGAAGAAGAAGTCACATCGTTCTAAGTTATTAAACTCCATTAATACTCCTCTTGAACGACTTCATATGGATATGTTTGGTCCTGTGAATCGTACGAGTATTTCTGGGGATTGGTATTGTCTTGTGGTGACTGATGATTATTCAAGATATTCATGGGTGTTATTTATGAGTTCGGAAGATCAAACACCGGTTTTGGTACAAAACCTTATCACCAAGATCGAATCACTATACCAACAAAAGGTGAGGAGAATCCGAAGTGATAATGGTACTGAATTCAAAAACACTGTTTTAGATTTCTTTTGTGTTCAAAAAGGAATTCATCGAGAATACAGTGCACCTTATTAAGCTCAACAAAACGGTGTTGCTGAACGAAAGAATCGAACCTTGATTGAAGCTGCACGAACTATGCTCGATGATTCTAAGCTTCCCGTCCAATTCTTGAATGAGGCGGTGAATACAGCTTGCTATACGCTTAATCGGGATCTAATTGTTAAACGACTCAAGAAGACAAGTTATGAGTTGTTGAATAATCGAAAACCTAACTTAAAGTACCTGGAACATTTTGGGTGTCCATGTACAATGTCGAAGAAAGATGCGGGTAAATTTGAAGAAAAAGCTGTCAAATGGTATTTCTTGGGATATGCATCTCCAAAGAATAGGGTATTTAACTTCACGTCTGGTTGTGTTGAGGAATGGTTCCATGTGGACTGTCAAAAGTACACAACTCCTCCTCAAGGGAAAGGTCCCGACTGGATGTTTGACTATGATAGTTTATTTAATTCATTTACTCCATCGACTGAACACATAGACGAAGATCTGGTTCGAGCATACTTTGAAGATCAATTGGCCATTCTAAGATTTTCAAGTTCTAATGATGTTGAAGCTCCATCTATAGCTCTGACTAAGGAACCTTATGTTGCTTCTCCAGCTGCTTTTGATAATGTATCTACTTCTTCTGATGATGAGCAAGTTAATGATCAAGTTATTGAACTTGATAGTGATGTTTCATCTCCTGAGCTTGGTGAACATTACACTAACTTATTTGATAATGTTGTTGTTCCTGAGAATCCTACTCTTCGGATTCATGGTTATCATCCACAGGAAAACATCATTGGAGAACTTGATGTGGGCGTTCGTATACGTCATCAAGTTGCTTCGTCAAGTGATAATAATGTATTGTGTGCATATGCTGATTTACATTCATCGGGAATTGTAAATGTTGCAAAATTCACTTGCTTTCTATCTCAAGTTGACCCAACGACGGCTCGTAAGGCACTTGAAGATCCTTCTTGGGTAGAAGCTATGCAAGAAGAATTACAGCAATTTGCACGTTTGGGTGTTTGGGACTTAATCGACAAACCTTCTAGAGTCAAGAAAGCTATTCCGACTAAGTGGGTATTTAAATATAAGAAAGACGATCGAGGGGTGATTGTTAGAAACAAAGCACGCCAAGTGGTGCAAGGTTTTCATCAGCAAGAGGGTGTTGATTACACAGAAATATATGCTCCATTTGTAAGATTAGAGTCAATTCGAATCTTCCTGGCATATGTTGCTTATAAGAATATCAAGGTCTATCAAATGGATGTTAAAAGTGATTTTCTCAATGGTGAACTACACAAGGAAGTGTTTGTTTTACAGCCTCCTGGTTTTGAAGATCTGGATTATCCGGACCGAGTTTACCGATTAAACAAGGCTCTGTATGGTCTACATCAAGCCCCGAGAGCTTGGTATGGCACGCTCGCCGACAATCTAACTGATAACGGCTTCAAACGAGGGACTGTCGATTGCACTTTATTTCACAAAACTATTGGTGATGATCTTCTCCTAGTTCAGATTTATGTCGACGACATTATTTATGGGTCTACAAACGATACGTTGTGTAAGGAGTTCGAGAAGTCCATGCAAACAGAGTTCAAGATGAGCGCGATGGGAGAGATGAATTTCTTCTTAGGGTTGCAAGTTCACCAGTCTGCTAACAGAATCTTTATTCATCAGACAAAGTATGTGAACGATGTTTTGAGCCGATTCAAGATATCTGCCGGAAAAGTCCCTTCTACTCCTCTTCCCGTGGGTCACAATTTATCACCGGATGAATTGGAGGATACCGTTGATCCTACCCTCTATCGTGCCGTGATCGGTTCTTTAATGTATCTAACGGCCTCTTGCCCTGACATTATGTTTGCTGTTTGTCTTTGTGCTAGGTTTCAAGCAAGTCCACGAGTGTAAGGCCCCGAACCCGGTGACCCTACTTTAGCGTCGGATTTACTCATAAACACAGTTCTAAATATATGAGTTAATTAAAACATTTACGCAGAATATAAAACTTTCATAAAACATCACAATATTTCATAACTTGTCTCAAAACATCCTTTGTCTTTCACATTAAAGCATTAAAATTAGAACATCATAAGTCTTCAGATGCCAGACTCTTGTTCAGTGCCATGCGTCTCCTCAAGCGAGCTGCCTCATCCTACTCACCTGCGTGCATACTAAAAGTCAGCTACGCTGAGTGAGTTCTAGTTAATCACATAATCATACCATACACATAAAATTATATTCTTTCATTCATACTTTTATACTTTCATACTTTCTTACTTTCATACTTTCTTACTTTCTTTGTATTAACTTACTTTCATATCTTACGTTATAAAGAGCATTACGCCCTACATTCCTCGAGTATTATTAGGGCTCGGTACCCTCCTTCCTCAAGTATTATTAGGGCTCGGTACCCTCCTTCCTCGAGTATTATTAGGGCTCGGTACCCTATTTCCACGAGTATTATTAGGGCTCGGTTTCCATCTTTCTTTGAGTATTATTAGGGCTCGGTTTCCCTCTTTCCTCGAATATTAGTAGGGTTCGGTTCCCTAGTTCTCGAATATTAGTAGGGTTCGATTCCCTCTTCGTTACCCTACAACCATACATCATACCTCGAGTATTATTAGGGCTCGGTACCCTTTTCGTAACCATACAACCATACATCATACCTCGAGTATTATTAGGGCTCGGTACCCTTTTCGTAACCATACAACCATGCAACCGTCATTTCCTTCTTTTATAAACTTTATCACGTTCATACACATAAGCATACATATCATACTTATCTTATACTTAGCGTTACAACCTGACAGTACGTGCAATATCCGAAGATCGTTCACGTACCATCAAGCAATCATTCATACATTTCACATTATCCACATAAGGCATACACTTATCTCTTAGGATAAGCGTATTAACAAACATATTGAGTATGCACACAGCCCCGAAAACATAACACATAAATGGGGCTAGAAACTCACCTGAACACGGTTACGTTCACCGTTAATCGTAATCCCTTTCTTCAGTTGTGCACGGCTGACTGAATAACAAGTATACGTATCAATTAACTATCACTTCTCATAATGTATTTCTATCTTTATATGACCCACAACGAACGGGGGTCCGGGGGCAGCGCCCCTGGCAGCGGGGTCTAGGGGCGGCAGCCCCTAGCAGGGTCCAAGGGGCAGAGCCCCTGGCTGTGGTCGAGCTGACTTTAAGCGAAGTTAAACCTTAGGCGAACTTAGCTTTAGGCGAAGTTATCAGGCGAACTTGGCTTTAGGCGAAGTTAAACCTCAGGCGAACTTAGCTCTAGGCGAAGTTATCAGGCGAACTTAGCTTTACAGCGAAGTTGCCATCAGGCGAACTTAGCTTCAGGCGAAGTTGCCAGTTAGGCGAACTTAGCTTTACAGCGAAGTTGCCATCAGGCGAACTTAGCTTGCAGACGAAGTTCATCAGGCGAACTTGGCTTGCAGGCGAAGTTCATCGCTTTGAAGGCGAAGTTGCCCAGATGAGGGCGAAGTTGCCCAGATAACCGCTGTTTCGGTTTCTGTCCAACATTTCGAGCAATTTTAACACCCTTGTTACGGTCCAACATCACCCACTACGCTTCCCGACCATTTTCGGTCGTTTATACACTAAAAGCTCGGATCTTTAAACTTCAAAGATCAAGAATCATACCTTTTTGAGCTTGTTTGGGTCTTGTTTACTCGTTATCACAACTAATCTCTCTCTCTCTCCCTCGGATCTGCCGCCTTTCTCTATTCCGGCCGGCCGGCGGTTGTAGTGTGTGGTGTGTGTGTGTTTTGGAAGTGTGAAAGGATAAGATGGAAATGAAGATATTTTGGGTTTAGGGGGTATTTATGTCCCTTAAATCCCATTCTCATTTAACCCATCTCAATTAATCCAAGTCCATGGTCCGCTCCTTACCCGACCTTAATTAATTACCCGAAATCACTAAACATAACTTCCTTTATTCAACATTATAAATTTTAGGATGTTACAAGTCTTCCCCCCTTAAAGTGGTTTCGTCCCCGAAACCTAACTATTACATAAACAAACTAGGGTAAAACTTGCGCATCTCATCCTCGGCTTCCCAAGTAGCATCCGATCCTTTGCGGTATTTCCATATCACTTTTACCAAAGGTATAATCTTGTGACGAAGCTGCTTCTCCTTGCGATCAACGATCTCTATCGGTTGCTCGATGTAGTTCAATTGTTCATCAACCTCAATATCCATCAATGGCACGTGAGACGTGTCATCAGCTAGACACTTCCTCAGATGAGAAACATGGAAGGTTGAATGAATTTCTTCTAACTCATCGGGTAAATCCAGTTTATAAGCTACTTCACCCACACGATATACAATCTTGAACGGTCCAATGTACCTCGGACTCAACTTTCCTCTTTTCCTAAAACGGATAATCCCATTCCAAAGGCGAGACCTTGAGCATCACATAGTCACCCACGTTAAACTCAATTGGTCGTCGCCGCTTATCTGCATAAGACTTTTGTTTGTCTTGCGCGGCTTTCAATCTTGCTTTGATCAGATCGAACTTTGAAGACGTTTCCTGAACCACTTCTAGGCTTCCCATTTCTTTCTGACCAATCTCACCCCAACACACCGGGGTTCTACATCGTCTACCGTAAAGCATCTCAAACGGTGGCATACCAATACTTGAATGGTAACTGTTGTTATAGGAGAACTCTGCCAGATGCAGTTGATCATCCCAACTTCCACCAAAATCTAAAACACAAGCACGTAGCATATCCTCAAGGGTTTGGATCGTCCTTTCAGACTGTCCATCAGTTTGAGGATGATACGCCGTACCGATGTTCAACCTCGTCCCCATAGTTTCATGGAATTTCTTCCAGAACCTCGAAGTAAACCGTGTATCTCTATCAGACACGATCGATAACGGTACCCCATGCTTGGTTACAACTTCTTTGATGAACAAGCTTGCTAACGTTTCTGACGAGATGGCCTCTCGTATGGGCAGAAAGTGAGCACTCTTGGTCAAACGGTCCACAATCACCCAGATGGTATCATGTTGCTTAGCTGTACGAGGTAGCTTAGTTATGAAATCCATGGTGATGTGTTCCCATTTCCACTCAGGTATCTCTAGCGGTTGCATCTTCCCGTAAGGCTTTTGGTGCTCGGCTTTGACTTGTAAGCAAGTTAAGCACTTACTAACATAATCCGCTACATCATTCTTCATTCCTGGCCACCAGTAATCTCTTTTCAAGTCTTGGTACATCTTTGTAGCTCCAGGATGGATTGAGTACCTTGACTTATGAGCTTCATCTAAGATTCGACTTCTAAGATCACCATAGCGTGGGATCCACATACGGTCGAACCTAGTTTTAACTCCATGAGTGTTTTCCATCAACTCGTCTTGCTGGCCATAAATCCTTTCTTTCTTTACTAACCCTTCATCTACTAACACCTCCGACTGCACCTTGACGATTTCTTCAAAAAGACTCGGGTTCATGATCAACTTGTATGACTTCACTGCTGCAATGACTTCCTCATTCTTACGACTTAGCGCATCAGCGACCACGTTAGCTTTATCGGGGTAATACTTAATCTCACAGTCGTAATCCTTTATCAATTCTAACCATCTTCTTTGCCTCATGTTCAATTCTTTCTGTTCGAAGAAGTACTTTAAACTCTTATGATCTGTATAGATAGTACACTTAGTACCGTACAGATAATGCCTCCATATCTTGAGAGCATGCACTACAGCTGCTAACTCCAAATCATGCGTCGGATAAGTACTCTCATGGACCTTCAACTGCCTAGACGCGTAGGCTATCACCTTCCCTCGTTGCGTCAACACGCAACCTAACCCTTGATGCGAGGCATCAGCACAAACAACGAAATCCTCGTCGCCATCGGGTAGAGTAAGGATTGGAGCTTGCGTGAGTCTCTTCTTCAATTCTTCAAAGGCTTCCTCCTGAAACTTCCCCCAACTGAATACTATCGACTTTCGGGTCATACTGGTTAGCGGTGCGGCTATCTTGGCGAAACCTTCGATGAACCTCCTATAGTAGCCAGCTAACCCTAGGAAGCTTCGTATATCAGTCGGATTCTGCGGAGTCTTCCAATTCGTTATCGCTTCAATCTTAGCTGGGTCCACGGTTATCCCCTCCGGATTAATCACGTGACCTAAAAATTGCACTTCTCTTAACCAGAACGCGCACTTCGAAAACTTGGCATACAGCTTCTCTTTCTTCAGAGTCTCCAATACCTCTCTCAGATGCTCAGCATGTTCAGACTCGTTCTTTGAATAAATCAATATATCGTCAATGAAGACAATAACCGACTTATCCAACATCGGTCGACACACCCTATTCATCATGTCCATAAATGCTGCAGGAGCATTGGTTAGACCGAATGACATTACGAGGAACTCGTAGTGTCCATACCGCGTTCGGAACGCTATCTTAGGGATGTCTACCTCTTTCACCTTCAGCTGATGGTAGCCTGATCTGAGATCTATTCGTGAGAACCAACTTGAACCTTGCAGTTGGTCAAACAGATCATCAATCCGTGGCAAAGGATATCTATTCTTTACCGTAAGCTTATTCAACTCACGATAATCTATGCACATTCTCATACTTCCATCCTTCTTTTTCACGAACAACACTGGTGCGCCCCACGGGGAAACACTCGGTCTTATGAAACCTTTGTCGAGGAGTTCTTGCAGTTGTGACATCAATTCTTTCATCTCGGACGGCGCTAGACGGTAAGGCGCCTTCGCGACAGGTTGGGCTCCTAGTAATAGATCTATCTGAAATTCTATCTCTCGCTCCGGTGGCAACCCCGGAAGATCCTCAGGGAATACTTCTGGGTAGTCGCGCACGATAGGAACATCTTTCATTTCTTTCGTCTCGGCCGTAACGTTGACGACATACGCCAGGTAGGCACAACACCCTCGCCTTAGCAAACCCTCGGCTTTTATCATCGAAATGACATTAAGCCCAGAACTTTCCTTATCACCGTAAACTGTCACCGCACTACCATCCAATGACTTTAACCTTATCATCCTACTCTTACACACTATCTGAGCCTCAAACTCAGACAACCAATCCATACCCAAAACCACATCGAACCCTCCCAAAGTCATAACGTACAAGGTAACCGGGAACTCATGTCCTTCCAATTCTATCTTAAAGTTCTTAACCATCTTTGTTATTTTAACCGAAGTGTCACTAGCGGTTTCTACTACAAAAGTTTCAGACACTCGGCAGCCTTTCATTTTAGCGAGTTTACTAAATGTCGTCTCTACAAAACTTCTATTCGCACCAGAATCAAATAATACTGAAGCAGAAATGCCGTTTACTAGGAACGTACCGGTCACAACATCAGGAATCTGCTTGGCTTGCTCTTGGGTCAGCATGTAGGCTTTAGTTCTTGGCCCAGCTTGATCGGCATCCTTCCTTCTACTACCTCCAGCTTCACTCTCGGTACACTCCCTAGCAAAATGACCCATCTTACCACACTTGTAGCATGCAGGCTTAGAACTGCACTCATGAGCATAATGACCTGCCTTCCCACACTTGTAGCAAACATTCGACCCAAGTCTACATCCTCCTGCATGTATCTTTCCACACTTATGACATGTATCCGAACCCTTTCCCCACCTACACTCACCACTGTGCGCCTTGCCACAAGTCTTGCACGACCTGTTCTCCCAAACTCTCGGCTGTTTGTTCTTAGGGTTCCACATCTGGGTACCGGGTCGTTTAGCAGGAGCGACCCATTTCTTCCCTTTCTTCTCATCTCCCACCACCACATCATCCGCAACCAAGTCTGCATAAACCATTTCTGCGAGTTCGACAGCAGAATCGAAAGTAGTAGGTTTACTTGTTCTGACTAACATGCGAACTCTCTGTGGTAATCCCCTCACATAACACTTGATCCTTTTAGCCTCAGTGTTGACCATATCGGGCACCAACCTAGACATTCGATTGAACTCGGTGGTGTACTCGCGATGTGTCATTGTCCCAGCTTTCAAGTTTAAGAATTTCATCTCCGCCCTTTCAACCTCGGCGTCAGCACATAACTACATCATCACTAACTCCTTCAGATCATCCCACTTCATCTCTTTGATCTCTTCACGGGTCTTCCTCTGCTCCACACTCTCCCACCAATACATAGCCTCATCTACAAATGACTGAGTAGCATAACCCACAGCTTGGTCGGGACGGCATTCGCTAATGCGGATAACCTTGTCCATAGCGGTTATCCATTGGAGAGTAGCGATTGCGTCTCTTAAACCAGTCAGCTTAGGCGGGTCACAACCTTTGAAGGACTAATAGTTGCAACCGCCTCGGCCCCTCTTCCTATCATCATCTTTTACAGACCTTTCCTCACTTGAGTCACCCCTTTCCCATTCGTCATCCTTTCTACCATTACCACCAGCCCCTTCTGCAGTTCGTTCACGGCTTCCAGCAGATCTTTCAGGATTCAGGTCCTTCACAGCAGCAACTACAGCTTGAACGATGGCTGCTTGAACTGCGGGGCTAAGTTGAATTTCTTCGTTGTTGTTCTGGTCTCCTCCAGCTGTGCTTCCTTCATTTTCGGTGTGGGAAGCTTCTTCTACCGAGGGTTGCCGGACAAGACGAGGCCTGCCACGACGTCCAGTGCGACCCCCAGTTTCAACAAATTCCCCAGCTCCAGCCATCAGTATTCTAAAAGGGAAAACACAAACATCATCACTCAAGGAACTATTTAGCACAAGGATAGTAAGGCTAACAGGTAATAACAGTGGCCAGTTGTGATTAGCTGATCACGTTACTTTCCGTGTCCTATACAGTTCCCTTTATGAGTCTATTTGTGCTGGTTCTACTTAAGCAGTTTGTCAAATTAAACAATCAATTATTCCTATCCCTGCCGTTCACATATCTTTCCTTTCTCATTAACATATATCATTTAATCATACACCTTACCTTTACTGATCTTGCTTGAGCGACACATGTCATTCTTTAACTGGCATCTTCTTTCTTTTCTTACTTATATCCCATACTCTGTTCGAGTCTAAGCATGCAGGATGCTTAAATCTCTCGAACTTTGCTATGATACCAACTTGTAAGGCCCCGAACCCGGTGACCCTACTTTAGCGTCGGATTTACTCATAAACACAGGTCTAAATATAAGAGTTAATTAAAACATTTACGCAGAATATAAAACTTTCATAAAACATTACAATATTTCATAACTTGTCTCAAAACATCCTTTGTCTTTCACATTAAAGCATTAAAATTAGAACATCATAAGTCTTCAGATGCCAGACTCTTGTTCAGTGCCATGTGTCTCCTCAAGCGAGCTGCCTCATCCTACTCACCTGCGTGCATACTAAAAGTCAGCTACGCTGAGTGAGTTCTAGTTAATCACATAATCATACCATACACATAAAATTATATTCTTTCATTCATACTTTTATACTTTCATACTTTCATACTTTCTTACTTTCATACTTTCTTACTTTCTTTGTATTAACTTACTTTCATATCTTACGTTATAAAGAGCATTACGCCCTACATTCCTCGAGTATTATTAGGGCTCGGTACCCTCCTTCCTCGAGTATTATTAGGGCTCGGTACCCTCCTTCCTCGAGTATTATTAGGGCTCGGTACCCTCTTTCCACGAGTATTATTAGGGCTCGGTTTCCCTCTTTCTTTGAGTATTATTAGGGCTCGGTTTCCCTCTTTCCTCGAATATTAGTAGGGTTCGGTTCCCTAGTTCTCGAATATTAGTAGGGTTCGATTCCCTCTTCGTTACCCTACAACCATACATCATACCTCGAGTATTATTAGGGCTCGGTACCCTTTTCGTAACCATACAACCATACATCATACCACGAGTATTATTAGGGCTCGGTACCCTTTTCGTAACCATACAACCATGCAACCGTCATTTCCTTCTTTTATAAACTTTATCACGTTCATACACATAAGCATACATATCATACTTATCTTATACTTAGCGTTACAACCTGACAGTACGTGCAATATCCGAAGATCGTTCACGTACCATCAAGCAATCATTCATACATTTCACATTATCCACATAAGGCATACACTTATCTCTTAGGATAAGCGTATTAACAAACATATTGAGTATGCACACAGCCCCGAAAACATAACACATAAATGGGGCTAGAAACTCACCTGAACACGGTTACGTTCACCGTTAATCGTAATCCCTTTCTTCAGTTGTGCACGGCTGACTGAATAACAAGTATATGTATCAATTAACTATCACTTCTCATAATGTATTTCTATCTTTATATGACCCACAACGAACGGGGGTCCGGGGGCAGCGCCCCTGGCAGCGGGGTCTAGGGGCGGCAGCCCCTAGCAGGGTCCAAGGGGCAGAGCCCCTGGCTGTGGTCGAGCTGACTTTAAGCGAAGTTAAACCTTAGGCGAACTTAGCTTTAGGCGAAGTTATCAGGCGAACTTGGCTTTAGGCGAAGTTAAACCTCAGGCGAACTTAGCTCTAGGCGAAGTTATCAGGCGAACTTAGCTTTACAGCGAAGTTGCCAACAGGCGAACTTAGCTTCAGGCGAAGTTGCCAGTTAGGCGAACTTAGCTTTACAGCGAAGTTGCCATCAGGCGAACTTAGCTTGCAGGCGAAGTTCATCAGGCGAACTTGGCTTGCAGGCGAAGTTCATCGCTTTGAAGGCGAAGTTGCCCAGATGAGGGCGAAGTTGCCCAGATAACCGCTGTTTCGGTTTCTGTCCAACATTTCGAGCGATTTTAACACCCTTGTTACGATCCAACATCACCCACTACGCTTCCTGACCATTTTCGGTCGTTTATACACTAAAAGCTCGGATCTTTAAACTTCAAAGATCAAGAATCATACCTTTTTGAGCTTGTTTGGGTCTTGTTTACTCGTTATCACAACTAATCTCTCTCTCTCTCCCTCGGATCTGCCGCCTTTCTCTCTTCCGGCCGGCCGGCGGTTGTAGTGTGTGGTGTGTGTGTGTTTTGGAAGTGTGAAAGGATAAGATGGAAATGAAGATATTTTGGGTTTAGGGGGTATTTATATCCCTTAAATCCCATTCTCATTTAACCCATCTCAATTAATCCAAGTCCATGGTCCGCTCCTTACCCGACCTTAATTAATTACGCGAAATCACTAAACATAACTTCCTTTATTCAACATTATAAATTTTAGGATGTTACAACGAGTGACTCACCCAGTTGCGGTTAAGAGAATACTTCAGTATTTGATGGGATATCCAGACATCGGGCTGTGGTACCCCAATGATGATACTTTTGATCTTACTGCTTATTCAGACTCGAACTATGGTGGTTGCAAGATCAACTTCAAATCAACGACTGTAGGATGTCAATTTTTAGGGAAACCGGCTTGTTTCCTGGTAGTGTAAGAAGCAGACAACGGTCTCCACTTCAACCGCCGAAGCTGAGATGTTGCAGCCTCGAGTTGCTGTTCCCAGGTTTTGTGGATACAACAACATCTTCGCGGCTACGGTTTGAAGTTTCTTACTACTCCTATTTTGATTGATAATTCTGCTGCAATTTCTATCACAAAGAATCCCGTACAAAATTCGAAAACAAAACATATCGAAATTCGATATCACTTTATACGGGATTGCTTTGAGAAGAAGTTGATTGACCTTGAGAAAGTACATACTGACTTTCAGAAAGCCGATCTGTTTACCAAAGCTTTTGACAAAACGCGTTTTCAGTTTTTGCTTGGTTTAAATGGATTGAGGACCCTCGTTGATAACCTTAAACAAGGATGGCAATCTTTATTTTATGTTATTTCTTTTAAAATTTATTTTGGTTTTAGGGGGTGAAAATCTAGAAAATACAAAAAGATTGTGCTTTTCGTTTATATAGATAAAATCCAAAATCATTAAAAATTCTTAAAATCCAAAAATATTGTGATTTCTTTTCTTTAATATTTTTCCTTTAAAATATTTAAAAAAAAAACAAAAACATTTTAAAATTTGAAAATCCAAAAAGATTGTAATTTCAGTGTATACAGAAACAAAAATCCGAAAATTCAAAAAGACTGTGAAGTTTATTTTGTTTATAAGAAAATTGAAAAAGGCAAAAATATTGTGTTTTTAAAGTATGTATAGAGAAAAACCAAAAAAGATTTTTGCATTCGTTCGTTGAAAATTATATCAATTATCTACATTTGAAGGGCATGTACGTGTATATGTTTGGTCCTAACATTTACTTGTAAATGATCAGGTTAGCCATTCACCTGATAATGGAAAATAGTTGGGGCATTCATTATTTGTTTTGAGATTGTTTTCTCGCTGATAATTATGTCGGTTATTTAAGTTTGTGAAGCATGCTTGCATGTCTTGGTCCTATTATTCACTTGTTGAATTGATAGAACAGCCATTTATTTATAGACTTAAGTTAACTGGGGCGGTTAAATTTATCTTTACTTTTGTTTTATGCCCCTCAAAATTTTTGAGTTTTTGAAGCAAAAAGAGAAAATGATAGTACATTGATTATCTTGACTCCAAATCCAGCAAGAAGTAAGCTTAAAAGACTGTGTGCTTAATTGCATTGGTGCATTGGTTGGTCTTAAAACAAACAAATAGAGTAAATTATGTGATATAAACATAAAGAAATGCCAAATTGAAAGGGGTGTTAGTCTCTAGTAAAAGTCTCGGTGAGGATGGCAGAAATGTAATAACCTGTCATACTCAAGCCTTATACTTGTTTGATCAACCAAAAATAAAATAAAGCAAATAACAAGCTTTGAGTTTCTAGACACTGTGAGTTTTTATGCCGCTTAATCATCTGGGTATTCATATGCATGGATATTTCATTCGCTTTTAGAGCAAACCCAAAGTCATTAAACTTGATCACTGTTGTACTTTGTACAAATTTCCAAATTACTGACTTGATCAAAATCCACTGTTAGTCATACATTGTTCCTCATTTGCGCGCGTCTTAATACCACTAAGAAACGGACCCCATGGGATACAATGTATGTAAGCCGACAGATGGACTCGTGCATATTCACTCATAGTAACAGAAAATCAATGCATTGCTCATAAATTTCTATAAAAACAATTTTGGATCAACAATATAATGGTTTAAGTCAAGTTGGGGTGATATCGCAAAAATCAAATTAAGCTTGAACCGAGATTAGAGGCTGATAGTTTCTGATATTCTGTGCGCTAATTGAACAAATTAATCATATCACAAAAATATTTGAAAGTTTGTTATTAGATTTAAGTGGACAACAATACCAATGACCGACTTAATGCCAGTCATAATATCGCTAAAATATAAAACTGTGATGGAAAGGCAATTTGATCAATATGATTCTCTACGCAAACTCATCAAAAATACCAAAAATATGTTCTATTTTTGAAAAACATATAAAACACAAAAAGATTTTATATTTTTTATTTCGGATTCTTTTCGTTAAAATA
Organism: Bidens hawaiensis; assembly: GCF_021521415.1. Lineage (NCBI taxonomy): Eukaryota > Viridiplantae > Streptophyta > Magnoliopsida > Asterales > Asteraceae > Bidens > Bidens hawaiensis. The sequence continues at coordinate 3,857,667 of NW_027491020.1, read as the reverse complement.
CATTCTTTATATATTGCAAAATACCAAAAATATTTTTCATTTCGTTTTACTTACTATTTAAATGATTTAGTTATCGGTTTCAAAAAGTGAAACGGTTTTTTAAAGTATTTGATTATCGAGATAAAGGTCCTCGGTAATTCTTTTAAAATTAATTTAAATTTATTAATTCTTTAATTTATTTTATTTATTTTTATTCATTTAAAATTACATAATGATCAATTCGTTAATGATCAATTCGTTAAGTATGGATAACGAATTAGGATTTTTCTTTAACGAACTATTTTCTAGTTCGTTCTCTAATTCGCTTCCGCACTCTGTAACGAAATACATCCAATTCGTTATGCATATTTAACGAATCAATACACGATTTGAATTTTAATTCGTTATGCCACGTATTCAAATAGGGTGAAGGAATCAGCTGATTCGTTATTTAAATCTCTAACGAATCTGTTTGATTCGTACATAGGGTACATTGGGAAGCGTGTAATAGTATAAAAGACAGGTTAAACGAGCCGTCCTTTACTATTCACCCTTCTTCCTTATACCTAAAGAAACCATATTCAAATTTTTCTCTGATTTTTCGATCTTTGAAGTTCGAACTTTTGATTACATAAGTGTTGTAACACCCCGCGACCGCAGCGGAAACGTAAACGGGATGCTACAGACACCTCTGATATCAACCACATTGTTTATGAAGAAAATCGAATGTATTAATATACTTCAAAATTACATTGTCTCGTCTTTCATTATTGTCTAGGTGATACACACTTCATACAATACGATTCATAATTCTATCTGTTATAATGTATCCTAACGTCCAGCACGCAAAACTTACACACATCAAGCACTTAGCACGTAATCAATCACTTTATGTTAGTTGTACCTGAAAAGCGTGTGAGAAAACGGGTCAACAACGAATAGTTGGTGAGTTTCACAATTTTAGTAAACTATGAATCCATATCATAACATAATATTATCTGGGGACATTGTCAACCCATAAATACATTTAATAACCTCTGAGAACTCTGTTACCCCAGAAACATACTTCCAATAACCTCTGGGAACTCTGTTACCCCAGAAACACATTTAATAACCTCTGGGAACTCTGTTACCCCAGAAACACACTTCCAATAACCTCTGGGAACTCTGTTACCCCAGAAACATACTTCCAATAACCTCTGGGAACTCTGTTACCCCAGAAACTGTTGCGAGACCTTACAATATTAACAACTCAAACAATTACCATTTTAATACATTACCGTACGATTCTCGTACATTAAACATTAGATAAATACATTCATTTCCATGCGTTCAGCACGTACTTAATCATTTTGATAAAAACATGCTTTCCGCCCCGGGAAAATATTTAAAACAGTTCAGTAAAAGGGGTTCGTGAAAACTCACCTTAGCACATGCAAGCAGGTAACAACAATCATTGTCAATTAACTCGTCCAATCTGTAATATGATCCCTACGATCATTATTATACAATTATTGTTTATATAATCTTTAATCTTATCAATCGGTACACCTGGGGACACTGTCAACCCAGCACTGTACCCGTTCTGGGGGCAAGGTTAACCCAGAAACACTTCTCCGGACTCAGATTGTGATGTCGTTTAGAGTTCCATGGTCACAATTTCTATTAGTCGTTTTCTCGTTTTGCGTGCCTAGCACGAATATCCGTTTTTATGTTTTAAAAATGAGTTTGGTCACACACGACCCGAAAATAGTGGTTGTCTGATAATTTAATTTAAAATGTGAAATTATAGCTCGGTTTAGACGTCCCGATTGGCCGCGGGACCCGTTTCCGTCTTTGGCGTACCGGAAACTGTTAAAATAGATTAAAATTACTCAAATCATCCGAATTATTTTCGGATGATTTATTTTTACTTGTTTAGCTCATTTATATGAAAATAGTTCATTTTTAGGGTTTTTGTACATCAGTCAGCTCGCTTAAGCGAACTTCACCGGTTTACGCGTTTTACTTTAAAAGTTTGATAATTAGCACAAATAATTATCCGTTTACTCTCGGATCTTGAAATTTATTTATAAAAGTTTTATAAAAATATTTCCAGAATTAATTCTTATATTTAAAATTTATTTATCTATTTTTAAACACCATTTAAACCCTAAATATGTCGTAAATACCAAACGATCTTAGAAAAATCCCAAATTTCTCCTAGATGTCCCCTGTCATCCACATAGTCCCCTGTAATTTTTCCAAAACCAAAATCTTCTTTAAATGCCATTTTTACTAAAACCGAGCTAGAAATCCCTAGAACTCGTTTAACCGAAAAGCCTACTTAGACTTCTCCAACGGACCTCAAATTTTGTGTGTGACTTATACATGATATGAAAAGCTTATCCAAAATTTTCCAGAATTTTTCATGATATTTAACTATTTTTCACCATTTTTGGCCAAAACCGAGCATTAAATTCACCAAATATTCATCCTTCATCCAAAAATTACCAAAAATTCACAGAACTCATATTTCCATGTGTTTAACACCTCTGTAAAATTTCGTGACCTAACTCTAAACGACCAACAATCTGTCCAAAAACACATACACCGACAAAAACCGAATATACCTTTCGTTTTCTGCCACTACAAGCTACAAACTCATCTTTTCGCCTTATCTACCACTAAATACAGAGCCTACAAACAACATACCACAATACCAAGCAAGTTACACTCACGATCAAGCCATTTCTTTTATGGTTATGGTTTTGATACTAAAACAAAGATTTAACCGTAAAAATTCGTTTTTGATTCGTTTAACTCCTTTCTTGGACCAAGATCCCTTGTATAACTTGTATACATCACTTGATCACGCAAGAATCGGTTCCATCTCGGGTTTTCACCCTTTTTCACTTGGAAACCTCATTTTCTTGAAAGAAACTCAAGAAACAAAGATAAACACGTACACAACACGATCATTACCTCGTTATTCTTGCTAGAATTGTCGGTTTTTGGATTATGAACTAGAGAGAAGTGAAGGATGTTGAGTTGGGTGTGTGAAAAAAAGAAAATGAAATGGTTTGTGTGGGTGTGGGTTCCGATCGGAACTAATGGATGGGTGGGGTGGGACCCACTTGTTCAATCTAGTCCACTCATTTGGATTTCCATGATCTGGATAATGTTTTGGATAATCTGGTTCAGTTCGTTTTTCGGTTAAACGTTTAATTCGGCTTAAAACGAGGCCTAAACGGTCGTTATTCGGCTTAAAAATAAAATTTATATAAAACTGATTTAAAAACTTTAAAAACTTAAACCATGACTTTTATTAACTTAAAACGTCATATTATTAGTTATTACGCATCTTTTTCGGCTTGATCGATCGTCTCTTGCTCGGCTTGGTATTAAAGGTTTCGTTTAACGTACCGACGTACTTTTAAATCGAAATCCTTTTTCTGTGCCTTAATCCACTTATCCCGAAGCTTTAATACTTCGTAACATCACTAAATATCATATATCTCGTCTATAATTGAACCCTCGATTCATTCGGGTTTCAATAACTATCGATCGTTTGATCGCATATTCAATACGGTGAATTATATATTCACGTAAAATCAATACAATGAACTATGTATTCTCGTATAATTACCATGGTAACTCATGTACCCGACATTGTATATGACGTAACTAACGTCTACCGGTTAGGGTATACCTGGTTTCTTCGGAATCGTTACAAGTGTGTTACTAAGGTATAGATGATAACTTCTATGTGATTTTCGTCAAAAATGTCATAGTATAGATAGGCTATTTAGACACTTTTTCTATAAGGGTTTTTACGAGGTTTAAAACTCTGTGTAATCTAGGCTATATTGTGATAAAATAGCTCTTTTTGTTATCATTGTGATCGGAATGTGATTTCGAGACTCTTGGTGGACTTTAATCAAGGTTTGATTATTGTTTGCCGGGTCCATTAATTGTTTGTGCTTTCGGGGGTTTATGCTCTGTTACCACTCAGATTATATCTAACTTATTTCACGGTATTGAACTTCAATTTCAACTCCGTGTGCTTCATATTGTGTTTCCGAGATCACTACGCCTGTTGATTCGGTTATTCAACGATGATTACGGATTAATTGATACTGGTTTCATATTTGTGACTTTCAGTGTTCTTAATCGAATTTTGACTTTGACTATGAGAGTCGAAGATCAAGTCATTATTGACCATTCGTTATTTTTAGCGAATTCGAACTATTTTGTGTCCAATTCGTTAATAAGTCACACGAAATAGATTGGCGAATAAGTTAATCAACGAATCAGATTTGAATTCGTTAAATCATAACGAACTGGATTCTAGTTCGTTCTTTTGAATAGTAATTCGCTAAGTCTATTTCGTTAACGTATTTACCTGATAGCAAATCAATTGACTCGTTACATATTTGTAACGAATAAGATTGATAATCAAACGAATGACATTTCAATTTTAATTATTTAATTAATTTCACCAATTATTGTAATTAATACATCTTTGTACATTAATAAATTATTCCAAAGGTCTAAATGCGTCGATACATCGATTACACACAAAATTAAATACATCATCTATAATACGATACATTAATACGAATTCGATACATTAAATATATACTTTACTTATAAATGCTAAATATATATTACAACTTCTCACTACTTATAACAGTTTATATTTATTTAGTGAAATGGCCGATCAAATGGATCAAGATCCACCTGTTGCTCCTCAAGAACAAGAACAACCACAAGATCATGAACAACCTCAGGAACAAGAAGAGGTTCAACTGCTATCCTTTGACAAGAAGCATAATATCTGTGCTTATATTGATTCATATGTTGCTGATGAAGCTCTGTTTGGGGCTATGTTAGCATTTCTACGTTGTTCGGTGATACATTATGCTATACTGCCAAACCTAAGATTTATCAGAGTATTATTAGGCAGTTCTGGGAAACTGCTGTGTTTGTTGACACTGAGAATCATATTCGAGCATCAATCAATCAAACTCCTATAATTATGGATGTTGATGTGATTATGTATGTCCTCCCGAGGATCGCTGGATCCATGATGACTCGGATTCCGAGCGTGAGGGAAGAGAAGGTGGGAATGATGGTGATGATGGAGATGATGGTGGTAATGGAGGAGATGGAGAAGGTGGAAAACGTGGTAATGGTGATGCGGCTCTCCGAGAACAACAAGCTGCTGTAGAAGCTGCGTTAGCTGCTACCATTGCAGCTCAACGTGTAAGGAAACGAAAAGGTAAAGCACCAGCTTCTAAGGCTCCAGCAAAGAGACGAGTATCAGCTGGAGCTGGTGTAATTATTGGCGTTCCACCGTCTCGTCCTGCAATTCCTCAACGCCCGGTAGTGCCAACTACTACTAGCACTCTGGCGCTTACATATACAACGACGATGGTACCTCATGAGCAGTTGGGTATGATTCCACAGATGGCCTTAACTGAGATACCGATGCCTTCTGCTACACCTTCTACTGTTCCTCCAACAACGTCAATGAGGCCTCCTCCACCTAGTGATCTCTCATTTATGAGAATTACAAGGCCTCAGGGACCAATCCAGCCTGTTCATTCATCTTTGTATGCTATGCCACCAAACCGTAAGACAGACATGCTTTTGAATCTTCTTCATTTGTATGAAAACCAAATGTCTGCTGACCGTATGAATCAAGAACGGTTGATGGAGAACCAGAAAAAGCTTATCAGTTATGTTTCTTTCTGTCAAAAAGAAACAAAAGCCCTACGTGAGATTGTTGAGTCTTAGGGGGTGAAACTTAAAGAACAAGAGGATCTGATCTTGCAATTGACTTGCAAAGATGATGCTTTAAAGAAGATCAAGAATGATGAGGAAGATCCTGATGAGTCTGGTGCTGGTGGTGAGCCTAAACAAACTCAAGACCCAGCTTCTGGTGCGAGTACGAGTTCTGTTGATGATTCGGGCAAACAGATCATTGTTTATCATGACCATTCAGCTGCCAAACCAATTGAGATGATTGAGGCTGATACGGTTATATTTATGGATGATAAGGGGGTGATTAGGAGCATGGTGAATGCTGATGAGATAGCAGTGGGGCAGTTTTTTGACAAGTCACTAACACGAGAGCAGATTGCGATCTTGCTTGGTCTGAATGAAGAAGAGATGACCGTGTTAGAGATTGAGCAAGATGCTGAGGTAATCAATGATGACGAGATCCTAAATGATCCTATGGTGGAGTTGAGGACGGATTTTATTTATAAGGATGAGGAAATTGAGGTGGAAGATGTGACTGCTGAGGAGTATCATGACTTGTCTCAACACACAAATGTTGATCAAGGTGCTCCTATATTTAATGAAAAGATTGTAAAAGAAGCAGAATATCATCTCGAGAAGACATCTAAGGGTAAACAAGTTGCTGACTTTGTTGACAAAAGATTCGACCCGAAGATTGATCCATCCTGGGCTGACATTCATAGCTGGTTTGCTCATCAAGACAACAGGATTGGTAATATTATCAATGCTCACAGGTACGTTGATAAAGAATCACTAGAAGCCATAGCACACGCCAAAGCCAATCAAAAGACTACTTTCAAGGCCGTGTCAAAAGTACAAGGTGACATCGTTTCTTGGCTTTTTGATTCTGAATTAAAGGTATGCATAGTGAAATGGGAGAAGGGCGTCCAATATTATGAAAAGATGTCTGACCTTCTCTCATTACCGAGATGGGATGTGCGCACTTTGGCGTATCGTCCTTTATTAATCGGGGCGGGAATAAACAGGCAAGTTGGTTTCACCAACACCTGCTGTTTGAAGTAAACCACGGGTCCAAATTTTTCAAACCACAGAATCCGCAAGCGTCTCAATGAGATTGACCCAAAGACAGGTTGGAAGAAGTTGGTTCTTAAGGTAAAACCACCGAAGACGATGAAGCGTGTGCCGGTGAAGATGATGAACTAACACATGTGGTTATCTTTCAACCGCTGGTACTACGACAACAAAACCGGCGAGGCTGTCATTGTGTTGGGAAAGGGTTTGAAGACTGAGCTGATAAAGATCATTGACCCGATGTGGTTGGTGAATTTAACCGAGACCGACAATGATGTGCTACACAAGAACAGGATTCTGATTTAGCGCAATGAAGACTATGACCTGGCTATGCAATTCCAACGCGTTGTGCGTGTTTGTTATGAAAACGGAATTCATAGTTGCAGAGACTGGCAGTCCAAGCGCTTCAAGTAATTTAAAGACAAAGAGCTCAAGACGAGGGGGTTTCTGTTAGTGCATGGTTTTGCGTCTCGAGTCTTTGTATTTATTTTTAACGTATTGGTCGTTTAAAATAATGTAATAAAATATTATTGTTTTAAGTTTGTTCGTTAAAGTATTAGTCTAGTTCGCTAAGGATGTTTAGCGAACTGGAATTAAGTTAGTTTTCTCTTGTTTCGTTAAGGATGTTTAACGAATCAAGAGATGGTTCGTTATGTTATTTATGTTTATTTATGTAACGAAGTAGTGTCTAGTTCGCTAGGGGATGTTAGCGAACTAGACATATCTTCTATTTATATGTGAACCATGTTCACAATTAATCAAAGTTTTGAGATTTAATTAACAAACCTCTGTCCGATCTCTCTCTCAATCTTCATATTAATATTATTAACATACACATAGTAACACTGATAATATAGATACTATAACATATAATCAAACGTAACTATGAGCTAGATCTGTATTTAGGATTAACTATATTCACACATATCTGAGATCTGATTGTTGATTAAGGATTAATCCAGGAACAAACAGATAGTCAGGTACAGAAGAAAGGGACTGAGCCCTAATAATACTCAAGGTAGAAAGGGGACCGGACCCTAATAATATCCGAGGCAGAAAAGGGACCGAGCCCTTTAAAAATCTCATGGCATAAAGGGACTGAGCCCTAATAATACTCAAGGCAGAAAAAGGACCGAACCTTAATAATATCCGAGGCAGAAAAAGGGACCGGACCTTAATAATATCTGAGGCAGAATAGAATATTGTAAAGTAGAGTTTAAAATAAAGTATGAAGGCAAGTATGTATATTATGAACGAATTATGAAAGTATGAAGTACATATGGAATTACGTGGTTATGAATGTATTGTATGTTGTATGATTAACTAGAACGCACTCAGCGTAGCTGACTTTTAGTATGCACGCAGGTTAATTGACTGAGACAGCTGGTTTGAGATAGACACATGGCAGGATCCGAAGAGGCTGGCATCTGGAGATTTATCGTGTTGTTTGAAATACTATGTTTTATGTTATATTTTTAAAAGACAATTTATGGATGTTTGTAATGAATGGTTGACTTTTATATTATTCCGTGAAAGTTTTAATTAACTCTGATATTTAGAACTGTGTTTTTGAGTAAATCCAACGTCCAAAGTGAGGAACCGGTAATGGGGCCTTACAAGTTGGTATCAGAGCAAAGTTCGAGAGATTTAAGCATCCTACATGCTTAGACTGGAACAGAGAATGGGATTTAAGAAGAAAAGAAAGAAAATGCCAGTTCAAGATAGCCATGTGTCACTTAAGCAAGCTCAGTAAAGGTAAAGGTATTATTAAATAATGTATGTTGATGTTAGCTTAATTTTCAGATGAATAATGTATGAATGCTAGCTTAATTGCTAGGGATAGGAGTATATGATGATATGAACTGTTGATTGTCTAACTGTTAGAAGTAGAACTAGCACAAGTGAACTCACAAAGGGAAGTGTACAGGACACATAGAGTAATGTGATCAGCTAAACACAGCTGGCCACTGTTATTACCTGTTAGCCTTACTATCCTTGTACTAAATGGTTCCTTAAGTGATGACGTTTTTGTTTTCTTATAGAATACGAATGGCTGGAGCTAGGAAAGTTGCTGGAAAGGGAGGACGTACGAGACGTCATGGTAGGCCACACATTGTTCGAGAATCGTCAGTAGAATCAGCTGCTAACACTGAGGGAGAAGGAAGTGCAGCTGGTCGAAATCCTGTTGGTGCATGATTTCAGTAGTTCAGTATCTAGTGTTTTGTTGTGTCTGTAATCGTGTTAGATTGTTTTGTTTCAGTTTTAGATAAGTTGTCTCACAAGTTCACCTGATGTAAGCGAACTTGTGGACAAGCGAAGTTAAAGACAACTTCGCCTAGTCTGTTAGGCGAAGTTGTCGAGGTCTATATATACATTGGTTACGGGTTGTTTTAGAAGAGAATTCCATAACGTGTAATTGTGATTTGATATCACGTGTTGAAGTGTTGCAATACAACGTGTCTTATCAGTATTGTAACGTGTGTTCGTGTTCGTTTTAACGTATTACACATCTTACGCTCGTATCGTGTTACGTAGGGATTCCGCACCTACGTATTACGAGATACTCCTGTGTAGATCCGCTGGGAACCTACAATTGGTATCAGAGCATTTGCTCGTGATTGTGTGGTTCGGGATTATCACACGAGTGTTAAGATCGTTCCGTTCGACTATTCGCGGAACGAGTTTAAGTTGAAATACAAAGTTTCTGTGTTTTACCCATCTCCCACCATCAAATATAACCCATTACACCTTTGCATACCTCGCAATACGTTAAATTAAAACCTGCAAAAACCTTGTGTTCATCAGGCGAAGTTGCCGTCACTATTCGTAGGGTTTAAGTGAAGTTATAAGGTTAAGCGAAGTTATCAATCAAGCGAAGTTAAGGTTAAGAAGAGTTATCAATTAAGCGAAGTTATCAATTAAGCGAAGTTGTTTGTTAAGCGAAGTTGAAGTTAAGCGAAGTTATAGATTTAAGCGAAGTTGAGAAAACAAGCGAAGTTAAGCTTAAGCGAAGTTAAGCATAACTTCGCCATCTGATCACTGTTCAGAATAAAAAAAATTAATACTTTCGTTGTGTTTTTGGGTCGTGTTTCTTTCAACGATGACTTCAATAAACATTACGGAACTGGTGAAAATGGAGGTTGAAGCCGGTTCAGCAACTAAGGCTCCAAAAATGCTTAAGGGTACCGATTTCGTTGCTTGGAAAGATCGGTTTGAACAATATGTGAAATATCAAGATGCTAAGATGTGGGTGTGCATTCAAGATGGATACATTCCACCTACGGCCTTGTTTGAGGGTCGTGAACAGATTAAGAAGTACAATAAGATGGAAGAGGAGGAAAAGAAAATGTATGAGGCAAAGAGTAAAGCTCATGCAGCAATAACAATGGCTCTTCCACAAGAGATTCTTCATACATTCAAGAAGTACAAAACTGCTAGAGAGCTATGGGAAGCACTTAAAAATCGATATGAAGGTAATGTGGGGATACGTGCTTCCAAAACTAAGCTGCTAAAAACCCAATTCTCTGTATTCAAGTATCTGAAAAATGAATCACTTAACGATATATCACCAGATATTATCACTTGATGACCGAACTTAGTAATTACTCCATTGAATACAAAGAAGAAGAGATAGTAGAGAAACTTCTTGATGCTCTTCCACCGAAATGGGAAATGTATACGGTTTTGATGAGAGAGGATAAAGAATTCGTCAATATTGATCTTGAAACAGCAGTCAATAAGTTACGAAATTTTGAGCTCAACATGGTTCGAAAGGAGACACCAACTGATCAGGTTCAGGATCCGGGAATGTATGCTGCGAAAGTCTCTCCAAGTTTAAATTCAAAATCAGAATCGTCTACCTACTACTGAAAGGGAGAATCAAACTCCAACTCAACTCGAGATGGTCATGTGATTCTCAATATGGATGGCGACGTGTGTTTCGTAGCTGGAGGTAGTAGTTCTTCAAAACCTCAATCAACAACTGGTAATGTACCCTCAAATGTTCCGACCTACAACTACTCACAGATGCCCATGAGTGTTAAATCAGCTGAACAGCAGTTTGCTCTCTACGCATCCTTCATTGCATCGTATGAAAACTATATCAAAGGTAAAATAGTCGACCCTGCAACTTTGGATGAAAACTATGATCAGATCGATGCTGATGATTTAGAAGAGATGGATCTGCAGTGGCAGATGGCTATGATTGTAAGAAGGGTTAAGAGATTCATGAAGAAAACAGGTAGAAAGTTCATTGGAGAAAGACCAGGGTTTAACAAATCAAAAGTAAGATGTTACAACTGTAAACAAAATGGTCACTTTGCCAAGGAATGTACCATTGAGAGAGTCGAACGTAGTCAGAACAGAGTTGCACAACAGAATGGGGGAGGTAGTGAGAACAGGGCTGTGGTATCTAGACAGAATGGTGGATACAACTGGAACCTGCAAGTTGAGGAAGTGTTCGAACAGGCCAATTTGGTAAACATAGAGACTAAAGGAAGTGATAGGGAGACGGGAGAAAATCAAGCCTATATGGCAGAAGTCAACGATCAGCTCTCTGAGGTAAGTTCTGAACTTCATTGCATGCAATGTGAAAATCTGTCTGAACAATTGAAAACTATAACTGATCAGTTTGTTAATTTGGACGCACAATTTAAAACGTTAAAAGAAGATCATCACTATACTAAAACTAGAGAAAACAGTTACTCGGTAAAAATAAAAGCTAGTGAAAAGGATATCAGAAGTCTTAAAGCCAGTTTAGCTGATAAAATACAAGTAATTGATCTTAGTTATGAAGTGTTAGAAGAGAAAACCAAACTAATTGCTGAAAGAGATAAACAGATTGTTGATTACCAGGTAAAAGTGGTGGAACTAAACAGAAAAATTGAACAATTTAGAAATTCCTCAGCAATGCTTGATCACATTGTAAGTGTTCAACGTTCCCCAGTTAACAAAGGGGGAATTGGATTTTCTGGAGTTCCACCACCGTATAACCATAACTATACTTATAATCCTAGTAATCAGAAATCTGCTGATGTTGTGATTAATCAGACAGTTCCAGTCAAAATTTCGACTAGAGAACCTGAAGTTAGTAAAAGCGAAACGAGTAAGCCAATTCCAAATGTTAAGATTTCTGTTCCTAGTTCTGTCTCATCAAATTCGGACAAGTCATCCGAATCGGGTGAGATAAAGGAAGAGGTAACATTACTAAAACGGGGGGAGGAATATAAGCCTGATGAAAAGAGTTCTTCCGTAAACCCGCTCGTCCCACCGTATGTGAGACAAATGGATAGTAATGTAACCTTTACATCTGAAACAACTGTTGAGACGAAAGTTGAACACAGGAGTTGTTTTAGATGCAATCAAGTAGGACACCTTATTGCTGATTGCCCTCTAAACCAGAGAAAATATAGAGGAATGAGGCCTCCGAAAACTGAGTATAAAAAGTATGGTAATTATTATACTGGTAAGAATGCGAACCCACCAAACTTCAGACATTGGACAAATCCAAGATTTCAAAGAAATCGATCTCAGTTTTTCCCAGTTAACAACCAAACTTACAATTATAATTCAGTTAATTCACTAAGGTTTGGATGGCCTCATAGTAAATCCTCAACAAGGTTTCCTTTCAGAACTCATAGAAATCATCCTCAAACTGACTTTGGGCAACCAAAGTACGGGATGCTGTTTAACAGATTAAATAGACCCAAGACCAGTAGGTCTTGGGTCCTCAGATTTTAATCTTTTGCTTTAATTGTGCAGGAACAATTGAACAGGACTGTAAACAATCTGTGGGTTGTGGACAGTGGCTGTTCCCGGCACATGACTGGTAACAAGAATTTGTTACATGAATGGAAACCTGTTCAAGGAGGAAGAGTTAGTTTCGCTGGAGAGAGTGGAGGTAGAATCACTGGTATTGGAACTGTGACAAATGGAAAAATGAAGATAGAGAAGGTGAATTTTGTTGAAGAGCTGAAGCATAATTTGTTGAGCGTGTCTCAGATTTGTGACAAAGAGTACACAGTGCACTTTACTAAAAATGAAGCAATCGTTCTTTATCCGGGTTTCAAGATTCCAGAGGAATGGGTGGTGATGAAAGCTCCAAGAGAAAAGAACACGTATGTAATGGATATGAGGTCAACTGAAATGACAACAGAAGAGTAATGTCTTTTGTCAAAGACAACTGAGTCCGAGTCCGAGTTATGGCATCGAAGAATGGGACATATACATCTTCGCAAAATGAATTACATTGTCAAGAATGGGCTAGTGCTTGGAGTTCCCTTGAAAAATTTTAACTTTGAAGATCAATGCTTGTCGTGCAAGAAGGGAAAGCAACACAAGAAACCTCATCACTCCAAGAAGGTTAACTCGATTGTCAATACCCTAGACCTACTTCACATGGATCTCTTCGGTCCCGTGAATGTAAAGAGTCTAGGTGGAACGTCATACTGCTTGGTAGTAACCGATGATTACTCTCGATAATCTTGGGTATATTTTCTAAAGGCAAAAGATGAGACGGCTCAGTTGGTAATTAACTTGATTACCAAGGTTGAAAATATTGTTGGGAGAAAGGTTAAGTACATCAGGAGTGATAATGGGACAGAGTTCAAGAACTACCAGATGGAGATGTTCTGCTTACAGAAAGGGATAGACCATCAGTACGCTAATTGAAGGAGCCAGAACCATGCTGGCTGATGCTAAACTTCCCATGGTGTTCTGGGCTGAAGCTATTGCCACAGCATATTATATCCTTAATCGTGTTTTAACTGTTAAAAGATTAAATAAAACTTGTTATGAACTCATGCATGGTAGAAAGCCAAACTTGAATGGTCTCGAACCTTTCGGGTCCCCATGTACGATATTAAAGACCAACTCGAAATTTGGTGAGATAGCCGACGAAGGTATTTTAATCGGATATGTTGTTGGTACACCCAACAGAAGAGTCTTTAATTTATCGAACAGCAAGGTTGAGGTGGTATGTAACACGGACATTACAAGTTACAAATCACCAAAGCCTAGCACGGGACCCGCTGAAGCTTTCGACTATGATAAACTTTTAAAATCTTTTAATTTGCCTTACTTGGATTTTGCAGAAGTTGATGAGAAAATTGATTCACAGATTCTGTATGAAGAGGAGGAAAATATTGTGCAACGTCCGCGATACGATGAGAGTAAACCTTCCTCGTCAAGTGCTGCTGATATTCCTGCTGCCTCTACTGAGGAAGAATTCTACAATCCTTTTCACTCTCAACATCAATCACCCATAGATGAACTCTCTTCGAACTTAGAAAACAATCTGGAAGTCGGTTCGGTTCTGACTACTGGAATTCACAAAAATCACCCTTTGGAGAACGTGATAGGTGATCTGTCTGACGGTGTTCAAACAAGAAGTAGTCTGAATGAACACACTTGTGTTTACGCAAGCATTAAAGAAACGGGTATCATAAATGAATGTTTGTACACCTGCTTCATCAGCCAGATTGAACCAAAGAATTATCAAATGGCTCTAAAGGATAGCTCGTGGGTCGAAGCTATGCAAGAAGAGTTAACTCAGTTCGAGAAGATGGAAGTATGGAAATTAGTTGCAAAACCGAAGAATGTACATGCTATTGGAACAAAGTGGGTTTTTAAATGTAAGAGAGATGAGAAAGGGATAATCATAAGGAACAAGGCGAGGCTAGTAGTAAAAGGGTTTAATCAGCAAGAAGGAATTGACTACAATGATGTGTTTGCTCCTGTGGCAAGATTGGAGGAAATTAGACTATTTTTTGGCATTTGCTGCCCACAATGAGATGAAGGTGTTCCAGTTAGATGTGAAAAGTGCCTTTCTTAATGGTAAAGTTGATGAGGTGGTGTACGTTGAACAACCTCCGGGTTTCCCTGACCCTGATTTTCCTGATCATGTGTACAAACTGAATAAAGCGTTATATGGGCTACATCAGGCCCCTCGTGCCTGGTACGCAACCTTGTCTGATTACTTGCTTGAGAATGGGTTCGAAAGAGGAAAGATCGATAGCACCTTGTTCGTTAAGAGAAAAGGAGGAGATTTTCTACTAGTGCAAGTCTATGTGGACGACATCATTTTTGTTGCATCCAAAGTCGCCATGTGTCAGGATTTTGAAGCAGTGATGAAAAAGTGGTTTGAAATGAGCGCCATGGGCGAATTAACTTTCTTTTTGAGATTGCAGGTTGATCAGAAGAAAGATGGGATGTTCATTCATCAAACAAAATATGCCCATGACGTACTCAAACGCTTCAAGATGGAAGACAGCACTTCTTTTGATACTCCAGTTTGCATCAATCACAAACTGGGTGTAGATTCTGACAGTGATGAAGACGTGGACCCCACCCAATATCGAGCAATCATAGGTTCTTTAATGTATTTAACTGCATCTAGACCTGATATTATATTTACAGTTTGTCTTTGTGCTCGTTTTCAGGCTAGCCCGCAGGAATCTCACATGAAGGGAGTGAAGAGAATATTGCGGTATCTCAAAGGCAAGCCTAAGTTGGGATTGTGGTACACGAAAGGGGGAGAACTAGATTTGGTCGCTTACACAGATTCTGACTATGGAGGTTGCAATCAGAACAGGAAGTCAACAACCGGTGGATGTCACTTTCTGGGGGGTAGATTGGTGTCGTGGCAGTGCAAGAAGCAGACCTCTGTAGCCATTTCCACCTGCGAAGCAGAGTACATGGTAGCATCGAACTGCTGCTCCCAGGTTCTTTGGATTCAACAGCAATTGCGCGATTACGGTCTGAATTTCACTCTAACTCCTATTTGTATTGATAACACTGCTGCAATCTCAGTAACTAACAATCCCGTCAAACACAGCAAAACTAAACACATTGACATTCGTCATCATTTTATACGGGATTGTGCTGAGACGAAATTAATAGTGCTAGAAAAGGTTGACTCGTTGGATAATTTCGCCGATCTTTTTACTAAAGCGTTTGACCGAAATCGTTTTCAAAATCTTGTTGAACTTAATGGGATGATCAATCCCGAGTAACCTGATTTATTCGTTTAAAAAAAAACATCTTTATCTCTTAGAATTATGTCGGTTGCTTCAGTTTGAAGGACATATCTTCGAATACGTTTGGTCCTTACTTCTACTAGTAGATTATGAGGATAGCCATTAACTAGATGACTCAAAGTGACCGGGGCGGTTTAAGATGTGGTTTTATTCTTTCGCTGAAAAATAGTCGTTCATACTTAGTTAGAAGGACATATACTCGTATGTGGTCGGTCCAGCTGATCCATTGGATCTTCAGTATAGCCGTTTACCTGAAGACTTTGACTTGATCGGGGGGATAGAATTTAAAAATTTCTAAGGGAGATGATATAATTTTTCAAGTCTATAACTTCATAGGAAGTTTCAATACAATGTTTAAAAGAAAATTGACCAAACCATGGAAAGTGATAGAAATACTATTTCTGTGTGCCTATCTGGTGAAGTTATTAAGCCCAAAAGACTCTAGAACAGCCATTGTATGTTATAGTAGCTTTGTATGGTGCGTAAAAGTAAAAGTGATACTAACTAAATCTTCTCAATTTAAAGTGGAGAATCATTTAGAAGTTGTGCATGTCTCCATATACATCTTTCCGAATGATAGGCAGAAAAGTCATTACCCAGTCATACACGAGCCCGTGAGTGTTCTGATTCCCGAGAAGATAGTGTGTCAAGCACCTGCAGTGATCCAGATTCGGGACTTGCAGTCATCTACTGTTTGAAGCTGTGTTAATCTTATTAAAAAAAATGTGTGTGTTGTTAAGCCTTCTGAAGCTTACGATGTTACACTTATCAATCAAGAGTCAAGAAAAAGAACGGGATGAAGACTCTAATGATCGATATGAACCTACTGTTTAATCAGACACTACGGGTCGAGGTCAATTCGGGGTGACTTGGGGAAAGCCAAATACGCTTTGAGAATAGATAGGAGGCATCACAGTCTCTGACGTGATGTCCATCAAAATTTTGAGCTTAATTGAACCTAATCCGTATCATAGAAGAGATGAAAACCATACTAAGTTGTATACCTGCTTACAACCTGTTTCTTTATGTCATAATACCGCTGAACATGGATCTATGTGACAGCCACTTAATCAGTATGATTCCAGTTCGGATCTTTTCTAAAACATGCTGGTCCCCGTCAAGACTGAAATTTGATCCCGTTTACTTAATTTCTAAAATTTTCATTGCATCTTTCATTTTATGATTCAAAGCTTGGTTACTTGGTTCTTTGATTATATCTTTTAACTTTTTATTGGTGAATTTTAAAAGACTGTTGCATTTCGATCAAATTATAAGAGACTGTTTTGTAATTTAAATTAGAAGAAGTTACTGGGATGATTCACAAGCGAAGTTGTCTGGGGCGAAGTTATGGATAAGCGAAGTTATCCTTAACTTCGCCTGAGCATTTACAAACATATATAAGGGTCAATATGGTCAAACACTCTGCTTATTCACACAAACCCGGCGAACTTATACCTTATATCCAAACCCTCGGCGAACTTGCTACTCGAATCATACCTTGTTATTATTTGATTTCGTTCCGTGTTAAAGGTGTGTAAGGTCGGTATAACTTATAATTCTTGTCAATGGTGTTAATCACATGTCGTTTTGGTCCGATTTGTGACATCGTTCATGCAAACCTTAAACACTAGCTACCCAAACTCTTTCTAATGTGTTCGTAACTTATTTGATCGTCTAGATCTATATAGTAACATCCCCTTATGTTATCAATCACTAATTCACCATTCAAACCTTGATCTGCCTGTGTTAATGTGCCGCTTCAGATTCAAGCGAAGTTAGCCTAGGCGAAGTTGTTCTCAACTTCGCCTTAGGCTTAACTTCGCCTGCTTCTTTAATTGTTTACTTAATCAGGGGCGATTTTGTTCAGGGACGAAGTTATGGTTAGGCGAAGTTATCCTCAACTTCGCCTTATACTTAACTTCGCCTACTGCTTTATTATTATTATTTAAAATTCTAATCAGACGAAGTTGAGGTTAAGGCGAAGTTGTACTCAACTTGGCCTGCATTTTAGAAGGTATCATAAATTCGCTCATGGTAACATGCGAAGTTATGATCTGATTTGTCGATTTTCTAACTTAGACCGTTTGTTGTGCAGATATGGCAGTTGTAGCAGGGGCTGGTGGTGCCGGTGGTGACGAAGGTGGTGATAACAACAGGCAATTCTTTCCGGGTCACAACATGTACATAACATTGGATCCGGATGCCAGTGGTATCGATGATTTTCGCGATATCATCTCCTTCCTTGTTCGCTCGCGTATTTTCCACGCTATTACCACATCTCTACCCATATCTCTACCGAACATTGAAGATTTCTGGCGAACGGTAGAATATGACTGTAGAGTTGAGCCTCCGATTATGCGCGCCACTGTAAACAGTCAGGAGGTCCAGTTCTCATCAGATCAGATCAGGGTCGCCTTGCAGTTCGGGACTGAAACTAGAGATGATCCTACAGACTTTTCTGCTTCGTTCAGAGATGGTGCATTTTTACGAATGGGCTATTCGGGTCCATTGGGAGACACCCAGAGGCGAAAGGGTTTTTTATTGGATCAATGGCGTTTTCGGATGCACGTAATGATTGTGTGCATGTCAGGTCGTAAAGCGGGTACTGACGGTATGGGAGCGACGATGCAATCTGCCATGACCGCCCTGACTTACAACAAGCCTTACAGCTTCAGTCAGATGGTGTTTTATGAAATCGATCGTCAGAGATGCACATTCGCTCGTGAAAGATTTTTAATGTACCCAAGATTCTTGCAGATGATCTTGAACCATGTAGCTCCTACTCTACCTCAACGCCGTCCCATTCGATATGTAGAGAGTGTAAGCAAGAGGATCTTTGCGCAATGCAGGTCGTCGAGTGCTCGCAGTAAACCGGAGCTTCGTCCACGACATACACCATTATTCGGTTATTTGATAAACCCTGCTTATGTTGCTCCTCTCGGAGATAAATTTCGGGACCCGGCACCGCAACAGGCTGATGTTCCTCAACCACCACCTATGGTACAGCAAGCATTGCCTGCTGATCCTGTTGTGGCACCGGAGGAACAGGTAGATCTTGAGGCTTCTTTTGGTGGCCAAGGGTTCTTTGACATGGAGAGAGTTGATCCTGCTGCAGAGGGTCAAGTTTCAGTAGCTGAGGTTTCTGGGGTAAATATGTCGATGGTAGCGACGTCTGTAGCTGATTCTGATAGAACCGATTCTGACTCCTCAGCTGATGATGTTGCTGATACACGACAGATTCTGGTCACCCAAGAAAGAGTTCATGGAAAAAGAAAGAAAGATTCGGATGACAGTGAATCTGACTTTGAGGAGGAGTTAGATTGGTTGATACGTCGATCGAAAAGAGTCAAAACTGGTGAGGGATCGGGAGCTGGTGAAAGCTCAAGGGTGGTTCGTTTATCTCCACCCGCGTTATCGGGTATGAACATGGTTCCTGCATCGATGACTGTGACAGGACCAATCATCTCAAGTGCTCCCGTGATAACTACAACATCATCATTTGGCACTCCACCTACCACGTTTCAATTTTCGGCTCCTGAGATAGTTTCTTTGCCACCTCCAATTCTTACTCCATTGGAGGTCGTTGCAAGATTTGTTGAGTCAACATTAGTGGCTACTGCGGGGTTATCTGTGACAATACCACCCGCGGTTACTTTTCAGCCTGCTTCGGATATTCCAGCTAATTTGGGAATACCTCCACCGTATGCGCATGACGTTTCTCATATGTGGTTTGATTTTGACGCTACCTTATCTGATTCTGAAAGGATAGCGGCTCTTGAAAGGGTGGTGGCTGAAAAATCAAGAATCAATCTGATCCAGACTCAAGCTATCCAGCGCCTTGTTGTAGAAAATCAGATTCAGTCGTCCCTCCTGGTTGAGCACGGTAAACTGTTTGATGCTTTAAAGCAGTTCTTAGCATCTCAGGGGGAGACGAGCTGCAAGGGCGATGAATTGAGAACAAAGAAAAGACATGATAGAGACGATGATCCCAATGCATCGAAAGGTGCAGGTGGTGAGTTGCCAAGAACTGAACAAACTTTTGGGACTTCCACATCTCAGGGGGAGTCAATGGGTACAACAGGTGGATCAGGGGGTGAAGATGTTGTGGTAGTAGATGAGGAGGAGATATTGGATGATATTTTGGGTGATGAAGATGTGTTATCGGTTGATGAGATTGAGAAGATAGGAGTGATTGATGGTGAGATTGAAGAGGGAGAGATTGTGGAGGACAATGTAGAACATGATATCCCAGAAGTTGATAAGGCAAATGTGGGTCAAGATATGGAAATTGATGAGTCTGAATGGGAAGAGCAGCCGAGATGGAAAGAAGGCTACGCTCAGTGGTTCGTAAAGACAAAGAAGCCAGCGGTTCCGACTATGTTCAAGAAAAGTTACAATATCAAAGGGTATGATGAATCGAAAAAGGGTATTATATGTTGGTTGTATGATGAGCAATTTTGATTAAACGTTTTGATGGGATTCAGTACTTTAAGAGGTTGTTGAGATCTTTGAATACCTTGCCTGAGTGTGAGGTGAAGGATTTGGCTAAGATGGGGTTGATTAATAGAAGTGATGATAATATGGCCAGAATCATTGGGAATATTGTGTGGAAAGAAAGTATAAAAGAGAAAAAGTTTGAGTTGTTAAAACCGCAGAAAGGGAAGCTTGTTGAAGATAAGGAAAGAGGAATGCGAGCTGATGGCAAACCTTGGATGGTAATGAAATATAAGCCGATCAAGTGTTTGAAAAAAGTTCCGATGAAACAAATGCCCAAGGATGTTTTAAAGAATCTAAAGTGGTGGTATGTTGATAGCCAAACAGCTGAAGCGGTTATGGAAGATGAAGATGAACAAGAAGTCTTGAGAGTGTATGATCCGATGCACTTGGTGAATTTGTCTCAAGCTGACCTGCAGGTGCTAAACGAGAAAAAGATATTCTATATTCCTGCATGGAAAGATGAAGCCAAGAAATATCAGAGAGTTGTTTCTGTTTGTGTCAGAGAAGGCGTTCATGCTTGAAGACGTGTGACACGAGATTTTTGGGATTACAAGACACGTGAATGAAGATAGAGATATGAAGCTACTGCCATGGGAGAGTCTGTTGGTGCATGATGTCAGTAGTTCAGTATCTAGTGTTTTGTTTGTGTCTGTAATCGTGTTAGTTTGTTTTGTTTCGGTTTTAGATAAGTTGTCTCACAAGTTCGCCTGATGTAAGCGAACTTGTGGACAAGCGAAGTTAAAGACAACTTCGCCTAGTCTGTTAGGCGAAGTTGTCGAGGACTATATATACATAGGTTACGGGTTGTTTTATAAGAGAATTCCAGAACGTGTAATTGTGATTTGATATCACGTGTTGAAATGTTGCAATACAACGTGTCTTATCAGTATTGTAACGTGTGTTCGTGTTCGTTTTAACGTATTGCACATCTTACGCTCGTATCGTGTTACGTAGGGATTCCGCACCTACGTATTACGAGATACTCCTGTATAGATCCGGCTGGGAACCTACAAATCCGAGTAACAATGAAGGATATCAACTTGAACCTGCTGTTCAAGCTGTCATTGCTCAAGCGGTAGCAACTGCTGTGAAGAACATGAATCCCGAAAAGTTTGCTGGAAGTCAGGTGTAACATCCCAAAAATTTCGATCCAAATTTGACAACTTAGAAAAGTTGAGGGATCAAAAATAATATCAAGACAGGTCATGAGAAAATATTAAATAAGGAAATTTAAAATATTTCCTAAGTTAAGTTTTTCCATATTAAGAAAATGGGAAAGGAAACTCCATCTCACATTGAAGGATGTAAGAAAGTGGAAGCACTTTACATGGGTATAAATAAAGAATATAAATCTCATCCTACATGGAAAGTGGTAAAGAAATGGAAGTTCTTTATAAGGAAAAGATTTTTCATAGTAATATTCTTTTATGAATATCATGCACCAAGTAGTCCTAGTGGAGAGTGCGTAGCACCCGACGAGCACGCGCACGGGCTCGGACGAGGACGAGGACGATGTCGATGGCGATGGCGAAGGCGACGGCGCAATGTGGCGCTTTCATGGCGCACTTTGCACTTCGCATGCTCGCATCGCCGCGAGCCGCTTGACAGCCGCCTTAGTATTTTTGGACATCGAGAGTTAGAGCCAGACGTGACAAGCAATCAAAGATAAGGGACTCAAAATGAAAAATAATATCCAGGGACCCATCGCGATACGCGATGAGTCCAAGAACACGGCCATCGCGTAGCGCTATGGGCCGTGATGGCGCATCACACACGTGTCACACTCTGGTGACACGTGGCAGTAGGGCAGGACACGTGGCAGACGTGTCAGACCACGTGGCGACACGTGGCAGTCGTGTCATGCCACGTGGCGAGATCTCAGAAAGCTAGGCATCGCGGTACGCGACGCTGTTGAAGAAGGGGCGCGATGGGACCAGAAATTAGCTATAAATAGGGGAGGCTACGGCTCATTTGCATACACACCTCCCATACTCTCTCTCTCTCTAAGTTACTTTCAGTTTCTACCTTGTTTTACATGACGAGCATCGTTTTGTGTACCACCGACCAAACATATATCACCTCGTAATCCGTGCCAAATACTCGATGCTATCCTCGAAGTACGTGCACGACCCGGCGATGACTAAACATTGCCTCAATTTGCGTGCCAATGAAGATGGATCAAGAACGCCTCGATAGACGTGCGTATAGAGTAGAAGTGCTGCCCGTATAAACTTAGGAACATCTAACTCTGAATACCCGTGTGAGGTAGGGGTTCTGCCTAAGTTATTATTTTATTATTATAAATGGCTTAGACCATAGTCAGGGGTATAGCCCGAACCTTGATTACGATTAAGAATAATATAACTTTTCTTAAGAAAAGGTTATAGTTAAAATAATATTTCTTTAATATTAAGAAATATAATATTCAAAGAGTATAGTTTCTTCTTCAAGAAGAAACTCAGTATAGACGTTTCTTCCTGAAGAAGAAACGTAGCATATAATTGATAAAATAAAGAAGGGGACTAAAGGTCCAAATGTTTTATATAAACAAATGATTTTATCAAGGTTGAAGTTAAACCAAAATAGACTAAAGGTCCAAAGCTAGATCGATGATCTAGTTATTTATACAAATGTTATTCTCGTACTATAGGTCCGAGGTAACAAAACAAGAAGAAGAGAACAGAAAAACAGGAATCAGTATAAGAAACTGATTATAAACAGAAAAGGTGAATACGCCCCAAACCTTTTATATTGAGTCAGAATGTTTGCATAGGATTTACGAATCCTTAAAACTTTGTGTACAATAATAAGAAACGGACACTCTGATTAAGAGTATACATGTGTCTGGATCCAAACATGCATGGTGAATCGGCATTTCCCCGAGGCCATGCATATCATCAACATGCCTCTGAAGGTTTACGGGACTGTTCAGAGAAACGATATTGTGTATATAATTAATTGTACAAGGTACTTAGGGTAATTTGATCCCAATTTAGTTGGGTGCCTAATGAGTAGTCACAAAGGTATTATTGTTGGTTTCACAAAGGTATCGAAAAGATATTTTTTAGAGTCAGCGTCATTCACCAGCTGTGTGCTAACGTATTTTCTAACCATTTTACAGGAAAACAAGAAAAGTTAGAACAGACAAACAAGAAGGAACAGAAGATTGGAGTTATAGTCATTAGATTCTATCCGATGGCTCAGATATTTTATTACAAAATATTATAAAGAATTATGTTTTATAAAGAAAGGTATTTGAATTATCAAACTGGTATTTAAACCCGAGTTTTTAATAAGTTTTCAATATGATAATATTTTATTAAAAGACTTCCGCTAAAACTAACCCGCACCTCTGATTTATTTACAAAACAAGTACCAACTATTGGTCACACGCTAAGGCCCTATGTGAGGGTGTGACATCAAGCAAGGACTGCCGAGAACTCTGGGGAAAAGAGTAAGAAGGATGAAGAGAAGGAGGAATAAATTATGGTTAAGTCGATGAAAATCGATGATAGGAGAAGAGGCCGAGGTGGGTGCAACTATAAGTCTTTCAAAGGATGTGACCCACCGAAGCTAACTGGCTTGGGAGACGTAAACCCTACTCTCCAATGGATAACCACGATGGACAAGGTTATCCGAATTAGTGAATGTTGTCCCGACCAAGCTGTGGGTTATGCTACCCAATCTTTTGGTGATGAAGCCATGTATTGGTGGGAGTCGGTTGAACAGAGGAAAACCCGGGAGGAGATGAAAGCTATGAGGTGGGATGATCTGAAGGATTTGGTGATGAAGAGGTTTTGTGCGGATGCAGAGGTTGAGAAGGTTGAAATGAAATTCTTGAGTCTGAAGGCGGGTAGGATGACACACCACGAATACACTACTATATTCAACCGCATGTCAAGGTTGGTGAATACTGAGGCCAAGCGGATCAAGTGTTACCGTAGGGGACTGCCGCAGAATGTTCGCGTCTTGGTCAAGGCAAGTAGACCTGGTACCTTTGATTCTGCTGTAGGGCTGGCAGAAATGGTTTACGATGATTTGTCAGCAGAAGATGTGGTGGCGGAAGAGAAAAAGGATAAGAAATGGGTCGCTCCTGCTAAACAACCCAGTACTCAGTTGTGGAACCCTAGGGACAAGAAGTAGAGGGTATGGGAGAAGAAGTCGTGCAAAACTTGTAGTAAAATGCACGGAGGGGAATGCAAGTGGAGTAGGAGTTCTGATGTTTGTCACATATGTGGGAAGGCTCATGGTGGGGAACGCAGGTTTGGGTCTAATGTGTGTTATAAGTGCGGGAAGGCATGGCATTATTCCAATGAGTGCAGTACAAAGCCCGCGTGTTACAAATGTGGCAAGATAAGCCATTTGGCAAGGGAGTGCACCGATGGTGAGGCTGGAAGAAGTGAAAAGAAAGATGCCGATCAAGTAAGGACAAGGACTAGAACCTAGATGCTGACCCGAGAACAAGCTAGACCGATCCCTGACGTCGTGACTGGTAAGTTTTTAGTAAATGGTAAATCTGCTTCAGTATTATTTTATTCGGAAGGGATTTCAGTGATTAATCTTGAAGGGATTTCAGTGGACCCAGCGGCGATAAAGAATTGGAAGACTCCGCAGAATCCGACTGATATACGAAGCTTCTTAGGGTTAGCTGCCTACTATAGGGTTAGATGACCCGAAAGTCGATAATATTCAGTTGGGGTAAGTTTCAATAAGAAGCTTTTGAGGAATTAAAGAAACGACTCACGCAGGCTCCAATCCTTTCTTTACCAGATGGTGACGAGGATTTGGTTGTTTGTACTAATGCTTCGCATCGTGGGTTAAGTTGCGTGTTGATGCAACGAGGAAAAGTGATAACTTATGCGTCTAGAAAGTTGAAAGTCCATGAGAGTACTTATCCGACGCATGATTTAAAGCTAGCAGCCGTAGTGCATGCTCTCAAGATATGGAGACATTATCTGTATGGCACAAAGTGTACCATTTACACCGATTATAAGAGTTAAAATACTTCTTCGAGCAGAAAGAGCTGAAAAATGAGGCAAAGAAGATGTTTAAAGTTGATAAGGGATTACGACTGTGACATTAAGTACTATCCTAGTAAAGCTAATGTGGTCGCCGATGCGCTAAGTCGTAATAATGAGGAAGTCACTGCAATAGTGAAGTCATACCAGTTGATTATGAACTCAAGTCTATTTGAAGAAATCATCAAAGTACAGTCAGAGGTGCTGGTAGATGAAGGGCTAGTGAAGAAAGAAAGGATTTTCGGTCAGCAAAGTGAGTTGATGGAAAACACTCATGGTGTTAAGACTAAATTTGACCGTATGTGGATCCCACGTCATGGAGATCTTAGAGGTCGAATCTTAGACGAAGCTCACAAGTTAAGGTATTCGATCCATCCAGGATCCAATAAGATGTACCTAGACCTGAAGAGAGACTATTTGTGGCCCGAAATGAAGAATGCTGTGGTAGATTACGTCAGTAAGTGCCTAAGTTGTTTACAAGTCAAAGCCGAACATCAGAAGCCTTATGGAAAGATGCAACCTTTGGAGATACCTGAATGGAAAGAGGAACACATCGCCATGGATTTCATAGCTAAGCTAACTCGTACAGCTAGGCATCATGATACCATTTGGGTGAAAGTTGACCGTTTGACTAAAAGTGCTCACTTTCTGCCTATACGAGAGGCTATCTCGTCAGAAACGTTAGCAAGTTTGTTCATAAAAGAGGTTGTGACTAAACATGGAGTGCCGCTGTCGATCGTGTCTGATAGAGATAATCGGTTTACTTCAAGTTTCTAGAAGAAGTTCCATGAAGCTATGGGACCCAAACTGAACATCAGTACGGTGTATCATCCTCAAACAGATGGGCAGTCTGAAAGGAATATCCAAACTCTTAAGGATATGCTACGTGCTTGTATTTTAGACTTTGGAGGAAGTTGGGATGATCATCTGCATCTGGCAGAGTTATTCTATAACAACAGCTACCATTCAAGTATTGGTATGCCACCGTTTAAGAAGCTTTAAGGTAGACGATGCAAACCCCCGGTATGTTGGGGAGAGATTGGTCAGAAAGAGACGGGAATTTTAGAAGTTGTGCAAGAAACTTTATCATGGTTCGATCAGATGAAGGCAAGAATGAAAGTTGCTCAAGACCGACAGAATTCATATGCTGATAAGCGGCGACGACCAGTTGAGTTTAACGTTGGTGACAATGTGATGCTCAAGGTCTCGCCCTGGAAGAGAATTATTCGTTTCAGGAAGAGGGGAAAACTAAGTCCAAGGTACATTGGACCGTTTAAGACTATAGATCGTGTGGGTGAAGTGGCTTATAAGCTGGAATTGCCCAAAGAGTTAGAAGGAATTCATTCAACCTTCTATGTTTCTCATCTGAGGAAATGTTTAGCCGATGATACGTCTCATGTGCCATTATTGGACATTGAAGTTGACGAAAAGTTGAACTACATTAAGAAACCCATAGGGATTGTTGATCATAAAAAATAGCCTTCATTAAAAGGTTATACCGTTGGTAAAGGTGGTATGGAAGCACCGTATATGATCAGATGCTACTTGGGAGGTTGAAGAAGAGATGCGCAAGTTTTATCCAAATTTGTTTTTGTAATACTCTTTAAGGAGGGAAGACTTGTAACATCCCGTTTTTCTCGTTTCGGTTAATAAAATGAAAATATGAGTTATTATGAGTCGGGCTAGTGTTGGGTTAAATGGATATGGGTTATGGACATGGACTAAGAAGGAAAGAAGAAAAGACCATGGGCTTAAGCCCATGATCCATAATATATAAACCTTAATTACCAATTAATCCATTCATTCACACATATTCCATACACCACCTAAAACACACACAAAAGCTCTCTCTCAAGTTTTCTCTCTTTTCTCTAGCTGAACCAAGAAGGAAAATTGATCCCGATCCAAGGTATTGATAATATGATAGTGTATGAACTCAAACCCGTTAGACTTAGCTGCGAAACGACAAGCCGACACCTTTAAACCGTTAAAGTCAAGAGATCCGGGTGAATCGGGTATGAACCGAGCAAAAGATGAGCCTAGGGATCTCCCTAGCTCAGATATGGATCGAACGAGACGAAAAACTGTGAAAACGGTGGTGAAATAAGCGAGATCTCGCTTTTCCGGCGAGATCCCGGTTTTCCGGCTATGACGGCGCCGGAAAGGCGGCGCCGGAGATATGCGTACGAGGTAAGGATGTCAGAGAATGTTCTTTGAAATTTTGACCTAACCCTAATTCGTTAGCGGGGGGCTAACGAATGGACCTTAGTTCGTTGGCCGGGAGATGACGAACTAACCTTAATTCGTTACGTTAATTCGTTAAGGAGTGAATGAAGAACTAACCCCAATTCGTTAAGTAGTTCGTTAAGTACCTCTGAAGGTCCAATTCGTTATGAGGAATGGTTTGTTGTAAGGGTTCAATTCATTAACCAGACCAAACGAATAAGTTCAAATTCGTTATAAGGCCCAATTTATTACTGTAGCCAATTCTTCATGAAGACATATTCGTTATAATAATCAGTTCTTTATGGGTTCATTCGTTATGAACCCAATTCGTTAAAAACTGGGTAACGAACTAGAAGTTTAATAAAATGACAGAATGGTCCCTGGACTTAGGAAAGAATGAATACATTACAAAATAGCCCTTGAACTTTATTAATTTATAGAAGATACTTTAAAGGATTGAGAGGTTAACAATTAAATAATAACTTAAAATCCTAATGAAAAATGTGTTAAGACAGTTAATGAAAATAAATTTTTTTTAAGTTGACCGGGCAACTTAACCCCAGCCAGGGGCTCTGCCCCTTGGACCCCACTAGGGGCTGCCGCCCCTAAAAACCCTGCTGCCCCCGGACCAACGTTCGTTGAGGGTAATAATTAAACTAGAAACACGATATGGGTAGTGATAGTTAAATTGATACGTGTAATTGTTATACATTTAGTCGTGCATAGCTCAAGAAAGGAATAACCATAAACGGTGAACGTAACCGAGTTCAGGTGAGTTTCTAGCCCCATTCCTTATTATGTTTTCGGGGCTGTGTGCATACTCGTGTGATTAGTTAATACACGTACCTTAAGTGGTAAGTGTATGCCTTACATGGTTATGTATAAATGAATGCTTGACGGTGCGTGAACGATCTTCAGATATTGCATGCACCGTCGGGTGATAGGTTGAAGATATGAATGATATGTATAAAGTATGAATGATTGCTTGTCGGTACGTGAACGATCTTTGGATATTGCACGTACTGTCAAGTTATAATATTATGTATAATGTATGAATGATATGTACGTATGTTATGAATAAATGTAAGAGATAGTCAAGTACAGAAGAAAGGTACTGAGCCCTAATAATACTCAAGGTAGAAAGGGGACCAGACCCTAGTAATATCTGAGGCAGAAAAGGGACCGAGCCCCTTATAAATCCCGAGGCAGAAAGGGACTGAGCCCTAATAATACTCAAGGTAGAAAAGGGACCAGGCCCTAATAATATCCGAGGCAGAAAAAGGGACCGGACCCTAATAATATCCGAGGCATAATAGAATAATGTAAAGTAGAGTTTAAAATAAAGTATGAAGGCAAGTATGTATATTATGAACGAATTATGAAAGTATGAACTACGTGTGAAAGTACGTAGTTATGAATGTATTGTATGTTGTATGACTAACAAGAAATCACTCAGCGTAGCTGACTTTTAATATGCACGTAGGCTAATCGACTGAGACAGCTGGTTTGAGGAAGACACATGGAAGGATCCGAAGAGGCTGGCATCTGAAGATTTGTCGTGATGTTTTAAATACTATGTTTTATGTTATATTTTAAAAGACAATTTATGGATGTTTGTATTGAATGATTGACTTTTAAATTATTTCACGAAAGGTTTAAGTAACTCTAATATTTAGAACTGTGTTTATAAGTAAATCCAATGTCAAATGTAGGGCACCGGTAACGGGGCCTTACAGATGAGTTGTCAAACCATCTACGTGTTAATGTATTTCAAAGGGGATCCATTGATACGACACTCTCCTAAAAGAAAAGAGGAAGAAATTTGCTTCTGGTTCAAGTATATGTTGATGATATCATCTTTGGATCTACAAATGAACATTTGTGTTTGGAGTTTGAGGAAGTTATGAAGTCTAAGTATTGTATGAGATCAAAGGGTGAAATGAATTTCTCTCTTAAAGAAAGATGGTATATTCATTTGTCAATCTAAATATGTACAAGACATCTTGAACAAGTTCAAATGTCAAGACATGAAGACTGCTTCTACTCCAATGGGCACACATGAGAAAATGATAGCTGATGAAAATGGGGAGCCTGTTGATGAACATGAATATAGAGATAAGATTGGATCTTTGATGTACCTTACTTCTTCAAGACCTGACATTATGTTTGACGTGTGTGTGTGTGTGTGTGTGCAAGATTCCAATCATGTCCAAAAGTGTCTCATATGACAGCTGTCAAGAGGATCTTTAGATATTTGAAAGGAAAGACTGATTTGGGAATATGAAATTTGATCTACTTGCATACACTGATAGTGATTATGATGGCTGCAACACGAGTAGGAAGTCTACATCAGGTGGATGTCAATTCTTGGGAAATAGGCTAGTGTCATGGAAATGCAAGAAACAAACAACTATGTCAATCTCTACTGCTGAAGCAGAGTACATTGCTACATCTTCCCGTTGTGCACAACTCCTTTGGATTCAAAATCAACTGTTGGATTATGGTTTGAATTACTTGAACACTCCTACTTATATTGATAATATTGTTGCTCTGTTCATAGTTAAGAAGCTAGTCCAACACTCAAAGACCAAGCACGTTGAAATCAGACATCATTTCATTAAAGATTGCAGTGAAAAATGTCTAATAGAAATTAAAAGAGTTGACACTAGTGACAACTTGGCAAATTTATTCACCAAGCCACAAGATAAAACCAGATTTCACTTTCTATTAAAAGCATAAGGAATGATCAACTCTAATGAAGTCTAATTGATGATATGTGCTCAATGTAATAACTTACTATCTCTTAAGAGGTCTTGAGTGAGTAAGTTGTGTTTTATGTTTAACTATGTTAATCTTTTTAAACTGATATGTGCTTTAATGATTATGTTTTACTTAGGTGTCTATGATGCTTAAGTTTAAATTCAGTAATTGATCAGGATGTCTAGATAGGTGTATCAATATCTGTTATGAAATGATTATAAGCATGCTTATCTGATGTCTTGTTTACGACTAGATAATCTGAAATGATGATGTGCTTAGGACAGGATAGACTTTGCATAATTAATCTTGATTTGAACATTATGTTAGTCTGATTGTGTTAATGCATGCCATTCATTATTGATTATTCTTGAATATGTTATTGAATGCTTGTGTCAAAAAAAATAAAAAATAAAAAAATGTGCTTTGAAAATCAAACTGGTGTGCTTAAATGAATATTTTACAATAAAATTTTCAAAGAAAATCATTTTTGGCAAGCTGAGCAACTTAATGGTGTTGAGAAATGATAAGATTATTCAGTTCAAAGCTTATAGAAGATTAAAAGGTTTTCAATGAAAATTGATCCAACATATGGGAAATGATAGAAGATTGATTATTTATGCCAATCGTATGGAATTAATATGCTAAAAAGACTATTAGTGCAGGCATTGATAAGTATGGTTGCTTTCCATGATGTGTAAACACTAAGGTGATACAAACATAATAAATATGCTAAACTTAATGTGGAGATACATTGTTGAAATGTGCATGTTTCAAGATACATCTCTCCGAATGATAGGCAGAAAAGTGATTATCTAGTCATACACGAGCCTGTTGGTGTTTGTTCACTCAAAATGAATCATATTATGAATATGACAAAGAATAAATTTGTGCAAATTGATTATAAATCAACCAAAAGTTGATAAATGTTCAAAAGTTTTAAATAAAATCAAACATGAGGGTTTAAACTATAACTACGGAGGTGGGGCATAATTATAAGTCCTAAACACCTTGAATGGAAGGCTTCTAAGACCGAAACTGCGTGGCATGTAAGTCCAACGTTCAACCTCAAATGTTTGAAATGTTTTGAAAAGAGAAATTCATTATGAAATTTTAATGTTCTGTCATAAGATATTTTGGCCAAATATCAGGGGGTTGAAGTCAAATTGGGGTGATCTGGAGAAAGCCAAATAAGCGTTGAGATGAGATATGGAACATCATAATGCAATAAGTGTCACCAAAGCAATGAAATTCATGCTAAGTCAATACCTCCTATTAACCTACCTTTTAATCAATATGATCCCTTGTTGAGATCTTTTCATAAAAGAGAAAAGGGTTTGAAAGGTCTAAACTAAAATTTGATCTCATTATGTACCTTTTGCTCTTAAACTAGAGAAAATTGTTTGATGTAAAGTTTAAGTCAAAAAGTGTTGCATTTTCACTTGGAATATGTCTGCATATTCTATTTCGAGTAAACATTGATGTTTTTAAACTGTCGAGTAAACTTAGGTGTTTTTATCTGAAGTTTAACTCATTCGAGCATACATGATACTTATTTGATTTGAAAAAGATTATTTATGTATCATCGAGTACACTTTGATGATTATGCACTTTCGAGTAAACTTGGTTGTTTAGAATGTCATCTCATTCAAGCACACTTGATGAATATGTGATATAAATGTCTGAATATGTTATAAATACTTGTTTCGAGTAAACTTGGGTATTTTAATTGAAATATGTATTTTTCAAGCATACTTCATAATCTTGGATTGAATTTGATCGAAATGAATATTGTTCGAGTAATCTTGACTATTTACCTGTTGTTTAACTCTATCGAGTAAACTTGGTACTTTGTCAAGAATACTTGTCTGATATATATTTAAATTATATGTTGTTTAAGTCTGAAATACTTTTTCTGAAATTACAAGTGTTTTCGAGTAAACTTTGTTTATCGAGCAAACTTCATGCTTAGAGCACACTTGTATAATAATATAATAGTTCAAGTGTTCTTCAAGCATACTTGCATATTACAGAAGTTTTCAAGCAAGCTTTAGTTGTCGAGTACACTGTATGCTTTGAGCACACTTGTATAAGTAGTATATCAAGTCTTCTCAAGCACACTTTGCACTTTTGAAGTATTGTCGAGTAAACTTTGCTTTGGAATATACCTGGATGTATAATTCTAAAAAGTAGTTAACTCTTTTCTTTTCTAAGTAGATTCGAGTAAGGTTGACATTTAGATATATCTCTAAGTTACTATATTGTGATCTTTATTTATCTCGACTAAGGTTGCCCACTACGTGAATATCGACCTTCGGCCACACATGTGGTCTGGGCGATTTGCCACACTTCGGCTTAAATGTGTGGCTAAAAGGTCTTTGACCATGTTTGAAAACCTTCTAGAAGGTTTTGGCCACACATATTATTCTTCATGTGACCATTCTATACCTACTCAGGTACTTTTCGCCACACTTTGAAAAAAAACTATGACAAAAACTAGCCACATTATAAAAACGTGTGGCGAAATGTGACCTACAGTCATAGTTTGTTTGATCTTTGATACATGTGACCAAAAACACATGCATTAGCCACAAACTGTGACATTTAACTAGCCACATATTTTAATAGTGTGGCCAAATGTGACAAACGGCCACTTATATTACGTTGTGTGACCTAATGTCACATTTTCTAGCCACATTTTTAATAAAGTGGCGAAATATGACGAACAACCATTGTATTTATTAGTAATGTGGCTAAAACGCTTAAAATATATGGCCACTTATACGAGGTTGTGTGACCAAAGAGTATTTTACTTTTATTTTTCCTAAGTTTTTTATTGTCACGGATACACTTATTATGTGTGGCTATAAGTGATAAATTGTCACACTTAAATATTTTTAAGTGTGTCCAAATGTAATTAATGGCCACCTATACGAGGTTGTGTGACCAAAGAGTAGTTTACTTTTATTTTTCCTAAGTTTTTTATTGTCACGGATACACTTATTATGAGTGGCTATAAGTGAGAAATTGTCACACTTAAATATTTTTAAGTGTGTCCAAATGCAATTAATGGCCACTTATACGAGGTTGTGTGACCAAAGAGTTTCTTGGTTTTATATATTATAAGTTTTTTATTGTCACAGATACACTTATTATGTGTGGCTTTAAGTGAGAAATGGTCACACTTAAATATTTTTAAGCCTGTCCAAATGTAATTAATGGCCACTTATATGAGGTTGTGTGACCAAAGAGTATGTTAGTTTTATTTTTTCTAAGTTTTTAATTGTCACAGATACACTTATTATGTGTGGCTATAAGTGATAAATGGTCACACTAAAATATGTTTAAGCGTGTCAAAAACGTAATAAATGGCCACACGTTGATTTGAAGAGTGGCGACGTCATTGCCATTACAGTTTCTTGTGCCGCCAAATTCAAATTGTCAGGGAGATGTACCGCTGGGTTCCGATGGTGTTTAGATATCAATCACAATCACAATCCACAAATCACAATCACAATCCATAATCACAATCCACAATCACAATCCACCTTTCTTCCGATTATAATTTCCGATAATGGCTTCAACATGGGTCGAACGTGCACCGGGCGCTCATGCTCCCATCTACTACGACCCCACATTTTTCACCATACGATTCCACTTTTCTTCCGGCGCTGTCCGGAGGAATCAAAGGGTGAGGTATGTGGACTATGTCCACACTCACACCTTCACGTACCAACAACTTAACCGAATGGTTAGGTGGCTTGGGTACACGAATGCTGATTATTTAAACATTGATATGGTAGTGCCGGGAATCGAGGTGGCGTACATCGAGTTGAACGACTTGGAGCACTTCAAGGCGTTGTCCGTTTATGGGGCATTCCGTAGTCAGGTGAACCTTCGCCTCCAAAGGCTTAGGGACTCCACCTATACCTCGGATGGTATGTACGAGAAGATCATGCCCTCTCATACTCCAGAAAAGAATCCAGATGTAGATTCGGATACGGAATCTACAAGGAGGTCTATGATGGATGTCGATGTAGATTTGGATATGGAGTCGGATGCTAGGAGATAGTTAGTTTTATATAATTTGGTTTTCTATACTAAATGTAAATGTTATTATTGTAAATGTTATTATATTTTGGTATTAATATGTTATGTGAATTGATTAATCATATTTAAATTTTTTTTAATACATAATCACTTATATTATGTGAATGTTATTATTGTAAATGTTATTATTAACTGTAAAGCGTGGAGCATTTTCAAAGCGTGATATATATAACTGGTGGCTGAAATTTAATGACTGCTTTTTTTGTTAATACATAATCACTTATATTATGTGAATGTTATTATTGTAAATGTTATTATTAACTGTAAAGCGTGGAGCGTTTCCAAAGCATGATATATATAACTGGTGGCTGAAATTTATTGACTGCTTTTTTTTAATACATAATCACTTATATTATGTGAATGTTATTATTGTAAATGTTATTACTAACTGTAAAGCGTGAAGGATTTCCAAAGTGTGATATATATAACTGGTGGCTGAAATTTAATGACTGTAATAAACCAACTATAAAAAAACAGACTTTAATGCCTTCAATAAACTGGTGGCTGAAATTTATTAGGCTTTAATATATATATGTTATGTGAATTCCAAACTTGGCCAAGCAGAAAAAATCTAAGGTTTCCACAGATCTTAAATTTCCCAAAGATCTTAAATTTTGATAAAATCCTTTCCAAAACTCAATGCCATCACCAAATCTAAGGTTACTGGTAATGGCATTGAGTTTGGAAGGGGTTTTTCAAAACTGAATTTTATTTGTTCAAAGGCTTCTTCAAAGTCTAAGACCCACAGATGCTTTGGTCAAAGATCTGATTATGGAGGGTACAATTTTGGTATGCAGGTTAGTGAAAAGAAGGGCATAATGGTCTTTTTTTATAAAATGAGTTGATAATGTTTTGCAGGAAACCAGCTGTTAAAAAGTATGTTGAAACATAACCAAATAGAGGTTGTGCAAGAAACAAAACCATCAGACGAGAAATGATGACTGTCACCGATGGCCGGTTTGGGCGGTTTCGCGGTTTCCAACCGAACCATGAACACCCTAGACAACATGATGCATTTTTGGGCTTTCTTTGTATTAATGTAACTTTGATATAGCACGAGTCAGTTATGAGTGTAATGACTTTATTGATCTTACTATGATACACTACAAGTAAATTGTGACTTTTATCGATGTAACATGATGTATGTTTGAACTTGACACCAATTGACCAAAATAGCCAGAAGATGAAATGAATTCAACAAACCGGCCTGTATAAGTAGTAATAGTATTAAAAACAACCAATATTTCAATAGTTTGAATTAATA
This sequence comes from Bidens hawaiensis, assembly GCF_021521415.1. NCBI lineage: Eukaryota > Viridiplantae > Streptophyta > Magnoliopsida > Asterales > Asteraceae > Bidens > Bidens hawaiensis. The sequence goes on along the minus strand of NW_027491020.1, from coordinate 3,821,962 downwards.
AGTACAAAGTAAAGAATGGTGATATCGTGTATCACAACTAAATTTATAAATTATTTACATCTAACTAGCCGAACGAACACAACTGCCGGGTCGACAACCCCGACATCGGTGTCAATCTCCATTACGAATAGTTGTAGGCTTTTTCTCGGGCCTCCAGTAATCATCCAAAGACTCGTTACGAAGCAGTTGATTTGGTTGTACAAGTGGCAATGTATTACCCTCATGAGGGAAAGTTACCGTACTAAATTCCTCATTGACCTCGTCATACGAATGCATATAATTCTTGGGTGGAGTCATGAGGACAACATGCTTTTTTTATCCAGCTGATCTTAAACATAAAACACCTGGCGTGCTTGCGAGGCGAATATGAACGGATCATCCTTGTGGCCAAATTTGTTTAGGTCGACCGACGCGTAACCAAGAATATCATGTTTGACATGTTTACGGTCAACCCATTGGCACATGAAGATTGGAATTCTTTTAGTATGATAATCTAGGACCCATATCTCTTGCAAAACCCCAAAATAAAAGTTTTGTCCATAGGTCACCACGTCTTTTTTGATGTGCATGTCATCCGCCTCTACACGAACCCCACTGTTCTGGTAAACTCTAACATCATGAGATTTTGTACGAAATTCAAAATCGTTGATGTCGTATGATTCGTATTTGTAAACGTTGCGGTGTGCTCCGTGTGCAATCCACTTTACGGTTTCCGATACAGAACCTGGGGAGCCCACTAGCTCTCTTTCAACCTGAAATTGATTACAAGGATTAGATTCCTCACCTACATTGCAGAAACTATAAAAGAATTTTAAAAATTATAGAAGACTTAAGAAATTGATATACCTTGTCGCGTAACCAGTCACCAAACTTTAAAGTTTGCTCCTTCTCCAGCAATACTTGTCGTTTACCAGGCATTTGGTTTTTCAAAGAGGTCTTATGTAGTCTGCAAGTAGGAGTATAATATATTATGAATTAATATATATATATATATATATATATATATATGGGTGCAATTATTGTACGCTAATGCCTTAACGTAAGGTATATTCTGATTTAATATATGGGTGCGTTTGCTGAGCGTTTAAGTTTTCTATATACAGTAACTGCACCCTATATATATATAATTTAGAGTATATATGTTAGTATTACTTATTCGATATACGGCGCTATTTCAGGCGTATTCTGCAGCACATAGAAATGTGATCTCTTGAAGAGATCAGGGGAAACTTCAACTGATTTAGCGCCTGTGACAGGAATTGTCTCCCCATTATCATCATGCTTATCATGTGGAATACCAGCAGTACTCTTGATGTTTTTTTGGTATTCTCTTAGAAACTCGAGTGTTTCTTCCGCAATGTTCTCCTCAGCAATGCACCCTTCCGGATAAGTTTTGTTTCACACATGCCCTTTGATAACCTTCATACACCTTTTAAAGGGATACATCCAACGAAAGCATGGTGGCCCATATAATTTTATCTCTCTTACAAGGTGCATGGTTAAGTGAACCATGACATCAAAAAATGATGGCGGAAAGTACTTGTCCAGCAGGCACAGTGTAACTATTTGCTCTTCCGGCATCTTATCAAACTCTTCTACAATGATTTCTTTGCTACAAATTGACTTGAAAAAAAAACAAAACCTGATTATAGCATTTCTCATTGGTTCGGGCATGATTGACCGTATTGCAAGGGACATAAACTGTTGCATAAGCATGTATTAACCATGTGATTTAAAGCCTTGTAGCTTCCTTTCTTTAAGATTCACCAAACTAGAGAAGTTAGAACAATACCCTAATGGAGCCTTCAGTTTATACAGTGTTTCAAGAAACATGTCTTTTTCTTGCGCTGATAATGTGAAGCATGCTGCAAGTAGTTTAGTATTGTTGCCTTTTGCTTTCTGTTGTAACTCCTTTTTAATCCCTAAAAACTCCAAATCCTTTCTAGCTGCTAATCCGTCTTTTGTCCTACCGGGAATGTTCAGCGACATCCCGACAATACTTTCTGCCACATTCTTTTCAACATGCATCAAATCAATACAATGTTGGACAGGTAAATACTTCCAATAGTTGAGCCATTGGTACCATATGTTGAACTTCTTCCAATATGGTTGCGGTGTTGTGTTATCCCTTTTCCTCTTACTCCCACTTAGGGATTCAGATCCCTTTCCCCATTCATTGTTAATGTTTTTGACCTCGTCGTATATCTCTTCCTCTGTCATAGGCTCTTCAGCGTTTCTCATCTCCTATTTTCCATTGAACGTCTTTGTTTGTTTTCTGAAATGGTGGTCATGTGATAAATACCATTTGTGGGCAGCATTACTCTGCTTCTTTGTGTAATAAAGTCAAACACACTGAGTGTCGCCCCGACACACCACACAACCTTTGAATCCACTGTAAGGGCAACCACATAGTGTACCAAGAGCAGGGTAATCATTAATCGTCCATAACACAACTGTACGTAGTGTAAACATTTCTTGTTTATATGCATCATATGTTGGCTCCCCGACCTCAAATAAAGATGCTATATCGTCAATTAAAGGCTGTAAAAACACATCAATATTGTTTCCTGGCACTCCGGATATTAATAAGAAAAGCATGATGAATTTTCTTTTCATACACATCCAAGGTGGAAGGTTGTAAATGACTGCTAAAACAGGCCACACACTGTGGTTTCTGTTGCCTCTATGTACGTCGACCCCATCATTGCAAATCCCTAGACGAAGATTTCTTGGATCGCTTCTGATGGTATCGGAGTACCTGTCATCTATGGCTTTCCATGCTGGTGAATCTGATGGGTGGTGTAAAACACCGGGTTTATTGGTACTCGTGGCGTGCCATGTTAAATTCTCTGTTGTGGTCTTTGATTGAAAGAGGCGCTTGAATCGTGGAATAATGGGAAAGTGCCACAGTACCTTAGCAGGCGTGTTTATGTAAGTTTTGTTACTCTTTTATCCACCTTCCACCTTGACTTTTTACAAACTGGACATGCTTCCAAATCCTTGTAATCCTTATAGTAAATAATGCATGCTTTTAATACACACATGTATCTTTTCGTATCCTGAGCCCATTGCCTTTATCATCCTTTTTCCCTCATACATATTATATACCATTTCGTTATCTGCAGGTAGCATCGTTTTCAACAATTTTAGAAGTTCATCAATGAACTTATGAGATACCCCGTGCTTGCTCTTCAAGTTGAGTAGTTGTACTAATGCAGACAACTTGTTGAATTCAAGACATCCTTTATATAGGGGCTTCTCAGCGTTAACAAGTAGTTGTAGAAACTATTGATACTTCTTGTCACCTTTGAAATTGTCTTTTGTAGCATTTACCATTTTTATAGTTTCACAGGCATCTGTTGGAATGTTGGTGTCAACAAACCCAGTATTATTATCATAATTAGTTGGAATGCAGGTGTAGGAAAACCCAGTATTATTAACATTAGTTGGAATGTTGGTGTCGGTTTCTCCATGTTTTATCCAAGTAGTATAACTCTTATTAATTCCAAACCTATACAAGTCATGTTCTACATTGTCTACACTAAGAGATACGTTGTTCACACACCGAACACATGGACATAAAATAGAAATTAGTGGTGATGTCTCCTTGCAATTACGAACTGCAAAATGTAGAAATGCCTTAACACCATCTTTATATGCTTTACTGCACCTGTCGCCTACTGACATCGAATACTTATCCATCTTCCAAGAATTTTTTTATTAACTGTGTCATCAATGATATATATATATATATATATATATACTAATTAACACCAATAAATGTAACCGACTAGTTAAAAGCAAAAATATTTGGTACTCACCTGAGATTAATGAAGCTGTTTGGTAGGATTGATATTGATAAGGGTTCAATAAATACACTAGCAGATCATTTATTAGGGTTTGGTGAGATTTTATTTGTTTCAATTAATACTAATTGATTTGGGAGTCTTCCAGAAGATAACTCGATTAATTGGCGGGTAAAAATAAAAATTTTAAACTTCTAAATTTCGTTATATAAATATTAGAAGAGGTTCTATTACGTTCTCAGGGTGTAGCTCAAACGGTTGAGGCGCTTGTGACTAAACATAGATTGCAAATACTGCGGGTTCGAAACTCAGGAGGGAACATATTTTTATTAATTTTTATAATAACCTCTTTTTAATGAAATAAATACACTGTGATTTTGAAAACACTCAAACTAAACTAATCATTAAAAGGCCTTTAAATCCGTTCAGAAACATAAAAATACATCATAATAGCTGGTCTAAAATCATAACAAAGTTTCTTAGATTTTATTTACAAAACTAATTAAAAGCCCTAAAAACAACAAGAAGCAAATAAAATACAATATCTTCACTTTTTTTCTGATTCAATTAGTGAGGCTACACTCCTTGCAAGTTGATCCTCTAATGACTTATTTGTCCTTATCAAGATAGGAATTATGTTTGTACATCTTATGCACACATCAGATCTTGTGGACGAAACACAATCAGACCATGTAAAGAAATCACATTTTTTTCCCTAAGTTAAAAAAAAAGAGTTTAGGGTCAACAATTGTAGATTAATTCCAACTTTATTTGCAATTTCACTAACCTGAGATGCACAGTTGTAGAACCTCCTACCTGGATTTTTGGTAGTCCTTGATGTTCTTAGAATGGCTTCTTGACCACAAAAACAATAAACCTGAGATCGATTGTTACTGGATGTTGTGGTCCGCGATGAGGTTTCTTCCATGGTTAAAAAGGAGTTTTTATTGAAAATAAAACTATATATATAAGTATATATATATATGAGGGTTTAGAAAGGAGTTGTTGTACACATGCGTGTTACTAGCGTTTTAGGATATTTATATATGTCTTTGTACAGTAGCGTTTTGCAAGCGTAATAGACTCTTTTGAACAAATATATAACATATTTTAAGCTAATTGATTACACACATTTTTAACAAAGAAGGATGAGAACCATTAATCCATATTTACCATTCATCAAAAGATGCATCACAAAAAGTACCATTAATTACAATACATAAAGCATTTTAAGATAATCCATATATTTACCATTCATCAAAAGATGCCATACAAAAAGTATCATTAATTACAATGCATCACAAAAAAACAAAAAAGGGAGAAGCTAAAATCACCATCACTCCACCATGTCCACAATCTCCTTCCCCAGCACCTAAAAACTCATGTTGGTTGACACCATAGTTATGGTGTCAACCAGGGTCTCACACACTGAGTCGTAGCATTCGGACTGTTGTTTCTGATAATCAGCAACCATTGCTCGAAACTCATTTTCGTCTTCAAACAACATGATTTTACAGGAGTCGAAGGTCTTTGTTTTTTCAAATGCGAGTCTAGCCCTAATCGCTTCGACTGTCTTCAACAAAGTGTCGTCTTTCAATTTCTCAAAATCCATTGTTGTTTTCACCATGTTCTTCACGGTTTTGTCAGAAGAATACATTTTTATTATCCTTCTGAAACTGTTAGTGTGATTGAGTAACCAGTAAGTTAGTAAGTTTGATTTGTAGTAAGATATAGTAAGATCTAGTAAGATATAGCTTAACTTTAATGTAGGCTATCATTACCATAATATTTTTCCCGGCATTTTTGACAGGTGAGTATAACTGTGATCAATTAATTCTAACAGGTGATATAAATGCAAGTAATCTCTAGATTAAACAAAAACACCTGAGACAAGTTTGTGCGTTTCCCAAGCGTGGGACACCGTTTTGTTTTTTTATTACAGAGTTACTATTCATCCGGTTGCATTTCCCAAGCGTGGGACACCCTTTTGTTTTTTTATTACAGAGTTACTATTCGTCCGGTTGCGTTTCCCAAGCGTGGGACACCCTTTTGTTTTGTCTGTGAGCCTTTTGGTTATATATACCTACATCACATTTGTGAAACTCATATACCTACATAATTTTAAATTATTTTTTTTGTTAATATTGGATTACTCGTCATCATCATCATCATCCAGATCCTACAAGGCTACCATCAGAAGGCATATTGAGGCTCAAATCGAGATAGATAAAGCTTGTCGGGAAACTCTTACTGAATAATTTGTAAAGACTAGCAACAACTTGGATGCCAGGGATGTCATTGCAAAAGTTCTTACTCGAATGCCCGCTGGTACTATCCGAGATGTTGCTGTTTTGTTTATGGTTGATGTAGGACAGAGAGAGCTTGACGAGTTAAAACTTTTGGGCAAGGCAATTGTTGAACTTAATTGCTCAATGGAATTGAAGTTGAAGTTTATTATGTCACTCAGAGATTAGTATGTGATGGTGTTTCATGAATGTTTATGATGTAGTGATGGTGTGTTTTTATGTGTGTCACCCAGAGGTTAGTAGTAATAAAATTTATATGTTTGTGATGGTGTGTTTTGGTAATAATAAAATTTTTATGTTTGTGTTAAAACATTGATTCAACATGTAACTATTATCTTAAAGTGCATTACAAACTGTTAACAAAAGACTAGAGATCTCCATAACAAGTATCTTAAAGTACATAGCAGACAGTTTTGAAATCATTCAAATTTTTTGTTGCCTTTTCTTAAGTTCAGCAATCAACTCTTCCCCGGTTAAACGAGTGTCGTCATTTTCATGGAATAGCAGTGCTTTCTTGATAAGAGTATTTCTGTGTTGGTTTATATCCGAGAGGAGGATTTTGCACAAATACTTTGACCTTAACCATTTTAGTTGTCTTTGTTGTTTATGACCTTCCTTTTTGAAATTACACCCCATGGTCTCTTCCCATCATATGTCTCCATGTGTCTCATAGCAAAAATACCACAATCTATTCCATTATTTCTTGTTCTCCATGTCATCTTCAATCTATTAATTGTTGCTACCTGGATTTGCTGAGTAATGGGGTGTTTGATTGTTTTAAGATACAAGCAAAAGACGTTTCTCTAATCAAAATAGAAAGCAATTTAAGTATTTTAAATTTAAGCAATTTAAGTATGTTTTTAGGGTTAAAGGTATATATGTTTACCAGTATATAAGGAGTCTTTCCGTATCTTTCTTCCAAATTCTCTCTAATTGCTTTTGATTTGTCTTCTAAGCTTTTAAACTTTGCATTAGCTGGTATTTCTTGATGTGCACTGTTGTCAAGTAATTCTATCACTCCTGTTTGAAGATTGAAGGTAACCACAAAGAAATGATCGTGTTGTAGAATTGGCACGAGCACTATAGCAACCTCCTTGAGTGATACAATTCCACTCCTTGCCATTTCTTTTTCGATGTTGTCTGAATACACATCCAGTCTTTCTTTGTCTGTGTAACCCCTTGACTCAGCATAATGGTCACTTGTCTGAATAATATTTAAAATGCAGATGATTAAACCGTTTATTGTGCGTTTTCTAATAGTACAAACAAAATTGATTAATTTGTACCAGCACAGTGCTTGAAGCAAAGAATCTGAACGGTGATGCTACAGATTTTTACTTTTCTTCATAGTTCATTACTTCACTGAATGCATCCATTGCATTGGTGGCTATATAAATGCCAGGACAGAAGCTTTCAAAGACCACCTTGAACGATTCTGTGTGAGTGGACTTGTAGACCTCCTCCCAAATGTCTCCAAGACAAATAAACATATACTCTGAAATTATTTGATCATCTGCTGTGACACTAGCGGACACGTCAACCTCTCTCAGAAGATATGTAGATTTCAGTGTAATGAGGCTATCACTTGTTGATAATCCGGTGTCAACTTTTAAACATAAAACAACTCACATTAAATTTGACTGAAAATAATTATAACTATAATTAATACCTTCAACCCCTTTTGGTTTTTATTTATAATTAAATACCTTCTTTTTCCCACGCAACCACTGTATTAACAACTTCATCAATAGCTGCGCACAAGACATTGTTTTCTTGACCTGCATCACCTACATCATTTTTTACGACATCCAAAGATGTAATATGTTCAACTGTGATTATAATTAAGCTAGTATATAATTAAGCTGGTACATATATGATATACCTTTTTGAGCAGCCACTGGACCACCAACACCAACATCATCAACTGCATCACACAGATGTAATAAGTTTAAAATAACAGCATAAGTGTTTTAAGAGCATTTTAATTATACTAATAATTAATTTAGCCCAAATACCTTTTAGAGCAGTCACTGGACCACCAACACCAACATCTGAATCTTGTGCTTTAGGGACCACATTATTAGTGAATCTGTTTTCCCATTCACAACATCTAGCAAAGATATTCTCATTTGATGGATGTCTATCATTTCCTTGACTGACCAACTCGTTGATCTCGGAGCAAATTTTAACAAATTTCTTCAACTTGTTATCCATTGCCTTATTCCAAGACTGTAAAAAGAAAATATAGTTATTGTAATTCAAAAACATTTTCAATTTATCCCAGCCAGTTGTAATGGAGTTAAATAATACTCAACAAGCACGATAAGCATTTGCAAACTTAAAGGTGAATAATCGCTTACATAATCATCCAAATCTTGTTCAGCTGTTTGATCGGCATTATCTATTTCAGATGAACTTTGACCATCTGTTTTTTAATTACATATAATGTTGTATTACATAAAATGCATGTAGAGATAAGAGATATGAGAGTTTTTTAGAAGAAAATAACAAGTTTAATACCATGTTCTTGTTTCTCCTCAGCTGCAGTGTTTTCTTCAACTCCAGGCTTACCGGCAGCACTAACCGTCACAGCAGCAGTAGCAGCAGCAGCCGCAGCAGCAGTCTCATCAAGTCTCTTCCCGGCAGCACTAGCTGTCACAGCAGCAGTATCAGCAACAACAGCATCAGCAGTCTCATCAAGTGCCTTCCCGGCAGCACTAACGGCCACAGCAGCAGGAGCAGCAGCAGCCGCATCAATCCCTTTCCCGTCAACACTAAACGTCACAGCAGCAACCTCAGTAGCATCTTCCTCTAAGGGAGGACCATTATTCTCCAAGTATTTTTCCATCTTATTAAGAGTAGTTGTTGTTATGTAGTTGACTGCAGGCGTTGTGACGGGAGTCCCAAATGGACCGTATAGTTTCTGGTATTCATGTATGTAAAGCATCACAAGGAAGGTGATCGGACCGTTGTATTGAACATTGATACCTCTCCATTCTTCCTTTGTCGTTTTCAAGTTTTCAATAACATAGCTGCACCAGTCCATATTTTGAATATCCAAGGTTTTATCAATTGCGGAGATGAATCGTTGATTAACTGTTGTTGATTTTGTCACAAATCCTATACAGGTGTTGAACAACACAAGAAAATTAATCTTAAATAGTTCACCAACTCCTTGATCCGCGACCAGTTTGTCTTTCACATGCTTTATACTTATTCTTGAATTTGTCGGAAATTTATTTTTGAACAAATCTGTAATAACATCTTCCCCCAATCTTGGTCTACTCTTGTCTAAAACAGGAATCTTACCCATTGGTATCCCCAACACTTAATTTACTTTTTGTGGTGTTATCTAAATAACACCGCTCCCAATGTTCAATTCATTTAAACGGTTATTATAGTTCATGAGAAACCAATATCCCAAAGTTGTTGGAGTTTGGGTTACTTGAAGTCTTAACATTGACCCGAAACCCATTTCTTCTACACAAGTTTTTTGGGCAGTGGTCATTGCCTTCACTGCATCAACAATATTACAAGGTGCACACCTATTCTTCAATTTTTTGTCTACAAATTCAACAAAAGGTTTTCCCCTCTCGGCTGGCTTCTTTTCTTTAATGGCTCTCTTTTTCGGACGCTGAAAGTCCGGGCCAGAGGTGCTGTGTTCCACCTGTTTCCGCTTTGACAACAACCTGTTGATTTTTGTGTCAAGGTCTAAATCAGAGTCTGCTTCCACAAAATGTTTTGTTTTTCCCACCGGAGCAAATTTTTTAGTCTTCCTTTTATCAGTCTTGTTTTTTCGACAACTGAATCACATACATACAATAAAACACGAGGGTAGGGGATAACAACACGAATCACAAGGAAACGGAAAACTCTTATCAAACATCACAATGATAAATTCTCATACCAAAGCCATAACACGCTAATCATACACTTATAACATGCTTTAATATTATACATAGATTTAAAAAAAACAAAGATATGTATTACAACAACAACACGCTTATCAAACGCTTTAATACATACGAAGATTCAATCAAATGCTTACATTTTAAGATTAAGTAAGCCTAAAACGCTAAAAATCATAAATTAACACCTGTTCCATTTTTATTCTAAGACCTATCGTGCTTTTGCTTCGTCCTTGGTTCCGTTCCAGAAGAAGATGAGTTAGGGTTCTTCATTTTGGTTCCATTCTAGAATAATTAAACCACTCGGGCTTGTGCTTGTGCTTGTGCTTCACAGTAGAAACGAATCATCAATGGTTTTTATGAATATTGACTTACGAGGTTGAATTTTGGGAATAATTATCGCCGTTCCAGAATAGATGAGTTAATCGTACGGTTAGTATTGTATAGTAGCAAAAAGGCGCGTGCTTTTAAATTTTAATCGTACGGTTTGTATTGTATATTAGCATATATATATATATAATATTAGATGGTGGTGGACAGTGGCGGAGGTGTGGTGGCGGATGTTTGGTGGCGGGTGGTGGTGGCGGTGGTGGGTAGTGGGTGGTGGTGGCGGAGGTTGGTGGTGGTGGTGGTGGGTGGGTGTTGGTGGCGGAGGTCGGTGGTGGTGGTGGTCGGTGGGTGGTGGTGGTGGTGGGTAGTGGGTGGTGGTGGTGGATGGGTATAAATAAATGTATATATATTTTTATATAAAATTAGTGGGTGGTGATAGTGTGGTGGGTGGTTGTGGTGGGTGGTGGTGGAGTGTGGTTAGTGGTTGGTGCTGGAGGTCATTGTGGCGAATGTGGGCGGTGGATGGTGGTAGTAGGTGGTGTGTAGTATGATTGCAGATATGTAATACATGAGACGATGACGGTGCTATCCCGTATGATGACCATGATGATGGGCCCAATTATGACGAGACGATGCTAATATAATAACCTGGGTTGGTGGTGGTTATCATATTGATGTTGCTAACCTATATGGTACGGTTTGCTTACGCCAACCCATACGATGACGACTGTAGCTCGTACAACGAGCATGACATCTATGATGATGACCACAAATATATATGATGATGACCAATTATATGTACCTATATGACAATACGCCACACAGGGGCGCGCGCACACACACACACTCATATATATATATGTTGATGATGATGGTGACACCGATGTTTAATGACATGTAACCCGTATGATCGAGGACGACCATGAAAACGCATACGATGGTTATACTGATGGTAGCATGTACGACTGATAATGTCGTTTGATGACGACAACAATTCATAAGATGGTGCCGACAGTAATCGCTAAGATTGGGCGTTTGGATGCTGACTACATCCCATACATGGCAATCGAATGATGATGATGATGATGATGATGATGATGTGTGACGATGATGACGACACTGATAGCGACATATATGTTACCAGTATGATCAACGCCGACTACAATAGCCTATACAATGACCACGTTGATTACCCGCACGTCTGATGATGATGCCGTTTCATGGTGACGGTGATCGATGATTATGATGATGGTAACCACTATAATACATGATAACCATGATAACTTTATGATGTTGATCATCATCATAACACATATGGTGATGATGATAACCATATGATAATGATAACACTAGAATGTTATGAGCTTCTCTATTACGAAGTTGTAAATCTTATCCAGAAAATGTTACTAATGGTTAAGATAATACTTCACTAATGGAAAAAATTTAATTTTATTCAAAAAATACGATTTATTAAACGAACTCAACTTTTAACGAAATTTAATACCGGAATGTTAGTAAAAAAACTAAAAGTAAATGTTTTTATAATATTTTTAAAAATTTATAAAACAAAAACCAAAATATATATATAATTAAATGTGTAGAAATAAATAAAACCAAAATTCAAACCCCTTTTAACTTCAAAACCCTAAATCGACTTCTACTTCGCTTTACTGTAATTCGTAGACATCGATTGCTTATCCTGGTAAGAACATAAAAATGCCACGTCTCAATAATGGAGTTAAGTTGCTGGTAGATATCGACAACGATTCCATGAGTAGGATGGTATGTTAATGTTATCTGGTTATGAAACATTTTACACTTTTGCAACATACACATTCTAAGAACATTTTTTGTGTTACTTATAGCTCATTCATAAAGTTGTTCAACCAATGTTTGCTGACATGAAATCGAATACCGGCTGTTGTTTGATTTATGATCAAAGTGGTAGAACGTTTTCTGTTGTTATAATCAAAGTACTAGATGACTTTTATTTTAGAACCGGTTGGACTGAATTAATCTGAGAATGTAGTATAGAAGCTGGAACATATGTTGTTTTTGAGCTTAAATCAAGATCTATGTTGAATATGTTTACTTTCAAAAGAAACGTAAATGATCAATCCGGTACTATGATATGTATTCCAGTCAGAAACCGACCGTCCATTACTTAGTAAGTTTTAATTTCTGTGTTTAATTATTGTTTCCAAATTCAAATGTCTTTTAATTAACATGTTTAACAGGATTTCCCTGAGTGGTACGTGATTCAAGAATTTGGTGAAAATTGGATGAATTTGCTTTTCGAGCTTATTGCTCCAGATAGAATGTTGTTTAACGTTTCATGTCATTGGCATGGAACGGGTTATAGGCTAGAGGATGGATGGATTGAGGTTTTTAAACAAACCAACTTGAAAGGTGGTTCGTTTGTTGTGTTTGAAATCATATCAGATAACACATTTCATATTAATGTCTTTCATGAATATGGCATAGAATTTATCCTTCCTGGTCCAAATCAGCTGTTTCTCAACTACCAATTAAGCAATCAAGGTAGTTCCTCCAAAACCCAATTCATCTTGATGAGCAAAATGACGACTCTAAAATCGTCTTCCACATGAACGTCACAAAGAAATTGGTAAATTTGCTTTTCACAGCGTCTTCCGGGTCACATTGCTACCAAGATTGATGCCTATGATGGAATGCTAATCACTTTGGTCAATCCCTAAGTTCGTAAAAAAATGAAACTCCATAGTGAAGTGTCGAAGCCGAAATTCATATATTCTTTAAAAAAATGGAAAATTTTCGAGGAAAATGATTTACAGATTGGTGATAAGTGCATATTTGAATATGACTTCAATGAAGGTAGTTTGTTAGTTTCAAAAGTTGATTAGTGATTTGGTGATGTTTGGAACATTTGGGAAATATTTGGTGATGTGTTTGGTGAATTTTGGAACATTTGTGATTTGGTCACTCTGGGTAATATTTGTATGGTTGTATTGATACACGTTTTAGTTTATTGTGTTAAATGTTGGCTGGTTAGCTTTTAAGTGCTTTACTTTATAGTTTCTTGTATCATCTATTTTGTTATTCACTCTTATTTTGTTTCATGGAATGTATTGTAATGGTGCATTTTGTATGAAAACTTTTAATGAATGGTAATTATGGAGTATCTTAAAACAAATCGAAAAAACTAAAAACACTTGGTTAAATCTAAAAATAAAACAAAAAACACTTTGTTAAAAAACACTATTACGCTTGTAACACGCTAATGTATAAAAAATATATAAATATCCTAATACGCAAGTAACACGCTTATCCAACCATCTTCTGTCAAAGTGTCTATTTAAAAATATATATAAATATCCTAATACGCAAGTAACACGCTTATCCAACCATCTTATATCAAAGTGTCTATTTTCATCCACAGGTTCTCTGCCGTAAAAACTATGCCAATAATATATTGGTTCTTAATTAAAAGGGAGGCAAAACTCAAAAAGCTCCAAAATATTGGCTCCAAATATTCAAAAACTCCAAATTACATTTAACACTCCAAAAATCAAATTACATTCCAAATTATTAAAAATTTTCCACTCCACAAATCAGCACGACGGTGATTTATACTCCAAATTACACTCCAAATTATTAAAAAACAATCGACGACGAAGCTTATAGATGAAAGATTCAAAGAAGAACATGTTTTATACTCCGATGAGGAAGCCAACGACGACGACAATGCTCAATCAGACGACACTGAAGGCTACTCCAGCGATGAAGCCAATAACGACGACGGTCAAGAAAACGATGCTATAGCGACGATGGCTATGAAACCCTTCAACAGTTTTGCTACTACTCAAAAACCTACAAGGGGTTTGACAAGGTTACCTAAGCTACGTACCGATTATTCAAACTCTGGAGGTGTCAGACTGGTAGTGGAGTTTGATAATCTGGGTAGGTTCACTGGCAAAAACAGATCAAAGTTTGCAAGTTTTTTAGGGGATGTTGTAAGGGAAATAGTTGGCTTGAGACATTTAAGTTGGAGGGAGGTCACAAAGGAGCTTAGAGATAAACTGTGGGAACAAATAACGGTTATTCTTAATTTTTATTTGTGCATTTTATATTTTGAGAAGTAATTTACCTTTATTGTATTATATTATGCAGAAATATTTTGAAATTGAGGCGTCTCACAGGCCTTCTGTGATGAATCGGCTTGGACACCTTCTTCGGGATTTCAGAAGAAAAATGTATGCCAAATACATTATGCCGAGCATCGGTAAACCTCTGAAGCTGAAGGCGATACCCAAGGGACACAAGACGATGATCAGGCAAGAAGACTGGGATCGCTTCGTTGAGTACACACAATCAGAGCAGTTTCAGGTATAAATCCTCTACTCTGCAAACGTAGATTGATCGACTATATATGGTTTATGTTTTTTGTTTAAATATAATGAAATGATTATAATGTGTGGTTGAAGAAAAAATCGGCTTCATCAAAGGGAGCTCGAGCAAGGAATGTTTTTGATCATCACATGGGACGAGGGGGTTATACCTACCTTAGAGAGAAACTAGTAATCACCGTCAGCTGCTTTCTCTCTAGTTCAATGATTTGTCTAACGCATGACCGTCAGCTTCTTTCTCTTGAATATTTTACAAGGTCAAAAAGAAGGAAATTGAACCGGATGAGATTCCTGGCCGTGCATTAATGTGGATGAAAGGAAGGGAGGACAAAGATGGTGCATACAAGAATGCTGTTGTCGAAGGCGTGGCAACCAAATTAGTATGTTTTAGTATTAAACTTTTTAAATCATGTTAAAGTCAATTCATTGCCTTATATTGGTGTCAAAAAACTTGAGTCTGTATAACTTGTCTCAACACTTGATGTGGATACATAAGCGTGTTACAAGTGTATTAGAGTATTTGTTTTCTTGCCGGTTCAGCATGAGGAGCAGATAGCCTCCGGAGCCCTGGCACTTGAACCGTGCACAGATGCCGTCACCTTAGTGCTTGGAAAAGAGAAAGGTGGGTTTTTAAAAGGGATTGGGTACGTATTGACAACATGTAAATATTGGGGTTTGAGTTGGGTAAAAGGCTCGTTTAAGCAACGGATTGCCCAACTTGAGTCTTAGGCGGTACAGAGAGATGTAGTGGTGAACATTTTGACGTCTCTACTTGAATCCACGAATTCTATGCTAGCAAGCCATGAGAAGTAACGGTTAGCATTTTAGGCCAGGTTCAGACATCTCAAAGGATTGTTGCCGGAAATGTCGGCAAGTCAAGTAAGTGACGTATGATACATATTAATTAATGCATTCAACATACATAATTGGCACAGTTTTTGTCACAATTCGTAGGTAAATCCTGTTCCCAACCAGGTTGGTTCTAACCAAAGTACTAGTGCAGTGGCGCAAAATAACTTGCCAACACAATTAAGTATCTGACAGTTTCTTTGTTTATTACAACTTTCCATGTGATTTTTCATTTTTCATAACCTAATAAATTGATTTGTAGGCCAGTTCTGTGGGAAACAACTTAACCTCAGGTGAGGCTGTGCAACAAGAATTCGCTTCTCATGTAAGCATTTGACAGTTTGATTGATTTGTTTTAATAATTAACTTTCCATGTGAGCGTGCTGATTTTGCATAAGTTAATTGTAGGCCAAGTCTGCGGATAAAATAGTTGTCGAAACGGTACCCACTCCCCATATCACGACATCAGTAAGTAGTTGACAATTTCAGTACTTTTTATAATTCGTTTCCAATGTGAGTGTGCTCATTTTCTATTACCAAATTGCAGGCCAAGTTTGTGGAAAAAAGTGTTGACCAAACGGTAGTCGATCCCCATAGCGCGACATCAGTAAGTATTTGGCAATTTCAGTTTTTATATTTTATAATCTAATAAGTCTAACAATTCCAATTTCTTTTATATTACCAATGAAGCCTGTAGATAACAATGTTGACCAAGCATCAACACAACTACACCACACTCCGGATAGTAACGGCTCGAAAAAACCATCAGTAAGTATTTGGCAATTTCAGTTTTTCCTTTAATTGTTGATTGATTTCCATCCATAAGCTGATTCGTTGAATGGTTTTTAGGTAAAACGGAGAAGCCGTAAAAGAAAAGTTGATGTATCTACGGATGAAGCTTCCCCACATCTTGAAATAAAGGTATGTACTGCGCGAAACATTGTTAATTTCCCACCAACATGTGTATGTACTTATATATTGACTTCAACATTGTTAATTTCACATGCTTGTTTATAGGTGTATGAGTGTTGTATGTGTGTGCATGACAAGCGTAACAAGGTGGCACATGATACAGTTCAATGGTCACCGGTTCCACAACAGTTGCATAGAAAAGCAATCCCAGAGGGTTGCTATAAAGTTAGTATTGATGAAGTCATAAAGGAACAAGCAATTATTCCTTGTGAGGCAGGTGAAATTGTGACTGTTGGCGACGCACGTGGTACTTTTGTTGCTTGGCCAGAAAACCTAATCTTATGTGACCAGGAGGTTTGTTCCCTTTTAACTTAACCGAACAAATATCTATGTTCATTTTCATTTAGTTTAAAAACTGAACACTTGTGTTCGTTTATGTTCGTTTTTTTATAATCTAGACTAACGTAATTGAACAAAGATAAATGAACATAAACGAACTTCCCGCCGAAAGGTTCACGAACAGTTAAACGAACGTTTGGTTCGTTTGCAGGCCTACTATTTTGTTCTATTCAATTACAAAATATGACATTAATTATACATATTTGTTTTTCATATTCTGTTGTTACAACTACCACCATTCCCATCCTCAAAAGAACCATACAGAGCTGTCAAGAAGGAAAAGTACACAACGATAGACAGGGTGACCAAACAGAAGACAAGGAGCAGTGCCAAAAAACCGACACCTTAGCTAGTATATAGGTAGTCGTTATTTTTGTATTTTGTAAAATATTTTGCATATACATTTTCTTAAGTGAATATTATTTTTTTTTAATATAATTTGTTTTTAATTTTGTTTTTTCATGCTTGCTTATAGTTTTTTTATATTACTGCACAAAAAATAAAAATAATTATATTACCTAATTACACACAATTTGGCCACATAGAACACATTAAACAGGTGTGGCCAAAAGTAAGACAATAGCCACACCTGAAATTACAAAAATAACTATATGTGATGAAATGTTTGAGAATAGCCACACTTTAAATTACGAATAGCATTATGCGTGATAAACGGTAAGACAATGGCCACACCACAAACTACAAAAGAGTGTTTGAGTGGCAACTTCACATTTTTAGCCACATTGACAATAACCTCCAGTGTCTATATGTTATGTTTGGCCACACAATACATCACTATGTGTGACGAAAAGTTTGAGAATAGCCACACTTTAAATTACGGATAGCATTATGCGTGAAAACGGTAAGACAATGGCCACACCACAAACTACAAAAGAGTGTTTGAGTGGCAACTTCACATTTTTAGCCACATTGACAATAAACTCAAGTGTCTATATGTTATGTTTGGCCACACAATACATCACTATGTGTGACGAAAAGTTTGAGAATAGCCACACTTTAAATTACCAAAAGCATTATGCGTGACAAACGGTAAGACAATGGCCACACCACAAACTACAAAAGAGTGTTTGAGTGGTAACTTCACATTTTTAGCCACATTGACAATAACCTTCAGTGTCTATATGATATTTTTGGCCACACAATACATCACTACGTGTGACGAAAAGTTTGACAATAGCCACTCTTTAAATTATGAATAGCATTATGTGTGACAAACGGTAAGACAATGGCCACATCACAAACTACAAAGCAGTTTTTGACTAGCAGGTTCACATTTTTAGCCACACTGACAATAACCTCAAGTGTCTATATGATATTATTAGCCACTCAGTACCTCACTATGTGTGACGAAAAAGTTAGAGAATAGCCACACTTTCAATTACGAAAAGCATTATGTGTGACAAACGGTAAGACAATAGCCACACTATAATCTACAAAGGAGTGTTTGAGTGGCAAGTAAACATATTTAGCCACGTTTAATATAATATCCAGTGTCTATATCCTATAATTAGCCACTCTATTACTAAATTTAAGTGGCCATTTCTTTGCTATATCCACACGGTATAGGTCACAATGCAAGCTTAACACAACCCTATTGGCCATATTATTGTAAAATTCATGTGGCTGAAATAATAATTCATGTGGCTATATACATGCAATGGTCACTCATAAGAAATAGTCATGTGGCCATTTTCTACCGTTTAGCCACACTTTTTGGAGAGGCTTCTTGATGGCCAGCAACTAATGCCTGTACCCTTTAGCCACACTTATTACCACATAAAGCTACTAAAAACTGTGTGTGGCCATATCATACCCACGGTGTCGCGACCTTTGACCACATATGACCTGAACAAAATGTGTGTGGAAAAAGGCCTACGGCCACACTTTTTTCGTGTGGCCGAAGGTCAATTTTCACGTAGTGTGCCTATTTGATCAAATATACTTGATTATTTAACTTGTGATTAATTTCTCGAGCAATCTTGTATATTCGAGTAAGCTTCTTTCATTGTATTTACTTAGTTTATTTCTAATTACTTTAAATATCTGAGCAAACTCTGGGACGAGCAAGCTTGGATAATACACTTTATCGAGCAAGCTTTATGCTGGTATATTTAAAATTGGGTTTTTGGCAATATTTTTATACTAAATGACAAAATTCATTTATAACCCACTTTCAAATGTGTACAACATACACTATAAGAGGGGGACTTAAAAAAATTTGCATTTCACCTTTTCCCTCTTTCACTCTTGCATTATTGTCCACTTGCTCGTAACCTAGAAACTCAATTGTTGCTCAAAATTCTTATCCTAAATTGGTCATCCTTCTAATATCGACTCGGTAAGATTAAATTGAATGATTTTCGACACTCAGTGTATGAGTTTAGAGTTTCAATTTCATGTTCACTGACATCTCTGTTTTTCTGTGTAGGTTAGATATTTGTCGAAGAACATGTTCATAAAGATTATACTTTAAATTCTTCTTCATATTTAACTTGATACATGATAAATTAGTGAACTTTAATGACTAATTTTTGCTTTGAATGTATTTTTGTTTGTGATTGTGCAGAAATGGTATACATGTTCGAGAAAAAGCACAACGCGTGCGCCTCTCTCCAAGTCACTGAGGAGAACAGGCCTGTGGAGTTGATGATTCAATGGCTTATTAGATCTAATCTTGTATTTGCTCTCACCGAAAGCCTGATAATCTACAGAAATCATCACTTAGATTTCTGGAGGACAACATAGTTGGAAGATGATGTAAATGGACGAAGGATTGAAGCCACTGTGGCTGGTCATGAAATTATAAATAACTGAAAATCTTATCCGGGCGAGTTTCCAGTTGAATGACAATCTGGATGTTCAGTTATCCTATTCTACCCAGCGATTATTGGTGATTCTCCAAGAAACAATGGGGTAACAAGGGAATGTGCATGAAGGGCAGTTCCAAAAGGGGATATTCCCTGTTTTATACCGATTTCTGATACATCGCATAAACCAATGGTTTACACCAAGGAGGGGTACTTGGACCCTCATGATCAGAAAAATTTCTACAGCCACAGTTGTTGTTGTCTACAATCGGCCATTCAATTTCTCAAGATTAATTTTTGAAGTCATGGTGGTTAATCTGAGGAAATGAGAGAAGGATAGATTTCTTATGTATCCGAGATTACTACAAATAATTTTTAACATTGTATGTCAAGATCTTCCTACTTCTGGTATCACACATGTTCTTCAAGACCCAATTTTTTTTTTAATAATGGCCAGGTTGGGTGCAACAAGCCACTTTAATCCGGAGGTGGAGTATGATATTCTCCCATGGCTTGTTGATAATAATGTGGAGACTATGGAAGTACCTAAGTCACCAAGGATGACTAGTGATGAAGATAGTAGTGAAAGTAATGATGATGATCATGATATGTTTGACTCTAGTAGTGATAATAATGATGAAGGAGATGATGGACAAGGGAGAGATGATCTTGTTGTTGAACAAGATGCTGGGTGAGAGGAGGAGACTGATAATGTGAATGATGTTTTGGATACGGTTATTAATAATGTTATATCACAAGTTCAGGGGGAGACACCACATGATGAAAACCTAGTTTCTACACCACCCACCTCACCACAAAACCAATCACCACCCAATTACCATAACCATGGACTATATATTCCTTCACCACCTCACCATGGCCAAACATATGAACCATATATTCCATCACCTCCTACTTCCCAAACCCAAATGCAAACCCAAACCCAAGACCAACCTGAACCTGAACCATACATACCACAATACATTCCATCCCACCTCATAAACCAACCTAACACTCCTTACCAATCACTAACACATTCCCAAACCTTTGACCAATAACACACACAACTTTCCAAATCATACATACACGTACACCTACAATTCAAACCAGAAACCCTCTACCAAGCACAAGTGAAAATATCATTGAAACCCCCTCCCATGACACTCAACCAACTCAAATCCCTGATCCATTTCCCATCTCACCTATAAACTCACCATCCCTTGATGCCAGAATGAGACTCCTTCATAGACACATGAATGTGCTAATTGAAAATTGTGATTTAAGAAGAGAAAATGAAGAATTAAAGAAGAAAAACTCTGACTTGGAATCCCAACTAGAACAGGCCCTTTTGAAAATTCAAACCCTGGTCAGTGAGGTTGAGAAGACCTCAGCTGCACCAAAACATAGGGAGAATTTACTTGTTTCTACTGCTGCTGATGATGACGCGAATGTGTTAAAAAGTCTGGGAGAATTGTAAGGTAGTGATGAGGAGGAGGAGAGAGATGATGAAGAGGATGAAGGTGGATATGAGGCTGACATTTCAGATGAAGTAATACAATATTACAATGTTGATGACCCTGAAATTAATGATGACATGGTGGTTGAGAACATTGTGGTGAATGAGGATGAGAGGGAGGTTGACATTAATTTAACTGAAGGTGATGTGAATATGGAGTATGTGGATGAGATGAATAATGATGAAACTATTGAAAATATTGTTAAAGATAGTGTTGAAAATGTGATAGCTAATTATGCTGAGAACACTGGAGACAATAATGATAAAAATCAAGATGATTTGGATCTTGACATACTACATGGAGAGTTTGAAGATGTTTAATCATTGATAGTGTTTGAAAAGGAAAAGGAGGTTGATAATGAGCTGAATGACTTATTCAGAGAAATTGATGAATTCCCAGAACATTTCCCACCCATAGTGGTGAGGGAAGTAGGGCCATCCAGACTTGATAATATTGAAGATGAAAGGAGGAGAATAAAGGGGAAGGCAGTGGTTAAGCATGAAGGCCAACTACAACCCTAGAACCATAAAAACATTGAGTCTAGTGATAAGGTACTATTTATTGATGAATCAGCTGAAGAAGCAATTAAGAGACATGACAAGATTGAAGGAGAGTGGATGCGGAGGGAGATGATAAAAAGATTTGACTGATAAAGAACTGGAGGAACAGAAGGTTATGTTGGAGGAATTTGAGCTGATGAAGAAACTTGTAGAAGATAAAGGGAAATTTGAACAAGATGTAATAGAAGGGTTGTTGAGGTTGCAGCAAGCATAGGATGCTAACAACGCTCTTTCCATTGTTATTTATCAATTCCAACAACCCAAAACCCCCCGAGCAACCCAAATCTCCTTAACCTAATGTAACAATTCCCACTGCTGAAACTGAAGTTGAAAATCTTGATAAGAAGCTGGTGACTGATCTGAATGGAAAGAAAATTCTAGATGAAATGCTCAAAAAGGCTAGTGAAATGATGAATCAGAGCTTGTTTGATGAAATGAAGAAAGATGAGAAAAGTTGGCCAACTTATCTGATAAGATATGCAAGAAAGAGGAAGAGACTTGGAGTTGAAAATATTCCTGAATAGGCCATACCCAAAAAGAAGAAAAGGGGTATTAATGTTGTAGCAATACAAGTTGTAAAGCCTGATGACTTTGTAAATGAACCAAAGATTAATGCTCTCAATGATTTATCTGATGTTGAAAATGTTGAGACTGATGAAAACAAAGAAAAGACTCATAACTCTCCTCATGTGGATCTGACTGAAACACACAGACAAAATATCCAAGCTAGGCTTGATGAAATCAAACGAGAAGATCCCATAATAATCAACTTGATGAGCCATGGTTTTGAATTTGAGAAATTGGTTGTGCTGACAGATGAAAAGTTGTACTCCTTACATGATAAAAAGAGAGAAGAAATTAGAAAAATAAAGGAGAAAAGAAATAAACTCACACAACACTACTTGAAATATCTCAGGATCCACAACCTCTCTAACAAACAACTCAGTCATATAAATTTTGAAGAATTGGAAAAAATGTACAAGTCTACAAAAGAGAGAATTGCAGAAGAAGAGAGGGAAAGGATAAAGAAAAAATTCTCTGATGATAAAAATCGAACTAAACATATACATAAAAGATTTGGAGGAAAGTGTGGGTTTTTAATTGATCATGGATTGAACTGTGAGATTGTTGATGCTATGAGCAAAAGAGAAGTGGATGATAACTTCAAGAGAATTTCAAAGAAAATCTAATCTGATTTTGGTACTTTTAATGGAAAGTCAAAAGAAACAAGATTGGCTGAAGAGGCAAAAGGGAAATTACCTAAAGATAAACAAATCATGTTGGAAAGATTGATGGAGGAAAGAGGAAAAGGAGACAAAGTGAAAACTATGTCTTATACTGAAAAGAAAAACCCTTATGAGACTGAGTTGGCAAAATACAATGAAGAATTGAAGGCTCAATCTAAACCAACTCAGGCTCCTCCTAAATTAAAGATGGTGAAAGAGGAACCGGCTGAGACAAGTACTAAAGTAAACTTATTGGAGTGGGAAGATGAAAATCGAATCAAAACTCTAAAAGGGCTCATGCTAAGAAAAGGAATGTCTGAAAATGTTTTTGATAACATTGGCAAAGCACAACTTAAAGAACTATTTTATACTAAAAAGGTGCATTGGGAGAATCTAGAAGAAGAACAAAGAAAACTACTATCCTTCCAATGTGGACCAAGAGGGGAGCCAATTCAAAGGCAAAGATCTCCCCCAACTGAACAACTTGACAGAGAAACCATGGAAATGATCAGAACCTTATCTAAAGAAGGGGTAGATTATTTGAAGCTGATCATGATGAACAGGGCTGATATTGTTAAAGTGTATCAACAAAAAGGGCATGTGAGAAGACCACAATCCAAAAGACAATACACTCCAAGGGTCTCCACTGTGAGTGTCCCTATACCAACAACAAGGTCAAATCTTCAGAGACAACAAAGGCCACCTTCAAAGGTGGACCTGCCAAAGAATCTTTACTTTGATTCTAGGACAAAGACCTTGAAAGTGATCAAGACAAATGGAGAATTAAGAAATATTGTTTTTGAAGATGATTTTCAAGATTTCAATAAAGAACAACTGGAAGAAATGGCCACACTCAACTTGTACGATTATCAAGAAAGATAGATGTTTGTTGGACAACAACTGAATGAACTCTCTAGGTTCTTAAAAGAACAATCTAGAAAGGGATTTCCTTTACTAAACAAGAAAAGGAAGTTGGAGCTCTCTCAATTTGAAATAACAATGAGGTAGAGAAGGATGAGTGATATTATGACAATTGAAACAACCTACAAAAAACCAAGAAAATACTCAAATCCTCTAGCGAATATGAGAGAATGCATCAGCAAAGGCAGCAAATGTCAAGGCCCAATTATGAAGTCCAGAAAAATGGAAGAGTCTCAAATATAAGCTATGAACAGAAGACTCAATCTTTTATTTTGACAAATTCAGATGGACTGGCCTTGGGCATTATAGAGCATGACACCGACTTAGAGTATCTACATATGGAGGATCTTGATGACATGATCAGATGGAGTCTGTCGTCTCAACATCCACACCATAGGGAGATCTCACAATTTCAACAAAGGGTTGTTGCAGTGAAATATGATAGAAGATCAGAGGCAGGATGCTCCAGAAGATGACAAGCCTATTCATTTTTCTATTTTGAATTTGATGTGTAATGTCCATGTGACAGAATTTTTGACAATCTAATTTTCTTTAAGTAATGTAATTTTGCTTTTAGAAATTTGATGTGTACTTTGAAAAAGTGTAAGTAACCTGCAGGTGTTTTGGTGCAGCTGAGGTTGTTACAATAGGGGGGAGATTTTTGGGATACGAATATGATATAGGAAGATTGGAATCTTCTCAACCTCCTCAGAAAATTGCTAAGTATGGAAACCGAGCAAACTTAGGCCTTCGAGCAAGCCTAAACTTATTCAAGCAAGGTATTTTGCTTTTCGAGAAAGGTTATCTTCTTGAAGTCTTCTAGATGTTAATTCGAGCAAACTACACTTCTTCAAGCAAGGTTGTTCTTCAAGTCAAGCAAGGTTGGTTTCAGAGCAAACCCTTAACTATACCAAGCTAAAACTGTGACACTCGTCAATTTCAGGTTAACTCCGTTAATCCGAACTCCGTTAATTCAAACTCAAGATCACACGAACTATGTCATTCCAGTTAACGCATATCTCATTACATATAAATAGGGTTTAAATGATGCATAACAATCATTACACTAAGTAGTCTTTCGGGATTTCACCGAAACACACACGAGTCGATTCAAACCGTTGGTGAACAAACAATAAATATTATAAACAAGTACTTGATATAATTATGTGTTACGTTTATATGTATAAATGTGTGCTTGTATGCATGCCATTATATTATGGAGGTTATTGATGTTTTATGCTAGAATTATACAAAATAGAAGTTGAGGGTGCTAGTTGTAACTTGTCATTTATTTAATTAATATATAAGCAACCTTAACCATAAACCCTAACCCTCTTCTCCCTCTCCCTCTCCCTCTCCCTCTCCCACCTGCGACGGAAGCCCCCTCTCCCCCTTGGATCAACCAAAACACACAACACACAAACACATACAATCATCCTTGCAACTTGTTGAAGACTTAAGGTGTTAACTAGGTAAACTAAACACTATATGTAACCTATTCTATAGATTTTTGGCATCATTGAACACATTAATCATAAACCCTAAATGCTAAATATGTTGATTGTTGATTAGTTAGAGTTGTATGCATGATTTATTGTTCATAGGTTATTTGTATGTTGAGTTTTGATGAAAACTGGTGCTGGACAGATTCTTAATTTCATGTTGAAACTACTGTAACTCGATGTTAATTTGGTATATGGAAGTGATTATTGATTCTATGATGTAGTAGGCAGAGTCTAGTTTCTAAGGAGTTTGAGTTTGTAATTTTTGGACAAGTAAAAGTTAGTTTTTATTATTTTACAAATCTGTTGTGCAAGTCTGATTCTGGAGGCCTGCTGGTAGACTGTTTTGCGATTAAGATATCTCATAAACGACAAGACCAATGGGGTTGGTTCCACTTCTGGAAGTTAATATTTTGAGTTTTAAATCTAACCGAATTGATCTTGAATTAATTGGAATTACCATGTAACGGAAATAACAAATAACATTCTGTTGCGCATGATAATGACTGCTGTGTGTTTACTGTGATGTTTTGATCATTGTGAGAAAACCGTATATGCTAAAACTATAATAAAAATATTTTTATAAACTTAACTCAATTGTTCTTCTGTTATGATTTTTGGTGATTTATTGGACGTGTATTGATTTATTAAATAGAGTAATCTTGTCGAGTAAAAATCTGTCTTGATAAATTAGCTGCTGAATTACTTAAGTTAACATGAAAAGTGTATAGTTGATAGATGTTTGCTATGTCTATGACTTAATTTCCCTTGTGGGAGTTATTTTACTAGAAACGTACAATAGTAACACTTGACACAATATTTGTTCACGCATGTAGCTTATAACCAACGTGTTTGTGTAGTCGCACTTATTTCACAAACGAAACACGAAACGTATCTCATGCATAAGTTTTATGTGTCGAGTCAAGGGACTCACTCGTAGTATAAATACTTAGAAAATCTCATTTTTGTTTTAGAGCACTAGTGAGGATTTTCTGTGACGCACACCTCTCTCGGATTCTTTTTGTTATCTTCGCAAACAGTGAGTTTCACGACCCCTTTTTACTCTTTTTAAACGCTTTTATTAGGGGGGAGATAACATACTCCACGCTTTAGATTTTGTTATTCTTTATATATCACTTGTAAGGCTAAGTGGAAAACAAACCAACTAAAGTCCTTCATAACATCGAACCGGTTAATATTTGGATAATAGCGAGTCACTGTTGAGTAGTACTACTGGGTTTGACAAACCCCACCCAACTCTAAACTCCACTATAGGTCGAGTGGGTGTAATCTTGGCTAACACATTACCATGGTCGTGGTTGACATGGTGGCAAGGCAATTGATAAACAGTCAGCTTCGGTGTCGAACACTTAGTAATACATGCTTGATAGGTTAGCTACCTATTGATATATAATTGACTTAACAATATCCGATAACGCAAATGGAAACGCAAACGTTTTAATTATATAAACCTGTGAACTCACCAACCTTTGTGTTGACACTTTTAGTATGTTATTCTCAGGTAGCTGAGACGGGCGCGCGGTATAGGACATGCATTCGCTAAACACCATTTTTAAAAAAACTTCTTTTAATTTTTATCTTGATAACTTGGGTTTTTAAGTCGTCTAGTGTGGCGCAACTTTTTGGTTTACAATTTACGCTTCCGCATATCATTTAAGACTTGATGTCTTGTTGGTTTTTAAAACTTTAAATATGGTGTTTGATTATAACTAATGATTCCGATCCTGTAAGTTCACACCCTCTGACGGTAAAACTCCGTTAGTGGATTTTGAGGGTGTGACAAAAACCAAGTATTTTGGTGGATCAAGTAAGGTTTATTAATAAAAAGTGGTCCAATCAAACTTGAAGGAAGTTGTTGAAGAAATTACTCTAAGGACTTCTAAACGAGCAAGGTTCAACCTTGAGCAAGCTACATTGTTACCAGCACACTTTAACTTGTTCAAATTAGTGAAGTAAAAAAAGGTTGAAGGGATCCAAGAAGAACAAGTTTGCTCGTAGGATATATATCGAGCAAAATTTGATATTATCATGAAGATTGAAGTCTGCTTGAAGGATATTTTCTAAGGAAAATATCCTAAAGTAAAGCTTACTCGAAGAACTGTTCAAGCACACTTATAGTTACCAGGTTTTCTCGACAAGGACAAAAGCTTACAAGCTTACTCGAAGAACTGTTTACAATTGTATTAAGATCGTCCAGTTCCTATAGAACCTATCACTAAAAAACTCCTAGAGAGAGAGATAAGGCCAAGCGGAGCGAAAAGGGTCTTCCATGAGATGGTAAATGAAAACTATTAGCCAATTATTTTGTAATATGTTTGAATATGTTAAGAATCAATCATTAGGGTTTCTAGAAGGTGTCAGGGGATGCCTATTTAAGGAAACTTTATGGCACGCCTATGATAACAGACATAGAGCGAATATTGTGATTTAACGGTTGTCTCTTTCCTGAAAATAATATCTTTGTACGGAAAATCTTTCATAAATACAAACATTCACCTAGAAACCCTAATCGATTTTCATTGTATCCTTCACAATATAAATGAAAATCTTTTGAGTTACTTTGTGTGTTTGGTATATTTCTGTCTGTTAAGCAACAATTTGAGTATTATTGATTCCGCCTTTAATATTCATTGATTCTTCACAAAAGCAGACCTCGTAACCGTCTTGTCAACATGTTTGTGTTGGTTACGAGATTAATTATTGTGTATTTGAGTGAGTGAATCGGGACCTGACAGGATACAATACAATAATCTTTTATCGTACATTACGTACACGACACCCTCAACCCTAGATTTCAAAAAATACGCGGTGGCAAATTTGTAAATTATTTCAAATCGTTTCCATCCTAATTAACCGTTGCATCGAATTCAATCATCGTCACCGGCGTCATTTGCAGACACGCACTTCAATTGATTTGAATTAAAATACGCCATTTGTAGAAACCCAATTGCAAATGTTCTATATTTGTTCATATGATGGAATGTATGATCAAATTGACGGTTGATGGATAATTGTTTGATGATTACGAGATTATATGAATTGATTTCAATGTTCAATTTCATGTTACAGGTGTTTAATTTTATATATGAACTTCTGAATGTTTAAAGGTGTTCGTTTAAAGGTCTGAACGTAAGTTGAACGCTTAATTTTGTTTGCTTTTTTTTCCTGAACGTTTAAACTTTTAACCTTAAACGTTTAAAGGGTTAACATTTGAATGTTTAAGGGTAGGAATTTGGCTTGAACGTTTAAACTTTTTGTTATGGATTTTTTTTGTTAGTTTAGAAGTTTTGAACTTCTAAACTTTTTTGAACACCCATAACTTCTAGTTTTTGAACGTATTAGTTGAATGTTTAAAGATGTTCATTTTTGGTCAGAATGTTTGAAGATGTTCATTTTTTGTCAGAGCATTTAAAGGTCTTCAGTTTTGTTCAGAACTTTTAAACGTAATATTTTGAACCCTAATCAGAGCTCGATTGAGTGCATTATTTCTGCAATTTCATAATCGATTGATGAATCTAAATAATTCTACACATCAATTCGATTGATTAGCTCATCATTTTTTGATCAATTTTGAAGATTTCTTACTGTTCAACGACGTTCGATTTTGATTTTGATTTTGTTTTTTACTTTAGAGATTTCATACTTTAAGATGTGATTAGAGTTTAGAAATTGAATGAGATAGAGCAATGAGTCCCGAATTTGGATCAGAGTCGATTTGTAATCGATGAATTTGATCCCGAACTACTGTTTGGTTATTTACAAAATCGCCACCGCGTGTTTTTAATTTAACGCTCTGGAAGGTCGCGTACGTAATGTACGATAAGCCATTATTGTATGTTAACTCACCCATATATATATATATATATATATAGTAGGGTTAACGTAAAAAACAATAGTTTTGTGAGAAACATAAGAATAGATATAGACCCTTGGATCTAGGATCTAGTGGTTAAGAGTGGTAGTTTCTAAAAGTTATATAGTTTCCTATTTACATGGTATAGTGTCATATTTAGGTGGTGTACTTTATTTTAAAGTCTTCTCACACTTCTCACAAAACAATTATTTTTTATTTGAACTATTTTCTATATATATTTACATATTCTAATAAAGTAATATAATTATGACACATGTCAGTTTATGGTTAAATCTTACAATATTTTTCCCTACAAAACTTAATTGACCATAATATATGTCCATATTTACTATGTATATTGTTCAAGATTATAAAGAAAAACAAAACTCGAACATGCTTTCATTTTACAAAGTAATTTTTGTAATTATGTAAGTCACCTACTCACCTACTCACCTGCGTGCATACTAAAAGTCAGCTACGCTGAGTGAGTTCTAGTTAATCATACATTATACAATACACACAAACTCATATTCTTTCAATCCTACTTTCATACTTTCATACTTTCTTACTTTCTTTTATACTAACTTGCTTTCATATCTTACGTTATAAAGAGCATTACGCCCTACATTCCTCGAGTATTATTAGGGCTTGGTACCCTCCTTCCTCGAGTATTATTAGGGCTCGGTACCCTCCTTCCTCGAGTATTATTAGGGCTCGGTACCCTCTTTCCTTGAGTATTATTAGGGCTAGGTACCCTCTTTCCTCAGATATTAGTAGGGTTCGGTTCCCTAGTTCTCGAATATTAGTAGGGTTCGATTCCCTCTTCGTTACCATACAACCATACATCATACCTCGAGTATTATTAGGGCTCGGTACCCTTTTTGTAACCATACAACCATACAACCATCCTTTCCTTCTTTTATTAACTTTATCACTTTCATACACATAAGCGTACATATCATACTTACCTTATACATAGCGTTACAACCTGACAGTACGTGCAATATCCGAAGATCGTTCACGTACCATCAAGCAATCATTCATACATTTCACATTATTCACATAAGGCATACACTTATCTCTTAGGATAAGCGTATTAACAAACATATTGAGTATGCACACAGCCCCGAAAACATAACACATAAATGGGGCTAGAAACTCACCTGGATCCTGTTACGCTCTCCGTTAAACGTTATTCCCTTCTTAAGTTGTACACGGCTAACTATATATTATTTACATGTATCAATTAACTACTACTACTCATGTAGTATTTCTACCTTTATATAACCCACAACGAACAGGGGTCCGGGGGCAGCGCCCCTGGTAGTGGGGTCTAGGGGCGGCAGCCCCTAGTAGGGTCCAAGGGGCAGAGCCCCTGGCTGGGGTCGAGATGCCTTAACACATTTTTCATTAGGTTTTTAATTTATTTTCTTATTTGCTAACTCCAGCAAACTTATCATTAAGCAAACTTAACAATAAGCGAACTTAACATTAAGCGAACTTATCGTTAGCGAACTTAAGCATAGGCGAAGTTAGTGTTCGGCGAAGTTAACCCTAGGCAAACATATGCCAGGCGAAGTTGAGCATTAGCGAACTTAGCCTTAGGTGAAGTTGTCATGGGCGAACTTATCACCAGGCGAAGTTACAGTTTGGCGAACTTGGCCTTAGGAGAAGTTAACCTTGACAGCGAACTTATTGTGGCGAAATTGTCAGGGGCGAACTTGGCTGGCGAACTTTTTGCAAGCGAACTTGCATGAAGACGAAGTTGGCTTGCAGGCGAAGTTATTCAGCATTCGCCTCTGTTCAATCTTAATCATTAAAATCACCCTTATTTCATCGAGAATTTCTTGGATATTACATTAACTAACTCCGCGATCATTCCCATGGCCTAGTTTGGGTAAAACTTAGCTCAGAAAGACATAAAGTTTGGACCTTTCGGCTTAAAACGTTTAATAACATAACTACGGTTTAGCAAGCCGTTTATGTTTACGGGTCCATTAGGTGGTTTTATCATCAATTTTAGATCTTTACGTTTCACTCATACCCGATCCATTCTCGTTCTAATGTTTCAAGGCTAAACGTTTATAAAAACGTAAACTTTAAGATCAAAACGTACCTTTTCGTGTTTGTTTGGCTTAGTCACGGACCATAGATCTTGTATTTATCTTGCGTATTGAAGGATCTATCAAGAATCTTGTTTACTTGGTCTTGGATCCCACTCTTGCTCTCGGCCGTATATAGGTGTAAGTGTATGTGTGTGTTTTGAGTGTGTAGAGATTAAAATGGAAATGAATGAGGGTTTAGGGTTTTAGGTTGGTTTAGGGGATATTTATATCCCTTAAAGCCCATGGACCTAAGGCCCATTCCCATTTAACCCACCTTAATTAATCTAAGTCCATGATCCGTTCTTTACTCGATATTAATTAATTAATAACGCAAAATCACTAAACGTAACTTTCTTCATTTAACATTATAATATTTAGGATGTTACAAATTATTAAATCATAAAACTATGTTTAAAAGTTGATCCATTTTTTTAAAATCAATCCATTTATCTATTATTATTATTATTATTGTTATTATTATTATTATTCTTAATATTATTATTGTAAATTGTCATATAAGTTTATAAATTATAAATATATGCTTTAAATCTATCAATTTATTCTTTCGGTTAATTTAGTAAACTATATATTTTTTGGTTAATTTAGTAAATATATACCAATCACTTTCATATATAACAAAGTTTATCATATATAATTTATTGATTTTTTCTTATCAAGGATTGTTTCGGGTTTCGTGGAACTTAAATTTGGTTTTTAATGTAAAAAATTGGTAAATAGATTGTTTTGTACAAACTTTCAACATTTTTTATGGCTCAAAAATGATAAATCTGAGTATTTTTAAAAGTTTGAGAATGCAAATAGATTTATCGTTAAATTTGTTGCGGGTTCAAAGTGTTGACTTGAAAATGTCAAATAGATGAACGTTAGAATTTTAAACATTATTTGGGTTTCAGATTTATTTTCAAAGACATTTTTGAAATAACTCAAAAGGTTCAGGATTAGGTAAATTGACAATTTTTTCCTAGACTGTTAAAATTTGAGAATAGATAGTGAACACTCACGACATGCTGTCCCCAAACCTATCAATACTTCTAACTTGTATCAAATTTGAAACATTTGTTCATCATTAACTTTTCTTTAAATGGTGATCAGAACATTGTATGGGAAGCATGACATGCAAAACTGTACTTTGATGAAGCAAAATATTCACAAAATTGAATGAGTTAACATGTTATTTTTTATGTTGTCAAAATTATTAAAATATTTTTCATGGTTTAGCTCAGAAAAACATAATTTCTGAAGAACATTCGTCGTTATAATTTAATGTTCTCATTTCCTTTTATGGGTTGTAAATTGGTTAATATATCAATAAAGGTAATGTTCCTTCAGTATTTAGACTGAGTGGTCAGAACTACTATTGTATAACTATTGTACGATAAGTCTTCTTCCTAAATTCTTTCAATTATACACATATGATACTGATAATAAAATTTTCAATGAAAGAAACGTTTTCGGGTACGTTTTTACACGTGCATTTTTTATTAAGTTCATTTTAAAAAAAAATATCATTTTATGATATAAATAATATCAATTTATATACACATAGTCTAGATACAAGTGTAGATGTAATACAATTTTTCATACATGTTATGTAATTTTTTATAATTTGGATAATACATGTGTTACACGGGCTCTAAAAATAGTGTGTGTGTATATATATATAGATAATTTGAATTCAAATCGAATAAAAAATCATAAATTCCTATTTGATTACTATATTCTATATTAATCGAACTTAATTCAATATTTTTAAAACCGAATTCAAAAATCGAATTTGAATCGAACCAAAATCTGAACCCCCGTAGTAGATGCTTACACATTTGTGCTTTTCATTTTGTTACATGTTTAGATTTATCACTAAGTTTCATTAAGAAAGCAATTACGTTTTCTGATTACCATAACGACACTGACTAACTCGCATATACCAATCTCCAATAAAGATTTGTGTCACAGAATACTAACCTTTGATTTAAACAAGTCTGATATACATATAAAATGGTTACAAAGAAACTCTAGAAGATATCAAAGAAGTAAGATAGTCAAACAAAGAGAATATAGAACACGAGTCCTTTAAAGACACAATAGATATGATGTTATATCATGTATGAAATCAAATGAAATCAATGCATATATTATGCTGGCATATACAATATGCAATTTAAGTTCCACAATTATATTTCCATAAAATGAAGTTAAAATATAAAGAACATGCTCAATTATACAAAGTATCTATATTATCTAACTATACTATTAAACCAATACGTCTTATGTTCATCTCCCTTTTTCCTATTGGTTGTTAATTAGACTATCCATTATTATCAATGACTTCTCTAATTTTCATTTAATAAAATAAATCAATAATAAATTTAAATAAGATTAATCAATTCTCTTAAAGTATTTTCTTACATCTTTCATTTAATGTTTAATTTTGAACCTTTTATAATTATGTTTCAACTTAATAATTATAATTAATAATTAATTACGATTTCTTTATTATGTATACTATAACTATAATTATCTTTCAAAACTAATTTTATTTTATTATATTTGACTGGTTTCATTCACAAGCTTTGTTTCTTCCCACCAGGTTTAATGTTTTTTAGATAATAGATAATATATAATTTTGATTATTAATTGATATTTCATCAATAGGATTCAAAATAGGGAGATTACGTATTTAACTTTAGTATAATTGATTCTAATATTGTATTTATGAAAAATTTTCAAATTGATCGGTTTGTACCATTCACGCAAAATTTAGGAAAGAATCATCCCTTTGATTAAGGAAATTGTTTAATTACGAAATTTCTATATTTGAATTAATTATTGTATATTATTTGATTATTTGATTAAGTATCATTAAGGTTTACTATAATTAGGGATGTTGACCCATTGACTTATTATTATTTACCCAATGACTTATAAATCCAATGGTTAAAATTTGTATGACTCAGTCGGTTAATTAATCATTATTTTACATAAATTTTACATACATATAAAATTAGAATCAATTATATAAATATCAATTACAATATTTAAATCATTAATGACTCAATTGATTAAGGATTTGATTAACCATCCTTAAGATTAACTAGAAATACAAATGTTGACCGATTGACTGATTCTAAATTTAGCAATTATTGATTTAAATATATGGTGCTGATTTTAAATATTAAGATTGATTATATTGGATTTGATGATTAGTGTTCAATTATATTAAAATTGTGTTAATGTTAATAAATAAAAACAAAATTAGTTACTTATTTTTTTCACATTATATGAATTACTTAATTATTTAAATGTTGATTAATAATATTATGTTGATTAATTTTATAACTTTCAATCATATGATCAAGTAGTTCATTATATCAGAAATTATTATAATTTTATATATTAGATACATGGTTATTTTATAAAATACATATACGGTGTTATAATTGATGATTAATTATATTATTGTAAATAAATAAATTAGTAACTTATATTTTTACATTAATAAGTTTATTTCCGTATGTTTAAATATAGTCAACATTTAAATAATATTACATTTATAATAATCTAATTTTGGAACATTACATTTTAGGAATTCTCAATTTGAAAAACCATTAATCCTAATTCCCTACTTTTCGTTCTTACTTTAAGTTTTTTGAATTTTTTTGAAATTCCCTAATTTTTGGTTTCTAATTAATTCCATGTATACCTTCCTTCTATAATCCAGTCTCCCATAAGTCAATCAGTATAAATACTTAACTTTCATACGGTAATTCTTACACCATCAAATCATCTTTAGCAAAAATGATTATCTTTGTGTCTAAGGATTTTATTTGTGTTGTGTATCCTGAAGGTGCATATTTTGAAACTTTGGCGTCTGAAGGGCAGTTCAAAGACCGAGGAGGATTGGTCGATCGAAATGATTGTGCAAGACGAAATAGTATTCTTACACTTTCATTAATTTTCTATATCATTCATACAATTTTTTACTAATGTTAATGTTAATGTTAATGTTTCAGGGTAATAGAATTCAAGCCTATGCACAAAAGTCTTGCATTCCCGAGCATGATGTTTTATATCAATTACAATTATTTTTGTTTTTATGTTTTTGTTTGTTTTTATATTAATAATTATATGATTTTTTCTTATAATCTGTTTAGGTTATATATCAAAATCGAAGATTCAATGGAGATCTTCACTATTTCATTTTTCCGGTAACGCGATTCAGATTTTGCAGTTGTAAATTCTAACATCAATTTTACATTTTTTCACATGATTCAAATCTTCCATAATTTGTAATTTATTAATTATGTGATATTAATATTTAATTTTATCATTTCAGGTTATTGTCCCCAACTTGATATAGCTAATTAATTTCATGGATTGAGGATTGTTTGATAAGATGCCTTTTATTTTGTTTAATATTAATGTATATTTCTGTTAGTATTCATGTATTTATTTTTCACAATTTATGTAATTCAATTGATTATTATATAATCCGGAAATGAAATTTAGTTGATTATTTTATAAGACATTAAGTTATCTGTAGTAAGATACTCAATCTTATATTGTTGTTGGTCAAAGTCCAAATAATTTACCAATGTCAACGCAAATTAAAACGTTATTATACTTTCCAGTATTATCTTATGTTACATTTTTAAATTTATACACATTTAATATGGCATTTTAGAAACCGATTTCCTCCCTTCAAATGTCATATATATATATATGTATATATATATATATATATATCAAAATTCAATTCTCATCATTTATATGAAACTTACAAAAATATGTTATAGAGTTTGAATTTCACCATTTGTTAAAAAATATCTTTGTCAAATCCAATTTAATATATTTTCATGATTTTCATTATTGGTCAAATTTTATTAATATATTTTCATGATTTTAATTACGTAAATACAATAATAAAGTTTCCATGATTTTCATTTATTTCCACATTTTCATGATTTTTATTATTGGTCAAATTCTACTTAAAAGTTTTTTATATTAAGTGAAGTTCCTATGGTGTTTTAAAATTTTATATTATTCACATAGTATTTCCTATTAATATTAAATGTATTTTATTAATATAACCGTCTATTAAGCATAACAAATTTATACGATATTAAATAC
Organism: Bidens hawaiensis; assembly: GCF_021521415.1. Taxonomy (NCBI): domain Eukaryota; kingdom Viridiplantae; phylum Streptophyta; class Magnoliopsida; order Asterales; family Asteraceae; genus Bidens; species Bidens hawaiensis. Next base: position 3,785,386 of record NW_027491020.1, on the reverse strand, counting down.
GCAATTTGAAAAATTTAAAAGATGTTTATAGTTTTCAATCTCATCAAACGTTACCTTTACCTTTTATTTATTTTAACTATATATTATTTAGTTAGTCAACTTAAAAAAAATGAAAAGTTTTTTGAATTTTGAATTCTAAAAAAAATATTTAATGCAATTGATTATGGAAATTAATTCAAATTCCTTAATAAATTACAAAATTTAACCATCAATTTAATTTTAAGTATAACAAATTTAGATCATATTAAATACAGAAATTGAACAAATTTAAAATATTTTTTATAGTTTGTAATCCCAACTATCAATATTAATGTCTTTAATCTCAACAATTTTTTAATCTTATATATTTGACAAATTGTTAATTAGACATAAATGTCAAAATTAATGTATAAAATTGAAAAAAAATAAATATATAATGAAATTGATTGTTAAAGAAGGTACTAATCATCATTATTTATTTTTAATATTAGCAAACATTATTTCACCAATCTCAACGAAAGTTAAAAGATTTTTATACTTTATAAATCAGTTGTTGTCATTTTCCATATAATTTGTTTGATATATTTTCAAAAACCGTTTATTATTAACACAATTAACATTATATTATGATCATATTACCAAAAATCAAATTATTTAAATATTAATGATTTTCAATTAAATTAGTTATAAATCTAATGGTTTTGACTATTAACGCTTTCCAAAACATCTGGGTAGTTATGGAAGTCAAATTAAATCATTTAAACTCTAATTTATTTAATTCACACTAATAATATTGTTACAAATATTTTTGTATTTTAAGAATGATTTCAAATATTATAACAACTAACTACCATTTGACCAAAATGATATAATCATAATTAATGATACTATATTTTGCCAACTTCAAAACCATTTATACTTTCTATATATGTAAATCGTTTGATTTTAAGCTTTTACAATATATGTTGACCACTAATTAATTTATTAGTTATGAGTTATGAAATTTCTTTAAAATCAATTTTGGAGGGCAAATATGACACAATTAGACGTTTTACTTTTTCAATAATTCTTAAAACGGACTTTTTTTTCCAGAATTTTCAAACGCTTACGTAATACATTTAATAATTTTTAACTTTTATTATACCTTTCATTCGTAGAGAAAGTTTATGTCTCAAATGGCTCAGTTGTCAGTCGTGTGTTTATCTATGATTATTTGTTTGAAATTGAAGATTACAAAAACTGGTATCATAAAAAACCATGATACTCATATTGTTTATATTTGTTGACAAATTAGTTATGCAAAATGTGTATAAGACAATACACTTTTATGTTGATTTCATTAGAGTATTATGTTTTAATTAACATGTGTTATTTGTACTCATGGTATAATTTATAAAAATGTTTTAAATTTTCATTTATCTCTGATTGTCTTTGTATGTTTTTGTATTTGAATTAAAATAATAATGTTACGTCTTGTAATTAATGTAAAATGATCTTTTTTTTAATTTGACATCTACGTTTCATTAAAATTATAATAGATACATATATATGATTTTATAGTTTCCAATATCATCAAACTTTACATTTTATTTATGTGTAAATGTAAATAGTGTCTATTTATGCCTTAAATAAAACCCGCATATTTCCGATAACCATTTCTAACTATTATAAATATATATGTTTGAATTCACATTGCAAATTATTATCATTATTATTTTTGGTTTGAATTAGCAAGTAACTAATGTAACCACAAAACATCTTTGTTTCTATTCGTTTGCTTTCTATGGTAATAATAAAGTTATTTTCCGTCCGGTAACTATTTCCGTTTAATATTACAGTATGACCGGGTAATATTATCATTTATTTATAAATGCAACATTTGCATGGTAACTATTTGTTAGTCTTTGTATTTTTTTTTTGTATTTGATTCAAATAAGTTATGATGTCTTATAATTCATGTTAAATTATCATTTATTTATATATACAACATTTGCATTTCATTAAATTTATATGATGTTATGTATATATTATATTTTTAAATATGTTCCACCTGTGTGTAGCACATGTATTATCCTATTATTAAATATGTTATAATTTCAAATATATGTGTATATTTAATTAGGATGCTATTGTTTTTTATTATTTATTTTCAGGTGGTGAAATAAAATTAGTTTCTTTTGATAGAATGTTGAAGAACTTGATGGTGAGTTAATATGAAAGAACAAGGTTAGTCTTTGTGAATGTTTTTTTTTTGGTTCGGTGTACATTAAGTTATTTTAACTTTGAACTTTTAATATCTAGACAATCTAAATGTTTAACTTTTTGGTCAAAAACTTGTGTATCATATTTGTGTTGCTTGAATATGTTATGTATATTTATTAGGTTTGTTGATACGTTTTTCCTCCCGTGTATATTAAACATCGAAGGAGTTGATGGTGGCTAATATGATAATAACATGTTCATGTCTTCATTTGATTTTTTAATTTAGGTGTATAGTAAGTTTGTGTAAGTATTAAGTTTTTATGTATACAATCTAAATGTTTAATATTTTGGTTACAAACTTATGTTTAATATTTGTGTTGGTTTAATATGTTAGTTATGAAAGTTTATGGTTGTCTATATTTATATGGTTGTTTGTATGTTTTCAACCCATGTGTAGCATGTGTTACTATTATAGAAATATATTGGTGGGTTATATACTTTTACATAAATGAATTTCTGATCATCTATGTCGATTTAAGTTAGCCGATAATCTTCATATCCAGTTGAGTAAGTTGTGTTATTGTTGTTTCCTGTGTAATATTTCTAATTTTCATGTCTTTAATATCTCTGTAAACACCAAATATAAATAACCTACAATAACAACTTATGTTGTCATTTCAAATGACATGTATTTGTTCGAAAATTTAAATATTTCCACCCGTGTCGCACACGGGTTAATAACCTAGTTTAATAAATAAAACTTTCTAAAAGTCATATGTCATCACTATGTTTATCCTTACAAAATTTTCCCTCTCTCATATTAAATACATTTCTCTTTTTAATATTTCATTTTCAATTTTTAATAATTCCATCCTAATTTAAAGAATTAATACCATAGTAAATTTGTTAATTTGTTTTGCGTTAGTTATTAATATTTTTGTTTTTTTTCTAAGTAACCAATAGAAAACGGGTGGGTTTGTTTAACCGATTAAATTATCAAACATTGTTAATGTCAAATCAATTTAAGGTTAGAATGAGCTTTGGTCCACAAGTTGGTTTAAAGACGTAGCCATCTACAACTAAGTTTTAATATAGAAAATAACAAAGAAATAATTTATGATTTATGAATTTTCTAACAACTTTTTATTTCCAAATTGCGCAACTTGTAATTTTTTTACCGTATAATATATCTTTATATATGTGATGCATTTTATTTTTGTATTTCACATTATGTTATTATTTAAAAAAATATTTATTCTTACCCGTGTGCTACACGGGTAATTAACCTAGTTTATAATAAAAACAACACTTTTCAGTTATACAAGTCCCAAAACTAATATTTTATTATACAAAGTTTTAAATAACATACTACCAAATAGAGTTGACCGAAGCCCCATTTTTTTCTTAACATTATAATTTTGGTTTGTTAACATTACAAAGAAAATTGGGGAGAGTATTTGACCGACCTAAAATTAGAGGTGCATAAACAACCCGAATTTGAAACCGGACCCGAAAAAAAATGGAATCGGTTTTTTTAAACCCGGGTTTTTAATACCGGACCCGAACCCGAACCTACCCGTATGATGCGGATATGGTATGACTTTCAATGTTGAAACCCAAACCCAAACCCGAACCCGTATCCGATCTAAACCCGATAATACCCGAAACCCCGTTGTAGGTATACCCGAAACCCGGTTTTAGTTATACCCGAAACCCGATTTTAGTTATATTCGAAGCCCGGGTTTTTTGCATACCCGAACCAGGTTTTTGGCATACCCGGATATTTTTGTGCACATGTTGTTGTGTGGCTGCCCCCTAGATCTATAGTCCTTCTCCAACGGATCTTTTTTAGAGCATATATATGATATTAATACTTGTTTAGAACAGCACCTTTTGATATACCAAACAACAACTGAAAACACATAAAATATATGTTTTTTATATCATTGTTTAGTTGATTATATATGTTTAAATGAACTTTAAATTTTGTATGCAAAAAAAAAATGGAGTTAGGATAAAAAAATGAAGCAGGTCCGTTGACAGAAGAAAGCTGTAGAAAATGAGTTTTTTTTAATACCCAAAAATATGGTATTCAAAACCCATAAAACGGGTTTTTCAATACCCAGAAAAATAGGGTATTCAACTACCCGGGTATTGAAGACCGGGTTCAATACCCGACCTGGACCCGGTATATAGGGTTTGGTTTTTCAAGCCAATAACCGACTCGAACCCGACCCGATTTTTCAATACCCGATCACACTTGAACCCGATTCCATACCCGAACCCGAGTTTTTCTAATACCCAATTTGTGCACCTCTACCTAAAATCAGAGAGCTTGGTACCATCCTTGCTTGATCTTGGCTTGTTCCCGTTTCTTGCCAATGGATATCAATTTCTTTCTAGGTGCAAGTCAGACCCAAGTCTTTAGTTTGTTTTGGCCCCAGAAAGTGTTGTGTATAAAGGGTGGATGCCAATTTTCCTCTCATTTTATCGTGTCACGTCAACACCAAATCATACGTCACTTTACCCCACTATTATTCACAATATTATGAAAACGGTTACCTATCACCACTTCCCTCTCTTTTTAAATAAAATAATAATATTAATATAAGTAAAGTTAATTTAATATAACTGAAATAAAAATATTAAACTTCGTGTATAGACGTAAAATAAAAAAATCGAGTACTCATCTTAGTCAAGTAATCAAAAACGTAAATATTTCGCTAAGCTTGTCGGTTCAAACACGTGTCAAAGTCGTTTACGAGACGAAAAAATGTTTTTTTTTCAAATAAAAATATGTTTTCATTAAAATTTATACTGGGATGTTCATAAAAAAATTATACAAACCTATGTATTTAGTTTTTTTTTAAGAAAAAAAAAACAAAAACAAATTATTAACTAAAAACTATTTAACCTACTTAAATAAATATGAAGTTTTATTTTTAGATTATAATCTTACTAACCAATTAAAACAATACAATGTGTCCACATGACATTCAACTAGCATGTTCACATAGGATTTCGTGTCATCAAGTTTCCTTGTATTTAATTTGCACATATTAACAATTATATTTTAATCAACAAAAAACCAAATTTATGCGGCGCGTTTTCTTTCTATAACCTGATTCCAGTTAGTCGTTTATTGTTCTCAACCTGTAAACCCTAATTTTTTTCTTCGGCCTATTGATGCAGACCAACAATAACTATCTTCTCCAATGTTTACATTCGTCTAACTTACATCCGTCTTCAATCTGTCATATATCAAAACATATATTTACCCATTTATCATTTCTCTCTTTATCCAGATGTATCTTTATCCATCCGTCTTCCATCTATGATTTAATTCGTCTTCATCTTCAATCTGTCCGTCTTCTCCATCAAATGTGTGTTGGTAGGTATGTTAATTTTAAAGTTTTTCAATTTACTGTCTTTAATTCCGTGTTAGTTATTTCATATCAAGTTGAAAAATCTTTAGTTCATATCAAGTTATTTCATGTAATTGATTCAATAAATTCTTTATTTCATCAAAAAGTGTTTTTGAAATTTTTAGAATTTTCGAATTTCAAATCTACAGTTTAACAAGAATTAAAGTATATTTGGAATTGTCTATAATTAGTCACACAATTTTAGTTAATTTAACTGGTCAACTTTTTTTTAGCTAATATTCAATGAAATTAAATGGGTAATTTAAATAAATATGTCAAGTTGTATATAATTGGTCAAAATCGATTACTGATATCAATAATAATTAATATTATTCATTTGACCAGTTGATATTTCCTAAATTAAGATATTCCTAAAATATATTATGTAAATTTTGTTAATATATTTAATATTTATTTATAAATTTTGTTCAAAAATAAAATTCTGACCTTTACATCATCGACAGTTACAATAATTTAATAATGATATGTAATATCATTCTAAAAATAAGTCACATAATTTTGAACTATATAAAATGGTTAGTCATAAGTAACACACTTGATTTGAAATTTTCTCTAGCTGCAAGACTTCATCATCCATTTACAACAATGTTTGTAATTATTTTATTCATTATAATTTATTTCAGGTATAGATAAAAGAAAACTGATACATTTTTAAGAGTTGTTTAGTGTTCGTACTAGGATTAAATTGCCAGTCTATAAATGAGGCTTAAGGATAAGTTTATATTGTAACATCCCGAAATTTCTAAGAATATTATAATTAAATAAGTTAATATCAGTGGGAAAGTTTACTCGGGTTAGTCGGAAAAAAAAATTAATAGAGTAGAAGCTAGTGTGGGTCGGGCTAATGTTGGGTAATGCATATGGGTTATGGACTTGGGAAGGAAGGAAGAGGCCATGGCTTAAGCCCATGATCCATAATTATATAAACCTTAGTCCCCATTTTCCATTCATTTCACATATAATCCATACACCACCAAAACACACACTTCGCTCTCTCTCATCCTACTCTCTCTCTCTCTAGCCGAAATCAAGAGGAAGAAGAAGGATAATCGATTTCCGACCCGAGGTAATGATAGTTTAATATTGTACGAGCCTAAAACGTTAGTTATAGTCGCGTAACGACGAGCCGACACTGTTAAACCGTTTAAATCACAAGATCCGGGTGGAATCGGGTATAAACCGGATCTAAGATGAGTTTAGGGATCACCCTAGCTCAAATCTGGATCAAACGGGACGAAAAACGATGAAAACGGTGGAAGAACGAGTGAGATCTCGTTTTTCCGGCGAAAACGCGGTTTTCCGGCGATGACGGCGCCGGAAAAGATAAAGGTGTCAGGGAATGTTCCCTGACCTAACCCTAGTTCGCTAAGGAAACTTAGCGAATCAGAGGGTGATACTTTAGCTAGTTCGCTAAGAAAACTTAGAGAACTAGAGGGTGATTCGCTAGCTAGTTCGCTAAGGAAACTTAGAGAACTAGAGGATGATTCGCTAGCTAGTTCGCTAAGGAAACTTAGAGAACTAGAGGGTGATTCGCTAGCTAGTTCGCTAAGGAAACATAGAGAACTAGAGGGTGATTCGTTAGCTAGTTCGCTAAGGAAACTTAGAGAACTAGAGGGTGATTCTTTTGCTAGTTCGCTAAGGAAACTTAGAGAACTAGAGGGTGATTCGTTAGCTAGTTCGTTATGGGAGCTTAGCGAATCAGAGGGTGATTCGTTAGCTAGTTCGTTATGGGAGCTTAGCGAAACAGAGGGTGATTCGTTAGCTAGTTCGTTATGGGAGCTTAGCGAATCAGAGGATGATTCTTTACCCAATTCGTTAAGGGCAAAGTAAAGAACTAGGAGTTTAATATAAAGACAGAATGGTCCCTGGACTTAGAAAGGAATGAGATAATTACATAGTAGCCCTTGGACTATGATAATTTATGAAAGATGCCCTTAAAGGATTAACGAGTAACGATTAACTAACCGGGTAATGATTCAATGAAGTAAAATCGGCTTAGACACGTAAGACTAATTAAGTAGTAATGAGGATGGCTAGTGTAGTATTTGATATTCAATTATTAAACAGTTAGACGCGCACAGCTCGAGAAGGAATAATCAGTAGCCGAAGAAGTAACCAAGTTCAGGTGAGTTTCTAGCCCCATTCCTTGTTATGTTTTCGGGGCTGTGTGCATACTCGATGTGTTGTTAATACATTTATCCTAAGTGATAAGTGTATGCCATATGTGATATATGTGATGGATATGAATGATTGCTTGTCGATACGCGAACGATCTTCGGATATTGCGCGTACTGTCAGGTTAAAAATAAAGGTACGAATATTATATATCGAAGATGTCTGAACATTACAAATGAACACTTGTCGGGGCGTGAACGATCTTCGGATATTGCACGTATCGACAAGGGGTATGGTTGTTAAATGAATGATGTAAAGAACGCCTAGAGTGTTCTTATGCTATAATGTAATTACTGTATATGTGAAGTATGTGTGTACAGGTACACTAATGGTATGTGAGTCCTACGTTCGACATAGTAAGTTAGGATGGCGAATCCCTCTAACTTCTGTTGGACTTAGACTTGGTAGGTGATGGCGTAGTTAAGGACTGCGGGCCTTATACGCGATGTAGATGATAGATGTAAACGTAGATAGGGACGGTGGGCCTTATACGTGTTATAGGAGATAGACGCCAACGTAGATAAGGACTGCGGACCTTATACGTAATGTCGATAGGCGTCAGCACAAGAAAGGACTGTGGCCTTATACGTGCTATATTTGTGTTGTGGTAGCATAGGGGAAGACTGCGGACTTCGTATGTGCTATGGTTATAGGTGATAGACGCCAACGTAGATAAGGACTGCGGACCTTATACGTATTATGTATAGGCGTCAGCACAGGAAAGGACTGTGGACCTTATACGTGCTATACTTGTGTTCTTGTAGCATAGGGGAAGACTGCGGACTTCGCATGTGCTATGGGTTAGGTTGCAACATAGGGAAGGACTGTGGACCTTGTACGTGTTGTCAATATAGGATGGTACAGGGAAGGACTGCGGACCTTACACGTACCATAACTGGTGAACATAGGTAAGGACTGCGGACCTTTTACGTGTTCACGATCTTGAGTACAGGTATAGACAGCGGACTATGAACGTACTCTCGGTAGACTGAGGTTAGTGATTGTAGATATGTATGTATGTATGGTAGTAGGGTAACGAATTAAGTATGGATATGTATCTTTGGATATGTATGTATGTGTATGTATTGTATGGCGTCTGATTAACTAGAACTCACTCAGCGTAGCTGACTTTTAGTATGCACGCAGGTGAGCTGATTATAGAGTTATTATGAGGACGGCACATGGCATGGATTGAACGGCTGGCATCTGAAGATGGAAGAAACGATGTTTTAAATATGATATTTTATGTTTTGGTTTTAAAGAAAAGATTAATGGTTTTGTAATAAACGGTTAAAGTTTTATATTCCGCGAAAGTTTAATAAACTCTGATTTGTAGAACTGTGTTTATGAGTAAATCCGACGCTAAAGTAGGGCTACCGGGTTCAGGGCCTTACATATATGTGCTTGTAAGTATCAAGTATCTAGGTGATCTGGTTGATGATTCAGTTAATATGATATTATTTTTGCTACGCGGGTTAAGGTTTTTTTTGTTGGTGGTATTAAGTTTTTGTATTGTCTATTTTTTCATGTAACATCCAGAAATTTCCAAAATAATATTAATTATATTATTTAATAATAGAGGGAAAGTTTACTCGGGTTATCGGGAAATAAATAAATAGAGTAGGAGTTGGTATGGGTCGGGCTAGTGTTGGGTAATGGATATGGGTTATGGACTTAGGTTATTAAGGAAAGAGTGAAGGACCATGGGCCTAAGCCCATGATCCATAATTATATAAACCTTAAATCACCAGTTATCATTCATTTCTCACATTCCATACACCACCAAAACACACACTTAGCTCTCTCTCTCACCTTACTCTCTCTCTAAGCCAAAACTAAGAAGAAGAAGAAGAACAAAAACCGAGTTCCGACCCGAGGTAATGTTAGTATGATATTGTAGAGGTCCAAAACCATTAGATCTAGTTGCGAAACGAGGAGCCGACACCGTTAAACCGTTAAAGTCATGAGATCCGGTGGAATCAGGTATAAACTGAACCTAAGATGAGCTTAGGGGTCACCCTAGCTCTGATCTGGATCGAACGGGACGAAAAACGGTGATGGGATACGTTTTTCCGGCGAATCCGTGGTTTTCCAGCGGCTTTCCGGCGGCGGAAAGGCGGCGCCAGATAAGTTAATACGAGGTAAGGTATGTCAGGGAATGTTCTGACATTCCCTGACCTAACCCTAGTTCGCTGACGGAAGACTAACGAACCAGAGGTGATTTGCTAACTAGTTCGCCTAACGGAGCGTAACGAATTAGCTATAGTTCGTGTCTGTTTCGTTAGGGGAAAAGGTAACAAATTAACCTTGATTCGTTATAGCCAGTTCGTTAGAGAAGATAACTAATTAGATGGGTGATTTGTTAGAGGGACTGTTACTTTATGGAATGATTCGTTAAGGCCCAATTCGTTATGGAAGATGACGAACTAGATTAACGAATCAGCTAAGAATGGATAACGAATCAGAATGTGATCTGGATAGCGAATTAGAGTGTGATCTGATAACGAATTACACTTAATTCGTTATAGAGAATGAGATGGTGAATAAAATAATAATTTCAGCTCGACCCCAGCCAGGGGCTCTGCCCCTTGGACTCTGTTAGGGGCTGCCGCCCCTAGACCCCGCTTCCAGGGGCGCTGCCCCCGGACCCCCGTTCGTTGAGGGTTATAGTTAAACTAGAATTTTAGCATAATGACATAATGGTCCTTGTACTTAGAAAGGAATGAGATAATTACATAGTAACCCTTGGACTTTGATAATTTATGAAAGATGCCCTTAAAGGATTAACGAGTAACGATAAACTAACCGGGTAATGATTCAATGAAGTAATATCGGCTTAGACACGTAAGACTAATTAATGAGAATGGCTAGAGTAGTATTTGATATTCAATTATTAAACAGTTAGACACGCACAGCTCGAAGAAAGAATAACCAGTAGCAGAAGAAGTAACCAAATTCAGGTGAGTTTCTAGCCCCATTTCCTTGTTCTGTTTTCGGGGCTGTGTGCATACTCGATGTGAAGTGTGAATACACTTACCTTAAGTGGTAAGTGTATGCTATAGATGTTATACAAGTTAGCTATTGTATAATGTTTGTCGATACGTGAACGATCTTCAGATATTGCACGTGTCGCCAAGGATAGTGATTGCCAAGTGGTTATTAGTGTGTATGAATGCTATGATGTGAGTTGCTTATTATGTAAATGATATGAAGCGTGTTGTAGACAAGTAGAGGTAGAGCGTGTTTACAAGTGGCAAGAGTCTAGTAAGAGTGTTAGTGGCATGACGATAGTACGTGGTAGGGTAAGCCTATAAGTGACTACGTCATTAAAGTGGCAAAGTGGCATAACGTTATACGTTATTAAAGTGGCAAAGTGGTAAGTGTAAATAAGAGGCTAAGTGGTAAGGTGAGCAGGTTAGATAGTGAACTACATGTCTTCGGATACGTATATGATGCATGTAGTGGTTGTATGATTAGTTGCTTGATTAACTAGAACTCACTCAGCGTAGCTGACTTTTAGTATGCACGCAGGTGAGCTGACTATAGCGTTAGCATGAGGATGGCACATGGCTTGGATTGAACGGCAGGCATGCGAAGATAGAAGTAAAGATGTTTAAATATAATGTTTTGGGTTTTGGTATCAAAGAAAAGATTTAATATTTTGTAACAAATGATTGATGTTTTATATTCAACGAAAAGTTTTAATAAACTCTGATTGGTAGAACTGTGTTTATGAGTAAATCCGACGCTAAAGTAGGGCTACCGGGTTCGGGGCCTTACATTTCATTCATTATAATTTTGGAATCCGTTTAATTTCAGGCAATTAAAGAAGGAGCCAAAAGGCATGTCAAAGAAGTAAGTGAAGTAAGTCAACTTGAAAGTTATTTGTATTATTGTAAATTTGTTTCTTCTCATGAATAACTCGTTGTTTGTATGCTTTGTTTTATATAAGTTTAAATCAGTGGGTCAAAGTTCATATTTAGGTTTAACACAAATTTTGGTCAACATGTGTTTTTTAGGAAAGTGAGTACGAGTCGAAACGAGTTGTTTTCAAAAGAGTATCAAATTTGTTCAGTTTAAAATGATGGACAAAAAGGGTTGTGAATTTGGGTCGACACAAGTTATTTTTAAGTTATAGTATTTTTTTAACTAAAAATACATATTCATTTTTCATATATAAGTAAGTGTGTAATCAAATTTGACAAAATATGAATATTCAGATTTCAATAGAAATTGACACGATTTAATATTTTAATTTAATTAATATTCAAATTTAAAACAAAAGCTGACATCATAATTAATTTGATCATATCCTTATCAAACCTATTTAAATCATCTACAAATAAAGATTTATGATTTGTTTCTAAGTTTGTGAATTGTACTTGTACCTTTATTTCTCTTATTAACAATACATTGAATTTGACTTTGTGGTGATTTTAGCTTTCTTCTTTTCAGGTATAAAAAATCACAAAACATTTGTTTTTATTCATTGATTGTTTAATAAACAAGCTTCTTGGATGTTGCAAATCTTTTTTTGGCATATAACATATGACTTCATATATCAGATGTAGTTTTTATTGATATATCTTTTTGGTTTCATGGTTTAAGTTAGAAAGATGTTTTATATTGTTATTTTACTTTGTTTGTCTTTGTATGTTGTTTCGTTTTAATAAAAACAAAATGCAATTCTAATTAATGTAAAACTATTTGTTCTTATAAATATTACATTATCAACTCATTATTATTATTATCATTATTATTATTATTATTATCTATATTATATATAAAGGAAGAGTGATGGGCACAAACGTCTTTTCATAATTATGTACGAAGGACAAAACCGACATTTCATAATAGGGCAAGAAAAGTAATTTGTCAATGTATCCATCAACTCTTAAAGCTCTTAGTACAACATCATGAAGCTTCAATTTTTAAGACATTACTCTTCAATCATTTAGAAAACAAAAAGTTATGGTTTACATGTATTATTATTATAGATTATTATTACTATTATGGTGACTATTCACATTCTTAACTTCCATGTGCCATTATGTTTCTATAACTTTGTTAGCCTATATATAGTGCATTCTTGTGCTTCAATTACATAAACATGCATACATACATACCAATGCATAACAATCTCATACCTTCTATACACTATTTCTCAAGGTTAGAAGGATGTAATAAGGAAAAGTTGAGGCGATTTGGGCTAAGGAAAAAGATGATAGTGTAAAGTTCGGACTAAACTAAGCACACTTTAAGCATTAATTTTTATGTTTGAAGGTTGAAGATCGGTTTGTAATATTCATTTTATGAGTTTGGTGTGATTTTATTGTAAACATATTCTGGATGTATAATGTTTATATATTGTTATTTTGGTACATTAGTGTAAACAATTGTGGTTGACCTACATGCGTATTGTTATTCTGGATGTAAAATGTTTATGCGTTGTTATTTTGAGAAAATTGACATGATTTAATAATTTACATGTTTCTTGTATATTCTCTTAACAACTTAAATTTGCTCAAAAAAAATAACCTTTCTAAATCACAATATTAATTGTCGTCACGCAAAGGTCCATAGTTACGCTATGATGTGACATTTTATTATTGCCATATGAAGGAGAATTTCGATAGTTATCTATATCTATTCTATATATATATCTATATTATATATAAAGGAAGAGTGATATGTGTTATTATTATTGATTATTATTATTATCATTATTATGGTGACTATCCACATTCTTAACTCCCATGTGTCATTATGTTTCTATAACTTTGTTAGCCTATTTATGATTAAGCTTCACATTTTGTAAAATTACTCTTCCATCCTTAGAAGATACAAAAGGTTTATGATCTTTTAGCCAATCATAATTATAATTTAATAACTACATTAAGTGCATATAACAATGCACAATTAATTATTAATTATAATGTTTTTTTAATGATAATAATTATTAATATAGATGGTAAAAATACTCAAATATATCTATGTAATCTATATTATTTATATCTATAGTTCCGACATTTCATAATAGGGCAAGAAAAGTAATTTTTTAATGTATCCATCAATTCTTAAAGCTTTTAGTACAACATTCTGAAGCTTTACTTTTTGTGAGATTACTCTTCAATCCTTTAGAAACAAAAGGTTGTCAACTACATTCTTTATAGTGTTATTATTATATAATAATTATGGTTTAAATATGTTATTATTATGGTGACTATCCACATTCTTAACTTTCATGTTTCATTATGCTTGCATTAACTCTATTAGCCTATATATAGTGTCTTCTTTTGCTTGTATTAGATATACATACATACCAATGAATAACAACCTCCATTTTCTCTACTTATCATTCTCTATATACATTATTTCTCTAGGTTCGAAAGATGTAATAAGGAAATGTTGAGGCGATTTGGGCTAAGGAAGAAGATGCTATATAATGTCTGAATATTGTGAGAGCTCGGACTAAACTAAGCACACTTTTGGTAATAAATACAAGAAGTATGAAAAGCTTCAGTTAGCTTAATGGGCCACGTAAACAAGCCATAAATGGTTTTTGGTTTTAAATCTTGAGTGTCGTTTTCTTTGTGAATGCAGATGTTGTTGACTTTAATTTCTTGTGAAAAGTGGACTATTATGTCTTGGTTGTAATCAGCCAAGCCGTGTGTGTGTTGTATGTGAAAAAATAGTTTTTAACATTAATTAATGTTTATGACTAGATACTCTTGATAGCAAGGAAGATAGTTTATATGTTTATTGATGAAAAACCAAAGAAAAGAAAAAAGGTAAGGCAATCTTGTCAAGTTGTATATTAGGTTCCATTAATTGATCGTTCATTATTTGCAGTTTCACTATAAACACATAATGTAGCGGATCGCAATTGTATTAGCTTTCGATCATCCCTAATCCCTACCTCATAAATTGGTCAACTTAGACTTCTTCCACACACGTGACCTGTTAAATATTGGATGATAGCACATTTACCCACCGATGACTCGAAATGAGGTTGACCCATCGGACCTATGTGACCCGATAAGATGCCAATCCGTGACCCGTAAACAAACCGATTACATTTACCCCAGTATTATAACATTAAGAAATTTGGAAAACAAGTTATTTGACACTTTTTTTTCCAAAAAAATAAAAAATAACCAAATAATGCTTCAACTAAAGTTTTGCAATTTGGTTTGTCAAAAAGTCAATAAACCTTGACTTTGTCACTATTAAGAGAAACACCATTTTTTTTGTTACACTTACAGCAAATTTGTTTCTCTGTTTAACAGGTGATTATAGGTCAGTCATCTGTACATAGATGTAATGAAACCGTTCAATTTGGTTCAAAAGATGAACCGTTTTTCCCGGTTGCCATAAACGGCTTGCATAAATTCTTTAAAAAAATTGTGGGAAATATTCTAGGTACCAATAATGTTAAACAAATGTCACCATTAATGACAGCAGATGATTTCAATTTTTAGTTTTTATTTTTTATTTTAAGTAATTTAAAAAAATTACATTACAAATATGTGACACGAATATTTTGGCATTAATGTATAATAATCAATTAGTTATTAATTAACAAAATGATCTAGGCCAACTTTACAGTTTTGGGCCAACTTTCTTTTTTGTGGCCCAAAATTTTTGAACCGAAAAACCAATCTCGAATGGTTTTCAAAAATTCAAAAACCGATGTATCGATTTTTTGTTCGATTTTAGCAAATAAACGAATAAAACTGAATCATACACACCCTTAATTCTTGGTATTTAGTTTGTATAGTCTTAACTAACCATTTCCTAATATACATCTGTTATAGGTATTTGAAACATTTGAGCTTTGATGTTAAATACGTGCGAACAATGTTGCGCAAAATTTAGATGACAATGTAACATGCTCAAAGCTTATAATATCAATCATCAAAACAAAAGAATAATGTTGCACAAAAAGCTATGAATATGCAATATCTTTTAGGTAGACTTGTTTCACTTTTAACGTCTAATAATATGATTGTAAGTTATTCACATGCAGATTATTAAACGAGCTAGCGAGCAACCACAAGATTCACCTTTAAACGAGCTAACGAACAGCCACGAGTTTCTGATCATATGGATCAAACAAATGATATGATACAAAATGTGCCATATTTTTAGTATATAAAAAATGGATAATAGGATAATACATAATTCACACTTATTTTTCATTTTCTCTTAATGAGGGTTTACGATTTTTAATTCTCAACTTCGTATGTATTTAAATTCATGCCTTAATGTCATATTAAATTAAATAACTCATCATTTTATACCCAAATTCCAAACTCATGTTTTAGGGCTTTCGATCGGAATTATGATACAGGTTAATTTTTGTAAAACTTATTTAGAAAGGGTCATCCAAAACGACGAAACAATGCTTTAATTCGAATGTTTAAACTTTCAATTAACAAAAATCAAGTCGTTTGGATCACCTTTTCGAGATCAGTTTTATATCAATCGACTCGTATCCTTCTTCCGATCAAAAGCCCTAAAACATTAGTTTGAAATTTGGGAAAACGTATAACGTCTTTAAGGCATTTTTAACAAAGGACCATTGGGGGCCAAATTTTTAAAAATTGAGACCGCCAGTAGTGATAAAATGAATAACGGTTATTATCGGCCAATACCGGTAAATAGGAATTATTAAAATCCAATAAACCTAAATTAAACCATGAAAAGTTTGAATGGTATATAATAATGATGAAGAGAGCACAAATTAAAACAATGAAACTTTTATGGAGCCAATGTAAATATTTAGAAAATTTTGTGACAAAAATAAATGAATAAAACAAATGTTACCTTGGCATTTAGTTGTGCTTTTATATGTATAAATAAAATCACCACCTTCATGAGCACAATTTAAACTTTTTGAAATGATACAATTTAACCCAAATTCATTTTGTTAAAATGTGTTTTAACATGAACCTGTTTAACCCGCCACACAATCTAACTCAACCTGAATGTTTTACAATGCTTAGTTTAAACCCATCATGCAACCAATCAAATTATTAACATAACATAATAAAAGTATGGAAACTTATAATTTAATAATATTAAATTAATATATTTGGTCAATAATAATCTCAAATTTGAAAATAGTTGTCAATGGTCCCGACTTTCACACTATTTGTTTTCATTGGACCACCGTTTTGAGGTAAGTTTTATATCAGTCCACTCGTATTATTTTCTGATCAAAAACCCTAAAATATCAGTTTGAAATTTGAAAATAAACTTAGCCACTTATTTGCATTTGAAGCATCACAACACAACATTTAGATTCATAATAAGGTTTTGATTGATGAGATTAAATCAATGCATTGGTACGCAAGAATGAATGGTATTCTTATCCGATTGATGGAAACAACTGATTATAGCCATCGATCAATAATTTGCTTCCTCATCCAACCACTAACCAGACCACCAATATACTTGCACACTTGGATGATGTAAGGCCCCGTTACCGGTAACCCTACTTTCGTGTTGGATTTACTCATAAACACAGTTCTAAATATCAGAGTTAATTAAAAACTTTACGCGGAATATAAAACTTTCATAAAACATTACATATCAATTCATAATCATGTCTTAAAACATTCCTCTTGTCTTTCAAAATCAAAACATAACTTATAAAACATATCAGATCTTCAGATGCCAGGCTTTAGTCTTCTGCCATGTGTCCTCCACTCAAGCCAGCTGTCTCATCCTACTCACCTGCGTGCATACTAAAAGTCAGCTACGCTGAGTGAGTTCTAGTTAATCATACAATACCATACAATACCTTATTACATACATACGTACTTAACCTCATAACTTTCTTTCATACACACATAAGTACTCATACCTTCATTCTTACTTACATACTTTCTTTCTTACTTACATACTTTCTTTACATTCATAATCATACGTTTTTAAGAGCCTTTCGCCCTATAACCTCACAGATATTATAAGGGTCTGGTCCCTAACATCACAGATATTATAAGGGTCTGGTCCCTAACATCACAGATATTATGAGGGTCTGGTCCCTATCCTCACAGATATTGTAAGGGTCTGGTCCCTAACATCACAGATATTATAAGGGTCTGGTCCCTAACATCACAGATATTATAAGGGTCTGGTCCCTTGTTTTCGAATATTAGTAGGGTTCGATTCCCTCTTCGTTACCATACAACCATACATCATACCTCGAGTATTATTAGGGCTCGGCACCCTTTTCGTAACCATACAACCATACAACCGTCATTTCCTTCTTTTATTAACTTTATTACGTTCATACACATAAACATACATATCATACTTGCCATATTTATAACGTTACAACCTGACAGTACGTGCAATATCCGAAGATCGTTCACGAACCATCAAGCAATCATTCATACATATCACATATATCACATATGGCTTTATAACGTTACAACCTGACAGTACGTGCAATATCCGAAGATTGTTCACGAACCATCAAGCAATCATTCATACATATCACATATATCACATATGGCATACACTTATCACTTAGGATAAATGTATTAACAACACATCAAGTATGCACACAGCCCCGAAAACATAACAAGGAATGGGGCTAGAAACTCACCTGGATCCTGTTACGCTCGCCGTTGATCGTAATTCCTTTCTTTAACTGGGCTCGGCTAACTGTATAATATTTACACATATCAATTAACTACTACTACTCGTTTTGTATTTCTATCTATATATGACCCACAACGAACGGGGGTCCGGGGGCAGCGCCCCTGGCAGCGGGGTTCTAAGGGCGGCAGCCCCTAGCGGGGTCCAAGGGGCAGAGCCCCTGGCTGGGGTTAAGCTGCCAGGTCACATTTTCCATTAGGTTTTTAATTTATTTTCTAAACGAACTTCACTTCAGGCGAAGTTAAACCTCGGGCGAACTTGGCTTCAGGCGAAGTTAAACCTTAGGCGAACTTGGCTTCAGGCGAAGTTATACCTTTGGCGAACTTGGCTTCAGGCGAAGTTAAACCTTAGGCGAACTTGGCTTCAGGCGAAGTTAAACCTTAGGCGAACTTGGCTTCAGGCGAAGTTAAACCTTAGGCGAACTTGGCTTCAGGCGAAGTTATACCTTAGGCGAACTTGGCTTCAGGCGAAGTTAAACCTTAGGCGAACTTGGCTTCAGGCGAAGTTATACCTTAGGCGAACTTGGCTTCAGGCGAAGTTATCCTTAGGCGAACTTGGCTTCAGGCGAAGTTATCCTTAGGCGAAGTTACGCTTGAAGGCGAAGTTACGCTTGAAGGCGAAGTTCATCAGGCGAACTTAATCTTGCAGGCGAAGTTATCGCGCTGCAGATCTGTTTGCCCATAAATCCTTCGTTTCTTAGCCAAATAACTCGATTTTGGTACCCACGGAATCGTATGATCGGCGCCTACAAATCCCAACCATCAAATCGGCCTAAAATCGACGTTTTAGGGGTCCGATTTGGGCAGTTTGGGTTTCGGGTCCGGTTAACCCATCCAATCCTAACCATTTTCAGTAATATTAACTTTGTTGGATTTGTTCTTACCTTACTAACTCAGATCTATCAACGAAATCTCGGGTCTCGGCTTCGAATCTTGATCGGTTAGAATGTGTGTGTTTTGAGGAGTGTGGAGTGTGTGTGGAGTTTGGTGAGAAATGAGATATTTTGGGATTTTGGGGGTATTTATATCCCTGAAATCCCATTCTCATTTATCCTATCTCAATTAATCCAAGTCCATGACCCGCTCCTACTCGATATTAATAATTAAAAACGCGAAATCACTAACATAACTTTCTTTATTCAACATTATAAATTTTAGGATGTTACAGATGACATGCTATGTCATATGTTTCTACAAACCAATGAGTGGCTTCTCTTGAACCCCACAACCATGACGTGCAAACTTCTACCAACAAATGAATCTCATGGCCTTTAAAACACCATCACAAACCCTTTGGGACTATAGAATGACCCTTCAAATGACACAGAGTTGTACATATTAAACGTGTCGCATGTTTCCTTACAGGACACATTTATTCAACACAAACAGCAACATCGACACAATGCCCTTCAACACAGAAAGGGAACATGTAATAACGACTTCTGTGTGAAACGAAACTCCTTGTCAACATGCATTGCACTTCGTCGATTCGGAGGCTTGGTATGTGTTTATAAATGTTGTTATTAAGTTTCACACGAGAATGGAACAAGTTAAAGAGATAGTCTTCCCTCTTGTTCCTTCAAAATAAACTTTTATGGCCCATTTGGGAAACATTGACAACTCCATTCAGATACTCCTAACTCAGGGAAGGCGCAAAATATCATACAATCTATGGTCCCTACTCCGAGATAAGTGGATCCCCATATTCACAACCCCCACAATCGCATCAATATCATTGCACTCGTGGATCCCTGTTACCCATTACATTACAAATAGAAATTGTTTTCTATGGTTGGCACAACAAAACTATATGAGATTGCGATCGTCAACAAACTGTTAGCAAGCTACTACATTAATTGGTTTACGGGCGAAAACGGGGCAATCTTCACTAACACCATTGTCTCTCCCACTATAGAAGTCTGTTAATGTCATATATTTTTCTTAATTCCCATCACATTCCTACTTTTCAGTTTGTGATGCCCCAAACAAAAAGTTTTTGTTTCTAGAACTTAAGTACTAGGTAATTTATAACACCATTGATCCAATATATATGCATATGCCAATATATATGTGCACAATAAAATCACGTATGCCCACCACTTTACCCTTTTTACAATTCGTTGATGACAACTTAGTGGTCTTAATTTGAACATTTCTTTATCGGTCGATTAAATTTCAACTCTAACTACTTACCAATTAACACACATTTAATCCTTTATGTTGATTAAAATTCACAAAACCGATACAAACCTACTTTATTAACAAATATTTCACAATCACGATGTATCAATGCATATGGATATGTTAATATTTTAGTGCGCAACCCTCCCAAAACAAATCCACCAAACCGTATGCACAAGTGGCAGCTCGCTCGCACTGATAACCCCTTACACACAACACCAAACACTACAAACCAATACGAGAAGATAATTTGTGTGAACCCGCAGCAACGCGCGGGCACTTTTGCTAGTTATTATTATTATTGATGTGCTAAAAGTAGCCAAATAATTATTAGCTAAAATTGTACTAATCTAGACACTAAATAATACTCTAGACCCTTAAACTACTAACCGACAAGTGAACCGGTTGACTCTAGTACAGCTAAGTAAGTCCGGATATCGAACCCACGAGACTCTTTAAATTACAAAACTAGAAAATAAGACTCAACTACAAGACACGACTATTTATTAATAATATTTGAGGGGGATTTTAATACTAATTAATTAAAACTTAATAATAATTAACTAATGATTACTTAAATTAACTAATAATAAAACTAACATAAAATATTAAAACCTAACCCTAATTAATATAATAATAATAAGATATAATCATTACCTTAAACTTAATTAATTAATTAAACTTAAACTTTAACCCTAATTATTTTAAACTAATAAACAATTTAGAAAACTTTGATTAATTCAGATGATGAAGATAACTACCTAGGCTAGAATCCCCAAAGTTACGGTTATTAATTAAATGGAAAACTCAAGTTATGGAACTGGGATCATAAAATAGACCCTTAACAAAAAACCCGAACAGGACCCTTGAACTTCAAGAAGACGCCTATGGATTTCTAACAAGTTTTAAGACTCACCAGTTTTATATTAAACTTCCTTACGGTTATTTAATCGCTTATGTCTAAGTATCTTTTATGATGAAAACCTACCTTACAGCGCGAAATTCAAAGATAGCCAAGCAGACTTAATTAACTTAATAGACTAAGCTGACAATCAAACCTAGACGGACTCCTTACGAAGAACTAAATCTAGCAATCCCGACAAGCAAAGATCTATTAATAGCTTATCAACTTACAGCTTTTTAGACTAGCAGCTCACTTTTATCTGTTTAATTGATTTTATTGGTTCTATGATCTTATTCGAATTCAATCACAAACTAGTCAAGAACACACAGTAAATGACCTAACAAAACCCTATCCTATGAAACAATCAACAAGGGCAATGTGAAACAATGAATTCAAGTAAACAAAACCAAGCAATCAAACGCATCAATTAAATCAAACTCAATCGTTTACTTAGAACATAAAATCCATAACGAAACAAAATCCAAATAAAATCAAACCGAACTAAAGTTCATCACGATCTAGGTAGTTTATGGAATTTAGCGTAGCATCTTAAAGTCTAAATCAAACAAAACGAATAATAATGAAAACATGGTTACAATATAAGAAACGGGAAATCGAAGATGATAAAACCCGTAAACTCGAACGTGAACGTGTAGATCTTCACCGGTTGTTCTCTCGCCTTCAAAATCACCAACTAACTCGAAAATATGCTCCAAGAACTCTTAATTTCGGCCAAGGGTTTCCAGGTTATGTCAGGTTTAAGTTAAAGGTGTTTAAATACCCAAAACAAGGCCCGACAATAAGCAAAAACGAATTAAAAACTCATCAGTAACCCCTAGGCGCCGCGCGGCCGGGTATAAGAGATCCCTCCGCGCGGCGCGGTGTGCTTTTTCCATGGGGGCCGGCCGGTCTGACCGATTCTCTGCTATGGCTCCTTCCTAACGCGTTCCGGGTCTCCGTTTCGGCTCGTTTTAGCTCGTTTTTCGCCCTTTTTAATCATGATCAACTCTCGGAACCTACGACACACAAAAACGTAGGTAGTATACAAATCTTGGCTAAAAACGAACAAAAAACAATTAAAATACTAATGAAATTATACACGGGAAACATAAATATTTAGCATTATATCAAATATCCCCACACTTATTCTTTTTTCGTCCCCGAAAAAGTTTGATGCAGTTGGATCAGAATCGGAAAATATAGTCTAACAAACATATAGGTTAAATTTTAAAGCTCAAAAAAACGCAAAAACCGCGATCACCGATATTGGTGTCCACTTAAACCCATGCATTAATCTTTATCGGGACAAATAAGATCCGACAATAATAGTACTCAGTGGTTTACACAATTAAGACCCGCTTATTTTCAGCTTTTAGCGGACCAGACCACCCCAACTTGACTTAAACCTCAAAATTAGTAGATTTAAAACTTTTGTTGCTCTAGTTTTTCATGAATAGTTAAGATGATCAAGGGTATTGTTTATCCACCTAAGCTTAAGCATCAAAGTCTACCAAGCAGCAATTAGATACGATTAAGGTTCAATTATTTTATATCTAGTGTTCCCCACAACATGACATACCCCCGTTATCAAGCAACACCCGAACCCTTCACCATAAGTGAGTATGCAAAATTTCATTTGTAGGGCTTACATGTGGCGTGTCCCTTGTGGTCCGTTTCTTAATGGTAATGAGACGCGAGCAAGGGGACCCCACGTGGCTAACAACGTGGATGATCAAGTCTGTAGTGAATTTGTACTTTTGTACTCTTGTGATCATGTTTATAGACTTATAAGGGTTTGCTCTTTTTGGCTTAATTTTTAAATATTCACAACCCCACTTAGGAATTGTGAATACCCAGATGAATAAATTGCATACAGACCCATGGTCTCCGGACCCGAAGCATCCCATCAATACAAGATTTAAGGTTATAAAACATACGCCGATGAGTTGTAAAACACTAAACTAGAAGTTTTAAGTTTATATCACAGGCTGCACGGCATACTCTAACGTTAAACCTACCCAAGCATCATATGATAACGTATTCAAATTTTTAAAAATTTATGATATTTCCACTTTTTCATACCAATAATTGAGGCTTGATAATGGCCCGACCTTTCATTACTTATTTTCCATGGAAAAAACGCTTTACCCACAAAAGATTTCCGTTTTAACCATTTTATCAAATTTGCCCTTTCATTTTCAAGGCTGAGCCTACCGACACATCCCAAGTTAAGTGCGATTTATTTTATTTATCTCATATTATTAGTAGTTTGAAAAACCAATTTCAGATAAAATCATCATCTCCCACTTTAACACAATAAAAACTAGACTCAAGGGACATTTATTTAAAAACATTTTTCAAATTTTTTTAAAATCAAATCAAATATGAAAACGAAAACAAAACTAAAATTAGTTGAAACACTTGTATCCCATCCCCACACTTAAATTTTGCATTGTCCTCAATGCGGGCACGGGAAACACGACTCGAAAAAAATTTAAAACAAAACTAAAAATATAAAAATAAAAAGCAAAAACATAAAAAGATAAAAACAAAGGCATAAAAATAAAAACATAAAAACAAAGTACAATGGAAAAGACTTAGCTGGTAATATGCGAGACTATCAATGTGCCAGTCTATTTCCATGGGTGCTCTCCTCACCGACCGCTCAACATGAATTGGTTACTCATTCCCTCGTTCTGAATGGACACGGCCTCTCCTCTCGACAAACCTAAGTAACATCAAACATAAAATCTAAAAATAAAGGTTACTTATAAAGTTCAAGCATCCACCAACTTCCAATCCGCCAACCCAACCAAAAAGTCTAAAATAATATCCGTACAGACCAAATAAAAACAAAAACATCATAAAAAAATAAAATAAAAACATCACAAAACATAAACTCCCATGTCAGCTCGTCAACTCAATCCTCGTCTTCCTCCTCCTCCGACTCCGACTCCTGCTCAAGAATACGGTATGGCTCAGCATTATCAATTTCTGGATGACCCGTCCTATAAAAAGGTACTCCATGACCATAACCAGAACCACCCGGGGCATCTGACCTGCTCGGACCCGCATCGTCCGGCTGTCAAAGAGAAACGGGCAACTCAATCCTCAGTGCACTCATCATATGCCTCATGTGCTCATCCTGCATCCGCTGGTTTGCCTCTTTCATCTGTCTCAACTCGTCTCGACTCTCGGTCACATAACCCCAGATCTGATCAAAACCGGACTCCATCCGGTCATATAGCGAATCCAAAGTTATATCCTCGGGGCGAGGCTCTCTGACCGGGAACTGAACACCCGGTCTCTCTGACCTGTGAAGCGGCCTCTGGTGACGTGTCGGTAGTCCGGCTCTCATAGTCGCAGCAGCCACGGTCCTCGCCGGTGGATGAATCTGTGGGCCCATCTAGATATCCTCACACGCTAACGGATCGGACCCTTTCAAGATTCCAGCATTCCACAAATCCTTAACCTCCAAAAACTCTGTAACAGGTCCCTCTGTCAAAATCTCCGGTTTAACCCTATCAAACACACCCAAATATTTAGCAATCCGTGTAATGTACGGGCCCATATCCAACTTTGACCTATTTTTTGTTCCCCCACGTCTCTTCCGATGAAACGACGACGCCAAAAGACTCGCGTAATTTATCGAAACCTTATCAACCATAGCCATCAAACAAAAAATATCCAACCAATTTACTTTATTGTCGCCCGAATCAATCAAAGCATTAGCCAAAACCCGGTGGATAAACCGAAGCACGGGATCTCGAATATCTGACGCCACATTCGCTCCCGAATACGAGTAAATAGAAATTTTGTTCCAAAAAGTGGCCAACTCGTCCGAACCGAAACTCACATCGTGCTTATTCAAAAACGCACCCCGAATACCCATCACAAATCCCGGTTCTCTCACCTCCGCATCCGTATAAAAACCACTTGCTATCGTGAACTGTGTGATAGTCATAGTACAATTGTCGTCCCAAAGAAAACGACACCGCATTTGACTGAGCATAATTACCATCTTTGTATTTAAACGTGCTCATAAACTCTAGTGTAAGCTCGTGGTATTGCGGTTCGTTTAAATCTAACATCTCCCTAAACTTGGGGCCCAATAACTCTTCAATGCGCTCTTTTTGACCAATCAAACCCACTAATTCCCAATTTATCGTGTTGAACGTGAGAAGATCCAAATTAACTAACTTGCATAACTGATCATATTCTTGCGAATTAACGTCAAACTTAAGTAACACACTTTTCTTTAGGGTCGGAGCTCTTCTAAACACAATCGGTCCGGGTTGGTACTCAATCACCCGAGCCCTCGGGTCCATGAAAATAACCGGTTCCGACTCACCTCGTGGTCGTGCGGCCAGACCTCGTTTACGCTTCCCCGCCTCTTTTGACATCTAAACACATTTAAACAAACAAACACACATGGGAGTAAGCAAATAAACTAAAAAGAATAAAAACAAAATATTTTTTTAATTTTCGGATTTTTTTTAACATAAAAAAAACTGGAAATAAAATAAACTTTGAAAGTTCGGGTTACAAAACATTTTAAAACGACTCATTTAGATGAAAATTTAATAAGCGCGAGTGGTTTAATTATTTACTTAAAAGCTAACGGATAACCAATATTTTTAGGACTTTTACTGGTTTATAAATCCGAAAACGATCACACCGACTCAACAAACATCACCTCCTCCTGGCACTTTAATTGTCCCAATTAAACCCAAGTGCCAAAACCCGAAAAATTAAGTCGAAAACGAGCGAAAAACCACACTTTTAGTAAAATATATATCGCTTAAAACTTATTTTCCGGCTCGTTTTTAACTTCTAAAACAACAAAGTTCAACATCTCAAACCAAAATCCAACGCTAGATACACTCGTTTAAACCCAAACCGACAACCCGACCGCAACCGAGAATAAAGTTTCAACAAAATCCAACCCAACAACCGCACCCAAAAATCCCAACGAAACTGCCAGCCCTTCAACCCACACCCAATAATCTAACCTAAACAAGTTACTTAAACAAAACCTAACAACAAAGTTTGTAAAAATCTAAGCAAAAACTAACATTAAATTATACAAATATAACAAAAATTACAAGAAACCATACCTTTTGAAATGTGAAACCCGGATAAACTTGCAAAAATTGATGAACTAAAGTGTGTGCAAGTGAGAGATTTAGTGAGTTTTTAGGTGATATTAAGGGTTGGTTATTGTGTTATGGTGATAGGGAAGTGATTTGGAGGTTTAATTTGGTTAATAATGGTGAAAAATTTGTGAGTAATGGTGAAGAAGAAGGTGAATCGCGGTTAGGGTAAGGAGGAAGAAAGAGGGATTTTGAAAGAAATATGAAAATTTGATATAATATGGTGCTAAAAAGTAAAAAAAAATCGGGTTTTTGTATATTGGGACGCCGCGCCGCGCGGAGGGCAAGCCCTCTTCCGGTCGCGGGCCGCCTAGGCGGTGCCGTAGCATTTTTTTTCTTGTTTAGCTTGGCGTCGCGCGAAGGAAAAGAATAAGCCTGTCGCGCGCACGACGGGCACGTTTAACAGAAAGTTACTTGTTTTTTTGAAGCCTATTTTGCCTTAGAAAAAGTTTATAACATTTCCCACTCATTCTTATGTCCATTTTATGTTAATTTTTCGTGCAAACCTTACCTGGCAACCTTCAAATCCTCGAAAAACCTCACGTTTTGTTGGTGATGATTCCTTGAAATGACTCGACGACGCAAGAAAACTACAAAAACTAAAGTTAGTGACTAAAAGAAGATAAAATAAAATATAATAATTATACAAACTCTACACTTGAGTTTTCACTCAATAACCCATTTCGATGATTCAGCTTGATGGATCGAGGGGAGTTTCCTCCACCTCGATTGCATCCTCCGGCCCTCCAAGATAATGCTTTAGACGATGACCGTTCACTTTCCACGAAGTTCCATTGTCCGAATTCTCTAATTCCACCGCTCCATAAAGGAATATTTCCTTTACCAAATACGGTCCCGTCCACTTGGATCTCAGCTTACCTGCAAATAACTTCAAACGAGAGTTATATAACAATATTTTATCACCTTTCTTGAAGTCTTTACTTCCCTTTAAACGTCGATCGTGAAACACTTTCGTCTTTTCCTTAATATTCAACGATCAAGAATACACCGCATCACGAAGCTCCTCTAACTCATGAATTTGAAAATACCCCTTTCTAGCGGCCTCAGTAAGATCAACATTTACCGTCTTCAATGCCCAAAACGCTCGATGCTCCAACTCAACGGGGAGATGACATGCTTTACCGTAAACTAACATAAACGGTGTAGTACCCAACGGTGTCTTGTACGCGGTTCTAAATGCCCACAACACGTCATCCAACTTCTCTGACCAATCTTTTCGACTTATCCCAACCGTCTTCTCCAAAATTCTCTTCACCCCTCTATTTGCATTCTCGACTTGACCACTCGTTTGATGGTAAGCGGTAGAGGTGCGATGAGTGACTCCATAACGAGCTAATGCTTTCTCCATGAAATAATTACAAAAATGAGTACCTCGATCACTAATAATCGCCCGTGGAGTTCCGAACCGAGTAAACAACTTCTTTAAAAATTTCACAACAACTCTAGCATCATTTGTGGCCAATGTTTGGGCTTCAAACCACTTTGAAATGTAATCTATCGCCACTAAAATATACTTGTGACCATGGGAAACGGTCCCATAAAGTCGATGCCCCAAACGCCAAATATTTCAAGAGTTTGTATGGGTTTCTGAGGCATCTTGTTTTTCGACGAAATATTTCAGGTGCGTTGACAAACGTCACAAGTCATAACAAATTCCACCGCATCTTTTACAACCGACGGCCAATAAAAACCACTATCAAATACCTTTTGGGCCGTAGCATGCGCTCCATCATGACCTCCTGTTAAACCTTCATGAACGTGCTTCAGAATATTCAACCCTTCTTCTTTCGACACACATCTTCTAAGAATTCGGTCACCACCAATCTTGAAAAGATAAGGATCATCCCAAACATACCGATTTACATCCCGGAAAAACTTCTTCTTTTGTTGAGTAGTCATCCCCTTCAACACAAGGCTCGTAGATAAGAAATCGGTGAACCATGGCAAACCTTGCTTTTCGGCCGTAACAAAATCAATCGACTCATGCGGAAATCTATCACCAATTTCTTCTTCGCGAATCTCTTCTCTCTTCGGAACTTCTAAACGAGAAAGATGATCCGCTGCAACATTCTTCGCCCCCTTCTTGTCTTTAATCTCTATATCAAACTCGTAAAGTAAAAGAATCCACCGTATGAGATGTGGCTTTGCGTCTTTCTTGTGAAAGAGAAAACGTAAATCTGCATGATCGGTAAAAATGGTGGTATTTGAAAGTACGAGATAAGACCGGAACTTGTCAAATGCAAACACAATGGCTAAAAGTTCCTTCTCGGTGGTGGTGTAGTTCTCTTGGGCATCATTCAAAGTCTTGCTTGCATAATAAATAGGGTGAAAATGTTTATCACGCCTTTGCCCCAAAACCACTCCAAACGCATAATCGCTCGCATCACACAAGAGCTCAAAAGGTAAATTCCAATCCGGTGACACGAGAATAGGAGCACTTACGAGTTGATCTTTCAGAAACCTGAACGCCTTCAAACAATCTTAATCGAACACAAACGGGACATCTTTCTCTAACAATCGGGTCATTGGGCGGGTAATTTTTGAAAAGTCTTTAATAAACCGCCGGTAGAAACCCGCATGACCAAGAAAACTTCTTATAGCTTTGACATTTGTCGGTGGAGGAAGCCTACTAATCGTATCAATCTTCGCTCGATCCACCTCTATACCATCTCTTGAAATTTTATGACCCAAGACTATCCCTTCCGTCACCATAAAGTGACACTTTTCCCAATTCAACATTAACTTCGTCTTGATACACCTTTTCAACATTCTCTCAAGATTACCTAAACATTGATCGAAAGAATTACCGTACACCGAAAAATCATCCATAAAAACCTCCATGGACGTCTCTATCATATTCTGAAAAATTGCCACCATACAACGTTGAAAGGTAGCCGGAGCATTACACAATCCAAACTGCATGCGACGATACGCATATGTACCATAAGGACACGTAAAAGTCGTCTTCTCTTGGTCTTCCGGTGCGATAGGAATCTGAAAATAACCTGAAAAACCATCAAGAAAACAATAAAATTGTTGACCTGCGGGATGCTCCAACATTTTATCAATAAACTACAACGGGAAATGGTCTTTGCGAGTAGTATCATTCAACTCTGGTAATCAATACAAACTCTCCAACCGGTAACCGTACGCGAAGGGATAAGTTCATTCTTTTCGTTTATGACAACCGTCATCCCCCCTTTCTTTGGAACAACTTGAGTCGGACTTACCTATGGAGAGTCCGAAATCGGATAAATCACCCCGGCATCCAACAACTTAAGCACCTCTTTCTTGACAACTTCTTGCATATTTGGATTCAAACGCCTTTGGGGTTGAACCACCGGTTTATACTCATCTTCCATCAAAATCCAGTGGGTACAATAAGCGTGGCTAATACCTTGAATATCTGAGAGTCGCCATGCAATCGCCCCTTTATTCATCTTCAACACTTCTATCAACTTTGACTTTTCTTCCTCACTCAACGTAGACGAAACAATAACGGGCAAATCCGAGCCCTCTTCAAGATACGCATACTCTAAATGTGATGGAAGAACTTTTAATTCCAACGGAGCGGGTTTTTCCGCCTCTTTTTCACAAATAATTTCATTAACCTCCATAATCTCCGCCGAACAAGAAACATCATCTACCACGTCTTCCTCACCGTCCTCCAAAATTTCTGTCAACTCGTCATCCATATCCATCCCAACCAAATCGGTTCCACAAATATAATCAAGACACTTATCAAAACCCGGAATAAAAGAATTAAGAAAATATACCGAATGGCATGGACCACTAACATCATCACTGTCACCCGGGTGCTTCATCGACTTCGCAACATCATAAGTAACATTCTCATCTCCAACCCGAAGTGTGATCCGCCCCTCATACACATCAATAAGAGCTTTAGCCGTTCTCAAAAATGGCTAACCGAGAATAATGGGGACCTTCTCGTCGGCCTCCATGTCAAGCACCACAAAATCAACCGGAAATACAAACTTGTCAACTTTTACTAACAAATTCTCAATAATGCCTCATGGATACTTAACCGAACGATCCGCCAACGACAACGACATACGAGTCGGTGTAAGCTTACCCAACTCCAATTTCTCAAACAACGAATACGGCATAAGATTAATACTCGCACCCAAATCCGCCAACGCTTGACTCATCATATCACTTCCGAATGTACATGGGATTGTAAACACACCCGGATCCGATAACTTTTCCGGGACCCGATTCAACACAACCGCCGAACAATCCCCGCTAAGTGGAATAGATGAAATCTCTCCCAACCGATCTTTTCTCTTGAGTAAATATTTCAAAAATTTCACATACTTTGGCATGTGTTGGAGAACTTCAACAAATGGAAGATTAACCTTTAATTGTCGGAACATATCTAGAAAGTGCCCGTATTCCCTCGTGTACTTTTGATTCTTGAGACGAGCGGGATAAGGAACATGGGCAATATTAATTTCGGGTGGTGGCCAAAATACGACCGGCTCTTTCTCAACTTGTGGCTCAATAATTGGTGTTTTACCTTTTGACTTACCCGAAGCCTCCATCTCAATCTCTTGATCAACCACTTCCTCTTCTTCAACTCCAACCTTTTCTTTAACAACCTCGGGACCCAAAACCCTTCCGCTACGAGTAGTAATTTCTTTCAGTTGAGCGGCCGGATTCGTCTGAGTAGAACCCGAAAACTGTCCTTGGGGCCTTTCATCGAGACGACGAGCAATATCACAAACGGTTCTTTGAATATCGAGAATAGAAGATTGTTGATTCTTGCAGAGCATATCGTGTTTGGTCAACTTTTTCTGTGTGACTTGATCTCTCTCCAAGATTTGCTTCATCATCACCTCTAGACGTCCCATGCTCCCATTAGAATCCTGCACATTATTTTGAACATTAGTACCATTGTTATTATTATTATTATTGTACTGACCTTGTCGTTGATTGTAAGAATTTTGATAGCCGAGTGGTGCGCCTGGCGAACGTCAGTTGGAGTTATTCTGATTCGGATTCTTGTAGGTGTTCCAATTCTGATTGTTGTTGAAGTTGTTGGTGGGAAACCTATTCTGAGCACCAACATAATCGACTTGCTGATTCATCACCGGGCACTCCAAAGTACCATGTCCACCTCTACAGAACTCACACTTGTCCACCTTCATCTTAAGTTCCTTCACCTCTCGAGTTAATGATTCCAATGCAGCGGCCACAGTAGTATCCAGATTAACCTGGTGTACACCTCGAGAAGATGAGGATGTACTGCTAACGAGAATGGAATTCCCGCGTTGTGGCCCTTTGGCGAGGTCCGATTGAGCGGAGCTTTCAAACATCTCGTTGCATTCGGTGACATTTTTCCTTGCCATTAAGTTACCTCCAGCAGCAATGTCAAAACGAACTTGGGTTTCGTATGTCAACCCGTTGTAAAACTTTTCCACAAGAGCCCATGGTGTAAGACCATTCTGTGAACAACGGGCAAGAAAACTCTGAAAACGCTCCCAAGCATGGCAAGATTGTTCATCTGGCTCCATGTGAAACGAGTGAATCCGATCACGAAGAATAGCCGCTTTAGCCGGTGGAAAGTATCTCTTGATGAATGCAAAACGCAGTGCTTCCCAAGTGGTGAACGTGCCAGGCGGCTGAGTGTCGAGCCAAAGAGCTGCTTTACCTGCAAGTGAAAAGGAAAAAGATGTAAGAAAATAGCATCTTCAGTAGCACCTTGCAAATTAAAAGTTTTCAAAACGCGGTAAAGTCGGTTAATGTGAGCTGGTGCATCCTCGTCATCGTTCCCATGAAAGTGATTAGTTTGAACGATGTTGGGGTTGTCGATCGCGGGAACGACGATGCATGACTGGTTTCCGGTTAAGCCATCGAAGGCTTGAGCAGCAAGTTTCCTATCGTTAGCCATTTGAACGTCTGGTTGAATTCTCGGACTTTCTGGTGGTGAACAGTGTGGTGACGATTTTTGTGAAGTAGTAGTTTCTGACGGTGGTTTCTCTGCTAACGATCTGGTCTCGGTCTTGAAAGGAGAAAAATCCAGATTTAACAGCGGTTGTCCTTGCGAACGAAGAATTGGCATAAACCTGAAATCGCAACAGACCAAGTAAGTAGACTAAAAAATAAAAGTTTAAAGCTAAAAACGAGAATAAACTAAAATTAACTTAGACTCCTACGACACAAACGAAAATAAAACAAATAGCACGTATGTAGCAATTAAGTCCAAATAAAGCAAATAACGCAATCGCTAAGAATTTCCCGGCAACGGCGCCAAAAACTTGATGTGCTAAAAGTAGTCAAATAATTATTAGCTAAAATTAAACTAATCTAGACACTAAGTAATACTCTAGACCCTTAAACTTAACTTAAATTACTAACCAGCAAGTGAACCGGTCGACTCTAATACAGCTAAGTAAGTCCGGATATCGAACCCACGAGACTCTTTAAATTACAAAACTAGAAAATAAGACTCAACTACAAGACACGACTATTTATTAATAATATTTGAGGAGGATTTTAATACTAATTAACTAAAACTTAATAATAATTAACTAATGATTACTTTAATTAACTAATAATAAAACTAACATAAAATATTAAAACCTAACCCTAATTAATATAATAATAATAAGATATAATCATTACCTTAAACTTAATTAATTAATTAAACTTAAACCTTAACCCTAATTATTTTAAACTAATAAACAATTTAGAAAACTTTGATTAATTCAGATGATGAAGATAACTACCTAGGCTAGAATCCCCAAAGTTACGGTTATTAATTAAATGGAAAACTCAAGTTATGGAACTGGGATCATAAAATAGACCCTTGACAGAAAACCCGAACAGGACCCTTGAACTTCAAGAAGACGCCTATGGATTTCTAACAAGTTTTAAGACTCACCAGTTTTATATTAAACTTCCTTACGGTTATTTAATCTCTTATGTCTAAGTATCTTTTATGACGAAAACCTACCTTACAACGCGGAATTCAAAGATAGCCAGCCAAGCAGACTTAATTAACTTAATAGACTAAGCTGACAATCAAACCTAGACGGACTCCTTACGAAGAACTAAATCTAGCAATCCCGACATACAAAGATCTATTAATAGCCTATGACATTACAACTTTTTAGACTAGCAGCTCACTTTTATCTGTTTAATTGATTTTATTGTTTCTATGATCTTATTCGAATTCAATCATAAACTAGTCAAGAACACACAGTAAATGACCTACCAAAACCCTATCCTATGAAACAATCAACAAGGGCAATGTGAAACAATAAATTCAAGTAAACAAAACCAAGCAATCAAACGCAACAATTAAATCAAACTCAACCGTTTACTTAGAACATAAAATCCATAACAAAACGAAATCCAAATAAAATCAAACTGAACTAAAGTTCATCACGACCTAGGTAGTTTATGGAATTTAGCCTAGCATCTTAAAATCTAAATCAAACAAAACGAATAATAATGAAAACATGGTGACAATATAAGAAACGGGAAATCGAAGATGATAAAACCCGTAAACTCGAAAGTGAACGTGTAGCTTTTCACCGGATGTTCTCTCGCCTTCAAAATCACCAACCAACTCGAAAATATGCTCCAAGAACTCTTAATTTCGGCCAAGGGCTTCCAGGTTATGTAAGGTTTAAGTTAAAGGTGTTTAAATACCCAAAACAAGGCCCGACAAGAAGCCAAAACGAATTAAAAACCCATCAGTAACCCCTAGGCGCCGCACGGCGGGGTATATGGAATCCCTCCACGCGGCGCGGCGTGCTTTTCTATGGGGTGGTCAGACCGGTTCTATGCTCTATCTCCTTCCTGACGCGTTCCGGGTCTCCGTTTCGGCTCGTTTTAGCTCGTTTTTCGCCCTTTTTAATCACGATCAACTCCCGGAACCTACGACACACAAAAACTTTAGTAGTATACAAATCTTGGCTAAAAACGAACAAAAAATAATTAAAATACTAATTAAAATATACACAGGAAACATAAATATTTAGCATTATATAAATTATTATTATTGTTATTATTATTATCTCAATATTTACTTATATACAATTTTCGCGCATATGATACACGGGTTGCAAACCATTGAAAGATATTCAAATTTACATTACTTTTTAAGTCTTTGTCTCCAATTTTTCCAACGTTAGAGTAAGACATTTTTTTAATATGTGACAACATTTTGTTCTAAACATCATTTTTATAAACATATAATGTACAACAATATCGGTATGAATATTTTATTTTAAAAATAAATCAAACACCAAGGTTTGGTTTGTAAGTTATAATTTATAATTAATAGTGTATAAAAATATAAAAAGTTATTATAAAGTCATAAATAAAAACTATTATATAATATAGCTCAATTTATGTATTACATATAATATTTTTTTTACTTTTATTATAGTTTTTATTCGTGTATAACACGGGCTCTAACCTAGTTAAAATATTAAATTAAAGCATTCGCTTAAAAAAAAGTCTACAATTCCACATTCTTATCCTCCACTACTCCACCCCATTAGCCATATGCAGCTTCCCATATTCTTCAACACCCCCTTTAAAAGAGAGGACAAAGATGAAGTTGGGCGGCACTCTCATCAGCGAAATTTCCAGAACAATTTTACCGATTTGTGAAGTTGGGTGGCGCCATCAACACCGGGCCCGCCACCTCAGCGATTCAGCGACAAAAACGGTGGCCACATCATATAGTATCAGGGCCGGCTATGAGGGAAGTCCGGGTGGTCGACGGACCCTGGCCCGACACCATGATAGGCCCGGATTTAAAAAAAAGTTATATATATTTTTATGAAAAAAAATATGCATATTTAATGTTTAAATTTAATTATACAATCACCAGCTTAGTTTAGTGGCATATGGGTGTGACTTTCAACTAAAATGTTGTAAGTTCTAACCTCACTCGAGACATTTTAACCCTATTTTTATATATAAAAAAAAGGTGTTTTACACAACCAAATCATAAGACCCAAAAAATTAAAGCTTATTTAAAATTAAATCTTTTAAACTCAACAAAATACCCTTTTTTATTAAGGCCAAAAAAGGTTTTCTCCTTCGACCCAAAAGTTTTTAATCGTTCTCGGAGCCGGGCCTGAGTACTATACCCTCTACCTTGTTTTTATTACAATAAGTGGTGTTGGGATGTTGTAGTTTCTTCATCTAGGTTGTCGTCAAGTACATAGTTTTTTTTGATATTGTAAAACTAGGCTGAGATTAGGCGATTACCTTAATTAAAAAAACATCTAACTTTTAATTTTATTTTCACAATAATTTGTGGTTTGGATATTACAAGATCTTAGTAGACTGTCTTTTGTGGTACATTCATTATATAGTTTTGAAAGGGAAATAAGCATTGTCTTGTATATGCATAACACAACCAAGAAGTCATAGCATCTGAATTTTAAATTAGACCAGTGTATATGCATCCTTCTGACAATTAAGCATACTTATATGAATGATACAACTAATTACTAAGATTAACTTTGAATAATGACGATTAAGCATAATTACATGAATGATATAGCTAATCACTAAGCTTAACTTTGAATAAAATATATGTTATAATATATTCATAACCCCAACAGGCCAGCAAGAATATTGGAATTATGCGTAGTCATTGTCTATACCGATTGAAAACAATCGCTGAACCAACAAGATTCTACTATTCAAATGCTTTTACAAAATGGAATTGGAAATATTTATAGAGCGTAACGACTTGATGTACTTGAATTTCTTCAAAATTTCCACCTTGTGGAACTATCTATCGATTAGAGAACTATTTATACCAATGTTAGGTTTAAATGAGCCATCAACTCCTTCAGCTCCTCTTCAAAGTCTTGGCTCTTGCCCACAAAAACAATATCGATTTTGCCGTTAATTTTCATTGATTATGGGTTTACACAAATTTCCCAAAATCATGCATATTATGATGAGTATAGGGAAACACCTATCATCTTCGGCAGTCATTAATGTACCTAAAGGCCATTTGTGTGTATATGTGGGTGAAAACAACAATATGAAGAGATTTATAGTCCCGTTATCGTATCTTAAACATCCTATGTTCCAAACCTTGCTTAACATGGTAGAAGAGGAGTTCGGCTATACTCATCCAATGGGAGGTCTCACGTTTCCTTGCAACTAAGACGCATTCATTAAACTCATTGACAGTATACGATTAATATGATGTATTGTGGGTCTGTTACAACATGCCTTTGGCAATGCATACCAGTTAGTGCTTTAAATGTAAAGGTTCAATGTCTAATTATAATCATGATCAGAGTTCATCACACAAATGGGTATATGGTTGGTAAAAGTGACATAAATTAAGCTTTAACATTAAAAAGTTATATATATGTAAATCAGTTAAGTTTTCCAATAACCATAACGACACTCACTAACTCACATATTCCAATCTACAATTAAGATTTGTGTCATAGAAGACCAATCTTTGATTGTAATAAGTTTGATTTACTAATAAAACGATTCCGAATAAACTCTAATAAGCATAAAAGAAGTAAGATAGTCAAATCAAGAGAATATAGAACACAAGTCCCTAAAAGACACGATATATATGATGGAATACCATGTCTATAAAAATGGAATCAGATGAAACAATGCCTATATTAGCATAAAATGTAGGGCTACAAGTCATAAAATATGAGGATTAGTTTTTATATAACACTACGCCACAAGTAATTAGTCCTAGTGAAAGTAAGTGGTATTTAAACACCACCTTGATTCTTCATATAAAAGAAGTTGGTTGGTGTCGGAATCTAGTTTCTTCATCTAGGTTGCCAATAAGTACATATTATGGCGATGTTGTAGTAAAACTAGGAGGAGTTTGTCTTTTTTGAAATAACAAAAGGTCCTTCTGGTTATTAATTTTCTCTTCAGGATATATGTGGTATAGATACTAATCAGGTATCGTAGTAGACTGTCTTCATTGATGCATTCATTGCATATTTATATCTCCTGAAAGGGAAATAAGCATTGTCTTATATATATCATTCTTACTTTGCAGATAGTTAAACCTGCCTTTACCCATTGCAAAGAGACACCCACCTTTTGGATTATTACATGCATTAATCTGATTATAATTATTTGCATAATGTCCTCTTCTTTTATATTACCTTGTTTCAAACCTCATCTTGGATCTCCGACCGAAAAACTAATTTTGCCTTTATTAATTCGTATACATCCTTGAGAATGTTAAAGATCTTAGCCATCTAGGTATAAGATGGTCACTTGGACATTTTTGCATAACACAACCAAGAAATTGTAACATTTAATTTTTTAAATGGACCCCCACTTCTGATATTATATAGTTTTACTAAGCACAGTTAGATGAAGTACACAACAAATTATAACTAAGATCATTTTGAGTTATATATTACATGTCATAATATTAGTGTAGAAGTGTACTATATATCTAGTCATCAGGAATATCTATAACATATATGATATTGCAATTATTCATATTCATCGTCAACTCTGTTCGAAAACTACAACATAACACATAGATGTTGTCCCTGAGGGACTAAGGGTGTTAGATTCTTGATTCCTTGCATCGTGCGGTAATACAGACGCTTGTACGATATGGCATAGGAAATTTATAGAGCTTGACAACTTGATGTACTTGAATTCCTTGAAATTTCCACCTTGTGGATTTGTCTGTTAATTAGTGAACTATTTATAACAACGTTGGGTTTAAGTGAACCATCAACTCCTTGAGCTTCTCTTCAAATTCTTAGCATCACATTGCATCAAATTTGCAGTTAGTTTTCACTATATATGGGCTTACACAAATTTCCCAAAATAATGTGTACTAAGATTGCTATAGGGAAATACCTATCGTCTTCAGCAGTCATTGATGTACCTAAAGGCCATTTGTGTGTATATGTTGGTAAAAACAGTAATATGAAGAAATTTATAGTCCCGCTATCGTATCTTAAACATCCTACGTTTCAAACCTTGTTTGACATGGCAGAAGAGGAGTTTGGGTATAGTCATCCAATGGGAGGTCTCACATTTCCATGCAAAGAAGAGACTTTCATTGAAATCATTGAGAGTATACAGTTAGAATGATTGTGGTAACTGAAAATCAGCTAGGACTTAGAATCATTTTTTGTATTTAGGCTTTATGAGTTCTTGTAAATGAATTATACTCCTTTGTTTTGTTCTTGTTAATATCTCTTTTCTATTTTGAAATATTAATCTTGCTGATATCAATATTAATTTATTATATTATTGGAACCTATAATATTAAGATTACAATGAAATCATTTTGATCGAAGAAATTTGTTACCTTGAATTATACGAATAAAGTGATATTTGATGCAGGGCGAAAGTGAGTAAAAATAGCATAGAAATAATTTACATATAGAAGAAGAAATTTATTGAAATTATGAATGATCAAACAATTATAGTGGAGCTAGGGATGGCAATGTAACCCGAACCCAACGAGAATAACTGAAATCCGACATAATTGGGACGAGTAATACCCGTTCCATTAGGGTTTAGGATTATGTTTTGAATTTTTTCGCGGGTTTGAGACGGGTGATGTGCTTAAAACAGTCAATTAAATATTAACTAAACTAAACAAGTAATAAATACTAGACTTAAGATTTAACTACACAAAACACCGGCAAGTGAACCGATCAATTATTAAAGCTAAGTAAGTCCGGAATATCGAACATACAAGACTCTATAAATTACGTTAATTAACTACTCGACTTACGACACGACTATTTATTATTAATGTTTTAAGGGGGTTTTTTAAACTAATATTAAACTAAGAAAGTAAATAAACAAGTAAACTAGAAATAAGCAATAAAACACAAGATCGAAACCAATCAGAGAAGGAATCTACCTAGGTAAGAATCCCATGTATCAACAATCATCAAGCAATGGACAAATAATATGATATGGAAACTGATTTCTAAATATATTCATCTAACAAACCCTAAAGGACCGTCAATCGCATCAAGTAACATCCTAAAGAATGAATATTAGATTTTTAAGCAATCAGTTATATTGATTTCATCACAGTCATCAATTAGGGTTAATTAATAGTATCTAAAGCAAGCAATCTTACGAAACACTAAGCTCTAGATAACTTGGTAAGCTAAACACGACATCATGAACAAGGATCAACACAATAAGCAAGAATATTGTCACTATTCTATCCTAGCATGCGATTGACCAAGATGCATAAATAACTCCTCACCTTACAGCTATTGGAATTTAGAAGTACATTTAAAACCCTAACCAACTATCAACTAGCTTCTATGATCTAATAGGCCTATTCAACCATAATAATCAAAACACCAAGTAATGATTAAACATAAACCCTAAATCTAAATAACACAATCAAGAGATATAAGATCTATGTGAGGCAATAGTTAATAATCAACCAAGATAATAAACATTCATATGCATCATGAAAGCAAAATCAAGTCTTTTACTATTAAAATAACGAAACCATAATCAAAACATTAGTCCAAAGCAAGAATCAAATCAACACATGTTCATCAAACCTAGGTAGACAAGAAGTCTAGCCTAGAATCATTAATAAAAA
This sequence comes from Bidens hawaiensis, assembly GCF_021521415.1. NCBI lineage: Eukaryota > Viridiplantae > Streptophyta > Magnoliopsida > Asterales > Asteraceae > Bidens > Bidens hawaiensis. The sequence goes on along the minus strand of NW_027491020.1, from coordinate 3,745,052 downwards.
TAATCCCAAACAAAGAAAACAAAAGAGATTCATGATAAATAACAAGAACGAAGAAAGTAGAGCGATAAAACCCTTAAGACTCCTTTCTTGATCGATTGAATGAAAGCTCCTTGATCTCCAATGTAATCAACCTTCAAATAACCTTCAAACTCTTGTTTTTTCTCTCCAAAATCGGCTGCCAAAGGTTGTATCTTCGTTTAGGTTTATAACCCTTTATATATTAAACGAATTGGGCCTTGAATAAGCAAAATCCGCAGACCAGAACTTCTAGACGCCGCGCGACGGGCTTGACCTACCCCGGTCGCGCGGCGCGGCTTGCCTTGGAGGAGGATTTCGAATTTTCTTTTTATTTTATTAAATCTTGGAAAATCTTGATAAATCTTATTCCTTGACCACCAAGCCACCATCTATATGAAAACATAACAAGACATTAATGATCTAAACCATATAATCATTGACGAGCAAACACGAACATAAACTTCTCATGAAATGATTGAAAGAATTATAGCTTAACAAGCAAGACACCAAAAGATTCAAAACATAATAAATAAAAAATACTTGAGTCAAAAAACCTAAATAATAAAAGATTAACAAAACACGAACTAAACCGAACTCGAAACATTATAATATACACAACTTCACAAGGGACTGGAGATGTATAAATAGATGTATATCAAATATCCCCACACTTACTTTTTTTCGTCCCTTAAAAAGTCTGATGCAGTTGGATCACAATCGGAAAATACACTCTTAAAAACATATAGGTTAATTTTTAAAGCTTAGAAAAAACTCAACAATCGCGATCACCGATATTGTTGTCAACTTAAACTCATGCCTTAATCTTTACCGGGACAAATAAGATGCGAAAATAATATTACTTAGTGGTTTACACAATTAAGACCCGCTTATTTTCAGCTTCTACCGGATCAGAGCACCCCAACTTGACTTAAACATCAAAATTTGCAGATTTAAAACTTTTGTTGCTCTATTTTTTTCATGAATAGTTAAGACGATCAAGGGTATTGTTTATCCACCTAAGCTTAAGCATCAAACTCTACCAAACAGCCATTATATACGATTAAGGTTCAACTAATTAATAGCTAGTGCTCTCACAACATGACATACCCCCGTTATCAAGCAATACCCCGAACCCATCACCATAAGTGAACATGCAAAATTTAATCTATAGGGCTTACATGTAGCATGTCCATTGTGGTCCGTTTCTTAATGGTAATGAGACGCGAGCAATGAGACCCCACATGGCTAACAACGTGGATGATCAAGTCTGTAGTGTATTTGTACTTTTGTACTTTTGTGATCATGGTTTATAGACTTATGAGGGTTTGCTCTTTTTGGCTTTATTTTAAATATCCACAACCCCACTTAGGAATTGTGAATACCTAGATGAATAGATTGCATACAGACCCATGGTCTCCGGACCCGAAGCATCCCATCAATACAAGATTTAAGGTTATAAAACCATAAACCAATAAAGTGTATCACAGGCTACACGGCATACTCTAACATTAAACCTACCCAAGCATCATATGATAACGTATTCAGATTTTTTAAAATTTTTAATATTTCCACTTTTCATACAAATAATTGAGGCTTGAGTATGGCCCGACCTTTCATTACTTATTTTTCACAGACAAAACGCTTTACCCACAAAAGATTTCCGTTTTAACCATTTTATCAAATTGCCCTTTCATTTTCAAGGCTGAGCCTACCGACACATCCCAAGTTAAGTGCATTTTCTTTTATTTATTTCATATTATTAGTAGTTTGAAAAACCGATTTCCCGATAAATATCATCATCTCCCACTTTAACGCCAAAAAAAAAACCTAATTCAAGGGACATTTTCTTTAAACATTTTTTCAATTTTTTTAAAGCAAAATCAATTTAAACTACGACTCAAATATCCTATCCCCACACTTAAACTCACAGAACGGGAACAATCAAGACTAGGATCCATGCCCGAGATAAATGATTCTATCGAGTAAACTGGGTGACATGGATCAATGAGACCGTCTTGACCATTCAGATGTCTCATGGACTTAGCCAAATAGGTGGCATTATCATCACCGGCTCTAAGAGTGATCTTACCTTCAAACACGTCAATGACCTCCCTAGTAGTACGTAAGAATGGATGACCTAAAATAATAGGAACTCTCTCGTCGGCCTCCATATCTAAAACAACAAAATCAGCGGGGAAAACCAAATTATCTACCTTAACGAGCAAATTCTCTACGACACCCCTCTTATACTTAACGAAACGATTGGCTAAAGACAACGTCATACGAGTAGGGGTAAGCTCTCCTAGGTCTAGCTTTTCATACAAAGAATATGGCATAAGGTTTATAATAGCTCCTAGATCGGCCAATGCTTGACATGTCGTGTCACTTTCGAAAAGGCATGGAATGGTAAAAACACCGGGGTCGGGTAATTTCTCTGGTACTTTATTGAGAACTACTGCAGAACACTCTTCATTTAGGGGAACAGTCGAAAGCTCCTCCAACTTATCCTTTCTTTTAAGAAGGTCTTTCAAAAATTTGGCGTATTTAGGCATATACTGGAGGACTTCAACGAACGGGAGGTTGACATTCAATTGGCTAAATATATTAAGAAAAATGCCTGTAATCTTTCGTATACTTTTGATTCTTTAGACGAGCGGGATATGGGACATATGTAAGGTCAATGGTGTGTGGTGGTGGCCGGACTCCAACCGGCTTCTTCTCGGTGTTTTTCTTAACTTGCGGCTCTATGATTGGTGTTGTATTTTGTGACTTACCTGGAGCCTCTACCTCTATCTCCTCATCTATAAACTCATCGTCCCTATCTTTCCTAATTTCTCTACTAACTACCTCCGGACCAAAAACCCTACCACTACGAGTGGAGATGGCTTTCAATTGAGCAGCCAGATTAGTTTGAGGGATACCCGAAAACTGACCTGGGGGCCTTTCTTCTAAATGACGAGCAATATCACCAACAGTCCTTTGAATATCGAGAATAGAAGATTGTTGATTCTTGAAGAGCAAATCGTGTTCGGCAAACTTTTTTTGTGTAACTTGATCTCTCTCCAAGATTTTCTTCATCATCTCTTCCAAACGCCCAATTCCACCGTTCGAATCCTGCACATTATTTTGAACATTAGTATCATCGGTGTTATTATTATTAAAATACTGACCTTGTCCTGGAGCATAAGAGTTTTGAAATCCGGGTGGTGCACCCGACGGACGCCAGTTAGCATTATTCTGATTCGGGTTCTTGTAGGTGTTCCAATTCTGACTACTGTTGTTGTAATTGTTGGGAAATCTAGTTTGGCCAACAACAAAATCGACCTGTTGATTCATCGTCGGGCACTCCAACGTACCATGTCCACCCCTACAAAACTCATATCTGTCCACCTTAGCTTCAGCTCCTTAACCCCACTTTTTAGTGTTTCCAAAGCAGCAGCCACACTATTATCCAGATTAACCTAGTGTACACCTCGAGCGGATGAGGATGTACTGCTAACAGGAGTGGAATTATCATGATGTGGCACTTTGGCAAGGTCCGATTGAGCGAAGTCTCAAACATCTCGTTACACTCGGTGACATTTTTCCTCGCAAGTAAACTTCCTCCCGCGGCCGTGTCGAACCGAACTTGGGTTTTGTAGTTCAACCCATTGTAAAATTTCTCCATGAGAGCCCGTGGTGTGAGACCATTCTGTGAGCAACGAGCTAGCATGTTCTGAAAACGCTCCCAGGCATGACAATATTTCTCCCCCGGCTCCATGTGAAACGAGTGAATCTGATCGCGAAGAATAGCCACTTTAGCTGGGGGAAGTATCTCATGATAAATACAGAACGTAGTGCTTCCCAAGTGGTTAACGTGTCAGGTGGCTGCGTGTCAAGCCAAGTAGCTGCTTTACCTGCAAGTGAAAACGGAAACAGATGTAAGAAAATAGCATCTTCGGTAGCACCTTGTAAATTAAAAGTTTTAAGAACGCGGTAAAGTCGGTTAATGTGAGCCGGTGCATCCTCGTCATCACGCCCCGTGAACTGATTAGTTTGAACGATGTTGTTCATGACGTATGACGGAATCTGCCATGAGTTGGGATTGTTGATCTGGGGAACAACGATGCATGAATGGTTTCCGGTTAAGCCATTGAAGGATTGAGCAACAATTGTTCTGGCGTCGGCCATTGGAACTTCTGGTTGACTTCTAGGACTTTCAGGTGGTGAACTGTGCGGAGATGAATTTTGTGACGTACTAGCCTCGGACTTCAATGGAGAAAATTCAAGATCAGCCAGTGGTGGTCCTTGCGAACGAAGATGTAGCATAAACCTGAAAAACGCAAAAGACCAAGTGAGTAGACTCGAAAACTTAAAAATATATAAAAATAAACTAAAACTTAAATTAGACTCCTACGACTCAAACAAAAATAAAACAAATAGCACGTATGTATCAAAGAAGTCCAATTAACATAAATAACGCAATTGCCAAGAGTCCCCGGCAACGGCGCCAAAAACTTGATGTGCTTAAAACAGTCAATTAAATATTAACTAAACTAAACAAGTAATAAAAACTAGACTTAAGACTCAACTACACAAAACACCGGCAAGTGAACCGATCAATTGTATTAAAGCTAAGTAAGTCCGGAATATCGAACCTACAAGACTCTATAAATTACGTTAATTAAATAATTAGACTCGACTTACGACATGACTATTTATTATTAATGTTTTAAGGGGGTTTTTTAAACTAATATTAAACTAAGAAAGTAAATAAACAAGTAAACTAGAAATAAGCAATAAAACACAAGATCGAAACCAATCAGAGAAGTAATCTACCTAGGTAAGAATCCCATTTATCAACCATCATCAAGAAATGGACAAATAATATGATATGGAAACTGATTTCTAAATATATTCATCTAACAAACCCTAAAGGACCGTCAATCGCATCAAGTAACATCCTAAAGAATGAATATTAGATTTTTAAGCAATCAGTTATATTGATTTCCTCACAGTCATCAATTAAGGTTACTCAATAGTATCTAAAGCAAACAATCTTACGAAACACTAAGCCCTAGATAACTTGATAAGCTAAACACGACATAATGAACAAGGATCAACACAATAAGCAAGAATATTGTCACTAATCTATCCTAGCATGCGATTGACCAAGATACATGAACAACTCCTCACCTTACAGCTATTGGAATTTACCAGTACATTTAAAACCCTAACCAACTATCAACTAGCTTCTATGATCTAATAGGCCTATTCAACCATAATAATCAAAACACCAAGTAATTATTAAACATAAACCTTAAATCTGAAGAACACAATCAAGAGATATAAGATCTATGTGAGGCAATAGTTAATAATCAACCAAGATAATAAACATTCATATGTATCATGAAAGCAAAATTAAGTCTTTTACTATTAAAATAACGAAACCATAATCAAAACATTAGTCCAAAGCAAGAATCAAATCAACACATGTTCATCAAACCTAGGTAGACATGAAGTCTAGCCTAGAATCATTAATAAAAATAATCCCAAACAAAGAAAACAAAAGAGATTCATGATAAATAACAAGAACAAAGAAAGTAGAGCGATAAAACCTTAAGACTCCTTTCTTGATCGATTGAATGAAAGCTCCTTGAACTCCAATGTAATCAACCTTCAAATAACCTTCAAACTCTTGGTTTTTCTCTCTAAAATCGACTGTCAAAGGTTGTATCTTCGTTTAGGTTTATAACAATTTATATATTAAACGAACTGGGCCTTGAATAAGCAAAATCCTCATACCAGAACCTCTAGACGCCGCGCGACGGGCCTGGCCTACCCCGGTCGCGCGGTGCGGCTTGCCTTGGAGGATGATTTCGAATTTTCTTTTTATTTTATTAAATCTTGCAAAATCTTGATAAATCTTCTTCCTTGACCACCAAGCCACCATCTATATGAAAACGTAACAAGACATTAGTGATCTAAACCATATAATCATTGACAAGCAAACATGAACATAAATTTCTCATGAAATGATAGAAAGAATTAAAGCTTAACAAGCAAGACACCAAAAGAATTAAAACATAATAAATAAGAAATACTTGACTCAAAAAACCTAAATAATAAAATATTAACAAAACACGAACTAAACCGAACTCGAAACATTAAATATACACCACTTTACAAGGGACTCGAGATGTATAAATTGATGTATATCAACGGGTTTGGGCTTTCTAATATACCCGATTACACGATAACATTAACCCATTTATCCGATTATATACTCGATGTTTCCAACATATATTTTTAATCCATTTATATAGTATACATTGAAAAATTAGTATATTCTCGGTTCCAAGTATATTCGAAGTATAATTTGAAGATTTAGTTGACAAATCATCATTTGTTAAAGCTAATAACATAATCTATTTGTTGATGCATCTCCAGTTAAATGTCAACCTTGGATATTTGTTTGATGGATTAGTGTATATCTTTGATTTAAGCTTTTCTGTTTGATGACTCAAACTGTTTATCCTTTAGTTAGTTAATATATGATATTGATATCTTATGGTATTCGTTTGTGTCCATAGTCTTTCAATGTGTGTTAAAGATTTTAGATTTTGTCAAAACCCGATAAGAAACCTGAAACCTGATGGAAAAGCCCGAAACCTGACTGGTAATTACCCCATTAATACCTGATGAGTTTGGGACGGGTTTGGAAAATCTTTAATAACTGGGTATGTTGGGAATACCTAAACCCGACCAATTAATATCCCTATGGAGCCCTTTACCTTTTAATTATTTGTTTTACTTAGTTTTAGTTTAAATATTAATCGAATTACGATTTGTGTACTCCAGTTTCAAGGCCCTTTGAAATTTGAATTGATGAAAAGATGGATAGCAAGTGAGTCCAAGTGAAATTGTTGTATATAAAGTACACTACCTTGATTTTGGTCTTTTACATAGAAGTTGGTTTTCTGATGGAATCTCGTTTCTTCGTCTATGTTGCTAGTAACTAGTACGTACACATTTTTGTCGATGAGTTTATCTTATTAAGCTCTATCTTTTGTCTTAATTAAGCCCTATTTATTATTAGTTACTCCTCCTAGTCCTAAATAATTCGTGATACATTATCTATATAGTATAATTAACAAGTATGGTGTCACAAAAACTTTGTTGAATATTTTATTAGATTTATTTTATTATTATGCATATCATTTTGATGGATAAACGATTGTGATAACTTCATGAGTTGGTTGTTGTTAATTTTCTTAGTGCTTGGGAAGAAGTAAGAAGAAGCTATTTATGCATGTTCGAGACACATTAAAACAAAATTTCCTGATTTTTATTTTTACGTGGAGACCTTTTTCTTACTTTGAGTAATTTTGTTTGTTTCTTTTTTTAATTATTTTATATATTTTTTTAAGTATGTTAATATATATATATATGAGTTTGGGTGCCACAAGTACTGCATTGAGCCCCTTAGCGACATCTTATTGAGCCCCTTAGCGACATCTTATTGGTTCAAGACATTTTTTATTTAGTTTTAGTTCGATACCATAACAAACATGACATAACTAGATCGAATTCGTAGACTCGTCGTCTTTTGTTTTAGTTTTATTATCGTAAAGAACGTAACGAAAACCGATCGAATGCCCATTTTATTATTATTATTATTATTATTATTATTATGGGAACCACCTCAACGCCTGGGATCGACAACAGTCGGGTTTTCATTAACGCTTAAGTTTTACTAATCGACGTCACCCCAATGGTCCACCTCATTTTTATATTTTTTTTGTTTTAGTTTTGGTACAATAAAGCATGTAACTGAAACTGACCGAAATTGCGTCAATTTAGCACCTCAACACTTAGGTTTTATCACTGTCCGGGTTTTACCAAACTGCCCAGGCTTAAAGCTCCGGGTGAAACACTAATTCATTATATATTTTGTCTTGAATGGGAAAATGTCCTCTTCTTTTATAATTGAAACTTTTTATTTGATAAATGATAACTAGGTTTCTTTGACCTTGGTATTTCAAAACATATATTTGTATATCGACAAAGTAATCGTGCCAAGATTGAGAATATAAATTCATTCCAACTCTTGAAGTTTGATTAATATAATAATGTACTATTTTAGAAATCCCAGAAGACCATCAAGAAAGAATATCCATGTATAACACATTATAATGAAACCATTCATATTCATTGTCTACTCGGTCTTTGGAAGGACAAAAGCTCTAAGATTCTTGATCCCTTGGATCATATGGCCATCTATGTATAACGTACAGAATATTGTGCGATACAAAGTAGAAAAATTTTATAGAGCTTGACGACTTGATGTACTTGAATTGCATGCCTTGAAATTTCCATCATATGGATTTGTCTATTATTTAGAGAACTATTTATACCATTGATGGGTTTAAAAACTCAAGTCCTTGTTGTTCCTTCCAAATTTTTAGCTTCACATAGTATCAGTTTCCCAGGTAATTTAATTGATTATGGGCTTACACAAACTTCCTAAATTAATCTTATATAGTAAGCCGGCTATAGGAAAATACCTATCATCTTCAGCAGTAATTGATGTACCTAAAGGCCATTTATGTGTGTATGTTGGTGAAAACAGAATGAAAAGATTTATAGTCCCGTTATCATATCTTAAACATCCTTCGTTTCAAACGTTGCTTAACATGGCGGAAGAGGAGTTTGGGTATACTCATCCAATGGGAGGTCTTACCTTTCCATGCAAAGAAGAGATTTTCATTAAAATCATTGAGAATATACAGTTAAGAGGATTATGCCTAGGCTTATCGTAAGTCATAACATTGCAATATTAGTTTATGTAAATCTTAAATATATATAAACGAAACTTTTAATACATTCTTGTTTGATATGTAAATAGAGGCTTTTAATGTATTTGACCCGAATTCACCGGTATGGGTCTCATCAAACTCAGATAGCCCATAAACGGGTCCTAACATTTCATTAAATTTAACATTAATCTCACAAATATTTGATGTGAAAATCCTATAAAATAGGGATATACTAAAAATTAATATCCGATTTTCTTAAAAATATATTATTTATACTTAAGAAACAATTTTATAGTAAAAAAAATAAGCGGGTCATAGTTCTCACCAATTCCAATTAGCTTTTAAACCATGTTACAACATCTCATTTATTTATGAAATCCATCATCATCAAATCTATTATTAACTTTCTTACAATAAATAAATTAAGTCCGAAAATATATATACATACTATAAACGAATAATGTAAAACAAACTTGTAATACATGAGTAAATTATAATCATTGGTTCAAGTAGCAAATGTGAAATTGTTTGTTTCCCTTTTCCACACTCCATTTTTAGGCCAATTTTTGTATTTTTTTTAGCAACTAGCAAATCAATGCATTATTGACTAAAAGGTCGTAAATACCTAGGGATGTTAAATGGGTCGTTTTGCTGATGTAAATGTTATGCTCTAATAAAAAATAGGTATTTATAATCACTTAAATGCCCATAACTAGTACGAGCAAGTAAGGTTATCTCTACAGGGAATCAGTGGAAGGTGCAAGTGTGACTCATGACTTTAAAACTAATCAACTAAACGGATAGACGATGTTAAGAAATTTTGAAAGGTGATTTGAATGCAACACGATTACTTTTATAGTTTGTAAACAAGTATGACTCATGACTTTAAAACTAATCAACTAAACGGCTACTTAGCTTGGAATTGATATGGGTATTTACACAGCTAAATAAACTGACACTAAAATCTGGTTTGATGCTGGAAAAAACTTTCCAGATGAAGAAGGCAAAGACTTAGCATAATCCGGTTACACAAGAAAAGAAGCTTGGCACAACTTAGTTATGGGATTGAAGTTTACCGATCAAGTGTCTCAAAAGCATAGGTCTCCACAACCCACTCTTTTGATACATTCATCGTTTAATGAGCCACAACGTTACTCAATGTGGTCAAAGCAAAGGGGTCGTGAGTTTGAGGGACCTTTGGGCCTTATTTTTCATAAAGAATGACATTCTTTGCAATATCACTTATCAAATTTTCAAATTGTTTAAAACAAATGCAAATGCCCAAAAGATCACCACCCCGCTTTTTGGAGGTTGTTGGATTTATAAGCTTTACAAGACTAATGATACAAATTTGGAAGGAACTCGAAGCCCTAAATCACTTCTGCTTGACCTTGAACTTTATATGAGTATGGGTATGGTTTTGCAAATTTCAAAGAACCCGGCACAATGGGGTTGTCAGGATGCCTACAACAAGATCTGGGATCCTGAAGATTCAGCTGAGATGACCATATAGGATGTACCCGACAAAGGACTGATTCACCACCCCGACAAGCCCACCACCGAGCTATTCCCAATCAGGGTAGTCGCCGGTGCTAGCTTTTCATAGCCCAAGCCATATTCATTAGAGGGGTTGTATGACCTTGTTGACCGCTACCACACTCACGCGACTACCTCTATTGACCGATTGAATAGTTAGATCGAAGCATCTGACATGTAGCGTGCCACCAAGTACACGGACCTTAGGCATGATATTTAGTAGTTGGGACAGAGGATGAACTGTCAGTGGGGACCTATCGACCCAACTGACCTAGGTAACTGAGCGGTAGCGGTGATGGTGGCAGCTTGTGTTTATGGTGATATGGACGGGTGGTAGTACTTTATGCTTTTATGTTTATTACGGGATGTTTGTTTTAAACACTTTTATTTCTTTTTTTGTGTGTGACTTGTTGGTTTTATGGCCGTAATACCCGAGCCATTTTAGTAGACTTATTTAGGCCCGTTGAGTCCGGATGTGGACGGTTCCACATCCAATTTTCAGTATTATAATCTTGTTGTATTGTTGGTTGTGTTCAGTTTTATATTTTATGCAAGCACTACAAGAAAATAGACGAAATAAGGGGACGCGCTGGCAAAATTTTATTCGCCTAGTAAGGAGGTTGCTTTCCTTTTTACATACCCTCCATGCCTTATGTGTTGTAAAACACATTTGTATTCCGCACCATTTATCATTGTTTTAATCGCTTATTTATCTAATATTTAATGTTTTTAACTTGTTTTAGTATGATCTTACATGAATATGCATTTTGTAGGTTACGGGTTTAAAGAGAAAGAAACCGAGTTTTGAAAGAGATTTAGAGGCTTTTTATGCACTATTATTGAAAAATCAAGTTAAAGGCCCGACCCATATTCATTTTGTGAAGCCCATATGTGTTATAATATAATAAACAACAAGAAAACAAACCCTAACCAGCCCCTAAATCCCAAAATTAGCAGCTACACCTAGAGAAAAGAAGAAAAAAAAGTTATAAACCCTAATCCTTGGAAGAATTCCGATCTACAGCTTCAAGTTCAAGGAAGAAAGGAGTGTTGAAGCCAAGATTACAAGTGTTTCTAACTGTTTTTCTTAGCCAAGAGCAGCCAAGAACATTATTCTTCATCCCCATATACTTTGGTTTGGTTTAAGCATCATAACTCTTTTGATTTTGATCTTAAAAATGAATTGTTTAGCAATTGAATTGAGGATTGAATTGTGTATGATCATAGTTGACTGTGGAATGATTTTGATTATGTTTGTGGTGAATTATATGATGTTTAAATTGGGTTATATCTGCTGTCCAAAAGTTATGTTTGGCTAAACATGTTAGTTCTACCTAGGTTTGATGATTATCGTTCGGTTTTGATTAGTTGATTGGATTGTTTGATCAATATGACTTGGATTGCTATTGAAAGTTTGGTTTAATGATGAATTAGGTTGTGTTTAGTGGCTGTGATTTTATTGATATAATCTCATAATCTCGTGCTTCGATTAATTGAATTGGTTTTGATTGATTATTGCATGTTCAATTTTTTACTTTGTGTTTAGAGTTTGTTTGCGGGGTGTACAACCGTAGAGTTTTATTGAGATTGTTAATTAATTGAATTCAGCGGGGTGAGCACCTTCTTAGAGACCGAGAGGTGATAGGAAGTATAGTCGTCTCATAGCTTTTGCTTGTTAGAATTAGGATTGCGCGAGAGCGGGTTAGGTTCTTGTCGGGTTTGGTTTCGTGAGTGATTAGTTGGTCTAGTTTATGTTAAACCAAATTGTTCCTCTATCCTTGGTTGCGTAGTATTCGTTTCCATTAGGGTTGTGTGTCGGTGAGTGCGAGAGGAGAGTCGGCATTAGAACACCTTAGCATTCGTTTCCCGGTTTGTTCTTAAAATCAATTAAGTGTAAGTTAGGGTTTGTTAGTGAGACCAAGAGGTGATCTAGCTTTCTTGAGCGAACTTTAGTTGTGTCATCCTTAGATACCGGTGTCGTGAGATTATTCAATCCATTAGCTTGTTAGACCGTCAATTTGATTCTTACCTAGGTAAACGTTTTCTCCATTGTCAGTTACAATCGTTAAGTTTCGTAAGTGTTTCAGTTAGTCTCATTAAGTGTTTTAGTTAAGTCAGTTAAGTTAATTAATTTAGTTAAAGTAATTTAGGTCAAGTAGTTTAATTTATTTAAAACCAATTAAAAATTATTATTCTTAGAAAGGTCTTGTCTAGGGTTAGTGATCTTAGGCGTTCTCACGTGTCCTTGTGTTCGATACTCGGACTTCTTAGTTCTATATTACTTACGATCGGTACACTTGCCGGTTGTGTGTGGTTTTATTAGGAAAATCCGTTTTAATTTTAAAGCTTAGTTTGTGAGTCCCATAGAAAGAGCACTCATTAGACACACATCAAGTTTTTGGCGCCGTTGTCGGGGACATGGTTTGAGGCATATTGAGAACGACTCAAGTTGGGGACTTGCCTATTGTATTTTGTGTTTATATTTAGATTAGATTAGTTATTTTAATTAGTTTAGTTTATTTTAGTTTAGTGTAGTTTAAGTTTAGTTTTATTATTTTTTTATTATTATTATTTTTATTCTTAATTATTTTATCTAGTTTTATCTGATGCCTGCGATGCTTTTCTTTTGAGTGTTCTTTACAATGAAGATGTTCAGACTACAAGTTGGAGAACCTTGGTGCAAAGTCTGTGGCAGAAACCACTGGGTACATGATGTTTATGAGAGAAGGAAGATAGAAGTCGAGGCACGAAAAGTTCCATGGGAACCAGTTTTTGCAAATCCTCCTCCATACCGATTTTCTTATGATCAAATGGGGAACTTCTTAGGGTATAAAGATTTGTCAGGGAATATATTAGAGCCCAGAATCGGAGGCAATAATGGATGATGTATTGTTTGCTATTAGAAATGATTTGGAATATATTCCACATTTGAATCCACTTTTGTTTGAAACCCTGAGTGAGGTTGAAGATACCCGAATGGAGGAGCAGAGAGTAGAGGAGTATGTTCCCTCTTGGGAGGAAGAATTTAAGGATGAGTTTGGTGAAGAGTTGATGGACTTTGCCATTACGGATGAAGAAGAGTTTGACCCACTTGGTGATCTAAAGCTGCTTGAAGATTTAATATATAACGAGCCAAGTGTGGGGATCGAGAAGGAGCTTTGTAAGGAGAGCCATGAGGTAGTTAGTGATTCGGTCTTTCCGACACTTCACCTCGATTGTGAAAAACCAAAACACGAACCGTACTCAATCTCCATTCGGGACGTGTTAAGGTTTAAAAGTTTGGCTAAAAAAGTTAGAAGGATAATTTCTAGGCGAAGAAATCGTAGTGTGATGAAGAGATTGACTTCCCCGTTTCATTTCATTGAACCATTTTTGGGGGAATTCAAGAGTTGGTGGGCCAAGTTTAATTCATATGGTCGGGCCCATGAGAGTTGTGCAATTGGTTTCTTCCCAACCAATTGTAGGAGAGTGTCGAGGAGTATCGATGGGAAGAGAACAAAGGAGAAGCCTCCTGATTGAGGTTTCAGAAGGGAGTCCGGCTGTTTACTATTCAATAAACTTAGCGCTTCCCAGGAGGCAACCCGGTAATATCTTTTCTTACTATTTTATTTTCATTTTTATTTTTATTTCCGAGTTTTTCCGGGTTGTCTCTTCTCTTACTTGCAGGTTATTCCTTGGTTGGTTGATGACGGTTGATTAACTGGAGTTTTAAACAAGTGCGGGGATACAATTTGTTTAAGGATTGCCTCTTTAGCTCGTTAGTGATAACTTGGTAGAGAGCACTGGAGTTTTAAGCTTGCGTTCGAATAGGAGGGCGAGGAACATGATTCACCGCACACTTGCATGATCACATATACTAGGAGAGTCTATTCCACTTTATTTTTCTTTATGTTTAGTTTTTTCTTTTTCTTGTCTCACATTGAAGACAATGTGGAATTTAAGTGTGGGGTTTCATTTTTAAGAAAAATAAAAGAATATTGAAAATATTGGGAGTTAATATTTAAAAAAAAATATTCTTTCGCTTAAAATTATGCCGGTTACTCAAGTTTGAGGGACATATACTTGTATGTGTTTGGTCCTGTTATCTACCTGTAGACATACGAGATAGCCATTGAACTAAAAACTGAAAGTGACTGGTGCGACTGAATTTGAAAAAAAATAAAATAATAAAAAAATGTCCGTTAAAAATTGTTTTTCTTCTACGTTAAGTAGGAAATGATATTATTACCGTTGTGTTAACAAACTCTCGGAAATTTTGAAAAATATATAATAATAATAATAAATGAAGAGATGGTTTGCATATATGATTTGGGATGTGTTGGTAGGACCAACTAGCTTTGATAGTCCTCTTTGGCATATTTTTATATCTAATAATTTGAAAAACGGTGAAACCGAATTCAATGCTTAGGGAGGATTACCATAATCTAAAACTTTGATATGGTAAGACTTAGATGCACTCAAACCAGCACACCACCACATGTCCATCTTTTTACGAGTTTAGAAAATAGTTATATACTTTAGGGTGATAAAAAAAGAAAAAAAAAACATTCTCAAAAAAAGTATGTGTTGAAAGTGTACTCTGAAAAGTTGTTCCAAAAAGCAATTTAATGAGAAAAGTTATGTATTGTAAAATGCCAAAGAAACATTCTCAAAAATAGTAAAAGAGGTCAAAGATACACATACTAGACAGGACTGAGAGTTTACATGTTACCAAGAGGATAGTGATTCCGATGATACACTATTGGGGCTCGAGGTTCTTAGTTAATAAATATCAAATTAGGGATTTATATGACAAAGTCCAATAATATTTAGGAATTGCACGTAAGAGCTTCACATGACCATTCATCCACCAAATTCCACCGAGTGCATCTACTTAGTACCATCTACGAGTCTTTGGCTTATGGTGATTTTTCGAACAAGTTTGCTTCGACTCTAGTTCTTCTTGCTCTTTTTGTCTGAGATGGGGTGCCGTAGCCATAGCTTTTGAACTTAAAACGCTTAATGCAATGGGGGGCTTGATTGGTTAGCGGCTGGGTTTAAAGTGGACAAATATACTAGCAATCGCAGTCAATATGTCGAGCTGTTTCTTGTGTTTTAGTAATGCTAAATATTCTGGGAGTTTGTTGTTTTCACTTGGTTATGGTCCTGTCTAAATTTATTTTTCAGGGACGAAAAAGTCTGAAGTGTGGGGATGTTTGATGTGTTGTAAAACACACTTGTTTTTCGCACCATTTATCATTGTTTTAATCGCTTATTTATCTAATATTTAATGTTTTTAACTTGTTTTAGTATGATCTTATATGAATATGTATTTTGTAGGTTACGGGTTTAAAGTGAAAGAAACCGAGCTTTGAAAGAGATTTAGAGGCCTTTTATGCACTATTATTGAAGAATCAAGTTAAATGCCCGACCCATATTCATTTTGTGAAGCCCATATGTGTTATCTACCTAATCTAATAAAAGAAAATAACTGTGACACATGTCAGTTTATGGTTGAACCTCACAACTTTTTTCCCTCCAAAACCAAGATCTTAATTGAACCTAATATACGTCATATTCACTTTCCTTTTACATTCTATTCCAAAATAAATATTAACATAAAAATACTTGGTGAAATTTTAAAACTAACAACAAACCATGTTTGTTAAATATTGAAAAGAATATAATTTCAAATGTTATCATTAATATATTGTACTATATATTATTGAATATTATATAGAAAAAAAAAACTCGAATATGCTTTCATTTTACAAAGCAATTTTTTTAATCATTAAATTATAAATCTATGCGTAAAAGTTTATCCATTTTTTTTAAATCAATCCATTTATCTGTTGTTATTGTTATTATTATTATTATTGTAAATTGCTATACAAATTCATAAATTATAAATATCTGCTTTAAATCTATCAATCTATTTTTTCGGTTAATTTAGTAAGCTATATATTTTTACGATTATTTAGTAATATACTAATCACTTCATATGTAACAAAGTATATCATATTTAATTCGTTGATATTTTTTTATCAAGGATTGATTATGGTTTTCTAGAACCTAAATTTGATTTTTACAGTCAAAAGTTGGTAAATAGATTGCTTGGTACAAGTTAACTACATTTGAGTAAAAAATTGTTACGGGTCAAAATTGGGAAATCGAAGTATTTATAAAGTTTAAGAATACAAATAGATTTATCAACAAATTTGTTACAGGTTCAAGGTGTTGACTTGATAATGCCAAACGAATGAAAGTTAGAATTTTAAACATGGTTCGGGTTTCAAATTTACTTTCAATGACATTTTGGAAATAATCAAAAGGTTCGGGATTTGACAAATTGACTATTTTCCCTCAATTATTAAAATTTAAGAAAAGATAGTGAGCACTTCTGACATGCCACCATCATGCCTATCAAGGTTCTAACTTTTATCAAATTTGAAACATTCGTGTCAGTATAAACTTTTCATTTAATGATGATCAGAACGTTGTATGAGAAGCATGTCATGCAAAAATATGCTCATGAAGCAAAACATTTACAAAATTGAATGAGTTGACATATTATTTTTTATGTTGTCAATATGGCAAAGTCGAGAAGCCCATGAAAGTTATCAAAAAAAATTTACATGGTGTAGCTCAGAAAAACAGTGTTCTTGAAGAACATCCGTCATTATAATTTAATGTTCTCCTTTCCTTCTATGTGTTGTAAATTGATATATATATTTCAACCAAGGTAATGCTCTTTTGGTATTTAGGCTGAGTGGTCAAAACAACTATTATTGTAAGGCCTCGTTACCGGTGCCCTACTTTGGATGTTGGATTTTCTGATAAGCACAGTTCTAAATATCAGAGTTAATTAAAACTTTACGCGGAATATAAAAACTTCAAACCAGTAAATTACATGACCATCAATTCTTGTCTTAAC
This sequence comes from Bidens hawaiensis, assembly GCF_021521415.1. Classification (NCBI taxonomy): domain Eukaryota; kingdom Viridiplantae; phylum Streptophyta; class Magnoliopsida; order Asterales; family Asteraceae; genus Bidens; species Bidens hawaiensis. The sequence goes on along the minus strand of NW_027491020.1, from coordinate 3,727,787 downwards.
AATCATTCAAATCATTTAAACATAAAACATTGTCTTTTAAATACCATAACATTTCCTTGAGATGCTAGTGCCTTCAATTCCATGCCATGTGTTTCCCCACAAGAGAGCTGCCTCATTCTACTCACCTGCGTGCATACTAAAAGTCAGCTACACTGAGTGAGTTCTAGTTAATCATACAATATACAATCAGTTCACATATTTGCACACATGCCTGAAGGGGTGTACATTATTCATACTTTACTTTACATGCATAACTATCCATATTATTTAAAGAGCCTTCCGCCCTATAACCTCGCAGGTATTATAAGGGCCTGGTCCCCAACATCACAGATATTATAATGGTCTGGTCCCTACCCTTACAGATATTATTAGGGTCTGGTCCCTATCCTCACAGATATTATTAGGGTCTGGTCCCTATTCTCACAGATATTATTAGGGTCTGGTCCCTTTGTTTCGTGCAACTGTAACATACCTGTCTTTACATACCTTCCTTAATAATATGTGCAATATCTGAAGATCGTTCATGCACTATTAACATAACATACATACATCATTCATACATCATATATATCAATCATATCTTTAACTACCTCCTGACTGTACATGCAATATCCGAAGATCTTTCACGCACCGTCAAGCAATCATCATACATAAATCATACCAAGCATACACTTACCGCTTAAGGTAAGTGTGTTAACTATCACATCGAGTATGCACAGCCCCGAATAACAAGGAAGTGGGGCTAGAAACTCACTTGAACTCGGTTACGTTCACCGTTTATGGTTATTCCTTTCTTGAGTTGTGCACGACTAACTATACAACAATTACACGTATCAATTTAACTATCCTTACCCATATCGTGTTTGTTGTTTAATTATTACCCTCAACGAACGAGGGTCTGGGGGCAGCGCCCCTGGCAGCGGGGTTCTAGGGGCGGTAGCCCCTAGCGGGGTCCAAGGGGCAGAGCCCCTGGCTAGGGTTAAGCTGACCTGGAAAAATTTTATTTTCATTAACTGTCTTAACACATTTTCCATTAGGATTTCATGATAATATTTTATTGCTAACCTCTCAATCCTTTAAGGTATCTTCTATAAATTAATAAAGTTCAAGGGCTATTTTGTAATTAAATCATTCTTTTTCTAAGTCCATGGATTGTTCTGTCCTTTTGTTGAACTTCTAGTTCGTCACTGGGTTCTTAACGAACTGGGTTCATAACGAATGACCCATTCGTTACTTCATAACGAATTGGCTATTATAACGAACCGGTCCTTGTAACGAATTGGACCTTATAACGAACTGGTCCTTTGACGAATTTAACTTCATAGCGAATGACCCTTCTGTAACGAATTGAACCTTCTAATTCGTTATCTCCTTTTAATGAATGATTATAAGGAATTGGGGTTAATTCGTTATTGTAGGTTCCTGAACGGATCGTACACGGGATATCGCTAACAACGCAGGTGCGGAATCCCTGCGCAGGTAGTTACGAGTGTAGAGATAGAATCACACGAGCAATAAATCAACCACGTTATATTGATAACCGAACACGTGACTCACGGTCACTATTACAGAATATAACACGTAACACCAATATGAAACACACTGAAACAAACCCTAAACAACCAACCCTCAAACTGTTTCAGTGAAACAGTTTTATACACGACAACTTCGCCATTGGCGAAGTTGTCCATAACTTCGCTGAATCAACAAGTTCGCCATAGCGAACTTGTTGACAACTTCGCGTATTACAAAACAATCATAAACAAAACATAATTACATTACAGACTCGATTACAAATGCTAGACTATGAACTACTGACACACATGTACCAACAGACTCCCCCTTGGCAGTAGCTTCATATCTTGATCTTCAAATCTTGAGTCTTGTAATCTTCACCTCTACGCGTGCGCCCCTTCTCTCACACATACCGACACTACCCCTTGATATTTCCTAGCTTGATCCTTCCAAGCAGGAATGTAGAAGATCTTCTTCTCGTTGAGCACTTTCAAATCAGCCTGCGACAGATTAACAAGATGCATCGGGTCGTAAACCCGAAGTACTTCTTGTTCATCCTCATCTTCCATTACTGCCTCAGCTGTCTCGCAATCTACGTACCACCATTTTAAATCTTTTAGGACGTTCTTGGGCATAACTTTCATCGGTACTTCTTTCAAATGACGGACTGGTTTATACTTCATAACCATCCATGGTTTGCCGTCAGCCCTCATTCCACGATCTTTGTCTTCTATCAACTTTCCTTTTTGAGGCTTTAGCAGTTCAAACTTTTTGTCTTTAATGGCTTCTTTCCATACAATCTTCTCAATGATTCTTGCCATATCATCATTGCTTCTATTGATCAGCCCCAATCTCGCTAAATCTTTCACCTCACATTCTGGTAAGGAATTCAGAGATCTCAACAATCTCTTAAAGTACTGAATGCCGTCGTACCGTTTGATCACAAATAGTTTCAGCTCTTTGTCGTACAACCAGCATATGATTCCCTTCTTTGACTCTGCATAGCCCTTTATATTATAAGTCTTTCTGAACATCGTTGGCACTGCAGGCTTCTTGGTTTTAACAAACCACTGAGCACAGCCTTCTTTCCAGTTCGGCTGCTCCTCCCATACTGTATCTTCTATCACACTCTCATCCCCCAATTCTGATCTCTCAACAGCTGGAATCTCATGTTCCACTGAATCATCCACAATCTCACCTTCTTCTAATACATCTTCCACATTAATCTGTTCTCCTATCCTCTCAATCTCATCCATAGGCAACACGTCGTCATCATCCATCAACTCATCGTCCTCCTCCTCATCCAACTCCTTCAAAGCATCAATAACGTCTTCAACATCAGCGTCGTCATCCACAACTACAACATCATCACCAGCTGCATTTGTAGACTCCCCCTCAGTTGTGGAAGCCCCAAGAGCCTGAGAGGTTCTTGGCAGCTCATCACCTGCACCGGAAGGTGCATTGGGATCATCGTCATGATCTTCTCGTCTTTTCGTTCTCAACTCATCGCCCCTACAAGTATTCTCCCCCTGAGATGCCAAGTAATCCTTGAAGGCATCTATTATTCTTCCATGTTCAACCAGGAGGGCAGCTTGTAGTCGATTGGATTCCACTAGGCTTTGAATGGTCTTTGTCTGATCAGCAACAATCCGCTCTAGTGATGTAATCCTCTCGGAATCTGAAGTAGGAGTTGGAGTTGGCGGGACATCAGCAGAAGTGACCGCAGGTGGTACACTTGGTAACACTGCAGTAGAAGTGATTGTCGACTCCACAAATCGTGCAACTACCACCGGTGGATTAAGCGGTTGGGGTGGTAGGGACACAATTGCTGGGGCCGACGTCTCGACCGATGTAACCTGTGCTGTAGTAGTAATAAGAGACATACCAGACAAGGCAGGTGGAGCAAAACGTACTAGTCTTGAAGATTCTCCAGCTCCCGAACCTATACCTCTCTGTTCTCTTCTTGAACGTCTAAGCACAATCTGCACTGCCTCCTCTTCATCCACTTCATCCTCATCCTCCTCCACAGTTCTCGGCCTCTTTCCCGTAGTCCGTTCCCGAGACACCATAAGTCTTCTTGCCTCAGCAAACGTCTCGTCTAGATCAGAGTCAGCTACCGAAGTAGCTGCACTGGTAACATCCATAAATCGAGGACCCGAGACATCCATATCAAACACACCATGTACGCCAAAGGCAGCATTAAGATCAACGTCTTCAGCAGTAGACACAGCATGAGATACAGTAGCTGGCACAGCAGCAGAGGCAACAGTAGAAACCACAGGCGCAGCTGATACAGCATGAGGTGCTGCTGCCTGATGTGGTTAGGGATCTCTGAACTCGTCCCCTCCTGCAGGAACATACTCTGGGTTGATGAGATACCCGAAAAGTGGAGTATGCCTGGGACGCCGCTCAGGGTTGCTACGAGTGCTCGACGTCCTGCACTGAGCAAAGATACGTTTTGTTACGCACTCAACGTATCTGATAGGGCGTCTTTGCGGTATAGACGGAGCGACATGATTAATAATCATTTGTAGAAATCGAGGATACATAATAAAACGCTCGCGCGCCGTCGCCCGTCTCTGACGATCAATCTCGTAAAAGATTAGCTGACTAAAAGAATATCTGCGGTTGTAAGTCAGCGCAATCATGGCCGATTGCATCGTCGCACCCATCCCGTCTGTTCCTGCCTTTCTGCCGGACATGCATACTATTAACACATGCATCAGAAAGCGCCATTGATCCAGCAGAAAGCCTTTCCTCCTCTGCGAGTCCCCCAGCGGACCCGAATAACCCATCCTCAAGTAAGCTCCGTCACGGAAAGGAGCTACGAACTCCGTTGGGTCGTCTCTCGTTTCATCACCGAACTGCAGAGCCAACCGTATGTCTTCCGAGGAAAACTGTATGTTGTGACCATTTACGGTTGCTCGCATCACCGGAGGCTCAGGTCTGCAATCATAATACACCGTCTGCCAGAAATCGTCAATGTTAGGCAGAGATATGGGTAGTGTATTAGTGATCGCGTGAAAAACTCGTGATCGTTGGAGAAATGTGATAATCTCCCTATAGTCTTCAACGCCTCGTGCGTCTGGATCCAAAGTGATGTATTGGTTATGGGCTGGAAAGAATTGTCGTTGCTCATCACCATCATCACCACCATCACCTCCAACATGCCATATCTGCACCAAACAAAACAAGTTAGACAGTGTGTAAGCAGCTCACAAGTTCGCTAAGTACCACGAGCGAAGTTGTGATGTACACAGAACAGGCGAATTTAAAGGTGAGGCGAAGTTGGGAACAACTTCGCTTCATCTGTAAGTTCGTCTGAAATCTTTTAAAAAATTTGAAATAGGCGAAGTTGTGTTCAAGGCGAAGTTATGGATAACTTCGCCATAGGCGAAATTAAGCTTCAAGCGAAGTTGTGGATAACTTCGCTGAAAGCGAACTTAAGCCACTGGCGAAGTTGAGAATAACTTCGCGTAAACCTTAACTTCGCCTGAATCTGAAACGGCGACTGTTCAGATTCAAACAAGTTTTATCCGACGTTTCGGACCGATTTAAGGATATAACAATGAAGTCCAACATATTTCAATGGTGTTAGGACGAAAAGGTCGTCCATGAACACGTAACGTGAGGTCGAAAAACTTGGTTTCGAAGGTTCGACGACCCGAGGTCTCGAACCGGGTAAAACAATAAAGAGAAAGATAGGATGATATTGACAACACATACCACTAGTATAGTAGAAACAAGGAACACAAGATCGAAAACGGAATGAAAACAAGATCGCCGGATATAATGTATTTGATAATATGTTCGCCGGAAAATAAGAATTTATGTTACTGATACTGTTTCAAAATCCTTATATAGGGCAGAGTTTGTTCAGGCGAAGTTACGTTTAACTTCGCCTAGGCGAAGTTAAGCACAACTTCGCCAAATTCAACAACTTCGCCCGTATTTTCAAAATCAGCCCTTTAAGTTTGAAAAACCTTGCAGTTAACACTAGAAGTTTCCAAAAAGAGTTAAACAAATATGATCAAGACCCAGTAACCAACAATAAAATAATATAACTACAAAAACTAAAAAACTTAGAAAAATTTTAACGAAATAAGGGATCAAATTTCAGTCTAGTCAGAAACCACTACGTTTTAGAAAAGATCCTAACAGGAATCATACTAACGATGTGACTGTCACTTAGATCCGTGTTTAGCTGTATTATGACATAGAGACACAGGTTGTAAGCATGTAAATAACGTAAATGGTTTTCATCGTTTCTGTGATACGGATTAAGGTTCAATTAAGCTCAAAAATTTAATATGGCAACATCTCTGAGATAATGATGTCTTCTATCTATTCTCAAAGCGTATTTGGCTATACCCAAGTCACCCCGAGTTGACTTCGACCCATAGTGTCTGATTAATTTGTATATACTCGTTGACTGCATCCCGTTCTCTTCTTACTCCAGACATGAGAAGTCTTGATTGTTACTATGTCTCATAAGTACTTAAAAATATACACGTATATATATATATTTTTTTATTTATTTTTTTTATTTTTTTTTTTATTTTTATTTATTTATTTTTTTTAAACAAACATTTTTATCGACTTCGGAGTACTAAACCACTGCAAGTCCCGAATCTGGATCACTGCAGTATCTTGAAATGCTTTCTTCACGGGAATCAGAACACTTACGGGCTCGTGTATGACTGGGTAGTCGCTTTTCTGCCTATCCTTCGAAAAGATATGTATGAAGACATACAAAACTCTTAAGGAGTTTCCACGTAAATTCGAGTAAATTTAAGTTAGTATCACATACACTTTTACGCACCATAAAAATTACCATGACATACAATGACTGTTCTAAAGCCTTTTAAGCCTAATAACTTCACTAGTTAAGCACACACAATCAGTATATATATCATTTTCCAAGGTTGGATCAATTTTCTGTTAAACACAGCATAGAACTTCTTACGAAGTAACAGACTTGAAAATTAATTTCATTTCCCAAAAAAAAAAAAAAAAAAAAAAAAAAAAAAAAAAAAAAAACTTTAATTTCAATCGCCCCGATCACGTCAAAGTAGTCAGGTAAACGGCTATCCTGAAGATCCAATGGATCAACTGGACCGACCACATACAAGTATGTGTCCTTCTTACTAAGTATGACCGACTAATTTTCAGCAACTGAAAGAACACACGTCATAGCTGCCCCGGTTACTTTCAGTCTTCCGGTTAATGGCTATCCTTATTTTCTAAGTCGAAAAACGAAGACCAAAACATATCCGAGGATATGTCCATCAAACTGAGGTAACCGACTAATTTTAAGCAAAAATGACCCTTTTTTTTTTTTTTTTTTTTTTTTTTTAAATCAAAGACATGGTTACTCGGGATTGATCATCCCGTTTAGCTCAATTAGGTTTTGAAATCTGGATTTATCAAACGCTTTTGTAAACAAGTCAGCAAAATTTTCAAGTGTATCAACTTTTTCGATCTTTATCAGTTTCTTCTCAGCACAATCCCGTATGAAGTGATGACGAATGTCAATATGCTTAGTTTTACTGTGCTTCACGGGATTGTTAATTACTGAGATGGCGGCAGTGTTATCAATTAAAATAGGAGTAAGTAAGAAATTCAGACCATAGTCGCGCAATTGTTGCTGAATCCACAAAACCTGAGAGCAGCAGTTGGATGCTGCCATGTATTCAGCTTCGCATGTTGAAATTGCAACTGATGTCTGTTTCTTGCACTGCCAGGAAACTAATCTTCCTCCAAGAAACTGACAGCCTCCTGTTGTTGACTTCCGACTCTGATTACATCCACCATAATCAGAATCTGTATATGCCACCAGTTCAACGTCTCCTCCCTTTGGGTACCACAACCCTAGTTTCGGCTTGCCCTTAAGATACCGCAAAATCCTCTTCACACCTTTCATGTGAGATTCCTTTGGGTTTGCCTGAAAACGAGCACAAAGACAAACAGAAAACATTATATCGGGCCTAGAAGCAGTTAAATACATTAATGAACCTATTATCGCCCGATACAGAGTAGGGTCCACATCTGCGTCACCATCTGATTCAGCGCCCAATTTGTGATTGACGCAGATTGGGGTGTCATATGGAGAACTGTCCTCCATCTTGAATCTCTTCAGCACATCATGAACATACTTTGTTTGATGAATGAACATCCCATCCTTCTTCTGATCAACCTGCAATCCTAGAAAGAAGGTTAGTTCACCCATAGCACTCATCTCAAATCGTTTCTTCATGACAGCTTCAAAATCCTGACACATGGATACTCTTGATGCAGCAAAAATGATGTCATCCACGTAGACTTGAACCAGTAGGAAGTCACATCCTTCTCTCTTCACAAACAACGTACTGTCAATCAATCCTCTTTCAAAACCATTTTCCAGCAAGTAGTCTGATAACGTTGAATACCAGGCACGAGGTGCCTGATGTAACCCATATAACGCCTTGCTCAGCCTGTATACGTGATCCGGAAAGTCTGGGTCAGGAAAACCCGGAGGTTGCTCAACAAACACAACCTCATCAACTTTCCCGTTAAGAAACGCGCTCTTCACATCCAACTGAAACACCTTCATCTTTTTAGATGCAGCAAACGCCAAAAACAATCTAATCGCTTCTAACCGGGCAACAGGAGCGAAAACCTCATTGTAGTCAATACCCTCTTGCTGATTAAAACCTTTAACAACCAGCCTCGCCTTATTTCTCACGATAATCCCCTTTTCATCTCTCTTGCACTTGAACACCCATTTCGTGCCTATAGCATACACATTCTTTGGTTTTTTAACCAAAGTCCAAACTTCCATTTTTTCGAACTGAGCCAACTCTTCTTGCATGGCTTCGACCCACGAGCTGTCCTTTAAAGCCATTTGATAATTCTTCGGTTCAACTTGGCTTATGAAGCAAGAGTACAAACATTCGTTCATGATACCTGTATCTTTAATGCTTGTATAAACACAGGTGTGCTCATTCAAGCTACTTCTGGTTTGTACACTAGAGGACACATCACCTATAACATTCTCCAATGGGTGATCTTTGTGAATTCTCGTGGTCGGAACAGCACCGACATGCAAATTGTCTTCCAAGTTTGAAGAGATCTCATCTATGGTAGTTTCATGCTGAGAGTGAAAAGGATTAATAAACTCATCTTTAGTTGAGGCCGCAGGGGTATCGATAGGGTTTGATGTGGAAGGCTGAGATTTTTCTGTCATCTGATGTTGCACTACCTCCTCTTCCTCATCAAATATCATCTTCGTCACTGCTCTTTCGTCTTCTTCAGAAATTTCCAAAGTAGGTACGTTAAACGACTTAAAAAGTTTAACATAGTCAAACAGCTCAGCAGGTCCATTGCTTGGTTTTGGCGGTTGGTAACTAGTAATGTCGGTGTTACAAACCACCTCCACCTTGCAAGTTGTCGTATTGAAGACCCGTCTGTTGGGAGTCCCAACAACATAACCGACTAGGATTCCCTCATCAGCTACTTCACCAAATTTCGAATTAGTCTTCAAAATCGAACAAGGAGACCCAAAAGGTTCAAGACCGCACAAGTTGGGCTTCATTCCGTGCATAAGCTCGTAACAAGTTTTTCCAAGTCTCTTAACGGTTAACACCCGATTCAGAACATAGCAGGCTGTAGCAACTGCTTCAGCCCAGAACATCACAGGAAGCTTTGAGTCTGCCAGCATAGTTCTGGCTCCTTCAATCAACGTTCGGTTCTTCCTTTCAGCGACTCCGTTCTGTTGTGGAGTATACGGAGCGCTGTATTGATGCTCAATACCCTTCTGAAGACAAAAGATTTCCATCTCAAAGTTCTTGAACTCTGTCCCATTGTCGCTTCTGATGAATTTAACTGATTTACTCATGACGTTCTCGACTTTTGTAATTAGATTCTTCACCATCTGAGTCGTCTCGTCTTTCGTTTTCAGAAAATATACCCACGAGTATCGCGAGTAATCATCAGTTATCACCAAGCAGTAAGAAGTACCGCCTAGACTTTGTACATTCACCGGACCGAAGAGATCCATATGAAGTAGTTCTAGAGTACCAGCAATTGAGTTGATCGTCTTGGTGAGATGGCTTTTCTTGTGTTGTTTTCCCTTCTTGCACGCTATGCATTTATCTTCAAAGTTAAAACTCTTTAAGGGAACGCCCATCACAAGCCCATTTTTGACAATGAAGTTCATCTTACGAAGATGAATATGTCCCATTCTCCTGTGCCATAATTCTGATTCTGATTCGCTTGCCTTTGTCATTAAACAGGATTCTCCGGTGGCCATTTCAGTAGACCTCATATCCAACACGTATGTATTCGTTTCACGTGGAGCTTTCATTACTATCCATTCTTCTGGTATATGAAAACCAGGCTTCAATACAATCGCTTCATTCTTAGTGAAATGGACAGTGTATTCTTTATCACAAATCTGCGACACACTCAGCAGATTGTGCTTTAATTCCTCCACAAAGTTTACATTTTCAAGTGTCATTCTCCCATTCGACACAGTTCCTCTACCAGTAATCCTTCCACCGCTTTCACCAGCAAAACTAACTCTAGCTCCCTGAACAGGTTTTAAGTCTTGCAACAAGTGTTTGTTGCCTGTCATGTGCCTGGAACAGCCGCTATCTACAATCCAAAGATTGTTTGCAGCCCTGTTCAACTGTTCCTGCACAATAAAACAAAGAGTTAGAATCTTGGGACCCAAGACCAATTGGTCTTGGATCGATACGTCCCGTACCCTGGCTTTCTCAAGTTAGCGTCAGGATAATTTCTGTAAGTCCTGTTAGGGAATCTCCTTGCAGATTGGGTGTAATGCCTTCCAAACCTTTGAGAATTGAAAGTGTTATATCTTGAGGTTTGGTTGTAAAAATGAGGTTGGTCTTTATGAAAACTTGAATTCGTTACATTTTGGCATTTTTTAAAGTTTTCATTTTTAGCAGGAACAAAATGACGCTTATTCTCATTTTTATTTGGCTTCACACCTCTGAATCTCGGCTCCAGAGGGCAATCTGCAACTAAATGCCCTAATTTGTTACATCTAAAGCAACACCGACTCTCCAATTTCTTGTCAAATGTTGGTTTGGATGTAGAGGCAGTGTTACCAGCCGTTCGTCTCACATAAGGTGGGACATACGGGTTGAGTGGAGTACACTTTTTAGAAGATTTATTTTTATCTCCACCGGTGGGTAACACTACATTCTCGTTCGTCTTACCAGATTCGGACAACTTATCCGAATCCGATGAGACTGGACTCGTAACAGAAATATTTACACTAGAAACAGGCGAACTCGTTTCGCCATTACTAACAGTTGGTTCTTTAAATGTAACCTTGATGGGAACTGTCTGAGGAACTTCAAACTCAGCAGATTTCTGTACACTAGGGTTAAAAGTGTAATTATGGTTATACGGTGGTGGAACCTCGTGATAACCAATTCCTCCTCTCTTTGGAGAGGTACCTTGATCACTAACAAGGTGATCAAGAATAGCTGAGGAATTTCGGAACTGCTCGAGTTTTCGGTTCAGTTCCACCACTTTCACCTGGTGGTCAGCAATCTGCTTTTCACGTTCAGCAATAAGTTTAGTTTTTTCTTCTAAAACCTCATAGCTTTGGTCAATTACATCAATTTTTTCAGCAAGTTTAGTTTTTAAGCTTTTGACATCTTTTTCACATGCTTTTATTTTAACTTTAAAACTGTTTTCTCTTGCCTTAGTAAAATGATGATCTTCTTTAAGATTTTTAAATTCAGCATCTAAACGAACATACTGATCAGTTATGGTCGCAAGTTGCTCAGACAAATTCTCACATTTTGTACAAACAGGTTTAGGACTTACCTCGGAGCGATTATCTTTGTCATTTGCCATGAAAGCGGTTTCTTCTTCATTTGCTTTCTCAATTTCTTCAACCTTCTCACATTCTTCAGCTTCAGACTCAGCCATGTTTGCTTGCTCACCAGAACCACTTGAGCGTTGATTCCAGTTGTACTCTCCTGCCTCTCTGGTCAACATGGCATTTATCTCTCTGTTAACTCCTGAGTGTTGTGTAGGTCGACCTTGTCCTCGTTCAACCCTCTCATTTCTGCATTCCTTGGCAAAGTGCCCGTACTATTGACAATTATAGCACCTTACCTTGGACTTGTCGAACCCGGGCCTACCACCAACAAACTTTCTTCCAGTTTTGTGCATAAACCGTTTAACACGCCTCACTATCATTGCCATTTGCCATTGCAAATCCATCTCCTCCAGATCATCAGCATCGATCTGGTCGTAGTCCTCATCCAGAACAGCAGGGTCCACAATCTTCCCCTGGATGTAGTTTTCATAGGAAGCAATAAATGATGCATAGACTGCAAACTGCTCTTCAGCAGATTTTACACTCATAGGCATCTTGGAATAATTATTGCTTGAGGCATGTGCAGAAAAACCACTTGAGGACGCTTGAGGCTTTGAAGTACTAGATCCTCCAGCAACGAAACATACATCACCATTCATGTTAACAGAAACATTTCCTTCATGAGGTGAGTCAGGACCTGACTCCCCTTTCGAGTAAAAGGCAGCAGATTCAGGCCTTGAACTTGAGCCTGAGTTAACCTTAGCACCATACATACCAGGGTCTTGTATCTGATCTGTTGGTGTTTCCTTTCGAACCATATTAAGCTCATAAGTTCTGAGCTTGTTTACTGCTGTTTCTAGATCATAGGTTGGAAAGTCTCTGTCTTCCCTCATAAGGACGGTGTACATTTCCCACTTCGGTGGGAGAGCATCGAGAAGCTTTTCAACGATCTCTTCTTCTCGGTAAGCAATTGAATAATTGCTGAGCTCTGTCATTAGATGATAGTATCTGGTGATAATATCATCCAGTGATTCGTTCTTCAAAAATTTGAAAACGGAGAACTGGGTCTTCAAAAGTTTTACCTTCGATGCACGGATACCCACATTCCCCTCGAATCTATTTTCAAGAGCATCCCAAAGCTCTCTTGCAGAAGTGTACTTTCGGAACGTATGGAGAACCTCTTGAGGAAGTGCCATTGTTATCGCAGCATGGGCCTTGCTTTCGGCCTCGTACATTTTCTTCTCTTCGTCCTCCATTTTGCTGTACTTCTTAACCACATCGCGACCTTCGTACACCATGGTTGGTGGGATATATCCATCCTGGATGCACACCCACATCTTTGCATCCTGATATTTAATATATTGGATGAATCTGTCCTTCCATGCCACGAAGTCAGTTCCTTTCATCAGCCTCGGGGCCTTAGTGGCAGACCCCGCTTCTACTTCCATCTTGACCAAATCGGAGATGTTGATCGACGACATCCTTGCAAAAACCTGAAAAACCTGAAAAAAAACAAAAAAAAGATTAAAACAGCTCAGTAGGCGAAGTTAAGAATAACTTCACTTGAAAGTTAACTTCGCTGAAAAGAGAACTTCGCTGAGTTCTTAAATTCGCTAGATTTGGCGAAGTTAAAAAATAACTTCGCTTAGCTCTGGCGAACTTATGAGTTGAGCGAACTTGGGTATGAAGCGAAGTTGCGGATAACTTCGCTAAGGCGAACTTATGAAGTGAGCGAAGTTGTGGTTAACTTCGCTAATCCTTATATCTTCGCCAAAAACCCTAATTCCAGCGACGGCAACTTCGCCTGAAGAATGGTAACTTCGCCCGATGAACGGTAACTTCGCCCGATGAACAGGGAAGTTTGTTCAGATCTGTTTTCGTCAATCCAGCAGCTCCCGATCAATGCAAAGGCTTGAAAATGACTGTCAAGCACTAGCAAAACTCAATCCCAACAAAAACACGTCCCGCGAATAGGTCAAACGAGACGTTTTCTACACCCGCGTGAAATCCCGAACCTCACAATCGAGCCGATTGGCTCTGATACCAATTGTAGGTTCCTGAACGGATCGTACACGGGATATCGCTAACAACGCAGGTGCGGAATCCCTGCGCAGGTAGTTACGAGTGTAGAGATAGAACCACACGAGCAATAAATCAACCACGTTATATTGATAACCGAACACGTGACTCACGGTCACTATTACAGAATATAACACGTAACACCAATATGAAACACACTGAAACAAACCCTAAACAACCAACCCTCAAACTGTTTCAGTGAAACAGTTTTATACACGACAACTTCGCCATTGGCGAAGTTGTCCATAACTTCGCTGAATCAACAAGTTCGCCATAGCGAACTTGTTGACAACTTCGCGTATTACAAAACAATCATAAACAAAACATAATTACATTACAGACTCGATTACAAATGCTAGACTATGAACTACTGACACACATGTACCAACAGTTATCTTTTTCCTTAGCGAATTTGGACACGAACTAAGGCTAGTTCGTTAAGCTTCCTTTAACGAATCATCTGGCGAATTGCCTCTAGTTCATTAACTCTCTGTTAATGAATTAGGGTTAGGTCAGAGAATGTCAGAAACATTCTCTGACGCCTTAACCTCGTACCTGCCATTTTCCGGCGCCGCCATTGCCGGAAAACCGGGATCTCGCCGGAAAAGCGAGATCTCGCTTATTTGACCACTGTTTTTCGTCCCGTTCGATCCAGATCTGAGCTAGGGTGACCCTAAGCTCATCTTAGGTTTGGTTTATACCCGATTCCACCCGGATCTCGTGACTTTAACGGTTTAAAGGTGTCGGCTCGTCGTTTTGTGATTAAATCTAACGGGTTTGAGTTCATACAATATCATACTATCATTACCTTGGATCGGGATCGGTTTTCCTTCTTGGTTCGGCTAGAGAAAAGAGAGAAACTAGAGAGAGAGCTTAAGTGTGTGTTTTGGGTGGTGTATGGAATATGTGTAAATGAATGAATTAGTTTGTAATTATGGTTTATATATTATGGATCATGGGCTTAAGCCCATGGTCTTTTTCTTCTTTCCTTCATAACCCAAGTCCATAACCCATATCTATTTAACCCAAAACTAGCCCGACTTATAATAACTCATGTTTTCATTTTATTAACCGAAATGAGAAAACGGGATGTTACATATTATATGATAAGTTTACTTTCTAAATTCTTTCAGTTATACATATATTATACTAACATAAAAGTTTCAATAAAAGGAGCATTCTCGGGGCACATTTTTTCACGTGGATTTTTTTATTAAGTTCATTTAAAAGTTCATTTTTTTATATAGATAAAATCAATTTATGTACACATACATAGTATGGATACACGCATAAATGTAATGCATTTTTTTATATACGTTATCTAATTATTTGCTTTACTTGTAATTTTATAATTTATATAGTCTTGTGTGTTACACGGGCTCTAAATCTAGTAATATAATAAACAACAAGAAAACAAACCCTAACCAGCCCCTAAATCCCGAAATCAGCAGCTACACCTAGAGAAAAGAAGAAAAAAAGTTATAAACCCTAATCCTTGGAAGAATGTCGATCGGCAGCTTCGAGTACAAGGAAGAAAGGAGTGTTGCAGCCAAGATTACAAGTGTTTCTAAGTGCTTTTCTTAGCCAAGAGTAGCCAAGAACATTATACTTCATCCCCATATACTTTGGTTTGGTTTAAGCATCATAACTCTTTTGATTTTGATCTTAAAAGTGAATTATTTTGCAATTGAGTTGAGGATTGAATTGTGTATGATCATAATTGATTGTTGAATGTTTTGATTATGTTTGTGGTGATTTATATGATGTCCAAAAGTTATGATTGGCTAAACTTGTTAGTTCTACCTAGGTTTGATGATTATTGTTCGGTTTTGATGAGTTGATTGGATTGTTTGATCAATATGACTTGAATTACTATTGAATATTGGTTTAATGATGAATTAGGTTGTGTTTAGTGGCTATGATTTTAATGATATTATCTCAAAACTCGTGCTTTGTTAAATTGAATTGGTTTTGATTGATGGTTGCATGTTCAATTCTTTACTTTTGTTTAGAGTTTGTTTGCGGGGTGTACAACCGTAGGGTTTTGTTGAGATTGTTAATTGATTGAATTCAGCGGGGTGAGCACCTTTAGAGACCGAGAGGTGATAGGAAGTAAAGTCTTCTCATAGCTTTTGCTTGTTAGAATTCGGATTGCGCGAGAGCGGGTTCGGTTCTTGTCGGGTTTGGGTTGGTGAGCGATTAGTTGATCTAGTTTATGTTAAACCAAATTGTTCCTCTATCCTTGGTTGCATAGTATTCGTTTCCATTAGGGTCGTGTGTCGGTGAGTCTGAGAGGAGAGTCGGCATTTGAACTCCTCAGCATTCGTTTCCCGGTTTGTTCTTAAAATCAATTATGTGTAAGTTAGGTTTGTTAGTTAGACCGAGAGGTGATCTAACTTTCTTGAGTGAACCTTAGTTGTGTCATCCTTAGATACCTGTGTCGTGAGATTATTCAATCCATTAGCTTGTTAGACCGTCAATTTGATTCTTACCTAGGTATACGTTTTCTCCATTGTCAGTCATAGTCGTTAAGTTTCGTAAGTGTTTCAGTTAGTCTCGTTAAGTGTTTTAGTTAAGTCAGTTAAGTTAATTAATTTAGTTAAAGTAATTTAGGTCAAGTAGTTTACTTTATTAAAAACCAATTAAAAATTATTATTGTTAGGAAGGTCTTCTCTAGGGTTTAGTGATCATAGGCGTTCTCACGTGTCCTTGTGTTCGATACTTGGACTTCTTAGTTCTATATTACTTACGATAGGTACACTTGCCGGTTGTGTGTGGTTTTATTAGGAAAACTCGTTTTAAATTTAAAGCTTAGTTGTGAGTCCCATAGAAAGAGCACTCATTAGGCACACATCAATGCCTCATTTTAATTCTTATAAATCTTATCACATTGAGGACAATGTGAGATTCAAGTGTGAGGAGGGGAATTACTTGGCATTGTTTTATCCAACTAATTGGTAAAAATCTCTAAACTTAAAATTTTTTTATAGCAAGCAAAACCCTTAGCTACCTATTTTTGACAAAACCAAATACCAACTTCGGGAAAAGCTCTTGTAAAATAAGTAAGTAAAATCTACAATAACTTAAATGTGAAAAGTGAAAAGAATTTTTGAATTGAGAAGAACTTTATGCAAAATATGATGTTTATAACCAATCCCTCCGTTATCCTGAGTTAAGCGCCATGCCATATACAAATACTCATATTTTTGCGGAGCATTGATTGAGTCAAATGTTTCGTGCAATTTAGAACTTGTCTTGAGTATCCTTTTCGAGACCGCACAAAGCGTTGCATTAATAGGAAGGAATATATATTTCCAACCAAAACCTATTCCAATCACCAAAACACCACACAAACCCAAAACCTTATCCTACATTCCTTCCACTTTATCCTTTTTACTAGTAAAATTCAACACTGGTCTTTTATTGGTAGGTCCTAAAGAACTAGAATGCATTCTTTCGATTTCAACTTTCTTTACTTCATACATTTTGCAAAACTTAGGTTTCCTCCCGAACTTAGGGAAAATTCTCTCTAGAAATGTGGTGAGGAAAAATTGGTGCCAAGAGGAACAAAGGCCACTGTTTTGTGGGATCTCCAAAAGCATAGTAAAAAGAAGAGCCAAAAGGTATGAATGATGTATGGGTTGCGGAAACTAGTCCCATGAAGGAAGATGTAGAGTAAGTTAAACCCAATCCCAGTATGAATATATCTAACTAATGAAGGAGGGGGCTATTAGGCTCAAAGCAAAACGGTCCATTAGAATTGGAAGCTATGTTCAAAACAATATTGAGGAAGAGCTGATCCACATCTAGGACAAACCGGTCTTGACGATGGACCTTTAAAGAATCATTATGTTTGTAAAAATAAAAATAAAAAATAATAATAAAGTGTTAGAAGAAATCGCTTTCACCAATTGAGCGATAAAGGAGGAGCAAGATTATTGAAGATACTTTGGAAGCTCCAAATGATTGTTAGAAGCATGTATATAACCTTCAACCCCCCCCCCCCTTATTTTTACCTTTTTAGACCATAAACCTTGAACCATCACAAAAAGACCTTTTTTTTTTTGGTACATGATGTCAGTAGTTCAGTATCTAGTGTCTGTAATCGTGTTAGTGTGTTTTGTTTTGATGTTTTAGTTAAGTTGTCTCACAAGTTCGCCTGTTATAATCGAACTTGCGGGACAAGCGAAGTTATTGACAACTTCGCCTAGTCTGTTAGGCGAAGTTGTCGAAGTATATTTAAACATATGTTGCGGCTTGTTTAGTAGAAGTTTTTCGAGGACGTGTAATTGTGATTTGTATATCACGTGTTAAAGGAGTTGCAATACAAAGTGTCTTTTGAGTATTGTAACGTGTATTTGTGCTTGGTTTTAACGTATATCGCATCGAACACTCGTATCGTCTTACGTAGGGATTCCGCACCTACGTAGTACGAGATACTTCCGTGTAGATCCGGCTGGGAACCTACAATTGGTATCAGAGCTTTTGCTCGTGATTGTGTGGTTCGGGATTATCACACGAGTGTAGAAATCGTTCCGTTCGAATTTTCGCGGGACGAGTTTACATTGAAATACCGAGTTTTTGTGTCCTACCCATCTCCCACTATCAAATATAACCCATTACACCTTCGCATACCTCGCAATACGTCAAATTAAAACCTGCAAAAACCTTGTGTTCTTCAGGCGAAGTTGTCGTCACTGTTCATAGGGTTTAGGCGAAGATATTAGCTTAAGCGAAGTTATCATTAACTTCGCTTGTCTCACAAGTTCGCTTGAATTAAGCAAAGTTAACATCAGGCGAAGTTAAGAAGCAAGCGAAGTTAAAGTTTAGCGAAGTTGAGTATAAGCGAAGTTAAGCTTAACGAAGTTAAGCATAACTTCGCCTACTGGGCACTGTTCAAAATAATAAAAAATTATTTTATACTTTCCTCGTGTTTTGAGTTGTGTTTCTTTCAACGATGACTTCGATAAACATCACGGAACTAGTGAAAATGGTAGTTGAAGCCGGTTCAGCAACTAAGGCTCCGAAAATGCTTAAGGGTACCGATTTCGTTGCTTGGAAAGATCGATTTGAACAGTATGTTAAATATCAAGATGCTAAGATGTGGGTGTGCATACAAGATGGATACATTCCACCAACGGCCTTGTTTGAGGGTCGTGATCAAATAAAGAAGTACAGTAAGATGGATGAGGAGGAGAGGAAAATGTATGAGGCAGAGAGTAAAGCTCATGCGGGGATCACCATGGCCCTTCCACAAGAGATTCTTCACACCTTCAGGAAATACAAAACCGCTAGAGAGCTATGGGAAGCGCTAGAAAATCGATATGAAGGGAATGTGGGGATACGTGCATCCAAAATTAGCTACTAAAAACCCAATTCTCGGTGTTCAAATATTTGAAAAATGAATCACTTGATGATATCCTCACAAGATATTATCACCTGATGACCGAACTCAGCAATTACTCCATTGTATACAAAGAAGAGGAGATAGTAGAGAAACTTCTTGATGCTATTCCACCGAAATGGGAAATGTACACGGTTTTGATGAGAGAAGATAAAGAGTTTGCCGATATTGATTTGGAAACAGCAGCCAATAAATTACGAACTTTTGAACTAAACATGGTTCGGAAAGAGACACCAACTGATCAGGTTTAGGATCCGGGAATGTATGGTGCAAAAGTTAGTTCAAGTTCAAGTTCAAGGTCAGAATCATCTGCTTACTACTCAGAGGGAGACTCAAGCTCAAACTCAACTCATGATGGTCATGTGACTCTCAACATGGATGGTGATGTATGTTTTGTAGCTGGAGGAAGTAATTCTTCAAAACCTCAAGCTACAACTGGTAGTTTTTCCTCAAATGTTCCGACCAACAACTACTCGTAGATGCCCATGAGTGTTAAATCAGCTGAACAACAGTTTGCTCTCTATGCATCCTTCATTGCATCTTACGAAAACTACATCAAAGGTAAAATAGTCGACCCTGCAACTTTAGATGAAGACTATGATCAGATCGATGTTGATGATCTAGAAGAGATGGACCTGCAATGGCAAATGGCTATCATCGTAAGAAGGGTTAAGAGATTCATGAAGAAAACAAGCAGAAAGTTCGTTGGAGAAAGACCAGGGTTTGACAAATCAAAGGTTAGATGCTACAACTGTCAACAAAATGGTCACTTTGCCAAGGAATGTACCAATGAGAGAGTCGAACATAGTCAGAACAGGCCTGCACAACAGAATGGGGGAGATAGTGAGAATAAGGCTATGGTATCTAGACACAATATTGGGTATAACTGGAACCTACAGGTTGAGGAAGTCTTCGAACAGGCAAATTTGGTGAACATCAAAACAGCAGGAAGTGAGAAAGTGACGGGAGAAAATCAAGCTTACATGGCAGAAGTGAACGATCAGCTCTCAGAGGTAAGTTCTGAAATTCATTGTATGCAATGTGAAAATCTGTCTGAACAATTGAAAACAGTAACTGATCAGTTTGTTAGTTTGGACGCTCAATTTAAAACGTTAAAAGAAGATCATCATTACACTAAAACTAGAGAAAACAGTTACTCGGTAAAAATAAAAGCTAGTGAAAAATATATCAGAAGTCTTAAAGCCAGTCTAGCTAAAAAAATACAAGTAATTGATCTTAGTTATGAAGTGTTAGAGGAAAAAACCAAACTAATTGCTGACAGGGATAAACAGATAGCTGATTACCAGGTAAAAGTGGTGGAATTAAACAGAAAAATTGAACAATTTAGAAATTCCTCAGCAATGCTTGATCACATCGTAAGTGTTCAACGTTCCCCAGTTAACAAAGGGGGAATTGGATTTTCTGAGGTTCCACCACCATATAACCATAACTATACGTATGATCCTAGTAATCAGAAATCTGTTGATGTTGAAATTAGTCAGACAGTTCCTGTCAAAGTTTCGATTAAAGAACCTGAAGTTAGTAAAAGCGAAACATGTAAGCCTGTTTCAAATGTTAAGATTTCTGTTCCTAGTTCTGTCTCATCAAATTCGGACAAGACATCCGAATCTAGTGAGATAAAAGAAGAGGTAGTGTTACTAAAACGTGGGGAGGAATATAAGCCAACTGAAAAGAACACTCCCCTAAACCCGTTTGTCCCACCATATGTTAGACAAACGAATAGTAATGCAACCTCAACATCTGAAACAACTGTTGAGACGAAAGTTGAACACATGAGCTGTTTCAGATGCAATCAAATAGGACACCTGATTGCTGATTGTCCTCTAAATCAGAGATTCAGAGGTATGAGGCCTCCGAAAACTGAGAATAAAACTAACAGTAATTACTATAATGGTAAGAATGCTAACTCTCCAAAATTCAGACATTGGACTAATCCAAGATTTCAAAGAAATCGATCTCAGTTTTTCCCAGTTAACAACCGAACCAACAATTATAATTCAGTTAATCCACTAAGGTTTGGATGGCCTCATAGTCAATTCTCAAGAAGGTATCCTTATAGAACTTACAGAAATCATTCTCAATACGGGATGCCGTTTAACAGATTTAATCGACCCAAGACCAGTAGGTCTTGGGTCCCCAGATTTTAATCCTTTTCTTTAATCGTGCAGGAACAGTGGAACAGGACTTCAAACAATCTGTGGGTTGTGGACAGTGGCTGTTCCCGGCACATGACTGGTAACAAGAATTTTTTACACGAATGGAAACCTGTTCAAGGAGGAAGAGTTAGTTTCGCTGGAGATAGCGGTGGTAGAATTACTGGTATTGGAACTGTGACAAATGGTAAAATGAAGTTAGAAAAGGTGAATTTTGTAGAAGAGTTGAAGCATAATTTGTTGAGCGTATCTCAGATTTGTGACAAAGAGTACACAGTGCACTTTACCAAAGATGAAGCAATTGTTCTGTATCCTGGTTTCAAGATACCAGAGGCATGGGTGTTGATGAAAGCTCCAAGAGAAAAGAACACATACGTCATGGATATGAGGTCAACTGAGATGGGAACAGAAGAATCATGTCTTCTGTCAAAAGCAACTGACTCGGAGTCCGAGTTATGGCATCGAAGAATGGGGCATATACATCTTCAAAAAATGAACTACATTGTCAAGAATGGGCTGGTGCTTGGTGTTCCCTTAAAGAATTTCAACTTTGAAGACCAATGCTTATCGTGCAAGAAGGGAAAGCAACACAAGAAACCTCATCTCACCAAGAAGGTTAATTCAATTGTCAGTACCCTAGACCTACTTCACATGGATCTTTTCGGTCCCGTGAATGTAAAGAGTCTAGGTGGAACGACATACTTCTTGGTAATAACCGATGATTACTCTCGATACTCGTGGGTATACTTTGTGAAGAAAAAAGATGAGACGGTTCAGTTGGTAATTAACTTGATTACTATGGTTGAGAATATTGTGGGGAGAAAGGTTAAGTACATCAGGAGTGATAATGGGACAGAGTTCAAAAACTACCAGATGGAGCTGTTCTGCTTACAGAAAGGGATAGATCACCAGTACAACGCCCCGTATACTCCGCAACAAAATGGGATGGCTAAGAGGAAGAACAAGACGCTAATTGAAGGAGCCAGAACCATGCTGGCTAATGCTAAACTTCCAGTGGTATTCTGGGCTGAAGCAGTTACCACAGCCTGTTATATCCTTAATCGTGTTTTAACTATTAAAAGGCTTAATAAAACTTGTTATGAACTTATGCATGGTCGAAAGCCAAACTTGAATGGTCTCGAACCATTCGGGTCCCCATGTACGATTTTAAAGACAAACTCTAAATTTGGTGAGAAAGCCGACGAAGGTATTTTAGTCGGATATGTTGTTGGGACACCCAACAGAAGAGTCTTTAATTTATCGAACAGCAAGGTTGAAGTGGTATGTAACACCGATATCACGAGTTACAAACCACCAATGCCCAGCACGGGACCCGCTGAAGCTTTTGACTATGATAAACTGTTCAAATCCTTTAATATGCCTTACTTGGATTTTGCAGAAGTTGATGAGAAAATTGCTTCACAGATTCTGTATGATGAGGAAGAAAATATTGTGCAACGTCCGCGATACGATGAGTGTTATCCCTCCTCGTCAAGAACCGCTGATATTCCTGCTGCCTCTACTGAGGAAGAATTCTACAATCCTTTTCACTCTCTACATCAATCACCCATTGATGAACTCTCTTCGAACTTGGAAAACAATCTGGAAGTCAGTACGGTTCCGACTACTGGAGTTCACAAAAATCATCCTTTGGAGAATGTGATAGGTGATCTGTCTGACGGTGTACAAACAAGACGAAGCTTGAATGAGGACACTTGTGTTTTCGCAAGCATTAAAGAAACGGGTATCTTAAATGAATGCTTGTACACCTGCTTCATCAGCCAGATTGAACCAAAGAATTATCAAATGGCTCTCAAGGATAGCTCGTGGGTCGAAGCCATGCAAGAAGAGTTAGCTCAGTTCGAGAAGATGGAAGTCTGGAAGTTGGTAGCAAAACCGAATAATGTACATGCTATTGGCACAAAGTGGGTCTTTAAGTGTAAGAGAGATGAGAAAGGAATAATCATAAGAAACAAGGCGAGGCTTGTAGTTAAAGGGTTTAATCAGCAGGAAGGAATCGACTACAATGAAGTGTTTGCTCATGTGGCAAGATTGGAAGCGATTCGACTATTTTGGGCATTTGCTGCACACAATGAGATGAAGGTGTTCCAATTAGACGTGAAAAGTGCTTTTCTCAATGGTAAAGTCGATGAGGTAGTATACGTTGAACAGCCTCCGGGTTTTCCTGACCCTGACTTTCCTGATCATGTGTACAAGCTGAGTAAAGCGCTATATGGACTACATCAGGCCCTCGTGCCTGGTACGCCACCTTATCTGATTACTTACTTGAGAATGGGTTTGAAAGAGGAAAGATTGACAGCACGCTGTTTGTCAAGAGAAAAGGGCGAGATTTTCTACTAGTTCAAGTCTACGTAGACGACATCATATTTGCTGCATCAAAAGTCGTCATGTGTCAGGAGTTTGAAGAAGTCATGAAAAAGAGGTTTGAAATGAGTGCAATGGGTGAGTTAACTTTCTTTTTAGGATTGCAGGTTGATCAGAAGAAAGATGGGATGTTCATCCATCAAACTAAATATGTCCAAGACGTTCTCAAACGCTTCAAGATGGAGGACAACACTCCATTTGATACTCCAGTTTGCGTCAACCACAAACTGGGTGCTAATTCAGACAGTGATGCAGATGTGGATCCCACCCAATATCGAGCAATCATAGGTTCTTTAATGTATTTAACTGCATCTAGACCTGACATTATGTTTGCAGTTTGTCTCTGTGCTCGTTTTCAGGCAAATCCAAAGGAATCTCACATGAAGGGAGTGAAGAGAATACTGCGGTATCTCAAAGGCAAGCCTAAGTTGGGATTGTGGTACACGAAAGGGGGAGACCTGGACTTGGTTGCTTACACAGACTCTGACTATGGAGGGTGCAATCAGAACAGGAAGTCGACAACCGGCGGATGTCAGTTTCTGGGAGGAAGATTGGTGTCATGGCAGTGCAAGAAGCAGACCTCAGTAGCCATTTCTACCTGTGAAGCAAAATACATGGCAGCATCAAACTGCTGCTCCCAGGTTCTTTGGATACAACAGCACTTGCGCCATTACGGTCTGAATTTTACTCAAACTCCTATTTGTATTGATAACTCTGCTGCAATCTCAGTAACTAACAATCCCGTAAAACATAGCAAAACTAAACACATTGACATTCGTCATCATTTTATACGGGATTGTGCTGAGAAGAAATTAATAGTGCTCGAAAAGGTTGATTCGTTAGATAATTTCGCTGATCTTTTTGCTAAAGCGTTTGACAGAACTCGTTTTCAAAATCTCATTGAGCTTAATGGGATGATCAATCCCGAGTAACCGTATTTTTCGTTTTTACTTAAAAAAAAAAAAAGAACGTCACTATCGCTTAGAATTATGTCGGTTGCTTCAGTTTGAAGGACATATCTTCGGATGTGTTTGGTCCTCACTTCTACCAGTAGATTATGAGGATAGCCATTAACCGGATGACTGAAAATGACCGGGGCGGTGTATGATGTGGTTTTATTCTTTCGCTGAAAAATAGTCTTTCATACTTAGTTAGAAGGACACATATTCGTATATGGTCGGTCCAGGTGATCCATTGGATCTTCAGGATAGCCGTTTACCTAAAGACTTTGACTTGATCGGGGCGATAGAATTTAAATTGTTTTTTGGGAGATGATATTATTTTCCAAGTCTACAACTTCGAAAGAAGTCTCTATACAATGTTTCTAAGAAAATTGATCCAACCTTGGAAAGTGATACACAAACTAATTCTGTGTGCTTAACTAGTGAAGTTATTAGGCCTAAAAGACTCTAGAACAGTCATTGTATGGTTTGGTAGCTTTTTATGGTGCGTAAAAGTCAAAGTGATACTAACTAAATCTTCTCGATTTAAAGGGAAGACTCATTAAGATTTGTGTATGTCTCTATATACATCTTTCCGAATGATAGGCAAAAAAGCGATTACCCAGTCATACACGAGCCCGTGAGTGTTCTGATTCCGAAGAAGATAGTGTGTCAAGTACCTGCAGTGATCTAGATTCGGGACTTGCAGTAGTCTACTGTTTGAAGCTATGTAAATCTTTATTATTTAAAAAAAATGATGATGTTAAGCCTTCTGAAGCCTATTCTGTTATACTTATCAATCAAGAGGCAAGAAAGAGAACGGGAAAAAGACTCTAAAGATCAAGATGTACTTACTGTTTAATCAGACACTACGGGTCGAGGTCAACTCGGGGTGACTCGGGGAAAGTCAAATAAGCTTTGAGAATAGATGGGAGGCATCACAATCTCTGATGTGTTGTCCGTTTAAATTTTGAGCTTAATTGAACCTAATCTGTATCACAGATGCGATGAAAACCATAATAAGTCGTATACCTGCTTACAACCTGCTTCTTTATGTCATAATACCGCTGAACATGGATCTATGTGACAGTCACTTAATTAGTATGATTCCTGTTCGGATCTTTTTTAGAACATGCTAGTTCCTGTCAAGACTGAAATTTGATCCCGTGTACTTTATTTCTAAATTTTATTTTACATATGTCGTTTTATGGTTTAATACCTGGTTACTTGATCTTTGATCGTAACATTTAACTCTTTAAAGGAAGTTTTAAAAGCTAATTGCATAATGTTCAATTTTTAAGGGACTGTTTTGTAAGTTTAATATTAAGCGAAGTTTGTGTAGGGGCGAAGTTATGGATAAGCGAAGTTAACCATAACTTCGCCTGGGCATATTCAGACCTATATAATGGTCAACTTAGTCAAATCTTTTATACTTTTCACAAAACCTAAGCGAACTTATCACATAAACCCTCGGCGAAGTTATATCTCGAATCAAAACTCGTTGTTTATCTCCGTTTTAATCCGTGTTAAAGGTGTGTAGGGTCGAGAGACTTATAATTCGTGTCAATGTCGTTAATCAGATGTCGTTTTGGTCCGGGTTGTGACCTCGTTCATGCTAACCTTTAAACACCCACTTTTCAAGCTCGTTTTAACGTGTTCGTAACCAACTTGATCGTCTAGATCTCGTTAATAACATGTTTTTTAATGTCCACAATCATCAATTTCAACAAACAGATTGTCTGGCCTAAGAACAGTCGCTGTTTCAGTTCAGGCGAAGTTAGGATTAGGCGAAGTTGTTCTCAACTTCGCCTTAGCCCAAACTTCGTCTGCTTCTTTAATTGTTTAACTAATCAGGGGCGAAGTTGTTCAAGGGGCGAAGTTATGGTTAGGTGAAGTTATCCTCAACTTCGCCTTATACCTAACTTCGCCTAGTGCTTTATATTATTTAACATTTTAATCTGTAACCAGGCGAAGTTATTGTATAGGCGAAGTTGTACTCAACTTCGCATTATATCTAACTTTGCCTGTACTCTAAAGGTTTAACCACAATTAACTTCGCTCATGGTAATAGGCGAAGTTATGATTTGCTTTGACGATTTTCTAACTTAGACCGTTTGTTATGCAGATATGGCAGCTGTAGCAGGAGCCGGTGGTGCTGGTGGTGACGAAGGTGGTGATAACCACCGTCAATTCTTTCCGGGACACAACATGTACATCACACTGGACCCGGATGCTAGCGGTGTTGATGATTATCGCGAGATCATCACTTTTCTTATTCGCTCGCGTATCTTCCATGCTATTACTACAACCCTACCCATTTCTCTGCCGAACATAGAAGACTTCTGGCAGACGGTTGAATACGATTGTAGAGTCGAGCCCCCAGACATGCGCGCCACAGTTAACAATCAAGAGGTGCAGTTCTCATCAGAACAAATAAGGGTCGCCTTCCAGTTTGGGAATGAAACGAGAGATAATCCTACAGACTTTGTTGCTCCATTCAGAGATGGTGCATTTTTAAGAATGGGCTATTTTGTTCCATTGGGTGACACTCAGAGACGTAAAGGATTCTTGTTGGATCAATGGCGTTTTCTCATGCACGTGATGATCGTATGCATGTCGTGTCGTAAGGCTGGAACGGACGGTATGGGTGCCACGATGCAATCGGCAATGACAGCACTGACTTACAACAAGCCTTACAGCTTCAGTCAGATGGTGTTTTATGAGATAGACCGTCAGCGACGTGCAGTGGCTCGTGAAAGATTCTTGATGTATCCAAGGTTTTTACAAATGATCTTGAATCATGTGGCTCCTACGCTACCTCAGCGCCGTCCAATTCGCTACGTAGAGAGCGTTAGCAAGAGGATATTCGCACAGTGCAGAGCGTCGAGTGCTCGAAGTAAACCAGATCTTCGTCCACGACATACACCGCTATTTCGTTATTTGATCAACCCGGCGTATATTGCTCCTCGGGGGGACGAGTTTCGGGATCCGGCACCGCAACAGGCTGTTGGTTCCCAACCACCACCTGTGGTACAGCAAGCATTGCCTGCTGCTCCTGTTGTGGCACCGGAGGAACAAGTAGACCTTGAAGCTGCTTTTGGTGGCCAAGGATTTTTCGATATGGAACGAGTTGATCCTGAGGCAGAGATTCAGGTCTCAGTATTAGAGGTTACTGGTGTTGATGTGTCGATGGTAGCTACGTCTGTAGCTGATTCTGAAAGAACCGATTCTGACTCCTCAGCTGATGATGTTGCTGAAGCAAGACAGATACTGGTCGCCCAAGAAAGGATTCATGGAAAAAGAAAGAAAGATACAGATGACAGTGAATCTGATTTTGAGGAGGAGTTAGATCGGTTGACTCGTCGATCTAAAAGGGTTAGAACTGGTGAAGGATCGGGAGCTGGTGAAAGCTTGAGGGTGGTTCGTTTCTCTCCACCCGCATTATCTGGTATGACTATGGTTTCTGCATCGTTGTCTGTGACAGGACCGATCACCACAGGTGCCCCCGTGTTGACAACATCATCTTCTTTTGGCATTCCACCTACCACATTTCAGCTTTCGGCTACAGAAATTGTTTCCTTGCCACCTCCTACACTTACTCCATCGGAGGTTGTTGCAAGATTCGTTGAGTCGACACTAGTTGCCACTGCAGGGTTATCTGTTACAATACCACCTGCGGTTACTTTTCAACTTGTTTCTGATGTTCCGGCTACCTTGGGAATCCCTCCTCGGTATGCTCAAGACACTTCTCATATGAGGTTTGATTTTGATGCAACTTTATCTGAATGAGAAAGGATAGCAGCTCTTGAGAGGGTCATGGCAAAACAGTCAAGAATCAACCTGATCCAGACCCACGCTATTCAGCGCCTTGTTGCAGAGAATCAGATTTAGTCGTCCCTCCTAATTGAACATGGTAAACTTTTTGATGCTTTAAAACAGTTCTTAGCATCTCAGGGGGAGACGAGCTGCAAGGGCGATGAGTTGCGGACGAAGAAGCGTAATGATAGAGACGATGATCCCAATGCATCGAAAGGTGCAGGTGGTGAGTTGCCAAGAACTGAACAAGCTCTTGGGACTTCCACATCTTAGGGGGAGTCAACGGGTGCAACTGGTGGATCAGGGGTGATGATGTGGTGGTAGTGGATGATGAGGAGGTGTTGGATGATGATATTGTAGGTGACGACGATGTGTTACCGGCTGAAGAGATTGAAAAGATAGGAGCTGACATTGTAATTGATAGTGAGATTGAAGAGGGAGAGATTGTGGAGGAAAATGTTGAGCATGAGATTCCGGAAGTTGATAAGACAAATGTGGGTCATGATATGGGAAGTGATGAGACTGAATGGGAAGAGCAGCCGAAATGGAAAGAAGAATACGCTCAATGGTTCGTAAAGACAAAGAAACCGGCGATTCCTACTATGTTCAAGAAGAGTTACAACATCAAAGGGTATGCCGAATCGAAAAAGGGGATTATATGCTGGTTATATGATGAGCAGTTGAGGCTGTTTGTGATCAAACGTTTTGAAGGAGTTCAGTATTTCAAAAGGTTGTTGAGATCATTGAATACCTTGCCGGAGTGTGAGGTGAAGGATTTAGCCAAGTTGGGGTTGATAAACAGGAGTGATGATAATATGGCTAGGATTATTGGAAAGATCGTGTGGAAAGAAAGTATAAAAGAGAAAAGGTTCGATTTGTTAAAGCTGCAGAAAGGGAAGCTCGTTGAAGACAAAGACAGAGGTATGAGAGCTGATGGCAAACCTTAGATGATAATGAAGTATAAGCCTATCCGGTGTTTGAAAGAAGTACCGATGAAACTAATGCCCAAGGATGTTCTAAAGAATCTGAAATGGTGGTATGTCGACTGTCAAACAGCTGAAGCGGTCATTGAGGATGAAGATGAGCAAGAGGTGCTGAGAGTGTATGATCCTATGCACTTGGTGAATTTGTCTCAAGCTGACTTGCAGGTGCTGAACGAGAAGAAGATATTCTATATTCCTGCATGGAAAGAAGAAGCCAAGAAATATCAGAGAGTTGTCTCTGTCTGTGTAAGACAGGGAGTTCATGCTTGAAGACAGGAGTGACTCGATTTTTGGGATTACCAGACACGTCATTGAAGTTAGAGATATGAAGCTACTGCCAAGGGGGAGTCTGTTGGTACATGATGTCAGTAGTTCAGTATCTAGTGTCTGTAATCGTGT
Source organism: Bidens hawaiensis (assembly GCF_021521415.1). NCBI lineage: Eukaryota > Viridiplantae > Streptophyta > Magnoliopsida > Asterales > Asteraceae > Bidens > Bidens hawaiensis. Next base: position 3,698,253 of record NW_027491020.1, on the reverse strand, counting down.
TAGTGTGTTTTGTTTTGATGTTTTAGTTAAGTTGTCTCACAAGTTCGCCTGTTATAAGCGAACTTGTGGGACAAGCAAAGTTATTGACAACTTCGCCTAGTCTGTTAGGCGAAGTTGTCGAAGTATATTTAAACATATGTTACGGCTTGTTTAGTAGAAGTTTTTCGAGGACGTGTAATTGTGATTTGTATATCACGTGTTAAAGGAGTTGCAATACAACGTTTCTTTTGAGTATTGTAACGTGTATTTGAGCTTGGTTTTAACGTATATCGCATCGAACACTCGTATCGTCTTACGTAGGGATTCCGCACCTACTAGTACGAGATACTTCCGTGTAGATCCGGATGGGAACCTACATTTTTTTTTAGACCATAAACCTTGAACCATCACAAAAATACCAATTTCCCATCTACTTACCCTCACAAACCAAAAACCAACTTATCATACCTTCAAATTTATGCAACCATTCACAAAGGTGGAAAAATGAACTCTCAACAAGCTTATTTATCACATGTTGAATTTTCTCTAAGAGTGTTCATATACATACAACAGTACATGTTTGATCAGATATAAAGCCGTGTGTGTGTGTGAACATTGTGAGAAGATGAAGTACTGGCTTGCATTATTTTTAATACATGGGTGTTATCTTTTAATCAAGCTATGGCGCTGCCCTGATGGTCAGCGCATGTTTCCTAAGTGATGAACCGGCCTAGGGCTCGGGTTCAAGTCCCCCAGACCCGTTTTTTTAGTTTTATTTTTTAAAATTCTTTTTTAATCAATCTTTATTATTATTACGCATATATAACATTAAATAAACGTCATTTTAATAAACCGGATTCCGTTTATGGTCATTTGTATTTATAACTCAAATTCTTTATAAACCTCCTTTCATTAATAAAATAATACAATAATAAGATCTTTCACTACTCTCGCTTAACTAACCAAACTATATTCAAAACAAAGCTTCGTCTAATTTTCCTGACTAAGATATATATACACGTTTTAATATTTGCTTTGCTGATTTAAATATCAACCATAAATTATAATAATAATAGTAGTAATAATAATAATAATAATAACAAGCAAAATAAATTAATTACATATTAATCTTACTTAAAACCTTATAGATCTCAAAACCGTCATAAGACTTATTTTTTATTGCTTTTATAACTAACTAATACTATCGTTAACAACTAGGAACTTTTGTCGAAGTAATTCGGGAAGCTCATCAGTTTCTATCTTAATTTTTTTATCATCATCTCATCTTCGTTAATCCACTCGTTAAGGTGAGTTTACATATCCCCCTTTTTCATCTTCTAAATTCTGGGGGTGACATGTATACCCTATTTAAATTACTCATTTTTATTTATTAATCTATTCATAACACAATTCAATATATGTTTATGTGTGATTATTGCATGCTCTATGATAATGCTCTATTTGCTTAATTGTTTATTTTATGTTTGGTGGTTGGTATCTCATCATCATCTATCCTCATCTAGTATGATCATACACTTACCCAAGTACTTGATTTTGTATCAATAGGAACGGGTCCACGTATATTTAGTTGTTTACATTTTTTCATGGGAATTGTGATGCTCAACATTAACATATAAGTTGTGGTTTTTAATCTATATATTTATCTCAACTAAAACTTATGTATTCTCACGAACATTCGTGTTGACAACCCCTATTTTTTTATACTTGCTACAGGTACAAGTAATTTACATTGATCAAGATTAAATATATTAATTTTTACCTTAAGATATTTATCCAAACAATAAATATAATGTAATTGTTTTGATTATTATAATTTTGTACTTGTTTTGATATTAATGAATTAAATAATTATTGTCACTTTAATTTGTGTCTTTTGAGCTACTTTCCAATCAATACGTTACGCCCAGGCATGTTCCGCCTTTGGTCGGGGTGTGACAGATTGGTATCAGATCCGAATGCTATAAGATAGGTGGTTAGATATAACGGCCTAGTAGCATGCTTAGGGTCCCTATACGTGATATGCCTTTACGTGTATGCACACTTAATTATATTATTGATTGCAGTAGCTTAAATACTATTTAATGATTTAATATTATTCTTTTACACAAAATCACAAACTTAATCCGAGGCTATACCTCACTCTCAAAATTGTTTTTCAAAACTTTAGGACGGTTTTTTTTTTTAAAAAAGGGAAATTCCTTAAGAAATCCCGCCTTTTTACTCCCCTCTCCTTGAGGATGATTCGTGGGATGGATATGTAGTAACTGTAAGGGGGACTCACTTGTTTACCGAACCCTTGACACCAGGGCTTGCGAGCCTAAGGAAGTGCAATGCACATAAATCTCAATCAACCGCGAGACTTGGTTGCCTTCCTGGAGTGTTCGGTAAGAGTGTGGAAATTATTAGGCCAAAGCATATCACACCAAACATACCCGAATCTACTACCCTCATTGTATCAAATGTGGTCATATGACGATCACACTCTTAAATCTACGATGAGATTTTTGTTTAATTTTTTTTATGAATATTTTTCAAATTATTAATTTCATCAATACTCTAAGTTAATGTTATTAAAATTTTTATTTTGTATTCTCATGAATTTTCACAAAACTCTAAATTTCACATAGTTATACAATTTTTCTCTTTCCAAAAACATAATAATTTTTTTTCATGTGTCGTCAATGTAGCATGTCTTCTTCCCGCCTTATCAACCATAACTGTCGCACCGACAACTCTGGCCGCAACAAGTCGTCCCGCATTGCTAAAGGCATCGTGAAATCTCTCCCAACGATCATCTCTCAATTGCAAACTGTGAATGCTTCTTCATCACCCACAACTCCGAACCCAATTGCTTACCCCCTCAAACAATTCAATAGTGCCAACCCGCTCGAATACTTCGGTATCGACGGTTCTACCATTCTCCTCCAATGGTTTGAAGAAATGGAGAGCATATTCCTCCATTGTGAATGTCCTGAGGACATAAAAACCACTTACGCCTCGAGCATGCTCAAGAATAATGCCCTCAATTGGTGGAACGGTGAGAAGCGCACGCTTGGCGCTGAGGTTGCCATGACCTTGCCATGGGATGACCTCAAGAAACTCATGCTCAAGAAGTTTTGCCCGAAACATGAGCTTCAGAAGTTGGAAGAGGATTTTTGGAATTTGAAACAAGAAAGTGGTAATGACACCATCTACAACGATCGTTTCCATGAACTGAGCCTTCTCATCCCTCACATGGTCACTCCCCTTGAACGTTCAATCGACAAGTACATCTCATGTTTGCCTATGCAAATCCAAGATTCCGTCCTAAGTTGTGACCCTCAAACCCTCCATGATGCCATCACCTTATCCGGTACCCTCAGCGAAAACCACATTAAGGCCGGGACCTTGAAGCGGAAAATTCCAAGAAGCCCAATGATAAGCCTGCATCCGAGCCCACCAAAGAACCCCAGCCCGAATCTTCCAAGCCCGAGTCTTCTAAGCCCGAATCCTTCCAACACAACAACAACTCTCTCCATTACCACAAAAATAAAAGAAAGTCCAGTTCCCAAAACTATGTCTTGGCCCAATCGCAAACCCAATCCACCAAGAAGCCTACAAAGGACCCCACCCATTATGTGATGCGTGTTACTTTCACCATTCGCCTAACCTCAAGTGTCAAAAATGCACCCATTGCAATCAATTTGGTCACCTCTTTACCACATGCCGTGAACGCAACCAACTCATGATGCAACCATCTACCTCACCTCTTACCCAACCCTTACCTTATTCTCAACTGTTTATTGAATCACCCTCAACTATGAGAGCTTGCTACAATTGTGGAGACCTTAACCATTACCGCTATGCATGCCCAAGACTTGCACACATGATCCAAATTCAATCCTACCCAACCCAAACCGCTCAATATCTAGCTTACCAAGCCCAAGTAAATCAACTTCTTACAATCCAAGCTCAACCCATCCAAGAAATTCAAGTCCAACCCATTCAACCAATTCAAGTCAACCAAACCCCGATCAACCAATCAACCTCAAGTGACCAAGCTACTCAAGGACAAGTGTGTTACATCAACGGTTTCCAAGTTTAAGCCTAACCCTTTATGAAGACATGCTACGCAAAAGACGTTTCTTTTATTTAGTTCTTTTCATTTAAATCTAATGTATTAACTTCATTAAAACTCTAGTTTTATGATGAATGAGAATTTTGGTTATTTGTAATGGTGTTCAATCACTCATTTATTCCTATTTTGTCGTTTAGTGCAGTATATATTATTACACAATTTATTATCATGATTTAAGTGGTCTATGAACGGTTATTTACCGGGATCATGTGCATGGTGATGTGCATAGTTATCTAATAGTACTGTATTGGTATCATAAACTACCTATGACCGATTTCCTACAAACGTGTTGGAAATTGGGACTATGAACATGTGTTATACATAGTTATCTAATAGGAGTCACATGTACAAATTTTATTTCGAAATTTTAATACATGGCTACCCAAACCCTCCAAACTCACCTCATTCTCACGGTACTCTTTTCTCATCCGATTTTATAATCTTGATTTCAGGCCTCATATGTTATTATATTTCTCTAATCATGTGATTGGTTTGATATGTGAACCTGACTATGTGAATAATTATTCGTAAATTTTGTTGTCATGCTAAGTATTTCTATTTATTAAATTTCAAAATTCCCTCTATCTAATTATTTAATTTAGTTATTATTACTTTTGACGATTAAATTAGTAATTTCGTTTTATTTTGCAAAATTTTTTCTAGCTATTTATGATAATCAAATTTCATTTATTTATTTATTTATTTATTGCTCTTGCTCAGATAGTTCAATTTATTTATCGACTTAAAAAGTTTTTCATTTACCATGTTTTTTGTTGGGACTTATATTTTAGACCGATGCATCGAATTAATTTGTGGGTGAAAAATATATTATTTTGGTCTCAACCAAGGGTGGATGGCTTGAAGACCAAGTCATGCTAGACTAGTATAACTAGATGTTTTTATTCATTTGTCTAGTATGAGTGTGTGTATTGTGTATGTGTGAGATTTAGGGTTTTGTCCCTTTGAGAGAGTCTCCGCCTCCAGGATGAGCTCTTCTGGTGGCGGATGATATTTCTTAAACGATTGTATGTATGAATGTATGTATGTATGAGTGGTTCATCTTTATGAGAATCATTCGACTAATATTATCATACTACCATTTCTATCTTGTTTGTGTTTTGATTACAATTGTTCATCCTACTTTATTGTTGATTGTTAATCAAACCAGGCTCTCTCCCAATACACCTCATCCATCCAAACATCTTTCAAGAGTGAATACGAGTGATTCGATCCAAACCCTAGATCCGAGCTCCACACCGTTGTTTAATAATGATTATTCAAGCTTCCGCACCGGGGCTCGGACCTGTCAATTGGTATCAGAGCTTGTTACTGCTATTTTGGAAAGATTGTTGCTGATTGAAGATTTAAAGAAGAATGACGTAAGCAGACCACTATTCGATTGATTTGTGACGTCAGCAGCCCTGTTTTTCATTTTTCTTCCAGATCTACAATCTACCGGTGTTTTCTCTACCTTATTTCAATTAAAGTTCTAATATTTATATCTAAATCTTGTTCTAATCACATCAGACACATCAGATCTGAGAACTTTTGAGATTTTTGGTACCGTTGACCGTTTGACCAAGCTGTTCTCTACAGAAGATATATACCAGGGGTATTTTGGTAATTTTTCTCCAATCATCAACAAGCTTATGGAATTCAAACCTCATCCAATTTGACGACTTCATCAAAAGCTTTACAAGAACAAGTGTTGACCAAGCTTAAGGATTTAATCACATTAAGTGTCAACCAACTTTTAAATATGTTTATCTGAGATTTTTACAATCTTGATGAGGATGATCAAGATTGTTTCACCCACACTTGATTTGATAACACATTTATTAAAGACAATTGCAATGAAATTGGGGGAGTAAAAATATTTGAATTTCATTGCAAATGGCATGCTTCAAATCAAGTAAAAGACTCGAGTTATGGAAAAGTTGATCAATATTAATAATCCAAGGGTTTTCAAAGATGTTTCATCGTTTGTCAGTTTTCAGATTTCCTAGTACGGATGAGAAGATAGAGTCATCTCAAGCAACAATGTTGAAAGGATGATCATTAGATTTCAACCTCCTATGAAATAGTCACTTGAACAGTCAAGAACAGGTTATGGTTGAACTTGAATACCATCTTAATTCAGGGAATGGTTTGAAGATAATTTACAGGGGAAGAAACAGATTTGAAGAATGGAAGATTATTTGATGATCACAATGAGTTTATTTCTTTTTGTGATAACCTTGTTACTTGAAGTTGATCTTTGAAGTTCAAAGCCTCGTTCATATGCCCATACAACTATATCCAAAAGTGGTATAAGAGTGATGATTCGAAATGAACAATGGGAGAAGCTTAACGTGAGGGGGAGAATTTCAATGAAAGAAAACGAGTTATGAGGTGATCATGGAAGAAATTCAATGGCATCGGTCTAAGGGGGAGATTGTTGGGACTTATATTTTAGACCGATGCATCGAATTAATTTGTGGGTGAAAAACATATTATTTTGGTCTCAACCAAGGGAGGATGGCTTGAAGACCAAGTCATGCTAGACTAGTATAAATAGATGTTTTCATTCATTTGTCTAGTATGAGTGTGTGTATTGTGTATGTGTGAGATTTAGGGTTTTATCCCTTTGAGAGAGTCTCCGCCTCCAGGATGAGCTCTCCTGGTGGCGGCTAATATTTCTTAATCGATTGTATGTATGAATGTATGTATGTATGAGTGGTTCATCTTTATGAGAATCATTCGACTAATATTATCATACTACCATTTCTATCTTGTTTGTGTTTTGATTACAATTGTTCATCCTACTTTATAGTTGATTGTTAATCAAATCAGGCTCTCTCCCAATATACCTCATCCGTCCAAACATCTTTCAAGAGTGAATACGAGTGATTCGATCCAAACCCTAGATCCGAGCTCCACACCGTTATTTAATAATGATTATTCACGCTTTCGCACCGGGGCTCGGACCTGTCAATTGGAATCAGAGCTTGTTACTGCTATTTTGGAAAAATTGTTGCGGATTGAAGATTTGAAAAAGAATGACGTAAGCAGACCACTGTTCGATTGATTTGTGACGTCAGCAGCCCTGTTTTTCATTTTTCTTCTAGATCTACAATCTACAGGTGTTTTCTCTTCCTTATTTCAATTAAAGTTCTAATCTTTATATCTAAATCTTGTTCTAATCACATCAGACACATCAGATCTGAGCATTTTGTTTTCAGATCTGATTATTTTGAAACTCTGTGTTTACAAAGAAACTGATTTTTGATTTCTCAAAATGTCTGGATATGAGGAACAAGAGGTATCTACTAACAAGATACCAAGGTTGTATGGACAGGAAAACTTTACCAAATGGAAAGTACTCTTTGAAGCATGCCATTTGCATTGAAATTCAAATATTTTTACTCCCCCAATTTCGTTGCAATTGTCTTTAATAAATGTGTCTTCAAATCAAGTGTGGGTGAAACAATCTTCATCATCCTCATCAAGATTGTAAAAATCTCAGATAAACATATTCAAAAGTTGGTTGACACTTAATGTGATTAAATCCTTAAGCTTGGTCAACACTTGTTCTTGTAAAGCTCTTGATGAAGTCGTGAAATTGGATGAGGTTTGAATTCCATAAGCTTGTTGATGATTGGAGAAAAATTACCAAAATACCCCTGGTATATATCTTCCGTAGAGAACAGCTTGGTCAACGGTACCAAAAATCTCAAAAGTTTCTTCAAAACTTTGAAATATTTCACAAACTCTGTTTCCTAGCACAAAGTGTGCTTGGGATCACTTTCCTAGCACAAAGTTTGCTTGGGAACACTTTCCTAGCACAAAGTGTACTCATAATAACTTTCCTAGCACAAAGTGTACTCGGAGTAACTTTCCTAGAACAAAGTGTACCCCGGAAAGCAAAACACTTGTGATTTTTCAATTTTAGCACTAGCACAAAGTTTACCCGGAAGCACTTTCCTAGCACAAAGTGTACCCGGAAATCAAAACACTTGTGATTTTTCAATTTTCAACTAGCACAAAGTGTGCTCGGAAGTACAAGTGTGCTCGGATTACTTAGTGCTCAGAAACAAAAGTGTGCTCGGATTACTTAGTGCTTTTTCATTTTCCACCAAACATGCTTGGGAGCAAAAGTGTGCTCGGGAGCAAGGGTGTGCTCGACACAAACTTGAGTTTTCTCTTCACAAGCATAATTGTTCAAGACAAAACAAAGTATGCTTGAAAAAGAGTCTGCTCGAATAAATGACAAAGTGTGCTCGAGACTTAAAGAAGATAGTTTTCTTGAGAAGACAAAGGATATGCTCTGGGTTTCACAAAGTATGCTCGGATTTGATGTGCTCGATATAAGATGTGCTCGAAATAACCTGTGCTCGAGCCAAACAAAGATGTGCTTGGGAAAAACACCTCCTGTGCTCGTAACAACACTTAGTCATTTTTCATACTCGGGTCCAATCTTATTTGTTCATAGTGTGCTCGAGACATCAAAACTTCATTTCTGCGTCATCAGTCACTGATTTGCCCTTGCAGAACCTGCTCGAATATTCACTTTGCATCTACTGTTTGTGCAGCACGAGCACACAAAACCCTAATTTTTTAAATCCAAAATCAAGTTTCGGCATCTGAAATAAATCATTGTAGCACCATCCAAGTCATCTCGAAATCAAAGAAACCTATCTTCATATCATAATCAACCTTTACAGATCTAGAAATAATCAAATGAACAGTGTTGCCCCAAAACGAGCCAAATAACACTGTTACATCAGATCTGGACCGTTCTGACCAAATAAGCATGAAATTGATGTTGGATCTCCAATTCATCGTTTAACGTCCATGGTGGATTCAAGAGCGAAATGAATCGGTTCAGCGGTTAGTCGGAACGATTCGATAACCTGGGGGCTCTGATACCACTTGTCAGGCCCCTCGATTTCAGCTGGATCTTACTTAATAATGTCATAACTCACACAGATTAATGTGCTGACAAGAGAGTTAATGACGGGTTGCTATATTTAGAAAAATATCCGTTTGTTAAAGGTGGAATCAATAACGAACATACGGTTGCTATGAATAATCAAAGGTAGAAAACATACGATTCACTCAAAAGATTTCCATCTATATAATTTTCATCATACAAAGTGGATAATCGATTTAGGGTTTTAGGAATCCTAGGACAGCCGTCACACGATATATTCTATCTCAATAAATGTGTCTGTCTATCCTTATTGTGCCCTCTTGGCGGCGTGCCCTAAACATTCTATTTATAGGCCTGCCAACCTAGGACAGCTGCCATTCCTTCTAGAAACCCTAAATACAATCATACATTTTCAAATTACATATTCAAAACAAACTAAGTGTAAAACAAGTCTTTCGTGTAGGCTTTTCATAAATCTTCATTTTTCGAGTACGTTGTGTACTCTGCCATCCTTCAGGACTTGGTAACATAGAAGTGTACTCGAAATCAGTTTTCGGGTAAACTTTACTTGAAGAGTATTTTACCAAGTAAAATACTCACCGGGTAGACTTCAGTCTTCTTGGCTTTGTCAAACTTTGATCGACAAATCCTTACGAGCAACCTTGTTCTTCAATGATCCATTTCAGCTCTTTCCTATAAAATAACTTATTAGCAAAGTGTACTCGGGAGTACTGTTCCTTGCTTGAGCTGAACCTTGCCCGATATTACTTAGAGATATTCCTTTAGATCATCAAGCATACTTGGACCATACTTATTAATGAATACCTTGCCCGGTCTTCCAATCACTTGGCTTCTTGGACTTGGTTAACCAAACCTTACTCGGAAGAGTAATATACTTGGCTCTGAAGAACAGACTTGCTTGATAAAGTGAACCTTGCCCGGATTTACATAAACTTGTGTACCTTGCACGGCAATGCACTAATTTGCAAACCCTGCTCGGATATCCACTAAAGAAGACTTCTTGAAGTAAACCTTGCCCGATAGACAAAATATCATACCTGGCTAAGTAAAACCTTGCTCAGATGTCTAAGGTGTGCCCAGATCCATACTTAGTGAATTCTGAGGAGGTTGAGAAGATTCCAATCTTCCATATACTTCATTCTGGTCAAATCTTTGACTCAACAATCTCCCCCTTAGGTCAATTGTTTGACTCAAAATTTTTCGAACCCGCACAAAGGCACGAACCATGTGCATCATGCGACGATCAAAATAATTATGAGTGCACGTATAATTATCGAAATCCTCGCATAGAACTCATAGTGAATACAGTTGTGTGTCATAACCCAGAACCGAGGGTGATTTTGGGTAACGATACAAATGTCGATGTGATAAGGGCATGGTGGATACGCCGTTGGTACATCTATATATAAGTATCCTTATCATGTCTTGTGTTTGTAGAATTATTTGGGTTACCTGAAAATCTGCGTTATATTTTATAAATATATAAATCTCTTGACAATTACCTTCTTTCTTTATGTTATGTTTTTTTATAATTTCGGGACGAAATTTCCAAAAAGTTGTGAACATTCGTCAATTTTCGCACCCGAAAACCAAACTCATTTAATTTTTTTATTATTATTTATTTATTTAATTTTAGTTATAGGATTGTACAAAATCAACCCTTAGCCAACTTTGATTAACTTTTGCACCCACCACCATAGATCAAGGACCAAATAGCAATTAATATTCAACTTCTATCCCTCCTTTCTCCTTTCTTCTTCATGTATCAAGCGACCCCCCCCCCCCTCTTTCTTGTTTCGCAAAACTCGGCCTAATCAACGGATTTGACTTTACCAAATCGTTCATTTATCTTATACGAGTTACACCGACAGTCTAATTATAGAAAACAATAACGAATTGACAGCTAAATCATTAACTCTTGAACCGCGACTTTCTTGATCTCAAAATGCTATATAAACAGGACTATAATGCAATTAAAAGATACCGCATACTCCTTACATTATCACGACACTACGCCCTAACATAATTACGGGTTACAAAGCCGTATAAACCAGTTTCGAATTCAAGTTTTGCCGAAGAACCCTAACTCGTCGATCACCATCAATTCTTTAATGTTTCAGGTAATCAATATATGCTTTAAGTTCGTTATTCATCATCTAACATTAACCCTAAACCAATTTAATCAAACAACAAAGAACTAATCTGATTTGAACTCTAGGGTTTGGTTTGGGAAGATGAAGTACTGGCTTGCATTATTTTTAATATATGGGTGTCATCTTTTAATCAAGCTATGGCGCTGGCCTGATGGTCAGCGCATGTTTCTTAATTGATGAACCGGCTTGGGGCGCGGGTTTGATTCCCCAGGCCCGGTTATTTTAGTTTTATTTTTTTAAAATTCATTTTTAATCAATCTTTATTATTATTACGCATATAGAACATTAGATAAACGTCATTTTAATAAACCGGATTCCGTTTATGGTCATTTGTATTTATAACTCATAATCCTTTATAAACCTCTTTTCATTAATAATATAAAACATAATAAAATAATACAATAATAAGATCTCTCACTACTCTCACTTAACGAACCAAACTATATTCAAAACAAAGCTTCGTCTAATTTTCCCGACTAAGATATATATACACATTTTAATATTTTCTTTTCTCATTTAAATAGCAACCATAAATAATAATAGTAATAATAATAATAATAATAAAAAGAAAAATAAATTAATAACATATTAATCTTACTTAAATGCCTATAGAATCTCAAAACCGTCATAAGACTTGTTTTTTTTATTGCTTTTATAACTAACTAATACTACCGTTAACAACTAAGAACTTTTTTCGACGTAACTTGGGAAGCTCATCCGTTTCTATCTTAATTTTTTTATCATCATCTCATATTCGTTAATCCACTCGTTAAGGAGAGTTTACATATCCCCCTTTTTCATCTTCTAAATTTTGGGGGTGGCATGTATACCCTCTTTAAATTACTCATTTTTATGTATTCATCTATTCATAACAAAATTCAATATATGTCTATGTGTGATTATTGCATGCTCTATGATAATGCTCTATGTGCTTTGTTGTTTATTTTATGTTTGGTGGTTGGTATCTCATTCTCATCTATCCTCATCTAGTATAATCATACACTTACCCAAGTACTTGATTTCGTATCAATAGGAATGAGTCCACATCTATTTAGTTGTTTACATTTTTTCATGGGAATTGTGAAGCTCTACATTAACATATGAATTGTGGTTTTTAATCTATATATGTATCTCAACTAAAATTTATGTATTCTCGCCAACATTTGTGTTGACAAACTCTATTTTTTTATACATGCTATAGGTACAAGTAATTTACATTGATCAAGATTGAAGATATTAGTTTTTACCTTAGGATATTTATCCAAACAATAAATATGATGTAATTGTTTTGATTATTATAATTGTGTACTTGTTTTGATATTAATGAATTAAATAATTATTGTCACTTTAATTAGTGTCTTTTGAGCTACTTTCCAATCAATACGTTACGCCCCGGCATGTTCCGCCTTTGGTCGGGGTGTGACACCAAATGAGACAAAAATACAAGAATCTGGCATCCAAAACACACCCCCATTTCTCAAGTACCATGCCCCCATGGATAATCATCATATGTACGAACTGACAAAGAATTTAATGCACCTAAACAACACATCAAGAGGGCGTGCCCAATCACCACAGGGTCATGCCCAATGGACTTGACAGCCTATAAATAGATTGCATGTCTTAGTGCAACGGGTGTGCTTTATGAGGATTTTGATGCGTTTATCACTTAAAAACACGCACTTTACACTCAAACTGAAGATCCATTGAAGAGTTTGAAGGCTTGGAGACATTCATTCATCATCATCATCATCATCGATCACCATTGAAGAAAGATTCATCACCAATTGTGTTAGATTGTTCTAGTTTAATCATGTGTTTGATATCTTCATCTTATTTGATGTTCATTAACATGCTCCTCATAAGCTAAACTACCATTTACCATATAAAATATGTGATGAATCTTAACTTTATTAGATGATTATATTGAATATGTTATTTAGTTTTTGTGAAATACATGATTATTTTGCAATTATCCGTTGATGAAATATGTTTTTCATAATCCATTAATTCAAGAGTGATGATTAATATCTTTACAACAAATATTTATAACCATTCATGATTCACTCATGTTCTTGAAGACTAGGAATGGTAAAAAGAAAATCTTGATACTTTATCCAAAACATATTTCCTTGTGTTGGACTTTGAAAAATTGAGATACATACTATGATCAATTTCTCTAGCTTTGGTAATGCTAAAACAAGATTGTTAAATACGATTGATTAGGTTTACATGCTAGTTAAAGAAATCATATGTTAAAGGAATGTGTAATTATAATCTACTTAAATCAACCAAGGGGGTTGTGTGACTAAACCATAATACCGTACAAGTTGTCAGGATTGGTGTTTGAGAAATCAAAGTCAATCCTAATCTTCATACCTCACCAAACCTACTTGCTTACTAAAATTGACATTTTTGTGGTATACATGAAGTTATGCATTCTACTTTCTTTTATGTTATAGGGTAATTCGGTTGGGAATGAGGGGTTATTCTAACTTATATTCTTAAAGTAAGTTAGTCACATATTTATAATATTAATAATTAAATAAGAGTTAAGTGGATTCTTGATTTAGACGGTAACCTTCATATATTGATTTTCTCATCTAAAATCCATCTACTTGTTCACCTAATTGCTTCACTTTAATTTAGCAAAGAACTAGTTTAAAAACAACCTTAAATGAATATTACTTCCGGTTAATTTAAAACAACGATTTATTATTAGAAATACTCTATGTCCGTGAATCGATATTTGGTTCTGACTAATACTATACTACATATACGATAGGTCACTTTCTTATTTGTGTGTGGTTTAGTCTTGGTAGATATCATTTTTATAAACTTAAAACACAATATTGTGTGAAAAACAATCAACCGTTTTATATATACAATCACATCAAATCATCCGTCTTCTCCAAAGACTAAACTGTATATGCAAACTCTCAAAAAGTGTAGAAGCAAGCTTCTCACAACTATTAGCTTAGGTCTTTTAAACGATTTTCAAAACTGTTACTTTTAATTACCAAGCCGAGTTAAATAAATTTCATAATTAAACTTGTTAAAAGAGTAAAAATGTTAAAAAAAACCTAACTCACATTCGTAGGAATCACGTTGCATTTAGCATATGCTACAAGCCCTTTAACTCCCCCGGTAGCCCGGGTGTATGAGTATGGTCTCGTGAGGGTAATGAGTGCTAAAGATACATAATTGGAGCTAATTTTTCATTCTTAGAAAAAGGTTGAAACGCCCGTGAATTAGAGTTAAAACAAGCAAAAAACTAGAAAATATCATATTTGTGGGGGACGACGAGCCCAGATCTGGAGTTCTCGACGCCGATGCTATCCCAAAGACTACAAAAGATTATATCCAATGCTAAAATTTGAGCATCTAAGACGCCAAATGGAGATGTCGACGCCAGTTTTGGGGTCGGCGGCCACGAACTCGATTTGGGCTACGGAAACTATTGTTTTGACTTGTTTTTATTTATATAAATTAGGGTTTCGCCTTCATTTAACATAGCCTTCATTCCAGCAGATCTAAGTCGGTTACCACAGCTTCTCAACAATTTCCAACCCCATCCCGAGAAATAATTCATCCATGGAGACCCGAACCAACATCAGGTATACCGATTCCATCATGGTTCTTGGCTAAAAACCCATTGGTGATCAATTTAGGCTAGGGTTTTGTGTAAAATTTGTTGCTAACGAATTATACCAAAGTTTTTGTCATTTGTTAATAGTTTATCTTTATATTATAAAACTGTTAATTTGGTAGATCACGTTCAGTTTTGTCAACAATTTGGATTAGGGTTTATTTGTCATCACAACCAAACTACTAGGTTTAGTAATTACTGCGCTGTCAATTTAACACTTGCACATAGCGAGTGGGTCATTCGCTAAAAATGATATATGCCATTCGCTGGACAATCAAGCGAATGGGTTCCATTCACTGGAAAAATGTAGCAAATGAGAATATTGTTAGCTAATGAAATGAGAAATTTACAAAATGAACCCACTATTTTGAAAATTTACCTCTCAACTCTTATCATTTGAAGTCAAATCCCAAACATTCCAACACAATCAAGGGTAAAAGTTTTTAACAAGATTGGTAAAATCCAAGATTTTAATCTTAATGCGCACAGCTCGGTGATCGTAAATAAAGAATAAATAAAAATCTTTTTTGATTTTTAAAACTTTTAGCTAAAACACAATTAGTTTTTTTGTCTTTTCAAAATTTTTATCAAAACACACCAAAAATATTTTGTATTTTCCAAATATAAAAAAATAATGAATCAAAATATGATAAGCAGTACATATTTTAATGAGAAAGATCGCAACATGGGATCATATTGACTAGCAACGTCCTAAGCTGCACTTCCATTTCGACATTATTATGTGCGTAATTTAATGATGATTGCAAATATAATTGTTCACTTTAAACTTTACATAAATTTTTCATTAGCTTTACGGTACGCTTAATGTTCAGTTAAGTACAAATCATATGTAGACCCCACCCATCTGACACAATTCTTATCTAATACAATGTATTTCACATGTATTTTCATTTTCACATTTTAACTTGGTTAGTTGTGACTCATGCAAAAACAATAAAAAGAAAATAAAGCCGAAAGTTAAAACTTTCCTTTAAGGTTGGTATTAACACACGCTGATAATGTTCCATTTTAACAAAATAAAATGATAAAATAAGTTGAAGTTATACATGAACTTAATCTTCATGTCGATACATGAGTTTCTCACGTTAATGCTTTTAGTATACACATAAAAGTTGAAAGGCTTGTACGAAACACCAAGAAAATAAAACAGAATACTTAGGCCTTAACCCTCATGTCATTATCACTACACGTAGAGAGGATCCAAGACTTAAGCAAATATAAAAAAAATAAAGTTGAATTTATTTGCAAAATAAAATAAAAAAATAATCTGAATTTCTTTGCAAAATGAAAGCATGTACAAACAACAATCTTTAAACTTTTGAATCTTATAAGCACACATTAACTATGCATCAAGATTGTACCACTAGATTTGGAAAATATTATGTTTGCATCTTATCAACACTAATATGACTTGTCAAGCCTATCATATATATCATACAATTGAACTTATGACAATTTTTAGTCTAATTTGTCCGTGTGCTAGGTATGTTAAGTCAATGTACCATCATTTCTCAAAAGTTGGATCAAATGTTTTAAATTTTTATATATTTCAATGTTTTTGGATTTTTCATATAAATGAAAAGAAAATCATTTTTTTAAATATTTTATCACATAAAAAATGAAAGAAAATAAATGAAAAATGTACAAAGAAATAAAAGTGATTAACCGAGCGATTGAATTTCCGAAAACCGCTTAAGACCATTTAAAGCAAGCAAATATATGAAATATGTTTTATCAAAGACTTTGATAAAAAGATCAACTTTTTGAAAATCAGTGTGTATCTTCTCCAAATAAATTGATATCGGAATTCAATATATTTAGTTTTTGAATGATCTACGAGGTTCTTTGATGTACAGATCACAACCGATTTATCAATATAAAGAGGAGTAGCAAGAAACTTCAAATCGAAATCCTGCAAGTGTTGCTGGATCCACAAAACCTGTGAACAACAACTCGAGACTGCCACATATTTAGCTTTAGCGGTTGAAGTAGAGAACGCCATTTGCTTCTTACACTAATAGGAAATAAGCCAGTTGCCTAAAATTATCTACTCCCCGTTGTTAACTTAAAGTTGATCTTGCAACCTCCATAGTACAAATATGTAAAAGCCTTAGGCTCAAAATTATGGTCTTTGGGGTACTATAACCCGATGTTAGGATTACCCCTCAAATTATGAAAGATACGATTAAAAACCGCAGGATGAGTCACTCAGGAACTTGACTGATACCTGTCACACAAACAAACATCAAACACTATATCAGGACGAGAAGCAGTAAGATACATTAATGAACCAATTACAACGCAATAGAGGGTCGAATCAACATTATCCTCCTAGATTCATCCCATGACAAATTGTGACCCACAAGAAGAGGGGTAGAGGACACTTTTCTGGATGTTATTTTGAATCAGTTCAAGTCATTTTCACATACTTCATTTGATGAATAAATATTCCCGTATCAGACTAATGAACCTTCAACCCTAAGAAGAAACTGCAACAACTCGGGTGTTTCTAAATTAATATTTATTAATCATAACCCGACCCGCTTTTATGTTTGGGAAAATTTTATCTAGAAAAGTATCATGCTTATCGAGACATTATTATTATTTTAATGTTATTGTTTAAATATTTATTTAATTAATAAAAGCAACTTTGAACTAAAGACAATTTTAACCCCAAACCTTACTTTAGCCTGGTTATATATCCATCTCCATAGTTAGAGGACCATTTTGAAATTTATTCCAACGTTTATATCAAACCCAATTACCCAATAACCTAAACCCGATCCATATATTAAATCGTGACCCGTTTATGTTTCTTGAGCCTAAATCATCGCGTCTATATTGGAATTTAATCGTGCTTATTATTCTACATGCCATATCGATCTCACCGACTTAATTAATTAGGAAACCATATCCTCGTTGATTCGTATTATTAATTATACTAAACCGTTTATAGACCCGTTTATGATTATATATTGAAACAATCATTCTAATTCAATTAAACAATTATTGTAACTAGGATTCTCATCCGTAAATCCCGAAGAGCTTGACTTACCGTTTTCTTACCTGATCATTTTATCTCTTGCTTAATTGCTAAGGTGAGTACCACATTCCCCTATTTTACTTGTTTTCCACGTTTTGGGGACATATCCGTAAATTATATTTCTCATATATACTTATACACAAAACTGCAACTATTGGCTTATGTGTTAACAATTTATACCTTACTTGTTTATGTGCTTATTTGCTTTATGTGAACCGCATTCGGAGAAGTCCAACATAATCTCAGAATAGTATGATCATACGCTAGTCGTTATAGCTTTGTTCTTCTCGACATCTCATTATACTTGCTCATTTGGTTAATTTGTTATTTTCATATAACTTGTTGCAATTATTTATTTTTTTATATACTATATGTACACTTAAACTGTTGTGTTGCTCACTCAACCTTGTGTTGACAAAACTACTTTATTTTCAACGCATATGCAGGTTATCGTTTGATGTGAAGTAACTGAAGTACAAGATCACTTTAGGATTTATGCTAGATGAAAAAAAATCAACGACAAATATTATTTATGAATATTGATTGTTTGATGCACTTTTGTTGGTTTGGATATTGTATGAATATTTGTTTCATTTGACATTTAATTATTAGATATTGAAACTTATAATATTGCATAATAGTACCTTGAGAGCTATAGGCAATCAGTTCACGCCCCGACATTTCCGCCGTAGGTTGGGGTGTGACAGATTGGTATCAGAGCCGAAGGTTTCTGACAGGTCGTTAGAAATTGCTATAGACACATATTTAGGAGCCCTATATGTGCCTATATGTTTACCTTTATGTTTTCAAATTAAATTGTTTACAACTTTCGTAGATAATTATTTATTTATTGTTTATTGTATTGATTCACACACACACACACACACAAACTCCGATGTTATGCCTCAACATTCAAAGAAAACTTTTCAAAATTAGATTGCTCTTATTTTCGGGAAATTCCTTAAGAATTCTCACTTGTTGTTTTTGCTCGTACACCTTAGGGCTAGGTTATGTGGCATGTCCCTATGATAAATGAAAGGGGGAGAGAAACTGTGAATTGGGCCTTGGAAAAATGGTTCCAAGAATCAAAGGTAAGACGTTATTCCTTACCTGGGGGATAACCTGACCACTGTATTCGACCCTATGGACCCGATCGAGACCCAAAAATGCCACATGACCGACTCCCTAGGTTGTCAACCGTGACCACATTAGTGGTTGCATTCATTATAATATTTTTAAACCTAATTCACAGTGGTTCGTGGGTAAACCCGGCTTTTCCGATTATTGTGTTTTGTAGTTTAAATGGTTAGTTGGGTGAAAAATCCATGGAACCCATGGGCACTCCTACTATCCATTTATCAATTTGTTTTATGTTTTTATTGGAGTTCATCATACGTGGTGGTTCACGGAATGCTCTAACTACTCATATTTTCTCTCGTTTGTACGTTATTTAGTTTAGCCGGTTAAAACGCCATGTGACGCTCATTGGGCCGACAAACTTTATTGTATTGATAATTCGTTAATTAGTTGGGATAATCAAAATGCCATGTAACGCTTATGGGGCTGTCCAACTCAGTTGTTTTTATTCGTTAGTTTCGTTAGGCCATTCAAATTGCCATGGAAAGCTCATGGGAGACCATCATCCACAAATATATTTTGTTAGTTTATTGTAGAGTTAACTTAATCAGATAAAATATAAAATTTAAACTGACTTATCTTCTTGTGTAGTCATCACACATTAATCATATTGACTACATCATCTAATAACTATTTATGCTATGTACCCCTATCTCATAATCTTTTACTTATGTTCCTCACGATGTGACGCAAATCCCCAAGGTTGTATTAGTTTCCTCAACTAATCCTCAAAATTATAAGTTATCTAAGACAATTAATCTTCAAATATTTAATTAGTTTCCTCAACTTATCCTTCATCTTATAATCTTTATTTTTGGTCCTCATATAATGCCTCACCAAATAACCACTGTCATCCTCGACATCAATAGTCTAGTTCTCATGACCACCGTGTGTATAGCCAAGGAATTAACTCCTGCAACCTCAAAATTATAAACTCAAATTCAAAACATTAATACAACCAATTCAAACTTGTTCATTAACTTCCTTTATGGAAATTTTAATTCATTTACCCCTACTCACCCTCGCAAAAAACAACTAAAACAACAACAAGCGCAAGTCTAATATAAAAAAATGCTATTAATCTAACCAATCCTCAACCTCGACAAAATCAAAGTATCCCAAGCAAGAAACTCTCCATCAATATTCACTCGTTATACCCCACTATTAACCTTCATCATTCGAGTCAATCCTCATGTTGTTTTTGCACCCAATGTAATCGCTTCGATCATCCTCGCATATACTTGTCCTACACCGCTTAATGCAAAAATTGTCCCGCAACAGCCTACTCCTTGTGTTCAACCTGATGCCTCTACTGCCTGTACTTGCTACCATTTAAGAGACCCTAATCCTCTTCGCGATATGTGCCCTCATATTATCCAAACTAATTAAGTTCAAACTATAGTTACACCATACTAAATTACCCATCAAGTCCAAACCTATCAGTCCCACGTCCTTCAAGCTCCTTTCGTTAAGCAAGATCATTCATACTTAACCCAAACCTATTAGATTCCGCACCCGCAAGCCCAAGCTTGCCAAACCTGCTTTAATCAAACTACCCTCTTGCAGACGCTCACGCTTAAGTTATGCCGAATCAATCTATCACGCCTGCTCAAACTCGCATCGATAAAATCATTCAAGATGCTGCAGTCCCAAGGTTTCAAGTCATGCGCAACTTAAGATATAAGCTACTAGAAGACTTTGTCGCTCGTCATAATTTATCTTACTTGAGTTTGAATTTTCCGCTTTGAATCTACATTTTAATAAATTTAGAATTTACGTTTTTATTAATTATTGAAGTACTAATAAGATTTTCTGTTATTATGCCCCTCGAGTAAAGTTTAAAATTATCGAATGGTTGTTTTATAAAATTCCTCATTTTTTTAATCAAACTATAAACTTCTGTCTATTTCAAGACGTCTAACTTAAAACTCCTTTCCCTAAAAGATTTCTGTTCTAAAAAATATTATTATATTTTCAAGCGTTTTGTAAATCCACACGATGAGACGAATCATATGGACCATTCGACGATGAAAATAATTATAGTCCGAAACATAATTATCGAAGTCCTCACATGGAAATCATGATGCGTAAGATTGTGGTTATAATATAGAGTTGAAGGTAATTGGGATAACGATACAAATGTAAAGATCATAAGAACATGGTGGATACGCCGCTGATACATCCTAACATCCTATATATAAGTGCCCTTATCGGATTTGCATTTGAAGCGTTATTTTAACTATTCAAAGTTTCGTGTTATGATATATATATATATATATATATATATATACACTTAAAATTTTATTTTAAAATTTTCTTTTCCTCAAAGTTTAATGGTTTTATTATAATATCCTTTAATTTCGAAACGAAATTCCCTAAAGTGTAACATCCTACTTTCGGTTATATTAATAAAATAAAGTTCGTTTATTTTATAGTGGGACGTTATCGGTTTAGTTGAATGGAATACGAGATGGACTTGTGTTGGGTAAATGGATATGGGTTATGGACTTGGGTTATGAAGGAATGAAGGAAAGACCATGGGCTTAAGCCCATGATCAAAAATATATATACCCTTAATCCTCCATTTAATTCATTTATACATATCCCTTACACCATCCAAAACACACACTTAAGATTCTCTCTCTAGTTCTCTCTCTCTCTAAACCGATATCAAGAAGGAAACCGAGAACCGACCCGAGGTAATGATAGTATTTTATTGTTTGAGCTTAAATCCGTTAGATATAATCATGAAACGACGAGCCGACACCGTTAAACCGTTTAAGTCATGAGATCCGGGTGGAATCGGGTATAAACCGAACCTAATATGAGCTTATGGGTCACCCTAGCTCAGATTTGGATCGAACGGGACGAAAAACAATGAAAAACGGCGTAAAACGGTGAAGATACGTTTTTCCGGTGAGTTTTCCGGCAATGGCGGCGCCGGAAAAACGTGTACGAGGTTGTCAGGGAATGTTCTGACAAATCTGACCTAACCCTAGTTCGCTAAGGAATAACTAGCGAATTAGAGGTAATTCGCCAGCTGATTCGCTAAGGAAAGATTAACGAACTAGTTGTAGTTCGTATCCAATTCGTTAAGGGAAAAGGGTAACGAATTACCCTTGATTCGTTATGACCAGTTCATTAAAGGAGATAACGAATTAAAAGGTCCAATTCGCTACTTGGACTGGTTCGCTACATGGACTGATTCGTTAAGAGTCCAGTTCGTTAAAAGTCCAATTCGTGTAAGTAACCAGTTCGTTAAAGGTTCTAATTCGTTACAAGAACCAGTTCGTCATGGCAAGCCAGTTCGTTAAGGATAAGTAACGAATTAGAAGTTTAACAGAATGACAGAATGGTCCCTGGACTTAGAAAAGAATGATTTAATTACAAATAAGCCCTTGAACTTTTAAGTAGCATATTATTCAATGATTCAAAATGCTAATGGAAAATGTGTTAAGGCAGCTTAACCCCAGCCAGGGGCTCTGCCCCTTGGACC
This sequence comes from Bidens hawaiensis, assembly GCF_021521415.1. Lineage (NCBI taxonomy): Eukaryota > Viridiplantae > Streptophyta > Magnoliopsida > Asterales > Asteraceae > Bidens > Bidens hawaiensis. The sequence continues at coordinate 3,675,704 of NW_027491020.1, read as the reverse complement.
CCGCTAGGGGTTGCCGCCCCTAGAACCCCGCTGCCAGGGGCGCTGCCCCCGGACCCCCGTTCGTTAAGGGTAATAATTAAACTAGAAAGGCGACATGTGTAGTGATAGTTTACTGAAACGTATAATTATTATACAGTTAGTCGTGCACAGCTCAAGAAGGGAATAACCGTAAACGGTGAACACAACCGCATTGAGGTGAGTTTCTAGCCCCACTTCCTTGTTATGCTTTTGGGGTTGTGTGCATACTCGATGTGATAGTTAATACACTTACCTTAAGTGGTAAGTGTATGCCTTGTATGATGTATGTATGATGATTGCTTGACGGTGTGTGAACGATCTTCGTAAATTTCATGTACCGTTAGGTGGTAGCTAAAGACGTGATTGCTATGTATGATGTAAGATAAGATGCATGTATGAATATTTATGATGTATGCATAATGTACGTATGATAAGTTAATGGTACGTGAACGCTCTTCGGAGATTGCACGTATTGTCAGGAAAAATATTTAAGGACGGGTATAGTGTGAAGCTATGGAAGAAAGGGTACCGGACCCTAATAATATCCGAGGATGAAAGGTACCGGACCCTAATAATATCCGAGGATGAAGGGTGACCGGACCCTAAAAATATCCAAGGATGAAGGGTGACCGGACCCTAATAATATCCGAGGATGGAGGGTACCGGACCCTAAAAATATCCGAGGTATGTAGCGTGAAATGTCCTTTATAATGTATGGTTAGATATGAATGTGTATGGATGAATGCTGATCTTGATATGTTGTAATGCGTACCTTCGGGCACGTATATGTGTATGAAAAGTAAGTTATGTGATTAACTAGAACTCACTCAGCATAGCTGACTTTTAGTATGCACGCAGGCAAATAGGTTGAGGCAGCTCGCGTGACTAAAGACACATGGCATGGAAATCGAAGATACTGGCATCTCGAAGAAATGTTGTGATGTTTTAAAGACTATGTTTTGTTTTAATTGACTACGAATGTTTTATAAGACATGATTTGATGGTTATGTAAAATGTTATGGTTGAAGTTTTATTATTCCGCGAAAGTTTTGTTAACTCTGATATTTAGAACTGCGTTTATGAGTAAATCAAACGTTAAAGTAGGGCTACCGGTAACGGGGCCTTACATAAAGTAGGGGAGATTGTAACAACTCGGGTTTTCTAAATTAATATTTATTAATCATAACCCGACCCGCTTTTATGTTTCGAAAAATTTTATCTAGAAAAATATCACGCTTATCGAGACATTATTATTATTATTTTAATGTAATTGTTTATATATTTATTTAATTAATAAATGCAACTTTGAACTAAAGACAATTTTAACCCCAAACCTTAGTTTAACCTCGTTATATATCCATCTCCATAGTTGGATGACCATTTTGCAATTTCTTCCAAAGTTTATATCAAACCCAATTACCCAATAACCTAAACCCGATCCATCACTTAAATCATGACCCGTTTATGTTTCTTGAGCCTAAATCATCGCGTATATATTAGAATTTAATCGTCCTTATTATTCTACATGCCATATTGATCTCACCGACTTAATTAATTAGGAAACCAGATCCTCGTTGATTCGTATTATTGATTATACTAAACCGTTTATAGACCCGTTTATGATTATACATTGAAACAATCATTCTAATTCAATTAAACAAACGCGCAGTATCCTTATACCATCGCTATCTAAATCCCTACATTAATTGGAATATGGAGGGCTGCTCGTGATTGTTCTTGTTCAACCCGTCTTCGACCGTCTTTGTACTAATTAACCCCAATTCATCTTCGTGTTAGGTAGTTAATTATATGGTTCTGATCGCCTTGATCCTCTATACATTAGCCCTAACATTAATTGGACAATCGTTAAGCAGATTGGCCGGTTGATGAATCAAGGTTCTTATTCTAGTCTTGTCTTTCTGGAATCCGGTTATCTTTTATTGTTTACAAACCATATGCAGCGAACCTGTTAACGCAGCTGGTTAATTGGTGTTGGTTAAGACTGTTGTGGCTGGGGGCGCGTGATATGGTCCGAAATATACCTAATATTATATAACTATTTCTACATTTTTAAGTAATTTTGAGCCACGTTATTATTGAATATTATTCTTATTTGGTTCATATGGGGATTGTAAAAGTATGATGAGACAACGAACAAAAATAAGAAACTTTTACTAAATATAAGAACGAGTAGATATTAGAAAAGAGTTCATATACATATATATAATCCACATATTAGTGTTGCTATCATTTTTATTATTATTATTATTATTATTATTATTATTATTATTATCACTAATATTGTATTTACTATCTATTCTTGTTCATAACGTGAATTTTTATATAAAATAGTATTAAGATGATATAATGATGGTTTAGAAATAATTAATTAATCTTGGTGTAACTTTATGAATTCGTATCACTAACAACATGTGTTGTTTTGGCAGGGAACACAAATATGCATATATCATGAGTAGGCCATCCAATATATGAGAGCTTAAAATTAAGAAAGCCTCCATTTGAAAGACATGGAAATAAGCATACAAATATTGTTAGTTCTACGTGAATTGGTTGTGGGCCTACATTACATAACCAAACATAATTGGGCTTTGGAGGTCGGTAAATGGGAAGGAAATAAATTGAAGCTAATTGGAAACCGAAAGAGAGCTAGGCAGCCGTGGACAAATACCCTACGCACGGCAAAGGGGGGGGGGGGGAAACAGAAGGCCTGATCATCGCAAGAAGAAGAAGAAAATAGAGAAGGAAACAACTTGGTTCGAGCAGAGAGCGTTTGGGTTTAACACCTACTCAACCAAACATCATTATTATTGGTTTGAATTTGTTATTATCTTTATGAATTCATTATTTGAACCAAATTATTTTCTTATGTTCTTGAGTATGGTTGTTGGGTAAACCCTTAGAATGCCTAGGTTATGATGAACTTTTGTTGATTTTGGATTTTGTTTTTGTTATGGTTTATGAGTAAGTAACAGGTTTCTTGATTTTTCGTTTGATGCATATGTGTGCGTAAGTTTGTTTGATGAATTTTATTGTTTAACAGTTTCCTTGGTGATTGTCTGTCATGTCATAGGATTTTGTTAGGTCATCTACTGTGTGTTTTTGACTAGTTTATGGTTGATTTGCAATAATACCATAGGAACAATATTAATAAATCAAGTAGATTTAAGTGTGATGCTAATCTAAATAGCTGTAAGGTGATAGATTATATGATAAGTCTTGGTTGTTTAAATTGCTAGATTTAGTTCTTCGTAAGGAGTCCGTCTAGGTTTGATTTATCAGCTTTGTTTATCTAGTCGAGTGAATTCTTTAAACTACCTTTGATTTTCGCGTTGTAAGGTAAGATTTCTTATAGAGGTACTTGTCATAAAATAAATTAGCGATCGTAAGTGAGTCTAATTAAAACTGGTAATTTTAATAGCTTATTAGGATTCCATAGGTGTCTTCTTGAGAAGGGTCAAGGGTCCTATTCGGTTTCCCATTAAGTGAATAGTATAAGATCCCGGTTCCATAACTTAGCATTTTTCAACCATTTGATAATTGTTGCATTAGGGATTCTAGCCTAGGTGGTTGTTCGTCATCATCTTATTTAAGTTTCGGTTTAAGTCGTCTTAAGTTTTACTAATTAGTTTAAATATAGTTATTAGTAAAATCCCCCTTATTAATAATAAATAAATAGTCGTGTCAATAGTTAAGTCTAAGTTAGCTAGTTAACGTAATTTAAAGAGTCTCATGGGTTCGATATCCGGACTTACTTAGCTGTACTAGAGTCGACCGGATCACTTGCCGGTTAGTAGTTTTAGTTAAGTTAAGAGTCTAGAATTATTACTTAGTGTCTAGATTAGCTTATTTTTAGTTAATAATAATTAGACTACTTTTAGCACATCAATTTTTTGGCGCCGTTGCCGAGGACTCTTGGCGATTGCGTTATTAGCGTTACTTGGACTTATTTGCTACATACGTGCTATTTGTTTTTATTTTCGTTTGAGTCGTAGGAGTCTAAGTAGTTTTTCTTTTTATTTTTGTTTTTTTATAGTTTGTTTTGAGTCGTAGGAGTTAGGTTAATATAGTTTAGTTTAATCTCTTTTAATTAGTTTAGTTTTCTTTAATATATATATAGGTTTTATTATACTACTATTTGGTGCTCGTGATCCTTCTCTGTTTAAGTTTATCTTTGCAGTGATCTTCATGGATTGTTACTACAGGGCCAGAGTTGAAGGAAATCTTCATAAAGATCAAAGAGGTTTAACTATATGTGAGTCAGAAATACAGGCAATTATGGACCACCTAGATAAAAATAGCTATCCGCCTAAATTCTACGTGGTGTATGATAGGATGGGGAATATTATCAGTTGTAAAGACTCATCTGGCGCAATGATGGATCACATACCACATCCAGAAGAGATATTATACGATGTTTTACGTGTCACCACTACAACAAAAAGGGCTTTTTAGTGCACACAAAAGCGTCCTAAAATGTTATTTTATAGGACCTTTCATTTAATAGGATCAACGAGAAAAGCGTTTCATGTAAAGGGGTCGTAATAAGTCTCGAAACTCAAAAAGCGTCCTGATATCCCAAATAAGATTATGAAACCAATTTTATGGTCGCATAAAATATCCATTAACAATCCAAAAAGCGTCCCAATAAAGACATATTAGGACACTTTTACAATGTTTTAACATGTGCTTACCTATCTTTAATCTTTTGATACAGATACAAGCGTCTTTAAAAATTAATTTATAAAACCCTTATGATGTAACATTATAGGTACTTTAGTACCAAGAAAAAGTCCTGATATCCCAAATAATATTATGAAACTAATTTATGATGGCATAATATATTCATTAACAACCATAAAACGTCCCAATAAAAACATATTAGGACACTTTTACAATGTTTTGGCATGTGCTTACCTAATTGTAAACTTTTGACACACATACAAGTGTCCTTAAAAATTAATTTATAAGACCCTTATGATGGAACATTATAGTATCAAGAAAAGGGTCCTAATATCCCAATCAAGATTATGAAACTAAATTTTATGATCGCATAATATGTCTATGAACAACTTAAAAACTTCCTAAAAAACATATTATGACACTTTTACAACGTTCTAACATTTAATATGACAAAAATTCGAAGTCCTAACAAATCATATTATACAACTCTTTTTTAAACGTCCATACACACAATTTTACGATACGTTTATAGACATCTAAATATTGAAAGAAATAAAACTTCATTATATAAATAAGTTTGTTCATAACGAAAACACTAAGCATAAATAAGTTATAACATTATCCAACATAAACTCTTGTACCATTCAACAAAAAAATTAAAAAGAATAAAAGAAACAAGCACCATAAAATGCCGAGTCATCATGCGTCCTCAATCCACACGAACTACCTACAAATAAACTATCCGTATAAGCATTAAATTTCATGTTATTAAAATTATTCGTATCACAAGTTTAACAAATACATACCGTGATGAATGGACAAGGCCATGCGATGGATGCACCAATACAATCTTGAATTGTGAGAAATAACCCATATAGTCTCACCAACTTTTCATCTATTTTTATTCGTACTTGGACATTTACCTCACACCATTTTGGTCCAATCTCTGTACCACCAACTAGCTCATTTTGGTCCAGGCTCTTCACCCATCCTCTTGCTACATACTTAGTAGGGTTTAAAATGCTTTTGAGGAAAACTTCATCTCCGACCTAGATTTTAGTTTTCAAAAAACAGATATATATTAAACTCGAGTCATTATAGTGAAAATATCATTTTACAAAAAAGAAGGTTTTACACTAGCAGGCTAACATTTTTTAGAAAAAAATAATCTAAAAAAACATCAATAGACATTGTTGTTTTCTAGTGTAGCCCAATGTAACCGTTATTTAATCATCAATTTTTGGATGAGTCTACAAGCTAGAGATTTACCTCTATTTTGCAACTTCTACACATCCTAAGTCTAATAAAGTATCCAAATTACATACTAATTCTCTTTTTGACCATGTACTTTGTGCAAAATATAGTGACGTACCTATTGTTTATAACATGTTTTTGATGAAGTACAAAAGATAACTTACAAAATGTGAAACACTAAAGATTTATATAGAAAAATACCCGTAAACGTGGAGTTCCACTGGTTACAATGGGGAAAGATGACGATGTAACAGGTGGAACACTAGAATCATCCTTCGACCCTTTCATCTCGGATACCTGGGCTTCTAACTGGACCACGGTACTAGTAAGTTCTTCACATTAGACTTCAGTTGGATGTTTTCTCTACGGCATGCTGAAGGACTTGGTATTACACCCCAAACATCAGAACCATGAACACCTAGACCATACATGACTGCATCACCATTTCGAACTTTACCCATTACCTTAGAAAAAACATCATCTGATCCAGGATTATCGGTCGAACCCTCGGGAAGATTAGATCTTAGTTGTTGCATTTGTGTATGTATTAGATATAATAACAAAAATAAGATATGTATTTTTAACACCATCAAGAACGCATAGAAAAGATATGTATATGAATATATAAGCATATTACTTACAATTGCATTTGCAGCTTCCTCATTTTTTGTAGTTCCATGTTGTGAGAAGCATGCACGAAACATTTCCAATCGACTTGGATCTTGTCCCATAGATGTCTGTTTGAATAAAAATAAAATGAGTATTAAAAACAGATATCGACATGCTACATTAACAATTGCACCATCTTATACAATCACCTTTAGCTCTTTACGGACTCGAGCAACACTTTTTTTACCTGTTACTTGCACCATCTTCTTCTTTGCCCGATTCGCCTTGATTTTTTCACTTACCATCTTCAGTAGGAAAGTGAAATATTAGAATGGAAAATAAACTATGAAGTGTAAGGCTATTTCATACCTTAGACTTTTCTTTATTCCAATACTTCACTAGTCTCCTCCGTTGTTTTTTTCCCCTTGTTTTGGCCTAGAACTTATATGTTCCTGAAATGACAAAGACGGATCATGGTATAGTTCTTTAACTCTTGCCCTCCACTTCTTCACCTTCTGCCCAAAAGATTTCAATATCCAACCTTCGCATCTTCTGGAATATCAAACTTTGTATACAAATGGAACAAGTCACATGAGAAAACAAATACTTTAGTCATTAACATATAGATTTTAAATTATGTACCTTTAAGAGTTTAAGCAACACTTGTTTTTAACGTCCTTAACCTTATTCCATGGTTTATAAATCGGACAATACTTTCCACTCCATGAAAGGGTTCCCATGAAATACAAAGATAGAACAAGATCAAACCTTGTTACCGCACAATGGCGATATCATCTAGTAGTTCTGATTAAATTCCTGTTGGACGAGATACCAACCCGTATTAACTCATGTTATAAACGAATTGCATCCTATATGTGTTTTCATTTGTGTGATGTTGTCGAAGTCCATAAACAACATCTTTGGAGTTGCTTAAATATAAAAGATAGCAGAGGCATTTATCTATGGCATCCTAGTGCTTAACGGGCAAGTAGTGTCACATAATAATTACATAGTAATCATTGTTCAACACCTAGGTATATATAAACTTATAAACTAGTCGAGCCGAGTTTCTACTCCTTGTGTAAGGTTAAAAGGGCTTGAACTTGAGCTTGACTTATTTAGAACTATACTTCTAAAGCTCAAGCCCGTATGTAGCTTGTCTAGCTCGAGCTTGGGTCATTTTTTATTTATTAATAATTTAGTATGTCTAGTATATATATAACTTTGGTTATTTACATTTTAATTTATAACTAGTTTACAATGCCCGTGCGTTGCGCTGGGTTCTGAAAAGGGTAACGCACTGGGTTCTGAAAAGAGTATTGTAGTGTGTTATGTGAATTGCATTGTAATTCAATGCATAGGTGGCAGTTAATTGTAAGTCATAATAATGGTAGTTATAATGTCTTTTTAACATTTGGCCATCTACAAAATGTGGTGGTTGTGTTCAGTCAATTAAGGATCTGCCTAGTCTACGAATTAACATCATTTACAAAGCATCGCTGCTGTATTTAGCTTATTTACCCACTTCAACAGCTTACAAATGTCATGTATGTGTGGTGGGTCTTCGATGCGATCATTGCCTAGCTAGATATTGGGTAATGACCTCTACTTAATTACCAAAAGAGTTTTTGCCTTCTTCGGGTGGTAGTCATTTATCTTTTTGATTTAGACTCATCATCTGCAGAACTTATTAGAGTAATATATTTGGTCTTAGAATCTTTTATTAGTAGATATAACGAACATATTTTTGGAAGGAAAATATAGTATTACCTGGTGTATCAGAGTTATGGTTTGTCTTTTGAGCTTTTTTTAATTGGATTGGGTGTTGGTGGTGTAATTGCTAAGGTTGTTATATTGTTGTCTGTGTCATAACCTGCTGGCCGTCCATGATGTTTGTAGCCTTGTCGACGATGATTGACCTTTCCGCTTTCATTGCTAGGTCAAACAGCTTTAGTTGGCAAATACCATTTGTTCTCATTAATAAGCTGCAAGCAACAAAACTAAAAAGGCAAAAACCTATAATAAATGTTATTGTAAGTGAGTTTTATTACACTTTTGTTTGGATGAAAGATATTAAACAAAATATGTTGTAACATCATTAAACTGCAGAGAAAATGAATTCCCTTTAATTTGTTGAAAAACAAAATAAAAAGCCAGTTTCCAAACGCACCCAAATTAAATAATACATAAACAAAACAAATTCAACATAGTCAAAACAATTACCTGATAAACGAATTTTACCCCTAACATTGTTCACAAAATGTTCACAAACGCTGAGAGCTTTTTGCAGCATATCCACTTATTTCGCTTGCAACCGTTTCCAACACTCGCCATCTTCTTTGCATATCCCGTCTGTAATAAAAAAAGCACAGTGTAGTTAAGTTGCACCCTTAAGCAGAAGATCACAAAAACCTTTTCGCTTGATTAAACACGGAAAAATTAAAAAGTAACACATTATTAGTGAAGAAGAGAAAAATGTACCTGGTTAATAACAAATCCTTTCAACGTGCCAAAAAAAATCACGTTTTCTGTTGTCCAATCTCTCAAGCTCGCTCTACTTCTTTGTCATATATTTCTCAAATATCAAAGTGGATCCCAAATGTAATACATAAAAACTAAATACAAAAAATAACAAAACATCTATAATTATTGAAATTTAATTGCTAGAAAAACATAAACATGTTACCTTAATGTGTTCATATTCTCTAACTGCACAGTTAAGATGCAGCCGCTTCAAGCCTTTCAACCCTAGAATTCAAATTTGCCAGAAGAGTCTGCACAGTGAACAAAGCATTTGACCGATCTACATACACATTATTCATAGCTAATAATATCACTCTAAGGTAAGGTAGGGATGAGATCGGTACCGTACCGGTATCGATATACCGACCCCGAAAATCGTGAATTCTTGGTACCGGTACCAAAATATTCGGTTCGGTACCTGCACGGTACCGGGATAGTACCGGTACCGAAGGGGAAATTCGGGAAATACCGGTACCATACCGATCCCGAAACTCAAAACTTTGATACCGATTCAGTACCGACGGTACCAAATCGGTACTGGTACCGGTACCGAATTTGTTCATCTCTACTCTAAGGTATTCATGTAGCTTATTTTACAGTCATATCAACAATCAAAATTAATTGTTTGCATATACTTGATAACTCATCAATATTCTTGATCAAATTCATGTATGTAGTCCCAAGCCTTAAACCATACACTATACATTCATTATTCAGATAAAAAGGCTTTAGATTGTTCAAATAATTCAATGGTGATTTCTTCTAGTAGGCATTCATGATTAACAAATTTATACAAATTTAGAGTAAAAAAAATTATTTACATAACAAACAAAGAAACCACAGATGTTGTCAAGGTATACAGATGCACATGGATCAGAAAACAAACTTTTAAAAAGACTCCACTTTCTTTATGATATGCAAGTTACATTCTAGTTTAACGGCCAAAAAAACTAAAAAAATGGAACATTGCATGTGCAAGGAAGGATAGGCAAAATAGTTAAAATGGTAGCTTATTTCTCTTATGTATAATGTTGGTTTATTATTCCATCATACCAATAAATGGAATTGCAATTTAGAGTTTAAAAATCTGAGAATCATCTGGTATATTATATTTACACCCTGTTGATACTTTTAATATATAACAGTTACTAATTATATCATTTATAGCAAGAAATTAACACAATAATTTAAAAATATCATTGACTAAGTACATCATAGCTCAGATAGTCTACAAACATGCATTTAGTCCAAGTTTATAGCAAGAAATTAACACAATCTCTTCAAAACATCCTATAAGCATTTCATTGAACACCTTATAAGCGCAGTTAAAACAATCAAATTAACCAACTATAAAAAACAAAGGAACAATTCTGTGGTCCGTTCTTTTTTGCCGGTAGCACATAATAAAAGACAAACAATCACAAATACCAATGGCACATTATACTTATCGACAATAGACTGAACTCAAATTATCATTTAGAATTTTAATTAATACAAAAGAAATTCATACCTTCAACTAAAGCATGAAAGGAAAACACAGAAACCGGAATCAACAGTTGAATCCTATAAAGCGAAGAACACAATAGTGAGCTATGCAAAACTCGAAACAAAATTACCAATTGATGAATAAAATGGTCTATCAAAAACCTTAAATATCAATTCCAAATAAAAAATAACGTGATTGGGGGATTAGGGTTAGAACTCGAAACAGAAGAGGAAACAAGAATAGAAAGATGAGAAGGGCAACATAACATAACATACCTGAAGCTGATATTGAGAGCGTTTCACGGTGATGAAAAGAAGAAAAGCCACACGTCTAACGGAGCAAGAACGTACACGTTGTCCTTACTCATCACCAATACATGCATAGAAGCTTTACCCATTGTACAAAGACAGGAGTACAATACAGCTAGCATAAGGTACAAAGAGCAATGCATAAGAAAGTTCTGAATTAATATTAACTAGAATTTGAACCTACGCGTTGCGAGGGGCGGTCGATTAGAATTTTATATAGGATTTGTGACAAAGCAAAGAAACCCGTGAACATTCAAAAGTGCTAACACGAGTTAAGACATAAATGTAACGAAAAAATTTATAATCAAATTTTAAAATTAATAGACATGTGGTCTAGAGTATCCGAGATATAAAAATTAACATATGTAAAATAATCGACATGTGTTCAAACGGGTTTTACGAAGGCGAATAGACGTAAATTGATCCGTTTTAGGTTACGTTTGTTACTGTACCGAAACTAAAACCAAAAACATCGATCGGTAATATTGGGTGTTATGATGACGAGTAGACATGAATTGGTCGGGCGGTACGGAGGCGAGTAGACGTGGACCGGGCCGATTTCGTTTAAGTTTGTTATTGTACCGAAACTAAAACAAAAAACACTGGTCGGTACCGGACGTTATGACGACGAGTAGACGTGAATTAGGTTGGTCCCGGTTACCAGAAATAAATGTAAAATAATCACTATATAAATATCAAAATTAATGGATGGTTCTTTTAAGTTGATTATAGTCTTTATTTTTATATTTAAAATTGAATAAAATTAACGGTGCATGAAGACAAACTAATGGTGTACAGAATTCAAGCAGGAATTAAGGTAGATGGGTACTACATCATCAACATGTTGTACAATCTATAATGCCAACAAACCTTTCAAATTGTTATATATATAATATATAGTATAATTATAACTTATATATGCATAATGCAATATATATTATTTTTTATATAATTTGTTGGTATATAAGAAGAATAACGTTACTATATAAATATAGTAAGTAAATATTATATGAGAATAACATTTATAAAACTTATTAAAAGACTAATATATTTCTCTATTCTCTATACAATTTCAATTTCCTTCTACTTTGAGTGACATTAATATTTCCCCTTCCTTCTAAAATTCCCACCTGACAATTCATATTCCCGCTAATACCCTGAACCTAAATTCATCTATGTTTTTAAAAATAAAAAAATCGTTGATCTAACATGCTATTAAATAAAAAAAATAGTTAAAATACAACATTAAAGTTTTTATTGGTTCTACGACTAGGTTTTTTACACATAACTTATGAATCAAGATGAAGGCAAAACTAATAGGGGAGGTACTGATGACAAATACTATAAGTGCTTCAAAAACAAATCGCAATATATATTACAATCTTCAAACAAATTGTTGATTTGCCCAAATGTTTCTTCCAATCGCAATCTTGGAGGGTTGTCTCTGTTTCTTTATATTGCTGTACTTAATTAATCTAGTGGGTTTTGATGAAAATCATTTTACGTTGATCGATTCTTTGGAATTCTTATGATTTTTGCATTTGGCTAGTTATTTTATAAATGCAGTTGGCTAATGGTTTAAATTTCTTAATATAAAGTATATGTTAAACAAAGAGACGGTAAACAATCGTTCGAACATAAATAGGTCAGAACTAAGGACCTGGTTATTTCCAATAGTTCCGGTTCCCATGTCAATATAATACCATTTAATGGGTCCAATTTGGCTCGTGTCTCGCGAGTGTGATCTATTTGCTCCTTACATGAACATGGCAAGACCCGAACCTATAAGACCTGATTATTTACAAGGGTTGGTTTAGGTGTCCTGAGAACACATAAAACGAGTCCATATAGGTAAATATTACTGAAAAAAGTTTGGATATAACTTCAAATGTTGCATTCAAAGAGGTTTTAGATATTTATTATTTATAAAATGTTATTTTTCATTATTTATATAATATTGTATATATTATTAAATTAAACCTTTATGTTGTATTTTTTAACCCCTTATATTACACAGATTCTAACCTATATCACAATCACTACAAATCTAAACTAAGTCTTTAATACTAAATAATAATAGTATATTAGTATACACACACTTCATTACTAGTAAAAAGTCTAAACTAAGTCTTGAATAGACCAGCCCGAACTTCACACTATTAAACAAGCCATAACCTAAAAATATGCATATTAAATAAATTAATATGAACTTCACCCATCGAGCTCAGCTAGAACCGAGCTTAAATACTAGGGTGCCAACGAACCGAGCCCGAGCTCGACTAGACTTGAACTTGGCTCGTTTAATTTACACATAGCTCGAGCTCAGCTCGTTTACTATCTTGAATTAGTTTTTATATATTATAAATAAGTTTATTTTTTCAACATAGCTATATATATATGAAACGAACTTACTTTTAAGTTCGAGCCCATGCTTGAGGTCGTTTAGGCTTGGCTCAATCGAGTTTTTTCACGAGCTAATCCTAGATAGCTCGTGAACGGCTCAACTCGTTTGCACCTCTACCTTTTTTATTATATATAAACTATAAAATACTTAACATTACCTAGTATTCAAATGTTAATTTATGATATTATAAAAAGAATGTAAAGAAATTTACATGAAATATACAAATAATAAACATCTTCTTGAAGCTCCAAATATCCAACTATCCCCTTCTCATTCTGAAAATCCCGCTCAAAACAAAATGTCAGTTTTACCATCACACTTGCTGTGATACAGATTCCACTTGCTCACTCAAATCATCGTTGTCCCTAAGTAGAAGGTATGTACAAAATCATTTGTATTTTAAGATTTGGTTTGTGGTTAGATAGGGCTTTCACTGTTAATTTCAACATAGGGTTTCGATTTTAGGGCTTAATCATAAACATCTCATATTTAGGGCTTAATTTGGGTTATCTTCATGTTTTAATTGGTACATATCGTAACTTTCGATTTCTAGGGTAGTTGACTCTGATTTGTGTATGTATGTTAAAAATTGATTCATAGGGCTTTTTTTATGGTTTATGTATTTTGCTATTTCCAGATTTGAGTTCTAATTAATATTAAAGTGTGTAATTTGTATGACACACACACTGTAACAAATTAAAGCACTAGAAATTTTATTTGCTTATTTTACTTAGGGATTGCAATGGGTGAGGTTTAGGTAATCTCAAACCCATACCCGATTGTAAAACCTTGTCTCAAATACAGCCCAAACCCATAAAATATTGGTTATTTCAATATTATAGGTTTGCGGATCATGAGTTTCGTAGAAAAATCACAAAGATACTAGTGGAGCACTATGTTGAACCTTGGGCCACAATTAGAATGGTCCCAAAGAATGTGATTGCTCGTATATTTGCTCGCTTTGGGGTAATATATCAGTTAACTCTTTTTATATTTTCTTGCTTGTTTTTGTTTTGCATATTTAACTTTTACTTTCTATTTTGTATAGATTCTTTATTGTTGGGATCCAGAAAATGAACAACTCGTATATAAAGAATTTTGTTATGTAATTAATGGTCGGTGACATTATGTGTGAGTGGAGAGCACAATCTAAAGAAAAAGCCAAGGACGTTGGACATTTTATTAGGGAAAAAGAATAAAGATTCGCCATAATATGTAATTTTCCTCCTGATTTGGTGGCTCGTGCCATATGGAAGACATTGTGTTTGGTAAGGGAGTTCATACATTATTGTTTATTTTTATAGTTTTTTTACATATATTTTTTTCTCTTTACAGGATTGGAACACAGAAAAATGGTTAAAAAAATCCGTAAGCGGGAGAGACAACCACACTAAAGAGGGTATTGGTGGAGGTATATGCTTGCATATGAGCGGATCCATAAGGGTTGATGAGCGTTGTACCCAATTGGTAAACTAGTTTTAATTGTTAATTAAATTTAAAATATTAGGACAAAAATCATTACTTTTTATGCTTTAATATTACATCTTATTAGGAAAAATTACAAGCCACTAGTAGAAGGTAACAAGTAACTAGTCGAAAAGTTAAGTGGTTTGAAGTATTGTTAGATACCCACCTTAAGAAGGAAAGCAATAAAAATATTGGGCGGGAGAGCTCAACATTAATAGCCTTGTGGGATTTGAGTTTTGTACCCAAGAATCAAAACAAGCATTTGTAAGTTATCTTTATCATTTATCATTTTTATAAAATTAGGTTTAGCGTATCAACTAGGGGTGAGCAAATCAAAAGGACCGACTTGGATTTCTTTTGCTTGATTTGGCCTGAAATCCGACTAAGAGTATAAATACAGACTGCAAAAAAAACTATAAATTTGGGTACACATGGTTTAAACGTGTTCGGTTATGAAAAAGGGGGTTGGTTCGGTTTAAAACCGAAATCTGAATGAAAATTAAATATTGATTTTATGGGTGTAAATTAACAAGAAGTTAATTTGGTTTAACTTTTGATATTCGGGTTCGGACTTCGGTTAAAAATGGTTGGTTTATCGGGTTATTTCAGGTTCGGGTTCCTCATGTTCAGCCCTGCTATCAACTTCTAGTACAACTCTGATCACTTTGTTTTGATAAAATGTAGCTCAAATACAAGAGTGAAATGATCAAATTACACGGACCGGATTTCAACGAGCATTCAGATGATCTTGTTGTGTGGGCGAGAGTGGCAAGATGGTACAAGACATGACAAACATATATTGACAACTTACTTGAGAACTTGATGTCGGGCTTTTTTATGAAGTTTGGTGTACTTGATTAGAAGTATTTGTAGTTTAGATTTATATTTTGTTTCATAGATTAACCGTCTATATTGTAAAGTTATGGATTTAATGCATTTTGGTGTAGCTGAAGTTTGTATTTTGAAGTTTATATTGTAAATTTCTAGATTTAGTGCATTTTGGTTAATGGTGTTATTCTTTATGGATTAATTTGATTGTTAAAATTGAGTGGTTTAAATAGATTTGGGAGGTTAAATTCTGGATTTTGCGCCATAATTGCAAATTATAAATGCTCATTAGACGCGGTTTAAGAGCGCGACTAATAATATTTCTAGAATGGTGAGTTGCTCATTTGATGCGGTTTAAAAGGGTGGCTAAAAATGATTTTCTGGAATTTATTGAGGAGCATTTGATGCGGTTTTTCAAGAATTTGACGCGGTTTCCAAAACCGCGTCTAATAATAAGAATAGCTTTTGAGGACCTATTTTTTGACGCTGTTGAAAACCGCGTCTAAAGCTCCTTTTCACCGCATTTAAAGCTATTTTTTCTACTAGTGTTATCAGTGAGTGAGTAATTGATGAATGGTAATTAAGTTAATCGTGTGCCACTAAATGACATTTTATTTGTAGTGATATAAAAGCGATGTTTAATGAATTAAATATAAAGTATCGTATTAAAGTATATTATAATAATACCACAATGATTAAGCGTCTTATAAAGTTTAAAGTTATAAAACTCAAGTGTCAAGTGTCACAATAAGTTATGCTACAATGAAATTTTAGCTAATAAGCGTACCATAAAACTGATGTTTTATAACTCATATATCAAGTTTCCTATTATGGTGTATTACAATAACACCAAAATGGTTAAACGTCATGTAAAGGTTAAAATTATAAAACCCAAGTGTCAAGTGTTATATTAAGTTATGTTATTATAAACCTTAGCGAATAAGCGTCCTATAAAACATATGTTCTATGACTACAATATCTAGTGTCCTATTATGGTGTATTATAATAAGAATAATAAAACTCTAGCGAATAAGCGTCCTATAAACCAGATGTTTTATGGCCAAAATATCAAATGTCCTATTACGGTGTATTATAATAACACCACAATGATTATGCATCTTATAAAGGTTAAAGTTATATGACCATAATGTAAAATGTACTATTAAGTTATGTTCTTATATGACTTCGACTATATGGGGTCCTATGACACCGAACATTTATGACTTAACTACAAAGTGTCCTATTAAGTTATGTTATAATAAGACCTTCAGTGATAAAGTGTCCTATTACATTACCATATAATGGGACACCAACAACTGCATGTCTTATATATTACTTTATTAGGATTTACATTTTAAGTGTCTTATTAAGTTATATGATAATACGACCCCAAATCCTAAATAACTTTTTAGGACACCGGTTCTGTAGCATATGTTGTTAAAGGACCCCAAATGTTCATTTGTCCTATTAAATAGATTTTAGGACCCTATTTTACAAGCGTCCCACACAAAAGGTCCTAAAAATCCCTTTTTGTTGTAGTGCACCCATAGCATTAATCCGAAAGCACAACTTTCAGATATAATGGATGATTTTCGGCGAGACTTAAAGTATCAAATACAATTTTATGAGCCAACGATCAAGTTTGAGTATGTTGGGTTGCAGGATAAAACAGAGGATCGTATTCCCTCTTGGGAAGACGAGTTTAGGGATGAATTTGGTGAAGATTTGGTGGGTTCAGCCGATGTGGATGAGAGTGATTTTAACCCCGAAAGAGATCTGGAGGAGCTTGAAGTTTTGTTATTCTGGGAGCCAGTTAAGAAACAAAATATCAAAGAGGAATCACAAGGGATATCTGAAGAATTGAAGAGTAAAGAATTGCATCTCGTTGTGAAAGAACATCCACGTCTACACGGTAAAGCGGATATGTTTTTAGAAATAGTTGTTCGTGGATCGCCACGTAAATCAATAGCCCCAAGAAGGAAGATATCTCGGATCAGGAATCAAAGTGTGTCGAATTGGTCGTATTTTCAGAATTTTAATAATAGGTGGATCGAGCCGAATGTGTATTTTTGGGCCTACATTAGTTTGGAAATTAGTTTCTTCCCAACTGATTTTAAGAGGAGAGTGTTGAGGAGCACCGATGGGAAGAGGATCAAGGAGAAGCCTCGTGATTGAGGTTTCAGGACTAAGTCTGGCTGAAGACTTTTTGTAAACTTAGCGCTTCCTGGGAGGCAACATGGTACTATGTTTTTCTTCTATTTTTATTTCTATTTTGTTTTTACTTCTTTGCTCTGTCGGGTGTTTCTTCTCTTACTTGAAGGTTGTTCCAAGGTTGCTTATGAGATAGTTGATGGGATATGGTTTTAAAAAAGTGTGGGGATGCCACTTGTTTCAGGATTGCTGTTTTTGTTCGTGAGAGATGACGTTATTTGAAGATAGTTTGTTGATCGCCTTGGAATTGGAGGGCGTAGAACATGACTCACGAGGCATATCGTCTATTTTCCAAGGGAGTCTGTTCCAATTCATTAATCTATTTTTATATTTTGCATAATTTTATTTGTAATTTCCTTTTTCTCACATTGAGTACAATGTGAAATTTAAGTGTGGGGATGGGAAATTAAGCTTTTCGGCAAAAAAAAAATTTTGGAAAAAAAGGTTGAAAAAAAAAGAGCATAAAAATTGTAAAAACGTCCCAAAATTTTAAATTTAATTTTAGCAAAAAAATGGAAAATGATAGTAAATTGGAAATCGGTTTTTTTCAAACTACTATTAATATGAGATAATATAAAAGAAAACGCACTTAACTTGGGATGTGTCGGTAGGCTCAGCCTTGAAAATGAAAGGGCAATTTGATAAAATGGTTAAAACGGAAATCTTTTGTGGGTAAAGTGTTTTGTCCGTGGAAGATAGGTAATGAAAGGTCGGGCCATACTCAAGCCTCAATTATTGGTATGAAAAGTGGAAATATTAAAAAACAAAAAAAAAAATCTGAATACGTTATCATATGATGCTTGGGTAGGTTTAACGTTGGAGTATACCGTGTAGCCTGTGATATAAATCTTAAACTGCTAGTTTAGTGTTTTATACATCATTGGCGTATGGTTTTATAACCTTTAATCTTGTATTGATGAGATGCCCCAGGTCCGGAGACCATGGGTCTGTATGCAATCTATTCATCTGGGTATTCACAATTCCTAGTGGGGTTGTGGATATTTTAAATAAAGCTAAAAAAGAGCAAACCCTTATAAGTCTTTAAACATGATCACAAAAGTACAAAAGTACAAATACACTACAGACTTGATCATCCACGCTGTTAGCCATGTGGGGTCCCATTGCTCGCGTCTGATTAACATTAAGAAACGGACCACAAGGGACACGCTACATGTAAGCCCTACAGATGAAATTTTTCATACTCACCTATGGTGATGGTTCGGTGTATTGCTTGATAACGGGGGTATGTCATGTTGTGGGGAACACTAGCTATTAATTAATTGTACCTTAATCGTATCTAATGGCTTCTTGGTAGACTTTGATGCTTAAGCTTAGGTGGATAAACAATACCCTTGATCGTCTTAACTATTAATAAAAAAAATAGAGCAATAAAAGTTTTAAATCTGCTAATTTTGAGGTTTAAGTCAAGTTGGGGTGGTCTGGTCCGGTAAAAGCTGAAAATAAGCGGGTCTCAATTGTGTAAACCACTGAATAATATTATTGTCGGATCTTATTTGTCCCAGTAAAGATTAAGGCATGGGTTTAAGTGGAGAACAATATCGGCAATCGCAGTTTTTGCGTTTATCTGACCTTTAAGATAATCTATATGTTTTTAAGATCAGTTTTTCCGATTATGATTCCATTGCAAATAGCTTTTTCAGGGACGAAAAATGTTTAAGTGAGGGGATATTTGATATGGTCCAAAATATACCTATTATTATATAACTATTTCTACATTTTTAAGTAATTTTGAGCCACGTTATTATTGAATATTATTCTTATTTGGTTCATATGAGGATTGTAAAGGTATGATGAGACAACGAACAAAAATATGAAACTTTTACTAAATATAAGAATGAGTAGATATTAGAAAAGAGTTCATATACATATATATATAATACACATATTAGTGTTGCTATCATTTTTTTATTATTATTATTATCACTAATATTGTATTTACTATCTATTCTTGTTCATAACGTGAATTTTTATAGAAAATAGATTAATATGATATAATGATAATTTAGAAATAATTAATTAATCTTGGTGTAAATTTATGAATTCGTATCACTATCAACATTTGTTGTTTTGGCACGGAACACAAATATGCATATATCATGAGTGGGCCATTCAATATATGAGAGCTCAAAATTAAGAAAGCCTCCATTTGAAAGACATGTAAATAAGCATAAAAATATTGTTAGTTCTACGTGAATTGGTTGTGGGCCTACATTACGTAACCAAATATAATTGGGCTTTGGAGGTCGGTGAATGGGAAGGAAATAAATTGAAGCTAATTGGAAACCGAAAGAGGGCTAGGTAGCCGTGGACAAATACCCTACGCACGGCAAAGGGGGGAAAACAGAAGGCCTGGTCATCGCAAGAAGAAGAAGAAAATAGAGAAGGAAACATCTTGGTTCGAGCAGAGAGCGTTTGGGTTTAACACCTACTCAACCAAACATCATTATTATTGGTTTAAATTTGTTATTATCTTTATGAATTCATTATTTGAACCAAGTTATTTTCCTATGTTCTTGAGTATGGTTGTTGGCTAAACCCTTAGACCGCCTAGGTTATGATGAACTTTTGTTGATTTTGGATTTTGGTTTGGATTTTGTTTTTTTTATGGTTTATGACTAAGTAACAGGTTTCTTGATTTTTCGTTCGATACATATGTGTGCTTAAGTTTGTTTGGTGAATTTTATTGTTTCACAGTTTCCTTGGTGATTGTCTGTCATATAATAGGATTCTGTTAGGTCATCTACAGTGTGTTTTTAACTAGTTTATGGTTGATTTGCAATAATACCATAGGAACAATATTAATAAATCAAGTAGATTTAAGTGTGCTGCTAATCTAAATAGCTGTAAGGTGATAAATTATATGATAAGTCTTGGTTGTTTAAATTGCTAGATTTAGTTCTTCGTAAGGAGTCCGTCTAGGTTTGATTTATCAGCTTTGTTTATCTAGTCGAGTGAATTCTTTAAACTACTTTTGATTTTCGCGTTGTAAGGTAGGATTTCTTATAGAGGTACTTGTCATAATATAAATTAGCGATCATAAGTGAGTCTAATTAAAACTGGTAATTTTAATAGCTTATTAGGATTCCATAGGTGTCTTCTTGAGAAGGATCAAGGGTCCTGTTCGGTTTCCCATTAAGTGAATAGTTTAAGATCCCGGTTCCATAACTTAGCATTTTCCAACCATTTGATAATTGATGCATTAGGGATTCTAGCCTAGGTGGTTGTTCGTCATCATCTTATTTAAGTTTCGGTTTAAGTCGTCTTAAGTTTTACAAATTAGTTTAAATATAGTTATTAGTAAAATCCCCCTTATTAATAATAAATAAATAGTCGTGTCAATAGTTAAGTCTAAGTTAGCTAGTTAACGTAATTTAAAGAGTCTCGTTGGTTCGATATCCGGACTTACTTAGCTGTACTAGAGTCGACCGGATCACTTGCCGGTTAGTAGTTTTAGTTAAGTTAAAGAGTCTAGAATTATTACTTAGTGTCTAGATTAGCTTATTTTTAGTTAATAATAATTAGACTACTTTTTGCACATCAGCGTGGGTTCGAGCCACCCTCAACCCGTGTATTTGTTTTTATTAATATAACCATTTAATTAATCTTGTTAACCTATTTAATGATTTTAATTAATATTATAAATACTATAAAACTAATAATTAATTATAGTTTTATAAAACCAACACGTTAATCAAACGTCTTTTCTGAATCCTTGTTAAAAACCATAGATAAATGTCAGTATTTGTATATATATATATATATGTGAATATATGTATGAATATGTATTACGTATAAAATTGATTTTAATAAGGTCTTAATCTAAAATTTATATATTAATATACTCTTGTTAATTAATGTATTAAAAACTACTTTAGGAATTTTATAAAAGATCATATTTTATATAAATATTATTATTTATTATTTATCCTTTATTATTTACGATAATTACTTATATAGAAATATTTACTAAATAGTGAAAATATATATATATATAAACACATTAAAGATATTTTAGCTTAAAATAATTATTTTATGGTGATCTCTTTATATAATCTATCCAAAATGCTATAAATATTTATCTAAGTATTTTATTGATTAAAATATACTATTTAATAAATTTAATAATTTAATAATAAACTAAAGTAATATTTAACTTTCGTAATAACATAATCGATCATAATTTCCCGAGTCTCTATCTAGTTATAGCTTCGTTATACCATCCATATTCATTTACTCAATTATTGTAATTAGGATTCTCGTCGGTACCGGAGAGCTTGACTTACCGCTTTCTTACCTGATCATTTTATCTCTTGCTTAATTGCTAAGGTGAGTGCCACATTCCCCTATTTTACTTGTTTTCCACGTTTTGGGGACATATCCGTAAATTATATTTCTCGTATATACTTATACACAAAACTGCAACTATTGTCTTATGTATTAACAATTATACCTTACTTGTTTATGTGCTTATTTGCTTTACGTGAACCGCATTCGGAGAAGTCCAACATAACCTCATAATAGTATGATCATACGCTAGTCGTTATAGCTTTGTGCTTCTCGACATCTCATTATACTTGCTCATTTGGTTAATTTGTTATTCTCATATAACTTGTTGCAATTACTTATTTTTTTTTATATACTATATATACAGTTAAACTGGTGTGATGCTCACTCAACCTTGTGTTGAAAAAACTACTTTATTTTCAACGCATATGCAGGTTATCGTTTGATGCGAAGTAACTGAAGTACAAGATCACTTAAGGATTTATGCTAGAAGGAAAAAAATTAACGATAAATATTATTTATGAATATTGATTGTTGATGCACTTTTGTTGGTTTGGATATTGTATGAATATTTGTTTCATTTGAAATTTATTTAATAGATATTGAAACTTATAATGTTGCATAATAGTACCTTGAGAGCTGTGGGCAACCAGTTCACGCCCCGGCATTTCCACCATAGGTTGTGGTGTGACGAAAACTCATCTCTCCCATCGAGCTCATCTCAAATTTTGTTTGCATCGTCCTCTCGAATTATTTACATAAATAATCGTTGTCGAGCCAAAAATGACATAATCAACATAAATCTGAACTAGGAGAAGATCATCCTTGATGACATTATAGAAGAGAGTAAAATACACATTCCCTCGTGAAACTCTATTATCCAGCGGATGGTTATCCAACATACTATACCATGCTCTCGGGGATTGATGAAGAGCATATAGAGCATTGTTTAAATTGTAAGCACGCTCGGGATAATCAGCCTCAAAACCAGGAGGCTGCTTCGCGTAGATCGAAAGAATCAAAAAAGACGATCATAATCGAACATCAAGTCCAGTCCCTTGCCAGCATCAGGTTTGGTGTACCTTTAGCAATCAACATGGTACCACTCTTTAACACAACAGGGGGGAGATTAAAAATTGTTTTTTAGGTGAAGTATACCAAAGAAAGTAACCTTCCATTGTTTTCTACTCAAACTTTACCGCATCTCTTTTTAGCATTGTGCAAGGACCCCTGAATGGCTCAAGAAATTGAAGATTCGGATTTTGTGGCACACAGGGAAAACTATATTCTGCAACATCGTTCTGTTGTGGCACATAGGGAGAACTATATTCATGATGAATTCCTTAATGAATACAGAAGAACTCCATGATACTATTCTTGATTTTCATGCCATTATCACTTCGAGTTCGTCTCACTTTCAGTTTGTAAAGTGATATGATCTTAGTGATTAGTTGCTGAATGAGAACAGTAGTCTGATACTTCGTTCTCATGAATAAAACCCATGAATATCTTGAGTAGTTGTCTGTTACTACCAAACTATACAAATATCCCCCCAATACTCACACGGTTAACTGGACCAAATAAATCCATGTGAAGACGTTCCAGTGGAGTGTTGATTGAGTTGATTTGCTTCAATGGATGAGATTACTTATTTTGTTTACCCTTATCGTAGGAGACACCGTGATCGGTCATATGAAAATGCTTGAGTGACACACCATCAACCAAATCATTCGACATTAAATAATTCATCTTTCTTAGATGAACGTGACCCATCCTTTTGTGCCATATGATCGACTCTTTTTCTGTAGCTTTTGATATGAAACAGGTAGTTGTTGAAGATGATTATGTGGATGCCATATCAAGAACATAAATATCATTCGATCGAGGTGATCTCATGACAACCATGTCCTTAAGAATAACAAAGTTGGGGCTCAAGATCACACATTCAACATATGTGAATAAGGTTGTAAACTTCTTGTCACAGATCCGCGAGACACTCAACAGGTTATGATCAACCTTATCATAGAAGTTAACTTTATCAAACATTATCTTCCCTCGAATTGTAAGGTTTCGTTTTGAATGTTATATGAATGTTTATGTTATTTCTAAGATAGTAGTTTAATCTTTATAGTTTCATTGCTATGGTGTTCATGTATTGATTGATAAATTGTATTAGTTTGTTGATTTCGTGTTATGAACCGTCAGTTCTTGGTGCTATAGGCGATTGAGATTAATCGGGTGGGATTCGGAGTTGGATTAATTAATTGATCATTGGGATGTCACCACTGACTGAACCATGATTTGGTTCTATTCCTTAACAGAGTCTCCTAACGATTTCTATACCTCTTCTGTCACACCCCAACCTAAGGCGGAAATGTCGGGGCGTGAGCTGATTGCTCACAGCTCTCAAGGTACTATCATGCAATATTAAAATGATAATATCTATTATTCCAATTCAAATAATCCAACAATTTCAAATAATCAAAGTATAAAAATTCATAATTAAACAAGTAAAACAAAAATCTAAAATTTAATTCTTGTATCTTCTTCTCTAGCATACACCCTAAGTTTCTTCAAACAAATCTTGATAATTATATCATACGGTAACCTGCATATGCGTCAAAAATAAAATAATTTTGTTAACACTAGGTTGAGTGAGTAAAACACCAGATAAGTGAATATATAATAAGTATAGAAAGAGTGCGAACTATATAAAGTGAGATAAACAGTTTAACCAAATGAGCGAGTAAATATGTTGTCGATAAGCACGATGCCAGATGCACTCGATGATGGCTAAATAAGTTGTCGGTGAGCACGATGCCAGATAAGATGGATGATGGCTACTACGACGATACAACCAAATAAGCAAGTAAATAATTTTTTGGTAAGCTCGATGCCAGATGAATTGGACCATGGCTATTACAACAGTCTAACCAAATTAGCAAGTAAATATATAACACATTAGGCATAAATTGGTATCCACACATGATTAACAGTTGCAATTGAGTATTAAATAATAATAATAATAATAATAATAATAATAATAATAATAAAATTAGAAACACATATGTCTCCAAAATAGTAAAAATGAGTTAAAAGGGGGAGTGAGATACTCACCTTATCAGACAAGCAAAAGGGAAATAAAATAAGAATGGAGACAGTAGATCAAGCTTTGACGATAAAGCCTAATAAATAATAAATGCGGAAACAAACATAAGGAATTGACGTATTGCAAGAAAGTTGAGAGTTTTATTTAATGT
The DNA here is from genome assembly GCF_021521415.1 of Bidens hawaiensis. Classification (NCBI taxonomy): domain Eukaryota; kingdom Viridiplantae; phylum Streptophyta; class Magnoliopsida; order Asterales; family Asteraceae; genus Bidens; species Bidens hawaiensis. The sequence goes on along the minus strand of NW_027491020.1, from coordinate 3,650,330 downwards.
TTATTTTATAAAGATTATATAAATAATAAAATAAATCCTTTTTTTAAAAAATATTATTTTTATTTAAGGTTGTATAATATTAAATATGTGTTTGTAAAAAAACACATTTGTATTATTAATAATAAAGATTTCTTAATATTGTAAATAAATGATTAATAGATACTAAATAATTTATATAAAATACATCTTTCATAAAATACTTAATAATATATATTTTAATTATGTTAGTTTACAAGTTTATTTTATGTATTTTAACTTAAAGCCTTATTAGAACCATAAAATCCTTTACAATTTTTAACAACTATAACATGTTCATATATATATATATATATGGTTTTTAACAAAGATTCGGAAAACGGCTAGTTTAAATGTCGGTTTTTAATAAAGTATGAATTTATTATAAGTTTTATATTAATTAGTCGATTAAATAATTAATTATAATAGTTAAACAAATTACCAAAAAAAAATAAAAGAGTGAAACGGGGGGTTCGAACCCGCGACCTCCAGTACCCAACACAACACAACCAACCAACTGCTCTGGTTGATCAGTTGGTAACATCTCAGAAGCAAAAATACATAACTAAACAGACCAGCAACCATAACAGACTATGAACCCCCGGATTATCAATCGGCCAATACGTTGATTGTTTGGCTGATTAATGTTGGGGTTAAGATTGCAGACAACGAGACAAACTCAACTATATAAATCAATTACCTTAACAATAATAATGTGATTAATGTTGGGGTTAAGATTGCGACGGGCTGGGCTCCTGGTATTAAATCTATCTGGAATTCTATCTCACGTTCCGGTAGCAACCCCGGAAGATCCTCAGGGAATACTTCTGGGTAATCGCACACAATAGGAACATCTTTAATTTCTTTCGTCTCGGCCGTAGCGTTGACAACATACGCCAGGTAGGCACCGCACCCTCGCCTTAACAAACCTTCGGCTTTTATCATTGAAATGACGTTAAAACCTGAACTTTCCTTATCGCCATAAACCGTCACGACACTACCATCCAAGGACTTTAGCTTTATTATTCTACTCTTACATACTATCTGAGCTTCGTATTCAGATAACCAATCCATTCCCAAGACTACATCGAACCCTCCTAAGGTCATGACATACAAAGTAACAGGGAACTCATGTCCCTCTAATTCTATCTTACAATCCTTTACCATTTTCATTATTTTCACCGAGGTGTCACTAGCGGTTTCTACTATGAAGGTTTCAAACACTCGGCAACTTTTCATTTTTGCTAGTTTACTAAACGGTGTGGCTACGAAACTTTTGTTTGCGCCCGAATCAAATAATAAAGAAGCGGAAACACCGTTCACTAGAAACGTACCTGTGACGACATCAGGAATCTGCTTGGCTTGTTCTTGGGTCAGCATGTAGGCTCTAGTTCTTGGCCTAGCTTGATCGGCATCCTTCCTTCCACTACCTCCAGCTTCACCCTCGGTGCATTCTCTAGCAAAGTGACCTGTCTTACCACACTTGTAGCATGCAGGCTTAGAACTGCACTCATGAGCATAATGACCTGCCTTCCCACACTTGTAGCAAACATTCGACCCAACTCTACACTCTCCAGCATGCATCTTTCCACACTTATGACATGTATCCGAACCCTTTCCCCACCTACACTCACCGCTGTGTGCCTTGCCACAAGTCTTGCACGACCTGTTCTCCCAAACTCTCGGCTGCTTGTTCTTAGGGTTCCACATCTGGGTACCGGGTCGTTTAGCATGAGTGACCCATTTCTTCTCTTTCTTCTCGTCTCCCACCACCACATCATCCGCAGCCAGGTCTGCATAGACCATCTCTGCGAGTTCGACAGCAGAATCGAAAGTAGCAGGTTTACTTGTTCTGACTAACATGCGGACTCTCTGTGGTAATCCCCTCACATAACACTTGATTCTCTTAGCCTCAGTGCTGACCATATCGGGTACCAACGTAGACATTCGATTGAACTCGGTGGTGTACTCACGATGTGTCATTGTCCCAGCTTTCAAGTTCAGGAACTTCATCTCCGCCCTCTCAACCTCGGCGTCAGCACAGAACTTCTTCATCACTAATTCCTTCAGATCCTCCCACTTCATCGCTTTGATCTCTTCACGGGTCTTCCTCTGCTCCACACTCTCCCACCAATACATAGCCTCATCTTCAAATGATTGGGTGGCATACCCGATACCTTGGTCAGGACGACACTCGCTGATTCAGATAATTTTGTCCATGGCGGTTATCCACTGAAGAGTAGCGATTGCGTCTCCTAAACCAATCAGCTTAGGCGGGTCACAACCTTTGAATGACTTATAGTTGCAACCGCCTCGGCCCCTCTTCGTATCATCAACTTTCACAGACCTTACCTCACTTGAATCACCCTTTTCCCTCTCATCATCTTTCCTACCATCACCACCTGCCCCTTCAGCAGTTCTTTCACGGTTTCCAGAAGACCCTCCAGGAGTTATATTATTCACAGCTGTAGCTACGGCTTGAACAATAGCTGCTTGAATCACGGGATCCAGTTGGACTCCTTCGTTGTTTTCCGGGTTTCTTCCATCTGCGCTTCCTTCAGCTTCGGTGTTGGAAGCTGTCTCAACCGAAGGTTGCTGGACACGACGAGGCCTGCCGCGTCGTCCAGTGCGACCTCCAGCTCCAACAATGTCTCCAGCTCCAGCCATCGTATTCTAAAAGGGAAAACACAAACATCATCACTCAAGGAACTATTTAGTACAAGGATAGTAAGGCTAACAGGTAATAACAGTGGCCAGCTATGATTAGCTGATCACGTTACTTTTCGTGTCCTATACACTCCCCTTTATGAGTCTATTTGTGCTGGTTCTACTTAAACAGTTATTCAATCAAAATGATCAAGTAATCCTATCCCTATCATTCACATATTCTTTCTTTATCATTTAACATACATCATTAATCGTTCATCTTACCTTTACTGAGGTTGCTTGAGTGACACATGGCATTCTTGAACTGGCATCTTCTTTCTTTTCTTTACTTAAATCCCATTCTCTGTTCGAGTCTAAGCATGTAGGATGCTTAAATCTCTCGAACTTTGCTCTGATACTAACTTGTAAGGCCCCGTTACCGGTAGCCCTACTTTCGTGTTGGATTTACTCGTAAACGCAGTTCTAAATATCAGAGTTAATTAAAACATTCGCGGAATATAAAAGCTTTCATAAAACATTTCATAACAAAACACATCTTGTCTTAAAACATCATCTTGTCTTTCAAAATAACCGAAACGTTAAACTTAAACGTCTTAAGTCTTCCGATGCCAGCCTCTTATTCAGGGCCACGTGTCTCCTCAAGCGAGCTGCCTCATCCTACTCACCTGCGTGCATACTAAAAGTCAGCTACGCTGAGTGAGTTCTAGTTAATCATACATTATACAATATACACAAACTTATATTCTTTCATTCATACTTTCATACTTTCTTTTGTATTAACTTGCTTTCATATCTTACGTTATAAAGAGCATTACGCCTTACATTCCTCTAGTATTATTAGGGCTCGGTACCCTCCTTCCTCGAGTATTATTAGGGCTCGGTACCCTCCTTCCTCGAGTATTATTAGGGCTCGGTACCCTCTTTCCTCGAGTATTATTAGGGCTCGGTACCCTCTTTCCTCGAATATTAGTAGGGTTCGGTTCCCTAGTTCTCGAATATTAGTAGGGTTCGATTCCCTCTTCGTTACCATACAACCATACATCATACCTCGAGTATTATTAGGGCCCGGTACCCTCTTCGTAACCATACAACCATACAACCATCATTTTCTTCTTTTATTAACTTTATCACATTCATACACATAAGCATACATATCATACTTACCTTATACGTAGCGTTACAACCTGACAGTACGTGCAATATCCGAAGATCGTTCACGTACCATCAGGCAATCATTCATACATCTCACATTATTCACATAAGGCATACACTTATCTCTTAGGATAAGCGTATTTACAAACATATTGAGTATGCACACAGCCCCGAAAACATAACACATAAATGGGGCTAGAAACTCACCTGAATCCTGTTACGCTCTCCGTTAATCGTTATTCCCTTCTTGAGCTGTACATGGCTAACTGTATAATATTTACATGTATCAATTAACTACTACTACTCATGTTGTATTTCTATCTTTATATAACCCACAACGAACGGGGGTCCGGGGGCAGCGCCCCTGGCAGCGGGGTCTAGGGGCGGCAGCCCCTAGCAGGGTCCAAGGGGCAGAGCCCCTGGCTGGGGTCGAGCTGTAGGCGAACTTATCATTAAGCGAACTTAAGAATAAGCTAACTTAACATTAAGGGAACTTACTGTAGGCGAACTCATTGTTAAGCGAACTTAACATTAAGCGAACTTACTGTAAGAGAACTTAGTGTGAAGCGAACTTAACATTAAGCGAAGTTAAGCATTGAGCGAACTTATCACCAGGCGAAGTTAAGGCTCGACGAACTTAGCTTTAGGCGAAGTTATCATTGGCGAACTTATCACCAGGCGATGTTACAGTTAGGAGAACTTGGCTTTAGGCGAACTTGCTTGCAAGAGAAGTTAAGCTTGCAGGCAAAGTTGAGCTTGCAGGCGAAGTTAAGCTTTGCAGGCGAAGTTAAGCTTTGCAGACGAAGTTATTCAGTTCAGCTACGGGTTTGGTTTTTATCAAGCATTTTGGCGATTTTAATACCCTTGTTATGGTTCGACATCACCCACTAACGTTCCCTAACCGTTTTCGTTCGTATATATATCCCGTATATACTATAAAGCTTGGACCTTTAAGCTTAAGGACGTTCAATACAAGATCTACGGTTTATCTTAAACGAACCGTACTTGTTTATGGGTTTATTAGGTTCGTCCTAGCATCAAGTTCGCTACTTTATGCTTCGTTTAGATACGATCTATTATCGTTTCAAGTTTCAAGGCTAAACATTCAATAAAACGTAAACTTTAAAGGTCAAGAACATACCTTTGTGCTCGTTCGATCTTGGTTAGCTTGTTTGGGAACTCTAGATCTCGTGTAATAAAGATCTAATACCAACTAACGTTTAATCTCTCTCGGATTTTGCTCGTTTCACTCTCTCGGCCGCCGGCCGTATGTGGTGGTGTATGTGTGTGTGTTTTGAATGTATAGAGAATAAGATGGAAATGAATGATGGTTTAGGGTTTAAGGGTACTTTAAGGAGGTATTTATACCCCTTAAGGCTCATGGACCTAAGGCCCATTACCCTTAATCCATCTTAATTAAATCCAAGTCCATGATCTTTTCCATATTAGACGTTAGTTAATATTATTAAACGCACGACAATTTAACGCAACTTTCTTTATTTATTAGAATATTTAGGATGTTACAGTTTGTTGAACAAATCACCATGTTGTTCGATATGAATAAGGACGATGTAGATGACTTGGAGATGAGTGAGGATAGAAAAGTGGAGGATGAGGTGGATGTAGGTGTTGATCAAGGTGCTCCGACTGACAACACGTATTATGACGATGTGGAGATAGAAAATGTTACGACCAAGGAACACCCTAATATGTATAACAAGAATAAAAATGATGGGGGGATTCCATTCTTTACCATATAACATTTTGATATGGAGAGGATTTTGAAAGAAACTTTCGAAAAAGATAAAGTATATGATATGCAAAAGCCTTAGCCGATAAGAACTTCTGATGATTTATTCAATTACAACACGAAGAGACTCAACAACTGGCCGGAGACTGTGAGACATGCTCAAAAAAAATACTATCTCCAGACCAAAGCTAAGCTATCATAGAATCATATGTGGAAGTTCATAAGGGTGAAGACGATTAGGGAAGATATTATTTCCTAGATGTACGAACCTGATATGAAAGTTTGTATATTAAGTGGGAAAATGGGATGTAATACTTTGAAAGATTCACTGACATTCTCTCCATGCCTCGGTGATATGTACGTACACTTGCCAGCCGACCGTTTATTAATCGAGGAAATGTTGAGTTAGTCGATTGGTTTTATCGGTATCTGGTTCATGAATTCAATCACGGTTTTTAGTTTTTCAAGCCACAAGTTCCTAAGCGTCACAGAATTAATGAGATTGATCCGAGAACTAGGTGAAGAAAACTCGTGTTAAAGGTGAATCTGCCGCATACTTTGAAGAAGGTTCCTTTAAAAGTCATTCAACAAGACTTTGGTTGAGGGGGCGTAAGACTTTGAACAATAAGGATTTTATACTACGATTATAAGACGAGTGAAGCTGTTAATGTGCTGGGTACAAGAGATTATGTGAGGGTTATCATAGTTTGTGAACCGATGTGGCTCGTGAACATGTATGAGGCTGAGATTCATATGCTTTTCAAGAACCAGATTAGGCAGGTATATAACAAAGACAATGAGCTAGCTCTGCAGTTTCATGGTTAGAACATGTTTTTCTTTCGGGATCAACTACAGGCAGTTGGAAGACCAAATGGTTTTTGAAGAGTTAAAGACAAAGCACAAGACGAGGGAATAGATTTTTTTGATCATGTAGTTGGTCATTTGTAATAGTCTAGGGACTAGATTTGTAATTTTGGAAAGAACATTCGCTAAGGATTTTTTAGAAAACGGGTTTTGGGTTTTGTAGGCCATACGCTAAGGATGTTTAGCGAATGGCATAGCGTATGGAGGCCATTCACTAAGCATGTTTAGACAATGGGCCTAGAAATATAAATAGGTTGTAAATGGTGATCTAATTAACGAATTGAGTGATTGATGTGAGATATGGTCCAAACTATGTCCACTTGTTCTGAATACACACACTTACATACAGTAACCTTAATTGATCTTAATCATCTATAATCACAAGAATAGATCCTTACCATGTTTGAATGATGAAGAATCATGACTCTTTAAAATTTATAATAGCCATTATAGTTCTGATTGTGAAGTTGAGATGTATACTTCCCAAGAGGAAACTTATAGCAAGAAATGTCCAACCATTAAAGTGAACTCAACATTTGAAAATTTTAACGTGTTTACAATAGCATTTATCCATTATGTGGTAGTCAATAAATTAGCATACTTTCTTGAGAAAAGTGAGCCCACACGAGTCACGGCAAGATGTGTAGACAAAGAATGCAAATGGAAAATACATGCTTGTGTTAAGCAAGATGAAATTACATTTATGGTAAGTTATAAATTTATCAAATAATATTTGTTGTAATGTTAATATCTCGTGTGCGTATAAAATCATGATGGTAAGGATATTCGTGGAGACACATTCTTGCAATAGGAGCAACAAGAAATAAGGTTGCAACTCAAGGATGGATTGCTAGTGTGGTTAGAGATAAGCTAAAATCTGATAGGGATGTCTCTTCTAAAGAGCTCCAAAAGTGGGTTATGAAGAATTGCAACTTTGATGTATCGTGTGATAAAGTCTGTAAAGGGAAAGCACAAGCTTATGTTGTGATGCATGGCAAGTTGGAAGACTTGTTCATGAAGATGGTTGATTTCAAAGAGGAATTACTAAGGCAAAACCCGAGAAGTGTTGTTGACATTGACTACTAAGAGGAATTACTAAGATGGATGGTAACAAGAAGTTATATTTATGGTTTTTTATTTCACTAATAGCTTGTTCAAAGGGGTTTCTCAATGGTTGTCGCCCCTACATTGCTCTTAATGCATGGCATTTGGAAGGGAGGTTCAATGGGGCGCCAATCTCTGCATCAAGTGTCGTCGATAACAATTTTATTTTTCCGGTGACCTATGATATACTTGAATAAGAAAATAAACAATCATGGATTTGGTTTTTTGAGTTACTTAAGAAAGCAATTGGTACACCTAATGGTCTTGTTATATCATTAGACACCTATATAGAAATTTCAAGAGACATTTTCGTGGAGACCATTTTAGTAGAACTTTGTAACGAGTTGAAAGAACTTACAGTGTTACCGAGCATGATAGATTATTAACTGAAATAGGTGGAACAAGTAAAGAAGACAAGCATATATATATATATATATATATATATATATATATATATATATATATATATATATATATATATCAATGAGAATCACAAGAAAATATGAAGTCGATGCAAGTCTGCGACTACATGCAAGTGTGATTACTTCACTAACAACATATTAGAGGCATTTAACTCTTGGATTGGTGAATTGCGTTATAAGCTTGTTCTTGACCTCCTTGATTCGATTAGGGAGAAGATTATGGTACGATTCGACAAGAAAAAGGAGGATTCTAAACAAATGGAAGGTTCACTAGTACATAATACTAAGCGTTATCTCAACTGAATCTCTAAGGTTAGTGTCACTTTTTAGTATTTGTAATGTATTTTGAGCATCAAGAACAATTAATATGTGATGTAATTAGTAGGTAACAATAATTACAAACATACAAGTTATTCAAATAAAACCATAAGCTTTTGCAAATTAGGTTTCTATATCCTAATATACTTGTTATAAAAAGAAAATGGTATTATACAAATAGGAAAACAAATGGTAATTTGTATACTGGACTTATAATCTGAAATCGAAATGACAACATGATATTTGTTTTAGATAATAAAGTTTGTTCGTATATTTCTAGGTTGCGTTGTAAGGCCCCGTTACCGGTAGCCCTACTTTGTACGTTGGATTTACTCATTAACGCAGTTCTAAATATCAGAGTTAATAAAAACTTTCGCGGAATAATAAAACTTCAACCATAACATTTTACATAACCATCAAATCATGTCTTATAAAACATTCGTAGTCAATTAAAACAAAACATAGTCTTTAAAACATCACAACATTTCTCCGAGATGCCAGTATCTTCGATTCTATGCCATGTGTCTTCAGTCACGCGAGCTGCCTCACAATATTTGCCAGCGTGCATACTAAAAGTCAGCTACACTGAGTGAGTTCTAGTTAATCACATAACTTACTTTTCATACATATATACGTGCCCGAAGGTACGCACTACATGCATATCATGTTCAGCATTCATCCATACACATTCATATCTAACCATATATTATAAAGGGCGTTTCACCCTACATACCTCGGATATTAATAGGGTCCGGTACCCTCCATCCTCGGATATTATTAGGGTCCGGTCACCCTTCATCCTCGGATATTATTAGGGTCCGGTACCCTTCATCCTCGGATATTATTAGGGTTCGGTAACCTTCATCCTCGGATATTATTAGGGTCCGGTACCCTTTCTTCCATAGCTTCATACTATACCTGTTCTTAAATACTTTTCCTGACAATACGTGCAATCTCCGAAGAGTGTTCACGTACCATTAACATATCATACGTACATTATGCATACATCATATATATTCATACATGCATCTTATCTTACATCATACATGGCAATCACATCTTTAGCTACCACCTGACGGTACATGCAATATCCGAAGATCGTTCACGCACCGTCAAGCAATCATCATACATAAATCATACAATGCATACTCTTACCACTTAAGGTAAGTGTACTAACTATCACATCGAGTATGCACACAACCCCAAAAACATAACAAGGAAGTGGGGCTAGAAACTCACCTCAATGCGGTTGCGTTCACCGTTTATGGTTTTTCCCTTCTTGAGCTGTGCACGACTAACTTGGGTCGGGATCGGTTTTCTCTTCTATTTTTCGGCTAGAGAGAGGATTAGAGAGAGAGAGAGAGAGAGCTTAAGTGTGTGTTTTGGTGGTGTATGGAATATGTGTAAAATGATGGAATTAATGGTGATTATGGTTTATATATTTCGGGATCATGGGCTTAAGCCCATGGTCTTTCCTTCTTTCTTTCATACCCAAGTCCATAACCCAAATCCATTTAACCCAACACTAGCCCAACTCTTAATAACCCATACCTTCATTTATTAACCGAAACCCGAAAAACGGGATGTTACAAGTCTTCCCTCCTTAAAGAGGTTTCGTCCTCGAAACCAAACTATTACATAAACAAATTTGGATAAAATTTGCGCATCTCTTCTTCAACTTCCCATGTAGCTTCCGATCCCTTGGGATGCTTCCATATCACTTTAACTAGGGGGATAACTTTATGGCGAAGCTGCTTTTCCTTGCGGTCAACTACCTCGATTGGTTTCTCAATGTAGTTCAACTGTTCATCAACCTCAATGTCCATTAAGCACGTGCGACGTGTCGTCAGCCAGACATTTTCTCAGATGAGAAACATGAAATGTTGAATGAATTCCTTCTAACTCACCGGGTAAATCCAGCTTATAAGCTACTTCCCCCACACGATCTAAAATCTTAAACGGTCCAATGTACCTCGGACTCAACTTTCCTCTCTTCCTAAAACGAATAATTCCTTTCCACGGTGATACCTTAAGCATCACATTGTAACCAACGTTAAACTCAATCGGTCGTCGCCGCTTGTCAGTATACGACTTCTGTCTGTCTTGAGCGGCTTTCATTTTTGCTTTGATCTTATCAAACCTTGAAGAAGTTTCTTGAACAACTTCTAGGCTTCCCAACTCCATCTGACCAATCTCTCCCCAACATACAGGAGTTCTACAACGTCTTCCATATAGCATCTCGAATGGTGGCATACCAATACTCGAATGGTAGCTGTTGTTATAAGAGAACTCTGCCAGATGCAAATGGTCATCCCAACTTCCACCAAAGTCTAAAACACAAGCACGTAGCATATCCTCAAGGGTTTGGATCGTCCTTTCATACTGTCCATCTGTTTGAGGATGATACGTCATACTGATGTTCAACCTCGTTCCCATAGTTTCATGGAATTTCTTCCAAAACCTCAAAGTAAAACGAGTATCTCTATCAGACACGATCGATAACGGCACTCCATGCTTAGATACAACCTCTTTAATAAACAAGCTTGCTAACGTCTCTGACGAGATAGCCTCTCGTATAGGCAGAAAGTGAGCACTCTTGGTCAAACGGTCCACAACCACCCAGATGGTATCATGATGCTTAGCTGTACGAGGTAGCTTAGTTATGAAATCCATGGTGATGTGTTCCCATTTCCATTCTGGTATCTCTAAAGGTTGCATCTTCCCATAAGGCTTCTGATGCTCGGCCTTGACTTGTAAACAAGTGAAGCACTTACTGACATAATCTACCACATCATTCTTCATTCCTGGCCACCAATAGTCTCTTTTCAAATCTTGGTACATCTTCGTAGCTTCTGGATGAATCGAATATCTTGAGTTATGAGCTTCATCTAAGATTCGACCTCTGAGATCTCCATGGCGTGGAATCCACATGCGGTCAAACCTTGTCCTAACACCATGCGTGTTTTCCATCAACTCGTCTTGCTGACCAAACATCCTTTCTTTCTTTACTAGCCCTTCATATACCAGCACTTCAGACTGCACCTTGATGATTTCTTCAAATAAGCTTGAGTTCATAATTAGCTTATATGACTTTACTTTACTTTTGCAATGACTTCCTCATTCTTACGGCTTACCGCATCAGCGACCACGTTAGCTTTACCAGAGTAGTACTTAATATCGCAGTCGTAATCCTTTATCAATTCTAACCATCTTCTCTGCCTCATGTTCAATTCCTTCTGCTCGAAGAAGTACTTTAAACTCTTATGATCTGTGTAAATGGTACACTTGGTACCATACAGATAGTGTCTCCATATCTTGAGAGCATGCACTACTGCTGCTAGCTCCAAATCATGCGTTGGATAAGTACTCTCATGGACTCTCAACTGTCTAGACGCGTAAGCTATCACCTTTCCTTGTTGCATCAACACGCAACCTAACCCACGATGCGAAGCATCAGTACAAACAACGAAATCCTCGTCACCATCGGGTAAAGCAAGGATTGGAGCTTGCATGAGTCTTTTCTTTAACTCCTGGAAAGCCTCTTCCTGAAACTTACCCCAACTGAATACTATCGACTTTCGGGTCATACCGGTCAACGGTGCGGCTATCTTGGAGAAACCTTCGATGAATCTCCTATAGTAGCCAGCTAACCCTAAGAAGCTTCGTATATCAGCCGGGTTCTGCGAAGTCTTCCAATTGGTTATCGCCTCAATCTTAGATGGGTCCACGGTAATCCCTTCAGGATTGATCACGTGACCTAGAAATTGCACTTCTCGCAACCAGAACGCCCATTTCGAAAACTTAGCATACAACTTTTCTTTCTTCAGAGTCTCCAATACTTCTCGCAGATGCTCAGCATGATCAGACTCGCTTTTGGAATAAATCAATATATCGTCGATGAATACAATAACCGACTTATCCAACATTGGACGACACACCCTATTCATCATATCCATAAATGTTGCGGGAGCATTCGTTAGACCGAATGACATTACAAGGAACTCGTAGTGTCCGTACCTCGTCCGAAATGTTGTTTTAGGGATGTCTGCCTCTTTCACTTTCAACTGATGATAGCCTGATCTGAGATCTATTCGTGAGAACCAACTTGACCCTTGCAGTTGGTCAAACAGATCGTCAATCCTTGGCAAAGGATATCTATTCTTTACCGTAAGCTTGTTCAACTCGCGATAGTCTATGCACATTCTCATACTTCCATCTTTCTTCTTCACGAACAACACTGGCGCGCCCCAAGGAGAAACACTTGGTCTTATGAAACCTTTGTCGAGGATTTCTTGCAGTTGGGACATCAATTCTTTCATCTCAGACAGCGCTAGACGGTAAGGCGCTTTCGCGACGGGCTGGGCTCCTGGTACTAAGTCTATCTGGAATTCTATCTCACGTTCAGGTGGCAACCCCGGAAGATCCCCAGGGAATACTTCTGGGTAATCGCGCACAATAGGCACATCTTTCATTTCTTTCGTCTCGGCCGTAGCGTTGACAACATACGCTAGGTAGGCACCGCACCCTCGCCTTAACAAACCTTCGGCTTTTATCATTGAAATGACGTTAAACCCTGAACTCTCCTTATCACCATAAACCGTCACCGCACTACCATCTAAGGACTTTAGCTTTATTATTCTACTCTTACATACTATCTGAGCTTCGTATCTGAGCTTGCATGAGTCTTTTCTTTAACTCCTGGAAAGCCTCTTCCTGAAACTTACCCCAACTGAATACTATCGACTTTCGGGTCATACCGGTCAACGGTGCGGCTATCTTGGAGAAACCTTCGATGAATCTCCTATAGTAGCCAGCTAACCCTAAGAAGCTTCGTATATCAGCCGGGTTCTGCGAAGTCTTCCAATTGGTTATCGCCTCAATCTTAGATGGGTCCACGGTAATCCCTTCAGGATTGATCACGTGACCTAGAAATTGCACTTCTCGCAACCAGAACGCGCATTTCGAAAACTTAGCATACAACTTTTCTTTCTTCAGAGTCTCCAATACTTCTCGCAGATGCTCAGCATGATCAGACTCGCTTTTGGAATAAATCAATATATCGTCGATGAATACAATAACCGACTTATCCAACATTGGACGACACACCCTATTCATCATATCCATAAATGTTGCGGGAGCATTCGTTAGACCGAATGACATTACAAGGAACTCGTAGTGTCCGTACCTCGTCCGAAATGTTGTTTTAGGGATGTCTGCCTCTTTCACTTTCAACTGATGATAGCCTGATCTGAGATCTATTCGTGAGAACCAACTTGACCCTTGCAGTTGGTCAAACAGATCGTCAATCCTTGGCAAAGGATATCTATTCTTTACCGTAAGCTTGTTCAACTCGCGATAGTCTATGCACATTCTCATACTTCCATCTTTCTTCTTCACGAACAACACTGGCGCGCCCCAAGGAGAAACACTTGGTCTTATGAAACCTTTGTCGAGGATTTCTTGCAGTTGGGACATCAATTCTTTCATCTCAGACAGCGCTAGACGGTAAGGCGCTTTCGCGACGGGCTGGGCTCCTGGTACTAAGTCTATCTGGAATTCTATCTCACGTTCAGGTGGCAACCCCGGAAGATCCCCAGGGAATACTTCTGGGTAATCGCGCACAATAGGCACATCTTTCATTTCTTTCGTCTCGGCCGTAGCGTTGACAACATACGCTAGGTAGGCACCGCACCCTCGCCTTAACAAACCTTCGGCTTTTATCATTGAAATGACGTTAAACCCTGAACTCTCCTTATCACCATAAACCGTCACCGCACTACCATCTAAGGACTTTAGCTTTATTATTCTACTCTTACATACTATCTGAGCTTCGTATTCAGATAACCAATCCATTCCCAAGACTACATCGAACCCTCCTAAGGTCATAACATACAAAGTAACAGGGAACTCATGTCCCTCTAATTCTATCTTACAATCCTTAACCATTTTCATCTCTTTCACCGAGGTGTCACTAGCGGTTTCTACTACGAAGGTTTCAGACACTCGGCAACATTTCATTTTAGCTAGTTTACTAAATTTCGCAGGTACAAAACTTCTATTCGCACCCGAATCAAATAATACTGAAGCAGAAATACCGTTTACTAAGAACGTACTGGTCACAACATCAGGAATCTGTCTAGCTTGTTCCTGGGTCAGCATGTAGGCCCTAGTCCTCGGCCTTGCTTGATCAGCATCTTTCATCCCACTACCTCCAGCCTCCCCTTCCGTGCATTCCCTTGCAAAATGACCCGTCTTACCGCATTTATAGCATGCGGGTTTTGCATGGCATTCATTAGCATAATGCCCCATCTTCCCACACTTATAGCAGGCATTTGTCCCCATCCTGCACTCTCCACCATGAGCCTTTCCACATTTGTGGCACATGTCCGAACCAGTACCCCACTTGCACTCGCCACCATGTACCTTTCCACATGTCTTGCAGGTCCTTCTTTCCCACACCTTCTGTTTCTTGTCCTTAAGGTTCCATAACAGAGTACCAGGTCGTTTGACAGGCGCGACCCACTTCTTTTCCTTCTTCTCTTCCACAGCCATCTCATCTGTCAAGTCCTCATAAACCGTTTCTGCGAGCCCTACAGCAGAATCAAAAGTACCTGGTCTACCAGCCTTGACCAAGACACGAACATTCTGTGGCAGTCCCCTAAGGTAGCATTTGATCCGCTTGGCCTCTGTGTTCACCATGTCTGGCACCAACCTTGACAGACGGTTGAATTCAGTGAGGTATTCTCGGTGCGTCATCTTACCCGCCTTCAGACTCAAGAACTTCATCTCCACCTTTTCTATCTCTGCATCAGCACAGAATCGTTTCATCACTAACTCCTTCAGATCGTTCCATCTCAAGGCCTTGATCTCTTCTTGACTCTTCCTTTGCTCAACTGTCTCCCAGTAGTACATCGCCTCCTCACCGAATGATTGGGTAGCATACCCCACAGCTTGGTCGAGACGACATTCGCTAATTCGGATAATTTTGTCCATCGCGGTTATCCATTGGAGAGTAGGGATTGCGTCTCCCAAGCCGGTTAGCCCCGGTGGACTACAGCCTTTGAAAGACTTATAGTTGCACCCACCTCGGCCCCTTTTTTTTCATCAACCTTCACTGACTTCACCACGCTTGATTCTTCCCCTTCCCCTTCACCATTTTTCTTACCATCTCCTTCCGCCCTTTCAGCGGTTCCTTCACGGCCTCCAGCAGACCCTTCAGCATTCCAGTTCTTCGCAGCATCTGCTACCGCTTGAGCAATGGCAGCTTGAACAGCAGGGTCAAGTTGATACCCCTCGATGTTACTCGGATTTCGACCAGCTGCACTTCCTTCTCCCTCATTGTTAGTAGCTGCTTCCACTGACGGTTCTCGGACAACGCGTGGCCTGCCATGATGTCCAGTACGCCCTCCTTTTCCAGCAGCTTTCTTAGCTCCAGCCATTCGTATTCTATAAGGAAACACAAACGTCATCACTTAAGGAACCATTTAGTACAAGGATAGTAAGGCTAACAGGTAATAATAGTGGCCAGCTGTGATTAACTGATCACATTACTTTCCATGTACTATACACTTCCGCTTATGAGCCTATATGTGCTAGTTCTATTTCTAACAGTTCGACAATCAAACCGTTCATGTCATCACGTACCCTATCCCTAGAAGCATTCATACATTCTTTATTTAGCTACTACGCAAACATTTATTCATTATTCTACTTTACATGTGAATTTAATCACACACTTTACCTTTACTTAGCTTGCTTGAGTGACACATGGCATTCTTGTACTGGCATTTTCTTTCTTTTCTTACTTTAATCCCATTCTCTGTTCGATTCTAAGCATGTAGGATACTTAAATCTCTCGAACTTTGCTCTGATACCAACTTGTAAGGCCCCGTTACCGGTAGCCCTACTTTGTACGTTGGATTTACTCATAAACGCAGTTCTAAATATCAGAGTTAATAAAAACTTTCACGGAATAATAAAACTTCAACCATAACATTTTACATAACCATCGAAACATGTTTTATAAAACATTCGTAGTTAATTAAAACAAAACATAGTCTTTAAAACATCACAACATTTCTCTGAGATGCCAGTATCTTCGATTCTATGCCATGTGTCTTCAGTCACGCGAGCTGCCTCAACCTATTTTCCTGCGTGCATACTAAAAGTCAGCTACGCTGAGTGAGTTCTAGTTAATCACATAACTTACTTTTCATACATATATACGTGCCCGAAGGTACGCACTACATGCATATCATGTACACATTCATATCTAACCATACATTATAAAGGGCGTTTCACCCTACATACCTCGGATATTATTAGGGTCCGGTACCCTCCATCCTCGGATATTATTAGGGTATGGTCACCCTTCATCCTCGGATATTATTATGGTCCGGTACCCTTCATCCTCAGATATTATTAGGGTCCGGTACCCTTCATCCTCGGATATTATTAGGGTTCGGTACCCTTTCTTCCATAGCTTCATACTATACCTGTTCTTAAATACTTTTCCTGACAATACGTACCATTAACATATCATACGTACATTATGCATACATCATATATATTCATACATGCATCTTATCTTACATCATACATGGCAATCACATCTTTAGCTACCACCTGACGGTACATGCAATATCCGAAGATCGTTCACGCACCGTCAAGCAATCATCATACATAAATCATACAAGGCATACTCTTACCACTTAAGGTAAGTGTATTAACTATCACATAGAGTATGCACACAGCCCCAAAAACATAACAAGGAAGTGGGGCTAGAAACTCACCTCAATGCGGTTGCGTTCACCGTTTATGGTTATTCCCTTCTTGAGCTGTGCACGACTAACTTGGGTCGGGATCAGTTTTCTCTTCTATTTTTCGGCTAGAGAGAGGATTAGAGAGAGAGAGAGAGAGAGCTTAAGTGTGTGTTTTGGTGGTGTATAGAATATGTGTAAAATGAGGGAATTAATGGTGATTATGGTTTATATATTTAGGGATCATGGGCTTAAGCCCATGGTCTTTCCTTCTTTCTTTCATACCCAAGTCCATAACCCATATCCATTTAACCCAACACTAGCCCAACTCTTAATAACCCATACTTTTATTTATTAACTGAAACCCGAAAAATGGGATGTTACATGCGTGCAAGATTTGGGTGAGTACGAAGTATGCAAAAGTGGTTAAAGTCAAGTTGAAGTCAAATATGCAGAAAAGCGTTGTTATACTAGATCAACGAACATGCACTTGTCAGGTTTAACAAGTTGGTATTCCATGTGTGCATGCAGCTACTTTAATTGCATTCACAAGGGATGTAAATTAGAACGCATTTCTTGATTCTTACTTCACTATAAAGAAATTTAAATTAGCTTACACTCTGGAAGTTGCTCTCATGCCTATAAAAGATCAATGGGTGCGCGCAGATACCGGGAAGATATAAGCACCAAAAATCAAACGACTTTCTGGAAGACCAAGAAAGAATAGAATGAAACCAATGACGAACCAACTAAAAGACATAAATGTGGGCATTTTGGTGGGAATGGACACCATCCAGATACATGCAAAAATCCGATATCTCAAGATCAGCCACCAAGTAAACGGGGACTGGGAAAGAGTACAAAATCTTAGTAAAATAAGTAGTTAAATTTTGGCATTGTTTTTGTTTTTTGGATGTTATGATAACTTTTTGTGAATGTTTTTTTGGATGCTTTTCTGGAATTTGTTGGAATTTTTGGTTTCATTTTGATGATTATCATTCGTTTCTTTATGATTGTTTGGTTATGGGAAAATTTTCAAAATATGCCAAATAAGGAGATAGGGTCTCAAAATAAGCCAAAATTTGATCAAATTCCAAAAGTAATCCTTTGGAAACCATCGGTGTCGACGCATTTGGATTCCCACCGATGGTTTTCATCTACCATTGCTACAATGACACTGGTAAAGGAGTTGGCACATTCCAATTGTTTTCCAATGAAATCCGTATGTATCGATAATTTTGGAATGTAAATCATCTCCACGAAAACCATCTTTAAAAATCATCGAAATCCGTGTTCACTTGAAATTCTTCTGAGCACATGAATTTTAAGTGAATTTCGTCTTCGAAAGACTATTTTCAAAAAAACATGCACCACCATCACCATCATTATGATCTTCAACTTCCGGCCACCAACACCACCACCACCACCACGGCTTGTTTAACACCCCTAGTCTTCCTCTAGTTTCTGGAACCAAGTATTTTTTATATGTTATCCAGAAAAATAAGTTTAGTTGTAAGTTTTGATTTTATTTGACCATAGGTACTAAAATTCAATATGGTTTAAAGTGAAATAAAACAATAGTTGTTTGAAGTTTGGCTATAAAATTTTTGAAGGTTTGTTGATGTTGGCATTGACACAGCGGTTGAACGGGTTTTCAAGAGACATATATCAACCGGTAATCACTTTTTATTCTTGATTACCTGTGGTGGTGGCGGTGGCGATGGCCGGAAAGTGGAGATAATGATGATGGTGGTGGTGGTGGTTGTGATGTATGTTTTTTTTTTGAAAATCGTCTCCGAAGATTCACTTGAAATTCATCTGCTCAGATGAATTTCAAAAAAACACAGATTTCGATGATTTTTTTAGATGGTTTTCGTGGAGATGAGTTCATTCCAAAATTATCGGTTTAGACGGATTTCATTGGAAAACCATCGGAGTGTGTCAGCTCCTTTACACGTGTCATTGTAGCATTGGTAGACGAAATCCATCGGCAGGAATCCAAATGCGTCGACGTCCATGATTCTCAAAGGATTAGTCTTGGAATGGAAAAAACAAATTTGGCACATTTTGATACTCTCTTTCCTCATTTCGTCTATTTTGAGAATTTTCCCTTTTATTATTTGCTACTCTTAAAGCTCGTAATAGACGGAAAAAATAATGAAAAAACACACAACAAAATATCTTAGTAAAACGTAAGAAACAAAGAAAAACCTAATTAGTATAACGCGAAAAAAAAAACCCTAAGTAAAAAATCTAACAAACGAAGAAAGAATTAATTAGTGAAACGAAAAAAAAACAAGTAGGAAACGAAGAAAAAACTAATTAGCTGAACGCAAAAAAAATTATGTAAGTAAACACACAAGAAATAAGTTTAGATGGGTATATATGCATTTTTTTAACTTTTAGTAACAGTAATGGTAAAATAATGATTGCATAAACATTTTTAATAAAACTAATCAAATGGGTAAATGCCTGTTTTTCAATTTTGGATGGGACATGTGCAATTAAGAATTTGGCTTGGGTAAATATGCATTTAAGGAATTTTGGAGATGGAAATATGTCATTGCTCCTTTTAAAATATGTTTTGTAGGAGTCATTCGTAGAATAAAATAAAATTTATTAAAGATAATTACAATACATGAAAGCAGTAAATTACAATACAAGGAGGAAACGTTACAATTATTTAAACTAGTTAAATGAAACTAACGTGAAGTATAACAGCAAATATAAATAATAACCTAAGAATGTGAAATTACTAGAATGAAAGAAAGTAAAATAAATTAGGTGGTGGACGAGGATTCGTGTTCAGCATGGGTCCCTTAAAATAGATTTAGGACTACCTCAATAAACCCATCTGTCTCTTAGCTAGGATACAATAGTCAAAACATTGTGTACTGCCAGGATTCCCGAATTATACCTTAAATGATTATGCACGAGATCGAGATGTTGGAAACGAGTTTTTGGTTGAGAGTCAAAGTGCAAGAGTTGTGTGATGTGGTTTGTGTTGATGTATTTCTGATCTCACCACCATCCTCTATTTTAGAGCTCATACGCTCATGCATGATCACCATTTTCACATTCTTTTACATGCATGACACTTGTCACACAACATGCATTTCAAGTTATGACACTCAACCTCGATGTAAGGCCCCGTTCCCGGTGCCCTACTTTGGTATTGGATTTACTCATAAACACAGTTCTATTTATCAGAGTTAATTAAAACTTTCATGGAATAATAATAAAAGTCAACCATTCATTACAAACATTAATAACTTGTCCTTTAAACATAACATAAGCTATAAAATATCATGACAAATCTTCAGATGTCAGCTTCCTCTGTTCCTGTCATGTGTCTCCTTCAAGCTAGCTGCTTCAGTCTATTTACATGCGTGCATACTAAAGGTCAGCTACGCTGAGTGAGTTCTAGTTAATCAGGCAACATACAATACATTCACTTTCTTATTCATTCGTATATGAAGATACATTTTACTTAATAGTTTTATCTTTCTTTTGTACATACATAAGTATATACCTTCTTTCTTTTCTTTCATTCTTTACTTCTCTCATTTTATATTTTAATACTTACTTTACTTATTTACACGTTTTAAAGAGCATTACACCCTACTTCCTCGAGTATTATTAGGGCTCGGTTCCCTTTTCTGACGCGGATATTATTAGGTCCGGTTCCTTTCTTCCTCGAGTATTATTAGGGCTTGGTTCCCTTCTTTCTCGAGTATTATTAGGCCTCGATTCCCTTTTTCCTCGAGTATTATGTAACACCCCGTAACCGCAGCGGAAACGTAAACGGGATGCAACAGACACCTCTGATATCAACCACATTGTTTATAAAGAAAACTGAATACATTAATATACTTCAAATTACATTATCTCGTATTTCATTACCGTCTAGGTGATACTGTAACACCCCGCAACCGCAGCGGAAACGTAAACGGGATGCGACAGACACCTCTGATATCAACCACATTGTTTATAAAGAAAACTGAATGCATTAATATACTTCAAAATTACATTATCTCGTATTTCATTACCGTCTAGGTGATACACGCATCATACAATACGGTACACAATTCTATTTGTTATAATATATCCTAGCATCCTGCACGCAAATCTTACACACATCAAGCACTTAGCACGTAAGCAATCAGTTCATCTTAATTGTACCTGAAAAGCATGTGAGAAAACGGGTCAACTACGAATAGTTGGTGAGTTTCACAATTTTAGTAAACCATGATAAATCCATATCATAATATAATATTATCGATGTAATTATGCTGAGCCCACAAGTGAAACCTCTGTTAACCCATAACACTTCCAATAACCTCTGGGGACACTGTTAACCCAGAACACTTCCAATAACCTCTGGGGACACTGTTAACCCAGAACACTTCCAATAACCTCTGGGGACACTGTTAACCCAGAACACTTCCAATGACATCTGGGGACACTTTTAACCCAGAACACTGTTGCGAGACCTTACAAAATTAACAACTCAGACAATTACCATCTTAGTACATTTCCGTACGATTCCCGTACAATAAACAATATATATAAATCCACGCAAATCCATGCGTTCAGTATGTACTTAAATATTTCAGTAGTAACATGCTTCCGCCCCGGGAAAACATTTAAAACAATTCAGAAAAAGGGGCTCGTGAAACTCACCTTAGCACATGCTAGCAGGTAACAACAATCATTATCAGTTAACCCGTCCAATCTGTAATATGATCCCTACGATCGTTACTATACACTCATTATTAATATACTTTAACCGTATCAACCGGTACATCTGGGGACACTGTTAACCCAGCACTGTACCCGTTCTGGGGGCAAGGTTAACCCAGAAACACTTCTCCGGACTCAGATTGTGAAGTCGTTTAGAGTTCCATGGTCACAATTACTATTAGTCGTTTTTCTCGTTTTGCGTGTCTAGCACGGTTATTCGTTTTTATGTTTCAAAAATGAGTTTGGTCACACACGACCCGAAAATAGTCGTTGACTGATAGTTTAAATAAAGTTGTGAAATTTGAGCTCGGTTTAGACGCCCCGTTTGGCCGCGGGACCCGTTTCCGTCTTTAGCGTACCGGAAACTGTTAAAATAGGTTAAAATTACTCAAATCATCCGAATTATTTTCGGATGATTTATTTTTACTTGTTTAACTCATTTATATGAAAATAGTTCATTTTTAGGGTTTTTATACACCAGTCAGCTCGCTTAAGCGAACTTCACCGGTTTACGCGTTTTAACTTTAAAAGTTTGATAATTAGCACGATTAATTATCCGTTTACTCTCGGATCTTGAAATTTTGAACAAATCACTTTTTAACAGTGGGGAACTTTATAAAACTATTTCCAGAATTAATTCTTATATTTAAAATTTATTTATCTATTTTTAAACACCATTTAAACACTAAATATGTCGTAAATACCAAACGATATTAGAAAAATCCCAAATATTTCCTGGATGTCCCCTGCCATCCACATAGTCCCCTGTAATTTTTCCAGAACCAAAATCTTCTTTTACATGCCCTTTTTACTAAAACCGACCTAGAAATCCCTATAACTCGTTTAACCGAAAAGCCTACTTAGACTTCTCCAACGGACCTCAAATTTTGTGTGTGACTTATACATGACATGAAAAGCTTATCTGCAATTTTCCAGAATTTTTCATGATATTTACCTTTTTTTCACCATTTTTGGCCAAAACCAAGCATTAAATTCACCAAATATTCATCCTTTATCCAAAAATTACCAAATATTCACAGAACTCATATTTTCATGTGTTTAACACCTCTATAAAATTTCATGACCTAACTCTAAAGCATCAACAATCTGTCCAAATTTCCCAAAACCGAACATAACCGAATATACCTTTCGTTTTCCGCCACTACAAGCTACAAACTCATCTTTCCGCCTTATCTACCACTAAATACAGAGCCTACAAACAACATACCACAATACCAAGCAAGTTACACTCACGATCAAGCCTCTTACACTATAGTTTCGGTTATGATATAAAAACAAAGATTTAACCGTAAAAATTCGTTTTCGGTTCGTTTAACTCCTTTCTTGGACCAAGATCCCTTGTATAACCCGTATACATCACTTGATCATGCAAGAATCGGCTTTAATCTTTGAAACCTCATTTTCTTGCAAGTAAACTCAAGAAACGAAGATGGAAACGTAAATAACTCGACCTTTACCTTGTTTTTCTTGCTCCAAAACTCGGTTTTTAGTTCATGGACTTGAGAGGAATTGATGAAAATTGTTGATTGTGTTAAGAAAAAAGAAATAAGGGTTAGGGGAATCCCTCCCCATCCGATCGGAACCTTAAGGGGGTGGGGTGGGGCCCACCTCCTTCATTCTTGGCCACTCATTCGGATTTCCGTATTCTGGATAATGTTTTTGATAATCCGGTTCAGTTCGTTTTTCGGTTAAACGTTTAATTCGGCTTAAAACGAGGCTATAACGTCGTTTTCGGCTTAACTAAAAGAAATTTATATCAAACCGATTTAAAAACTTTAAAAACTTAAACCATGACATTTATTAACTTAAAACATCATATTATTAATAATTGCGCATCTTTTTCGGCTTGATCGATCATCTCTTGCTCGGTTTGGTATTAAAGGTTTCGTTTAACGTACCGACATACTATTAAATCGAAATCCTTTTTCTGTGCTTTAATCCACTTATCCCGAAGCTTTAATACTTCGTAACATCACTAAATATCATATATCTCGTCTATAATTGAACCCTCGATTCATTCGGGTTTCAATAACTATCGATCGATTGATCGCATATTCAATACGGTGAATTATATATTCACGTACAATCAATACAATGAACCATGTATTCTCGTATGATTACTATGGTAATTCATGTACCCGACATTAAATATGACGTAACTACAGTCTACCGGTTAGGGTATACCTGGTTTCGTCGGAATCGTTACATTCTCCCCCCGTTAAGAAATTTCGTCCTCGAAATTTTACACGCCCACTATCCCCTTCCGAGATAAAGGTGGGGGGTTTTTTCTTCAGAATTCACCCTCGCGTTACCAGGTATAATCTGGTCCTCGCTGTGAATTCCACTTAATCTCAATAAAGCTTGGTATGTCCAAACTGTTTAGTTTTCCCGTCTACTAACTCTACGGAATTATTTATGATATCAAGCATGTCTTCTATGAGTACCTCCGTTACTATTACTTTCGTTGCCTCATCGTTTAGGCACTTTTC
Source organism: Bidens hawaiensis (assembly GCF_021521415.1). Classification (NCBI taxonomy): domain Eukaryota; kingdom Viridiplantae; phylum Streptophyta; class Magnoliopsida; order Asterales; family Asteraceae; genus Bidens; species Bidens hawaiensis. Next base: position 3,626,026 of record NW_027491020.1, on the reverse strand, counting down.
AATCCGTATACATGGCAAAACATCATGTATAGTACTTAGCCCCTGGAGTACTTTAATCGATAAACTATATGACCAATCATGGAGATAGTCTCATGAGGTCCAATATATTAAGGAGCTATTTTCGGTTTTGGCAAACCTCATATCACCTCTCTAAGTTGATGCCTTAAAAATGCCTTGTCACCTCTTTCCAATGACAATGGTTTCCTATGAATGTTGGCATAAATCCTTTGCCAATCTCGCGTTGCTTTCAACTCATCTTAAATATTATAAATCCGATTGGTTATTTCCCGAATCAATTCAAATCTTATGGCTTGATTGACGCCCATTTTCAATTTAACAAATTGGTGATAATTACTTCACCCATAGAAAGCTTCAAGCTCTCGATGCTTCCTTCCCCGCCTTCCAATAATGGAAGTAGGATGCTATTTTGATCTGAGATAATTGAAAATGGTACTCCATGACGAGATACCATTTCACCATCATGAATTTGGGCGAGAATTCATCGTGGTAATCGTCATAGATTAGGATGAAATGCGAGGATTGGTTAATCGATCCGCGATTACCCAAATTGCATCGTGTCTTTGATGTATCTTGGGAATTTGCGTCCCGAAACCCATTATAATTTATTCCCACTATCATTGGTGAATTTTCTGTAGTTGTGGCGTTCCCTAGGGTTTTTGGTGTGCAGCCTTATCTATTGCATAACTTAAATATTCACCAAAATACGTAACCATATCTTTCTCCAAACACGGCCATTAATGAAATCCTTTCAGGTATTCGTATCATCAATAGTCAAATCCGATCCCAGATGTATGGAATATTTCGATCTATGCGCTTCGTCCATGATTAAATCACGAAGGTCATGGAGGGTCGGGATCCAAACCCGATTTTTGAAATAGAGAATTTCGTCCACGCGCTGTTCGAAATTCTTCTCATTGCCGTGAAATCCCTCCTTTTCCAATTGTTCCTCTTTTAACGCCTCACGTTGAGCGACTCGAATCAGGTCCGAAAGGTTCGACTGGACTATCATCCCCAGCGCTCGCACTCGCAATGGCTTAACCCGATCTTTCCTACTCAAGGCATCGGCTACGACGTTAGCCTTGCCGGGGTGATAACGGATGTCACAGTCATAATCGTTTAACAACTCGACCCATCTTCGTTGCCTCATATTCAGTTCTTTCTGATCGAATATATGCTGCAAACTTTTATGATCGGTGAAGATGGTGCACTTCGTACCATAGAGATAATGTCTCCGGATTTTAAGTGCGAAGATAACCGTTCCCAGTTCTAAGTCGTGAGTAGTGTAATTTTTCTCGTGTACTTTTAACTGTCGGGAAGCATAGGCTATAACCTTATTATTCTGCATCAACACGCATCCTAACCCTCTACGCGCTGCGTCACAATACGCGACAAAACCTTCGTCTCCATCGGGGAGACTTAAAATCGGCGCTTGGCACAATTTTATTGGTTTCTATCTTATTTGGATCTTTGTGAAATCCTTGTTGCTTTACAACATGACCAAGGGATTATGCCTTCTTTATTCAAAATCACATTTCGAAAACTTCGCGTATAGCTCCTCTTGCTTTAACACTTCCACAATTTTCCTTAACCGTCGTTCGTGCTCTTCTTTACGTTGCGAATATATCAAAATATCATCAATGAATGCTATGACAAATTTGTCAAAATAAAGTTTATAGACTCGGTTCATGAGTTCCATGAATGCTGCCGGCGCATTTGTTAGCCCGAAAAGCATAACTAAGAATTCATAATGGCCGTAGCGAATCCGAAACGCTGTTATTGCGACGTCCTCCACTTGGATTTTTCATTTGGTGATAACTATATCTAAGATCAATTTTCTAAAAATAAATCGCCCCTTGCAATTGGTTAAATAGATCATTTACTTCGAAGAAGTGAATACCTATTCCTGAGCGTCACTTTATTCAATTCTCCCTAATCAATACATATCCTAACACTTCCGTCCTTCATTTCCCAAACAACACTGGTGCACTCCATGGTGACTAACTAGGTCGTATGAAACCTTATCCAATAATTCTTGCATTTCAGTTGGTGCAAGTCGGTAAGATGCTTTGGCAACAGGGCCAGCTTGAGGTATTAAATCGATTCTGACTTCGACCTGTCGGGTTGGCGGTAATCCAGGAAGTTCTTCTGGGTAAACTTCTGGATATTTGTGTACCACCGGGATACCTTCTATATGTTTTCTTTTAAATACTTTGGCCATCGCGTTTGTTAAGTACACCGCGTCTTCTTGTCGTAAATATTATAACATCTCAAGATGAGATTAGAGTGGTAACATAATACCGTACACTTTTCTCTGTATCAAATCGCTTCATCGTCCGAATGAGATCTTCTAATCATCTTCTTTTCATATTTGATTTCAGCTTCATGTTGAGTTAGCCAATCCATGCTAACTATTACGTCAAAACTTCTTTACTTTACTGGTCGTAGGTCAATAAGGAAAGGTTAATCGTTCAGAATAATAGGACAATTCCGAACAATTTATTTAACCATTAGGGGTTTACCGTTAGCGATTCTACAGTATAGGGTCATATAGTTTCACTAATCGGTATCTTTCCAAATGATAGGAGGTTAACAGGAACTAACTTCTATCGACGACCGTAAAAATATCACCGAAGTCTATTGATTTAAAACTACAATGTACTTAATACCACCTTTGGATCATGACGGGCTTTATTCGAATTACTCACAAAAGCACGGCTCCTTGCTTGATCCGAGGTTGATGCTTGTCTTGAGGTTCGTCTTCCAACGACACCTTGGTTCAACTTTGGGCAATTTCTCTTGAAACGTTCTGTACTGCCACATTCATAGCAAGTACAACTGTTTGGCATAATTTGATTTCTTTGGATGGATTGTTATTGAGGTTGTTGGGTTCGGAGTGGTTGTACACGAATGGATTGGGGTTGCCGGTCCACATGGCTTCAGTTGGTTCTACAATTAGGGCATTATGTCCATCTTTACCATACATGTGGCCTACTATCACCCGACATTCTTCTTTCTGCCGATAACTATATTTTCCACATTTAAGGAAGGACCCTTTATGCTGTTCATGTTTTCACACCAGAACTAGTCTTAGTATAATTCTGGGTTGTAGGACATACCTACTTATTCACAAGTCTATCTTGCACTATACCTTTATCATTTCCCTTCTTTAACACTCGACGTTTCACCTAACGTCCTTCCATTCCTCTTCCCATAGAATCAAATATATCAATGCTGGCTTGTGACACAACTCTTCCAAAGGTTGTATATTTTACAGGGTTGACTATACTCCTTATCGATGGAGTTAGCTCCTAATATAGCGCTCACTTCGCTAAATTTCAGGAGTAATTAGCCATGTTACCAGACATGACAATTCCTTCAAACGATTAGCGTGTTCTAAGTGATCAGCACACAACATTTCTATATTTCATAGCTCAGTTTCCAATCTCTGAGTTTAATTACTCGAATAAAAGTGCTCTAGCACAAGAATTTTAAATCCTGACCATATCATCTGAGCAATAATTTTCTAACTATAATTTTGTACCATCGTGTTCCATCACGATACAACATAATCTACCAACATATCTGTAGCATATTTCACTACACAATGTTCTAGACTCTTACCAATATCCTTAACCATTTCGATCTTTTCTATCCACTCGCTAATCTATTCATCCCTTTACCATCAGTAAACTATTAATAATCCCCTTAACACAACCGATAAACATATCCTTAATACCGGATCTAATTCATTACGACTACTATTCATGTTTAGTTTATAACTAATACTTGTAGTCATAATAGTATTCGGTGGGACATTAACACTCTCAGTAATAACACTAAGAATTGAAATATTCATAATCATGTGATTGTTCGATCTATAAGTCTGCGATCACATTTGCATCAACACTAGCAGTGATCTGTGATACGACATTCGGTATCATCATCTGCTATCTTTGAGCATTCAACTGAATCATATCAAACTCCATCATTGGAGTTACTCTCTTTATGTCATTCTGCCGTACTCATCCCGTACGCAGTAATCAACACTAATCTCACCGTATATCTTGTTACCAGTTCAATCATAACAGCAGGTACACATACACACCAAATATTATCATACATATTACACATACCAGTATCTAGTATATATGTCCCACAAATATAATAACATATGGACTTAACCTGACGTCGGTTAATGTTTAAATATGTTTCATAACCCTTGTCACCAACTGACATATAGATTTTTCTCAACAAAGATTATCGTTTAATATACTTGATTTCAATATCCTTCTGCATGTCAGCATAACCGATACATGCTCACCGTGAGCACCAAACGATTACATACCACGGAGTTATAATATCCGTGTCTATTCGTATATCCGGCATACACGGTATACCACCTACGAACGAATAACCAACTATGCTATAATGATTCCAACACCTCTTTGTGTATGGGTAATCATTCTATTCGAGCATACATGGGTATAGGCATATATCGGATGTAAGGATAACATAGGGAGTTGCAAGGTTCAAGGTAATCGCGCGACATGGTTTGCCTTCAAATAGTATTAATTACTATTATGGGAACTCTATCACTGGCTCAGTCAATGTCCTCAGGCGTTCTAGGTTCACTGAAATCGGTAGTTCTCGATCTGGAGGAGGTATGTCTCATATGTTTGGGAGCGAGAAATACATATATATATATTTCTATATATTATTTTTATCTGCTGATTTATTATCAAATTTATTATTACTATTATTTTATTTATTTATTTACCTTAATGGAATAAGAATGGGTTCAGGTACGGATCCGTCCGTACGTGAGGGTCGACGGTTCGGGTGAACATCTGGGGTTATTAGGATATACGGTACCGGTGTTGGTAGGGTAAGGGATTCATCAATTTTGGTTGGGAGTGACGGTTACTAGATATTTCTAGTTAATGTCAAACGGGAGATCTAACTTGGTACTATCATAATTATGACCCGATAAGTCAGACTCATCATCAACCGATGCTCTTAGAAATTTCGGCATCCTCGGTACTTTTATTATTTCATCCCCCGGTTCCTTATCCGGGTCCCATTTCTCAATACATGTACCCACAAGATATGCACGTCTATATATATATATACACATTAGCACACATAAATAATATTATATACTTTACACATATGTTGCCATTTTTACCTATTAATGTACCCCGTGACTTCCCCTGAATTCCCTCGTACGGACAAGTCTGTTATTATGTTCCGGACCATAACAACTCACTTGTCCATCCAAGTTCATCCAGACCTCGTCACTATAAATTATTAGTTGATATTCAGATCCTATAATACTTGAGCTACTGGTTATATTTTAGGTATCTTTTAAAGACATCCTAATTCTTTTATAATCAATGGCTCTGATACCAAGTTCTGTAACACCCCGCAACCGCAGCGGAAACGTAAACGGGATGCGACAGACACCTCTGATATCAACCACATTGTTTATAAAGAAAACTGAATGCATTAATATACTTCAAAATTACATTATCTCGTATTTCATTACCGTCTAGGTGATACACGCATCATACAATACGGTACACAATTATATTTGTTATAATGTATCATAACATCCTGCACGCAAATCTTACACACATCAAGCACTTAGCACGTAAGCAATCAGTTCATCTTAATTGTACCTGAAAAGCATGTGAGAAAACGGGTCAACTACGAATAGTTGGTGAGTTTCACAATTTTAGTAAACCATGATAAATCCATATCATAATATAATATTGTCGATGTAATTATGCTGAGCCCACAAGTGAAACCTCTGTTAATCCAGAACACTTCCAATAACCTCTGGGGACACTGTTAACCCAGAACACTTCCAATAACCTCTGGGGACACTGTTAACACAGAACACTTCCAATAACCTCTGGGGACACTGTTAACCCAGAACACTTCCAATGACATCTGGGGACACTTTTAACCCAGAACACTGTTGCGAGACCTTACAAAATTAACAACTCAGACAATTACCATCTTAGTACATTTCCGTACGATTCCCGTACAATAAACAATATATATAAATCCACGCAAATCCATGCGTTCAGTATGTATTTAAATATTTCAGTAGTAACATGCTTCCGCCCCGGGAAAACATTTAAAACAATTCAGAAAAAGGGGCTCGTGAAACTCACCTTAGCACATGCTAGCAGGTAACAACAATCATTATCAGTTAACCCGTCCAATCTGTAATATGATCCCTACGATCGTTACTATACACTCATTATTAATATACTTTAACCGTATCAACCGGTACATCTGGGGACACTGTTAACCCAGCACTGTACCCGTTCTGGGGGCAAGGTTAACCCAGAAACACTTCTCCGGACTCAGATTGTGATGTCGTTTAGAGTTCCATGGTCACAATTACTATTAGTCGTTTTTCTCGTTTTGCGTGCCTAGCACGGTTATTCGTTTTTATGTTTCAAAAATGAGTTTGGTCACACACGACCCGAAAATAGTCGTTGACTGATAGTTTAAATAAAGTTGTGAAATTTGAGCTCGGTTTAGACGCCCCGTTTGGCCGCGGGACCCGTTTCCGTCTTTAGCGTACCGGAAACTGTTAAAATAGGTTAAAATTACTCAAATCATCCGAATTATTTTCGGATGATTTATTTTTACTTGTTTAACTCATTTATATGAAAATAGTTCATTTTTAGGGTTTTTATACACCAGTCAGCTCGCTTAAGCGAACTTCACCGGTTTACGCGTTTTAACTTTAAAAGTTTGATAATTAGCTCGATTAATTATCCGTTTACTCTCGGATCTTGAAATTTTGCACAAATCACTTTTTAACAGTGGGGAACTTTATAAAAATATTTCCAGAATTAATTCTTATATTTAAAATTTATTTATCTATTTTTAAACACCATTTAAACACTAAATATTTCGTAAATACCAAACGATCTTAGAAAAATCCCAAATTTTTCCTGGATGTCCCCTGCCATCCACATAGTCCCCTGTAATTTTTCCAGAACCAAAATCTTCTTTTACATGCCCTTTTTACTAAAACCGACCTAGAAATCCCTAGAACTCGTTTAACCGAAAAGCCTACTTAGACTTCTCCAACGGACCTCAAATTTTGTGTGTGACTTATACATGACATGAAAAGCTTATCTGCAATTTTCCAGAATTTTTCATGATATTTACCTTTTTTTCACCATTTTTGGCCAAAACCAAGCATTAAATTCACCAAATATTCATCCTTTATCCAAAAATTACCAAATATTCACAGAACTCATATTTTCATGTGTTTAACACCTCTATAAAATTTCATGACCTAACTCTAAAGCATCAACAATCTGTCCAAATTTCCCAAAACCGAACATAACCGAATATACCTTTCGTTTTCCGCCACTACAAGCTACAAACTCATCTTTCCGCCTTATCTACCACTAAATACAGAGCCTACAAACAACATACCACAATACCAAGCAAGTTACACTCACGATCAAGCCTCTTACACTATAGTTTCGGTTATGATATAAAAACAAAGATTTAACTGTAAAAATTCGTTTTCGGTTCGTTTAACTCCTTTCTTGGACCAAGATCCATTGTATAACCCGTACACATCACTTGATCATGCAAGAATCGGTTTTAATCTTTGAAACCTCATTTTCTTGCAAATAAACTCAAGAAACGAAGATGGAAACGTAAATAACTCGACCTTTACCTTGTTTTTCTTGCTCCAAAACTCGGTTTTTAGTTCATGGACTTGAGAGGAATTGATGAAAATTGTTGATTGTGTTAAGAAAAAAGAAATAAGGGTTAGGGGAATCCCTCCCCATCCGATCGGAACCTTAAGGGGGTGGGGTGGGGCCCACCTCCTTCATTCTTGGCCACTCATTCGGATTTCCGTATTCTGGATAATGTTTTTGATAATCCGGTTCAGTTCGTTTTTCGGTTAAACGTTTAATTCGGCTTAAAACGAGGCTATAACGTCGTTTTCGGCTTATAAAAGAAATTTATATCAAACCGATTTAAAAACTTTAAAAACTTAAACCATGACATTTATTAACTTAAAACATCATATTATTAATAATTGCGCATCTTTTTCGGCTTGATCGATCATCTCTTGCTCGGTTTGGTATTGAAGGTTTCGTTTAACGTACCGACGTACTATTAAATCGAAATCCTTTTTCTGTGCTTTAATCCACTTATCCCGAAGCTTTAATACTTCGTAACATCACTAAATATCATATATCTCGTCTATAATTGAACCCTCGATTCATTCGGGTTTCAATAACTATCGATCGATTGATCGCATATTCAATACGGTGAATTATATATTCACGTACAATCAGTACAATGAACCATGTATTCTCGTATGATTACTATGGTAATTCATGTACCCGACATTAAATATGACGTAACTACAGTCTACCGGTTAGGGTATACCTGGTTTCGTCGGAATCGTTACAGATACACACATCATGCATTACGATACATAATTCTATTTATTATAATGTATCCTAACATCCCGCACGCAAATCTTACACACATCAAGCACTTAGCACGTAAGCAATCACTTCATCTTAATTGTACCAGAAAAGCATGTGAGAAAACGGGTCAACTACGAATAGTTGGTGAGTTTCACAATTCGAGTAAACCATGATAAATCATTGTCAAAATATAATATTATCGTTGTAATTATGCTGAGCCCACAAGTGAAACCTCTGTTAAACCAGTACTGTACCTGTTCCGGGGGCAATGTTAACCCAGAAACACTTCTAGGGACATCTGGGGACACTGTTAACCCAGTACAGTACCCATTCCGGGGGCAATGTTAACCCAGAAACACTTCTAGGGACACTGTTAACACAGTACAGTACCCATTCCGGGGGCAATGTTAACCCAGAAACACTTCTAGTGACAACTGGGGACACTGTTAACCCAGTACTGTACCCATTCGGGGGGCAATGTTAACCCAGAAACACTTATCCGGACTCAGATTGTGATATCGTTTAGAGTTCAATAGTCAAAATTACTATTAGTTTGTTTTCCCCGTTTTGCGTGCCTAGCACGGTTATCCGTTTTTACGTTTCAAAAATGAGCTTGGTCACACACGACCCGAAAATAATCGTTGATTTATAATTTATTTAAAGTTGTGAAATTAGAGCTCGGTTTAGACGCCCCGATTGGCCGCGGGACCCGTTTCCGTCTTTAGTGCACCGGAAACTGTTTTATCGTTTAAAATTACCCAAATCATCCGAATTATTTTCGGATAATTTATTTTTACTTGTTTAACTCAGTTATATGAAAATAGTTCATTTTTAGGGTTTTTATACACCAGTCAGCTCGTCTACCCGAACTTTGCTAGTTTACGCGTTTTATATTATAAAAGTTCACTTTTATTCCAAGTAAATATCCGTTCATCCTAGGATCTTGAGATTTTGCGCAAATAACATTTTGACAGTGGGGAAATTTATAAAAATATTTCCAGAATTAATTTTTATATTTAAAATTTATTTATCTATTTTTAAACACCATTTAAACACTAAATATGTCGTAAATACCAAACGACCTTAGAAAAATGCCAAATTTTTCCTGGATGACCCCTGCCATCCACATAGTCCCCTGTAATTTTTCCAGAACTAAAATCTCTTTTTACATGCCATTTTCACTAAAACCGACCTAGAAAACCCTAGAATTCGTTTAACCGAAAAGCCTACTTAGACTTATCCAACTGACCTAAAATTTTATGTGTGACTTATACATGTTATAAAAAGCTTATCTGGAATTTTCCAGAATTTTTCATGATATTAACTATTTTTCACCATTTTTAGCCAAAACCGAGCATTAAATTCACCAAATATTCATCCTTTGTCCAAAAATTACCAAAATTTCACAGAACTCTTATTTTCATGTGTAGAACATCCCTGTAAAATTTCATGACCCAACTCTAAACCATCCACAATCTGTCCAAAATTCCATAACCGAACATAAACCGAATATACCTTTTGTTTTCCGCCACTACAAGCTACAAACTCGTCTTTCCGCCTTATCTACCACTAAATACAGAACCTACAACCATCATACCACAATACCAAGCAAGTTACACTCACGATCAAGCCTCTTACACTATAGTTTCGGTTATGATTCAAAAAAAAAGATTTAAACCGTAAAAATTCGTTTTTGGTTCGTTTAACTCCTTTCTTGGACCAAGATCCTTTGTATAACCCGTATACATCACTTGATCATGCAAGAATCGGTTTCATCTTTGAAACCTCATTTTCTTGCAAATAAACTCAAGAAACGAAGATGGAAATGTAAATAACTCGACTTTTACCTTGTTTTCTTGCTACAAAATCTCAGTTTTAGATCATGAAGTTGAGAGAGAAGGAAGATTTGTTGAATGGTTGATGTAAAAAAAATGAGAGGCAAGGGGGTTTTCACCCTCCTTGTCCGATCGGTGTGAAGGGGAGGTGGGGTGGGACCCACCTTTCCAATTCTAGCCACACATTTGGATATTCGAGATCTGGATAATGTTTTGGATAATCTGGTTCAGTTCGTTTTTCGGTTAAATGTTTAATCCGGCTTAAAACGAGGCTAAAACGGTCGTTTTTGGCTTAAAAAATGAAATTTATATAAAACCGATTTAAAAACTTTAAAAACTTAAACCATGACATTTATTAACTTAAAACATCATATTATTAATAATTGCGCATCTTTTTCGGCTTGATCGATCGTCTCTTGCTCGGTTTGGTATTAAAGGTTTCGTTTAACGTACCGACGTACCATTAAATCGAAAATTCTTTTCTGTGCTTTAATTCACTTATCCCGAAGCTTTAATACTTCGTAAACATCACTAAATATTATAGATATCGTCTATAATTGAACCCTCGATTCGTTCGGGTTTCAATAACTATCGATCGATTAATCGCATATTCAATACGATGAACTATATATTCACGTACAATCAATACAGTGAACCATGTATTCTCGTATAATTACTATAGTAATTCATGTACCCGACATTAAATATAACGTAACTATTGTCTACCGGTTAGGGTATACATGGTTTCGTCGGAATCGTTACATTCTCCCCCCGTTAAGAAATTTCGTCCTCGAAATTTTACACGCTCACTATCCTCTTCCGAGAGAAAGGTGGGGGTTTTTCCTTCAGAATTCACCCTCGCGTTACCAGGTATAATCTAGTCCTCGCTGTGAATTACACTTAATCTTAATCAATAAAGCTTGGTATGTCCAAACTGTTTAGCTTTCCCGTCTACTATCTCTACGGAATTATTTATGATATCAAGCATGTCTTCTATGAGTACCTCCATTACTGATACTTTCGTTGCCTCGTCGCTTAGGTACTTTTCAATCCGTATACATGGCAAATCATCATGTATAGTACTTAGCCCCTGAAGCACTTTAATCGATAAACTAAATGACCAATCATGGAGATAGTCTCATGAGGTCCAATATATTAAGGAGCTATTTTCGGTTTTACCAAACCTCATATCACCTCTCTAAGGTGATGCCTTAAAAATGTCTTGTCACCTCTTTCCAGTGACAATGGTTTCCTTTGAATGTTGGCATAAATCCTTTGCCAATCTCGCGTTGCTTTCAGCTTATCTTAAATATTATAAATCCGATTAGTTGTTTCTCGAATCAATTCAAATCTTATGGCTTGATTGACGCCCATTTTCAATTTAACAAATTGGTGATAATTACTTCACCCATAGAAAGCTTCAAGCTCTCGATGCTTCCTTCCCCGCCTTCCAATAATGGAAGTAGGATGACTATTTCGATCTGAGATAATTGAAAATGGTACTCCACGACGAGATACCATTTCACCATCAGGAATTTGGGCGAGAATTCATTGTGGTATTCGTCATGGATTGGGATGAAATGCGAGGATTGGTTAATCGATCCGCGATTACCCAATTTACATCATGCCTTTGATATATCTTGGGAATTTGCGTCCCGAAATCCATTGTAATTTATTCCCACTATCATTGGCGAATTTTCTGTCGTTGTGGCGTTCCCTAGGGTTTTCGGTGTGCAGCCTTATCTCTTGCATAACTTAAATATTCGCCAACATACGTAACCATATCTTTCTCCAAACTCGGCCATTAATAAAATCCTTTCAGATATTCGTATCATCAATAGTCTATTCCGATCCTCTCTACTTAATCATCGGCTACGACATTAGCCTTGCCGGGGTGATAACGGATGTCACAGTCATAATCGCTTAACAACTCGACCCATCTTCGTTGCCTCATATTCAGTTCTTTCTGATCCAATATGTGCTGCAAACTGTTATGATCGGTGAAGATGGTGCACTTCGTACCGTAGAGATAATGTCTCCAGATTTTAAGTGCGAAGATAACCGCTCCCAGTTCTAAGTCGTGAGTAGTGTAATTTTTCTCGTTTACTTTTAACTGTCGGGAAGCATAGGCAATAACCTTATTATTCTGCAACAACACGCATCCTAACCCTCTACGCGATGCGTCACAATACGCGGCAAAACCATCGTCTCCATCGGGGAGACTTAAAATCGGTGCTTGGCACAATTTTTGCTTTAACGTTTGAAACGCCGTTTCCTGCTCTTCTCCCCATTCATACTTTCGATCCCTTTGAGTCAGGAGAGTTAAAGGTTGGGCGATGCTGGAAAGTTCTCTATAAATCGACGATAATAAACAGCTAAGCCTAAGAATTGGCGGATTTCCTTTGGCGATTTAGGTGCTTGCCAATTCTTAATTACTTCAACCTTACTCGGATCAACGTGTATTCCTTGGTGGTTTACAACGTGACCGAGGAATTGCACTTCTTGTAACCAGAAGTTACACTTGGAGAATTTTGCATACAACCCTTCCTGATTCAGAAGCTCTAAAATTATTCTTAAGCGTTGCTCGTGCTCTTCTTTACTTTTCGAGTAGATCAAAATATCGTCAATAAACACGATGACGAATTTGTCGGGGTAGGGTTTACAGACTCGATTCATGAGGTCCATGAACACTGCCGGCGCATTTGTTAGTCCGAAAGGCATACTAAGAATTCATAACGGCCGTAACGAGTCCGAAACGCTGTTGTTGCAACGTCCTCCTCTTGGATTTTCATTTGGTGATAACTATATCTAAGATCAATTTTCTAAAAATAAATCGCCCCTTGCAGTTGGTTAAATAGATCATTTACTTCGAAGAAGTGAATACCTATTCTTGATCGTCACTTTATTCAATTCTCCCTAATCAATACATATCCTAACACTTCCGTCCTTCATTTCCCAAATAACACTGGTGCACCCCATGGTGACTAACTAGGTCGTATAAAACCTTATCCAATAATTCTTGCATTTCAGTTGATGCAAGTCGGTAGGGTGCTTTAGCAACAGGGCCAGCTTGAGGCATTAAATCGATTCTGAATTCGACCTGTCGGGTTGGCGGTAATCCAGGAAGTTCTTCTGGGAGAACTTGTGGAAATTCGCGTACCACCAGGACATCTTCTATATGTTTTCTTTTAAATCTGTGGCAATCACGTTTGTTAAATACACCACGTCTTCTTGACGTAAATATTATACCATCTCAAGATGAGATTAGAGTGGTAACATAATACCATACACTTTTCTCTGTATCTAATCGCTTCATCGTCCGAAAGAGAGTTTCTAATCATATTCTTCTCATATTTGATTTCAGCTTCAAGTTGAATTAGCCAATCCATGTTAACTGTTACGTCAAAAATTCTTAACTTTACTGGTCGCAGGTCAATAAGGAAAGGTTAATCGTTCAGAATAATAGGACAATTCCGAACAATTTAGTTAACCATTAGGGGTTTACCGTTAGCGATTCTACAGTATAGGGTTCTATAGTTTCACTAATCGGTATCTTTCCAAAGGGTAGGAGGTTAACAGGAACTAACTTCTATCGACGACCGTAAAAATATCACTGAAGCCTATTGATTTAAAACTACAACATACTCAATACCACCTTTGGATCATGACGTGCTTTATTCGAATTACTCACGAAAGCACGGCTCCTTGCTTGACCAGAGGTTGATGCTTGTCATGAGGTTCGTCTTCCAACGACACCTTGGTTCAACTTTGGGCAACTTCTCTTGAAACGTTCTGTACTACCACATTCATAGCAAGTACAACTGTTTGGCATAATTTGATTTCTTTGGGTGGATTGTTATTGAAGTTGTTGGGTTCGGAGTGGTTGTACACGAATGGGTTGGGGTTGCCGGTTCACATGGTTTCAATTGGTTCTACAATTGGGGCATTACGTCCATCTTTACCACACCTGTGGCCTACTATCACTCGACATTCTTCTTCCTGCCGATAACCATATATTCCACATTTAGGGAAGGACCCTTCATGCGGTTCATGTTTTCACACCAGAACTAGTCTTAGTATAATTCTGGGTTGTAGGACATACCTACTTATTCAAAAGCCCATCTTGCCCTATGCCTTTATCATTTCTCTTCTTTAACACTCGACGTCTCACCTAACGTCCTTCCAGTCCGCTTCCCATAGAGTCAAATATATCAATGCTGGCTTGTGACACAACCCTTCCGAAGGTTGTATATTTTACAGGATTGACTATACCCCTTATCGATGGAGTTAGTCCCCGATATAGCGCTCACTTCGCTTAGTTTCAGTAGTAATTAGTCATGTTACCAGACATGACAATTCCTTCAAACGATTAGCGTGTTCTAAGTGATCAGCACACAACATTTCTATCTTCCATAGCTCAGTTTCCAATCTCTGAACTTAATTACTCGAATAAAAGTGCTCTAGCACAAGAATTTTAAATTCTGACCATATCGTCTGAGTAATAATTTTCTAACTATAATTTTGTACCATCGTGTTCCATCACGATACAACATAATCTACCAACATATCTGTAGCATGTTTCATTACACAATGTTCTAGACTCTTACCAATATCCTTAACCATTTCGATCTTTTCTATCCACTCGCTAATCTATACCTCCCTTTACTATCAGTAAACTATTAATAATTTCCTTAACATAACCAACAAACATATCCTTCATACCGGATCTAATTCATTACGACTACTATTCATGTTTAGTTTATAACTAATACTTGTAGTCATAATAGTATTCGGTGGGACATTATCACTCTTAGTAATACCACTAAGAATTGAAATATTCATATTCATGTGATTGCTCGATCAATAATTCTGCGATCACATTTGCATCAACACTAGCAGTGATCTGTGATACGACATTCGGTATCATCATCTGCTATCCTTGAGCAATCAACTGAATCATATCAATCTCCATCATTGGAGTTACTCTTTTTATGTCATTCTGCCGTACCCATCCCGTACGCAGTAATCAATACTAATCTCAATGTATAACTCGTTACCAGCTCAATCATAACAGCAGGTACACATACACACCAAATATTATCATACATATTACACATACCAGTATCTAGTATATATATGTCCCACAAATATAATAACACATGGACTTAACCTGACGTCGGTTAACGTTTAAATATGTTTCATAACCCTTGTCACCAAATGACATATAGATCTTTCTCAATAAGGATTAATGTTTTAATATGCTTGATTTCAATATCCTTCTGCATGTCAGCATAACCGATACATGCTCACCGTGAGCACCAAACGATTACGTACCACGGAGTTATAATATCCGTGTCTATTCGTATATCCGGCATACACGGTATACCACCTACGAACGAATAACCAACTATGCTATAATGATTCCAACACCTCTTTGTGTATGGGTAATCATTCTATTCGAGTATACATGAGTATAGGCATCTAACGGATGTAAGGATAACATAGGGAGTTGCAAGGTTCAAGGTAATCGCGCAACCCATGTTACCTTCAAATATTATCAATTACTATTATGGGAAACTCTATCACTTGCTCAGTCAATGTCCTCAGGCGTTCTAGGTTTGCTAAAATCGGTAATTCTCGATCTGGAGGTGGTATGTCTCATATGTTTGAGAGTGAGAAATACATATATATATTTCCATATATTATTTTTATCTGCTCATTTATTATCAAATTTATTATTATTATTATTATTTATTTTATTTATTTATTTATTTACCTTAATGGAATAAGAATGGGTTCAGGTACAGGTCCGTCCGTACGTGAGGGTCGGCGGTTCGGGTGAACATAGGGGGTTATTAAGATATACGGTACCGGTATTGGTAGGGTAAGGGATTTATTAATTTTGGTTGAGAGTGACGGTTACTAGATATTTCTGGTTAATATCAAACGGGAGATCTAACTTGGTACTATCATAACTATGGCCCGATAAGTCAGACTTATCATCAACCGATGCTCTAGAAATTTTCAGCATCCTCAATACTTTTATTATTTCATCCCCCGGTTCCCTATCCGGGTCCTATTTCTCAATACATGTACCCACAAGATATGTACATATATATATATATACACATTAGCACGTATAAATAATATTATATACTTTACACATATGTTGCCATTTTTACCTATTAGTGTACCCCGTGACTTCCCCTGAACTCCCTCGTGCGGACAAGTCTGTTATTATGTTCCGGACCATAATAACTCACTTGTCCATCCAAGTTCATCCAGATCTCGTCACTATAAATTATTAGTTGATATTCAGATCCTATAATACTTGAGCTACTGGTTATATTTTAGGTATCTTTTAAAGACATCCTAAATCTTTATAACCAATGGCTCTGATACCAAGTTCTGTAACACCGCAGCGGAAACGTAAACGGGATGCAACAGACACCTCTGATATCAACCACATTGTTTATAAAGAAAACTGAATACATTAATATACTTCAAATTACATTATCTCGTATTTCATTACCGTTTAGGTGATACACACATCATGCATTACGATACATAATTCTATTTATTATAATGTATCCTAACATCCCGCACGCAAATCTTACACACATCAAGCACTTAGCACGTAAGCAATCACTTCATCTTAATTGTACCTGAAAAGCATGTGAGAAAACGGGTCAACTACGAATAGTTGGTGAGTTTCACAATTCGAGTAAACCACGATAAATCATTGTCAAAATATAATATTATCGATGTAATTATGCTGAGCCCACAAGTGAAACCTCTGTTAAACCAGTACTGTACCTGTTCCGGGGGCAATGTTAACCCAGAAACACTTCTAGGGACATCTGGGGACACTGTTAACCCAGTACAGTACCCATTCCGGGGGCAATGTTAACCCAGAAACACTTCTAGGGACATCTGGGGACACTGTTAACCCAGTACAGTACCCATTCCGGGGGCAATGTTAACCCAGAAACACTTCTAGGGACATCTGGGGACACTATTAACCCAGTACTGTACCCATTCCGGGGGCAATGTTAACCCAGAAACATTTCTAGGGACATCTGAGGACACTGTTAACCCAGTACTGTACCCATTCCGGGGGCAATGTTAACCCAGAAACACTTCTAGGGACATCTGGGGACACTGTTAACCCAGTACTGTACCCATTCCGTACGATTCCCGTATAATCAAATATTTATAAATACACGCAAATCCATGCGTTCAGTATGTACTTAAACATTTCAATAGTAACATGCTTTCCGCCCCGGGAAAATATTTAAAAACAATTCAGAAAAAGGGGCTCGTGAAACTCACCTTAGCACATGCAAGCAGGTAACAACAGTCATTATTAGTTAACACGTCCAATCTGTAATATGATCCCTACGATCGTTATTATACAATTATAGTTTATATAATCTCTAACCGTGTTAACCGGTACATCTGGGGTCACTGTTAACCCAGTACTGTACCCATTCCTGGGGCAATGTTAACCCAGAAACACTTCTCCGGACTCAGATTGTGATATCGTTTAGAGTTCAATAGTCAAAATTACTATTAGTTTGTTTTCCCCGTTTTGCGTGCCTAGCACGGTTATCCGTTTTTACGTTTCAAAAATGAGCTTGGTCACACACGACCCGAAAATAATCGTTGACTGATAATTTATTTAAAGTTGTGAAATTAGAGCTCGGTTTAGACGCCCCGATTGGCCGCGGGACCCGTTTCCGTCTTTAGTGCACCGGAAACTGTTTTATCGTTTAAAATTACCCAAATCATCCGAATTATTTTCGGATAATTTATTTTTACTTGTTTAACTCAGTTATATGAAAATAGTTCATTTTTAGGGTTTTTATACACCAGTCAGCTCGTCTACCCGAACTTTGCTGGTTTACGCGTTTTATATTATAAAAGTTCTTTTATTCCAAATAAATATCCGTTCATCCTCGGATCTTGAGATTTTGCACAAATAACAATTTGACAGTGGGGAAATTTATAAAAATATTTCCAGAATTAATTTTTATATTTAAAATTTATTTATCTATTTTTAAACACCATTTAAACACTAAATATGTCGTAAATACCAAACGACCTTAGAAAAATCCCAAATTTTTCCTGGATGACCCCTGCCATCCACATAGTCCCCTGTAATTTTTCCAGAACCAAAATCTCTTTTTACATGTCATTTTCACTAAAACCGAGCTAGAAAACCCTAGAACTCGTTTAACCGAAAAGCCTACTTAGACTTCTCCAACTGACCTAAATTTTGTGTGTGACTTATACATGTTATAAAAAGCTTATCTGGAATTTTCCAGAATTTTTCATGATATTAACTATTTTTCACCATTTTTAGCCAAAACCGAGCATTAAATTCACCAAATATTCATCCTTTGTCCAAAAATTACCAAAATTTCACAGAACTCTTATTTTCATGTGTAGAACATCCCTGTAGAATTTCATGACCCAACTCTAAACCATCCACAATCTGTCCAAAATTCCATAACCGAACATAAACCGAATATACCTTTTGTTTTCCGCCACTACAAGCTACAAACTCGTCTTTCCGCCTTATCTACCACTAAATACAGAACCTACAACCATCATACCACAATACCAAGCAAGTTACACTCACGATCAAGCCTCTTACACTATAGTTTCGGTTATGATTCAAAAACAAAGATTTAAACCGTAAAAATTCGTTTTTGGTTCGTTTAACTCCTTTCTTGGACCAAGATCCCTTGTATAACCCGTATACATCACTTGATCATGCAAGAATCGGTTTTCATCTTTGAAACCTCATTTTCTTGCAAATAAACTCAAGAAACGAAGATGGAAACGTAAATAACTCGACTTTTACCTTGTTTTCTTGCTACAAAATCTCGGTTTTAGATCATGAAGTTGAGAGAGAAGGAAGATTTGTTGAATGGTTGATGTCAAAAAAATGAGAGGCAAGGGGGTTTTCACCCTCCTTGTCCGATCGGTGTGAAGGGGAGGTGGGGTGGGACCCACCTTTCCAATTCTAGCCACACATTTGGATATTCGAGATCTGGATAATGTTTTGGATAATCTGGTTCAGTTCGTTTTCGGTTAAATGTTTAATCCGGCTTAAAACGAGGCTAAAACGGTCGTTTTTGGCTTAAAAAATGAAATTTATATAAAACCGATTTAAAAACTTTAAAAACTTAAACCATGACATTTATTAACTTAAAACATCATATTATTAATAATTGCGCATCTTTTTCGGCTTGATCGATCGTCTCTTGCTCGGTTTGGTATTAAAGGTTTCGTTTAACGTACCGACGTACCATTAAATCGAAAATTCTTTTCTGTGCTTTAATTCACTTATCCCGAAGCTTTAATACTTCGTAAACATCACTAAATATTATAGATATCGTCTATAATTGAACCCTCGATTCGTTCGGGTTTCAATAACTATCGATCGATTAATCGCATATTCAATTCGATGAACTATATATTCACGTACAATCAATACAGTGAACCATGTATTCTCGTATAATTACTATAGTAATTCATGTACCCGACATTAAATATAACGTAACTATTGTCTACCGGTTAGGGTATACCTGGTTTCGTCGGAATCGTTACATATTATTAGGGCCTGGTTCCCTTTTTTCCATACAACCATACCATACATTTATGTATATTCGTAATTATAACCTTCATACATACTGTTGATCTTTTCTATAGCATACATACATCATTCATACATCATATATAAACAATCACATCTTCAAATTATAACCTAGCAGTACATGAAATATCCGAAGATCGTTCACGCACCGCCAAGCATTCGTTCATACATAAATCATATAAGGCATACACTTACAACATAAGCTAAGTGTATAGTAAGTGTATTAACTAATCACATCGAGTATGCACACAGCCCCGAAAACATAACAAGGAAGTGGGGCTAGAAACTCAACTGTAAATGATTCCTCTCTAACTTTACGGTAATGCCCTCTTGAGTTGTACACGGCTAACTGTGTATCAATTAGCAAGTATAGCCAGAACGTTCTTCACAAATTGCAAATACTAATTTGTTAAGAATTAATCGGATTGAAGATATAGCGTCATCATTCGCTGGAATCGAAATCTCTGCGAGATCAGGGTCACAATTTGTATCGATTAAACAAATTGTTGGAATTCCCAATGTGATACATTCTTGAAGGGTCGTATATTCTTCCTACTGATCAACGATGATTACAATATCGGGTAACCCTATCATATATTTAATCCCGCCCAGATTTGTTTGCAAATGAGATAATTGTCTTTTCAACATAGCCGCATCTCTTTTCGGAAGAAGGTTGAGTCCCCCTGTTTTTGTTCGGTTCTCAAGTCTCTAAACTTATGAAGTCTCACTTAACTACTCCTAATTATAAACGTTACCTTTCCTTATTAATTAGTTACTTATCCTTAGTTTATATATCATATAAGTCAATGTAAATCGTTTACGTACGTATACGCTATTTATTTTATAAAATCATTTTCACCCGTTTAACTCTTAGGGCGTGTAAGTTATTACGGGCGTATAACCCTCCTTAGGCGTATAAGTATTGCCAACGTGTAAGCATCTCCGGCATGTAAGTTTATAATGTATAAGCGATACATACATGGCTATATACATATGCGCTACATACATATACGGATATACATATGTGCTACATACATACCCGCCACGTACATACATACATGCTGTTAAACATACACACTTCTATACATACACGCTCCTATACATATACGCTTCTATACATACACGCTTTTATACATATACGCCACCGTACATATACGTCACCATACATATACGTCACCATACATATACAGTCCTATACATATAGGCCACCATACTATCCGGTCTATACATATACGCCACCATACATATACGGTCCTATACATATACGCCACCATACATATTCGGTGTATATACTGATGCGCTGTATAAGCACTGTTCAACGTTTAAATACGCGTTTTTGGGTTTTTCTTCGATTCCGGCGCCGTCAGCCACCGTTAACCACCATGGTTGATCGAGGTTTGATCGTTTATAGTCTAGGTAGCTTCGGGGTGTCCAGATCTAAGCTAAGGTGGTCCTTAAGCTCGTTTTTGGTTGATTAAACGCCTAAACAAAGCTAGATCTAGATCCAAATGACTTATACGGTATCCCGGGGCTACGCTGTCGGGTTCTAATATATTGGTACAGCCGAGATAAATCATTTCTTACCTTCGGTTGGTCTCAGATCGTTGAATATAGTAGAGTAGAGAGTGTTTGGCTTAAGTGTGTGTTTTTTAAGGTGTAGGCTATGGTGTAGAGGTGGATGGAAATGGAAAGGATTAGGGTTTAAGGGGTATTTATACTCCCTTAAGCCTATGAATCTAAGGCCTATCTTTTCATTTTTGGTACATATTTAATTACATCTAATTAGCCTACTTAACCTTCCACATTTTATTATTATATTATTTCTCTACTAACTCAAGTGAACTTTTTCGTAGTAAATAAATAATATATTAAATATTATTTTAGAAAATTCGGGAAGTTACACTCGACATTTGGCGCCCATCCACATATATTGTCATGACAAGTTACCGACACTTGCCACACATGCACGTCTAACATTCTGGCAAAATACTAAGGCGGTTCTCAAGCAGGCGAAGCGCAAAATTCGCCTTCCAAGTGCCACACTTCGCCTATCACCCTCACCCCAGGTCCCGAGCCCATGACCAGGATTGGGGCACGTCGGGTGTTCTGCACCTTTACTAATGCAACTGAATGGGTCTTGTCATTATACAAATATGGGACAACTTATTTGTCCATTTCACCAATGTTCAAGTTCTCAACTAACATTTTAAAATTTAGATTATTGATGTCATATTTATTTTTACTCTTTAGATGCGTTAATAATTTTTTTAGAAGTTACAAATACTAATAAACTAATTAGGATCATATTTTTTAACATGTTTAATCTGAATGTGTTTATTACGATTCTATGATTAAGTTTATTCAAATCAATTTCATCATCTACTGTGCTCACATTATCTATTTAGTTTTATCATAATTAATTCGATTATTCAACAACTTTAATTTTGAAAAGTTATCACGATCTCCTAACACATCTAATATACATATTAGAGAATATATAGATTAAGAAGATGAAAAAACAATACAACTCTTTAGATATCATGTAGTGCCTTGTGTTCATAAAACAAGACCCATATGTTTTTGGTTTTTTGTTGTCAATACATACAATAACAACACATTTATGAAGAAAGTAATGACAATTGACAAAGCCTATAAGTATTATTCATAGCGGATGCCAACATTTTTATATTCGTCGTTTATTCTTCATAGCCTTTGGGTTAATGTCATATATATGATGTTAAGACTTCACTTGATATTTATCAAGCCATCCTTGCATAATGTTGATCTCGGTATTTCGTTGAGCGACTAACCAATCCAGGTCCGAATCCCGTGGAGTGGTGATGTCCAAGCAATGGTGTCCTGGTCCAATGTATAAATAAAAATATATGTTTTTCTGATAAACCGATAAGACCCATATGGTTTTGGTTTTTTGCTGTCAATACATACAATAACAACACATTCATGAAGAAAGTAATGACGATTGACAAAGCCTATAAGTATTATTCATAGCGGATACCAACATTTTTATATTCGTCGTTTATTCTTCATAGCCTTTGGGTTAATGTCATATATATGATGTTAAGACTTCACTTGATATTTATCAAGCCATCCTTGTATAATGTTGATCTCGGTATTTCGTTGAGCGACTAACCAATCCAGGTCTGAATCCCGTGGAGTGGTGATGTCCAAGCAATGGTGTCCTGGTCCAATGTATAAATAAAAATATATGTTTTTCTGATCAACCGATAAAATAAATATTGTTAGTTTTATAGTTATGTGGAAAAAATTGTAAAGTTACATATACCCTTGTGTATAGCTTTTTCCCTACAGGGTTATTACTTAATACCATAAAGACCAATAGTTTTCACTAAAGTTTACTCAACCTAATGTTAATATATTAAACTTTCATACTTTATAAATGATTAAATGAAAATATCACTAAAATAAATTTGTATATTAGAGTTTTTAAACTAATACGAAATGAATTGTCTTTTTGAAAAAAACAAATAATGATGCATGCGTTAATTATTTTTTTTTAATTAACAAAAATAAGTTGTAACGGTTTTACTTACATTTTTT
Source organism: Bidens hawaiensis (assembly GCF_021521415.1). Classification (NCBI taxonomy): domain Eukaryota; kingdom Viridiplantae; phylum Streptophyta; class Magnoliopsida; order Asterales; family Asteraceae; genus Bidens; species Bidens hawaiensis. The sequence goes on along the minus strand of NW_027491020.1, from coordinate 3,602,441 downwards.
TATTGTACAATAATTTTAAAAGGCATTATAAAAAAATAGTAAACTCACTAGTATTTAGACATGTTAAAAGTTTAATATAAAAGAGATACTTTTTATATAAAACTAGTTGGAGGACCCACCGCGAATCGCGATGAGGCGGGGTCTGATATTTGTGTTTCTTTATCTATGAAGGTTGGCAACACTTAAAGTCCTTTATGGTTACATATTTATGACCTAGGCGTATTTCATATTTGTTACGACCATGTGGTTTGCATTTTGTAGGCTTCACATAAAGTTGTTGCTGATAGTGAGCAGCCTAAAGTGCCTGGTGCGTTTATATATATTTAAGTGACAAATCTCGCAGGCCCATAATAAAATCTGTAGTTAAGGTAATGTCAATTAACAACAATACAAAACTCTAAAGCACCATGTGAATTAGTCAAATGATGAAATGAGGTGAATTTAAGTATATATGTGATAAATATATAATTGCAATACCACTCTGAAAATAATCCAACTTATATAACCAAATGGTAAAAACATAAACATGTACTTTTAAGTTAAAAAGGGAATAATTTCAACATCACACTTGAATCAAAAGAAATTGAAATGCTTGAATTAATCTAAGTCTTCAAGGACACACCAAAGTAGGAAGATGATTTAATTTCACAATTATCAAAATTTACTTATTTATTGACATTTGACTTTCTTTTCTATCAAACTGCAAATAGAATTGATTAAGTTTATTAGATTCTTATTGATAATGTCAACATTACTTACACTACATGAATGATTAATCTTTTTAAAACGATTCACCTGGATTCATGGTCGTGGGCTAGGGCTTGAAATGCATTTTCCAGTTCGGAAAGAGCCGGCAAAGCCAAAAGTGATTCCAAATTCTCTGCAACATAAAAACCTAGAAAAAACTCAAAAAATTTGTGCAGAAAAGCCTTACCATTTCTTTAAACGACCTCAAATATTACATGAATGAGAGCAAAGCATTGTTGGTCCTATTAAACAATAAAAGAAACATTAATGAAATGGTTTGTTAGATTGACTTATTAAACTTAAAATATCAAACACCGGCTAAGACGAAAACCCTAAATTTAAAGTTCGGTTGCTAACCGTCACATTCACCTACTGTAGTTGATGTAGGGATAGTTGAATCATCTATCAGGTTGATTTTCTCTTGCCAAAGGGTTATGAGAAGTTGTTTATCACCGGTACAAAATACAACACCACCATAGACTGTCGCTGACGTCATGTGGGGCTCCAAAATGGAACCGGACGCACTACGTGAAAAAAGGGCTTTAGCCACACATGTGCTGAAATCGGTTTGCCACACTTCAGATTAAATGTGTGGCTAAAGGTCACCAATCATAGTTTTAGCTACACAACTTTTATTTGTTTGACAAAAAAACACACCTACTAGAACCTTTAGCCACACATGTTTGGTTTATGTGACAAAAATAGACCTGTTCTGAACCTTAGTCACACATGTTCGGAGCTTTAGCCACACATGTTTGGTCGTGTGACTAAAAACCATACGTGTACACAGCTGGTCGAAACCTTTAGCCACACTTTCAAAAAAAATGTGACATTTACTAGCCACACTTAGAAAAAGTGAGGCCAAATGTCATCTACGGACACAATAGTTCTTTAATAATGTGGCTGAAAGCTAATACATATGGCCACACTTACGGGTTTATGTGACCATATAACATTGTTTGTTAGCAACTTATAATATTTGATGTGTGGCTAAAAGCTAATAGTGACAGCAAAACAACAAATGTGACTATTATTAGTTAATGGCCACACTTTATGCTTCATGTGACCGTCATCTTCACCTCCTCCCAATTACAAACCTAATTCTTGAAGCTCAATACTATTCTTCATCACATTGCTTCTTTCTCCAAACTTCATCAACCATATGCGATCAAATCTAATGGGGGGTTTTAAACATAATTAATTAGAACCCCAGAGATGTCATAAACATGTTAGGGTTTGAGTTTTGTTGAGAACAGTTGGCTGACAGATTCATTCTCGTTTATTGATTGGTCTGTAAATTGATGTTAAACAATTATTATTGATCTATTCGTGATTTTCAGATATAGTATTCTGAGTCTAGTTTTCAGAAAGGTAAATTTTGTAATTTTTGGATGAGTGTTGAATACCTTTTATGATTTTACAAAAACATATGTCAAAGCTGATATAGGGAGATATATTCTGGTCCATTTTTCGGACACCATAACTCCCTAATGACAAACACAAACGGGTTGGTTCCACTTCTGGAACTTAGTATTATGATTTTAAAAGATAACCCAATTATTCTTACACAATTTGGTTTAATGAGATGATAGAACCATTAAATTAGTTTTTGTTGTGCAATCTGTTGAACTGTTAGTACCTATCTGTAATGGTTGAATTATGTGAGTTTTCTATGCTTGAGAAAAATATAATAAAAATTGTTTGAGAAACCTGATTCATATGTCATACTATGGTAAATTTTGTAGAATTTATCCTTAATCTTCTTTGTGAATAAAATCAGTTTGTACATGCCAGAATCTGTCTCGTGAACTGAATGATCATAAGTTAAGTTGTATGATGAATATTTGGTTGTTTTGCCGTGATATGATGTGTGGATACATGTTAGGACTTTCGGTACTGTTGACATTACTTATTATCACTAACGATTCGTCGGGTCAGTTTGTGTTTGTGTGTGAGTTCATACGTGGGTCTTAGAGTCGTGTGTTGTTGAACATACTCTCACAACTTAAAACACTTGTACTAGGTAACAGTTAGCGAGTCAAATGCATTCATTTGGATTTGAGAAAAATCTGTTACACGCGACACCAGGTTTTGGATTGAAAACACTGATGTGGTCTAAATTATATATATTTTTTATCAATATTTCTTACACTTTTAAATACTTTTGAGCCATGTCTTTATTAAATATATTTATGTTTGGCTCATATTTGAATTCTAAAGGTTTGAAATGACAATGAGTTAAAATGATGTTTTCAAGCCAAACCGAAACCAACGGATATAAACGTAAATGTGTTTTTATATATTATTAATTGTACTCTTATTTAGTTTAATTAAAATAATATGTTATAATAAAAAAAAGCATCTGTTGGTTTGTATCACCAAATAAGAAAGAAAAAAAATGATTTAATAACCGTTTGAAATCATGGGCTGACTTATTTCATATGGTTCGTTTATTTTTAATGGTGTTACGGCCCACTTCACAAGACCATAACTAATGACCTAATAATATTATTATATAGGTATGGTAGGCAGACGTCAAAGAGGGAAGTCAGGGAGAGATTCTTTGGGAGCCGCAAGTTGCAGACGTACAACACATTATTGTTATTATCTTTTTCTGTGGGAGCCGTCATTAGGGAGAAATACAACAATACATTAGTATTATTGTTTTCTACGTTGTGTGGACAGAAGGCATAAGAAGTCAAAGCACAAAGCCACAATATTATTATTATTTGTTAGGGTTGACGGTTGTAATTCAAGCAAGCAGGTGCCTTTATTAATTTAAACTAGCAGGCTATTAGCTTAATTATTATTAACTTTTTTTTGATGAACTCTTTTATATTTATTTTAGTTTCGTTTTTGGACATGGTTATTGGCTAAATACTTTTAGTTATCTAGGCTTGTGATGATGCTTTATTGTCTGTTTTGGACTTGTCGGTTTGCGGGTTTTGTTTTATGGGATTTTGATTAATTAAAAGTTTTGATCATATTTATTGGATGTGTCTCATGCGTATTTATTTTTAATTTGTGTCTAAATGAATGTTTCACATGTTACTTTATTGAATGTCATTCAATTATAGGTTGCATGTTAGGGTTGTTTACTGTGTGTTTGCAAGTTGTTTATGGTTTATTGAGCTCATTTACCATAGAAACTAATTTTTGACATATTATTAGAAGTTTATATTTTTACCAACTTAGATATCTGACGGGTGATAAGTAGTCGGGTTTGTCTGCGTTGTTAGGGTATTAGGTTAAATTATCTGATAGGAGGTTTGCCTATTTTTGTCTTAATTTCACTGTTTACCCGTGTCCTTTAGACTGTTCAAAAACCACCCCGTGTACTTAGGTGCATTGAGATAGTGACGGGTTAGCTGTTTTTTTAGGGTAATTAATCATAGTTGGTGAACTGACAGGTGAACCAATAAGCCGGTGTTTTTACATGATCTCTAAGATTTCTTTTTAGGTGACACCTTGAGAGTGATTAAGGATCCATTAAGTTTCCTAGAGCTTCATACCTTTAGATTTCCGGTTCCCATAGCATTTTCCCGTAACCGATAAAAGCCCGAGTCATCACAATTCGGATTCCTTGCCTAGGTAACTCTTGCTCTCATTTGAATTTGCTAAAGTTTTTATTCGGTAATTTAATTTTCTAGTTTACTTTAATTTAATTAAGTAATTAGTTTAATTAATTATTAGCTTTTAAAATAAAATAAATAAAAATCCAAAAATATATATTTTCTTATTTTTTAATTTAATTAGCTTTTAGAACTAGTCTCGTTATTTAAATTAGTGTCTCTAGGGTTCGATATTCCCGGTCTTCCCATAGCTATTCTACACCCGATAGGTTCACTTGCCTGTTGCTAGTGGTTTGGTTTAGGGTATTCTAGGTTTTTATTACTCGTTGTGCTTGGTCATTATTTGCTAAAATTTTATATACCACTTTGCGCACATCAAGTTTTTGGCGCCGTTGCCGGGGAACACTTGGTAATAGCGAACTAGTTTATATTTGCATTTTTTTGTTTTTAGTTTTAGTTAATTAATTAGTTTTATTTTATTTCATTATTATTTAATTGCTCTTGATTGCTATTTGTGCCTTGATTTTAACATGTGTGCTTTAGGGATAAGCTCGGGTCCTCATTATTTTACTTGTTTTTCAGCTTATGCGACGTACTCGTTCACTAGGACCACCAGAGTTCACTGCTTCTAACGAACCCGAGAGAGATTTTCGTGAGCGTCGTAAGGAGTTTCGAGAGATTGCACGTGCTCTACGCGAAAACAAGGTACACATTTCTGATTCTAAATTAGATATGGGTGACGCTAACCCTCCCTAGGCGTACGGTTCACTCGAGAGCGAATGAGGGAGTTATGGGGAGACGGTCTGCTATCACACGTCCGGCGATGCCCGATGCTAATAACTGGCAAATTCCGACCAACGTCATGAATTCCATTACTAATTATGCCCCATTTCACGGACTTGAAGACGAGGACGCGCCTGGCCATCTGAACAAATTCACTCGTATCTGCGACACTTTCAATATTGCCAACGTCACTCGTGCGTCTATCTACCTTCATCTTTTTCCATTTTCTCTAGAGGGTTGCGCTTCATCATGGCTTGAAAACCTTCCCCCTGGGTCCATCACTACATGGGAGAATCTTCAAGCTGAATTCCTTAAGAAATATTTTCCGCCATCTAAAGCCTTGCGACTTCGTGATCAGATCTGTTCCTTCCGCATGGAGCCTGACGAGCTATACTCTTTGGCTTGGGAAAGGTTCCATAATCTGCTTAGTAGATGCCCCCAGCATGGTCTACTCGAATGGGCTGTAGTCGAGAAATTCTATAATGGGCTGACTTTTGAGATGCAGAAGAGATTCAATACGTCAGCTGGAGGAAACATGTTAGAGAAGCTGGATATAGATGAGTGTGAGTCGTTGTTTGAGAGTTTTGCCCTAGCCGAACAGCAAGAGCCGTCCGCCCGAGGTACTTCTAAAACCACCACCTCTTCCACTCGAGGCATTTATCAGGTCTCGAATGATACTAGCATCGCGGTTGCCTTAGAGGCAAAGCAGAAGGATATCCGAGAGTTGAAGAAGATCGCTCAGAAATGCGAAATCTGTCGCGGAGGGCACGATACAGTTGATTGTCCAGTCGATCAACAGGAGAAGGTGAACTACTTGGGTAATCAGAATCGAGGAGCGAATGCCTACGGTAACTCAGGATGGAGAAATAACTCCAACTATGGTTAGAGGTCGGGAGGTAATGCTCAGGGTTTTCAGCAGAGGCAGGAGCATGTTAGTAACCCAGAGGAGCAGGAAGTTCGAGTGCGGGAAAGAGTAGTGGCATGGATCCGGATCTTAAGGAGCTTCTAACTAAGCAATCTACCATGCTTTCTCACCTTATTGACAGAGATAACAACACAAAGCAGAGACTGGCTGAGCACGACACCCTATTGAAGAACCAGTAGTCGTCATTTTTGGAGATGTCTAGAAAGGTGGATGAGATGATGAAGCAGATGCTACCTAATAAACAGGTCGGAGCATTTCAGGGAAGCACTGAGCTTAATCCGAAGGCACAGTTGAAGGCAGTGACCACCCGTAGTGGCAGAGGAGGTGATCGAGAGCATTCACCGGCAGATGATGAAGAGCCGGTGGACGAGTAGATAGAGATGGAGACTCCTATGAGGACGCACGAGAGGAGAGTCCCCGCAAGTACCGCGTCAAACGGTGAGTCTCCTGCAGAGAAAATTGTTGAGAAGAAGATTGAAGATAAGAAGAGTCCTGATGTCGATCTTACTCGTGTTCCGTATCCAGCTCGTCTTCTGCGGCAAAAGTATGCGCAGGAATATGAACATTTCTTGAACATGTTTAAACAGTTAAAAATCAATCTTCCGTTTGTCGAGGCACTCCAGCATATGCCTAAATATGCCAAATTCTTAAAAGATCTTCTTTCTAATAAGAAGAAGCTGGATGGACTTTCGACAGTTTGTCTAAATGAAGGATGCTCTGCGGTAGTCCAGAACAAGCTGCCGGAGAAATTAGCAGACCCGGGACACTTCACGATCCCGTGTTTGTTTGGCAGCTCAACTGAGAGCTACGCGTTGGCCGATTAGGTACTAGCATAAATCTGATGCCATATTCTCTATATAAAAAGCTAGACCTTGGCGAGCCAGTCCCGACGCGCATGAGTTTATCCTTGGGCGACCGCTCGGTCAAATATCCGCGGGGAATCGTGGAAAACGTTCTCGTTAAAGTCGATAGATTCATTTTTCCTGTGGATTTTGTTATTCTCGACATGGAGGCTGACGATCAGGTCCCACTCATTTTGGGATGACCCTTCCTGCGCACTGCTAAAGCGCTTATTGACGTCTTCGATGGAAAAATTACTCTTCTTGTAGGAGAGGAGAACGTCACATTCGATGTCGTCAAATCGATGAGGAACCCTAGTAGTCAGGACGATTCTGTTTACTTTCTTGACACGTTCATATCTCAGTTCGAGCGTTGTCTTGACTACATCTCTGAAGCAGATTTGCTCAATCAGGAGGACGAGGTTGATGTTCCCACGGAACACGACCTGAGCATTCTTGTTAGCTCACCTCTTGAATACCCCGAGGTGTTCATGGTTGCCGATAGCACCGAGGGACCGAAGGAGAGACCATCGATTGAGGCGCCACCGTCCCTCGAGCTTAAAGAGCTACCTCCTCATTTGGAGTACGCTTTCTTGGACGGTGACGCCGATTTACCCGTCATCATTTCTTCTCAGTTGACGGATGATAAGAAATCGAGGTTGGTTGATGTGCTCAAGGCACACAAACAGGCTAGTGCGTGGAAACTCATGGATATTCAGGGCGTCAGTCCGAACTTTTGCACGCACAGGATACTCATAGAGGATGAGTACAAGCTTGTAATCCAACCTCAAAGGAGGCTCAACCCTAACATGTCGGAGGTAGTCAAGAAGGAGGTTATCAAACTCCTCGACGCATGCCTGATCTATCCTATCTCCGATTCTTCATGGGTGAGTCCTGTTCAGGTCGTCCCTAAAAAGGAAGGGCTGACAGTTGTCACTAACGAACGTAACGAGCTTATCCCGACAGGACAGTCACAGGTTGGCGGGTGTGTATCGACTATAGGAGACTTAATGACGCTACTAGGAAAGACCACTTTCCTCTTCCGTTCATCGATCAAATGTTGGAGCGTCTTTCGGGACGACAGTTTTACTGTTTTCTTGATGGATTTTCAGGTTATTTCTAGATCCCGGTCGCACATGAGGATCAGGAAAAGACCACTTTTACATGCCCATATGGTACCTTCGCGTACAAACGTATGCCTTTCGGGTTATGTAATGCTCCGGCTACTTTCCAGCGCTGCATGGTTGCGATATTCCAGGACATGATCGAGAGTTCCATGGAGGTTTTCATGGACGATTTTTCGGTATATGGGGACTCATTCGATCAATGTCTTTCTAATCTCGAGAGGATGATGAAGAGGTGCATAGAGACTAAGTTGATGCTGAACTGGGAGAAGTGCCACTTCATGGTGACTGAAGGCATTGTGCTCGGGCACAAGATTTCGCGAGACGGTATTGAGGTAGACAGAGCTAAAATCGACACTATCAGTAGACTTCCTCCACCGACTAGTGTGAAATACGTTCGTAGTTTTCTCGAGCATGCGGGTTTTTATCGTAGGTTCATTAGAGATTTTTCTAAGATCACCCGGCCCATGACTCGTCTTCTAGAGAAGGACGTCGCATTCGACTTTGATGCTGATTGTCAAAAGGCGTTTGAGTTTCTCAAGGGGCAGCTAGTTAACGCCCCTATCTTAGTAGCACCCGACTGGAGCTTACCCTTCGAGCTCATGTGCGACGCTAGTGATTTTGCAGTCGGTGCTGTTTTAGGTAAGCGGAAGGACAAGCACTTCCATCCTATCTATTATGGGAGTAAGACCTCAATGATGCTCAGGAGAACTACACGACTACTGAGAAGGAGCTTCTAGCAGTGGTCTTTGCGTTCAACAAATTTCGTTCTTATCTCGTGTTGTCCAAAACCATCGTTTATACTGATCATGCGGCATTGAGATACCTGTTCGCCAAGAAAGATGCCAAGCCTCACCTGATACTATGGATTCTCTTGCTTTCCGAGTTCGATATTGAGATTAGAGATAAAAAGGGAGCGGAGAATGTAGTTGCGGATCACTTATCACGTCTGGAGGATCCGAAGAGAGAGGAGATTAGAGAGGATTCCATCGGGGATAAGTTTCCCCACAAGTCGTTGATGATGGTGAGAGTAGGATTTGAGAGAGAGCCAGTTTTGTATGTGAGTGCTGAAGAGGAGGGTCTGCCATGGTTCTCCGATATTGCAAATTATCTGGCTGAAGGAGTAGTGGTCAAAGGCATGAGTTATCAGCAGAGGAGGAAGTTTTTTGCAGACGCCAGCCACTACATATGGGATTCGCCGTATTAGTTTCGTGTAGGTGCCGATCGAGTGTTGAGAAGGTGTGTGAGTAGGGAAGAGGGCCATGAGATTCTTAGGCATTATCATGAGGGTTTAACTGGAGGCCACCATGGTTCATCTTCCACTGCTAGGAAAGTTCTAGATTCCGGCTTTTATTGGCCATCGATATTCAAAGACTTACACGAGTTTGTCAGACAGTGTGACGCGTGTCAGCGCACTGGTAACATCTCATCCCATAATGAGATGCCCCAAAACCCCATTCAGATTTGTGAGGTTTTCGACGTTTGGGGCATTGATTCCATGGGTCCGTTCCCTTCTTCTCGAGGGGATCGATACATTCTAGTGGCTTTCGACTACGTTTCCAAGTGGGTTGAGGCTCAAGCCTTGCCCACTAACGACGCCCGAGTTGTAGTGGGATTCTTGATGAGGTTGTTCTGTCGGTTTGGTACTCCCAAGGCCTTGATCAGCGATAGGGGCACACATTTCTGCAATGCCCAGATGGAGAAGGCATTGGAACGGTATGGGGTCACCCACCGGTTGTCCACCGCCTATCATCCACAGACGAGCAGGCAAGTGGAGAATGCAAACCGAGGAGTAAAGCGAATTCTGGAGAAAACTGTTGGCAAGAACCGAAAGGACTAGTCCGACAAGTTGGATGATGCACTTTGGGCTTTCCGCACAGCATTTAAAACGCCTATTGGGACCACGCCCTTTAGGATGGTTTACGGGAAAGCTTGTCATCTACCGGTTGAGTTAGAGCATAGAGCATATTGGGCGTTGAGATCCGTTAATCTTGACCTGACCCAAGCTGCGGAAAACCGGTATCTCCAAATTCATGAGGTTGAGGAGCTGAGAGATAAGGCGTATGCGAGATCATGGAGTTATAAGGAGCGTACGAAGGCGTTACATGATCGAAAGTTGAGGAAAGTGAAAGATTTTAAGTGTGGGGATTGGGTGTTGGTTTATAATTCCCGTCTAAAGTTATTTCCAGGTAAGCTTAGATCGAGATGGGTTGGTCCATACACAGTGAAAGCGGCATTTCCGCACGGTGCTGTTGAGTTAGTTGATCATGAGGGGAGAGCGTGGAAGGTGAACGGCCATAGGTTAAAGCATTATATCGGTGGGTCGGCTGATTTGGTTGAGGAAGATGTATTTCCTCTCGACATCCCTACTTTGACTGCTTGATAGGGATAGGCCTCGGGAAATACCCGAGTGTAGAGTTTTTATAATTTTTATTTGCTATATTTTATTTTTGTTTTTTTAGTCAGTTTAAGTTTTTAGAGTCTGTTTGATGTCTGCTTGGGTTCTTTGAGCTTTGTTTTGCAGGTTTGGATACTTTCGTTCGTACTCAATCTCCATTCGGACAGGGGCGTTCTGAGCTTATTTGATTGTAGAGGGTACCCAACAGCTGCGGCCGCGAATGAAATGCTATACGGTCGCTTTTATCGGAACATGACATATGCAAATCATTGCCATATTACCAGGGGAGTCTGTTCCATTTTCTTTATGCTTTATTTTATTTCTGCTTTATTTTTGTCTTTTTCTTGTCTCCATTTGAGGACAATGCGAAATTTAAGTGTGGGGATGGGCAATCGACGTTTTTTTTAGTATTTTATTAAAAAAAATTCAAAAAAAATAGATAAATAAAAAAACGAAAAAAAAGAGTTTAAAAAAAAACTTTAAAAAATGTCCCGAAAATTTATTTTGCGTATATGGAAAATGATATTATTGTTTAAAGTTGATCTTTTAAAATTACTATTATATATGAGATTAAATAAAAGATGGCGCACTTAATTTGGGATGTGTCGGTAGGCCCAACTAGCTTTGATAGTCCTCTTTAGCATATTTTATATGTTTAATAATTTGAAAAAACGGTGAAACCGAATTTCGATGCTTAGGGAGGATTACCAAAATCTAAAAACTTTGAGATGGTAAGACTTAGATGCACACAAACTAGCACACACCACATGTCCATCTTTTTACAAGCTTAGAAAATAGTTATATATTTAGGGTGATATAAAAAAAAGAAAAAGAAAAAAAAAGAAAGAAAAAGAAAAGTATGTATTTCAAGTTATATTTGTGTAGTCTCAAAAGTTGTTCAAGAAAAGCAAATGCTTATGAACGAAGTTATGTATTGTAAAATGTTAAAGAAGCATTCTTAAAGTTAGTAAAAGAGGCCAAAGATGCACATACTAGATGGGACTTAGAGTTTACGTGTTACCAAGGAGATAGTGACTCTGAGGATACACTATTGGGGTTCGAAGGTTCTTAGTCAATAAATATCAAATTAGGAATTTATAGGACAAAGTCCAATAATATTTAGGAATAGCTCGTACGACTTCCACATGACCATTCATCCATAAAAGTTCACCGAGTGCATCTAATTAGTACCATTAACGAGTCCTTGGGCTTATGGTGATTTGTCAAGCCAGTTTGTTTCGACTCTAATTCTTCTAGCTCTCTTTGTCTAAGATGGGGTAGGTGTAGCCTTGATTTTTGCACTTAATACGTTTAATGCAAATGGGGGCTTGATAGGCTGGTGGCTGGGTTTAAGTGGACAACAATATCGGCAATCGCGGTCTTTGCGTTTATCTATGCTTAAAAGATAACCTATATGTTTTAAAGATCGATCTTGAATTATGATTCCATTGCATTATATATTTTTTGAGGACGAAAAAGGTTTAAGTGTGAGGATATTTGATGTGGTCTAAATTATATATATTTTTTTATCAATATTTCTTACACTTTTAAATACTTTTAAGCTCTGTTTTTATTAAATATATTTATGTTTGGCTCATATTTGAATTCTAAAGGTTTAAAATGACAATGAGTTAAAATGATGTTTTCAAGCCAAACAGAAACCAACGGATATAAACATAAATGTGTTTTTATATATTATTAATTGTACTCTTATTTAGTTTAATTAAAATAATATGTCATAATAAAAAAAAGCATCTGTTGGTTTGTATCACCAAATAAGAAAGAAAAAGTAATGATTTAATAACCCTTTGAAATCATGGGCTGACTTATTTCATATGGTTCGTTTATATTTAATGGTGTTACGGCCCACCTCACAAGACCATAACTAATGACCTAATAATATTATTATATAGGTATGGTAGGCAGACGTCAAAGAGGGAAGTCAGGGAAAGATTCTTTGGGAGCCGCAAGTTGCAGACGTACAACACATTATTGTTATTATCTTTTTCTGTGGGAGCCGCCATTAGAGAGAAATACAACAATACATTAGGCTGAGGGGTGTGGAGCGCGAGAGGGGGCGCGTGAGCCCATCCGCTCGCGCCCCGGGGCGCGAGCACCACACCACCGAGGCGCGAGAGAGGCGCGAGAGGGGCGCGAGCACGCAGACCAAGACAGGCGCAAGAGGGCTAGCGGGTGAAAGTGGGCGTAAAGTTGGCCTGGGAATGCGTGAAGAGCCTTGGGGCTTGAAATAGAGCCGTTGGCTCTTTATTAAAAAAAATTTTTTTTTTTACTATAAAACCAATATCACATACCAATATCACATACCAATATCACATACCACACCCAAAACCCAAAATCACCCCATCTTCCAAACCTTTTTTTAAAAACATGGCTGGAAATTGGTACCCAAACCTAGATTCAGATTAAAAAAACCTTTACAAAATCCTATATAGTACCCCTAAATCAACCCATTCAGATTAAAAATAATGTCGTCGTACTCGTCTGATTCCGACTCCTCCGAAGAGGATGATTTGCTTCTTCATGTAGGGGGAGTTTTGACCGCAACCGTGGTCAATCTCTTGCAAAATCAAGCCCATCAACCCCGACTCCCGAGGGTTAGAGCACCACCTCGTGATCGTGATCGATCGGGTGCTAACGATACTTTGATGAGGCATTTTTTATAGCTTTTGGAGCTATAAAAAAACAATATTATGTTCTGGCGAACCCGATACGTTATTGGACTCGGGAGAGGATAATGGACGTCGTCTACACGTGTCTTATCCTACACAACATGACGTTAGAAGACGAGGGCAAAGCTATATGCCAAAACTACCAATGTGACATTCCGCCACAACCGTCCACAATCAGTGATCAACAAAAACTTCATAACATAGCAAATATCAAGAGCCGTGAGATACACGGGGATCTTCGACATGAGTTGGTTGAACATTTGTGGGCGAGGCGACCAGATGATCTTGTATTAGATTAGTTTTATTATTAAATATTATTGTTTGTTTAATTTTTAGTATGTTTTTTTTTATTATGAATTTTCAAAAAAATGTGTGTTTTTTTAAATAATTTCTTGTTTTTTTAATAATACGTTTTTTTAATACATTTATAAAAAAATAAAAAAATAAACCGCTCGCGCCCCCTCTCGCGCCCCTCCACACCAGGGCCCGGGGCGCGAGCACCACAACCAACACCCATCTTATCAAGTTTCTCTCTCTGCCACACATCACAATATTATTGGCTGGAGCCCCCACTCGCGCCCCCTCTCGCGCCCACCACACCCCTCAGCCTTAGTATTATTGTTTTCTACGTTGTGTGGACAGAAGGCATAAGTCAAAGCACAAAGCCACAATATTATTATTATTTGTTAGGGTTGACGGTTGTAATTCAAGCAAGCAGGTGCCTTTATTAATTTAAACTAGTAGGCTATTAGCTCAATTATTAGTAACTCTTTTTCGATGAACTCTTTTATATTTATTTTAGTTTCGTTTTTAGACATGGTTATTGGCTAAATACTTTTAGTTATCTAGGCTTGTGATGATGCTTTGTTGACTGTTTTGGACTTGTTGGTTTGCGGGTTTTGTTTTATGGGATTTTGATTAATTAAAAGTTTTGATCATATTTATTGGATGTGTCTCATGCGTATTTATTTTTAATTTGTGTCTAAATGAATGTTTCACATGTTACTTTATTGAATGTCATTCAATTATAGGTTGCATGTTAGGGTTGTTTACTGTGTGTTTGCAACTTGTTTATGGTTTATTGAGCTCATTTACCATAGAAACTGATTTTTGGCATATTATTAGAAGTTTATATTTTTACCAACTTAGATATCCGACGGGTGATAAGTAGTCGGGTTTGTCTGCGTTGTTAGGGTATTAGGTTAAATTATCTGACAGGAGGTTTGCCTATTTTTTTCTTAATTTCACTGTTTACCCGTGTCCTTTAGACTGTTCAAAAACCACCCCGTGTACTTAGGTGCATTGAGATAGTGACGGGTTAGCTGTTTTTTTAGGGTAATTAATCATAGTTGGTGAACTGACAGGTGAACCAATAAGCCGGTGTTCTTACATGATCTCTAAGATTTTTTTTAGGTGACACCTTGAGAGTGATTAAGGATCCATTAAGTTTCCTAGAGCTTCATACCTTTAGATTTCCGGTTCCCATAGCATTTTCCCGTAACCGATAAAAGCCCGAGTCATCACAATTCGGATTCCTTGCCTAGGAACTCTTGCTCTCATTTGAATTTGCTAAAGTTTTTATTTGGTAATTTAATTTTCTAGTTTACTTTAATTTGATTAAGTAATTAGTTTAATTAATTATTATATTTTAAAATAAAATAAATAAAAATCCAAAAATATATATTTTCTTAATTTTTAATTTAATTAGCTTTTAGAACTAGTCTCGTTATTTAAATTAGTGTGTCTAGGGTTTGATATCCCGGTCTTCCCATAGCTATTCTACACCCGATAGGTTCACTTGCCTGTTGCTAGTGGTTTGGTTTAGGGTATTCTAGGTTTTTATTACTCGTTGTGCTTGGTCATTATTTGCTAAAAATTTATATACCACTTTGCGCACATCAAACACAGACATACTGGTTTTTATTACTCGTTGTGCATACTGGTTTTGAAAACACTAAACGTTTGCCTATACTTGTTTTCTGGATTGAAAACACAAAACGTTTTGAAGTATTGGTTATGTAACCTGCTGAAACGGGCAACAACAAGATGAACTACTATTTTTTATTGCTGAATTGCTGCAAAACTGCTCAAAACGCGTTGAAACGATCTGTTAAGTGCTGAAACGAGTTGTTAAGTGCTGAAACGAGCTGTTAAGTACTGAAACGGACTGAAAAAATCGCTGAAACGAGTTGTTTAACATGATGTTTGCTGTAAAAACGAGCTGTTACGTGCTGAAACGAACTGAAAACTTGATGAAACAAGCTGTTTAACATGCTGTTTACTGTTAAATCGAGCTGTTAAGTGCTGAAACGGACTGAAAAATCGCTGAAACGAGTAGTTTAGCATGTTGTTTGCTGTAAAAACGAGCTGTTAAGTGCTGAAACGGACTGAAAAATCGCTGAAACGAGCTGTTTAACATGATGTTTGCTGTAAAAACGAGCTGTTACGTGCTGAAACGAACTGAAAACTTGCTGAAATGAGCTGTTTAACATGTTGTTTGCTGTTAAAACGAGCTATTAAGTGCTCAAAACGGACTGAAATATCGCTAAAATGAGCTGTTTAGCATGTTGTTTGCTGTAAAAATGAGCTGTTAAGTGCTGAAACGAACTGGACTGGAACATGAACTTTAATGATAAAACTAAAACATATCCTCCGTTGTCCTTGTTAAAAAAAAGACCAAAAACCCGTTTTGACCTGTTCCGACCTTGACCTATTTTGACCCGGACCCGTTATGACCCGAACCTTTTGACCCTGACCCGTTCCGACCCGAACCATAGCAACCTTTTTTTAGTTGACCCGTTCCAACCTTGACACGTTTTGACCCTAACTCGTTCCGACCCATAACCCGTTTCGACCCAACCCAACCCATTTGCCACCCATATGTTTAATGTATATCGAGGGGTTAGGCGAGTTGTACCTCTTAAGATACAATTTAAAATTATATGCATAATGGGCCATTAGAGATTTCAAGGCCCAATATGGCCCATTAGGACATGTATGACTTGTTTTTGTCTATTATGGTCTAAGATGACTCCTTATAACACGATATAACCCTTAAATATCTAATGTTACATATCACATGCCATAATAGGCCACTAAGAGATTTCAAGCCCTAATTTGGCCCATTAAAGCGACTATGACATGAAAAAGGCTATAATGGGCCACTAACACCAACAAGGCCCAATAAGACCTATTGATGAAAGTATCACATGTTACCGTCCATTAACATCTAACTATGACTAATGACATTCCTATACAACATTCTTAGAGCAACTATGATGTGATAAAGGCTATAATGGGCCACAAACACCAGTTAAGGTCCAATAAGGCCCATTGATGAAAGTATGACATATTATTGGGCGTTAACCAAACTATGACTCACTAAACTCATATTCAACCATTTTAGAGAAACTATGATATGATAGAGATTACAATGGATCACTAACAACAATCAAGGCCCAAGACGGCCCATTAATGCAAAGTATGACATGCTACTGGGCGTTAACACCAACTATGAGTCACTACACTCCTATACAACATGTTAAATTAACTATGACATGATATAGATATATTGGGCCATTAACAACAATCAAGGCCCAATATATTCCATTAACAAAAGTATAACATGTTATTGGGCGTTGACACATGAATATGGCTCACTACACTCATATACAACCTCCTTGTAGCGACTATGACATGATAGGTGATATAATGGGCCACTAATACCAATCAACGCCATTTGATGAGACCAACTATGACTCACTACACTCCTATACAACCTGTTAACGTAACTATGACATGATAGAGACCATACTGGCTAGTAACAACAATCAAGGTCCAATAAGGCCCATTGATGAAAGTATGACATATTATTGGGCGTAACCAAACTATGACCCACAAAACTCATATTCAACCCTTTTAGAGCAACTATGATATGATAGAGACTACAATGGGTCACTAACAACAATCAAGGCCCAAGACGACCCATTAATGCAAAGTATGACGGCCAACTATGACTCACTACACTCCTATACAACCTGTTAACGTAACTATGACATGATAGAGACGATATTGGCCATTAACAACAATCAAGGCCCACTATGGCCCATTAATAAAAGTATGACATGTTATCGGGCGTTGACACATGCCTATGGCTCACTACACTCATATACAACCCTCTTGTAGCAACGGGGACATAATAGATGCTATAATGACCACTAATACCAATCAAGGCCCATTAATGAATGTATAACATGTTGGGCCATTGACACAAATCAAGGCCAAATAAGGCCCATTGACGAAAGTATGGTGTGTTTCAGGCGTTAACATCTAACCATGACTAATGACACTCATATACAACTCTTTTAGAGCAACTGTGACATGATAGATGCTATAATGAGAAACTAACACCGATCAAGAACTAGTATGGTTTATTGGGCGTTAACACTAATGAAAGTATGGTTTATTGGGCGTTAACACTGATTATTACACTCTTATACAACTCTTTTAGAGCAATTATAAATATCACTTGTATTTATTTTATATGTTTTTATATTTAAAATACAATTTCGCATATTATTTAAGGTTTAATTAGTTGTTATATATATATATATATATATATATATATATTTACACTAACAACTCTTTATTTTAATTATTAAAAATAAATTAAATTCATATTTAGTTCATATTAATTTCACTTCCCTCAAAATTTCAAATTAAATTCACCCACCTCTTTTACTCAAAAAATTTTGAATTACCCTCCCATTCTTAAATTTAATTTGACAACAGATTTAACCTATATTTTTTTCTTTCTCTTCATTCCTTCTTGTTATTCTTCTTCTTCATCTCTATACACCCACCATAATCCTCAATAAACTCACACAATTCTTAACCAAATCCATTGATTCCGGGCTCCAATCTAATTATTTTTGCGAGAGGAATTCACTTGTGGTGTCGGTTTCTGTCAATTCTATCTCGATTTTTGCCGGATTCGTGTTGAGTGTGAAGAACCTTAAGAACCAAGATTGGGGGTTTTCAATTTTAAGTGTTATTTATTGTAATTGAAACTTAGTAAATCTTCTTTCATCGCTAAAAAGGTATGTATTTCAGTTGTTTGATGACAACAGTTTGCTGACAGATTCGTTTTCTTTTATTTATTGGTATGTAACTTGATGTTAAACGATGATTACTAAATGATTTTTGATTCTAGAATATAGCACTATGAGTCTAGTTTCCAGAAAGTTAAAGTTTGTAATTTTTGGACACGTTTTGAATAGTTTTTATGATTTTACAAAAACACTGGTCAAACCTAATTCGGGGAGTTATATTTTGGCCTCTATTTACGATACCATAACTCCCTAATAACAAAACCAAACGGGTTGTTTCTAGTTATGAAAGTTAGTATTACGAGTTTTGAAGACAATCCAATTGGTTTTGCACAATTTAGATTAATGAGTTGATAGAACCATTAAACAAGTGTTTGTTGTGCAATATGCTGAACTGTTGGTACATATCTGTAATGGTTGAATTATTGTGAATTTTGTATGTATGAGAAAAATATAATAAATTTTTTTTGAGAAACCTAATTCATATATTCTACTGTGGTAAATTTTGTAGAATTTATACTTAATCTTTTCTTAGTGAATAAAATCGGTTTGTACATGCTATAATCTGTCTCGTGAACTAAGTGATCATAAGTTAAGTTGTATGATGAATGTTTGGTTGATTTTCCATGATACGATGTGTGAATACATGTTAGGACTTTTTAGTACAGTTTACATTGATTATTATCACCAACGAGTCGTCGATTCAAGTTTTTGTTTTTGTATAAATTATGTCTAATGTGATTGTGCGTGATATTCGTCGTGCTTTGAGGTTTCGCCTCACATTAACCCTTTACTAGTTATGATACTAATATTTTAACAATTTTAGATTTGAAAAGTTAGAGCCGAAATGTAAAAAGATGAAAGGAAGTCAATAAACGAGTTGGAAGAACGAGTGAAACGAATGGAATAAATGGAAAAAGAACTTAAGGAAAATGAAGAAAGAAGGCAAAAACAATTTGATGAGTTTATGAGAAAGTTTGAGGTCGGTAGTAATTAGTAGTAGTTTAAAATATTTTGAATTCATAACTTATTAGTGAATGTTTGTTATGTAAACTTGTTTTGAATTTATGTTATTGGGTTTTTTAAACTTATGAAATAACCACATTTATCTATGTGTGACCAAAAGTATGATAATAGCCACACTTTATATTACAAAAGCATTATGTGTGACAAACGGTAAGACAATGGCCACACCACAAACTACAAAAGAGTGTTTGAGTGACAAGTTCACATTTTTAGCCACATTGACAATAACCTCCAGTGTCTATATGATATGATTGTCCACACAATACATCACTATGTGTGACAAAAAGTTTGACAATAGCCACACATTAAATTAGGAAAAGCATTATGTGTGACAAACGGTAAGACAATGGCCACACCACAAACTACAAAAGAGTGTTTGACTGGCAAGTTCACATTTTTAGCCACATTGACAATAACCTCCAATGTCTATATGATATGATTAGCCACACAATACCTCACTATGTGTGACGAAAAGTTTGACAATAACCACACTTTAAATTACGAAAAGCATTATGTGTGACAAACGGTAAGACAATAGCCACACTATAATCTACAAAGGAGTGTTTGAGTGGCAAGTAAACATTTTTAGCCACTTTTAATGTAATATCCAGTGTCTATATAATATAATTAGCCACACTATTATTAAATTTAGTGGCCAATGCTTTGCTATATCCACACGGTATAGGTCACAATGCACGCTTAACACAACTCTATTGGCCACATTATTATAAAATTCATGTGGCTGAAACACTAATTCATGTGGATCAATACGTGCAATGGTCACTCATAGTAAATAGTCATGTGACCATTTTCTACCGTTTAGCCACACTTATTGGAGAGGCTTCTTGATGGCCAGCAACTAATGCCTATACACTTTAGCCACACTTATAACCACATAAGGCTACTAAAAATTGTGTGTGGCCATATCATACCCACAGTGTCGCGACCTTTGGTCACATATGACCTGAACCAAATGTGTGTGGCTAAAGGCCTACGACCACACTTTTTTCGTGTGAACAAAGGTCAATTTTCACGTAGTGGTGGCTGTCTTACATCCACCACTGCAGCTGCTTACAGTTCCATTATGAAAGCCAACAATGGACGCCGAGCGGAAAGAGGCGTCAACAGGTCACCGGACCACGATAGCCGCCGTAAAAGACCGTCGGACACCACCACCACCTAGGGTTTCCAAATAGAACCCGGCAGCAGTAGGTTGGTCGTGTACACCGGGCGGAAAACACTATCGCCCCCTAGGATTTTTAAATACAACCCGGCGGCAGTAGGTTGCCGGAAAACACACCGGAATGTAACCTAGGAACCCGACAGGGTTGAAGATGGAAGTGTCGGATGTCTTAAAATGGCGGCGTTGAAGATAGTGGCCATAGGCGGTGACTGGTGAGGTAAGCGGTGGTAACCAAGAGAGAGAAGCTTATACAATAGTACCAAGAGATTCATATGGTTATGTCATATGTATGTGGTATTTGAAACGTGTAAACCCAAAGAAAAGTAGCTTGGACACCTGTCAATAAACGTAGACACCTAATTTGTGTACAAACACAGAAGCGCCTGGTATAACCCAAGATGCAAACATCAGTAGAAATTGTAATCTTATAATAATAATAATAATAATAATAATAATAATAATAATAATAATAATAATAATGATAATAATAATAATAATAATAATAATAATAATAATAATAATAATTGTAAGAAAATATATTTGTTTTTTTTCGTGAAAACCAAAATAACGTAACAAGACTTGATTCTGACCATAAACTAGTTTTAATCGATTTATACAGCGTGGTACTTGAAAATCTTTCATAGGACATATATATAATTTCACAATAGTGTATAAAGTGGCGGATGCTTACTTTCCTGGGTGTATACTGCTACAACTGTATCTAAATATATTTTGTAGAACCCTATCAATTATCAGCAGAAAAGGAGTTAAGTTTTATAACAGGTTTTTGTATGAATCATTTATATGATCATGTACAACAAAGCTTACCCTCCAGAACTATATGAATCACGTAGCCTGTTAGAGAAGATAATAGTGCTTGCGAACTTTTCAAGCACAGTTTTAATACCCTTGTTGTTGGGAGAAAGGACTACCTAGCCACGAATGGTAAAAAAAAGTTTCGGAATTAATCTTCGTTTGGCTAAACTTTTTCCCGACCCATATGAACCTATGAGGATGTAAACAAATAGGTATTCTAAAAGTAAATATGACACAATAATTTTAACGTGGAAAACCTCTCAAGGCGAGAGTAAAAACAACAGAACTACTAGAGCCGCTTCAAATTCATTATCACCAATAATAGTAATACAACGTCTTCCCTAAGTAAAACTAGAGGCATACACAAATTATCATACACTTGGTACAAACTAACATCAAGTATATGAAATAAAACAAAGAGTAAGAGGTAAAACCAATGTAAGGCCCCGTTGCCGGTGCCCTACATTGGACGTTGGATTTATTCATAAACACAGTTCTAAATATCAGAGTTAATTAAAACTTTCGCGGAATAATAAAAACATTCAAACCATTTCATTACATAACCATATTTCTTGTCTTAACGAGCATTCCAAATCATTTAACATGAAACATTGTCTTTAAAAAAACATAACATTTCCTTGAGAAGCCAGCTTCTTCAAGTCCATGCCATGTGCCTCCCCTCAAGCGATCTTCCTCATTCTACTCACCTGCGTGCATACTAAAAGTCAGCTACACTGAGTGAGTTCTAGTTAATCATACAACATACAATCTGTTCTCATACTTGCACACGAGCCCGAAGGTGTGTACGTTATTCATACCTTGCTTTACATAAATAACTATCCATACTATATAAAGAGCCTTCCGCCCTATAACCTCACAGATATTATAAGCGTCTGGTCCCCAATATCACAGATATTATTAGGGTCTGGTCCCTACCATCACATATATTATAAGGGCCTGGTCCATATTCTCACGGATATTATTAGGGTCTGGTCCCTATCCTCACAGATATTATTGGGGTCTGGTCCCCTTTTAATTCATGCTACTGTAACATACCTGTCCTTTACATATTTTCCTTGACAATACGTGTAATCTCCGAAGAGCGTTCACGTACCGTCAACATATCATACTTACTTTGTACTTATTCATTCATGAATCATTTATACATCACATATATTCATACATACATTATTCATACATCATATATATCAATCATAACTTTAACTACCACCTGACGGTACATGAAATATCCGAAGATCGTTCACACAACGTCAAGAAATCATCATTCACACATCATACTAAGCATACGCTTACCACTTAAGGTAAGTGTATTAACTATCACATCGAGTATGCACACAACCCCGAAAACATAACAAGGATGTGGAACTAGAAACTCACCTGAACTCAGTTACGTTCAACGTTAATTGTTATTCCTTTCCTTAGATGTGCTCGACTAACTGTATAACAATTACACGTATCAATTAACTATCACTACTCACATCGCGTTTCTAGTCTAGTAATAACCCTCAACGAACGGGAGTCCGGGGGTAGCGCCCCTAGCAACGGGGTCTAGGGGCGGCAGCCCCTACCAGGGTCCAAGGGGAAGAGCCCCTGGCTGGGTCGAGCTGCCAGGTCACTTTGGAAAAATTTTATTTCCATTAACCGTCTTATCACATTTTCCCTTAGAATTTTGAATCATTAATTAATTTGCTATCTTAAAAGTTCAAGGGCTTCTTTGTAGTTAAATCATTCTTTTTCTAAGTCCAGGGACCATTCTGTCATTTTGTCAAACTTTTAATTCGTTACTTGGTTCTTAACGAACTGGCTTATCTTAGCGAACTGGTTCTTATAACGAATTGAACACTTTAACGAACTGGTTATTAATGAATCAGTTCATGTAACGAATCAGTCCATGTAACGAACTGGACCTTCCAATTCGTTATCTCCTTTAACGAATGATCACAGCTAGTTCGTCCTCTTATCCTTAACGAATCGCTTGACGAATCGCGTCTAATTCGTTAATTTTCCAGCTAACGAATTACCTCTAATTTGATAACTTCCCGTTAACGAATTAAAGTTAGGTCAGAGAATGTCAGAACATTCTCTGACATTCTTAACCTCGTATAACCTTTTCCGGCGCCGCCGTCGAAAAACCGCGGATTCGCCGGAAAAACGAGTGTTAACTCGTTTTTCACCGATTTTCGTCCCGTTCGATCCAGATCTGAGCTAGGGCGATCCCTAAGCTCATCTTAGGCTTGGTTTATACCCGATTCCACCCGGATCTCGTTACTTAAACGTTTTAACGGTGTCGGCTCATTATTTCGTGACCGTATCTAACGGGATAAAGCTCAAACAACATCATACTATCATTTCCTTGGATCGAGATCGGTTTTCCTTGGGTTCGGCTAGAGAGAAAAGGAGAAACTAAAGAGAAAACTTAAGTGTGTGTTTTGATGGTGTATGTAATATGTGTGAAATGAAATTAAATGGGTGATTAAAGGTATATATATTTATTGATCATGGGCTTAAGCCAATGGTCTTTCCTACTTTCTTTCATAACCCAAGTCCATAACCCATATCCATTTATCCAACACTAGCCCGAATCATAATAACTCATATTTTCATTTATTAACCGAAATTAGAAAAACGGAATGTTACAAGTCTTCCCTCCTTAAAGAGGTTTCGTCCCCGAAACCTAACTATTACATAAGCAAATTAGGATAAAATTTGCGCATCTCTTCTTCAACTTCCCATGTAGCATCCGATCCCTTGCGATGCTTCCATATCACTTTCACTAGTGGGATAACTTTACGACGAAGCTGCTTCTCCTTGCGAACAACTATCTCGATTGGTTGCTCGATGTAGTTCAGCCGTTCATCAACCTCAATGTCCATTAATGGCATGTGCGACGTGTCATCAGCCAGACATTTTCTCAGATGGGAAACATGGAAGGTTGATTGAATTCCCTCTAACTCTTCTGGCAAATCTAACTTGTAAGCCACTTCACCTACTCGCTCTAAAATCTTGAACGGTTCAATGTACCTCGGACTCAACTTTCCCCTCTTCTTAAAACGAATAATTCCTTTCCAAGGTGAAACCTTGAGCATCACATTGTCACCAACGTTAAACTCAATCGGTCGTCGCCGCTTATCAGCATACGACTTCTGTCTGTCTTGAGCAGCTTTCATTCTTGCCTTAATCTGATCAAACTTTGAAGAAGTTTCTTGAACAACTTCCAAACTTCCCATCTCCTTTTGACCAATCTCTCCCCAACATACCGGAGTTCTACAACGTCTTCCATATAACATCTCGAATGGTGGCATACCAATACTTGAATGGTAACAGTTGTTGTAGGAGAACTTTGCTAGTTGCAGATGATCATCCCAACTTCCACCAAAGTCTAAAACACAAGCACGTAGCATATCCTTAAGGGTTTGGATCCATCCAAACAGATTTTCCATCTGTTTGAGGATGATATGTCGTACTGATGTTCAATCTCGTTCCCATGGCTTCATGGAACTTCTTCCAAAACCTCGAAGAAAAACGAGTATATATATCAGACACGATCGATAACGGTACTCCATGCTTGGATACAACCTCCTTAATGAACAAGCTTGCAAACGTTCCTGACGAGATAGCCTCTCGTATAGGTAGAAAGTGAGCACTCTTGGTCAAACGGTCCATAACCACCTAGATGGTATCATGATGCTTAGCTGTACGAGGTAGCTTAGTTACGAAATCCATGGTGATGTGTTCCCATTTCCATTCTGGTATCTCCAAAGGTTGCATCTTCCCATAAGGCTTCTGATGCTCTACCTTGATTTGTAAACAAGTTAAACACTAACTGACATAATCTACCACGCCATTCTTCACACCCGGCCACCAATAATCTCTTTTCAAATCTTGGTACATCTTAGTAGCTTCTGGATGAATCGAATATCTCGACTTATGAGCTTCATCTAAGATTCGACCTCTAAGATCTCCATGGCGTGGAATCCACATACGGTCAAACCTAGTCTTAACACCATACGTGTTTTCCATCAACTCGTCTTGCTGACCAAAAATCCTTTCTTTCTTCACTAGCCCTTCATCTACCAACACCTCTGATTGCACTTTGATGATTTCTTCAAATAAGCTTGAGTTCACAATTAGCTGATATGACTTTACTGTTGTAATGACTTCCTCATTCTTACGGCTTAGCGCATCAGCAACCACGTTAGCTTTACCAGGGTAGTACTTAATATCACAGTCGCAATCCTTTATCAATTCTAACCATCTTCTCTGCCTCATGTTCAATTCCTTCTGCTCGAAGAAGTACTTTAAACTCTTATGACCTGTGTAAATGGTACACTTAGTACCATACAGATAGTGTCTCCATATCTTGAGAGCATGCACTACTGCTGCTAGCTCCAAATCATGCGTCGGATAAGTACTCTCATGAACTTTCAACTGTCTAGACGCGTAAGCTATCACCTTTCCTCGCTGCATCAACACGCAACCTAACCCACGATGTGAAGCATCAGTACAAACAATCAAATCCTCGTCACCATCGGGTAAAGCAAGGATTGGAGCTTGCGTGAGTCTCTTCTTTAACTCTTGAAAAACCTCTTCTTGAAACTTACCCCAACTGAATACTATCGACTTTCGGGTCATACCGGCCAACGGTGCGGCTATCTTTGAGAAACCCTCGATGAATCTCCTATAGTAGCCAACTAACCCTAAGAAGCTTCGTATATCAGTCGGATTCTGTGGAGTCTTCCAATTTGTTATCGCTTCAATCTTAGCTGGGTCCACGGTTCTCCCTTCAGGATTGATCAAGTGACCTAGGAATTGCACTTCTCATAACCAGAATGCGCATTTCGAAAACTTAGCATACAACTTCTCTTTCTTCAGAGTCTCCAATACTTCCATTAGATGCTCGGCATGATCAGACTCGCTTTTTGAATAAATCAATATGTCATCGATGAAGACGATAACTAACTTATCCAACATTGGCCGACACACCCTATTCATCATATCCATAAATGTTGCAGGAGCATTTGTTAGACCGAATCACATCACGAGGAACTCGTAGTGTCCATACCGCGTCCGGAACGCTGTTTTAGGGATGTCTATCTCTTTCACCTTCAGCTGATGATAGCCAGGTCTGAGATCTATTCGTGAGAACCAACTTGAACCTTGCAGTTGGTCAAACAGATCATCAATCCTTGGCAAAGGATATCTATTCTTTACCGTAAGCTTATTCAACTCGCGATAGTCTATGCACATTCTCATACTTCCATCCTTCTTCTTCACGAACAACACTGGCGCGCCCCAAGGGGAAACACTTGGTCTTATGAAACCTTTGTCGAGGAGTTCTTGCAGTTGGGACATCAATTCTTTCATCTCGGACGGCGCTAGACGGTAAGGTGCTTTCGCGACGGGCTGGGCTCCTGGTATTAAACCTATCTGGAATTCTATCTCTCGCTCCGGTGGCAATCCCGGAAGATCCTCAGGAAATACTTCTGGGTAGTCGCACATGATGGGAACATCTTTTATTTCTTTCGTCTCGACCGTAGCGTTGACAACATACGCCAGGTAGTCACCACACCCTCGTCGTAATAACCCTTCGGCCTTTATCATCGAAATGACGTTAAGCCCTGAACTTTCCTTATCACCATAAACCGTCACCGCACTACCATCCAAGGAATTTAGCTTTATTATCCTACTCTTACACACTATCTGAGCTTCATAATCAGACAACCAATCCATTCCCAAAACTACATCGAACCCTCCCAAGGTCATAACATACAACGTAACAGGGAACTCATGCCCCTCTAATTCTATCTTACAGTCCTTAACCATTTTCGTTATTTTAATGAAGTGTCACTAGCTGTTTCTTCTATAAAGGTTTCAGACACTTGGAAACATTTCATTTTAGCTAGTTTACTAAATGTCGTAGCTACAAAACTTCTATTCGCACCCGAATCGAGTAATACCGAAGCAGAAATACCGTTTACTAAGAACGTACCGGTCACAACATCAGGGATCTGTCGGGCTTGTTCCTGGGTCAGCATGTAGGCTCTAGTCCTCGGCCTTGCTTGATCGGCATCCTTCCTTCCACTTCCTCCAGCTTCACCCTCGCTGCACTCTCTTTCCATATGGCCCGTCTTGCCACATTTGTAACACGCTGGCTTTGCACTACACTCATTGGCATAATGCCCTACCTTCCCACACTTATAACACCCATTGGACCCCATCCTGCATTCCCTACCATAAGCCCTTCCACATTTGGGACAAACATCAGAACTCCTACTCCACTTGCACTCACCACCATGCATCTTTCCGCAGGTCTTACGTGACCTCTTCTCCCAAACTCTTGGCTGCTTGTTCTTGGGGTTCCATAACTGAGTACCAGGTCGTTTGGCAGGAGCGACCCACTTCTTATCCTTCTTCTCTTCCACTACCACCTCATCTATCGACAATTCCTCATAAACCATTTCTGCGAGCCTTACAGCAGAATCAAAAGTGCCTGGTCTACCAGCCTTGACCAAGACGCGAATATTCTGCGGTAGTCCCCTATGGTAACACTTGATCCGCTTGGCCTCAGTGTTCACCAAGTCTGGCACCAACCTTTACATTCGATTGAATTCAGTGGTGTATTCGCGGTGTGTCATCTTACCCGCCTACAGAGTCAAGAACATCATTTCAACCCTTTCTACCTCTGCGTTAGCACAAAACCTCTTCATCACTAATTCCTTCAAATCATCCCACCTCATAGCTTTGATCTCCTCCCGACTCTTCCTCTGTTCCACCGACTCCCACCAGTACATTGCCTCCTCACCAAACGATTGGGTAGCATACCCTACAGCTTGATCGGGACGACATTCGCTAATTAGGATAATTTTATCCATGGCGGTTATCCATTGGAGAGTAACGATTGCGTCTCCAAAACCGGTTTGCTTCCATGGGTCACAGCCCTTGAAAGAATTATAGTTGCACCCACCTCGGTCTCTTTTCCTGTCATCGACCTTCACCGACTTAACCAAACTTGATTCCTCTTTCTTCTCCTCGTCATCCTTCATACTCTTTTCCCCCGACTTCTCAGCAGACTTTTCAGGATTCCAGTTCTTCGCAGCAGCTGCTACCGCCTGAGCAATGGCAGCTTGAACAGCAGGGTCAAGTTGATACCCTTCGTTGTTACTCGGATTTCCACCAGCTGCACTTCCTTCTCCCTCAACGTTAGTAGCTGCTTCTACTGTTGGTTCTCGGACAACGCGTGGCCTACCACGACGTCCCGTACGTTCTTCTCTTCCAGCAACTTTCTTAGCTCCATCAATTCGTATTTTATAAGGAAACATAAACATCATCACTTAAGGAACCATTTAGTACAAGGATAGTAAGGCTAACAGGTAATAACAGTGGCCAGCTGTGATTAGCTGCTCACGTTACTTTCCGTGTCCTATACACTTCCTCTTATGAGTCTATTTGTGCTAATTCTACTTCTAACAGTTAGACCGTCAAACAGTTCACATCATCATATGCTCCTATCCCTAGCAATTAAGCTAGCATTCATACATTCTTTATTTAGCAATCATGCAAACATTCATTCATTATTCTACTTTACAAGTGAACTTAATCGCATAATTTACCTTTACTTAGCTTGCTTGAGTGACACATGGCATTCTCGTACTGGCATCTTCTTTCTTTTCTTACTTTAATCCCTTTCTCTGTTCGAGTCTAAGCATGTAGGATGCTTAAATCTCTCGAACTTTCCTCTGATACCAACTTGTAAGGCCCCGTTTCCGGTGCCCTACATTGGACGTTGGATTTACTCATAAACACAGTTCAAAATATCAGAGTTAATTAAAACTTTCACGGAATAATAAAAACATTCAAACCATTTCATTACATAACCATATTTCTTGTCTTAACGAGCATTCCAAATCATTTAACATGAAACATTGTCTTTAAAATAACATAACATTTCCTTGAGATGCCAGCTTCTTCAAGTCCATGCCATGTGCCTCCCCTCAAGCGATCTTCCTCATTCTACTCACTTGCGTGCATACTAAAAGTCAGCTATGCTGAGTGAGTTATAGTTAATCATACAACATACAACCTGTTCTCATATTTGCACACGAGACCGAAGGTGTGTACGTTATTCATACCTTGATTTACATACATGACTATCCATACTACATAAAGAGCCTTCCACCCTATAACCTCACATATATTATAAGGGTCTGGTCCCCAATATCACATATATTATTAGGGTCTGGTCCCTACCATCACAGATATTATAAGGGTCTGGTCCCTATCCTCACAGATATTATTAGGGTATGGTCCCTATCCTCACAGATATTATTAGGGCCTGGTCCCTATCCTCAGAGATATTATTGGGGTCTGGTCCCCTTTAATTCATGCTACTGTAACATACCTGTCCTTTACATATTTTCCTTGACAATACGTGCAGTCTCCGAAGAGCGTCACGTACCGTCAACATATCATATTTACTTTGTTCTTATTCATTCATACATCATTTACACATCACATATATTCATACGTACATCATTCATACATCATATATATATCAATCATAACTTTAACTACCACCTGACGGTACATGCAA
This sequence comes from Bidens hawaiensis, assembly GCF_021521415.1. Lineage (NCBI taxonomy): Eukaryota > Viridiplantae > Streptophyta > Magnoliopsida > Asterales > Asteraceae > Bidens > Bidens hawaiensis. The sequence goes on along the minus strand of NW_027491020.1, from coordinate 3,572,619 downwards.
TATCAGAAGATCGTTCACACAACGTCAAGCAATCATCATTCACACATCATATTAAGCATACACTTACCACTTAAGGTAAGTGTATTAACTATCACATCGAGTATGCACACAGCCCCGAAAACATAACAAGGAAATGGGGCTAGAAACTCACCTGAACTCGGTTACGTTCACCGTTAATTGTTATTCCTTTCCTTAGCTGTGCTCGACTAACTGTATAAGAATTACACGTATCAATTAACTATCACTACTCACATCGCGTTTCTAGTCTAGTAATAACCCTCAACGAATGGGGGTCCGGGGGCAGCGCCCCTAGCAGTGGGGTTTAGGGGCGGCAGCCCCTAGTAGGGTCCAAGGAGCAGAGCCCCTGGCTGGGATCGAGCTGCCAGGCCAGCTTGGAAAAAGTTTATTTCCATTAACCGTCTTATCACATTTTCCATTAGAATTATGAATCATTAATTAATTTTCTATCTTAAAAGTTCAAGGGCTTCTTTGTAATTAAATCATTCTTTTTCTAAGTCCAGAGACCATTCTGTCATTTTGTCAAACTTTTAATTCGTTACTTGGTTCTTAACGAACTGGCTTATCTTAGCGAACTGGTTCTTATAACGAATTGAACCCTTTAACGAACTGGTTATTAACGAATCAGTTCATGTAACGAATTAGTCCATGTAACGAATTGGACCTTCCAATTCGTTATCTCCTTTAACGAATGATCACAGCTAGTTCGTCCTCTTATCCTTAACGAATCGCTTGACGAATCGCGTCTAATTCGTTAATTTCCCGCTAACGAATTACCTCTATTTCGTTAACTTCCCGTTAACGAATTAAGGTTAGGTCAGAGAATGTCAGAACATTCTCTGACATCCTTAACCTCGTATAACGTTTTCCGGCGCCGCCGCCGGAAAACCGCGGATTCGACGGAAAAACTCGTTTTTCACCGTTTTTCGCCCCGTTCGATCCAGATCTGAGCTAGGGCGATCCCTAAGCTCATATTAGGCATGGTTTATACCCAATTCCACCCGGATCTAGTGACTTAAATGGTTTATTGGTGTCGGCTCGTCATTTCGTGACCGTATCTAACGGGTTAAAGCTCAAACAACATCATACGATCATTACCATGGATCGGGATCGGTTTTCCTTGGGTTCGGCTAGAGAGAAAATGAGAAACTAGAGATAAAGCTTAATTGTGTGTTTTGATGGAGTATGGAATATGTGTGATATGAAATTAAATGGGTGATTAAAGGTATATATATTTATTGATCATTGGCTAAGCCCATGGTCTTTCCTTCTTTCTTTCATAACCGAAGTCCATAACCCATATCCATTTACCCAACACTAGCCCGACTCATAATAACTCGTATTTTCATTTATTAACCGAAACTAGAAAAACGGGATGTTACAACCAACAAGAAAATACTCAATCTCTAGAACGTTTTTTATCTTTTCACAAAACACCAAAAAAATGGAGCACCAAAAAAACTTCTCTTTGCTTGTTGTTATCGACAATAGAGGAATACACCAAAGGGTTTTCTATATTTTCTTTTGTATGTGGTGTTGGCTGAATAAGAAAATTTGTTCACATAATTTTCTTCTTATATGACATCATAAAACCTTTTTTTTTTGTAAACCAAAACACCAATATGATTTGGTGTGTAAACGCAGGACAAAAAAAATATATATTCCTTTTCTTTTTGTTTCTTTTTTTTATTATTAAATAATAATAATACTACCCACGATAAATATTTGTTGGGCTTTCTCATGGGTAAAAAATACCTTAACAAATCTCCCTCTTTTTGACTATGAGAAAGAACTCACCACACCGGTAAGCGAGCAACTTATCTTCAGTTTCTCTCTTTCCAAAGCTTTGGTCAACGTACCCGAACAATTATCATCAGTGTGAATTTTATCAAGTTTGAACAACTTGTCTTCAATAGTGATGTAGCGGTAAAATGATAACGAAGATCGGATCACGTTGATTCAGCGAATTCACGTGATGATCTTCCAAAACCCCCAAATCCCACCCAAAGGTCAAGGAAAGTGAAGAGGAAAATATTTATTTCTGAAATTCAAGTCTGTCTCTCAAAATTACATAACCAGGATATAAATGAAGATTCTAATACGAAATGGGCCTAAACAGGGCCATGGGCCAAACACAAATCCAAAAACAAAAACATAAAAAATGCTGAAAAAACATAAAAAGGCCCATAACTTTATTTGGAAGGCGTTTTTGGGCTCCGGACAGGGGCCAAACCACTGTTGGCTGTTTTCCATAACGTGCTCCTCGCCTCAAGCTTCTATTTGACTAGTAATGGGCCTGAAACGGAGCTTCGTGGGCTAAGTTATGCCCGTTTTCGCGGGTGACCTTTAGTAGCACGATCTTGGCCTCCAGAAACATAATAGCCCGGTTGTAGGTTCCCTGGACGGATCACACGAGATATTCCGATATACACAGGTGCGGAATCCCTGTGTAGATCGTTACGGACGTAGAACACAAACACACGAACACACGAATACGATACGAACAAACACACGTTATATTAATAACTCAACACGTGATATAATCACAGTTACAGACTCTCGACCTCACGTCACTTGACTCACGAACAATAACTGACTTACACGAACAACTTGAACAACTTCTAAACAATAAGCCGTAACCTATATAAATACACGACAACTTCGCCTCAGGCGAAGTTGTCCATAACTTCGCTTGGTTAACAAGTTCGCCTAAGCGAACTTGTCAACAACTTCGCTTGGTTAACAAGTTCGCCTAAGCGAACTTGTCAACAACTTCGCTTTAAACAAACAAATACATAAACAATATTACAGACTCGATTACAGACATTAGACATATGAACTACTGACATTTATGCACCAACAGACTCCCCCTTGGCAGTAGCTTCATATCTTGATCTTTCAGCTCTTGTCTCGTAATCCTGTAACTTCAAGCGTGCACCCCTTCTCTAACGCACACCGACACAACCCTTTGATATTTCCTTGCTTCATCCTTCCAAGCAGGAATATAAAAGATCTTTTTCTCGTTAAGCATCTTCAGATCAGCTTGCGATAAGTTAACAAGATGCATCGGATCGTAAACTCTAAGGATCTCTTGTTCATCCTCATCTTCCATCACTGCCTCCGCTGTCTCACAATCAACGAACCACCACTTTAGGTCTTTGAGCACATCCTTGGGCATAAGCTTCATCGGTACTTCTTTAAGGCACCGGATTGGTTTATACTTCATAACCATCCAAGGCTTTCCATCAGCTCTCAAACCTTTATCCTTGTCTTCAACAAGTTTCCCTTTCTGTGGTTTCAATAGCTCAAACTTCTTTTCCTTTATGCTCTCTTTCCATACGATTTTCCCTATGACTCTAGCCATATTATCGTCACTTCGATTGATCAACCCCAATCTGGCTAAGTCTTTAACCTCACACTCAGGCAGTGTGTTTAACGATCTCAACATTCTTCTAAGGTACTGAACTCCATCATATCGTTTAATCACGAAGAGCCGCAACTGCTCATCATAAATCCAGCATATAATCCCTTTCTTTGCTTCAGCATAGCCCTTAATATTGTAACTCTTTTTGAACATGGTAGGGACTGCCGGTTTCTTCGTTTTGACGAATCATTGAGCGTATCCTTCCTTCCACCTCGGCTGCTCTTCCCATTCAGTATCTTCAACTGCCGTCTGATCACCCATATCGGCCTTCTCAACCTCTGGAATGTCATGTTCGACATTTTCCTCTACTATCTCTCCTTCCTCAATCTCATTCTCAATCTCAATCTTCTCACCGATCTTCTCAATCACATCACTCGGCAGCACATCCTCATCAAACAATATATCATCGCTGAACATATCATCATCTAGTTCTTTCAACGCATCAATCACGTCATCACCTATATTCTCATCATCAACCAACACCACATCATCACCACCAGAACCACCAGCCGCGTCGGCAGACTCCCCCCTGAGCTGTGGAAGTACCAAGAGCTAGAGTAGTTCTTGGCAACTCACCACCTGCATCTTTCGATGCATTGGGATCATCGTCTTTGTCATTCCTTCTTTTCGTCCTTAGCTCGTCGCCTTTACAGCTCATCTCCCCCTGAGATGCCAAGAACTCCTTCAAGGTATCTATAATTTTCCCATGCTCAACCAGGAGGGATGACTGTAGTTGATTTGCTTCTACCAGGCGTTGAATAGTCTTAGATTGCTCTGCCACGATCCGCTCTAGTGAAGCTATTCTCTCTGAGTCTGAAGTAGGCGTAGGCGAGACATCAGAAGCAGGCGTAACCGCAGGTGGTACCATACCTGATAACCCTGCAGTAGTGACGACCGTTGACTCTACAAATCATGCAGCAACCACCGACTGAGTAAGCGTTGGAGGTGGTAGAGACACAATCTCCGGAGTCGACATCTGGATAGTAGTGGTAGATGGAATGCCAGCAGATGATGTAGCCACCACGGGAACATCCGCATCGCTTGTAACCTGTACAGAAGTAGGAACGATAGACATACCAGACAGTGCGGCCGGAGCGAAACGTACCCTTCTTGAAGTCTCTCCAGCTCCCATACCAGCACCTGTCCTTTCCCGTCTTGATCGTCTTATCAGCTTATGTATATCTTCTTCCTCTTCTGACTCATCATCATCCTCCGTTCTCTTTCTCTTCCCAAACGTTCTCTCTCGAGACACCATCAACCGTCTCCCCTCATTCATGATCTCATCCAAATCTGAGTCAGCCATCGACGTTGCTGCTCTAGTAACACTCACACCCGAACCCTGTGCAGCAGAGACCTGCACCTCTTCCAGCGGATCAACTCGGTCCATATCAAAGTAATCTTGACCACCAAATACTTCATCAAGATCAATATTCTCCTCAGCCGTCACAACAGGCACATCAGATGCAGCTTGAGTTGCTCTTGCCTGTCGCGGTTGAGGATCTCTAAACTCGTCCCCACCAGCAGGAACATGCTCTGGGTTGATTAAAAACCCAAACAGTGGAGTATGCCTTGGACGCAGCTCAGGCTTGCTCCTCGCACTCGAAGTGCGGCATTGAGCGAAGATACGCTTGCTCACAGATTCCACGTATCTGATCGAGCGTCGTTGAGGTAGATTCGGAGCCACATGATCCAGGATCATCTGGATGAATCTCGGATACATAATAAACCTCTCACGAGCCATCGCTCTCCTCTGTCTATCGATCTCGTAAATGACCATCTGACTAAAACTATAGCGTTTATTGTAAGTCAGTGCAGTCATTGCGGACTGCATGGCCGCACCCATACCGTCAGTGCCCGCCTTCCTCCCAGACATGCAAACTATCATAACGTGCATGAGGAAGCGCCACTGATCAAGCAGAAAACCCTTCCGTCTCGGTGTATCGCCTAATGGACCAGAATAGCCCATTAGGAGAAACGCTCCATCACGAAACGGAGCCACAAACTCAGTTGGGTCGTCCCTCGTCTCTTCTCCAAACCGTAACGCCACCCGAATCTGTTTAGAATTGAACTGAACCTGTTGATTGTTCACAGTCGCTCGCATGACCGGGGGCTCAATACGACAATCGTATTCTACCGTCTGCCAAAAGTCTTCGATATTTGGTAAGGATATCGGCAGAGTCGTCGTGATAGCATGAAAAATCCTCGAGCGTATGAGGAAAGTAATAATCTCGCGGTAATCCTCAACGCCGCTCGCTTCCGGGTCAAGGGTGATGTACATATTGTGACCCGGGAAAAATTGCCTCTGATTGTCACCGTCGTCTCCTCCTGCACCTCCAGCACCAGCTACTGCGGCCATATCTGCAACAAAGAAACCAAGTTAGTTAAACATTAAGACTTAGCACAAGTTCGCTTTGTTACCATGAGCGAAGTTGTGATAAACCTTTTATAGGCGAAGTTAAAGGTGGGGCGAAGTTGGGAACAACTTCGCTTCAGCTTTAAGTTCGTCTATTTAACATTCAGTAAAATTGATCTAGGCGAAGTTAATGTTAACTTCGCCTCATCACAACATCGCCTCAGGCGAAGTTAATGACAACATCGCCTCAGGCGAAGATAAGCCTCAGGCGAAGTTACGGATAACTTCGCCTAAACCTTAAGTTCGCCTGAATCTGAATCGGCGACAGTAAGGATTATGGAACAACGTGCAGTTGATGATTTCGTGATTAAGGAATCCGGATAACATGATGTTAAGGTTATCTAGACGATCAAAGTGGTTCTTAACACGTAAAAACAAGTTTTTGAAAATCGGTTGAATGGCCGACGATTCGAGGTTAATAACCGGGTCGAAACGACCTAAGATTAATGCCCTTGTACATTGATGATATGATATAATTGCATCTCGAACCTTGAATCGGTATGAAATCTGGGAAAAAAATAACTCGGAATCGGAATAAATACAAGTTCGCCGGAAAATATTGGATAAGTTCGCCGGAAAAGATGAGTGAATAAGTTCGCTGATTTTGAATAATGAACACTGTTGACCCTTAAAATCCTTTATATAGGGGCGGAGTTATACAGGCGAAGTTACGGATAACTTCGCCTAGGCGAAGTTATTCACAACTTCGCCTGTTTAACAACATCGCCTATATTTACAAAATCAAACCTTATAATTTGAACATTTTTCAATTAACTCTTTAAAACTTCCCTTTAAGAAATAAATGACAAGATCAATTCTAAGTAACCAGTTAAAAAATCATAAAACTATCTAAGTACAAAAACTTTAAAAATTTAAAGTATAAGGGATCAAATTTCAGTCTAGTTAGGGACTACCACGTATTAGAAAAGATCCGAACAGGAATCATACTAATTACGTGACTGTCACATAGATCCGTGTTTAGCTGTATTATGACATATAGAGACAGGTTGTAAGCAGGTATAACTTAAAGTGGTTTTCATCGTTTCTGTGATACGAGTTAGGTTCGATTAAGCCTCAAAATTTAAGTGGGCAATAACTCAGAGATTTTGATGCCTCCTTTCTATTCTCAAAGCGTACTTGGCTTTCCCCAAGTCACCCCGAATTGACTTCGACCCATAGTGTCTGATTAAGTTGTAAGTACTCTTCATCTGGTTCCCGTTCTTCTTCTTACTCTAAGATTGAGAAGTCTTGACACTTTCATCTCTAGAATGTTTCAATACTCCCAATTTTTTTTTTTTTTTTTTTTTTTTTTTTTTTTAACTCACAAATTTACATAGACTTCAGAGTAGTAAATAACTGCAAGTCCCGAATCTGGATCACTGCAGTTTCTTGAAACGCTATCTTCACGGGAATCAGAACACTTACGGGCTCGTGTATAACTGGGTATTCGCTTTTCTGCCTATCATTCGGAAAGATATATATGAAGACATGCAGAACTCGTAAGGAGTTTCCACGTAAAATCAAGTAGTTTTAGTTTGTATCACATTTACTTTTACGCACCATAAAAAGTTACCATGACATACAATGACTGTCCTAAAGCCTTTTAAGCCTAATAACTTCACTAGTTAAGCACACAGAATCAGTATATATATCATTTTCCAAGGTTGGATCAATTTTCCGTTTAACATAGCAAACGTACTTCTTACGAAGTAGTAGACATGAAAAATCATTTCATTTCCCAAAAAAAAAAAAATTTGACTTCAATTGCCCCGATCAAAACAAAGTCTTCAGGTAAACGGCTATCCCGAAGATCCAATGGATCAGCTGGACCGACCACATACTAGTATGTGTCCTTCTAACTAAGAATGAACGACAAATTTAAGCGAAAAAATGAAAACTCATCATAAACCGCCCCGGTCACTTTCAGTCATCTGGTTAATGGCTATCCTCAAAATCTACAAGTAGAAAATGAGGACCAAAACATATCCGAAGACATGTCCTTCAAACTGAGGTAACCGACATACTTTTAAGCGATAGTGACGTTTTTTTTTTTTTTTTTTTTTTTTTTTTTTTTTAATATAACTAGAAAAGCATGGTTACTCGGGATTGATCATCCCATTTAGCTCGATAAGGTTTTGAAATCTTGTTTTATCAAACGCTTTAGTATAAAGATCAGCGAAATTATCAAGCGTATCCACCTTTTCAAGCACTATCAGTTTCTTCTCAGCACAATCCCGTATGAAATGATGACGTATGTCAATATGTTTAGTTTTACTATGTTTCACGGGATTGTTAGTTACTGAGATAACAGCTGTGTTATCAATGCAAATAGGAGTAAGTAAGAAATTCAGACCATAGTCGCGCAATTGTTGTTGAATCCAAAGAACCTGGGAGCAGCAGTTGGATGCTGCCATGTATTCTGCTTCACAGGTTGAAATTGCGACTGAAGTCTGCTTCTTGCATTGCCACGACACCAATCTGCCACCAAGAAACTGACATCCTCCTGTTGTTGACTTCCGACTCTGATTGCACCCACCATAATCAGAATCTGTGTAGGCGACTAGCTCCAAGTCTCCTCCTCTCGGGTACCACAACCCCAGCTTCGGTTTGCCCTTGAGATACCGCAAGATCCTCTTCACACCTTTCATGTGAGATTCCTTTGGGTTTGCCTGAAAACGAGCACAAAGACAAACAGCAAACATTATATCAGGCCTAGAAGCAGTTAAGTACATTAAAGAACCTATAATAGCCCGATACTGAGTTGGGTCCACATCTGCATCACCGTCTGACTCAGCACCCAATTTGTGATTGACGCAGATTGGAGTGTCGAATGGAGTGCTGTCCTCCATCTTGAATCGTTTGAGCACATCATGGACATACTTGGTCTGATGAATGAACATCCCATCCTTCTTCTGATCAACCTGCAATCCTAAAAAGAAAGTTAGTTCACCCATAGCACTCATTTCAAACCTTTTCTTCATAACGTCCTCAAACTCCTGACACATGGAGACTTTAGATGCAGCAAAGATAATGTCATCCACGTAGACTTGCACCAGCAGGAAGTCGCTTCCTTCTCTCTTAACGAAAAACGTGCTATCAATTTTCCCTCTTTCAAAACCATTTTCGAGCAAGTAATCTGATAAAGTTGAATACCAGGCACGAGGTGCCTGATGTAATCCATATAACGCCTTGCTCAATTTGTACACGTGATTTGGAAAGTCTGGGTTAGGAAAACCCGGAGGTTGCTCAACATACACAACCTCATCAACTTTCCCATTCAAAAACACACTCTTCACATCTAGCTGAAATACCTTCATCTTTTCATAAGCAGCAAACGCCAAAAACAATCTTATGGCTTCCAACCTGGCGACAGGAGCGAACACTTCATTATAATCAATCCCCTCTTGTTGATTAAAACCTTTAACGACTAGCCTCGCCTTATTCCTTATAATGATCCCTTATCATCTCTCTTGCACTTAAACACCCATTTTGTGCCTATAGCATGCACATTCTTTGGTTTTTCAACCAAAGTCCAAACTTCCATCTTCTCTAATTGAGCCAACTCTTCTTGCATGGCTTCGACCCACGAGCTGTCCTTTAAAGCCATTTGATAATTCTTCGGTTCAATCTGGCTTATAAAGCAGGTGTACAGGCATTCATTGATTATTCCTGTCTCCTTAATGCTTGTATAAACACAGGTGTGCTCATTCAAGCTACGTCTTGTTTGTACACCGGAGGACACATCACCAATCACATTCTCCAAAGGGTGATCTTTATGAATTCTCGTGGTCGGAACAGAACCGACATGCAAATTGTCTTCCAAGTTAGAAGAGAGCTCGTCAATGGTTGTTTCATGCTGAGAGTGAAAAGGATTGATAAATTCTTCTTCAGTTGAGGCAGCAGGGGTACCGATAGTGTTAGATGAGGAAGGTTGACATTTATCAATCAGCTGTCTTTGTAATAGAATGTCTTCCTCATCAAGGATCATCTTCGTTGCAACTCTCTCTTCTTCTTCAGCAATATCCAAAAACGGTACGTTAAAAGACTTGAAGAGTTTAACATAGTCGAAAAACTCAGCAGGTCCGTTGCTTGGTTTTGGCGGTTGGTAACTTGTGATGTCGGTGTTACACACTACCTCAACCTTGCTGGTCGATGTATTGAAGACACGTCTGTTAGGAGTCCCAACAACATAACCGACTAAGATTCCTTCATCGGCTACTTCACCAAATTTAGAATTTGTCTTCAAAATCGAACAAGGGGACCCGAATGGTTCAAGACCACTCAAATTGGGCTTTCTCCCATGCATAAGCTCGTAACACGTTTTATTAAGTCTCTTAACCGTTAAGACTCTGTTCAGGACATAACAGGCTGTAGCAACAGCTTCAGCCCAGAACACCACAGGAAGCCTCGAGTCAGCCAGCATTGTTCTGGCTCCTTCTATTAACGTTCTATTCTTCCTTTCAGCCACTCCATTCTGTTGCGGTGTATACGGAGCGCTGTATTGGTGTTCAATCCCTCTCTGAAGGCAGAAGATCTCCATCTCAAAATTCTTGAACTCCGTTCCATTGTCACTTCTGATGAACTTAACCCTCTTATCCATAACGTTCTCAACTTTGGTAATCAAATTCTTCACCATCTGAGCCGTTTCATCTTTCGATTTCAGGAAATACACCCACGAATATCGTGAGTAGTCATCAGTGATCACCAAGCAATAAGAAGTACCTCCTAGACTTTTTGCATTCACGGGACCGAAGAGATCCATGTGAAGCAATTCTAGAGTACTGGCAATAGAGTTGACCTTCTTGGTGAGATGGGATTTCTTGTGTTGCTTTCCCTTCTTGCATGCTATACATTTGTCTTCAAAGTTAAAACTTTTCAAGGGAACGCCCATCATAAGTCCATTCCTGACAATGTGGTTCATCTTCCGAAGATGAATGTGCCCCATCCTCCTGTGCCACAGTTCGGATTCTGATTCGCTTGCTTTCGTCATTAAACATGATTCTTCCGTGGCCATTTCAGTAGACCTCATATCCATCACATAAGTATTTGTATCACGTGGAGCTTTCATCACTATCCACTCGTCTGGTATCTGAAAACCAGGCTTCAACACGATCGCCTCATTCTTCGTGAAATGAACAGTGTACTCCTTATCACAAATCTGCGACACACTCAGCAGATTGTGCTTCAACTCTTCTACAAAGTTCACATTCTCAAGAGTCATTTTTCCATTGGACACCGTTCCTCTTCCAGTAATTTTGCCTCCACTTTCACCGGCAAAGCTAACTCTCGCTCCTTGAACAGGTTTTAAGTCGTGCAACAAGTATTTGTTACCCGTCATGTGCCGGGAACAGCCGCTATCTACAATCCAAAGACTGTGGGCAGCCCTGTTCAACTGTCCCTGCACAATAAAGCAAAGGATTAGAATCTAGGGACCCAAGACCAATTGGTCTTGGATCTATACATCCCGAACTTTGGCTTTTCACAGTTAGTATTCGTATAATTTCTGTAAGCCCTATTAGGAAACCACCTTGGAGATTGAGTGTGGGACCTTCCAAACCTAAGTGAATTGAAAGAATTATATCTTGTGGTTTGGTTATTTGCATTGTAAAACTGAGGTTTGTTTCTGTGAAAACCTGAATTAGTTACATTTCGAAATTTTGAATGGTTTTCATTTTTAATAGTATTAGTCTTATTCCTAGTTTTATTAGGCCTCACACCTCTGAATCGCGGCTTCAGAGGGCAATCTGCAACAAGATGTCCTAATTTATTACACCTAAAACAACACCTATGCTCCACTTTCTTTTCAAAGGTTGTTTTGAATCTCGAGGCTGTGTTACCGGCCGTTCGTTTCACATAAGGTGGGACGTACGGGTTTAGTGGAGTACTTTTCTTATTAGTTTTATCTTTTTCTCCACCATTGAGTAACACATTCTCCTCTTTTGTCTTACCTGATTCGGACGACTTCTCCGAATCTGATGAGACTGGACTTGCAACAGAAATTTTCACACTTGAAACAGGCGAACTTGTTTCGCCTTTACTAACAATTGGTTCTTTACTCGAAACCTTGATTGGAACTGTCTGAGGAACTTCAAAATCAACAGATTTCTGAACACTAGGGTTATAAGTATAATTGTGGTTATAAGGTGGTGGAACCTCGTGATAACCAATTCCTCCCCTCTTCGCAAAGGTACCTTGATCACTAACAAGGTGATCAAGAATAGCTGAGGAATTTCTGAACTGCTCAAGTTTTCGGTTCAGTTCCACCACTTTCACCTGGTGGTCAGCAATCTGTTTTTCTCGTTCAGCAATAAGTTTGGTCTTTTCTTCCAAAACCTCATAACTTAGATCTATCACTTCAATTTTTTCAGCAAGTTTTGTTTTTAAGCTTTTAACATCTTTTTCACACGCTTTTATTTTAATTTTGTAACTGTTCTCTCTTGCTTTCATAAAGTGATGATCTTCTTTAAGAGTTTTAAATTCAGCATCTAAACGAACATACTGATCAGTTATGGTAGCAAGTTGCTCAGACAAGTTCTCACATTTAGTACATATAGGTTTAGAACATACCTCGGAGGACTGGTCCTTGAGATCTGTCATGAAAGCTTTTTCCTCTCCAGTAGCTTTCACTTCTCCGGTGACCTTCTCACATTCTTCATTCTCAACCTTAGCCATATTTGCCTGCTCAAAAGTTTCATCCGAATGCAGGTTCCAGTTGTATTCACCTGCTTCTCTAGACATCATGGCACTGAAATCTTTACTACTCCCATTGTACTGTGCAGACCTGCCTTGACCACGTTCAACTCTCTCGTTTCTGCACTCTTTAGCAAAGTGGCCGTTTTGTTGACAGTTATAGCACCTCACCTTAGTCTTGTCGAAACCAGGCCTGCCACCAACAAACTTTCTCCCTGTCTTCCTCATAAACCTCTTCACCCTCCTCACAATCATGGCCATCTGCCATTGTAGATCCATCTCTTCCATATCATCAGCATCTATTTGGTCATAGTCTTCATCCAGCATCGCTGGATCAACAACCTTCCCTTGGATATAGTTCTCATATGAAGCAATAAACGAAGCATAGAGGCCAACTGCTCTTCAGCAGATTTGACGCTCATTGGCATCTTAGAGTAGTTATTGCTTGAAGAACTTAAAGAGCCACTACTTTGGCTTGCTGTCTGTTTAGTACCACTTGATCCACCGGCTACAAAGCAAACATCCCCATTTGAGTTTACTGACACATGCCCCTCCTGTGAAGACTTGGCACCCGACTTGCCCTTCGAGTAGTAGGCGGCAGAATCAGTCTTTGAACTTGAATTGGAGTTTACTTTAGCACCGTACATGCCTGGATCTTGAACCTGATCCATAGATGTTTCTTTTCTTACCATATTATGCTCAAAAGTTCTGAGCTTGTTGACAGTGGTTTCAAGATCATAAGTAGGGAAGTCCTTGTCTTCCCTCATCAGTACAGTATACATCTCCCATTTTGGTGGGAGGGCATCGAGAAGCTTCTCAACTATTTCTTCTTCTCGGTAGGAAATAGAATAGTTGCTCAGCTCAGTCATTAGATGATAATATCGGGTGATAATATCATCTAGAGATTCGTTCTTCAAAAATTTGAAGACGGAAAACTGAGTTTTGAGCAATTTGATTTTTGAGGCTCGAATTCCTACATTCCCTTCAAATCTGTTCTCAAGAGCTTCCCAAAGCTCTCTAGCTGATGTGTATTTTCTGAATGTATGGAGGATCTCCTGTGGAAGAGCCATTGTGATTGCAGCATGGGCCTTGCTCTCGGCCTCATACATCTTCTTCTCTTCCTCTTCCATCTTACTGTACTTTTTGATCTGGTCCCTACCTTCGTACTCCATTACAGGTGGAATATAGCCATCTTGGATGCACACCCACATTTTCGCATCCTGGTACTTTACATATTGGATGAACCGATCCTTCCATGCGACAAAATCGGTTCCCTTCAGCAACCTTGAGGCCTTTGTAGCTGACCCCGCTTCAACTTCCATCTTTACAAGCTCCGAGATGTTGATCGACGACATCCTTCTTGAAGAGAAGAAACCTGAAAAATAAAATAAATTTTTTTTTTTTTTTTTAATAAAGTACTGTAGGCGAAGTTAAGAATAACTTCGCTTTAGTAATAACTTCGCTGGATCTTTCTTAAATTCGCGTGACTGGGCGAAGTTGAGAATAACTTCGCTTAGGGTGAGCGAACTTAGGAAGTAGGCGAACTTGAAGAGAACTTCGCTGAGTTAGGCAGTGATGGAAGATGAGGATGAACAACTTCGATTGGTTAACAAGTTCGCCTAGGCGAACTTGTCAACAACTTCGCTTTAAACAAACAAATACATAAACAATATTACAGACTCGATTACAGACATTAGACATATGAACTACTGACATTTATGCACCAACACCGGTCATCAACACATTGGCTCACATCAAATAGTATCTTTAATCCAATAATGCCTCACACTTATAACATTAAATAATTATAAGCTTAGTGATATGTAACATTCGTTATTTTTCAAACCCGGAACCCGACCCGTTTAGTTTTTCTTTTAATCTATTAAAATTTTAAAAGATATTTATTTTATTATAAATATATGTTACTTTTATTAAGTTTATATACATCTAAACCATATCCAAAACTTTAGGGGCCGATTCTGTCAAATTCCCAAACTCCCTTCTTGTCTTCCTTCCTAGTCACGTACCTGCAGCCCCCCACCCCATTCACGATTTTGACCAAGGTCAAAACCCATATAATCAGCCGATAATCAAGGGATTGATGATATTTCTTGTTCTCTAATTAACACGTAATCAATCTATATGGTATGAGCAACTAATTAACAGCTAATTGATGTCTAACGATCCGAATATTCGTTGAGAACTAACCGCGAACCAGTTGACTCCTAAAACCCTATATAAACTCATTTATATTTCAATTAAACTTGTCCACAGCTCATTCACGCTATCGCCAACCTTTACCCCATAACCAATTTGATTATCGTGACCTGTTGATAACTCGTTCAATCATCTCTTTCAGCCAGCCATGTTCAGATCTGGTTAATCCCCTTTCGATCATCTTCAAGGTAATGGGATATATGGTTTAGATCGCGATTATGTGTTGAACAAAAGCCCTAAGGCTAGTTTGATTAACATTAACAGATTTGGGGCAATTGAATTTGTTAGGGTTCTCAATCAATCTGTTGATTTTGTTGTCTGTTTATATTAATTTAGTTTTGGTCCAGCTGGTTAGAAACTTGTGTTGTATGGTGGAGGTCACGAGTTCGACCCCCTGCCACCCCGTTTTGCCTTTATGTTTATTTTCGTTAAACTAATCAATTCCAATGATTTAAAAACCTTAATAAATGATAAATAATTTATATCTTATTAAAACTAGATATATATACATATATCTATGTATATATAAATACATGTATAATAGCTATTAAAAATTTATAAGAGTTTTTTTAATGAATATTTAAAAAGATTTTGTTTATTTAGAATACGTAAATTAAGGTATATAATATTATTTTACATAATAATTTGGCTAAGTAATTTATAAACAAATGGCATTTTTATAAATATATATTGTTACCACTTTAATAATATAAGTACGAATATTTTATAAACAATTATAATTTTATGCAATATTAATTTATAAGTAATCTTTATTAATCATAAACTTTAAATAAAATATGTTATACGCTCAATACCCGTTCGTATCTTGTTTCTCTCTTAGTCCATTTGTTAATTTGTAGTATTTCCCGTTATTACATTTGTTAGGATTTGACTTTGCTATCTCTCGAGCGCGACGCTTATTCTCCTACCAATCTTAACGTATTTATTCATTTGCTTACTCTCTAAGGTGAGTTACATATCCCCCTTTTTCATCTTTTAAATTTTGGAAGTGACATGTATACCCTATTTAAATTACCCATTTTTAATTATTCATCTATTCATAACACAATTCAATATATATTTATGTGTGATCATTGCATGCTCTATGATAATGCTCTATGTGCTTAATTGTTTATTTTATGTTTGGTGGTTGGTATCTCATCCTCATCTAGTATGATCATACACTTACCCAAGTACTTTGATTTCGTATCAATAGGAACGAGTCCACATCTATTTAGTTGTTTACATTTTTCATAGGAATTGTGATGCTCAACATTAGCATATGAATTGTGGTTTTTATCTATATATGTATCTCAACTAAAACTTATGTATTCTCACCAACATTCGTGTTGACAAACTCTATGTTTTTACATGCTACATGTATAAGTAATTTACATTGATCAAGATTGAAGATATTAGTTTTTACCATAGGATATTTATCCAAACAATAAATATGATGTAATTGTTTTGATTATTATAATTGTGTACTTGTTTTGATATTGCTGAATTAAATAATTATTGTCACTTTAATTAGTGTCTTTTGAGCTACTGTCCAATCAATACGTTACGCCCCTACGTGTTCTGTAACATCACGGGAATTTCGAGCCAAAAATGTAAACTTTCCAAAGTCTAGGGATCAATTCTGCAAATTTCCAAACTCCAAGGTTAAAAGTGAAAAATCTGTTTTTTTCGTCCTATCGCACTACGCGATGGGGACAAAAGACCAGCCCATCGTGATACGCGAAGGGGCTTGGTCAAAGCTTATTGAAGGGTCAACAGCGATACGCGATTGCTGTTGAACCAACGTCATCGCGTACCGCGATGAGGTGGTCTGACACGTGTGCCACGCGGCACACGGTGGCATCATCTGCCGCCACGTGTTACCACGTGGCAACACGTCCGCCACGTGTCGCTACGCGGTGTAACGCCTGCCACGTGTCACCACGTGACAGGTTTACGTGGTGACACAGACGACCTATATCGCGCTACGCGATAGGCCAGCCCAGGGACCCATCGCGTTTCACGATGGGATCTAAAATTATGTCTATAAATAGCAGCCTCCGGGAATTCATTTCCACACACCAAAATCACTCAATCTACTCACTCTCTAACATCTCTCTACACCTCGAAGTTCGTGCCCTCGATCCACCTCGAAAACCGGTGCTCAATTCCTTGTTTCCGTGCCATACCTCGATAATCATGCCACTTCCCGACGATGTTAAGCATGATGATGTTTGTGGAGTGACGTCCCGACAAGTTACCTCGTAAAGCGTGCCAACGTGGAGGAATATTGGAGTGTCTCGTTGTGCGTGCCGAAGTGAAATATTCAAACGGCGTCGAAGTGCTGCCCAAGTTCTTAGGGTTTCATAAACGCCAACAAGGTTAGGCGTAATGTAAAGTGAATATAATATAATATTATATTAAAAGGCTTAATACCCTAAGTCGAAATTATACTCGATGTCTCAAAGAAAAATATATAACAAAGAAAAGAAAAGAAAGAAATATAAAAGTGTATATATATATATATATGTGTGTGTGTGTGTGTGTGATTATATCTATATATAATTCTTTGTTATAAATATTATTTAAGTAATTATGAGTATTCTTAAATAATAAAGAAAAGAATACGTTTCTTAAAGAAGAAGAAACGTAGGGTTTTTATAATAAACTAAAGGTTTATAAATATTACTTTTTAACTAAAGGTTTTAAAGTAAAAGAATAATGAACTAAAGGTTCATCGAGATAATTAAAGACTAAAGGTCTTAAGTCGGATTGTATATCCGACTAATAAAGTTATACTCGTACTATAGGTGCGAGATAGCAAGAGAAAGACTCACGGGCGGTGTTGGAAGCCGATCCCACTTGAAAAGGTGAATACGCCCCACTTTTACAAACTTGTTTTCAAACAAATAAACGTGTTATGTGTAAAACTTTACATGAGACTAAGTGTCTCCAAAAACATTATGAATAAGAGTAAAAGCCTAGCCCTTAGGCTGTAGTATACATTTGTCTAGATCCTTACATATGTGGTTAAATGCGGTGGGCACATTGCACCACGCCTGGTCACGACCTCCAGCCACGATGGGCTGAACCAAAGTATGTTCGAGTGAGAATGACCTTGTGTATATTTATGGTACCTAAGTATGTCGAAACGCTGCGGTGTTTTGCTGGGGTGACCTAGTGTAGAGACTCGAGTTTATATTGGTATTTGTTTTAACTTTGTTATTCCTAAGCCAAGATGGGCCGAGGCTTGCGTAACCCTTGAGGGGTGACAAAGTAAAGGAAAATATTTTTAGCGTCAGCATATTCACCAGCAATCATTGCTGACGTATTTTTATAACATTTTGCAGGTAACCAAGAATAGACTTGAAGGACTAAGGGCTCAAGAATCCGACGGCTCGGATATTTTGTTTAATTATTAAAATATGAATGTTTTTGTTAAACTTATAAACAAGTAAATCTAAACGAGACTTTCGTCTCGTCTTTTTGTAATGTAAATATTTTAACTTTAAATCCACATGTTTTATAAAGTCTTCCGCTAATAACCCGTAACTCTGATTTATATACAAATGTGGTACCAACTGTTGAGTCGCACTCCTAGGCCTAAGATGGGGGTGTGACAGGTTGGTATCAGAGCCATCGATCTTGGGTATTATAAAACAATACCCAAGCTTCGATCCAAGCATAGGAAAATAACTTACTTGTTTAATTGAACAGGGATAAGATTGGCTGGTAACCCTTTCTTTCCCTCTCTACTAAACCACCCATCAAAGATCAATTATGAGAAATTAATGGAGTATTATGATCGTGAAGCAAGAAGAGCAAGAAAATATTACAAGTTCCCAAAGGACATCATGAGTGAAGATTACTTTGAGGCTTTCTTCAGCCGAGACCAATACATTGAACGTCCCAAACCAATATACTTCCCTGGAACTGAACAATGTCCAATTAAATTACCCGATAGTCCACCACCACAAAGAATCGAACCACCAAGACACTCAAGCTACCATCCACCAACAATGCCCATATACCATCCTTCCGAAATACCGACGTACCACCCATCGGCGATCCCGACTTATCAACCATTGGAAATACCGCAGTACTTTCCCACTAGATACTTACCAAATTCGCACTCATCCTATGCCTTCCTTTCAAGCCGACCAATAAAAGAAAAACCAAAATCCCCATCCTCCGACTGGATGCAATGCCACTCCGATCAACGAAGGTGGCATACTGGAAGCTTTACTGCTCTCGAAGTCAACTCGCAACCCAAAAATGGCGAAGGGTCATCCTGTAAACCAAGAATGAGGGTAATGATGCCCTACGAAAGTTTCAAAATGCCTCGGATGATCAACGATACCACCCAACATATGGAGGAGGAAGAACCTATGGAGGAAGAGGAGGAGGATCTCGAAGAAGAGGAGGATCCTGTGGAAGAGTCCGAATCGGAAGAAGAGCATCCCAACAATCCTAACGAGATATCAACATCCATGGATGGATCATTCACTTCCCACAACCCAAGCTACGGTTCCGTCGATCCGTATGTTCAGTATCTTGTGAAAATCAGGAACCAAGCTTCGTAAAGCTTCCCACCGTTTCAAGGTGTAATTCCAACTGAAGAAGAACAAGCCGATGAGATTCGTGAACAAAACAAAGCTGCAAAGACTTTATTCTACCTCGCATCCGACATTACTGAGGTCCCGTATCCTGAACTGAGGAATCACTACGAGATTGTGACATTGGGTTACCACGACCCACCTCCACAATATGGATACCCCGACGTAGTCCCGCAGTCATATGAAGAACACCTGGATCGCGCTCTTCACGAGACTGATGACTGGAGGAAGAAGGTGGTTGAGGAAGGGAAGAAAAAGAAGAAGATGGGAGAGAAGCTTCTTCACAAGTGCAACAAATTTACGAGGGTTGTTAAGAAGTTTATGAAGGACTGAGAAGATGATGATGGCATGTTTCAAGAAATGAAGTTTATGTGTTTAAACTAGTTTGTATGTTATGTGTGAAATGTAATGTTATAAGAACATGAGTTTATATATCGTATGAACGATATATAAAATGTTGTAAACTAATATATATATCATTCTATGATATATATATGTGTATGGAAAATAAATAAATGTATGTTTAATAAAGAACATTCGTTAAATTTCATATCTAAAGAATAAAAAGAAAAAGATAAAATGTCCCAACAAAGTAATAACTTTGAGGCTTCCCTTGAGAAGAAAAAGGAAAGGGACCCGAAAACGAAAAAGAAGAACCGATCCCCGATAAGTACATGAAACAAATTCAAAAATTAGTAAAAGATGTCGTAAGGGCCGAATATGAATTTAGATCCCAATCGAGACAATCAAAACATTCACAATCTGTTCATCCTTCTCGAAAATCAGTTTCTAAACTCCGTTCTAGACCCTCACGTATGGATGAAAGTGTGCACGAATCGAACGCTGATGGAGGGGTTCGTCAAGAATTCAAGAAACTCAAAATAGGTGGGTGTACGTTCAAAGACTTTAAGTACTATGGACCGAATGAGTTCCATGGTGACAAGGGAGCCATCACGACTGTGAGGTGGCTTGAAGAGATGGAGACGATAGTGATTACAAGCAAGTGTTCGAACGAAGAGAAGATTCAGTATTCCGCTGTCATGTTTAAAGGTGAGGCTCTAGAATGGTGGAACACGTTGATCTTGAGTAAAGGAAGGGAGGTGTTGTATAACATGACTTGGAACGAGTTCAAGGAGTTGTTGATGTCGAAGTTTTGTCTGATGCATGAAACAGACCAAATACAAACCAAATTCTTGGCTCACAAGGTTATTGGAACAAACCTTCGTGAGTATAACACGAAATTTCACGAGTACTGTCATTTGGTTCCCCGGTTGGTTACCCCGGAATCCAGCAAAGTTATGCGTTACATTTGGGGACTACCACGAGAGATTCGTGACATGGTGAGGTCACACTTGCCACAAACCGCTGACTCCGCAATGTAGTTGGCTGGGTACTTAATGGCGGAATGATCCGCAATAAAGAAGAGGACAAGAGGGTCGAAACAACACAAGACCCGAAGAAAGAAGGAAATACCCGATTCAAGGGTAAAGGAGGCAATCAACGAAGGTCTGGCTTCAACCCCGGCATCCCATAATGCAAAATTTGCAAGAAATACCATAGGGGTAGATGCCATTTTACTCCACGACTTTGTGAATCATGTCACAAACCCGGCCACGCCACGGCCGATTGTTGGAAGAAGAAAATGACCTGCTATAATTGCAAGGATATGGGACACCTTAGCTTCGAGTGCCCCAAGAATAAGCCCACGACTGGTGGTGCGGGTGGTAACGGTCAAAAGAACGAGCCCAAGAAGGGCAATGCAAGAGTCTTCGTCTTGGATACAAAGAAAGCGACCGACATACCAGAAACCATTACCGGTACGTTCCTTGTTAATAATGCCTATGCTAGAGTCTTGTTTGATTCAGGAGCCAATTTAAGTTTTATAGATTATAAATTTTGTAGTATATTATACGATCCTTTAATCAAACTTAATAAAACTCTAAGCGTCGAGACCGCTAATGGCGAAATTGTTAAAATCTCCGAAGCCTTAGAAAACAGAAAAATCTTATTAGCTGGTTACGTTTTGCCTTTTCAATTGCTACTAATGACTCTTGCTGGTTTTGATGTTGTATTGTGTATGGATTGGTTATCCGACAATCATGCTCGTAACCTTTGCAATAGCAAGACCGTTGAACTTCAAGCCCCTGATAAACGTACTATACGAATTGAAGGGGATAAAAACGCTAGCCAAGTTAGCCTAATCTCCATGATAAGGGCTAACAAATGTTTGAATCAAGGATGCTTAGCATTCATGGACTACGTCACCGAAGAATCAAAACCCAAAGAAATTAAAAACGTTCCTGTTGTTTCCGACTATGCCGATGTCTTTCCCGACGAACTTCCTGGTATTCCTCCCGATCGTGAAGTAGAATTTATGATCGATCTTATTCCTGGAACTGCTCCGATCACCAAGGCTCCGTATCGCCTAGCGCCAACCGAAATGAAGGAACTGAAGAAACAATTGGACGAACCTCTCGAGAAGAGTTTCATACGTCCAAGTTCATAACCACGGGGAGCGCCGATACTATTCATCAAGAAGAAGGATGGATCCATGCGCATGTGCATCGACTACCGAGCTCTCAATAAAGTCACAATCAAGAATCGTTATCCACTCCCTCGTATTGATGATCTGTTCAACCAACTTCAAGGTGCTAGCTTCTTTTCAAAAATTGATCTTCGTTCCGGCGATCACCAACTCAAAGTTCGATCTGAAGACATTCTGAAAACCGCTTTTCGAACAAGGTATGGCCATTATGAGTTCACCGTTATGCCATTCGGACTTACTAATGCGCCAGCTGTATTCATGGACATGATGAACCGAATCTGTAAGCCTTACTTAGATAAATTTGTGACCGTTTTCATCGACGACATACTCATTTACTCTAAGTCCAAGGATGATCATAAAGTTCATCTTCGAACCTTACTTGAAATTCTTAGAACCGAAAAGTTGTACGCCAAGTTCTCGAAATGCGAGTTCTGGTTGCACGAGGTGCAATTTCTTGGTCACATCATTAACGTCAACGGTATTCAAGTGGATCTCGCTAAAATTGAAGCTATCTCTAAGTGGGAGATCTCAAAGTCACCAACCGAGATTCGAAGCTTCTTGGGATTGGCCGGCTACTACCGAAGGTTTATCGAAAACTTTTCCCGAATCGCTATTCCTTTAACTTCCTTAACTCGCAAGAGCATCAAATATGAATGGGGGACAAAGCAATAAGAGGCGTTCGATATACTTAAACAAAAGCTTACCCAAGCTCCGATACTGGCCTTGCCAGAAGGTATTGAAGATTTCGTTGTCTTTTGCGATGCGTCTTATTCCGGTTTGGGATGTGTATTAATGCAACGAAAGAAAGTAATCGCTTACGCCTTACGTCAACTCAAGGTGCACGAAAAGAATTACACGACTCATGACCTAGAGTTAGGCGCCATAATATTTGCACTTAAGATATGGAGACATTATCTCTATGGAGTAAAATTTATCTTGTACACTGATCATAAAAGCTTGAAACACATCTTCGATCAAAAAGAGCTTAACATGCGTCAACGGCGATGGATGGAGACACTCAATGACTACGATTGTGAGATTGTTTACCATGAAGGCAAAGCCAATATCGTGGCCGATGCCTTAAGTCGCAAAGAACATGAGAAGCCCAAAAGAGTTCGAGCATTGCGCCTAGAACTTCAAATCTATCTTTTCGAACAAATCAAATCCGCGCAAACTCAAGCAGTCAACGAAAACCAAATCTCCGATGAAAAACGTAACGGCAACATTGACTCGCTAGTCAAAGGCGACGATGGTATCCTTAGACTTGGCAATAGGATTTTGGTACCAATCGTTGGAGGATTGCGTGAGAGAATCTTAAACGAGGCTCATAAAACCAAGTATATGATGTATCCCGGAAGTGACAGAATGTACCATAACTTTAAAGCAAACTATTGGTGGAACGGGATGAAAAGAGATGTCGCTTCGCATGTTGCGAAATGCTTAACATGTTTGAAAGTCAAGGCTGAACACCAAAAGCCTTCGGGATAGCTTCAGCACTCGAACTTCCCGTATGGAAGTGGGAGTTGATCACAATGGATTTTATTACCAAACTCCCTAAGACGACTCGACTACATAATGCAATCTGGGTAATTGTGGATCGATTAACAAAATCCGCACATTTCATACCTATCAATGAGTTGTACTCAATGGACAAACTAGCTCGTATCTATGTCAACAACATTGTTGCTTTACATGGAGTACCACTGTCCATAATTTCTGATCGAGACAGCCGTTTCACGTCTCATTTTTGGAATATCTTCCAACAAGCCCTTGGTACGAAGTTAAACCTTAGCACCGCCTATCACCCACAAATTGATGGGCAAAGCGAAAGGACTATTCAAACGTTGGAAGATATGCTCCGCGCATGTGTGATTGACTTAGGTGGAAGTTGGGATGACCACTTACCCGTAATGGAATTCTCATATAATAATAGCTATCACACGAGTATTCAAGCCGCACCATTTGAGGCGTTATATGGTCGAAAATGTAGGACGCCCGTGTGCTGGTCTGAAACCAGAGATAATCAATTATATGGATCCGAAATAGTCCAAGAAACAACCGACAAAGTCATTCAAATCCGAGAACGACTTAAGACGGCACGTGGTCTCCAAAAGAGTTATGCCGATGTCCGTCGTAAGCCGTTAGAGTTCAATGTTGGTGATATAGTTCTTCTGAAAGTTTCGTCGTGGAAAGGCATAGTTCGCTTCGGCAAGAAGGGAAAGTTAAGTCCCCGATTCGTTGGACCCTTCGAGGTACTCGAACGAATTGGTACCGTCGCTTATCGTTTGCGACTACCCGAGGAAATGCAAGGGATACACGACGTATTACATATCTCAAATTTGCGAAAGTGTCTAGCCGATGAATCTCTAGCGATGCCGTTAAAAGATGTTGAAATCAACAAGAACTTAAAATTCGTAGAACGACCGATCCAAATTGAAGATTCAAAATTAAAGAAACTTAAAAGACGAACTTTGAAAATCGTGAAAGTAAAATGGGATTCCCGACGAGGATCCGAGTATACTGGGGAACTCGAGTCGGAAATGAGGAAGAAATACCCCCACTTATTCTCGTAAAGCAATCTCGAGTACGAGATTTATTTGAAGGTGGTGAGAATGTAACATCACGGGAATTTCGAGGCAAAAATGTCAACTTTTCAAAGTCTAGGAATCAATTCTGCAAATTTCCAAACTCCAAGGTTAAAAGTGAAAAATCTGTTTTTTTCGTCCTATCGCGCTACGCGATGGGGACAAAAGACCAGCCCATCGCGATACGCGAAGGGGCTTAGTCAAGGCTTCTGGAAGGGTCAACAGCAATACGCTATCGCTATTGAACCAACGTCATCGCGTACCGCGATGAAGTGGTCTGACACGTTGTGACATGTGTGCCATGCGACACACTGTGGTATCATCTGCCGCCACGTGTCACCACGTCCGCCACGTGTCGCCACGAAGCGTAACGCCTGCCACGTGTCACCACTTGGCAGGTCTACGTGGTGACACAGACGGCCTATATCGCGCTACGCGATAGGCCAGCCCAGGGACCCATCGCGTACCGCGATGGGATCCAAAATTATGTCTATAAATAGCAGCCTCCGGGAATTTATTTCCATACACCAAAATCACTCAATCTACTCTCTCTCTAAAATCTCTCTACACCTCGAAGTTCGTGCCCTCGATCCACCTCGAAAACCGTGCTCGATTCCTCTTTTTCCGTGCCATACCTCAATAATCGTGCCACTTCCCCACTATGTTAAGCATGATAATTTTTGTGGAGTGACGTTCCGACAAGTTACCTCGTAAAGCGTGCCAACGTGGAGGAATATTGGAGTGTCTCGTTGTGCGTGCTGAAGTGAAGTATTCAAACGACGTCGAAGTGCTGCCCAAGTTCTTAGGGTTTCAAAAACGCCAACAAGGTTAGGCGTAATGTCAAGTGAATATAATATAATATCATATTAAAAGGCTTAATACCCTAAGTTGAAATTATACCCGATGTCTCAAACAAAAATATATAACAAAGAAAAGAAAAGAAAGAAATATAAAAGTGTATATGTGTGTGTGTGTGTGTGATTATATATATATATATATAATTCTTTGTTATAAATATTATTTAAGTAATAATGAGTATTCTTAAATAATAAAGAAAAGAATAATGAACTAAAGGTTCATCGAGATGAATAAAAACTAAAGGTCTTAAGCCGGATTGTATATCCGACTAATAAAAGTTATACTCGTACTATAGGTGCTAGATAGCAAGAGAAAGACTCACGGACGGTGTTGGAAGCCGATCCCACTTGAAAAGGTGAATACGCCCCACTTTTACAAACTTGTTTTCAAACAAATAAGCGTGTTATGTGTAAAACTTTACATGAGACTAAGTGTCTCTAAAAACATTATGAATAAGAGTAAAAGCCTAGCCCTCAGGCTGTAGTATACGTTTGTCTGGATCCTTATATATGTGGTTAAATGCGGTGGGTACATCGCACCACGCCTGGTCACGACCTCCAGCCACGATGGGCCCAACCAAAGTATGTTCGAGTGAGAATGACCTTGTGTATATTTATGGTACCTAAGTACGTCGAAACGCTGTGGTGTTTTGCTGGGGTGACCTAGTGTAGAGACTCGAGTTTATAATGGTATTTGTTTTAACTTTGTTATTCCTAAGCCAAGATGGGCTGAGGCTTGCGTAACCCTCGAGGGGTGACAAAGTAAAGGAAAATATTTTTAGCGTTAGCATATTCGCCAACTATCATTGCTAACGTATTTTTATAACATTTTGCAGGTAACCAAGAATAGATTTAAAGGACGAAGGGCTCAAGAATCCGACGGATCGGATATTTTGTTTAATTATTAAAATATGAATGTTTTTGTTAAACTTATAAACAAGTAAATCTAAACGAGACTTTCGTCTCGTCCTTTTGTAATATAAATATTTTAACTTTAAATCCACATGTTTTACAAAGTCTTCCGCTAATAACCCATAACTCTGATTTGTATACAAATGTGGTACCAACTGTTGAGTCACACTCCGAGGCCTAAGATGGAGGTGTGACATGTTCCGCCTTTGGTCATGGTGTGACATGATACTTTATTAATACACATATATATATGATGATATGAAGGGTAAGATGAAATATTATTCTAATATATGACATGCATAGCCAGCAGCCCATACATGCATCCCAAATCAGATGGCCCAAACAAGTTAAACGCTTCAAGTTATAAGCAATCACCAAGGAGTCGAGGTTATGAATGAACTTATTTCCAATGGCGGAGCCACATTAAAGTCACCGGGTTCGGTCAAACCCGGTCCATTTTCGGTTTTATATATAACTTATAGGTACGATTTAGCGAGCGAACCCATTCTTTTTCAGCGAATGAACCCAGTGTCACGAAATTTCTGGAAACATTTCACCGTTCGCCTGTGAAAAAAAACAAAAACTTGAATTTTAAAGAGAGACAATGATGTCATTTTCTTCAGCTAATATGTCGTCGTTTTTGTGACATTTTGAGTACATGTCATTTAATTTCAGTGCACCCATGGAGAAAGAAATGGTTTGAGTAGTCTTTCCAGTTTCTCTGTAATCACAAAAAATAAGTCCAGGCAAATATTATTTCTATTATAATAATATGTGTAGTCATATTTTGTTTAATGGTCATCATCATTCATCCACATTTATTTTTATTTTTTTGAATGGCTGAAATATTATTAAAAAACTCCTATACCTAGCAAGAGGCTTGAATCGAAGGAATGAACAACGTACCAAAGTTCATTTTTTTTAAAATGTAAACTTACACAAACTCGACCAATCAAGTTTCTCTCATCGGCTCTTTTTTAAATCCATGAGAATGTACTCTTTTGATCTCGTGTATCATCATTTTAAAAAAGTATACGAACTAATCGAATGTGTAGCGGTTATATGAATAATGTTTGCATTTGCTATATTGAAATTGAGTTGTTACTGATAATAGCGACCGAAGATGTTATGATACATTTTCAATACATGAAAAGGCGTATGGAACAATTATACAGTAATAGGTAAGCATTTTTATTAATATAACTTTATATTTTATTTTAATGTTGATGATATACTTTTGTTATGGTTGTGGTATTGTGTTTATTTATTTGGTTGAATGATGGACCCGACCCATCCGGGCCCGATAACTTTGATGTCAGAAAAAAACCGAGCATCAAAAAATTCTAAACCCATAGGAAAAACGGCTCCGGCACTGCCTTATTTCGGCGTAATACCGAAGCTTTAAACGTGAAGCTCATTAATGCATGCATAAAATGTATGCTTACTACCCAAAATAGTAATTTAGTTGGCACGCAAACGTACATACCTCAATATACACCAAGAGAGCATTAAATCTTGAAGCAAGTGTCCAGGGAAAACCTAGATATTATTCTACATCTTCAGTGATATCTTGTTCTTCTCCCGTGTAAATTGGGTTTAATGGTTTTATGGCACCTAACTTGTGTGTTCGGAAATTCTTCCCTGACACACACCAGGTTAGTACTACTAGCACGAAAGCCTTCAAGAGTAGAAAAATAGTTGGCCCATTTTTATGTGATTAGGATATAAAATGGTCATTTAACATATATAGTTGAAGTTTAGCGACTTTCTTAAATGATAATCGTCAAGAACAAGGTTTGACTTATATAATTTCTACATTTCAAAAGAAAATATGTTTGTTTTTTAGTAACTTATACTAGTATTAATATTTGCAACTGGCAAAACATATTCCACGTCTTGGATCATTTTCATAAGGCCGAAATAATTTTATTCTTCAAATACTTGTATATAATCAAGTCAAAGGATGTAGAAATATTGTTGGTATCGACGTAAAGTTGGCATTTCTTTTAAATTCGAGGTTATGCAAAGTTAATGTGATGAACATTTATAATTACACACAAACATTGGATCGTTTTAACTTTAAGACAATTCCAGCAAGGTTACGTCAATATTGGGGTGGGTTAACTAACAACTCCCCCAATCTTTCTTTACACGGGAGAAGAACAAGATATCACTGAAGATGTAGAATAATATCTAGGTTTTCCCTGGACACTTGCTTCAAGATTTAATGCTCTCTTGGTGTATATTGAGGTATGTAAGTTTGCTTGCCAACTAAATTACTATTTTGGGTAGTAAGCATACATTTTATGCATGCATTAATGAGCTTCACGTTTAAAGCTTCGGTATTACGCCGAAATAAGGCAGTGCCGGAGCCGTTTTTCCTATGGGTTTGGAATTTTTTGACGCTCGGTTTTTTTCTGACATCAAAGTTATCGGGCCCGGATGGGTCGGGTCCATCGTTCAACCAAATAAATAAACACAATACCACAACCATAACAAAAGTATATTAACATTAAAATAAAATACAAAGTTATATTAACAAAAATGCTTACCTATTACTCTCTCCGTCCCATTATAAGTGTCATAGTTTGACTTTTCAAGTCTTTCTTTTGCAACCTTGACCGTAAATATTTTTGTTCGTGTCATATAATACTTGACACAGATATTAGAAAAATGTTGATGATGGAAGACTACGCGAATATGTAGATTTCACTAGTTGTGCCTTCAGGTGAGTGTTCATGGACGTTGGCCTTAGGTTAGGGTTTTTTCTAGATCAAAAGACGAGTGTATCTTGATGTGGTTAGTTTAGCTAGCTAATAGCCCATTTAGAGAATTCATTTGTCGTTCCAAAAAAAAAAAAAAAAAGAATTGTGCATTACTTTTACGTCTCAAAGTTGATTTGTGTTACTGAGTCTTACCAAGATTTGAACAAGGCATACTCATGCATTTAAATAATTGGTATCCACATTAGTTAGGTTAAACATTGGCCAAGCTTTCCATAGGTTACTCGAGATTGGTTTAGTAAAAGCTTAAAATAAGCCGCGATGCACCTGGTTTTTAGATTAAAGATTGAAGACATTATCGATAAGTTGTCAAGTATATCGTTTTTAAAGCCATAAGAGCTAAGTATTTCTTTAAAAACAAAAGATTCAGAAGATGAGAGAAAGAAGATGGTTGAAATCTGATTAAGAATTATGATTGTGATATCTTGCCTCACCTGGGAAAAGCTTACACAGTAGCAAATGCTTAAAGAAAAGTGTCATTCCAACACAATGAGATCTTACAAATTGGTGGTGACTCCATATTTTATTAGTTAGATCAAAAACACACTAATTAAGGTGTTAAATATCTAAAAAGGATAGGATGTCAAGCAAAGTTATGAAACTAGAAGAAAACAAGTATGATGTTAATGAAGGTAAAAATCTTTGAGCAGACACGACAATCTCAATACTATGTTTAACCAGGCACTACAAAGATATGCCAAGATTTGCAAAGAGATTATCGGTGGTTGTATGAACCGTGATATAGTAAATGTGTGGATAAGTTTTTGGTGTGTTCACAAGTCAAATCTTAACACCAGAATTTGTATGAAAAGTTTCTGCCACTATAGAATCCAGAATGGAAATGTGAACATACAACGATATATTTCATAACACACTACCTAGAACAGCTAATGGTTATGATTATATCTGGATGACTGTGGCTGATCAAGAATGCTTGTTTTTTCCCACATATGGGTCTTAATCTTCCTAAAGTTGGTCGGATGTTGTCGGATTTCAACATTCGAAGTTATTTGTGGAACCGACCCTTTGTTGGTCATAGGCCAACTTGCTTTTAAATAAATCGCAAAATATTGCCTCATGTTTTCTTTGCCAAGGGTAGCTATTATGACTAATATGAGGTGAGAATGTATGAGATTAGGGTATGTGGATGAAGAAACACTAAGTGAACCCTGGACAGATTATAGATAATCTGGGGTTTAAGTAATGTTTCCGACGGATGAGATCTAGCTGAGAAGGCTGTTCTTCAGGAGACCTGCAAAACAAACACCGTAAGCTCGTCACTGAGAAGGGGGGGGGGGGTTCCTCCTTGTGACCACCCTCCGGCGTGAGAATCAGACTAGATTGCTCTGAATATGTGTATATTAAGAGATTGCTAGATAACTGGATAGCAGATGATCTTACCATTCCAAGATGTTGGAGTATTTATAGCCGAAGGTAGGTTTCCAAGCAGGTACAGCCGGCTGAATAGTATTCCTGTTCTACCAACAGTGGATTATGCACAGGCCATACTGGTTGGTGGATAAGTTACGGCCAACAGTAACAAAGTCGGCTGCACTATTCCACCAACTGTAGATTATGCACGTCCCACCTACTGTGGATTATACGCAGGCCATGCTGGTTGGTGAATAGGTTACGGCCAACAGTAACACTATTCTACCAACTGTAGGCTACGTATGCCCGTCAGTAAGAGTTGGTGAGTAGGCAGCGGCTAATAGTGACAAACAGTACTGGAGGGTGCTCCTCCTCGTACTGTTGTCGGTGAGCTGTCACCCTGTGATTGGCTCATGGGTTGCTCTGGTCAGATCGTCTGTCCTATCCATACCTTGGTAGGTATAGTACAAAAGATCTTTCAGAATCATACGGACTGGCTCATTTTGGCGGGATTGTTCCCGCCTTGCTCATTCCTTCATGTGACTACTGAAGTAGCTATTGCCTTGTGCGTGTAGCCCTGCTGTCTGCGGGTAGCCTTCCCTGATGGCTTGTATCCGCAACTGCGGGAACAGGCGGGGTACTTCACCATTGGGAGGCTTTCCATGCGTGTACAGCTTGCGTACTGCGCGTAAGATTCTATGAGCATGGTGGGTCCTGCGGGAGCAGAAGGCCTTTGCGCAGACGTCCCTATTCAAGGTGAGTCTTGCGGGACCAACTGGGACCTACCTCTTCAAGTCCCCCCAGTCCAATGTTCTTCTCATGAATGTTTAATAAAGTGAGGTGAACTTTTGGACTTTAAGCAAGGGGTTTTGAAAAGGGTTTTTAGTTTTAAGGTTCTCCGTGGGGATTCTTCCCGCGGGTTTCCTAATGTCACTTGCAAAAATTCCCGATTTTTTTGCTTGATCTTTGGGTATGATGCGGGTAGGTATGTAACCTTCTCGCAAGTCAGGAGCGTTGAGTCTCACTTGTGTGGATTCTCCTTGAGGTTTTAGTGGTTTTGAACATAGTGATCAATTATGTTTAAACCACCAATTCCATCCTGGAGCCTCAAACAATGTAGTTCTCGACGTTCCCGCTATGCGGGGATGTTATTTCCGTTTCCGCAAGCATTGCCCAGAAGATCCTTCTTGGTTTCAATTCCCTGCGGAGCGCTAGGTATGTGAAGGGTTTTGCCTTAACACTGTACCCGCGCTTGTCTTACGGTTACTTTACTTTCAAGGTACCCCTGGCGTCAATTCCCTGCGGGTGCTAGGTATGTGAAGGGTTTTGCCTTAACACTGTACCCGCACCCGCCTTATAGTTACTTTGTTGCCGGGGTTTTCTTGGCTTCAATTCCCTGCGGGTGCTAGGTATGTGAAAGGTTTTGCCTTAACACTGTACCCGCATCCGTCTTATGGTTACTTGGTTGCCAAGGTAAGGGGTATTTTCCCGCTTACTTTTGAATCTTTTTGAATTTTGAAATTCGAAAGGTTGGTGAGGATAAGAACAGTCCAAACATCTGAAACGTCGTGCGACGGTTTCTTCTGACTGTGTCAGGACGTGCAGGAAGTTATGGTGACGTGACAGTACATGGTCATTCCAGACGCTTTTTCAGGCGCGTGGGCGCGATTTTCCGGGCGCGTGGCCGCGAAATTACTGGCACGCGTCCTTTTTACAGCTGTTGCCAGCTTGCTTTTTGCCACGCGTCATAGTTTCATTGCACCCTCGATTTCTCTCTCCTCCGCATTAAATTCACCGCATTAATTGCGATTAGTATATAAAGGGGGAGAGGGTCCTTTTTAATTCACACCTTCACCCTTCTCTTCTTCTTCTTAGCGATTTCCGGCAAATACTCCCCTTTTCAGGCAAGCATTTTCCCGAAATCGCTTTCTTTCTGCAAGATGTCTTCACATGATCTCGAGTCTACCACCGATGACAGGAGTACTGCTGGCGAGTGCCAGTGTGCTCTGCCCGGCGATCAGTACCGGTATGTTGTAAGGAAGTTCATGCTCGATCCTCTCGAGCCTTAGTTTCCTGAACCCCATCAGACCGTGTACGATGCCCCCAGTGGCAAGATCGGGGTATATGCTGCATTCTTTGTTTATGGGAACCTTAGGTTCCCATTGACAAAGTTTGTTTACCGTGTCCTCGAAAGGCACGGTGTTCATCTGACCGAGCTGCACCCAATGGCGATCGCGAAGATTCGCCACTTCGAGTGGGTGTGCCGGATATTGGGTGTTGAGCCCTATGTGGACCGCCTGATGACCTTCTATACTTGGAGGTGCATCCAGGGGTGGTACACCCTGACAACCCGGATCAAGGGTTTGAAGATTTGCGCGACCGAGCGCAGTCTCCGATCATGGAAGCGGGAGTTCTTCTACATTTCTGCCCGCGCCGTCCCCATTGCCATGAAGTTTAAAAATGGCCAAGCCATTCCGAGCCACCACGCCACCAACTACCAGGAGGCGGAATGGTTTGCAAAGATATCCCGGGTCCAATCTCCGGTTTACCGGTTTGCGGAGTCCGGGATGGTGATGTTGGGGATGAGCCGGGTATGAAAGGAGGCGTCTCAGGTTCCCATCCTTCTCGAATACGGTTTGAACTCTACTCCTTATGGTATGTCTTGTCTTTCTTGCTGATATGAGTTTGTCTTTTAACTGTTTCTTTTCTTTCAGAGGGGAACAATTTGGAGTCGCTCCTGTACCCGCGGGAAGCTGACGGTCCCGTGCGGGTGGGTACTCGTGCTCTTGATGAGAACGAGTTGCCCATCCTGGAGCAAACAGCGGATCGGTTTGTGGAGGTCTACCCGCTGGGCCACGAGATCCTGAGCCACCGGCGGCCAGGTAAGGCGTTATTCTCTCCTCCACCCCTCAGTGCTGTACCCGCTGCTGGAATTCCTTACATCCTGTCTTCTTCTGAGGAATCCGCAGATGGTCCTCCGTTAGTGCGGAAGAAGAGGGCTGCCGGCGGGAAAGGGAAGGAGAAGGCCTCTACAGCCGATCCGGTGCTCCTATCTGACACTGAGTCAGATAGTGAAGAGGTGGCGGGGAACCCCAGTGGTGAGAAGACCACTGTTCCGGAGGCTACGACTGTTACCTCCGGAGAACCAATGACGACGACGGTGACCGGCATCAAGAGACCGGCTCCATCGGGTTCGTCCCCGCCCGTCCGTACGTTCAAGCTCAAGAAAACCCGTAAGTACAACTCTTGGCTTTTATCTTCGTAGTTTAATCTTCCAAGTCTTTTAACACTTTTCTTCTTTACGCAGGTGTGGATGTTGGCGCATTCCAGGGTGAGGGGCCGAGTACTACCTCTCCGCCAATGACGGTAGGCTTGATCAGCCTACCTGAGGCGTCGACCCAGGCGCCTGCGCCTGCTTCCGCTGGTTCAGTTGCTCATTCTGAGCCGACTGTTCCAGCCGAGATGACGTCACCGCCGGCTGTGAGTGCAATTTTTACAGCATCCTTCACAGAGCCGGCGGTTACTTTTGCCGCAGATTCTGCGGCAGCGACCGCGGCGGCGACCACGGCTGCTGCTACTACGCCCCCGGCAACGATGGCCGGTCCCTCAGGTACGCGTGGGGCTTCTCGCATCTTTCCGCCACCTTCCCATCTGCCTGACCTCTTGGATGGATTTCCATTGGGTTCAGGTGATGGGTTCGGCGGCTATCGGCCTGTAATTGACCCTACAGGTGCGTAGGGTTCCTTTGGCCCTTTTTCACTTATATATTTTATCATCTTTTCCTAACTGCTTTTTGTTTTCTGCAGTTTTGGATTCCAATGAAGTGTATGTTCCGCGATGGAACATACGCCGAGGAACAACCCTTCGTACCTCTGTGGAGTGCGTGGAATGGGCTCGCCACGCTGCTCCCCATGGTGCGTTGGGGGAAGCCATGGCTAGCTACCAGGAGGGTAGGCTAACCAATGAGCTTCGGGTTCTCCAAGCCCGGATGCAGCCGCGCGTCGAGTTGCTTTGTCGTGAAAACGACAAGTTAAAAGCAGCTCGCGCCAAGGAAGTATCTCAAGCGCGGGCTCTTCGGGAGGAGAACCAAAAGTTGGCCGCAGCTGCTGCGGAGAAGGAGAAGGCCTTCAAGGCCCTCGAGGTTGAGGTTCAAGCGCGACTCGAGGCCCGCTCCAAGGCTGCCCAAGCTGTTAACGAACAGCTTCGGCTGGCTAAGGAGACTGCGAGGAACGCAACCGAGAGGGCTACCAAGGCTGAAGCCGTTGCTGAGCCTTTACGCGTGGAGAACGAGGAGCTCAAGGCCAAATTGGAGGCTCTCCAACGTGCTCATGATGCCTTGGCGATGGAGGATGCCAAGAAACTTCAAGAGATCCTGGACCAGAGGGGCGTGCTTGATCACACCGAGCGGAAGCTTAAGGGCGTCGAAGAGGCTGCCGCAAAGGAAGTGCTACTTGCCAAACTTAACAAAAGCGAAGCCGAACGCGCCTGCACCCAAGCTCAAGCCGCCCTTAAAGAAGCTCTGGTTGCCAAGGAATGGCTTCTTCGAGAAGCGTTGTCTCAGGTAAGTCTATCTTCATGTCTTCACGCTTATCTTTGTAATTAGGGTGTTGACACTTGTATATTTTCTTATGTAGGTTGTGCATCGGGTCTTCTCAGAGACATCTTACGATGATGCAATGAGCGCAGCCCTCAACGCTTCTCACGAGGATGGGGAACGGGTCGGTTTCCTGCTTGGTCTAGGGTTTGTTGAGAAAGGTGTCCCGCCATCCAACTTCCCTTTGTACAATGTAGATACCGAAGCCATATGTCACACCCGGCCCTGAGCGGCGGAAACAGCCGGGCGCGCGCGAGTGGGGATTGATAATTAAGCACGGGCCATTGCAAACATTCAAAGATTTTCATTGCGCATGAAATGTTTAATACAAATACATTACATTGTTTAAAGATTACATAAAAACATCCAAGTATAAACTGTTGAAGATTTCCACGCCATATCCCCTTTGCGCGGCGGGTACAACCACGCGCATCGAAGGGATAGAACTAAAATCTTCCAAAAAGCTAGTTTTAGATGTTCAGCGTGAGGTGCTCTAAGTGTGACTCCATGCGCTATCTAGTTATCTCCTGAAAGACACGTAAAAATATTTGAATCAGTATAAACTGAGTGAGTTCACAAGTTTTAGTAACTTGATAAATCGTATTGCATCATAATCTTGATACAAATCATTCTGAAACATAATTCTGATAGCGTCATTAAAACACATGCTTGGTAAAAACATAGTTCTATCAACATATTCTGATAAAAATCGTTCCGCGGGTTACGCGCGAACATTTCTGGGAACTGTGCTCGTCTATGCAAAGTGGCGCTGCCACTACGAGCTAAAATAAGTAATACCGTCCCGCGGGTTACGCGCGAACGTTTCAGGAATATGTGCTCGTCCATGCAAAGTGGCGCTGCCACTACGAGCTAAAATAA
Source organism: Bidens hawaiensis (assembly GCF_021521415.1). NCBI lineage: Eukaryota > Viridiplantae > Streptophyta > Magnoliopsida > Asterales > Asteraceae > Bidens > Bidens hawaiensis. The sequence continues at coordinate 3,536,715 of NW_027491020.1, read as the reverse complement.
TGTATTATCGTCCCGCGGTTTACGCGTGGACATTTCTGAAAAACCGTGCTCGTCTATGTAAGTGGCGCTGCCACTACGAGCTAAAATAACGTATTACCGTCCCGCGGGTTACGCGCGGACGTTGTGCCGGAAAACAAGGCGCTCGTCCATGCAAAGAGGTGCGACCCCTACGAGCGGGCTCAAACCCATAGTACTGCCCCATGACCATACTAGGCACTCGTCCATGCAAAGAGGTGCGACCCCTACGAGTGGGTGGATCAAACCAGCAGTCCCTACCCTTAGAGTTCCAATGGTAAAGTGATCACTTACTCGTTCTTGCGCACTCATATCGAAAACCATAGATAACTGTTTGCATTGCTCGAAAACTTACCATAATGAATTATAAGTTAAACACATAATCGCTTGTATTGTTCGTAAATATACCATGATAAAATGTAATTTAAACGTGTCCCTCGCCCCGAAAACAGGTTAAAAACAGTGAAAATAGTGAAATGGGGGCTGTGAGACTCACCTGAGGTTCTTGTTAAGGGATTAATCGAGATTCGGGTTTTCTTGGTGTTGGCCTCGGAATCGAAGGTCTAGAATACGATTAAATAACAAGAAATCTATATTAAGATCAAGATATAAGGGTTGGAAAGTAGATCTCAAGGTTATAACCTCGGCTTACCTAGTAACAGGAACGGAATTGAAAATCAAATAGATGCTTGGGAGATGATTCAGAGCAGATTTGCAGTTTTAAGAGAGAAGTTTGAAGTGTGTTGAGTGATAATTTTAGGTTACATATTTATAGGCAAACTCAATGGGACACAATCCCTTGATTTAGGGGATTGTAATCTTTTCATATCTAGGTGTGATGATGATAAAGTATGGAAAGTATTATTATTTATTCAAAAGTGGAGGAGTGGGTAAAAGATTCTGATTTTCGCAGGACATGCAGGTCTGTGGTTGGTGAGAGTAGGGTGGCTGATAGTTGACTGTTCATGCCACAGTGTGCTTTTGCCAGTGCACAGTAAAAAGTAGAAATTTTCTGAAACACGTTACTGTTTTCTTTTGGGCGGGAATAATCCCCTTTATTCTGAAGAATACTGTGTTTTGTGCGTGTAACCTTGCGCGTACAGCCTTATGCGTGTAGGATTCTGCGTGTAGAATGTTTCTTTGCTGCGGGTAGGTACGTAACCTTCTCGCAGTCAGGGACATTGAGTTTCATTTGTAGATCCTCCAAGTGGTCTTGGTATTTCAACATAGTGATCAGTCATGTTGAAGTCAATTCCATCTTGGAGCTTCAGACAAACTAGCTCTCAATGTTCCCGCCATGCGGGGAGGTTAGTTCCCTTCCGCACGCGCATAAACGATTTAGGGTGCACCCGCCTTAGCATCATGCGTGACGGTCAACCCATTAGACATCATAACGTTAAGGTACATGAAAACATAAAGCCAAAACATTCGCGCATGGCGCATATAACATATGCCCACGCTGGTTCTTAACATGGTGCGCTCGCGCATGGCGCATATAACAAATGCACGCGCTGACTAACATGGCGCGCTCGCGCAGGGCGCACATAACAAATGCACGCGCTGACTAACATGGCGCGCTCGCGCAGGGCGCACATAACAAATGCACGCGCTGACTAACATGGCGCGCTCGCGCAGGGCGCACATAACAAATGCACGCGCTGACTAACATGGCGCGCTTAATATTCACAATCACCTAATTATTAGGTTGATTACTTAGTTTAAGGGATTGGGAATTTACCGGGTGTCACATTCTCCCCTCGTTAAACGAATTTCGTCCCGAAATTTAGGAGACGTTGCTGGCAGAAGCCATGTTCTGAAAGAGGTGTGGGTATTTCATGCGCATTTGGTCTTCTCTTTCCCAAGTGAACTCAGGCCCACGCCTCGAGTTCCATTGAACCTTTACTAACTTGATTTTGCTTCTGCGTAGCTTTTGTTCTTTCCAATCGGTTACTGCTATAGGTTCTTCTACGAAGTGCAGCTGTTTGTCGATGTGAATTTCTTCCAACGGCAAAATCAACGTTTCGTCAGATAAGCACTTTTTGAGGTTGGACACATGAAACGTATTATGAACTCCACTGAGTTCGGCGGGTAATCGGAGTTTATAAGCAACCGGACCGACCCTTTCCAGGATCTCAAATGGTCCAATGTAGCGCGGATTCAACTTTCCTCGCTTGCCGAAACGGGGGACTCCTTTCCATGGAGAGACTTTCAACAGTACTTTATCCCCTACTTGAAACTCCAATGGTTTCCTTCGCACATCTGCGTAGCTCTTCTGTCTGTCGCGCGCTGTCTTAAGGCGATCCCTTATCTGAAAAATCTTGTCTGTTGTTTCTTGGATCAATTCTGGACCAGTCATTTGCTTGTCACCCACTTCAGCCCAGCACAGTGGGGATCTACACTTGCGCCCATACAAAGCTTCGAACGGCGCAGCCTTAATGCTTGTGTGATAGCTATTGTTGTAAGAAAATTCAACCAATGGGAGATGAGTATCCCAGCTACCTTCGAAATCGATTGCGCACGCGCGCAGCATATCTTCCAATGTCTGGATCGTTCGCTCGCTTTGTCCATCCGTTTGAGGATGATAAGCCGTACTCATGTCCAGACGAGTACCTAAAGCCCCTTGTAACGATCTCCAAAACCTTGATGTGAACCGACTATCTCTATCAGAAATGATGGACACTGGGACTCCATGTTTTGAAACTACTTCTCGGATATACAGTCGGGCTAACTTTTCCATCATATCGGTTTCCTTGATCGGCAGGAAGTGCGCTGACTTAGTTAGCCGATCCACAATAACCCATATTGTGTCATAACCCCCAGGTGTCCTTGGCAGTTTGGTGATGAAGTCCATAGAGATTTGTTCCCACTTCCACATGGGAATTTCTGGCTGCTGAAGCAACCCTGATGGTTTCTGGTATTCAGCCTTTACTTTTGAACACGTCAGGCACTTACTGACATACGTCGCGATGGCGCCTTTAAGATTGGGCCACCAATACAACATTTTAACATCTTGGTACATCTTGTCTGCGCCAGGATGTACGGAATACCGCGTCTTGTGAGCTTCGTTTAATACTTGCTCGCGCAATCCTCCCTTGAGAGGGACCCATATGCGGTTAGCGAAATATAGATTGCCGTTCTCTTTTAGTTCCAAATTCTTAACCATACCCCCAAGGCATTCGTTTTTAACAAACTCTGGTTTCAAGGCTTCTTGCTGAGCGTCTCGGATGCGGGTAGAGAGATCTGCGTGAATGGTCAACCTTAGAGCCTTGACTCGTAGCGTTTTTATTCGCTCCTTCCTACTTAGCGCGTCTGCTACCACATTCGCCTTTCCAGGGTGGTACTTAATTTCACAGTCATAATCATTCAACAATTCAACCCATCTTCGTTGCCTCATGTTTAAATCCTTTTGATCAAATATATGTTGAAGGCTCTTGTGATCCGTAAAGATTACACACTTTGTACCATAGAGGTAATGGCGCCAAATCTTTAGCGCGAAGACAACCGCTCCAAGTTCTAAATCATGCGTTGTGTAGTTCTTTTCATTGGTCTTGAGTTGGCGCGAGGCATACGCTATGACTTTGTCTCGCTGCATAAGGACACATCCAAGTCCCTGATGTGAAGCGTCGCAGTAAACGACGATGTCATCCGTCCCCTCGGGCAAAGACAAAATTGGCGCACTACATAACTTCTGTTTCAACATTTGAAACGCTGCTTCCTGGTTTTCGCCCCAAACAAACATCCTGTCTTTCTGAGTTAGCGCGGTCAGAGGTAGAGCTATCTTGGAGAAGTTCTCAATGAAGCGTCGATAGTAGCCAGCTAGTCCTAGGAATTGCCTCACCTCAGTTGGGGTTTTTGGCGCTTCCCAGTTTTCGATGGCCTTGACTTTGGAAGGATCAACGTGTATTCCTTTCTCGTTTACAACGTGACCGAGAAAATGAACTTCTCTAAGCCAAAACTCACATTTGGAAAACTTCGCATACAACTTTTCTTTCCTTAACAATTCCAAAATCAATCTCAGGTGTTGCTCATGCTCGGCCTTGGTCCGAGAGTAAATCAGAATATCATCTATAAACACAATCACAAACTTGTCCAAGTATGGTTTGCACACACGGTTCATCAGATCCATGAATATAGCCGGCGCATTAGTTAGCCCGAAAGGCATCACTAAGAACTCATAATGGCCGTATCTAGTTCGGAAGGCTGTTTTCGGCACATCTTCCTCATGGACCCTAAGTTGGTGGTATCCTGACCGTAGATCTATCTTCGAATAATAACTGGATCCTTGCAACTGGTCAAATAAGTCGTCAATCCTCGGTAAGGGATACCGATTCTTGACTGTCAGCTTGTTCAGCTCCCTGTAGTCAATACACATTCTGAACGAACCATCGTTCTTCTTAACAAACAGTACTGGAGCTCCCCAAGGTGAAAAGCTTGGGCGTATGAAACCCTTATCCAATAGTTCCTGCAACTGATTGGATAGCTCTTGCATCTCAGATGGAGCTAGTCGATAAGGCGCTCGAGCTACTGGCGCAGCTCCTGGGACTAAATCAATACGAAATTCTACTTGCCGCGGCTGCGGCAATCCGGGCAAATCTTCAGGAAAAACTTCTGGAAATTCGCGCACTACTGGTAAGTCTTCAATTCTTCGCTCATCTCCTTTCTCTACGACATGCGCCAGGAAGGCGTAGCACCCTTTCCTTAGGCACTTGCGCGCCTTTAGGCACGAAATCAGTTTCGTCGCAACTCCCCTTCTTTCCCCTTGAATTACCAAGGTTTCTCCGTTCAACAGTGGGATCCGAACCTGCTTCTCATGGCAAATAACTTCCGCGCGGTTCTCGACTAACCAATCCATACCTACCACAATGTCAAAACTTCCCAAGTCTATTGGCAACAAATTAATATTGAACCCGTGACCTCCCATGACTATAACACATTCTTCAGTTCTTTCGTTCGCGCATAACTGCCTACCATTGGCTAGTTCTATAGTATAAGGCATGTCTAGCTTACTGGTTGCTAGGCCTAGGGAGTCTTTAAACTCGGCGGATATAAAACTTAGGTCAGCGCCAGTATCAAATAAGACAGATGCAAAATGGCCGTTAAGCAAAAACGTACCGGTTACCACATTCGGCTCCTCTTTAGCTTCGCCTGCGCCGATTACAAAAGCTCTCCCGCGAGCTTGGTTTCCCCTTTGCGGGCAATCCCGACTGAAATGCCCTGGCTTTCCGCATGCGTAGCAGTTGTCATTGGCTCCAGCTTCTTTAGCACGGCAATTCACCGTCTTGTGTCCTGGCCTGTTACATTTGGCGCACGTGACGCTCGCGCATTCACCCTCGTGGTGAAACTTGCATTTGTTGCACCATGGGTAAGGGCCACTGTATCCTTTTCGTGGTGGCTCCGCGGCCTGAATCGCGTAAACCCTTGCGCTTTCCTGCTTCTTGAACGGTGGCTGCTTGGAGTCGGACCCTCGGTGGTGAGAGTTCCACTTCCTCTTGGGATCAGAGGTTCGCTGCTCGGTTCCGCGCGTAGTTAACAAACCCGCACGGACCGTATCCCTTGTAAGGGTGATGGCCCGCGCTACCGCCTCATCAAAGGTTGGAGGCGCTGCGGCGTTGAGCGGAACCCTAACAACAGGAGGTAACCCAAAAATATACCTCTCGATCTTCTTTTCCTCTGTGTTTGCCATGTCTGGTACCAACTGGCAAAGCTCGTTGAACCGGTTGTTGTAGGCGTCGATATCCGTTCCTACCATGGTGTGGTTCCAGAATTCCTGCTGCAGACTCTGGATTTCTGCGCGAGAGCAGAACTTTCTCATCATCATTTCCTTCAGTTCCTCCCAGGTCTTGTGGAGAGCAACTTCTCGCCCCAATGTTTTCGTTTGAAGCTTCCACCAAGCCGAAGCTGCTTCTTGGAACATGCAGGTCGCGTAAAGGACCTTCTGGTTCTCACTACATCCGCTAATGGAGAGAACTGTCTCCATCTTGTCAATCCAGTTGTAGAGCCCAATGGCTCCTTCAGTGCCTTTGAATGGCCAAGGCCTACAGGCCATGAATGTCTTGTAGGAGCATCCTTTGTCCAAGGCTCCTGATTCGGGTTCTGGGGTCTCATTCTGACGACCCTGACTAGATTCGGCCTTGCTGGCCTCATGTGTCGCAATCGCCTGCGCGATTATTTCCGCGAGTTCCTCGGGTGTCATGGAAATTCCTTTGGCTCTAGTTGGAGGCATTCTCGCTTTAAAAGAGTGGAAATATATCAAACTTAGCGCATGTACTCTGAGCACATAATGTTATCATTATTTACTAGACACTGTGTGACCCGTGTTCCTAAGTGTGTGTATAGTTTCTTTTGAAAATATTTTCTTTGAAAAGTATTTCGTGTGATTCCCCAACGGTTATAGTCTAGGTTAAAACTTCTTTTCCTAGTTCGCTATAACCTGGCTCTGATACCAATCTGTCACACCCGGCCCTGAGCGGCGGAAACAGCCGGGCGCGCGCGAGTGGGGATTGATAATTAAGCACGGGCCATTGCAAACATTCAAAGATTTTCATTGCGCATGAAATGTTTAATACAAATACATTACATTGTTTAAAGATTACATAAAAACATCCAAGTATAAACTGTTGAAGATTTCCACGCCATATCCCCTTTGCGCGGCGGGTACAACCACGCGCATCGAAGGGATAGAACTAAAATCTTCCAAAAAGCTAGTTTTAGATGTTCAGCGTGAGGTGCTCTAAGTGTGACTCCATGCGCTATCTAGTTATCTCCTGAAAGACACGTAAAAATATTTGAATCAGTATAAACTGAGTGAGTTCACAAGTTTTAGTAACTTGATAAATCGTATTGCATCATAATCTTGATACAAATCATTCTGAAACATAATTCTGATAGCGTCATTAAAACACATGCTTGGTAAAAACATAGTTCTATCAACATATTCTGATAAAAATCGTTCCGCGGGTTACGCGCGAACATTTCTGGGAACTGTGCTCGTCTATGCAAAGTGGCGCTGCCACTACGAGCTAAAATAAGTAATACCGTCCCGCGGGTTACGCGCGAACGTTTCAGGAACATGTGCTCGTCCATGCAAAGTGGCGCTGCCACTACGAGCTAAAATAATGTATTATCGTCCCGCGGTTTACGCGTGGACATTTCTGAAAAACCGTGCTCGTCTATGTAAGTGGCGCTGCCACTACGAGCTAAAATAACGTATTACCGTCCCGCGGGTTACGCGCGGACGTTGTGCCGGAAAACAAGGCGCTCGTCCATGCAAAGAGGTGCGACCCCTACGAGCGGGCTCAAACCCATAGTACTGCCCCATGACCATACTAGGCACTCGTCCATGCAAAGAGGTGCGACCCCTACGAGTGGGTGGATCAAACCAGCAGTCCCTACCCTTAGAGTTCCAATGGTAAAGTGATCACTTACTCGTTCTTGCGCACTCATATCGAAAACCATAGATAACTGTTTGCATTGCTCGAAAACTTACCATAATGAATTATAAGTTAAACACATAATCGCTTGTATTGTTCGTAAATATACCATGATAAAATGTAATTTAAACGTGTCCCTCGCCCCGAAAACAGGTTAAAAACAGTGAAAATAGTGAAATGGGGGCTGTGAGACTCACCTGAGGTTCTTGTTAAGGGATTAATCGAGATTCGGGTTTTCTTGGTGTTGGCCTCGGAATCGAAGGTCTAGAATACGATTAAATAACAAGAAATCTATATTAAGATCAAGATATAAGGGTTGGAAAGTAGATCTCAAGGTTATAACCTCGGCTTACCTAGTAACAGGAACGGAATTGAAAATCAAATAGATGCTTGGGAGATGATTCAGAGCAGATTTGCAGTTTTAAGAGAGAAGTTTGAAGTGTGTTGAGTGATAATTTTAGGTTACATATTTATAGGCAAACTCAATGGGACACAATCCCTTGATTTAGGGGATTGTAATCTTTTCATATCTAGGTGTGATGATGATAAAGTATGGAAAGTATTATTATTTATTCAAAAGTGGAGGAGTGGGTAAAAGATTCTGATTTTCGCAGGACATGCAGGTCTGTGGTTGGTGAGAGTAGGGTGGCTGATAGTTGACTGTTCATGCCACAGTGTGCTTTTGCCAGTGCACAGTAAAAAGTAGAAATTTTCTGAAACACGTTACTGTTTTCTTTTGGGCGGGAATAATCCCCTTTATTCTGAAGAATACTGTGTTTTGTGCGTGTAACCTTGCGCGTACAGCCTTATGCGTGTAGGATTCTGCGTGTAGAATGTTTCTTTGCTGCGGGTAGGTACGTAACCTTCTCGCAGTCAGGGACATTGAGTTTCATTTGTAGATCCTCCAAGTGGTCTTGGTATTTCAACATAGTGATCAGTCATGTTGAAGTCAATTCCATCTTGGAGCTTCAGACAAACTAGCTCTCAATGTTCCCGCCATGCGGGGAGGTTAGTTCCCTTCCGCACGCGCATAAACGATTTAGGGTGCACCCGCCTTAGCATCATGCGTGACGGTCAACCCATTAGACATCATAACGTTAAGGTACATGAAAACATAAAGCCAAAACATTCGCGCATGGCGCATATAACATATGCCCACGCTGGTTCTTAACATGGTGCGCTCGCGCATGGCGCATATAACAAATGCACGCGCTGACTAACATGGCGCGCTCGCGCAGGGCGCACATAACAAATGCACGCGCTGACTAACATGGCGCGCTCGCGCAGGGCGCACATAACAAATGCACGCGCTGACTAACATGGCGCGCTCGCGCAGGGCGCACATAACAAATGCACGCGCTGACTAACATGGCGCGCTTAATATTCACAATCACCTAATTATTAGGTTGATTACTTAGTTTAAGGGATTGGGAATTTACCGGGTGTCACACCATATATGACCAAGCAGTAAATAAATACGCCGCCTTCCCGCATCCGGTGGTGGAGAAGGTGAACCAAGTAGCTGCTGCTGATGATGGGTTAGCTATCCTTAAAGCTTTCCTTGAACCGCCCCGTTCCTCTGATGGAGCGGGTCCAAGTGGAAGCGGCCCTGAAGCTTGATCCCGAAGATCCCTTCCCATTGCTAGGATAGTCTTGTACGGATGTATTTATTTTTCTTTTCGTAGGCGGGTAGTTACCCGGCCATTCTTGTAATAATTTATTTGTGAAATATAAATCTTTTTGCGTATAAGATTGTTATTTCTTTCTTTGGGTTCCTTGCTTTATAAACTTATGACTTGCATACTTAGTTTAAATTAGCAATTTTCCAAGTGTTTAGAATAAGTTAACCTGTTGAACGTGGTTGATAATGGGTTAAAGTTTTGCTTCCTCTTTCGTGATTGTGCGGGTAGAACCGTCACTTGCACTTAGTAGGATGGCTAAACTTTAACCTTCATCTGACCTGCGTGTAGGTTTTCCTCATCTTTTGAGGATAAGTTAACCTTTGAACGTGGTTGATAATAGGTGTGAAGTTTTGCTTCCTCTTTCGTGATTGTGCGGGTAGTACCGTCACTTGCACTTAGTAGGATGGCAAAACTTTACCCTTATCTGACCTGCGTGTAGGTTTTCCTTATCTTTTTTTTTTTTTTTTTTTTTTTTTTTTTTTTAGGATAACCTTTGAACGTGGTAGATGATAGGTTGAAGTTTTGCTTCCTTGTTTGTGATTGTGCGGGTAAGACCGTCACTTGCACTTACAAGGATGGCTAAACTTTACTTACATCATACCTGCGTGTAGGTTTCCCTTATTTTTAACGTTGTGTTTATGCGGGTTTTGTCGCCTTCCACACGTATCGACTTACTTCTCCCCGTTTATGCGGTAAATACCGGCACCAGTGGGAAGTTCATAAGGATAAAGGTAAACACATTATGAAAGGAGAATCATTTCCATTAGAAGTGGCTCTAGGCCTTTACAAGTTTTGGAATTGATCTACATATAACATTTGCGTAATTGAGCTCCATTCCATGTTCTTGGGATGGGAGTGCCATCGAGCCTTTCGAGCCGGTATGCGCCATTTCCCAGGACTTCTTTGATAATGTATGGCCCTTCCCAAACCGGGGCCAGCTTTCCCGGGCGCTCTTGGTTTGAAGCCTCGTTGTTACGCAGTATGTAGTCTCCTATTTTGAAGTTGCAGAGTTTTACCCGCGTGTTGTAGTACTTTTGCATTTGTCGTTTGTAGTTCTCTTCACGCACTGCGGCTAAGTCTCTGCGTTCCTCGGTTAGCATAAGATCCAACCGTCTTTCCGCATCATTGTCTTCTGGCTGAATCAAGACCCTTGGCGAGGGTAGACCAATTTCGACCGGGACCATGGCTTCAGTGCCATAAGTGAGGCTGAACGGGGTTTCTCCCGTACTGGCCTTCTTCAGCGTTCTGTTTGCCCAAAGGACGTGCGGAAGCTCGTCCACCCAGCCGGATCTGTGTTCCAAGAGTCTTTTCTTTATGCCATCGACGATGCTCTTGTTTGCTCTTTCCACCTCACCATTACCTTGCGGGTGTGCCACTGAGGTAAAGGTGTGGGTAATTTGAAGTTCTTTTAGCCACTGTTGTAGCTTCTTGTCAGCAAAGTTGGTGCCGTTATCGCTCACCAAATTCTGTGGAAGTCCAAAACGACAAATAATAAATTCCCAAATAAATTTTTTGATATGCTTCGCGGTTGTTTGGGCTAAAGGTTTTGCTTCTATCCACTTGGTGAAGTAGTCGATGGCTACCACTAGGAACTGAACATTTCCTGCTGCTGTAGGAAATGGGCCTGTCACATCGATGGCCCACTTCTGAAATGGCCATGAAGAAGTGACTGGAACCAGTTCATTCTTCGGGCGGTGCGTGTTGGGTGCGTAAAGTTGGCAAGACTTGCATTTTCTGATGTATGCCAGTGCATCCGTATGCATCCCCGGCCAAAAGTATCCCGCGTTGTTTAGCTTGGCTACAACAGCGCGAGGACCTGCGTGTACTCCACAGATGCCTTCGTGTACTTCCCTTAGGAGGTAGTCGGCATCTTGGTTGTCCACGCATCTCAAGAGTGGGCCAAGAAAGTTACGTCTGTAAAGGATGTCGTTGACGAGCTGATAATTCAGTGCTTTACAGCGTAGTTTTCTTGCCTGTGTTTTTGACTCTGGTAGTGTTCCTGCTGCAAGGTAATTTATTATTGGTGTCATCCACGTTTCTGTACCGGTTTGGATGACACAAATTTCCTTGTGCGGGACTGATGGTGCTTCGAGGAGTTCAATGCGGATGTCCTTTCCCAAGTGGGTGAAGGCTAGTGACGCAAGCTTGCTTAACGCATCCGCAGATTTGTTTTCGCTGCGCTTGACGTGTATGACTTTACAATCACTAAAATCACGCATAAGGGTTTTTGCCTGGGCGAGGTACAGGGCCATTGTGTCGTTCACAGCCGTGTACGTCCCATTTATTTGGTTGGCCACCAGCATGGAATCCACGTGGGCTTCCAAGTTTTTCACTCCCATTTTACGCGCAATTCTCAAACCGGCCAAGAATGCTTCATATTCGGCTTCGTTATTCGTACTTGGAAAATCCAACCGAATAGCGTAAGTATATTCTTGGCCTGCTGGGTTGGTTAATTTTAATCCTGCGCCTGAACCCTCGTTATTGGCTGCTCCATCAGTGTAGAGTCGCCAGACATCATTGATGTCCTGTGCTGGGGAGGGTTGAGCCTCCTCCTGGCACTCTTTCTCCCGCGAAGCGGGGACTTCTGCAATAAAATCGGCCAGGACCTGGCCTTTTATGGCTGGTCTTGGCTTGTACTTAATTGCATATTCTCCCAATTCAATTGCCCATTTGGCTAGACGTCCCGATAATTCGGGTTTGCCTAGAACGTTTGAGAGTTTGAAGTTGGTGAGAATGGTGATTGGGTGGCCCTGGAAATATCGTCTTAACCTGCGTGAAGCGTGTATAAGTGCTAAGACCAATTTTTCGAGGGTAGAGTACCGGGTTTCTACGTCTGTTAGTACACGGCTAACATAATAGATTGGCATCTGGATGCCTTTTCGTTCTATTAGCAGGACTGCCCCGGTTGCTCTATCTGTTGCGGAAAGGTATAGGATTAACTCCTCTCCCGCTTGTGGTGCTGTAAGTGTTGGGAGTTCGATCAGGCGTGACCGAATCTCCTGAAAAGCTGCTTCCGCTTCTGGTGTCCAGCGGAAGTGCGTTTTCTTTAAGCAGTTTCTCAATGTTGACACGAAAGGAAACGACCTATCCGCATGGTTTGCCAAAAAGCGATTAAGTGCGACTAGTCGTCCATTCAGTGTCTGAGCCTGTTTGATGGTGGTAGGTGATTCCATTTTAACAATGGCTTCGACCTTTTCAGGGTTCGCTCTGAAGCCATCTTTAGTAACAATGACTCCCAAGAACTTCCCTTCTTCCATCCCAAATGAACACTTGCTCGGGTTGAGCTTCATGTTTATCTTTCTAAGCGTGTTGAAAGTTTCTTCAATGTCTTTCAACATCGCTTCTGGCTCGGGGCTTTTGATGACCAAATCATCCATATAGACTTCCAAGTTTCTCCCGATTTGGGCATGAAACTCTTTGTCCATCAGTCGTTGGTACGTGGACCCTGCATTCTTAAGTCCGAATGGCATCATTTTATAACAAAATGTACCATCGGGCGTCCGAAATGCGGTTTTGTCCTGGTCATCTACGGCCATGTGGATTTGATGGTACCCCTTATACGCATCCAGGAAGCATTTAAGGCGAAATGGTGCCAACGAATCCACCTTAAGATCAATTTCTGGTAACGGATAACAATCTTTGGGGCATGCTTTGTTCAAATCTTTGAAATCTATGCACATGCGCCATTGTTTGTCATTCTTCGGTACCATTACGGGATTTGCAACCCATGTTTGATATCTACTAACGCGTATGATGCCTGCGTCAAGGAGTTCCTTGACTTGGGTTCTACACGCGTTAGTTTGTTCAGGCCCCATTACTCTGCGCTTTTGTACGACTGGCGTGACAGCCGGATCGCACTTGAGCTTATGCTCCGCCTTACTTCGGGGTACACCAGTCATGTCAGCTGGTGCCCACGCAAAGATGTCAGCGTTTTTCTGCAGTAAGCGTTTGAGTAGGGTGCGGGTGGGATCAACGATTGTTGGTCCAATGGTAACGGCCTGGTCGGGGTATTTGCCATTGAAGGCCCATTTTTCCGGTTCGGTGATGGTTGGTTTAGCCATCTTTGGTTTGGGTTTAGATGAGACAGATGCGAGGCATACCTGGGGAATGCCAGTGATCATCGCCACACCCTCAGCTGTTGGCCATCCCATCATGCCGTGGACTGAAGATACCACGGCGTTGAATCTTGCCATCCCGTCTCTCCCGAAGAGGATGTCGTACGTGTGGTGTGGCTTCCTCATCACGACAAAGTCCACATCCTCTGTGCGGGAGTGTTTTCCATCTGTAAGAGTGACGGGGAAAGATAGGATACCCAGGGGGGTTTCTGTGCTGCCGTCAAACCCTTCCATTGAAGCGTAGACCGTTTCCAGGCGTTCTTTGTCTTCATCATCCAGCTTGTCAAAGAACTGCCTGTACATCACTGTTGACGAAGCGCCGTTGTTAACAAGAGTGCGGGAAGTGATGTAATGCCCCAGCTGGCTTTTGATGACGATGGGGCCTTCTTTGCTGGGGCCTCCTGGCACTCGCGGGAAGCGCACCTCAGCTTCCTTCCACGCGCATGGTTCTGTCATTCGTCTTTTTCTTCCTCCGACCTTTCCATGAACCATGTTGATGCTGATGTCGACGGGCTTTCGTCCGTTACCTCTGTACCGGTTGTCATTCCTTCCTCCCTTCCTGATTGATGCCACGAGATGTGCAAGTCGTCCATCCTTGACAAATGCTTCAACAATGTCTTTCAAGGATGTGCACTCTTCAGTACCATGACCCTTTGTCCCGTGGAAATCACAGGACTTGCTTTGATCCGCATTAGGTTTCTGCCGGATCAATGGGGCTTTTGGCCATGGCAATTTTTTCGTGGCAAATATCTCCGTGACGCTCTTCGTGAGTGGCGTCCACCGGTGTTTTCGGTTTGAAGGGTGTGTGTTGTCCCTTCCGCCAACAAGAGGGCGAGAGCTGGATGAGGTGTCAAAGTTTACCCTTGACTGCCAGATACCTAGCCTCCTCTTTTTGTTCTGCCGGGCGATCCGGACATTGTTTTCTCTTGTCCTCTGCGTGTAGAGGTGTGTACTCTGGGGAAGATCCCTTCCCAGTTGCTTTTCCATCTCGGCAAAGCGCTTTGCCGCCGTCATGATGGCATCCCATGTTGATGGCATGCCATCCTTACCCGTCAATGTGCGGATAAGTTCTGGGTATTCGGCGCCTTGGATGAAGGCGGCGCGAACCAGATCCTCACTTATGTTGCCGAGACTTAGCTTTTTGGAGTTGAAGCGAGTGATGAAGTCTAGTAAAGATTCATTCTCCTCTCTCACGCAGTTGAGGATCGTCCACTGCTCTTCAGTGTACTTCCTCTGTTGGCTGAAGTGCTGGCTGAACTTGTTCTGAAAGTCCGCCCAGTCATATATGTGGTGGATCGGTAAACGATCGAACCATGCCCTGGCCGCTCCGACCAGAGTCATCTGGAACATGTAGCACCACGTGGGTTCCGTCCAGTTGCTGACGGTAGCCCCCGCAATGAACCTGTTCAAATGGTCGTCTGGGTCGGATAGACCATCATAAGTGCCAATGTTGGACATTTGTTTGGCACTTCTTGGGGCGATTGCTTCCGCAATGTCCCTTGCGAATTTTGACTTTCCTGCATTTGTAGCAGTTGGTCTAAAGGTTTTGGAGAAGTCACGCGGGTATCTCTCCGCGATTGGTTTAAAAGCTTCCCCAAAATTCCTTTTTGGTTGGACGTCCGTTTCCTTACGCTTCCCTTTCGCCTTATGGCGAGGGTTTGCGTCGGTATCGGACTCCAACTCGTCGTCTGAGTACTCGCAGTCACTGCTCATATTGAGGTGTTGGCGAGTACTGGCGAATTCGTCAGCCTGTTGAACTGAACGCAAGCGTTCATCCAATTCGGCTTGGAATTCTCTTTGCCGTGCTTCGGCCCATGCCTTCACTTGATCTTGTGTTTGGCGAGGGACCTTGGTTCGTTTTTCCAGCTGGGTATCGGTGAACCCCAGTGGAATATTTACTGCACTTGCCCCGGCTTGGGTAGTCGGGGTAGTGTTCGTAAGGATTGTATAACCGCCGGTGTTCCCCCCAGTTGCTGGGGTTGTTACCGGGGTTTCTTGGTCGGTTACTGGCCTTTGGACCGGAGTAACGTTAACCATTTCTTCAGAAATTGTGAAAAAACTAAAATAGTTCTAGCTTTTATGCACGGATGGCGCCAATGAAGAAACACTAAGTGAACCCTGGACAGATTATAGATAATCTGGGGTTTAAGTAATGTTTCCCACGGATGAGATCTAGCTGAGAAGGCTGTTCTTCAGGAGACCTGCAAAACAAACACCGTAAGCTCGTCACTGAGAAGGGGGGGGGGGTTCCTCCTTGTGACCACCCTCCGGCGTGAGAATCAGACTAGATTGCTCTGAATATGTGTATATTAAGAGATTGCTAGATAACTGGATAGCAGATGATCTTACCATTCCAAGATGTTGGAGTATTTATAGCCGAAGGTAGGTTTCCAAGCAGGTACAGCCGGCTGAATAGTATTCCTGTTCTACCAACAGTGGATTATGCACAGGCCATACTGGTTGGTGGATAAGTTACGGCCAACAGTAACAAAGTCGGCTGCACTATTCCACCAACTGTAGATTATGCACGTCCCACCTACTGTGGATTATACGCAGGCCATGCTGGTTGGTGAATAGGTTACGGCCAACAGTAACACTATTCTACCAACTGTAGGCTACGTACGCCCGTCAGTAAGAGTTGGTGAGTAGGCAGCGGCTAATAGTGACAAACAGTACTGGAGGGTGCTCCTCCTCGTACTGTTGTCGGTGAGCTGTCACCCTGTGATTGGCTCATGGGTTGCTCTGGTCAGATCGTCTGTCCTATCCATACCTTGGTAGGTATAGTACAAAAGATCTTTCAGAATCATACGGACTGGCTCATTTTGGCGGGATTGTTCCCGCCTTGCTCATTCCTTCATGTGACTACTGAAGTAGCTATTGCCTTGTGCGTGTAGCCCTGCTGTCTGCGGGTAGCCTTCCCTGATGGCTTGTATCCGCAACTGCGGGAACAGGCGGGGTACTTCACCATTGGGAGGCTTTCCATGCGTGTACAGCTTGCGTACTGCGCGTAAGATTCTATGAGCATGGTGGGTCCTGCGGGAGCAGAAGGCCTTTGCACAGACGTCCCTATTCAAGGTGAGTCTTGCGGGACCAACTGGTCTCTGCTGGGACCTACCTCTTCAGTGGACCTTTGTATGATGGGGAAGTTTGACATCCTATGATCATCAACTTAGTGGATGCCATGCTTCAGATATAGAAAATGAGTATGTGATTGTACTATTGGCTGGCATGCTTGACCTGGCGTGTTTGTTGCTTTATCCCTTAGTTGATGGAGTAAAAACTACATTAATGGTTTACTCATTGGATTCTAAAATCATAATATTTGATATGAAGTGTTCACCGAGTAAGGTGAGCAGCTTCTAGCATATCATGTGTTGTCATAAGCTACTTTTATAACATCATGTAGCCTTAGACTATCCGGCGCTCAGCTATAATTTAAGTCTTTTTTAGGATAATTTTTAATTTGTTTCCTTCTTTCGATGCAGATCTGAACTTTGTTGGGACAAAGCTCATTTTTTAACTGATCTGAAATAGTAATTAGTGTTTTTATCAATGTATGTTTATATTTTGAGAATTCTTTATGTGTTGCTAGCAAAAGATGTTTTATGCCATTTCAGCATTCAACTCTTGGAGATGTTATACTTCATCGCTTTACAGGTTGGATGCTTCGTTTAAAGCATATAAATCTACTCATGCTATCAGCTCCTGTTCAGAGGTGGTAGACGTAGTAATGGGCACATACAACTAGCTCTAATCGTGAGAAGCTTGCCTTCTTCTTTTCCTTGTTGGCAACAGTTTTTGGTAAAGCCAAGAAAATTGGAAATCTAGAAGAGCTTCATTGGAAGCATAATAGTGAATTATATCTGTGACGGAGCATTCTCATATATACCGAGGAAACACGTATGTGTTTGCCAAAGATATTGACTCGTATAAATGATGTTGCGATCATGGAAAAGGTGATATTTCTTGAAGCATGTTGTACGATTGACAATGGTGCAGATGTTTGATCATAAAAGCTTTCTTAAAATGCTTCTTTGTACTCCGGCTAAAGTAAATGGAGATTTTGTTGCTGATTTGGTAGTTCGTATGATGAGCATAAAGGTTAAACGATTTGACGGTTACTCCAAATGAAGATTGTCAAGGTTAAGAGAACTCAAATTTGAGTACTACTACATGTTGCCCTTTCACCATCTGACCTTCAAAGCTTAGGTGTTTTTCTGGTCGTTAGGTAATTTCTTTGTTTCATGAGATTCAAAGAACTATACTCTAGATTGGCAACAATGGAGACTTGGAGATTCACATGTTGATACATCAAACCATGCGTTTGTTTTGACATTTCTTTATCTCCTTTTTCAAAATTGGTTAAAATATTTTTTTCACAAATATGTTTATAGTTGTAAGGCTGAGGGGTGTGGGGGGCTGTAATGGGGGCTTTAGTGGGGGCTCCAACCAATAATATTATGACGTGTGGCAGAGAGAGAAACTGGATAAGGGGGTTGTTGGAGCCCCCGTTGGAGCCCTGGCCCCTGGTGTGGAGGGGCTCCAGCAGGGGCTCCAGCGAAAATTTTTTTTTAATTTTTTTATAAATATATTCAAACAACGACATTTTTTTTGTGTTAATTTTGAGAGGATTTTAGGAGGAAATGTGTATAATTGTGAAATGAAGTATATTTTATAAAGGTATATATTTATAGTTTAAGAAAATATTTTTTTTTTAATTTAATATGAGCTCAACGGCTCTTTTCCGTAAACCTATATAGAAAATATATTTTCTTTTTGTTTTTTTCGGCTCCTAACGGTCCAAAATACCTCAAAAGGTGTGCTCCTCTCTCTCTTCTCCCGCTAACCAGCTCACGCCTGCATTGTTTTTCGCGTTAGCGCCCCCGCTAGCGCCCCGATGATGTGGTGTTAGCGCCTGGGGGCGCGAGCGGAGGGGCTCTAGCGCCCCCGTTGAAGCCCCACACCCCTCAGCCTAAAATGATATACTTTATTGACTTGACCATATGCCTTATCAGTTCAGTTAAAGCTGCTAAACAGCTGAAGACCAAACCTGATAACTAAAGTGGTTGTAAAACTCTAAAGAAAAGATTGAATAGTAAGTCTACAATGAACATATATATTAAAGTTGAGATGAATAGTATGCCTATGCCTTTGGCTTGGCTTAGATAGTTGTCAATAAAGCAATGTTGAACAACAGATCTATGTGTTAAAGCCGCAATGAATAGTAAGCCTATGACTTAGGCTTAAACATTTGGACAACTTTGAATAAAGTTGTGAATAATTAAAGTAATCATACAAATGTACTTTTTAAATATATCATGAGGCAAAGGGTATGATCTTGTTTAACCTTTTCAAGAGAATAATGAACAAAATAAGGCTTTTATATGTTATTTTACTGCTTTTCAAGAGAATAATGAACAAAATAAGGCGTTTATATGTTATTATTTTATTGTGTTTTATAAAAGAAAAAAAGATAGATGCATAAAGAACAAATAGTTTATACATAAAAGTACAAATGATATTGTATATCTTAAAGGCTTTAGAAAGTAAGATTTATTTAGATAATCCATGTGTAACATCATATATGATATTTCTACCCAAATTATGTCCTTTATAGCTTGCTATGTATATGATTTTTTAAGCATGATATTGCAAGCATATTTTTTAGCCAAGATATGGAGTAAAGCAAAAGAGCTATGGAACCTGGTTAACATTTGGAGTATGCAAGAATTCGTAGGAGTAATATTTAAAGCTGATTAGTGCTTGAAGCATGCTAAGATGATTAGGATTAAGCGTTTAAGCTGATTATCGCCCGAAGCATCCTAAGATGCTTAGGAGTAAGCGTTAAAGCTGGTTATGTCTTAAAGGGTGCAAAAATGTGCATCAAGTTTAAGCGTTGAAGTTGACTAGCACTTAGAAGATGCGACATGTGTAAGAGGTGTAAGCATCGCCTCCCCAGGAGCGTTCTCTCCTGGGGTAAAAGAACTTAGGAACGGTAGTCAGGTCCCATGGTGGACGCCAACTTGTTGCTGCAACAAATAAGGGAAAAGAGAGGG
Organism: Bidens hawaiensis; assembly: GCF_021521415.1. Lineage (NCBI taxonomy): Eukaryota > Viridiplantae > Streptophyta > Magnoliopsida > Asterales > Asteraceae > Bidens > Bidens hawaiensis. The sequence continues at coordinate 3,517,417 of NW_027491020.1, read as the reverse complement.
TTACCGCATTCCCAAGGGTTATCAGTTTTGTCGCATTCCTTCATCCGAACCTGTCGACACGAAAGAACATGTTAGAAGGGGAATCCAGACTAGGTCTCTAGACCATCCCCCGGCGTTGAACATTAGTCACTCATATGAAGTAAGACTATAAGTAAAGTGTGACATTTGTCATTTTCAGTTTATTTATTTGTATTTGTTTACCCAACCCGGGTTTGGATTCGAATCTTTTCATTAATGAAATTGTGTGTTTATTAGTATTTTATAGTCTTCAATTTATTCATTGTTTTGATGTTTAAACATGTTAAAATGTCCCTTAAAACACTTATTTTGACCTAAAAACACATTTCTAAAAGTATAGAGGCTAAAATTGCCAAATATGGAAGTCTGGTAGAACCACCTCGCCGCGTGACGTGAGGAGGGTGGTCGTGTTGGCCACGCGACGCAGCCAAGATGCTGCATTAGCTGGTTTTTGTTTTGGTCATGTTAGACCTGAAATTGACCTAAAAAAATCAACATTTGGGTCAAACACGAACCAAACACTCGCTTAAAAACAAACTTTCTATTTTTTGCTTAAAATCTCATATTTGATTAATTAGTTTATTTAATTATCATTATTCTTGTTTTTTTTTTTCATAATTTAAACCACATGTTAAGGACTTTTCGTTGAGTTCCCTTGTCAGCTAGCTTATCTTAAAATTCAAGTTATTTACTATATATCTCCACTTGTCTACTTTCAAGGTAAGTAATTCACACAATGTTTTAAAAACCGGTATTTTACTTGTACCGAATTGAGCTAGAAAATGGTACAACCGGTTGAACCGTGTTATATCGAAAGGTTCAATCGGTTGAATAATTTACCTTATAATTTCCTATAAATGTAACTTCAATCCAAAAATAACCCAAAAGTAAATAATTCCATAACAAAAAATAATCCAAAAGTTAATCCACATTAAAAAAACAATGCAAAAGCACACAATTTAAGAAAAAAAATAGTTATAAAGTTTACACATTTGAATGTTAATTGTTGGGTACAAAGTAATTCTGAAAAAATATAGTTCGCAAATATCAACAATGTTGGGCTCATATTTATATGGTTTGAAATGGTTTCGGCTTACATTGTAAACCGATATCCTCATGGATCTCGGTGGGCTTTTGAATAGTGTTGTGCTTGTGTGTAGTCTGTATATAAACCTTGTAGCTAGGTTAATTTGAGGTAGACGTTAGAGAGAGAGAGAGACATGAGAGAAGTATTGGTTTTTGTAACTTATTGTGCTTAAGCACCCGACTTGAATATACATGTGTTTTGAAGCATCTTATCGTGTTCCTATTGTGTTTTACTTACGTTATATTGAACCCACTCGTGTTAAATTCCACCTAACCACGAATTTAGGTGATATCACATTGAAAGATCTGTTCACGAGACTTATAATTGGTATCAGAGCCTATTGACCTATTCTAGGCTCGGTTGTGATATCAAAGATTCAAAGATTGTGTCTTATTGATTATCTTGGTAGCCGTGGTGTTTTTATTTCCGGTGAACTACTCATCGGAGTCGAAAAAAGGCTATTTGGGTTGAAGATTGATCTAATTTTGATTCAAATTCAAATCCCTTTGATTTCTGGATTTATTTTGTTACCAAACTTATCTGGTCAAATATTCTTTGGGTGTTCTCGGGTATTTTATATCATTTCGGCCATTACTTGGTTGTTATCGGGATCTTCTAAAGGTATTCGGCCAAAATTCTGGGTTCTCGGTGGACTTTTCTAGTTCTCGGTCAATTCCAAGTATTTTCTATTAACTTTCAGGGTTCTCGGTCATCTTGAAGTGTTCTCTGTTGACTTTATGAGTTCTCGTTCAATTTTAATCGTTCTCGGTTGACTTTCAGGGTTATCGGTTGACTTTCAGAGTTCTCAGTAAAAGCTTGTTGTTCTCGGCTGTGAATATGCATCTGGGCCTGTTTTGTTGGGCCTTAGTATAACTGAACTTATAATTGGACTTTTGAGTTGGACCAGTACATTAGTTTTTCACTTAAAATAGACCAAGTAACCAATAATTCATTAAATGTTGCTCTACATCAAGAATTGGACTCCATCATGGGAACTGCTACTCGTGTACCCCGTTTATTATCTCATGAAGGATTTACCGAGTGGAAGTTTAGATTTGAAAAATATGCGAAGATGAAAGATGCAAAGATCTGGAGGAGCATTGTTCATGGTCTTCAAGTTATCACCTATCAACGAGAAAATCCTAAAGAAGTGGTTGTGAAGCCTGTCAAATTGTATGACGATGCAGACTTTGAAAAGATTGAATAGGATCAAAAGGCTCTTTCTACCTTAACTATGGAACTTTCACCCAAAATTGCCTTGGGGTTTAGAGAATTCCTGTCTGCTAAGGCTTTATGGGAAGCCCTTATTGAAGTATATGAGGGAAATGAGGACATGAGAAGACGACGACAAGACCTCTTGCGACAAAAATTCAATATGTTCAATAATGTTCTGGGAGAGTCTATGGAAACACAATTGTAGAGATTTATATCTCTGGTGACTGAAATGCGATCTGCAAACATAAACTTGACCGCTGTTGAGATAAACAATAAACTTGTCAATTCCCTGCCACAAAGATGGGATATGAATGTTGTTGTGATTAAGAAGACAAAGGATCTCGCCAGGTTAACTTTTTCAAAAGTAATGGCAATCGTTAAAGATTGTGACATGAATGACAAGCAGCGTGCCATAAATCATGCCAATTCCTACGATGCGGCTGGCTACATTGTTGCTTCTAATAATGCTCTCATCTCACAAGACAATTTTCAATGTTTAAATCTTCTCAGGGGCAGTACACTCAACCACAACAGTCTTAGAATAATTTCTCAATTTTTAAGTATGCTCAAGGTTAATTCACCCAGGCACCACCACAACCAACTCCCGTGTTATTTCCTCAACGTGTTCAACAATTTGCTTCCACTACTAAGCCTCAGCCACATGCTGCATCTTCCAGTTAGTCTCCCAATCATATTCCCACTATCTCAAAGGAGACTCAAGAAAGCATCGCCTTGATGGCAGGGTTCATGAATTGCTACAACTCCTTTCTTGCTTGAAATTGGTTCAACCAGTTGTAGCTACTGAGTTGGATCAAATCCATCATGATGATGTGGAGGAAATGGATATCTTATGGAAAATAGCCATGACAGTGTTTCATGCGAAGAAATTTACAAAGAGAACAGGCAGAAACAACTAGAATGTGCCAGCTAACCTGAAGGTGGGATTTAACAATGTCACTCTGAGGTGCTACAACTGTCACGAGCTGGGTCACTTCGCTCGTGAATGCACTAATCCAACTAAGGAAGGAAACAAAGAAAGGGCACTGGTTCCAGTGGGTAATGCAAGAGGAGAAAATATAGCTAGTTTAGGTGAAGGTGAGAGGGGATTGGTAGCTCAACAGTTCTCTTAGAATGATCAGATGGCTGCTCTCAGCATTAACAATTAGACTGCAAACTTTGCCCGGATTTAGGTATCAGAAGAAGAGAACGATGCCGAGGAACAAGTCAAGGAACTTCAATTTGCTTTCATGGCTTTCACTCCTTCCGGTTCATCCGAGGTAAGTTTTGAATTATGTTCTCAATCTTGTGTTAATAAAGTAGATTTATATAAATATCACAACAGTAACTTGATTAGAGAAATAAAGGGAATAAAACATGAGAACTTCACTATTAAAAAGTTCGAAAAAGCTTTAAAAGAAAAATAGAGGCATCACAAAAGGATTTTTCTAAACTTCAATTCGACTTTAGCATAAAATGTTGTCACCACTTAGATGCTAAGCAAAAAATTGTTGATCTGACCGCTGAATTAGTAGCATCTAAGTTAGAGACTGTCAAGTTGACTAATAAATTTGAAAATGCAGAATTCAAATAAATTCGATGACTCTAGTGCCGTTGTTGAATCCATGATTGAAAAACAATTAAAATGGAAAGAAACTAAGGGTGAGGGTATTGGGTACAGTGTGGTTCCCCCTCCGTATATTGATAACTACACTGGTCTTCCTCTTACCAATGAAGAAGAAGAAATGGAAAAATTTATACAGTATGGTAAGCCAACTGAAAATGGCAAATGTGCAATTGGCTCACTAAAAGCAACCAAATCAACCTCAGGGGTGAATGATACTAATGTGTTTACTTCACGTGCAGATAATTGTTGAGGATTGGACTGATGAGGATGATGATTTACCTGCTTTGAATAATAAAAACATTAACTCTAATGTTCATTTAAATTTACCTGTTTTAAAGAGAAAAGACAATTGTGCGGTTAATTCTTCCAAAACTTTTACATCTCATGGTGTGTTTTTGAGTGAAACTGATAACATTAAACGTTCTAATAAACATTTGTCACCTAAGTTTGTCAAAAAGGGAAGTTCAAATGTTCATAATTGTGATAAATCAAGCAATAAGTCAGGTGTTAGGTACCATGCGAGGCAAACTAGCTCATACAACAGATCAAGACTAGGAGTAGTCCATAATGAATTTTATGTTAAACGTCAAACATGTTTAACTATGGCACTCCTTGTCACATTGCTAGAAATTATCCACACCGTCCATATGTCCCATATTATGTGATATTATCAGAGGAATATGCCTCGAAACACCTTTCAAAATAGATCAAAATATTATGAGGCAAATCCCTCTGACAATGATTGGAAAAGAAACAAGGCTAATAGGTTAAGCACCCATCAGACCAAGCCTAACATGTTTCAGAAGCATGATAGAAACTCTGTTTCAGTCTCAAGAACCAAATTGGCTTCTGGACCGAAACAAGTTCGGAAGTCAAAGTCAATTGTGCCTTCCGCTCGCAAACCGGAGACCAAGTCACCCACTCATACAAATAACAAAGCTTCTAAAACAAGATATGAATGGCTTCCTAAATCATCGGTGACTAAGCAATCTTGTTCGATCTTAGATAATCGGGAAGACATGTCATGGCAATCTGTGACACGCTTAGATAAATCTGGTTTACCCATCTCTACTATGAACTGGGTACCAAAAACTAATTAATCTCGCACATCGTGCAGGAATGGCTATGGAGGAATATCATCAGACCTTGGTATGTTGATAGTGGCTGTTTCAGGCACATGACAGGAAACATCTCCCAATTGCACGACATTCAAATCTTTAATGGTAGATATGTTTCCTTTGTAGGAGGAGAGAAGAGGGAGATTACTCATAAGGGAACTGTAAGTAATGGTGTTCCAAAATTTGAAAATGTTAATTTTGTTCCTGAATTGAAGCACAGTCTGCTCAGCGTCTCGCTAATCTGTGATAAAAGCTTTTCAACCCATTTCACTAACAAATAGTGTTTAATCCTAAAACCTGGTATCATCATACAAGAAGTCTGGGTTCTTGTTCGATCACAAAGAAAAGATAATGCTTACATGATCGACATGAACAAAAATGTTCCTGATGAAATCACCTTTCTATTTTCAAAAGTGTCTAAACATAATGCCATGCTTTGGCATCGTCGTCTTTGTCATGCAGACATTAAAAATCTAAACCGTCTTGCTACAAACGACTTGGTGCGTGGCTTTCCTGTCCAGGATTTTGTATCAATTGAGAAATGTGTGGCTTGTGCTTTGGCAAACAGAATCGTAAATCTGACAAGCCAAAATTGGTTAATACCATTTCATCAGTTTTTAAATTGCTGCATATGGACCTGTTTGGTCCAGGTCATGTTTTGAGTCTCTCTCGCAGTTCTTACTGTTTGGTTATTACTGATGACTACTCACGTTTCACTTGGGTATTTTTATTGTCTAATAAGAGTGAAACAGCAGAATGGATAAAACGCTTTGTGGTGCTCTTGGAGAATCAACTCAGTCTAAAGCTAAAGGGTATTCGCTGTGACAACGACATCGAGTTCAAGAATTCAATGCTAAATTATTTTTGTTCCGAGAAAGGAGTACTTAGACAGTACAGTTTAGCTCGCACACCGCAGCAAAATGGAGTTGTTAAGAGAAGGAACAGAACTCTAATCGAGGCTGAAAGAACTATGTTGTGTGATTCAAAACTACATTTGTTCTACTGGGCTAAAGCGATCAACACAGCCTGTTTTAATCAAAATCGAGTATTAATAAACAAATCTCAGATGAAGTCTCCATATGAGATCGTTTATGGTCAGAAGCCCACAGTTGCACATTTTCGAGCTTTTGGATGTCCGTTTACTCTGCTAAATCTCGAAATGACTCCAAAGTTTGGAGCTAAAGCTGATGATTGTTACTTTTTCGGATATGCTAGTCGGACTGACTACAGAGTTTACAACAAGTCAGCGAAGCAGATAGTGGAATCTTATGACATGCGCTGGCTAGAAGAAAATGAGACTGATGCTCGTGTCGGTTCTGACTGGTTAATTGATTATAATGAACTGTTTAAGCCATTTAATGTGTTTTAAGATGTTGCTACACAAAATTGAAGTGCTGATGCTACAAATTCTATTGATGAAGAAGAAGACATTCCTACTGACTCTCATATGTCTCTAGTGCTAGGTATTGATCCGTTGGAATCATTAGATACTATTCAGCCGTTGTCAGATAGCCAACAAGAAAGTGTTACTGATACTGCCTTCACCAGAGCTTGCAGCCGATGCTTCATAGGTTGAGGGGGAGAGTGCTATTCTTCAAATTTTTGGAAGCACTCTATTGCTAGATGTCATACCAAATGAATACATTGCCAGTACTTCATACTTACACAGTTAGACGACATCTGAATGTAAGAACCCTCTTACTGAAATCCTTGATGATCCAACGAATTTACCTTCTACCAGTTCTTTTCCTGGTCATTCAATTACGACAAGAATTCAACGAGATCATCCTATCGACAATGTCATAGGTCCTCTTGTAATAGGCGTGCCAACTAGAAGTCAGACTGGACACATCAACAGTTGTTTATTTTCTTGTTTCATATCTCAGATTGAACCTAATTCAGTTGAAATGGCCTTATAAGAGCCAAGCTGGGTGGACTCCATGCATGAGGAATTAAATCAGTTTAAGAAACTCAATTTCTGGAGACTGGTTGATTTTCCCGATGTTTGCGTGCGATGTGTTAAAATATTAATGGGTTGGAGATTTAACTTTGCAAAAGATCGTGTTTCAAATTTATAAAAGTTATTTCTACTAAAACTAAACACACACAAAATAGGCAAGTGTACCTATCGTATATGTAGAATAGTATTGGTAAGAACCAAGTATCGATCTGTGGACACAAATGTTTCTAATAATGAATCTTCGTCTTAATGTAATCGGAGAGTTTTAATCATCTTGGGTTGATTTTTTTAGCTTTTTATAAAATATAATACTTATATATAATATATAGGTGACAAGAAGAGAAGTTCTAGACGAGTATTTTAATTATATGAAGGTTACCATGTAAGATCAAGAATCCACTCCATTGTTCCTTGATGATTATTGAATAAAAATGTGATAAACTTTCCCTAATAATATATGATAGACTATGTTCCTCATTTTGAGTGAACATATACTATGACATAATAGAAAATATCATGCATATTTTCAAGTCCATCCTATGCTTAATAGCATTCTACCACGAGAATGTCAATTTAAGTAGACAAGCAGTTGGTAAAGTAGAACGATTAGGATTAACTTTGATTTCTCAAATACCAATCCTAACAACTTCGAGTGGTTGTAGTTAACTCACACAACCTCCCCTTGGTTGATTAGTTTAGGTTATAATTACACATTCCATTAACATACGATTTCTTTAACTAGCATGATAACCTAAGCAATCGTGTTAACAATGTTATTTTAGAATTATCAAAACTAGAGAAATAGATCATAACCTATATCTCATCATTTCTAAGTACAACGTAGGGATCCATGTTTTATCTTGAATAAGCTACCAAAGTATTCTTTTTACCATTTCTAGTTTCCAAGAAAATGAGTGATCATGAATGATTTTTAGTCATCAACCTTGATGTATTGAGTTAAAGTGATAAAACATTTCTTCATCAATGGATAATTGCAAAATAACCATGTACTTTACCAAACTAAACCACATGTTTCACATAATCATAAACTAAAACAAAGCTTCTTTGTCCAGTATTAGTCTTTTCTTGTAGATTTTTGTCCTTTCTTGAGTTCTGAAGCATGGGGGCGTGCTTCTTGTAGCACGGGGGCGTGGTTGAGGGTTTTCTTTCATTTTTCTTCGTCTTTTCACTTGATTCTTTGATTAAGGCTTGGGTTTACCTGAAATTGCATTTTAAAGTGATATGTAGCCTTCTGAGATATATTTTACGATAGAAGTTGCAGTTTTTAGAGATTATTTGATGCTAAAAAGATGTATAATTTTATGTACATCATTGCCCGTTGGAAATAAGGCTTTAGATACGAGGTGGGTTCCGTAACAAGCAAGATGATGCTGAAGCTATTGTTCGAAACAAAGTGTGGCTGGTGGTTTTCGTCAGGTTGAAGGTTTATACTACACTGAAGTTTATGCTCCCGGGGATCGTCTTGAGGCCATTCGGATTTTCCTGGAATATGCTTCCTATATGGGGTTCATGGTTTATCAAATGGAAGTTAAGAAAATTTTTTTTATATGGAGAAGTCAAGTAGGAGATTTATTTGGATCAGCCACCAGGCTTTGTTGACTCAAAGCATCCTACTCAAATTTACAAGCTAGACAAAACTCTCTATGGTATTCACCAAGCACCTCAGGCATCGTATGAAACATTGACGGCTCACCTACTGGGGCACTGGTACAAGAGAGGAACCACTGATCAGACTTTGATCCTTAAAACTGTTGGGAAAGATCTGATTTTGGTTCAGATTTATGTAGATAACATCATTTTCGGTTATACCAGTACTGCGTTATATTCTGAATTTGAAGATCTTATGAAGAAGAGATATGAAATGAGTTCGTTGGGGGGGGGGGGGAGATGACGACGTTTCTGGGACTACAGGTTCGTCAGAGTTCGACGGGAACTCTGCTGCATCAGGGAAAATATGTCGAAGATATGCTAGCAAAGTTCGAATTTCAAGATTCTAAGAGCGCGACAACCCCTATGGCGGAAAGAACTCTTCTTTCATCTGATCCTGAAGGGATTTCCATAGATTAAACGTACTATCGATCAATGATTGGATCCCTGATGTATCTCACCACCAGTCGCACTAACATCATGTTTACTGTCTGTCAATGTGCCTGTTTCCAGGATAATCCTAAATTTTCTCATTTAATTGCTATTTAACGTATTTTTAGATATCTGAAAGGGTAACCGTAGCTAGGTCTTTGGTTTCCCAAAAAATCATATTTTGATTTATATGCTTTTGCTAATAGCAATTATGATGGAGATGACATTGACAAGAAATCTACGTCTACTGGATGTCAATTTTTGGGTGATCAACTTATTTCATGGCAGTGCAAGAAACAACAAACGATGTCCACATCCATTGCTGAGGCTGAGTATGTTGCTGCGTTAGCCTGCTGTTCACAGGTTATCTGGATGCAACATCAATTGCTGGATTACGGTTTGGAGTTCTTGATACTCCAATCTTTTGTGATAATGACGCTGCAATTGCAATTGTTAAAAATCCTGTTCAGCATTCAAAAACCAAGCACATTGACATCAAAATTCATTTTATTCGTGACTCTTGTGACTGAAAATTAATTCATCTTGAGCAAGTTCACACTGATAATAATGTGGCGGACTTATTTACAAACCGGTCGGAACAGCCAGATTTAATGTCATACAAAATCTTATTAAAAAATTCAAAAATATTTTTCCACTTTCGCTTAAAATACTCATGTTGCTTAAGTTTGAGGGACATATACTTGTATATGTTTGGTTTTGTTATCTACTTGTAGACATACGAGATAACCATTCACCTAAAGACTGAAAGTGACTGGGGTGACTGTAGTATGTTTTTTTTTAATTCTTTCGCTTAAAATTATGCCGGTTACTCAAACTTTAAGGGACATTTTTTTATATATGTTTGGTCCAGTTATCTACCTGTAGATATACGGGATAGCCATTTACCTGAAAAATGAAAGTGACTGGGGCGACTGAGTTTAAAATTGTCTTTTGTAAAACATTGTGGGATGTGATATGCTTATTTAGTTAAGAGCTTTTTAGAAGCTTAAAATATTTTCAAATGAAATCTGATCCAACCTTTGGAAAATGATAGTAAAATTGCTTATGTGTGCCTAACGTATGAAGTTACTAGGCTTAAAAGGCTTTTGAACAGTCATTGATTTGTATGGTAGCTTTCCATGGTACGTAAAAGTTGAAGTGATATAAACTAAATCTGCTAAACTTACTGTGAAGAGTCATTTTGAAGATGTGTGCATGTCTCTAGATAAATCTCTCCGAATGATAGGCATAAAAGAAATTACCCAGTCATAAACGAGCCTGCTAATGTCTTGATCACCAAAAATATTGTGTTTTTAAGTTTTTTTATATATATATATATATAATGGTGTTATTAAAATTTTATTTTCAAAAGCTTAAAGGGTCAAACTAGAACAACAAGCGCAGGGCATTCAAATAAGTCCTAAACACTCTGAATATAAGGCATGTAATTTCAGATGGCTTGTGAGTCTAATGTTCAACCTTGAAGCATAAAATTTTGTTTGTATATAGAAAACTCCTGATCAAGCACTAGGGGGTTGGATTCAAATTGGAGTGATCTGGGGAAAACCAAATAAGCGATGTCTATTTAAGCTTTATGCCTAATTGAACCTTTATCGTATCACAGATACAATGAAAATCATGCTAAGTATCTTATTACCTGCTATAAACCTGTCTCTCCATGTCATAATAATTATGAAAATGAATCATTGTGAAACCATCTTAATCAATATGATTTCATGTTCGGATCTTTTCTTAAAAGACTACGTGTTTATCGAAACCGAAATCTGATCCCAAATTTTGCTAAATTACAAGAAGACCGGGTGATTAAATTTTTTTATCTTTATTTTTACCTTTGTCTTTATTTCTTATTATTTCTTATTCGTTTTATTTTTACTTCATGCTTACTCTTGTCGAAACGAATGCTATAAGAGATCTTTTTAAATATGGATCAAGCCTATGTTTGAGTTTGTGAAAATCTGTTATGAGAAGACTGGGTTCTCGGCCTAATCAGAGTGGCCCATAAGGGAATTTGTGATAAAAAAAAATGGTTTAGTCTTGATGGTCTGGCCCATGTGTTATCGTGTTCTCGGCCCATCAGGGTTTTCGGCCCAGACAAGTTTTTTGTTGAAGTTTGAAAGGATTCATGTGCATTATTGGTGATATCATATTAAATATGCTATCTTCTAATATTTTGTAAACCCAAAAACTCTAAGTCTTCTTTTGAAACATCTTTTCTTTCATCAAAATTATACTTGATCATCCAAATCGTTGGGTACTAAAGGTATATGAAACTTTAAGGAAATTTTTCTATGGTCACTGTTGAAACCTCTTTGGACGGAATGAGTGTTTTTGGGTTAATTAGTTGATTGAACTGTGATATTTGATTAGGTTGAATGTTTGTGATGAATGAATATTGTGTGTGCCTGATTTGTTCTGAGTTTTCTTGAAGTTGCAGGTCTCTTAGTAAATGGTGTTTCGGTGTTGTAGGGAAGACGACACAAAATTCAAGGTATAACCCAAGGGTTTTCAGGCCAAGAACTACTAAGATCTCGGGATCTTGGGTTCTCGAGGATGGTTGATCGAAAACCCTTGGTCAACCAGAGAACCTTGTGACCAGCCGAAATCCCAAGAAATCTCGGTCAAAGTTTGACCGAGAACCCTTTTGGTTAACCAAAAACCCTAGTTCTCGGTTGTACTGAGTCCCTTATGAACAGTATTGGACTGAATACTCTTCTATTAGACAGAGAACTCAATTTTTAAACCAAAAACTGCCTTAATCATTTAAAATTGACACTAATTTTACAAATAAGGATTCACATTATCTATATTTATATTTCTATTCCCTAATCTTTAACTAAAATGTTAATTATACATATATTCTATATGATAAGTGATTATCCAGTTGAAAGGGCATATTACTAACTTGACTCATTTCTTGCAGTCATGGCTGATAAGGCACCTCTGAAATTTGTTGATACTCACAACATTGCTGGATGTTTGTTTGATCCACCTCTTATCCACAAGAATTTCAAGTCAATGATCGTCGGGCTTAATACGTGCAGGATTTCTCACGCTTTACGAGAAACTCTTGTCATTTGCAAGAAGATGGTGACCAAATTTTTGAATCATGCTTCCATTAACCAGAGAGGTGCTAGGGGAACTATGGTGATTGAATAAAAGATCCAGAAGAAGCTTATTGTTGTTGTTGTTGTTGTTATTATTATTATTATTACTATTATTATTATTATTATTATTATTATTATTATTATTATTATTATTTCAGAGGCCATTAATTGAGGTTTTTTTGTTAGTTGATCAACCCAATTATCCAACATAATACTCTACCGATGATGTTGCTGAAATAGCCCTGAGAATGGGGTATGAATGATCCTACCCTCCAGCCATCAAGAAGCTATTCCATCCATATTGGAGGTTCTTGATTCACAGATTCTTCACGTGTGTCTCAGGACGAAAGGGGCGTTGTTATGATGAGATAAGCCACATTCAGATGTCGGATGTGGTTGCTTTGATAATGGACTGGAACTATAATTATTCCAAGTTTGTGTTCGATGAAATGATAAGCAACCTCAAGGGCAAGAAAAAGGAGATGTTCTTGATGTACCCAAGGTTTCTACATATGATACTCGACTCTCACTATCCTAATCTCATCAAATCTGTAGAGATGCTCGACCTGTAGGCCATGGATCATAATTCCTTTGGGTTGATGAAACAGTCAAGAAAGGGGACCAAAGCGGTCTACAAAGGACTTCATAACTTGGTCAAAATTGGAAGATTTGCTGAAACCGAGGCTACCACTGCTGGTGCTAGTGCCTCCAATGCTGATGAACATGTGACACCTTCTCAGAGGTTCATATTTGCTTATGAGATGATTTCTAATGATGATGAACCAGATAATTCTCCATCACAAGACATGGAAAATGAACACCAGGAAGAACAATCAATACCTACTGCTGATCAAATTGTAACAACTCGGGTTTTTTCGAATTTATATAAACACCCGACTCGTTTCGACATCCGGGTTGTTTTATTTAATATATTGTGTTTATCGAGTTATAAATTATTATTGTATTAATATTTAATCTATTTAGCTTTGACACTTTTAACCCAAAATATAAAGTTCGATCCATTTCTATATCCATCTCCAAACTTGAGGGGCCTGTATGTAAATTCTTTTATAATTCATATTGCATGATGCGTAATTCATCCCCAAACCCGACCCATATTCAATTTCACGAACCCTGAATCAATCAATCAACCAAAAAACTATCTAAAATCGTTTGTAACCAACTTTTGATTAAATATCAAATTCGTGCATGATTCGCGGCATCACCATTTAATGTAATTGAACTATTTATGACCTGTTGAGTCGTTCTTCCCTGTTTATACCTAGCCGACGCGTATTACCAGCCATAGACCGCGTAAACGTTGATCATTATTCAATTAATTTCATAAACACCTTCCTTACAAGGATAGCTCAAGAACCCTATAAATAATTGAATTCATTTGACCTGCACATACTCGTTCATATCGTCTTCTGGCCGACCCTATTTCCCTCTCGTTCTCCCACTTCTGTTTATAATACAAGGTAATTAAAGGTTGGTTCAATTCGCGAGATCATGTTCTTCGTTAACCCCATAATCTATTTAATCAATTATACCATATTTGAACAAACCCGATTCTAGGGTTTTATTAATCAGTTTGGGGATAATTAGTTTCAGTATTTACCTTTTGAAACTTGTTATGTTTACACTTGTATAATCTTGTCTGCTGGTAAAGCATGACTGTGTGGGTGCGGAGGTCGCGGGTTCGACCCTCCATCACCCCGTTTTTTTTTTCAAATATTTCCTTTTATTTTCTTTGAATTTATAACCCACTAGATTAATAATAATAATGTTAAATAAAGATTATTTCACTAAAAACCGACGCTTTATACTCGTTTCACTCATGTATTTACACAAATAAGTATAGTTACACATATATATATACAAACATATAAATATAAAGTATGTTCTAAATTAAATAACAATGTTTAACATACATAACGAAATTAAGTAAAACTAATCCTTATATATATTTTTAAGTATATTTTCATAATTTTTTAATATCTAATCATTATAAATAAAATATTAAAATAATATTTCTTTGTTATTAATAATTTAGTGAAATCTTGTACTTAGCATGTCCGGTTCTTCTCGTTTCTCATAGGCCCTAATGTTCGCATGTAATTCTTCTCTCATTCTCACTACCTTAATCATCCTCGTTCATCCTTGAGGTGAGTACCGCATTCCCCTCTTTTTACTCGTGTTCTCACGTTTTGGGGACATATGCGTAAATTACATTTCTCATATATATACTTATACTTAAAACTGCAGCTATTGTCTATTGTGTTAACAACTTATACCTTACTTGTTTATGTGCTTATTTGCTTTGTATGCTTCCGCATTTGGAGAGGTCCAACACAATCTCAGTCTAGTAAGATCATACGCCAGTCGCTATTGCTTTGTGCTTCTCGACATCTCAATTATGCTTGCTCATTTGGTTAATTTGTTATACTCATATGACTTTTTGCAAATACTTATTTTCTATATGAACATTTAAACTGGTGTGTTGCTCACTCAACCTTGTGTTGACCAAACCTTTCTATTTTCAACGCATAAGCAGGTTATCGTTTAATATTCAAACTTGTTTCGAAGAAAAACTTAGGATTGCAAGCTAGAGAGAATAAAGAAGATTATAGACTTTGATATATTTGTATTGTCTTATTTATTTGAAAAATGGATTTTGTATTTGATGTTTTGATTATTTAATTAACTTAATAGATATTGTCACATTTATAATTGCTTGATAGTAACCTTTGAAAAGCTGTGAGTAATCAGTTCGCCCCGACATTTTTGCCGTAGGTTGGGGTGTGACAGATTGGTATCAAAGCCGAAGGTTTAAGATAGGTCGTTAGAAATTTCCTTGGACACATGTTTAGGAGTCCATACGTGCCTATCTGTTTACCTTTATGTGTTCAAATTAAATTGTTTACAGCTTTCTTGAATAATTATTTATTTATTATATATTGTATTGTTATACACACACACAAACTACGAGGCTATGCCTCAACATTCAAAGAAAACTTTACAAAAATTAGATTGCTTTTATTTTCGGGAAATTCCTTAAGAATTCCCACCTGTTGTTTTCACTAGTTCACCTTAGGGCTAGGTTATGTGGCATGTCCATACGATAAATGAAAAGGGAAGAGAAACTGTGAGTTGGGCACTGGAAAAACGGTTCCAAGAACCAAAGGTAAAACGCTATTCCTTACCTGTGTGATAACCTGACCACAGTACTCAACCCTATGGACCCGAGCGAGACCCGAAAATGCCATATGACCGACACTCTAAGCTGTCAACCGTGACCACATTAGTGGTTGCACCCATATAATATTTTTTTTAAACCGAATTCACGGTGGTTCGTAGCTAAACTCGGTTTTCCCGATTATTGTTGTAACGATTCCGACGAAACCCGGTATACCCTAACCGGTAGATAATAGTTACGTCATATTTAATGTCGGATACATGAATTACCATAGTAATTATACGAGGATACAGGGTTCACTGTATTGATTGTACGTGAATATATAATTCATCGTATTGATTATGTGATTAATCGATCGATAGTTATTGAAACCCGAACGAATTGAGGGTTCAATTATTGACGATATCTATGATATTTACTGATGTTACGAAGCATTAATGCTTCGGGATAAGTAAAGTACGGCACAGAAAAAGAATCTCGATTTAATGGTACGTCGGTACGTTAAACGAAACCTTTAATACCAAACCGAGCAAGAGATGATCGATCAAGCCGAAAAAGATGCGCGATAATTAATGATATGATGTTTTAAGTTAATAAATGTCATGGTTTAAGTTTTTAAAGTTTTTAAATCGGTTTTATATAAATTTCATTTTTAAGCCGAAAAACGACCGTTTTAGCCTCGTTTTAAGCCGAATTAGACATTTAACCGAAAAACGAACTGAACCAGATTATCCAAAACATTATCCGGATTACGAGAATCCAAACATGTGGCCTAGGATGAAAAGGTGGGTCCCACCCCACCCTCTCAAAATCCCGATCGGATTCAATGGGTTAATCCCATTCCTTTTTTCTTTTTTCACACAAACAATTCAACAATCCATCAATTCTCTCAATAATTTCATCCAAAAACCGAGAGTTCTAGCAAGAAAAACAAGGTAATGATCGAGTTATTCACGTGTTCATATTCGGTTCTTGAGTTTAATTGCAAGAAAATGAGGTTTCGAAGATGAAAACCGATTCTTGCATGATCAAGTGATGTATACGGGTTATACAAGGGATCTTGGTCCAAGAAAGGAGTTAAACGAACCAAGAACGAATTTTTACGGTTAAATCTTTGTTTTTAAAGCAATAACCGAAACTATAGTGTAAGAGGCTTGATCGTGAGTGTAACTTGCTTGGTATTGTGGTATGTTGTTTGTAGGCTCTGTGTTTAGTGGTAGATAAGGCGGAAAGACGAGTTTGTAGCTTGTAGTGGCGGAAAACGAAAGGTATATTCGGTTTATGTTCGGTGTATGTGTTTTGGGACAGATTGTTGATGGTTTAGAGTTAGGTCATGAAATTTTACAGGGATGTTCTACACATGAAAATAAGAGTTCTGTGACGTTTTGGTAATTTTTGGATAAAGAATGAATATTTGGTGAATTTAATGCTCGGTTTTGGCCAAAAATGGTGAAAAATAGTTAAATATCATGAAAAATTCTGGAAAATTTCAGATAAGCTTTTTATATCATGTATAAGTCACACACAAAATTTGAGGTCAGTTGGAGAAGTTTAAGTAGGCTTTTCGGTTAAACGAGTTCTATGGTTTTCTAGCTCGGTTTTAGTGAAAATGGCATGTAAAAGAAGATTTTGGTTCTGGAAAAATTACAGGGGACTATGTGGATGGCAAGGGACATCCAGGAGAAATTTGGGATTTTTCTAAGATCGTTTGGATTTACGACATATTTAGTGTTTAATGGTGTTTAAAAATAGATAAATAAATTTTAAATATAAAAATTAATTCTGGAAATATTTTTATAAAATTCCCCACTGTCAAAAAGTCTTTTGTGCAAAATTTCAAAATCCGAGATTAAACGGATTATTATTTGTGCAAAAACAAACTTTTAAAGCTTAAAACGAGTGAACCGGTAAAGTTCGCTTAAGCGAGCTGACTGGTGTATAAAAACCCTAAAAATGGACTATTTTCATATAAATGAGTTAAACAAGTAAAAATGAATCATCCGAAAATAATTCGGATGATTTGAGTAATTTTAACCTATTTTAACAGTTTCCGGTACGCCAAAGACGGAAACGGGTCCCGCGGCCAATCGGGACGTCTAAACCGAGCTATAATTTCACATCTTTAATTAAATTATCAGTCAACCACTATTTTCGGGTCGTGTGTGACCAAACTCATTTTTGAAACATAAAAACGGATAACCGTGCTAGGCACGCAAAACGAAAAAAACGACTAATAGTAATTGTGACCATGGAACTCTAAACGATATCACAATCTGAGTCCGGAGAAGTATTTCGGGTACAGTACTGGGTTAACAGTGTCCCCAGATGTACCGGTTGATACGGTTAGAAGATTATATAATCAATAAGTGTATAATAACGATCGTAGGGATCATATTACAGATTGGACGTGTTAATTGATAATGATTGTTGTTACCTGTTTGCATGTGCTAAGGTGAGTTTTACGAGCCCCTTTTTCTGAACTGTTTTCAATATTTTATCGGGGCGGAAGCATGTTACTACTGAAATGTTTAAGTATATACTGAACGCATGGATTTGCGTGGATTTATATATTTTTTATTGTACGGGAATCGTACGGAAATATACTAAGATGGTAATTGTCTGAGTTGCTAACATTCTAAGGCCCCGGAACATGAGTGATTAACTGAAAGCCGGTAGAGTGTGGATAGTACTATTGGTCTGACAAACCCAACTGGTCCGGCATGGATTTGCTGATGTTTCCCAGCCAGTTGCACATGTCTATTTTGGGTGTTATATATATATTTTGCTATGTAATGTTAGACATAGCGGTTTGGGGCAGTTCCGTGGGCGGGGGATATGCCACGGTCCCGTGGGCGGGAGATATGCCACGGGGGTTGTGTGTGATAGTCAGAGGTTTCACTTGTGGGCTCAGCATAATTACATCGATAATAATATTATTTTATGATAATGATTTATTATGGTTTACTCGAATTGTGAAACTCACCAACTATTCGTAGTTGACCCGTTTTCTCACATGCTTTTCAGGTACAATTAAGATGAAGTGATTGCTTACGTGCTAAGTGCTTGATGTGTGTAAGATTTGCGTGCAGGATGTTAGGATACATTATAACAAATAGAATTGTGTATCGTATTGTATGATGTGTGTATCACCTAGACGGTAATGAAATACAAGATAATGTAATTTGAAGTATATTAATGTATTCAGTTTTCTTTATAAACAATGTGGTTGATATCAGAGGTGTCTGTTGCATCCCGTTTACGTTTCCGCTGCGGTTGCGGGGTGTTACAGAACTTGGTATCAGAGCCATTGGTTATAAAAGAATTAGGATGTCTTTAAAAGATACCTAAAATATAACCAGTAGCTCAAGTATTATAGGATCTGAATATCAACTAATAATTTATAGTGACGAGATCTGGATGAACTTGGATGGACAAGTGAGTTATTATGGTCCGGAACATAATAACAGACTTGTCCGCATGAGGGAATTCAGGGGAAGTCATGGGGTACATTAATAGGTAAAAATGGCAACATATGTGTAAAGTATATAATATTATTTATACGTGCTAATGTGTATATATATATATGTACATATCTTGTGGGTACATGAATTGAGAAATAAGACCCGGATAAGGAACCGGGGGATAAAATAATAAAAGTACCGAGGATGCTGAAATTTCTAGAGCATCGGTTGATGATAAGTCTGATTTATTGGGCCATAGTTATGGTAGTACCAAGTTAGATCTCCCGTTTGATATTAACCAGAAATATCTAGTAACCGTCATCCCAACCAAAATTGATAAATCCCTTACCCTACCAACACCGGTACCGTACATCTTAATAACTCCCTATGTTCACCCGAACTACCGACCCTCACGTAAGGACGGACCTGTACGTGAACCCATTCTTATTCCGTTAAAAAAAAAAATTGATAATAAATGAGCAGATAAAAATAATATATAGAAATATATATATGTATTTCTCACTCTCAAACATATGAGTCATACAACCTCCAGATCGAGAATTACCGATTTTAGCGAACCTAGAACGCCTGAGGACAATGACTGAGCAAGTGATAGAGTTTCCCATAATAGTAATTAATAATATTTGAAGGCAACCCATGTTGCGCGATTACCTTGAACCTTGCAACTCCCTATGTTAACCTTACATCCGTTAGATGCCTATATCCATGTATACTCGAATAGAATGATTACCCATACACAAAGAGGTGTTGAAATCATTATAGCATAGTTGGTTATTCGTTCGTAGGTGGTATACCGTGTATGCCGGATATACGAATAGACAAGGATATTATAACTCCGTGGTACGTAATCGTTTGGTGCTCACGGTGAGCATTTATCGGTTATGCTGACATGCAGAAGGATATTGAAATCAAGCATAGTAAACGTTAATCTTTGTTGAGAAAGAACTATATGTCAGTTGGTGACAAGAGTATGAAAAATGTTTAAACGTTAACTGACGTCAGGTTAAGTCCATATGTTATTATACTTGTGGGACATATATACTAGATACTGGTGTGTGTAATATGTATGATAATATTCGGTGTGTATGTATACCTGCTGTTATGATTGAACTGGTAACGAGTTATACGGTGAGATTAGTATTGATTACTGCGTACGGGATGAGTACGGCAGAATGACATAAAAAGAGTAGCTCCAATGATGGAGATTGATATGATTCAGTTGATTGCTCAAAGATAGCAGATGATGATACCGAATGTCGTATCACAGATCACTGCTAGTGTTGATGCAAATGTGATCGCAGAATTATAGATCGAGAAATCACATGATTATGAATATTTCAACTCTTAGTGTTATTACTAAGAGTGATAATGTCCCACCAAATACTATTATGACTACAAGTATTAGTTATAAACTAAACATGAATAGTAGTCGTAATGAATTAGATCCGGTATGAAGGATATGTTTGTTGTTGGTGTTAAGGGGATTATTAATAGTTTACTGATGGTAAAAGGAGGAATAGATTAGCGAGGGGATAGAAAAGATCGAAATGGTTAAGGATATTAATAAGAGTCTAGAACATTGTGTAGTGAAATATGCTACAGATATGTTGGTAGATTATGCTGTATCGTGATGGAACACGATGGTACTAAATTATAGTTAGAAAATTATTACTCAGATGAGATGGTCAAAATTTAAAATTATTGTGCTAGAGCACTTTTATTCGAATAATTAAGTTCAGAGATTGGAAACTGAGCTATAGAAGATAGAAATGTTGTATGCTGATCACTTAGAAAACGCTAATCGTTTGAAGGAATTGTCGTGTCTGGTAACATGGCTAATTACTCCTGAAGCTAAGCGAAGTGAGCGCAATATTGGGGACTAACTCCATCGATAAGGAGTATAGTCAATCCTGTAAAATATACAACTTTGGAAGGGTTGTGTCACAAGCCAGCATTGATATATTTAACTCTATGAGAAGCGGACAGGAAGGACGTTAGGTGAGACGTCGAGTGTTAAAGAAAAGAAATGACAAAGGTATAGGGCAAAATGGGCTTTTGAATAAGTAGGTATGACCTACAACACAGAATTGTACTAAGACTAGTTCTGGGGTGAAAACATGAACCGCATAAAGGGTCCTTCCCTAAATGTGGAAAATATGGTTATCGGCAAGAAGAAGAATGTCGAGTGATAGTAGGCCACAGGTGTGGTAAAGATGGACGTAATGCCCAATTGTAGAACCAATTGAAGCCATGTGAACCGGCAACCCCAACCCATCCGTGTTCAACCACTCCGAACCCAACAACTTCAATAACCATCCATCCAAAGAAATCAAATTATGCCAAACAGTTGTACTTGCTATGAATGTGGCAGTACAGAACGTTTCAAGAGAAATTGCCCAAAGTTGAACCAAAGTGTCGTTGGAAGACGAACCTCATGACAAGCATCAACCTCTGATCAAGCAAAGTGCCGTGCTTTTGTGAGTAATTTTTTTTAAAGCACGTCATGATCCAAAGGTGGTATTAAATATGTTGTGGTTTTAAATCAATAGGCACCAGTGATATTTTTTACGGTCGTCGATAGTAGTTAATTCCTGTTAATCTCCTACCCTTTGGAAAGATACCGATTAGTGAAACTATAGAACCCTATACTGTAGAATCGCTAACGGAAAATTCCTAATGGTTAACTAAATTGTTCGGAATTGTCCTATTATTCTGAACGATTAACCTTTCCTTATTGACCTACGACCAGTAAAGTAAAGAAGTTTTGACGTAATAGTTAGCATGGATTGGCTAACTCAACATGAAGCTGAAATCAAATATGAAAAGAAGATGATTAGAAGATCTCCTTCGGACGATGAAGCGATTTGATACAGAGAAAAGTGTACGGTATTATGTTACCACTCTAATCTCATCTTGAGATGTTATAATATTTATGACAAGAAGACGTGGTGTATTTAACAAACGCGGTTGCCAAAGTATTTAAAAGAAAACATATAGAAGATATCCCGATGGTACGCGAATTTCCACAAGTTTTCCCAGAAGAACTTCCTGGAATACCGCCAACCCGACAGGTCGAATTCAGAATCGATTTAATACCTCAAGCTGGCCCTGTTGCTAAAGCATCTTACCGACTTGCACCAACTGAAATGCAAGAATTATTGGATAAGGTTTCATACGACCTAGTTAGTCACCATGGGGTGCACCAGTGTTGTTTGGGAAATGAAGGACGGAAGTGTTAGGATATGTATTGATTAGGGAGAATTGAATAAAGTGACGATCAGGAATAGGTATTCACTTCTTCGAAGTAAATGATCTATTTAACCAATTGCAATGGGCGATTTATTTTTAGAAAATTGATCTTAGATATAGTTATCACCAAATGAAAAATCCAAGAGGAGGACGTTGCAACAACAGCGTTTCGGACTCGTTACGGCCATTATGAATTCTTAGTTATGCCTCTCGGGCTAATAAATGCGCCGGCAGTGTTCATGGACCTCATGAACCGAGTCTATAAAATTTATTTTGACAAATTTGTCATAGCATTCATTGATGATATTTTGATATATTTGCAACGTAAAGAAGAGCACGAACGACGGTTAAGAAAATTGTGGAAGTGTTAAAGCAAGAGGAGCTATACGCGAAGTTTTCGAAATGTGATTTTGAATAAAGAAGGCATAATCCCTTGGTCATGTTGTAAAGCAACAAAGATTTCACAAAGATCCAAATAAGATAGAAACCATTAAAATTGTGTCAAGCGCCGATTTTAAGTCTCCCCGATGGAGACGATGGTTTTGTCGCGTATTGTGACGCATCGCGTAAAGGGTTAGGATGCGTGTTGACGCGGTATAATAAGGTTATAGCCTATGCTTCCCGACAGTTAAAAGTACACGAGAAAAATTACACCACTCACGACTTAGAACTGGGAGCGGTTATCTTCGCACTTAAAATGTGGAGACATTATCTCTACGATACGAAGTGCACCATCTTCACCGATCATAAAAGTTTGTAGCACATATTCGATCAGGAAGAACTGAATATGAGGCAACGAAGATGGGTCGAGTTGTTAAGCGATTATGACTGTGACATCCGTTATCACCCCGGCAAGGCTAACGTCGTAGCCGATGCTTTGAGTAGGAAAGGTCGGGTTAAGCCATTGCGAGTGCCAGCGCTAGGGATGATAGTCCAGTCGAACTTTTCGGACCTGATTCGAGTCGCTCAACGTGAGGCGTTGAAAGAGGAACAGCGAAAAGGAGGAACTTTACGGCAATGAGAAGAATTTTGAACAGCGCGTGGACGAAATTCTCTACTTCATAAATCGGGTTTGGATCCCGACCCTCCATGACCTTCGTGAATTAATCATGGACAAAGCGCATAGATCGAAATATTCCATACATCCGGGATCGGAATAGACTATTGATGATACGAATATCTGAAAGGATTGTATTAATGGCCGAGTTTGGAGAAAGATATGGTTACGTATGTTGGTGAATATTTAAGTTATGCAAGAGATAAGGCTGCACGCCGAAAACCCTAGGGAACGCTACAACGACAGAAAAATTCGCCAATGATAGTGGGAATAAATTACA
Source organism: Bidens hawaiensis (assembly GCF_021521415.1). Classification (NCBI taxonomy): domain Eukaryota; kingdom Viridiplantae; phylum Streptophyta; class Magnoliopsida; order Asterales; family Asteraceae; genus Bidens; species Bidens hawaiensis. The sequence continues at coordinate 3,493,903 of NW_027491020.1, read as the reverse complement.
AAGGATTTCGGGACGCAAATTCCCAAGATATATCAAAGGCATGATGTAAATTAGGTAATCGCAGATCGATTAACCAATCCTCGCATTTCATCCCAATCTATGATGATTACCACAATGAATTCTCACCCAAATTCATGATGGTGAAATGGTATCTCATCGTGGAATACCATTTTCAATTATCTCAGATCGAAATGGGCATCCTACTTCCATTATTGGAAGGAGGGAAAGGAAGCATCGAGAGCTTGAAGCTTTTTATGGGTGAAGTAATTATCACCAATTTGTTAAATTGAAATTGGGCGTCACTCAAGCCATAAGATTTGAATTGATTCGAGAAACAATCAATCGGATTTATAATATTTAGGATAAGTTGAAAGCAGCGCGAGATTGGCAAAGGATTTATGCCAACATTCAAAGGAAACCATTGTCGCCGGAAAGAGGTGACAAGGTATTTTTAAGGCATCACCTTAGAGAGGTGATATGAGGTTTGGCAAAACCGAAAATAGCTCCTTAATATACAGGACCTCATGAGACTATCTCCAAGATTGGTCATGTAGTTTATCGATTAAAGTACTCCAGGGGCTAAGTACTATACATAATTTTTTGCCATGTATACGGATTGAAAAGTGTGTAAGCGATGAGGCAACGAGAGTACTAGTAATGGAGGTACTCATAGAAGACATACTTGATATCATAAATAATTCCGTAGAGATAGTAGACGGGAAAACTAAACAATTTGGACACACCAAGCTTTATTGATTAAGATTAAGTGAAATTCACAGCGAGGACCAGATTATACCTGGTAACGCGAGGGTGTATTCTGAAGGAAAAACCCCCACCTTTCCCTCGGAAAGGGATAGTGAGCGTGAAAAATTTCGAGGACGAAATTTCTTAACGGGGGGAGAATGTAACGATTCCGACGAAACCCGGTATACCCTAACCGGTAGATAATAGTTACGTCATATTTAATGTCGGATACATGAATTACCATAGTAATTATACGAGGATACAGGGTTCACTGTATTGATTGTACGTGAATATATAATTCATCGTATTGATTATGCGATTAATCGATCGATAGTTATTGAAACCCGAACGAATTAAGGGTTCAATTATAGACGATATCTATGATTTTTAGTGATGTTACGAAGCATTAATGCTTCGGGATAAGTAAAGTACGGCACAAAAAAAGAATCTCGATTTAATGGTACGTCGGTACGTTAAACGAAACCTTTAATACCAAACCGAGCAAGAGATGGTCGATCAAGCCGAAAAAGATGAGCGATAATTAATGATATGATGTTTTAAGTTAATAAATGTCATGGTTTAAGTTTTTAAAGTTCTTAAATCGGTTTTATATAAATTTCATTTTTAAGCCGAAAAACGACCGTTTTAGCCTCGTTTTAAGCCGAATTAGACATTTAACCAAAAAACGAACTGAACCAGATTATCCAAAACATTATCCGGATTACGAGAATCCAAACATGTGGCCTAGGATGAAAAGGTGGGTCCCACCCCACCCTCTCAAAATCCCGATCGGATTCAATGGGTTAATCCCATTCCTTTTTTCTTTTTTCACACAAACAATTCAACAATCCATCAATTCTCTCAACAATTTCATCCAAAAACCGAGAGTTCTAGCAAGAAAAACAAGGTAATGATCGAGTTATTCATGTGTTCATCTTCGGTTCTTGAGTTTAATTGCAAGAAAATGAGGTTTCGAAGATGAAAACCGATTCTTGCATGATCAAGTGATGTATACGGGTTATACAAGGGATCTTGGTCCAAGAAAGGAGTTAAACGAACCAAGAACGAATTTTTACGGTTAAATCTTTGTTTTTAAAGCAATAACCAAAACTATAGTGTAAGAGGCTTGATCGTGAGTGTAACTTTCTTGGTATTGTGGTATGTTGTTTGTAGGCTCTGTGTTTAGTGGTAGATAAGGCGGAAAGACGAGTTTGTAGCTTGTAGTGGCGGAAAACGAAAGGTATATTCGGTTTATGTTCGGTGTATGTGTTTTGGGACAGATTATTGATGGTTTAGAGTTAGGTCATGAAATTTTACAGGGATGTTCTACACATGAAAATAAGAGTTCTGTGACTTTTTGGTAATTTTTGGATAAAGGATGAATATTTGGTGAATTTAATGCTCGGTTTTGGCCAAAAATGGTGAAAAATAGTTAAATATCATGGAAAATTCTGGAAAATTTCAGATAAGCTTTTTATATCATTTATAAGTCACACATAAAATTTGAGGTCAGTTGGAGAAGTCTAAGTAGGCTTTTCGGTTAAACGAGTTCTAGGGTTTTCTAGCTCGGTTTTAGTGAAAATGGCATGTAAAAGAAGATTTTGGTTCTGGAAAAATTACAGGGGACTATGTGGATGGCAGGGGACATCCAGGAGAAATTTGGGATTTTTCTAAGATCGTTTGGATTTACGACATATTTAGTGTTTAATGGTGTTTAAAAATAGATAAATAAATTTAAATATAAAAATTAATTCTGGAAATATTTTTATAAAATTCCCCACTGTCAAAAAGTCTTTTGTGCAAAATTTCAAGATCCGAGATTAAACGGATAATTATTTGTGTAAAAACAAACTTTTAAAGCTTAAAACGAGTGAACCGGTAAAGTTCGCTTAAGCGAGCTGACTGGTGTATAAAAACCCTAAAAATGGACTATTTTCATATAAATGAGTTAAACAAGTAAAAATGAATCATCCGAAAATAATTCGGATGATTTGAGTAATTTTAACCTATTTTAACAGTTTCCGGTACGCCAAAGACGGAAACGGGTCCCGCGGCCAATCGGGACGTCTAAACCGAGCTATAAATTCACATCTTTAATTAAATTATCAGTCAACCACTATTTTCCGGTCGTGTGTGACCAAACTCATTTTTGAAACATAAAAACGGATAGCCGTGCTAGGCACGCAAAACGAGAAAAACGACTAATAGTAATTGTGACCATGGAACTCTAAATGATATCACAATCTGAGTCCAGAGAAGTATTTCGGGTACAGTACTGGGTTAACAGTGTCCCCAGATGTACCGGTTGATACGGTCAAAAGATTATATAAACAATAAGTGTATAATAACGATCGTAGGGATCATATTACAGATTGGACGTGTTAATTGATAATGATTGTTGTTACCTGCTTGCATGTGCTAAGGTGAGTTTTACGAGCCCCTTTTTCTGAACTGCTTTCAATATTTTATCGGGGCGGAAGCATGTTACTACTGAAATGTTTAAGTACATACTGAACGCATGGATTTGCGTGGATTTATATATTTTTTATTGTACGGGAATCGTACGGAAATGTACTAAGATGGTAATTGTCTGAGTTGCTAACATTCTAAGGCCCCGGAACACGAGTGATTAACTGAAAGCCGGTAGAGTGTGGATAGTACTATTGGTCTGACAAACCCAATTGGTCCGGCATGGATTTGCTGATGTTTCCCAGCCAGTTGCACATGTCTATTTTGGGTGTTATATATATTTTGCTATGTAATGTTAGACATAGCGGTTTGGGGCAGTTTCGTGGGCGGGGGGGATATGCCACGGGCTCGTGGGCGGGGGATATGCCACGGGGGTTGTGTGTGATAGTCAGAGGTTTCACTTGTGGGCTCAGCATAATTACATCGATAATAATATTATTTTATGATAATGATTTATCATGGTTTACTCGAATTGTGAAACTCACCAACTATTCGTAGTTGACCCGTTTTCTCACATGCTTTTCAGGTACAATTAAGATGAAGTGATTGCTTACGTGCTAAGTGCTTGATGTGTGTAAGATTTGCGTGCAGGATGTTAGGATACATTATAACAAATAGAATTGTGTATCGTATTGTATGATGTGTGTATCACCTAGACGGTAATGAAATACAAGATAATGTAATTTGAAGTATATTAATGTATTCAGTTTTCTTTATAAACAATGTGGTTGATATCAGAGGTGTCTGTTGCATCCCGTTTACGTTTCCGCTGCGGTTGCGGGGTGTTACAATTGTGTTCCGTTATTTAAATGGTTAGTTGGGTGAAAAATCCGTGGAACCCATGGGCACTCCTACTATCCATTTCTTAACTTGTTTTCGTATTTTTGTTGGAGTAATCAAACGTGGTGATTCACCAGATACCCCGACTACCCATATTTATTTCCATAGTTCGTTATTTAGTTTGGTCGGTTAATACGCCGTGTAACGCTCATTGGGCCGACAAGCTTCATTGCATTGTTAATTCGTTAATTAGTTGGGACAAACAAATTTCCATGTAACGTTCATGGGCTATCCAACTCAGTTTTTATTTGTTAATTCGTTGGGCCATTCAAATTGCCATGGAAAGCTCATGGGAGGCCAACATCCACAATTTATATTTCGTTAGTTTATAGTAAACTTAATAATCTAAATTTTAAACTGACTTAACTCCTAATGTTGCCACACATTAAACTTATTGATTACATCACTTAACAACTATTTACGCAATGTACCCTCTCATCTTGTAATCTTTTACATTTAATCTTTGTGGTGCAAATCCCCTTATTTCTTAAGACAACATTATCATTTTCACATAATTAAACATGTTACTGTTATGATTTCCTCAATTTACTTTTCATCTTATAAATCCTCATTTATCCCTCTAGTATGTCGTCTCTAAGAAACCACCGTCGTCACCAACGTTCATTCGGTTCATGCGATCGCCGCTTGGCTGCTAGAATCACAAAGGAATTTGCTGCTGCAATGCCCACAATCATCACTCAAATCCAAAGCCTCAACTCCAATGGACCTGCTACTTCGGTCGCACCGAACAATTCTAATTTCCGTAACTTCCTGAGCACTAAACCCCCATCCTTTCTTGGTGAGGAAGACGCCACCAAATTGCTGCAATGGTTTGAAGAGATGGAGAATATTTTCATCCACTGTGAATGTCTGGACGCCAAATGGACTAAGTTCTCCTCGAGCAAGTTCGAGGGTCGAGCTTCATCTGGTGGAATGCCCTCAGGAATGACCAAGGGTCTGACTTGGTTGTATCCATGCCTTGTGAGGAACTTAAAGAAGCAATGAAGAAAGAGTTTTGCCAAGAACATGAGCTGCAGAGACTCGAAGTCGAATTCTGGAAACTTAAGCAGATTGGTGGGGATAACTCCGCCTACTCTAACCGGTTACGCGATCTTAGCCGTATTGTGCCCCATTTGGTAACTGTGGCAACTGCCCAAATCCGACCCGACCCAGGTACCCGTTTTCGGATCTGATTTTAAGATTTAAAATTTGATTATAATCTTTATATATATATTACTAATAATAATAATAATTCCTTTCCGCCGTCCCGCCCCCTTTTCTCTCTTGTCGCCGTCCCGCCCCTTTTTCTCTCTTGTCGCCGTCCCGCCCCTCTGCTTAACCCTTAAGCCTTGAACCCCTTTTTCTCTTAACTCTTTGCTTGTCCCATGGTTCTTCCTGCCTAAGTATGTCTGCGCAGCTCCACGCGCCAGACTCCTTACAAGGAAGCCTGCGTGAAGACCAGCTGTTCCTGCGATACGCGAGATGAACTGTTCCCGCGTCGCGCTAAGGAATGTAGTTCTTCCCGCGGCGCGCTAAGGATTGTAGTTCTTCCCGCGGCGCGCTAAGGATTGTAGTTCTTCCCGAGCTAAGGATTGTAGTTCTTCCCGCGGCGCGCTAAGGATTGTAGTTCTTCCCGCGGCGCGCTAAGGATTGTAGTTCTTCCCGCGGCGCGCTAAGGATTGTTCTGTCGGCCTTCGCCCTCGCGCACTCAAGCCTTCTCGCGCTAGACACTTGAGTCTTTTCTCCAGTTTAAGCCAGCCTGTATGCTTTTGAAATATCTTATCTTCTGTGCTATACCTGCCAAGGTATGGGCACAGTAGGCCAGATCTGACATCTATCCGAAAAGTCACTTTCGGCGCAGCTTGCTTACCAACCCTCTTGGTTGTCAGAAAAAGTAACTGACATAATCTTTTAAAATCTTCTTTTCCATGCTATGAACAGTAACCTGTCAGCCTTCCCCATCCCCTGCAGCTGCCACCATATCTCTTGCTTTTGATATTTTTTGCTTTGATTTGATAAGATCTTTTTCCCCAATTCAAGGGATGTGTTCCCTAGGGTTTTCCTATAAATAAAACTAATTTCTTGGATAATTAAGCACTACAAACACTCCCCAAAATCTTTCTCCCTTACTCTCAGCCGAAGATCCTCAGCGACGCCTCCAACTCCCCTCTTTGCAATCCGTCTTCTCTTCTTTTCTGCCCAGAAATCTCGGTAAATTTATAATATATAATTTTCTTTTTAAATAATTTGTTTAAGTGATTTGCATATATTCAAGACATAAAAACCAATCGTTAAACCAATAACCTCTTATTTATAGGTTAACCTACGCTTGTTTAAAAGTTGGTTCTTACGTTATCTTTCAACGCACCTTTTACAGGTGAGTAATCTCGTACCTAATCCCCTTTTATTTTTAACGTTTTGGGATGTTCATGTGTTCGTACAACTTGAGTCTTAAACTTGTTTATGAAATTATGTGCGCAAAACCCATGTGTTATGGACGTTTACTAGTGTTGTATATTTGTATGTGTTGATCATTAACCGCTTTGATCGGCCTATTCCGAAGTTATCATGGATCCATTAGATGAACACGGGAGACCTATCGTTACGATTTTCTTGGTTTGTTTGCACATACACGAATGATTATTTGTTTTTGCTCGATTTGGAGCACGCTATGAACTATGAGCTATGATCTAATTAGGCATGATCACAATCTGTTTACACACTATGTTGAACACCAGTTATACACATGTTGCGCGCAGTGTTTTGTTATTATCTATTTATATCTATTAAACTTGATTTCTCACCGACACGCAAGTGTTGACGTTTTATTTTAACACATGTTCAGGTTTGCTGTAGCTGCTTTTGGAAACTCGAGGACACGTAGGATGTTTTCTTTTACTTTGGACCTAGTTTAAAATATAACAAGACAAATTTATGTATTTGAATATTATGAGTTATGATATGTGATTTATGTTATTTTATGGTGTGTTATGCGCATGCGCAATGAAATGTATTTATTAAATATTGACACCCAAATAGTGTCACGAGTAATGAAACAATTCATAGCGCCCTGATGTATAATCCGCCGTCGGTCGGGGTGTTACAGTAACTTCCCAAGACTCGCGATATTCAGAAGTACATTCGCGGTCTTCCGATCCTTTTCCGTGGTGCCATGATGAGTCGTGACCCGCTAACCATTGGTGAGGCGATGGACCTAACTGCCTCTCTCACCGATAGTCATGTTAGGGATAGAACCTTGTCTCGCAAGGATTCCAAGCCTACTCCCGACAAGACTAAGACCGACTCCTCTTCTGATGCTAAAGTTGAGACTAAGCCTTCCTACAACAACAACCACAACAAGCTTAAAGCCTATGCCGTTAACCAACTCAATAACCAACCCCTTCCTAACCAAAACCAAACTGCCCCAAACAAGAATACTTACCTTGGTCCTCATCCCTTATGTGCCAAGTGGTAACTTTCATCACTCTCCCCAAACCCCTTGCCGACTATGCACTCAATGCAACCTTTATGGCCACCTTGCAAACACTTTCCGTATCCCGCTTAATGCACAAGCCACCTCACATGATCAACCTAGTACTCCCAATACACGTGCTTGCTATCATTGTGGAGACCCAAACCACCTTCGTAATTTGTTCCCTCAACTTATCCATTCCCATCAAGCCCAAACCATGACTACACCTTACTACTTGACCCATGCTCACCAAGTTCAAACTCAACCTCCTCATATCCTGCAATCCCCTTCCATCAATCCAAGTCAACCTTGCCTAACCCAATACTATCAAGCTCCGCACCCCCAAGCTTAAGTTTACCAAGCCTACCTTGCTCAAGCCCTGCTATACAAGCTCAACCTGTTCAAGCCATTCCAAGCCAATCTACCTCAACTGCTCCTACTCATGCAATTGCACATGGTGCCTCGAGTCATGCCAATTAAGCTACTCAGTGACCATGAAGACTTTTGTCGTTTGTTTTATCTATTTTGATCATTTTGTCTTTTTCTTAACTATTGTAACGCCTCTTTATGGCCTTGGATTGTTTCTCATTTGAACTATTTATCTTTTATAATCTATCTTATGAATGAAGTTTCCTTTTGGTTCAATAGATTGTTTATTAAGGTTTACTTTTATCTTATTTTCCCTCATAAGTGATGTATTCTTTAAATACTTATATATTTTTTGCGATGTCTTAATAAAATCCCACTGCAACTTTAGGAATCGTTTTATACATTGATGTTTTCTAATCTAAAACTCCTTAAAAACTTTGTTTTACTAAACATTTTGTAACCCACACAATGGGACGAATTATGTGGACCATTCGACGACCTAAGTAATTATGGATGCATACATAATTACCAAAGTCCTTGCATGGAAATCGTGATCCGAATAGTTGTATGTCATAATAAAGAACCGGAAGTAGTTGAGATAACGGTACGAATGCTAAGATGATAAGGACATGGTGGATATGCCGCTGGTACATCCTATATATAAGTTCCCTTATCGGATTTTCATTTGGAGCGCTACTTCAACTATCTAAGGTTCTGTATTATTTTTTATTTTTTTTGTTAATGATATTGTTATGGTATTCCATAACTTCGGGAAGAAATTCCCTGAAGTAGGGGAAACTGTAACAATTGGGTTTTTTCGAATTTATATAAACACCTGACTCGTTTCGACGTCCGGGTTATTTTATTTAATATATTGTGTTTATCGAGTTATAAATTATTATTGTATTAATATTTAATCAATTTAGCTTTGACACTTTTAACCCAAAATATAAAGTTCTATCCATTTCTATATCCATCTCCAAACTTGAGGGGCCTGTATAAAATTCTTTTATAATTCATATTGCATGATGCGTAATTCATCCCCAAACCCGACCCATATTCAATTTCATGAACCCTGGATCAATCAAACAACCAATTAACTATCTAAAATCGTTTGTAACCAACTTTTGATTAAAAAACAAATTCGTGCATGATTTGCGGCATCACCTTTAATGTAATTGAACTATTTACGACATGTTGACTCGTTCTTCCCTGTTTATACCTAGCCGACGCGTATTACCAGCCATAGACCGCGTAAACATTGATCATTTCTCAATTAGTTTCATAAACACCTTCTTTACAAGGTGACCATCAAGAACCCTATAAATAATTGAATTCATTTGACCTGCACATACTCGTTCATAACGTCTTCTGGCCGACCCTATTTCCCTCTTGTTCTCCCTCTTCTATTTATCATACAAGTTAATTAAAGGTTGGGTTCAATTCGCGAGATCATGTTATTCGTTAACCCCATAATATATTTAATCAATTATACCTGATTTGAACAAACCCGATTCTAGGGTTTGTTTAATCAGTTTAAGTATTTAATTTTGGAAACTGAATATGTTTACACTTGTATAATCTTGTCTGCTGGTAAAGCATGATTGTGTGGGTGCGGAGGTCGCGGGTTCGACCCTCCGTTACCCCGTTTTTTTTTAAATATTTCCTTTTATTTTATTTTAATTATAACCCACTAGATTAATAATAATAGTGTTAAATAAAGATTATTTCACTAAAAACCGACGCTTTATACTCGTTTCACTCATGTATTTACACAAATATAAACATATAAATATAAAGTATGTTCAAAATTAAATAACAATGTTTAACGTACATAACGAAATTAAGTAAAACTAATCCTTATATATATATATTTTTAAGTATATTTTCATAATGGTTTAATATTAAATCATTATTAATAAAATATTAAAATAATATTTCTTTGTTATTAATTATTTAGTTAAATCTTGTACTTAGCATGTCCGGTTATTCTCGTTTCTCATAGGCCCTAACGTTCGCGTGTAATTCTTCTCTCATTCTCACTACCTTAATCATCCTCGTTCATCCTTGAGGTGAGTACCGCATTCCCTTCTTTTTACTCGTGTTCTCACGTTTTGGGGACATATGCGTAAATTACATTTCTCATATATATACTTATACTTAAAACTGCAGCTATTGTCTATTGTGTTAACAACTTATACCTTACTTGTTTATGTGCTTATTTGCTTTGTATGCTTCCGCATTCAGAGAGGTCCAACACAATCTTAGTCTAGTATGATCATACGCCAGTCGTTATAGCTTTGTGCTTCTCGACATCTCAGTTATATTTGCTCATTTGGTTAATTTGTTATACTCATATGACTTGTTGCAAATACTTATTTTCTATATGATCATTTAAACTGGTGTGTTGCTCACTCAACCTTGTGTTGACAAAACTTTCTATTTTCAACGCATATGCAGGTTATCGTTTGATATTCAAGCTTGTTTGGAAGAAAAACTTAGGATTGAACGCTAGAGAGAATAAACAAGATTAAAGACTTTCATATATTTGTATTGTCTTATTTATTTGAAAAATGGATTTTGTATTTGATGTTTTGATTATTTAATTAACTTAATAGATATTGTCACATTTATTATTTCTTGATAGTAACCTTTGAAAAGTTGTGAGAAATCAGTTCGCCCCGGCATTTCTGCCGTAGGTTAGGGTGTGACACAAATGAAAGAGTTTGAGGAATTTAAAGAAAAAGCTCTAGTCAACTGCATTCAAGCCTCCTTAATTAGTCACTGGGACACATGATGATGATATTAAAGAAGAACCAGCCACTAATCTCATTCCAAGAAAAAGGCGAAAGAAAGATCTGAGACCAGGTGTGCTGGTTACTAAGACTACACTAACCAATCAACCTAAAGATTCGGAGCCCGAAACAGTTGAAGCTCAATTTGATAAAGATCCGTCTACTGCTGATCAACGAATTAAAGAACAGACATTTGATGACATTGCATAAGAATTCGAGTTTGAAGAGCACATTCAGTCTATCAACGAACCATCAGGATCGCCTGAACCGATTGGTCAATGATGTATATAAAAATATAGATCTTTTTAGCATCAAATAATCTCTAAAAACTGCAACTTCTATCGTATAATATAGTTCAAATAACTACTTGTAACATCCGGCCCCTCGCCCCACCAATATTGTCCGCTCTGCCCACGAAGAGCTCACGGATTTGTTTTTGGTTGCCCATATGGAGACTTCCCAAGGGGTCACCCATCCTAGTACCACTTCCACCTAAGCACACTTAACCGTGGAGTTTTCATGTGCTCCACAACCAACTAAGCCCAAAACGTGTTGGTGATTGAAGGGACAAGACATTTACTTATGAACCAAGGATCTCTCTTGTACACGGCCGATGTGGGATTTGCCTAAGAGTGGGACGATGTTGTGTTACCCAAGGGTGTTACAAACAACCCCTTTTTGGACTCATCGTCCTCGATGAGGCGTGTCCCATCATCCCGAACGGCACAAGAGTGGCTCTGATACCACCTGTAACATCCGGCCCCTCGCAGAACCAATATTGTCTACTCTGCCCACGAAGAGCTCACGAATTTGTTTTTGATTGCCCAGATGGAGACTTCTCAGGAGGTCACCCATCTTAGTACTACTTCTACCTAAGAACGCTTAACCGTGGAGTTTTCATGTGCTCCACAGCCAACTAAGCCCAAAATGAGTTGGTGATTGATGAGGCAGGGCATTTACTTATGAACCAAGGATCTCTCTTGTCCACGGCCGATGTGGGATTGCCTAAGAGTGGGACGATGTTGTGTTTGCCAAAGGTGTTACACTACTTATCATGTTAAAATGTATTTTCAAGTGAATCCAAGCCTCAAATGAAGAAACGAATGAAAAGACAAAGAAAAATCAAAGAAAACCTATGAAAACAGCAAAACATGGGGCTATACTTTAAAAAACATGGGGTTGTGCTTTAGAGAACATGGGGCTGTGCTTCAAAGAACATGGGGCTGTGCTTCAGAGAACATGGGGCTGTGCTTTAGAGAACATGGGGTTGTGCTTCAGGAGACACGGGGCCGTGCTTATGAGAACACGGGGCTGTGCTTAAGGAAACACGGGGCTGTGCTTAAGGAAACACGGGGTTGTGCTTCAGGGAACACGGGGCCGTGCTCATCTTTCAGAAAAGAAAAAAATCTACAAGAAAAGACAAATAGTGGACAGCTGGACACGGGGCTGTGCTTCAGAAGACACGGGGCCGTGGTCACCTTACAGAAACGCCAAAAGAATTATCACATATCACTAAAAAGCACGGAGCCATGCCTCAGAGAGCACGCCCCCGTGGTGATTCATCATGTACGATCTGACATAGCATTTAATGCAATTGGACACATGGACACGAGGGCGTGCCAAGCACGGGGTTGTGCCTGCTTCCCCAGACTGCTTATAAATAGAGGAGAGTGTTGCATTAATAAGGTGTGCCTTGAATAGTGTTCTATACGGTTTTCACTTATAAAAACACCCACTAACACTCATATTGAAGATATTGTGGATAGTTTGAAGGCTTGGAGATCATCATCATATAAAAACTTATCACCAACGGGTCGTACAGAAATTTAACTGAACGTTCGGTTGGTGAAAGCAACCGACACAAACATAACAAACGAAACTCTCGGTTGGTGAAAGCAACTGACACAAATATAATAAACAAAACGGCTAGTTGGGTGAAAGAGACTAGCATAACCTGACTTGCCAGTCAATAACGAACTAACTGACCTTACACGTTTCGGACGTGTGAAGGCATCAGAACTGTGATTAATCTGAAATTGCTAGAAAAACCACCACTGAAATCACGAGGTGAGTTTCACGACCCCTTTTTACTGTTTTATGGCTTTTAACTAGGGGGGGGGGGAGAAACATACACAACTGCTTCTATACGATAGTTAGAAACAAAACAACCGATCCTTCTGCTAACTTGAGTTGAACTATGTAGTTCTATAAGTCCCTTGCTTGCATAACATAACCATTAGCTAACAGAGTTAGCCATAGGAATATACGAATAGTACTATTGGCCTAGACATCCCCCTATTTTAGATTGGTCGCGCTAACCTCCGATATTGCATCGAAACAGGGTACGTATATTCCATCTGTGAGATTTGAATAGGGCAAAATGGATATAAGTCGTGGTTTGGTTTTAGGATCATTGGTTGTATATTAATTAGTAGAATTAGCACAATCTACGGAGGATTACCGTATTAGTTTCAATATATTATCGTATACTTATTTGTGTACTTATTCAACGTTTTATAAACAACGTGATTTTATTTCGAGTCTTAAAACTTGTGGAATCACCAACCATTGTGTTGACCTTTTAAGTCGTATGTTTCTTTCAGGGAATTAACAAGCTTGTAAGGAAATCATGGAACCGGGACCTCGATGCATAATTAGGATACCTATTTTGCAGGGATTTATGATGTATAACACGATTGATATATGGGTCATATACAAGAAATCTCTTATTATGTATAATTATCTTGTTAAAAACTTTTCGTGGTTTGTAAAACTCTTTGGAAAACTAAAGGTATCCTAATACTACTAGGTTTGTAATAATCATATGCTTACAATATTCATGACGTCTCGTGCCCGCGTTTCCGCCTTGGCGGGGTGTGACAGACTGGTATTAGAGCCATTGGTTATAGTGAACTTGAGAATCTGGTCTATAACCGGTGACTCAAAAAAATTATTTTCATTGCATGCATACACAGAAACAAAACTTTTATCACATTGTACGATATTGTTGTCACAGCCATGTCTAAAGAAAACCCAATTGTCATCATGGATTCTGACGAGGACCCGAGCGAGCATTTAGACACACCACCCGCATAGTCGTCGATTGTCCCTGACGACGAGGATACCGTCATGGAGACACCACTAGCCTCGCCACTACCAGCTTCTCCACTACTGCCTTCCCCATCTCCACATTCTCCATCCCCACCCCCGTCACCATCATCTCCCCGTTGTGGGAAGAGGATTGTTAGGAGCACCACCTCCTGACGTGGCATTAGGTGAGCCGCCCATCTTTTTTAGGATAGGAAACGTGCCTCTACAAATGAAGAGTGCTAGGAAGAATCCCCCACTCCCCAATAAGAGAAACTTAGATGCACAAGATGATCTAGAGAAAACTAAACAACCACCAAAGAAGAGACCTGAATATCGGTCGTATGCTAGGAGGCCAGGATGGATGGCACGGGTACTAGACCACTGGCATGACCTTGAGAGTACTTCCTCTACCTTTGAGGTCGGTGAGTCCTCTCAGCCACCTCCATCACTATCTCACACTGGGGATCCAATGGAGGTAACCATACCGACTTTTGTCACCAGGACTCACACACATGACCGTCAGCTTGAGAAGATGATTAGGGATGTTAAGGAGTTGCTATATGATGTTAGGAGGATGACACAGGATACTACTAGGATGATGGGACATGATTTGGATGATTTACATGGGATGGTGCATCAGGTTAGGAATATGGCCGAGTCTGAGTTCCGAGAGATGAGGATGACTATTGGACCGCTTGAGAGGTCTACTCGAGAACTGCAGGCCAGCCTTACTCAGATCCGAGATGACATTGATAGGATCCGATTCTTGAGAGCCCATGACTTTGATCTGCTTCATGAGCTTCATGGTAGGATTATGGAGTTGGAGGTTCGTGTAGGGAGACACCAGATGATGACTAGAGCTAGCATGCTCATAGTTGGAGTGGCTATGCTGTTTGGGATGTTTGTTACTTATTTTACCTAGCTGGACGGGGTGTGCTCATGCAATATTATATGTATGTGTTGAAACCCGGTACGGATCTAGCCGCTAATACGATACATCGATTATGTACAAGATCTAAACGTTAAATTATTACTTTATTGATAAATATGGATGAATACATTATGGTGGATGGAAATAACTTATGGAGAGCATAATTTAGATCTAGATCTCTCTCTAAATATGTACATGTTCTCTACCTAAATTATGACATAATCTACCTATTTATAGGATATTTACAATATACATTAAATACAAAGACTAAACTGCCTATAACTTATTCGATCGCTACGGACACCGAAACCGTGCACTAACAGACTCCTCCTTTTCCGTAGCTATCGAATACTTTATCCTTGAATACTTTAACTGCAAATCACCGGTCACAAACCGTGCACTAACAGACTCCCCCTTGACTGATGATTTTCGGGCTTGTACGGACAGACAATCTTTAAATCTTTTTCAGCAAACCAACAACTTGTAGCTTCTCATATCAGATCACCCCCTCAATGTGAGCAACTCTTGGAGATCATCTCGATCATCCATTGGCTTATGATATGGTTCAATCTTTCAAAAATCAGCAACAAGTCATCAGCTATCCGTCAGCACCGGTAAAGAAAAACATATCTTTACGTTTAACCTCGTCACACATCTATATGAAAAACCCGATCATTCAACATCTTTCACTTCGGTTTTCCCTCTCTTGAAAATGTGTATCCCATATAGTCAGGTTTCAATCTCAACCAAATCAATCACCAATCGAAAAAAAACTGCAGTCTTGAACTCAGTCAAACATAGCATTGTAAGCATGAATTACTACCCGAATTGCAGTAATTTTTCAAGAAACCTAGCAAATGTAGGAAGATACAAATAAGCTCAAATGAAAGTTTTATCTCCCCCTTTTCTTGACAAATTCGGCAAGGTCTTAAATAATCTTCAAGGTTCACAAACAAACACACTCCTCCTTAAATTACACGAGATCTCCCCCTCGGCCAGTCGAAACGCATAAACAGTCAGCCGGAAAATCTATTACCAAAATTTACATGAAGAGTCTCCAATACCTTAGGAACATCCCAGAAAAAATTCGATAAAGAAAATTTTTCCCGATTTTCCAGCAAAAAATTCACCGAAAATTTTCGAAAAATAAATTTTAACGCCAAAATTTTCAAGAATGAAAACTCACTTACGAGGAGTATTCTGGAAAAAATCCGTGCAAGAATTTTTTTTTTTTTTACGAATTGCCTCTCTAATTTGTTATAAATAATCATCCCATTCGTTAACTTAGTTCGTGCTCTTCAATTCTTTAACTTAATCACCATTCGTCAACCAGTCACTCATTCGTTATACACTTAACGAATCAACTCAATTCGTTATAAATTACCAACTCCAATTCGTTATAACAGTTACACGAATGGCCTCCCATTCGTTAAGATTTCACTTCGTTATAACAGTTAACGAATCACCTTAATTCGATATCAATACCTTAACGAATCACCTTCACGAAATAACTTAACGAATTTCCTTAATGCGTTACCTTTAACTTAACAAATTATCTTAACGAATCTTCTTGATTCGTTACATTTAACTTAGCGAATCAGCTTTACGAATTACCTTAATTCGTTATGTTTACCTTAACGAATTAACTCTTAATTCATTAAATATGCCTTAACGAATCGCTACAGTAGATTCGTTAGACTCCTTAACATTCAATTTCTAAATGTTCGGATAATTTAAAGCTTTGTACTGATTGCGGGGGGATATGTCCCCATCCATTTTGTATCAGCTATGCAAAACTCTATACTAGATGTTTTCTCTTGATGTATAATATTGTATACTATTATGGTGTGTTTATATTTCATGATTATGTGATGGCATTATTATGCTTATTATATATTTGCTTTATTTCTTTTTATCTTGTGTATTAGAAAGAAACTCAGGGCACCGAAAAAGCGAAACACCCGTAGCAACCCCGGAAACATAGGCCCAATGAGCCCTGAGGCGATTGACCAACTGGTAGCGCAGCTCGTAGCATCCGCAATTGCATAATATGAGGCTAATCGAAACGGAAACAACGGATCTGGTAGCGGTACCGGAGGAAATCGAACCGGAGTTCACGAGACTGGTACCGGCGGAGGCACCGGATCAGGTTGTACCGGAGGTAAAGAAATATGAAATTCATACCTTAAAAAAAATGGAAAGAGAAATCACTACGCATCATTAATAAAGTTTTGATCTATTTAATATTGCTAATACAGAAGCGAGCAATAATGAAAAGGGTGGTTCCTACAAAACTTTCTTTTCTTGCAACCCGAGAATATTCCATGAAAATGAGGGTGCAATTGGAATAATTCGTTGGATTGAAAAGATGGAATCAGTTCTTAACATATCCAATTGTGCTGCTAATTTTATGGTGAGGTATGCCACGTGTACCCTGGAGGACGAGGCATAAACCTGGAGGAATTCACAAGTTCAAACTTTGGGTATGGAAGCCGCATATCAGTTGACATGGGAAGAATTAAAAGCCATTGTGCTGGAGGAGTTTTGTCCTCTAAGTGAACTCCAACAGATTGAAACTGATATGTGGAATATCATAATGACTGGTTCCGATGTTACTGCTTATACCACTCGATTCCAAGAATTGGCAAGGTTGGTACCTCATATGGTGACTCCTGAGTATAAATGGATTGAAAGGTATATCTGGGGTGTTGTTCCTCAAATTAGGAGTTTGGTTACTTCCTCAAAGCCGACCACCTTTAAAAGTGCAGTGACCTTAGCTCAAACTTTAGCCGATGAGGCAGTCAGGATGGGTACACTGATTAAGAAAAACTCTAGTGATAAGAAGGAGGTGAATGAGAAAAAGGATACTGATGATTAAAGGTCGGGCGATAAACGAAAATCGGTTGGAAATTCAAGTAGCCAAAACTATAAACGCCATGAATCGGTTAAGGCATATATGGAAACTATTAAAACCAAAGGTTATGCTGGGAACAAACCTAGGTTCAACAAGTGCTCAAGACGTCACGATGGGAGATGCAATTTGTGTGGTAAATGTAGGCAATGGGGGGCACCAAACTCAATACTGTCCCCCTGCCCCTACTGGAAAAGGGAATATTGATAAGGGGAAACCTGCTTGTTACGAATGTGGGAGCATGGATCATTTCAGGAATAATTGTCCCAAATTAAGAAACACAACAATCAGACTCGAGGAAGAGCATTTGTGATCGGGACAAAAGATGCCTGCCAGGACCCCTCAACTGTCACTGGTACGTTTCTTGTCAATGATCACTATGCTTATATATTGTTTGATTCTGGTGCGGATTTGAGTTTTATCTCTACCAAATTTAGACCTTTGTTGGGAATAGAGTCAAATAATATAAAAGATAAATACATCATAGAGTTAGCAAATGGGAAGTCGATTGAAACTAGTGAAGTAGTCCAAGGATGCACTTTAGTCTTGGAGGGTCATTCGTTTGAAGTAGATTTGTTACCCGTGGAATTGGGAAGTTTTTATATAGTTATCGGCATGGATTGGTTGTCTAAAAATCATGCCCAAATTGTGTGCTTTGAAAAGCTAGTGCGACTTCCATTATCGACTGGTGAGTTACTGGTTGTTCAAGGAGAAAGAAAAATGAGTGCTTTGAATATTGTCTCATGTATGAAAGCCCGTAAGCTCTTACGTAAAGGATACTAAGAGTTCTTGGCTCATGTTGTAGAAAAGGAACCCAAAGAACGACGAATTGAGGATATACCGATCGTACGAGACTATCCAGAAGTCTTTCCCGAATACTTGCCTGGGTTGTATCCCCCTCGATAAGTCGAATTCCGTATTGATCTGGTACCGGGAGTTGCACCGGTTGCGCGTTCGCCATATCTATTAGCACCATCGAAGATGCAAGAATTATCTACACAACTTCAATAATTGTTAGATAAAGGTTTCATTCGACCGATTTTATCACCCTGGGGAGCTGCGGTCTTATTCGTGAATAAAAAGGACGGAACTCTTCGAATGTGTATTGATTAATGAGATCTTAACAAATTAACAATAAAAAATCGGAATCCACTCCCTTGAATAGATGATTTGTTTGATCAGCTGCAAGGTTCAAGTTTTTATTCTAAGATCGATATACATTTCGGGTACCATCAATTAAGGATACAAGAGGAAGATGTACCCAAAACGTTAGGACTCGCTATGGACATTACGAATTCTTAGTCATGCCTTCCGCTTTAACTAATGCGCCTGCTGTTTTCATGGATCTTATGAATAGAGTGTGCAAACCCTACCTAGACAGTTCGTAATTTTATTCATTGACGACATCCTAATATATTCACGAACCAAGGAAGAATACAATAGGTAAATCCTAACTCGGGTCATTCTCAATACGCCTCTAGCCGTGTCCCCGGCAACGGCGCCAAAAACTTGATGTGTGTATAATGATGCTCTCACAACTAAGCTTTAAATTTATTAAACGAAAATCCTAAAGAAGCCACACAAAACCGGCAAGTGTACCGATCACTAATAGTATAGCACTAAGGAAGTCCGAGTGTCGAACACAAAGACACGTGAAAACGTATTTAATACTTAACCCTAAATAAGACTCACCTAAGAATAATATATTTTTTAATGGTTTTTATATTATTAACTACCTAACCTAACTTAAATTAACTTAAAAGACTTAAACTAAGAAAACTAGACGGAACTGTGAAAATAAGATTATCAATGGGAAAAACGTCTACCTAGGTAAGAATCCTATTGAAGGTATTGTAAGCTATCGGATTGTAGAGTCTCACGACACTGGTTCCTAAGGAATGACACAACTAAGGATCACTCAGGAAGCTAGATTACCTCTCGGTCTTACTAACAAACCCTAACCTACACTTAGTTGATCTTAAGAACTAACCGGGAAACGAATTGCTAAAGTGTTCTAATGTCGACTCTTCTCTCGGTCTCACCGACACACTACCCTAGTGGAGACGAATACTATGCAACCAAGGATAGAGGAACAATTTAGTTTAACTTAAACTAGGTCAACTAATCGCTGACAAACCCAAACCCGACAAGAACCGAACCCGCTCTCACGCGATCCTAATCCTAACAAGTACAAGCTATGAGATGACCCTAATTACTATCACCTCTCGATCTCTAAAAGGTGTCTACCCGCTGATTTTAACTAATTAATATACCCACTTAAACCCTACGGTTGTACTTCCCGCAAACAATCTCTAAACACAAATTAAAGAGTTTAAACAAGCTAAAATCAACTACAACTGATGCAATCAATCAAAGCAAGAGGTAATTGAGTATTATTAATCAAAAAACAGCCACTAAACACAACCTAATTCAATTTTAAACCAAACTTTTCATTAACAAAACAAGTCATGATGATCAACAATCCATATCACTCACTAAAACCTAACGATAATCATCTAACCTAGGTAGAACTAACAAGTTTAGCCTAACATTAATTTTGGACAGCAGCAAACAATTGATTTAAACATCATAAAACTCAACATAAACATAAGTAAACTCATTCAAGAATCAATCTCAATCAAACACAAGTCAATCTTCAAGTTACTTGCAAAACAATCCAACATAAAAGATCAAATCAACTAGTTAGGGTTCTTGAACAAAAACACAAAATTTGTGGATGTATTACTCAATATTATGGCTGAGATTATGAGTGTATATGGTCCCTAGCTGCTGTCCACAACCGTCCTTAGCCTCCTCCTTCTTCCCTTTGCTCAAGAATTGCAAAAAACGAATTTTTTCTCTTGAATGGGGGCTTTTAGGGTTATTTTTTTCCTAGGTGGCTGCTGATTTCGGGATTGATGGCTAGTTAGGGTTCTTTTTTTATTCAATTAACTTAATATATTATGCATAAAAGGCTTGAATATTGTGGGCTTGGGTCGGGCCTTGAGTTGTAGTCTTAAAAATTGATCAAAAAGGCCCCTAGAGTCTTTAAATTTGCCAATTTTTTCCATTAAAGCTCAAAACCTACAAGTAATCAATCATCTTTGAAAAATCAAACATAAACAAGCCAAAACTCTTAATAATTAAACTAAAAAGCAATTAAATCATTAAAAAACGATAAGGAAAGTAAGTGTGTTTTATAACACATCAACATCTGAAGTTGATTTTGGAATTGTTAAGGAATTAGAAGTTGTATGCGAAGTTCTCGAAATACAAATTTTGGATTCGGGAAGTCCATTTCCTAGGGCATGTGATCAATGAAAAGGGTATTCATGTTAACCTAGTCAAGATTGAGGCGATTAAGAATTGGGAAACGCCAAGAACTCCTACCGAAGTGCGTCAATTTCTTGGTTTAGCTAGTTATTACCGCCGTTTTATTGAAAAATTCTCCAAAATAGCCCAACCTTTGACTGCGTTAACCCAAAAGTATAAAAAGTTTGATTGGGGAAAAAAGCAGGAGTCGGCTTTCAAATTATTGAAAGAAAAGTTATGTAGCGCACCAATTATATCTCTACCTGAGGGAGTAGACAATTTCGTCATGTACTGTGACACATCACACCAGGGATTGGGTTGTGTGTTGATGCAAAATAAAAAGGTTATCGCATACGCATCTTGACAAATAAAAGTGCACGAAAAGAACTACACCACTCACTACTTGGAATTAGGAGCCGTTGTATTCACACTTAAGATTTGGAGGCATTACTTTTATGGTACGAAGTGTACCATCTTCACTGACCACAAAAGTCTACACAATATCTTCGACCAAAAGGATCTGAACATGAGGCAACGTCGTTGGGTTGAATTTCGGAGCGATTATGATTGTGAAATTAAATATCACCCTGGCAAAGCTAACATGGTAGCTGATGCTCTAAGCCGCAAGGAAAGAGTTAAGACTCTTAGAGTTCGTGCATTATAAATGACCATTCACGCAATCTTCACCGCCCGAATTCGTTATGCACAGCAAGAAGCCGTCAAAGTAGAACATTTGCAAAAGGAATCCTTGAGAGGAATGGTGAAACAATTGGAACCCAAGGATGATGAAATTATTTATTTCTCGAACCGAATTTGGTTACCACGCTGCGGAGAACTTCGTGTATTAGTCCTAGAAGAGGCTCATAAGTCTAGGTACTCTATCCATCCGGGTGCCGACAAAATGTATAAAAATCTTAAATAATTCTATTGGTGGCCTAATATGAAGGGCGATATTGCCACCTATGTCAGCAAGTGCTTGACGTGCTCGAAAGTTAAGGCTGAATATCAAAAGTCGTTTGGATTTCTTCAATAACCTGAGGTACCCCAATGGAAATGGGAGTAAATCTCAATGGATTTTATTACGAAATTGCCTAGGACGTCAAATAATTATGACACGATTTTGGTTATTTTTGATCGTTTAACAAAGACAGCTCACTTTCTTTCGATCAAGGAAAAAGACAAGATGGATAGACTGGCAAGGATTTATCTGAAGGAGATCATTTCCAAGAATGGAGTGCTAATTTATTTTATCTCTAACAGAGACAGCCGTTTTACTTCGCGTTTCTGGCAATCGTTGCAAAAGGCATTGGGTACGCCCTTAGACATGAGCACTTCATATCATCCACAAACGGATGGTCAGAGAGAAAGGACCATTCAAACTCTGGAAGACATGCTTCGCGCTTGTGTGATCTATTGTGACAATCGTCAATTTCAGGTTAACTCCGTTAACTCAACTCCGTCAATTCAAACTTAAAGATCATTGAATCTATAACGCACACTTCATTGCATTTAAACTAGGGTTTAAATGACGCTTAACACTTACTACATGTGTAGTCTTTCGGGATTTGCACCGAAACGCAAACGAGTTGACGCAAACGATTGATAAATAAACGAAAAACGTCAAAACAGTAATTATGTGATAATTATGTGTTAGACTTATGTGTTATGTGATAACATGATTATAAACATTAACTCAAGACGAAAACAAGTTAGTTAGGCTAGAAAAGTAATACTTAGAAGTGGAGGGACTTGAGTGTAACTTGTGTGTTTATAAATATATCCTTAACACTTAACCCTAACTTATTATTATTAAACCCAAAGCTCCGATCGGCCTCCCTCCCTTGCTCTCCTTGGCTGCCGTCCACAAACACACACATATACACCATCAAATCAAGCTTGTGATTGAAGAACTAGGTGCTAGGAAGGTATATTTGATTATCCCTAACATTCTTGTTGCTTGATTTTGATGTTTGTTGGGTTAACCACAAACCCTAGGCTGCCGATTTTGAGTATGCATATAGTTAATATGATTGTTGTTATTTGGATAATGAATTGATAACTAGATTGATGTTGATACATGTTGATTGTTGTGTTTTTGATTTGAGTTCAAACACAAACCCTAATCAAGTATGTAATATGTAATTGATGTGCATGGAGGGTGTTTATGGAGTCTAGAGGGTTATATGGATGCATGATAGTTCATAGATTGTTATTATGTTGAGTTTGGATGTAAACAGATTCTGGACAGAATGTGTATACGATGTTTAAGTGACTGTAACGAAGTGTAAACGTGAAAATTGGTTGAGATTGTGGGTACTGCAGTAAACTAGGTTGAGTCTAGTTTCTATAAAGTATAAGTTTGTAATTTTTGGACAAGTAGAAGTTTACTTTTATGATTTTACAAAAACGTTGTGCAAAGCTGAGCTATTAGACCTGCTGTTAGGTTATGTTGTAAATGTTATATCTCATGAACTATGAGACCAATTGGGTTGGTTCTACTTCTGGAAGTTGACTCATTGAGTTAGAAACCAAACCCAAGTGGTCTTGCATTTATTAGATTTTTTGTTTAATGGGAATTGCAAATAAAATTCTGTTGTGCATGAATCTGACTGTTATGAGTTTGCTGAAATGATTTGATGATTGTGAGAAAACTATGAGGAATAAAAATGTAATAAAATATGTTCTGGAAACCTAAGACATATATGCTTCTGTGATGATTTTTGGTAAATTAATTGAGATGCTATGATCGGTGAAATAGTACAATCTTTCTAGTAGGATTTCTGTCTCGGTAATACTAGCTGCTGAGTTGTGTAAAAATGCATGAAATATGATATTTTTTATATAATTGTTATGTTTTGACCAAAATACCCTTGTGGGGAATAGTTGCTAATTGATTGCCATGATTTGACCAAATTGCCCTTATGGGGAATAATGGCTAGTTAATTGTTATTTGTTGACCAAAATGCCCTTACGGGGAATAATTGCTAGTAATGTACGTTATGAATACATGACACGTATATGATTGCTTACACATGTGATGTGTCATAAAAACACTTGTGAAAGTCACACACGATTCACAAACGAAACACGAAACATGTTATGTGCATAGGTATTATGTGCCGGGTCTAGAGACTCGATAATATTCCGACACTTAGAAAAATCTCTTTGTTGTTTTAGAACGTTAGAGAGAATTTTTCGGTGACGCGCATCTTGGTGATTTATTTTGGGAAATTCTTCGCAAACAGTGAGTTTCACTTTCCCTCTTTAAACTGTTTTCAAACGCTTTTCACTTGGGGGAGATAACATACTCCACAACGCATTTAAGATTTTGTTATAAATTATATATCACTTGTAAAGGCTAAGTGGCAAACGAAACATTTGAAGTCCTACACATCGAACCGGTTAATATTTTGAATAGCGAGTCACTGTTGAGTAGTACTACTGGGTTTGACAAACCCCACCCAACGCTAAACTCGACTTGAGGTCGAGCGGGTGTAATTTTGGCTAACACGTACCATGGTCTGGAGGACCTGGTGACAAGGCACTTACTAAACGAGTCAGCTTCGGTGTCGACACTTAGTAATACTTGTTGTATAGACTAGCTACCTATCGATATATAATTTGACATAACACTATCTGGTAACGCAAAACGCTTAACGCAAAACGCCGTAACGTGGTTACGCAAAACGCTTAACGCAAAACGCCGTAACGTGGTTACGCAATACACTTAACGTAAAACGCTGAACGCAAACGCTGAACGCAAACGCTAAACGATTTATTTTATATAACTTGTGAACTCACCAACCTTGTGTTGACACTTTTAGTATGTTATTCTCAGGTAGCCGAGGCGGGCGCGCGGTTTAGGAACATGCATTGTGTGATAAACTTTTAACTATGCAAACTTGTTTTAACTGTTATCCTTGGTTTTTAAATCGTCCTGCGTGACGTAACATTGTTCTATTGTTTTACGCTTCCGCACTTATTTTCATTTAAACGTTTTTATGGTTTGATTATAACTGATGATT
Source organism: Bidens hawaiensis (assembly GCF_021521415.1). Lineage (NCBI taxonomy): Eukaryota > Viridiplantae > Streptophyta > Magnoliopsida > Asterales > Asteraceae > Bidens > Bidens hawaiensis. Next base: position 3,468,945 of record NW_027491020.1, on the reverse strand, counting down.
CCGATCCTGTTAGTTCACACCCTCTGACGGTAAAACTCCGTTAGTGGATTTTGAGGGTGTGACATCTATTTTGGAGGTAGGTGGGATTCTTATCTACCGTTGGTTGAGTTCTCCTATAATAGCAATTATCACACCAGCATCAAAATGGCTCCGATGAACCATTATATGGTTGCAAGTGCCGATCACCACTTTGTTGGGCCGAAGTGGGTGACAAACAAGTTACTAGTCCTGAAATTATCCAAGAAACCACCGATAAGATCTTCCAAATTCATGAAAGGTTGAAAGCAGCGAGAGACCGACAGAAAAGTTACGCTGATAACCGCAGCAAACCGCTCGAATTTCAAACATAAGATAAAATCCTGTTGAAAGTATCACCCTGAAAAAGAATTGCTCGATTTGGAAAACGAGGAAAACTAAACCCGATGTACATTGGCCATTTGAAATATTAAAACGGGTAGGTCCCGTGGCTTACAAACTTAAACTACCTCAAGAGCTGAGCAGCATTCATGACACGTTCCATATATGTAATTTGAAAAAGTGTCTATCCGACGAGACACTGATAATCCCTCATGACGAAGTTCCCTTGATAGTAAACTAAACTTTGTGGAGGAACCGATTGAAGTGTCAGACTAGAAAATCCAAAAGTTAAGGCGTAGTCGCATTAAATTGGTAAAAGTCCGTTGGAACTCCAAACGCGGCCCAGAGTATACTTGGGAGCGTCAGGATGAAGTGAAAAGAAAGTATCCTCACCTTTTTCCTAACATGGATGTCACGAACATAATTTTGGGAAGAAATTCTGATAACAAGGGGAGATAACACTCCGCAAAAAAGGTCATTTTCCGTAAAATGCTTAATTATGATTTCTTAATGTTAATTCCCACATGATTAAATTCCGTTAAGTTTAATCACGACGAATCTAGCATAGGCGGCATATGCATGATTCTTTGCATACAAGTAATTAATATTTATTTATTTAAATTACTCAAAATTTTGGATTTGATCCGACGAACACGAACGTTGGTGATAATTATCAACGACTAGAACATATATATGAACGAACTAGGAAGTTTAAAATTCTATGGGTCTTCGAGTATTTAGGTTTATTACAAACCAATATATATGTACATGTGAGTAAGTAATTTTAAACGTTAAGAGTACTTGAGCTTGCTTTCTTCCGCTATTGGATAGCTAAACAACCAATTACATCCAAATTTAAGTTATTATTAATAAACTTATAACCAACATTAAATTTTATTGATTAACAATTTCAATAAGCATTTATATGCCAAACTAAAGCTCACGACCATGAAGCCTTTTGGCAATGAAGCCTTTTTCTACACATACATGCATGCACCTTTACATTTGCATGAAAATTTGAATAAGAGTATACATAATAAACTTATAAATATTTGGTCAAGATTTTCAACAGTTAAATCTTTCCTACAATCACACTGCCAAACAATCAACATGCCATCACCCTATTTTACCTCCTCTGCTCTCTCGTATTACACAACCTCATACCCACCCACATCCATTCTTTTATTTACTTATTCAACACACCATACACTTGTTTACTAAAAGCAAATATCTTGCATTATAAAAAGACAAAATCCACTAAATCCCCATTGTAAAAACAAAAAGAAGAAAAAGAAAATAAATGTAATAATAACTACTAAGAATCCAAACAAAATGTTAACATCTTTGAAGTATTCTTTGTTCTAGAGATTATAAGAAACAAACATGTATTCTCTAAGAAGTATAAAATATTCATGGAATTATATAATTAACTAGTATATATGAAAGTCAAAATAAATAGTGTCTTTACATTATCATTCCAAATCTTTAAACCATCATTATACTTATATGTTTACACACCAAACTCCACCATGTCCCTTGATATTCGGCTGACTCAAATCTCCATACCATTCCCATATCATCTAATTTTCAAAACCACCCTCACCACATAACTGTACTACTAGTAATAAAATACAGTTGCCATATTTCTTCAGTTGTTGGTTTCTTTTAATATATGCCCCCTGTGAGTAGTGTAACAACAAACAAAACACTTATCCCATCTCACTCAATAATCCTCCTATTTTCTCTCCTTGGCCGATTGCTCTACAACACACAAATATATATTACTTTGAAGATATTTAAGGAAACAACAATGGGTTGGGATGATCTAAGAAGTGGTTACAAGCTCAAGATTTTCTATTTTCTTTCTAAATCTCTAATCCTAATGCTAAGTGAGCTAAATTCCTCTAAACATATCTTTATATTTTATATATTGTGTTTATGTTAGTTTCAACACCCAACTAAAAAAAGCTATCCACTTAACATGTTAAAGAAAACTTATAATCATGAACATAAACTCATTATATTTGAAAAATACCTAAGGGACTTGAAATGGTTAAATGATATGGGTTAAAAGCATGCTTAAATGTAGTGTACATATTAACAAAAAGTGGTTAAAGTGATTAAATACATGTTGTAATACTTTTAAAAATCACTAAACGTATTTATACAAGAATGTTGTTTATATACTTGCTAGAAAAAATTGGCTATTCTTTAGAGTGTGTTTAGAAAATCTTAAAAATTGCAAATAAAATCATGTTGTTAAAAGATGGGTTTTGGTATAAATTATGCACACAAGTTAGTACTTTTGAAAGATGGAACATAAATCTATAAAACTATATAGTTTTGATTATATAAAAATAAATGAGCTAAACACGAGCTTAAAAGTTAAGAGCTTGATTTGTGAAAAACATATAAAGATTGGTGATTTTGAGTAAAATGTGGACATATGGAGGTTATATACCCTTTTAGTATAAAAATATATTTCTATGGAATTATAAGTGGAAAGACATATATGTTTTTATTTAAAACAAAGATTGGTTTTAAGTATTAAATATATGTATTCAAGCCACAAATGTGTTTTATAACTTCAAATAAACAAAAGTGGTTTTTTATAAGTTTTTATGTTCAGGAATACGTTCACTCAGTTTATAAAACTTAATTATGGTTTTGACTAGTTTTATGTTATAAACTTAACAAATAATAAATATCATTTTTTTACGTGTACATTTTGTGTCAAACGATAGTTTTACATAAATATAAATTTTGGAGATAAATATATATGTTAGACGTAAAACTAGTTTTTTTATGAGTTAAATGAACAAAGCTACATATAAAGTCAGTTTTAAAATTTTTGAACTAATATATAAACATATTATGATTCACAAAAATATTTGTCGTAACTTAAGGAAAAATATTCTAGACATAAATATATAATTTTTGAACATATTTATTTCTGGTCCAAATTACAAACATGTTATATCCAAATTTACACCGACACCAATTAGAATTATATTCTTAATATTTATATAACTATATATGTGTATATATATATTTTTTCAAAAAGAATATAAAAACTTTTCACCAACGGGTCGTCCAGAAATTAAACGGAACGTTCGGTTGGTGAAAGCAACCGACACAAACATAACAAACGAAACTCTCGGTTGGTGAAAGAAACTGACACAAATATAATAAACTAAACGGCTAGTTGGGTGAAAGCGACCGGCATAAACTGACTTGCGAGTCAATAATAAACTAACTGACCTTACGCGCTTAGGACGTGTCAAGGCGTCGGAACTGTGATTAATCTGAAATTGCTAGCAAAACGACCAATGAACTCATGAGTTGAGTTTCATGACCCTTTTTTACTGTTTTATTGCTTTCAACTAGGGGAGAAACATACACAACTGCTTCTATACGATAGTTAGAAACAAAACAACCGATCCTTATACGTACTTGAGTTGAACTATGTAGTGCTATAAGTCCATTGCTTGCATAATATAACCATTAGCTAACGGAGTTAGCCACAAGAATATACGAATAGTACTATTGGCCTTGACATACCCCGTATTTTAGGTTGGTCGTGCTAACCTCCGATATTGCATCGAAACACGGTGCGTATATTCCATCTGTGAGATCTGAACAAGGCAAAATGGATATAACTCGTGGTTTGGTTATAGGCTCATAGGTCGTATATTAATTTGTAGAATTAGCGAAATCTACGGAGGATTACCGTATTTGTTACAATATATTATCGTATACTTATTTGCGAACTGATTCAACGTTTTATAAACAACGTGATTTTATTTCGAGTCTTAAAACTTGTGGACTCACCAACTATTGTGTTGACCTTTTAAATCGTATGTTTCTTTCAGGGAATTGAACAAGCTTGTAAGGAAATCATGGAACCGGGAAGTATACCTATTTTGCAGGGATTTCAGATGTATAACGCGATTGATATATGGGTCAAATAAAAGAAATATCTTATTATGTATAGTTATCTTGTTAAAAACTTTTCGTGGTTTGTAAAACTCTTTTGAAAACTAATGGTATCCTAATACTACTATGTTTATGATAATCATATGCTTACGATATTCATGACGTCACGTGCCCACGTTTCCGCCTTGGCGGGGTGTGACATTATTCATCATCATAATTCATGAAGACTAAGTGTCATTGGGCACGTGATTCGTTATCACATTCGTCAACATATACCTCATTCTTGATATTGTTCATCCGTTAACCATTATCATCCATTCGTTATAACCATTCGTTACGGATATTTACACTTTGAACCTTTAAGTCTCAAATTTGAACATTTATCACCGTAAACTTTCATTTTAGCCTATACTTTAAGATGGCTAGTTATTACGCATTGGTGTTTCAAAACGTGTTGATCCAACAGATGTTACATCTCGATGCTGAGATTGGGTCACATTAAAAATGTCCCCGATTAAAATAGTTTAGTGACTTTGCAAAATGGGAACCAAGAGTCCGAGCACATCTAGGGTCTGTACACCCTGATTGTTCGAGATGCCTTGACGATGTTTATACGGTGCCCATTGTTAGTAGTGAAACAAATGGTTTTACCCCAAATGCTTTTACTCAGTATTCATAAGAAGAAAAGAAAGCTTTGGAAATTGAAACAAAGGCATATTCCACTTTGACGATGGCGTTACACGACAATATTTTCCATCAAGCGGGAAGTATTAAAATATGTGCTTCTTTGTTTCAGCTTATTAAAATGTGAAGTATAGGAAATACTGAGGAGAGTAAGAAAGTCATGTTTTAGTTCAGATATTTTAACTTATTAAAGGGAGGGACTGTTGAGGAGATGCTGGCAAGGTTTAATCATATAATAGCTGAGATAAATAAACTAAAAATGGAACCTAGTGAGGTTGATATGATTGACATTGTTAAGAATTCTTTACCGGGCTCTTATTCAACATTTTTGCTCATGCTGAAAGAAAACAGTTTCTTCAAGAAGGAAGATCTCACTGCAATGGAATTTATGCAAAAAGTAAAGGAACAAGAGTATGATTTGAGTTGTCAAAAATCATCAAAAGATAATCAAGATCCAACACTCAATCGTGGTTCTTTACCTTTGAGCAGTTCTACAGCTCCAATTAATGCATTTCTTACTCAAACTTCACAGGATGGATCATCTTCCTTCATTAAACCAAATGTGTGTTTCATGGCATCTGGCTCAAACACTACTTCTGGTGGTTCAACTAGAGCTAGTAATATCTTCACATCACCACTGAATGTGAACATGAAAGAGGCTGAATAGAATTTTGCCTTTCTTTGTGCATTCATGATCTCATATGAAAATCTGGTGGGTAGCAAAATTTCTACGAGTGAATTGACTAACGAAGACTATGATCAAATTGATCCAGACGATTTAGAATTGATGGATCTTAAATGGAACATGGCTATGATCGTACGTAAGGTAAAGAAGTTTATGCAAAGAATTGGTAAAGATATACCATCAATGAACAAGTGGGTTGGCTTTGACAAACTTAAAGTTAAATGTTATAATTCCTAGAATTCGGTTATTTTGCTAAAGGGTATGATAAGCCGAAAAAGGAATACAATGGACCTCGTTCTCAAGACAGAAGCTCAGGAAAGAATTTTACTGAGGTGAAAGATAAACCTTCTGGGGAGATTCTTCAAAGGCTGCTGGATCACATACTCTACTCACATTTGAAGGGATCGATTGGAATCAACGACTGTTGGGAAATTGTAATCAAGCTAATCTTGCAATGTTTGATCAATTTGATAATTTTAAAGATGCAAGTGGAGTGGGAATGACTTCTAAGAGTGAGGTAGAAGCTGAATCAGACTCAGATGTCTCATGCAACATACAACCGACTAGTTTTGCACGCATGGCAAAGATTGACTACGTTAGTCCTTCTTCTGTTAAATTATCATAAAATGTGTCTTGTTCTAATTGTGAAACTGTTAAGTCAAAATATGACTTAATTAATGCTCAAAAGGATTCACTAATGAAAGAACTTTCCTTGATTAAAGATACATACAGACAATCATTAGAGTCACAAAAGAAATCTACGGATAAAATTTATGGATTGTTTGTGAGTAATCATGATCTAAAAGCAGAACTTTCAGTGAAAATGACCATAAATGAAAAAAAGTTTCAAGAAATTCTCAAACAAAGAACTAAAATAACTGAACTTGAAAATGATGTTCTGGAGTTGAAAAACAAAGTAGACAAGTTTAGAAATTCATCCTTTTTATTGAATGAAATTATTTAAGTATCTGGTAAACAAGAGGGTTATAAAAATGGTTTAGGATTTGTTGAGGTTCCTCCACCATTCCATGATGACTATTCCCAAAATCTGATTGCAGGAAAATAAGAAGTTGTAATTGAACCTGTCATTCTTGTGGAGAAACCGAAGCAAAGTAACAAAGGAAAATTCATTGTTAAATCTTCAACTCAAGAACTACATATTCAAAGCAACAAAGTCTTTGTTGAGAAAGTCATCATTGAAGATGTAGTTGAACCAGAAATTGTACACAAGGAATCGAACATTCCACGTTCTAATCACATATTATGTGAACCTCAAGAGTTTTAAAAGGTTGTGTACGGTTCAAGTTTATCTAAAGTGAATAAATCAAAAACGACTATGTTAAAGCTAAGAAATCAGAAAAAACCCAAAGTTTCTGATGAGGATTTGATGCGTTTCATCAATCCTAGCCCTTCTAATGTAAACATAGGACGTGTGTTTAAGTTAAAAGGTCTTAGAAAAGTGTTCACTGAGAAAGACATTCCGCTTAATTTAACCAAGCCAGAGTTGATTGAAAGTGTCTTTAAAAATGAAACTTCAAAGATACAAGATCTTGAGCACGCATTTGCTAAATCTAAGGTATCAAACACCACAAATCCTTTGGTTAAAGCTAAACAATTCTTAAAATCTGTCATGAAACATTAATTTGTTAACTCAATTGGAACCGACACGTTACAGAGTGTCTCTAATTGCTCAACCCTTGATTTATATATGAAAAAGAAATATGTTACGTTTGATGACATGAACAAAGTGCATGCTTCTGGTGTTTCTTAACAACCTTATGTTGCACAAGTTTCTGTCAAACCACAGCGTGCGTTCGTAATATGAGAACATGTTTCTTATGCGGTGAACGAGGGCATGTTGTTAGAAACTATGGAACGAAGAAATCATAGAATATTCATTCATTTATCAAGGAACAATTCAAACCAGTTCCTTTGGTTAAGGAAATTCTGAAGAGAGCCATGTCTTTTGACGATGAGACACATATCATGTTTTCCAATGTGAAACTTTGCAAGGTGATTCATGTTGATGAAAGCAATGCTAATTTAAAATCCAAATTTGTTCCTACGGAACCAATTTGTAAAAATATGAACACAAATGTCATTCAAGCTGCATATTTGAGATGAAAGTCAAAAAGGCATGTGACTTATTCATAAGAAGCTAAACCACATTTGGATTCAATAAAGATTAACTCTTCAAATGAAATTAAAACGGTGCCCAAGACTAAGGCCTGGGCCGCCTTTTTGAACTAATTATTTTACCTTTATGTGTAGAGTTTATCCAAGAAAATATCGGGTGACAACTGGATTGTGGATAGTGGATGCTCTCGTCATATTACCGAGAACATTGACCTTAAATGGTAAGTGTGTGCATTATATGATTTATGGGACAGTTATTGAAGTTATGAATGAATGCTTGTCGGTACGTGAACGATCTTCGGATATTGCACGTATTTTCAGGTAAGGTGATCGTTAGAAGATGGGATTGTTTTATTTATATGATACATGAATGATATATATATATATATATATATATATATATATATATATATATATATATATATATATATATAAATGAAAGAATAAGAGTATGTATGAAAGTTTATAAAAATAAAAATGAAAGAAAGGTATGGTAAGGTTGTAAAGAGGAAAGGGACCGGGCCCTAATATTACTCGAGGAAGAAGGGACAAGACCCTGATAATATCCAAGGAAGAAAAGGGGACCAAGCCCCAATAATACTCAAGGAAGTAGGGCATAATAATCTGTAAAACGCATAAGTATGTAAAGTAAGATTAAAAATAAAAAAAATGAAAGAAAGAAAAAATGAAAGAAAGAAAGAAGGTATATACTTATGTATAAATGAAGGAAAGGTAAGCAGGGTATGTAATATGTATCCTCAGATATGTATGTATAAGTATGTGTATGTATTGTATATTACCATCGCTTAGCTTAGCTAACTTTTAGTATGCACGCAGGTAAATAGATTCAATCAGTTGGCTTGAAATAGAGACACATGGAAAGAATTGAAAGGACTGGCACCCAAAGAAGATTTGTCATGATGTTTTAATAATATACCTTATGTTATGTTTTAAAGACACGTATTGAATGTTTGTAATGAATGGTTGGCTTTTATTATTTCCGCGAAGGTTTAAATTAACTTTGATATTTAGGACTGTGTTTATGAGTACCGGGAATGGGGCCTTACAAGTTGGTTTCAGAGCATAAGTTCGAGAGAACAAAGCATCCTACATGCTTAGACTCGAACAGAGAATGGGACTTAAGTAAGAAAAGAAATAAGATGTCAGCTCAATAAAGTCATATGTCACTGAAGCAAGCTAAGCAAAGATAAAGTGTATGATTAATTTCATGTGTAATGTAAAAAATGTGTAAGGAAGTTAGCTTAATTATTAGGGATAGGAGTATACATGACTACATGAATTGTTAGATTATCTAACTGTTTAGAAGTAGAACTAGCACAAGTGCACTTACAAAGGGAAATGTGTAGGACACGGAAAGTAACGTGATTAGTGGATCACCGCTGGCCACTGTTATTACCTGTTAGCCTTACTATCCTTGTACTAAATAGTTTCTTGAGTGATGACGTTTGTTTTTTCTTATAGAACACGAATGGCTGGAGCAAGAAAGGTTGTTGGTCAAGGAGGTCATACGGGGCGTCGTGGCAGGCCACGTATTGTCTGAGAACCTTCTGTAGAACCAGTTACTAACACAATAGAGGAGAGGTGAGAAACTTTGTGAGGTCCAAGAAACAATGAAGGGTACCAACTGGATCCCGTTGTTCAAGCCGTCATAGCTCAAGTTGTAGCTGCTGTAGTGAAGAATCTGCATGCTAGCAAGTCTGCTGAAAGCCATGGAAGGTCCATTAAAAGGACAGGGTAGAATGGTAAGAAGGATGAGGAGAGAGAGAAAGGTGACTCGAGTGAGGTTAGGTCAGTGAAAGTTGATGAAGGAAAGAGAGGCCGAGGTGGGTGTAACCACAATTCGTTCAAAGGTTGTGACCCGCCAAAGCTGACTGGTTTAGGGGATACAATCACTACTCTTTAGTGGATAACCGCAATGGACAGGGTTATCCGTCAGCGAGTGTCGAACCGATCAAGCGGTGGGTTATGCTACCCATTCATTTGGTGATGAAGCTATGTTCTGGTGGGAGACTGTGGAACAGAGAAAGACTCAAGAAGAGATTAAGGCTATGAGGTGGGATGACCTGAAGGAGTTGGTGATGAAGCGATTTTATGCTGAGGCTGAGGTTGAGAGAGCAGAGATGGAGTTTCTAAATATGAAGGCGGTGAAGATGACACACTGTGAGTACATCGTTGAATTTAACCACATGTCGAGATAGGTGCCTGACATGGTGAACACTGAGGCTAAGCGAATCAAGTGTTACATTCGAGGGCTATCACAGAATGTCCGCACCTTGGTCAAGACTAGTAAACCTACTACCTTTGACTCTGTTGTTGAACTCGCAGAGATGGTTTATGACGATCTGGCTGCGGATGATGTGATGTTGGAAGAGAAGAAAGACAAAAAATGGGTCACCCCTGCTAAATGACCCGGTACTCAGTTGTGGAACCCTAAGAATAAGAAGTCGAGGGTGTGTGAGAAGAAGTTATGTAAGACGCGTGGTAAGATACACGATGGTGAGTGCAGATGGAGTAAGGGTACGGGTACGGAAGTGGGAAGAATGATGCCGACCAGTAGAGGCTAAGGACCAGGGCCTACATGCTAACTCAGGAGCAGGCCAAACAAATCCCTGATGTTGCGACAGGTACGCTTCTTGGAAACGGCATTTCCGCTTCTGTGTTGTTTGATTCAGGTGCAAATAGGAAATATGTAGCTACGACATTTAATTAGTTAGCCAAAATGGAATGTTGCCGTGTGCCTGAAACTTTTAAAGTAGAAACCACTAGTGAGACCTCGGTTAGGATAATGAGAATGGTTAAGGATTATAAGATAGAGTTAGAGTGGCGTGAATTCCCTATTACCCTGTATGTTATGACCTTAGGAGAGTTCGATGTAGTTTTGGGAATGGACTGGCTATCTGAGTTCGAAGCTCAGTTAGTGTGTAAGAGTAGGTTAATAAGGTTAAAATCCTTGGATGGTATTACGGTGACGATTTGTGGTGATAAAGAAAGTTCAGGGCTTAATGTCATTTTGATGATAAAAGCAAAAGGATTGTTAAGGCGAGGGTGTGGTGCCTACATGGCGTATGTTGTCAAAGGTACGCCCGAGACGAAAGAAGTGAAAGATGATCCTGTTGTGCGCAACTACCCAGAAGTGTTCCCTGAGGATCTTCCGGTTCAGATAGACTTAATACTAAGAGGATAGCCCGTCACGAAAGAACCTTACCACCTGGCACCGTCCGAGATGAAGAAATTATGTCCCAACTACAAGAACTCCTCGATAAAGGTTTTATTATGCTAAGTGTTTCCCCGTGAGGCGCACTGGTGTTGTTTGTTAAAAAAAGTATGGAAGTATGAGGATGTGTATAGGCTATTGTGAGTTGAATAAGCTTACGGTGAAGAGTAGGTATCCGTTGCCATGGATTGATATTTTGTTTGACCAACTACAAGGTTCAAGTTGGTTCTCATGAATAGATCTTAGATTAGGCTATCATCAGCTAAAGGTTAAGGAGGCAGACATCCCTAAGACGGCGTTTCGGATGCTGCATGAACACTACAATTTCCTCGTGATGTCGTTCGGTCTAACGAATGTCCCAGCAGCATTTATGGACATGATGAGTAGGGTATTTCGGCCGGTGTTAGACAAATCAGTTATTGTGCTCATTGACGATATATTGATTTATTCGAAGGGCGAGTCCAACCATGCTGAGCATCTAAGAGAAGTATTGGACATCTTGAAGAAAGAGAAATTGTATGCTAAGTTTTCGAAGCGTATTTTGGTTTCAAGAAGTGTAGTTTCTTGGTCACGTAATCAATCCTGAATGGATTACAGTGGACCCAACTAAAATTGAGGCAATAACGAGTTGGAAGACTCCATCGTTTTCGACTGATATACGCAGCTTCTTAGGGTTGGCTGGCTATTATAGGAGATTCATCTAAGGCTTCTCCGAGATAGCTGCACCATAGACCGGAATGACCCAAAAGTCTATAGTATTAACTTGGGGTAAGTTTTAGGAAGAGGCTTTTGAGGAATTAAAGGAAAGACTCACGCAAACTCCAATCCTTGCTCTACCCGATGGTGACGAGGATTTGGTTGTTTGTACTGATGCCTTGCATTGTGGGTTAGGTTGCGTGTTATTGCAACGAGGAAAGGTTATAGCTTATGCGTCCAGACAGTTGAAAGTTCATGAGAGTTCCTACCCAACGCATGATTTAGATCTAGTATCAGTAGTGCATGCTCTCAAGATATGGAGACATTATATGTATGGTACTAAATTTACTATTTATACCGATCATAGGAGTTTAAAGTACTTCTTTGAGTAGAAAGAGTTGAGCATGAGACAGAGGAGATGGTTAGATTTGAAAAAGGACTATGATTGTGCTATTAAATACTATATTGGTAAGGCTAATGTGCATGTCGATGCGCTAAGTCGTAAGAATGAAGAAGTCATTGCAACAGTGAAGTCCTATAAGTTGATCATTAACTCATATCTTTTCAAAGAAATCATCAAGGTGCAGTTAGAGGTGCTTACAGATGAATGGTTAATGAAAAAGGAAAGAATTTTCGGACAGCAAGATGAGTTGATGGATAACACTCATGGAGTGAAGACTAGGTTCGACCGTATGTGGATTCCACGACATGGAAATCTTAGAGGTCGAATCTTAGATGAAGCTCATAAGTCTAGGTACTCGATCCATCCGGTATCCACCAAGATGTATCAATAAGTGCTGGGTATGAAGAACGATGTGGTAGATTATGTCAATAAGTGCTTAACTTGCTTGCAAGTCAAAGCGGAACATCATAAACCGTATGGAAAGATACCGTCCTTAGAGAAACCAGAATGGAAATGGGAACACATCACCATAGATTTCATAACTAAGCTATCGCATATAGCTAAACATCATGATACCATTTGGGTGATTGTGAACAGTTTGAAAAAAAGTGCTCACTTTCTGCCTATACGAGAGGCCCTCTCGTCAGAAATGTTTGCAAATGTATTCATAAAGGAGGTTGTGGTTAAACATGGAGTTCCATTATCAATCGTGTCTGATATAGATATTCGCTTTACTTCGAGATTTTGGAAGAAGTTCCTTGAAGCTATGAGGACAAGATTGAACATCAGTACGGCGTATCATCCTCAAACAGGTGGGCAGTCTGAAAGGACTATCCAAACCCTTGAGGATATGCTACGTTCTTGTGTTTTAGATTTTGGAGGAAGTTGGGATGATCATCTGCATCTGGCAGAGTTCTGTTGAACACCGAGATCCAATCAACACTGATTCATATTGTATTAATTAGATATAAGATCTAGTTATATGATATTCTTATAGATTAGGTAATAGTATAATAATAAAGTTAATGAAGTAATTGAGAGAGAATATGATTTTCGGCGTAATACTTAATCAATACTTTAAATTAACAAGGCAACAACCTGCCTTATATAGACGATGGATGCCATTCGTTACACATCCCGTAACGAATGGCCTCCATTCAATATCATTACATAAGTTAGCGTATTGGTATAGTAAACGACTCATTCGCTATACCCCATTCGTCAACATTCCACGACGAATGGATCTATTACATAACAAACTAAGGTCCATTCGTTAAACATCCTTAACGAATGGACATATACAAATAATGATTATAGTCCATTCGTTAAACATCCTTAACGAATGAACTGTATAAGATAACGAATGGGCTCATTCGTTAAACATCCTTAACGAATGAGCCTTACATAACGAATGGGAATATATTTACATAAATACCCCTTAACATTAAAATAATAATAAATTACAAATGATAAGTTACAAAGACTCGAGACAACAAAACCGTGCACTAATAAACACCCCCTCGTCTTAAGCTCTTTGTCTTTAATTACTTGAACTGCTTCATCTTCTAATCTCGACAACTATGAATCCCGCACGCATGCCACACGCACACGACACGCTGGAATTGCATAGTTCGATCATAATCTTCTTGACGTTCGATCAAAATCTTGTTCTCAAAAAGCACGTCATTGTCGGTTTCTGATAAGTTAACGAGCCACATTGGGTCGATAACTCGTATAAAGCTAGTCTTCAGTCCTTTACCCAACACAATGACTGCCTCGCTAGTATGATTATTGTAATACCATCGATTGAACGATATGTGAAGACTATATGGAAAAGTCTTCGCCGGTACACGTTTCATCGTCTTCGGCAGTTTAACTTTAATGACAAGTTTCCTCCAACCCGTACGAGGATCAAGTTCATTAATGTACTTACTGGTTGGGACTTATGGCTTAAAGAACTTAAATCCACGGTTTACCTCGAAGAGAAGATGTTGGTGTAACCATTCTGCTAGTCGATCTCCACCGCGATTTAAGAACGGCCAATTAGCAAGTGTACAAACGTCCCACCACGGCAGTGAGAGAACGTCAGTGATATACGGAAAGTACTGAACTCCGTTCTCCCACTTCATAATGCAAACGTTCAAGTCGGAATCGTATAACCCAGAAATAACATCACCTTTCACGTTTGGCATGGCTTTGAAACTAGTCTTCTGATTTGCTTTAGCCCGTGCAGCAGCGTCCAATTGTTGGTCTCGATTAACGTAACAGTAAGCCTCGATAATCTTATTAGCATGTTTGTTGCGGTGCTCAAACCATCCTAAAATGTCATCCTCAGATGGATCATAACCCAATTCAAGCATCTTGGCTTTGTTCTTTGTCGTCTTTTCCAGATGGTCTTCAACATCTTTAACGTATTATTTAGTAAATGTAGGAACACCTTGATCAAAATTTTAACGTTCATATAGATCGGGGTATTCCTCTGCTGTCAAATCCTCCATCTCTATATCCTAGTCTTCATATATAAACGATGCATTCCCATGTGGAATACTCGCGTCCAATAACACTTCCTCAAAATTCACCTCCTCGACATCCTCCAACATGTCCAGTTCTTCATTGTTCAGCCCTAACAATAATGAAATATGTTCGCATGTTAGGGACTGATTAACAAATTGACCTTCTTCGATTTCATTCGTGTTAGCAGTGCTCATCACTACCCCCTTCTTGAAATCTATAAACAAAATGGTGTTGGCTTTGATCGACTCGATAGGTTGAACATTTTCCGAGTCCTGATAGATCACTATATGTCGATCATTGCCACCACCTCCACTAGTACCAGCTCCCAAGAATAAGCCATGAGCTTGTTTCGGCTCACTTCCTCCAGCACTTGGAGCATCAGGATCATCATCATCGTTCCTCAGTTTATTCAGAGCATCGTCTTTGCACGTCAACTGAAGGATGCGATCTTCCTGCTCCTTTATCTTCACCCCCTGAGCTATGAAAATCTCACGAAGCTCTTTCGTTTCCTTTTGGGAGTTGAAACGTACCCCATAAGACGACGTTGGTTAAGCATCATTTTCTCTTGAGCTTGACAATCGACCGCCATTTGATTCTCGTGTAAATGAATCAAACTCAACAGCATGTCCATCTGATGGGTTGGGGTCAAATTATGAAATGTCAGAGGAACGGGCTGCACAGGACCTAGAGGACAACTGATTCTCATAAATGAGACGTCCATAGGATGTATGGGCATCACAGTCAGTGTCGGAGGAACCACCGATGTAGCAACAGCAGGCCTTGGCATAGAAGATAAGACTGACTGTGGAATAAAGCCAAGCCTCAGATGGGAAGTGAGCGTGGTCGTCAAAGTGAGTTTTGGGGTGCTAGTAGTAAGCGGCACCACCGGACTTTGTGGAGCAGACGACCTCGACACACGTGGACCAATCTCCACACCAGATCCATGAGTCTGACGATGTTTGGGCGATTGATATGTCGGTAACGCCTTGCCCTTACGCTTTCGTTGAGCAGCATGTGAACTTGCTGTTGCAACGTCAGCATGTCGTGAATCTCCTCCATTCCCACCATCACCACCAGTATTCCCACCTGGTCCCTCTTCTCGTTCGGAATCCGAATCTTCTTGGATCCAACGATCATTAGAAGGACATTCATATGCCGGATTTTACAAACGACCAATCAAACGTTTGGTCCTCGGAGTATCCTGCCTATAAGACTTCATCCTCTTCATCGTATCGGCATTCATATGCTCCAGCTTTGACACGTCATCTTTCAACGTCATATCAATCTCCAAATCAGGAATTAAATCCTGAATGATCAGTTGCATAAATAGTGGATACATTAGGAATTTACTGCGTTGATTCTTGACCAAACAGTTTTCCATAAGATGATAGAAGATAAGCTCAGAGAAGTTGAACGGTTTGTTCAAAATCAGAGCTACGAATGCTGATTATTACATGATCCGGAATTCGTCGTATCCACCCTTGCACCCCCAAGGCTATGTATAAGAACATGTAGTAGATACTTGTACGGGGCGCACAAGTAAGCCTTGTTATACTGGAAACGCTCAAGGTCACCCACATAGAATACTTGTCAAAATAAATCGCGGTTCAACGACCTATCAAATTCACATGGGTTATCCATGTTTTCCACAAACCTCAACACCCGTCTGATAACCCCATGTGTTATAACAATCGCTTTGTTGTCGACTTCGGCGATGATATGGTTTTCAGACTCAACGTAACGAGCCAAATTCCAAAAAGGTCGAATAACACTGAAGTAGACCTTTGTGTCAGCAGTAACATCATAACTTAGCTGAGATCATCGAATAGATGTTATAATGTCTCAGAACATGTCCTCTTCAGCAAAATTCTCTTGAACAAAAGCACAAATGTTGTGCTTTTTGTCAAACGGCAACATCAGGATCTCAGGGTCTTGTTGTTGCTGGCCTCTTGTTGATCAGCTACGAGAGCATCCTAGACAATTTCATCTGCCATAAATGAAAATACATAAACCCGAGAATTAGTAAAAACGATCATTTAAAAATTAAATTATTTAACAATTTTAATTTTTGGTTTTTGAAAATAATTAAAAGTGTCATTCATTATTTTACTTGGCTCATTCGTTATAACGAACGAGGTTATTCGCTATAACGAATTTCTTGATTTGTTATAAATAACTTAGCGAATGTTTGATGATGAATCAATCACGAATGGATAACGAATTAACCAATACGAATATGAGTTCATTCGTTATCAATTCAGACGAAAGAGTTGATTCGTGATTATAAACTTAACGAATGGATCTTGAACATGAATGGGTCCATTCGTTAGCTGTAACGAATGGTCACCAATAATTATTAACTTTGACTATAACGAGTCAAAGTCAAAATTAAGTATGAACAGCAAATAGTCAACATGCACTATCAAATTCAATTAGACCATGTTATACGATTTATTAACCAATATTAAGCATGAATCAGCTCACAATAACATCAATAGCCGATTTATCACCATCATTTAGGGAAAAACTGAGTAAAATTAGGTTTATGTTCATAAGTTAAAGTTTGAAGCTAAAATCCACTAACTAACCCTTGAAATGTCCTTGGATTTTAATGTATTTTATTGCGTTTTGAACGAGATTACGTTCTGAATATCAAACGATGATCAAAACTGAGTTTAATGAAAGTCAAAATTTCTGAAAATTTGGCCAGAGTTTTGTTAGGGATGCACGAATAACAAAGTGAACGAATGAGACGATTCCTTCCATCCTAATTCATTATATATGACAAAACTCGCACACATTACCAGACAACGAATAAGTTAATTCGTTAATTCAAAATCAACGAATGTGCTAATTCATTACCTCATTCGTAAACTTCATTAACGAATGAGGGATACGTTAACAATTATAACTAATTAAAGTAAATTCTTGCTTCATTCGTTATCAAAACAGATGAAGAATGGGGTCATTCTTTATCAGTGTAGCGGAAGAGAATTTATAATGACGAATTGGACTAATTCGTTATCCAAATAATTATAATAATGACTCTCATTCGTTATCTAGATTGATAATGAATGGACAATAAATTAAACACATTTTCATTTTAAAATTAAAAGAATTAAATAATGCATCGAAACCCGTGTCCCGATGAACTTTACCTTACGAATCTTACCAGTCGGAGTAAGATGCAATACCTTAACGTGTTTTGCGTTTAAAACACTTAACTTAAAAACAAATAATTTAAATGAATTAAATAATAAATAAATAATTAAACAAAAATGATAAAATCTATTTAGTATTTTCTTTTCTTTTCAAATATTTACCCTTTAAACCTGAAATACGAAAATAAAATAAAAAATAATATTTTTGGATTTTTGAATATTTTTTAATCAAAATAAAACTATTTTAAGAAAGCAGTACATATTTTTGTGAGTTTAAGCAGAGAATCGTATTGACCAAATTGTCCATCCATCGCAGTTTTATATTTCAGCGTTAATATGACTGGTGTTAAGCCGGTCACTGATATTGTTGTCCAGTTAAATCTTATAACAAACTTTCAAGTATTTTTGTGATATGATTTAATGTTCAATTAAAGCACAGAATATCATAAAGTATCAGCCTCTAATCTCGGTTCAAGCTTAGTTTGATTTTTACCGTATTACCCCAACTTGATTTGAACCATTATGTAGCCGATCAAAATTAGAATTTTTATAGAAATTTTTGAGTGATGCACCGAGCTTCCTTTACTATGAATGAGTATGCACAAGTTCATATGTAGGCTTACATACATTGTGTCCCCTGGGGTCCGTTTCTTATTGGTATTGAGATGCGCACAAGGGAGGAACAATGTATGACTAACAGCGGATTTTGATCAAGTCAGTAATTCAATTTGTACGATGTACAACAGTGATCAAGTTTTAATGACTATGGGTTTGCTCTAAAAGCTTTTAAAATATTCATGCTTATGAATGCCCAGGTGATTAAGCCGCATAAAGACTCATAGTGTCCAGAACCCGGATGTTTTATTAAGACTTTTTGTTTTTTGTGATCAGACATACATAAGGCTTGAGTATGATAAGCTATTACATTTCTGCCATCATTAGCGAGATTTTTTGGTAGAGACTAACACCTCTTTCAATTTGGCATTTCTTTATATTTATATCACATACTTTACCCGAACAGCCTGTTTAAGACCTATCAATGCACCAACGCAATTAAGCACTCAGCCTTTTAAACTTATTTCTTTCTGGATATGGGACTAGATTATCAATATACTATCATTTTCTCTTTTTGCTTCAAAACAATTTTTGTGGAGAATGTAAAATTCAATCGCAGCAGTCACTTTCAGTCTATAGATTAATGGCTAAACTATAAATCTACAAGTTGATAACAGGACCAAACATGCAAGCATGTTCCACAAACTTAAATAACCGACATAATTTTCAGCGAGAGAAATAAATAAAAACACACAACAATCGCCCCAAGTACTTTCCATTATCAGGCAAATGGCTATCCCGAACATCTACAAGTAAATATCATGAACAAACATATACACGTATATGTCCTACAAATCTGAGTAATTGGCATAATTTTAAGCGAAAGAGTGCTGAAAAATATTTTTGATACTTTTGAAATATCTAAATGTTTTTGGTTTTTTCACAATATTTTTGTATTTCCATTTTCACCCCCAAAACCCAAAACATAAAAATAAGCAAATTAAAATAGATAAAATAAAAATAAAGATAAGTATCCTTGTTTAAGGATAGCAGCAAAAGTTTTTAATATGTTAAAACCAAGCAAAAAGTTAAAACACGTTTTGTCAAATGCTTTGGTAAACATATTGGCTTTTTGAAAATCGGTGTGCACCTTCTCAATATCAATCAATTTCTTTTCAAAGCAATCACGAATAAAATGATATCGAATTTCATTAGGCTTTGTCTTTGATTGGTGCACGGGGTTTTTGGTTATACTAATAGCAGCAAAGTTATCAATAAAGATGGGAGTAGTAAGAAACTTCAAACCGTAAGTCCCCGATGCGATGGTGATCCATACGAGATCCGCACGAGGTCTAGGAGTGCGGAATCCTCCTAGACTCGTTTATGGTGTTAGAGACGAAGAACACGAATAAACACAAACATACACACGAATGGGATAACACAGATCTGCAGATTGCTTTATATAATAATCGAAACACATTACATACCGAACGAGAAAAAAAATTACGGCCGACCCGAGGTGAGCTCTACCATGGGTCTGCCAATACGACTCTCTCTATCTGTTTTTCTCTATGCAACTAAACAAACGAACAACTAAACTACTAACTAGAAACCCTAAACATGACACACACATATATATAGAAAACAACTTCGCGGGCTTGGGCTTGGGCCTCTAGGCGAAGTTGTCCTAACTTCGCCAATGGTAAAGTTGTTCTAACTTCGCTTATGGTGAAGTTGTTCTAACTTCACAACTTTGCCCCAGCTGGTCATAATTGCATAGCGACGGTCACAAAATGCACCAACAGGCTGCCACATACTCTGCTTCTGCGTTTGAAGTGGAGACCGTTCTGCTTCTTACACTGCCAGGAAACAAGCCGGCTTCCTAGAAATTGACAACTCGCTGTAGTTTTGAAATTGATCTTGCATCCTCCATAATCAGAATCGGAAAACATAGTGAGATCAAAGATATCATCCTTGGGATACCATAACCCGGTGTTAGGATTACTCCCAGATAGTGAAGTATACGTTTAACCACTGTCAAATGAGTCACTCGGTGACTCGATTGATACCTGGCACGCAAACAAACAGCAAACATTATATCAGGATGAAAAGCAGTTAAATACATTAATGAACCAGTCATTGCTCGGTAAAGGGTTGGATCAACGGTATCCTCCAATTCGTCTGGTGCCAAATTGTGACCCACGGGAAAAGGCGTCGAAGGGATTTTTTCGGCAGTTTTCTTAAATTGGCTCAAGACATCGTTCACTATTTGGTCTGATGAATAAAGATTCCCGTGTCTGACTGATGAACTTGCAACCCTAAGAAGAAATTCATCCCCCCCTGTAGATCTCATTTCAAATTTCGTTTGCATCGACTTCTCAAATTCCTTACATAACTTGTCGTTTATTGAACAAAATATGACATATGTTTGGAAAAGGAAAAAATCATCATCAACATTCTTGTAAAAGAGAGTACAGTCCACAGTTCCTCGTTTGAAGCCATTATCGGTAAGATGGTCAGCAAGTGTGCCGTACCAAGCTCTCGAGGCTTGGTGTAGACCATAAAGAGCCTTATTTAATCGGTAAACACGGTCCGGATAATCTGGATCTTCAAAACCAGGAGGCTGCAACACAAACACCTCTTCATGAAGTTCCCCATTGAGAAATGCACTCTTGACATCCATTTGATAAACCTTAATGTTTTTGAAAGCTGCATAGGCCAAAAATATTCGTATTGCCTCCAATTGAGCAACTGGAGCATATAATTCCGTGTAATCTATGCCATCTTGATGATGAAAGCCATGAAAAACCAATCATTCTTTTTTCTTACAATAACCCCAAGATCATCTTTCTTGCACTTAAATACCCATTTTGTTGGAATTGGTTTCTTAACTCTAACGGGCTTGTCAATGATATCCCAAACACCCTGTCAATGAAACTGTTGCAACTCTTCTTGCATCGCTTCTACCCGTAACGGATCTTCAAGCGCCATACGAACGCTCACATGTTCCGGTTGAGATAAAAAGCAAGCGTATTTTGCGAGATTCATGATACCCGATGTGTGAATATCGGCATACGCGCACAAGATATTAACATCATTTGCCGTAGCAATCTGATGATGTCTTTGCACACCAACATCAAGATCACCAATGATGTTGTCTTATGGATAATGAGTATGAATCCGAAGAGTTGGATTCTCAGGCGCAACAACATTATTAGCTAAATTAGTAAGATTCTTTTCAGCATCATGAGACGATTCACCAATCTCATGTGTTTCTGGAAATGGAGCTGAAGAAGAATCAGAAAAATGACCATCATCTAAGGAGATAGAGATCACATCAGTTGTATTAGGAAGATCATCTTTTGGAGCATCATCATAATTAGTACCAGAAGATCTTGGAGGTAGAAATTGATCTTCTAAATAAGCACGCACCAAGTCTTCATTAGGTTGATCAACTATTTCAGTAAATGAGTTAAATAAACTTTCATAGTCGAACATCCAATCAGGTCCTTTGCCAGCTGGAGGTGTGGTTTATCATTGACAATCGACATTGTACCACTCTTCAACACAACACAAAGTGAAATTATATACTCGTTTCTTAGGTGATGCATAACCCAAGAAAAAACCTTTAATTTCTTTTTCTTTGAATTTTCCCGCATATTTCTTCAACATAATACAAGGACACCCAAATGGCTCCAAATAATTTAAATTAGGCTTTCACTTGTTCAGAAGTTCATAGCTTGTCTTTTGTAGCATCTTCACAGTCAGAACACAATTAAGCGTGTAGCAAGCAGTATTCACAACCTCGTTCTAGAATTGAACATGAAGCTTAGAATCTGCTAGCATTGTTCGTGCAGCTTCAATCAGTGTTCGATTCTTTCTTTCTGCAAATTCATTCTGTTGGGGTACATATAGAGCACTGTATTCTCGATGTATTCATTTCTGAATGCAAAAGAAATCCAATACGGTCTTTTTGAACTCATTATTGTTATCACTTCGAATACGCCTCACTTTGAGTTTATACAGTGATTAGATCACCCAAGAATATCTTGAATAGTCATCAGTGATTCGATCTTCGTGATTAGATTTTGAACCACAATGGGTGTCTGATCTTTCGAACTCACAAATAACACCCAAGAATATCTTGAATAGTCAACAGTGAAAACTAGACAATACCAATCACCATCAATACTCGCACGATTCACTAGACCAAACAAATCCATATGAAGTCGTTCCAAAGGAGTATCAATGGTATTAATTAACTTAGAAGGGCATGACTTCTTTTTCTGTTTGCCCTTTTTGAATGCAACACAATGGACGGTTAATTTAAAATGTTTCAAGGAAACACCATCAACCAATTCATTAGCCATAAGATAATTCATCAATCTGACATGAATATAACCCATCCGCCTATGCCACATAATCGAGTCTTTCTCTGTTGCCTTAGAGAAAAAACACGTTTCAACAGAATTAGTTACCTTAGAAGTCATATTTAACACATAAATATCGTTTGATCGAGGAGATCTCATAACAACCATATCTTTAGGAATGACGTATCCTGACTTAAGTATTATGCACTCCTTATCATTAAATATTGTGGTATATTTCTTATCACAGATTTGTGACACGCTTAAAATATTGTGATCCACTGTGTCACAATAATTAACTTTCTCAAAGGTGATACACCCATTTGACACATCTCCTTCTTTAGTAATCATTCCACCTGAATTACCCGCAAAAGCGACATACCCTTCTTGTATATTCTTGACATTTGATAAGAGGTTAATGTTGCCGGTAATATAACGAGAGCATCCACTATCCATAATCCAGTTTTCACCAGAAATACTCTTGGATGAACTCTGCACACAGATGAAAAATGATCAGTTCAAAAAGGCAGCCCAGGTCGTCTTAAGTATGCAGCTTGAACTACATTCGTATTCACATTCTTGCAAATTGGTTCCATATGAAAAAAACTGGGCTTTAAATTACTTGAATTTTCATTAACATGAATCACTTTTCGAGGATTCACATCAGAAAACATGATATGAGTTTCATCATCAAAAGACATCGGTCTTTTCAAAATATTCTTAATCACAGGAACGGGTTTGGTTTGTTCCTTAATAAATGGATGAAGATTTTTTGATTTCTTTGGTCCACAATTTCTGACCACGTGACCTTGTTCACCACAAAGAAAACACATTCTCATGTCAACACGCTCACGTTGTGGTTTAGCAGAAACTTGTGCAATAAAAGGATGATGAAAAACACCAGGAATGGGACCTATATCTAAATTATCAAATGTCACAGACTTCTTTTTCATGTAAAAATCAAGGTTTGAACAGCTTGAAAAACTCTGTAAAGTGTCAGTTCCTTTTGGTTTAACGAATTGAACTTTCTTAGCAAATTTTAGAAATTATTTGGCTTTTATCAAGGGATCTGTTGCATTTGATGTTTTGGAATTCACAAACTTATGTTCAAGATCTTGTATCTTGGAAGCTTCATTTTGAAAGACGCTTTCTATCAATTCAGGCTTGATAAGATTAAGCAGAATGTATTTCTCAGTGAACACTTTGCTAATCCTTTTCAACTTAAACACTCGACCAGTAGATGGATTAGAAGCAACATGATTGACGAAACGCATCAAATCCTCATCAAAAATCTTTGGCTTTTCTGATTTCTTAGCCTTAACCTTAACAGATTTCTCCTTTTTCATTTCAGATGCATTTGAACCAAACACAGCCTCCTCAAATTCATGAGGTTCACACAAAATGTGAATAGAATTTGGAATGTCCTAGTTTTTGTGCACAACTTCAGGTTCAAATACATCCTCAATGATTACCTTATCAAAATTTTCAACAAAGACCTTGTTACTTTGAATATGAGGTTTTTGAGTTGAATGTTGAACATTAACATTTTCAATTTTAAATAAATTTGGGTTTTCCCCAACAATAACTAACAATTTCCTCTTTACTCGCAAACGGATTTGGAGTATAATCATTTTGAAATGGTGGTGGTACTACAACAAATCCTACACCTTTATTTGAATCTTTTTTCTTACCAGACACCTCAATAATTTCATTTAGCAAAAACGAAGAATTTTGAAACTTGCCCAATTTGCTTTTCAAATCAAGAACCTCATTCTCTAGTTATGTATGTTATCTTGGTTCGATGCTTAAGAATCTTTTGAAATTGTTGATCATTGATTGTCATTTTTACTAACAACTCAGCTTTCAAATCATGGTTACTTATAGACATAGCTTCAATTTTCTCCCTAGACCTCATTTGTGATTCTAGTGATTGTCTATATGTATATTTGATTGAAGCAATTTCTTCAATGTAAGGCCCGGTCCCGGTGCCCTACTTTGGCGTTGGATTTACTAATAAACACAGTTCTAAATATCATAGTTAATTAAAACTTTCGTGGAAATAATAAAGGTCAACCATTCATTACAAACATTCAATACTTGTCTTTAAAACATAACATAAAGCAGCTTATTAAATCATCATGACAACTTTTCTTTGGATGCCAGTCCCTTCAAGTCATGCCATGTGTCCCTCTCTCACGCTAGCTGCTTCAATCTATTTACATGCGTGCATTCTAAAAGTCAGCTACGCTGAGTGAGTTCTAATTAATCAGGTGACATACAATACATTCACACACTTATACATACGTATCCGAAGATACATATTATATAACCTACTTACTTTTCTTTCATACATACATGATTATATACTTCCTTTCATTCTTTCATTCTTTCTTTTCTTTCATACTTTTATATTTAATCTTATTTTACATACTTCTATGTTTTAAAGAGCACTACGCCCTACTGCCTCGAGTATTTTTAGCGCTCGGTTCCCTTTCTGCCTCGAGTATTATTCGGGCTCGGTTCTTTTTTCTGCCTCGAGAATTATTAGGGATCAGTTCCCTTTTCTGCCTCGAGTATTATTAGGGCTTGGTTCCCTTTTCTGCCTCGAGTATTATTAGGGCTCGGTTCCCTTTCTGTCTCGGATATTAGTAACGTCCGGTCCCTTCTTTTGTACCTTACCATTATTTTATATTTGTTTATAACTTTCATATATATAACATACAAATATCATCCATACATCATATATAACAATCACATCTTCAAACTATCACCTGGCGGTACATGCAATATCCGAAGATCGTTCACGCACCGTCAATCATTCAATCATACATAAATCATATAAGGCATACATTTACCACTTAAGGTATGTGCATTAACTAATCACATCGAGTTTGCACACAGGCCCGAAAACATAACAAGAAAATGGGGCTATAAACTCACCAGTAGACGATTCTTCTCAGAGTTTACTGTTATGCCCTTCCTAAGCTGTGCACGGCTAACTGTGTATTAATCATAATATTAATTAACTACTTTTAGCTATAACATACTTCTAATTTATCGCAACCCTAAACGAACGGGGGTCTGGGGGCAATGCCCATGGCAGCAGGGTTCTAGGGGCGGCAGCCCCTAGCGGGGTCCAAGGGGCAGAGTGATGTACATAAAATTATACATCTTTTTAGCATCAAATAATCTCAAAAAACTGCAATTTCTATCAAATAACATAGCACAGAAGGCTACTTATCATAATAAAATACAATTTCAGGTGGAACAAAGTCCCAAACGAAGAAACAAGAAAAAAGACGAAGAAAAACGGAAGAAAACACAAAAAAGCAAGAAACACGCCCCCGTGCTTTTGAACACCAGAAAAGACAAAAAAACTACAAGAAAAAACAAAAACTGGGAACAAAAGCACGAGGCCGTACCCCTTACCCACGGGGCCGTGGTTATACATGAGACCGAAGATCGTTCACGTATTGACAAGCAACATTTCATACCTTTCACATAATCACATAGGACATACACTTATCACTTAGGATAAAGGTATTAACAAACACATCGAGTATGAACACAGCCCCGAAAACATAACAAGGAATTGGGCTAGAAACTCTCCTGGATCCTGTTTTTTTCTTCGTTAATAGTTAATCCTTTCTTTAGTTGGGCTCTACTAACTGTATATAAGTTACACGTATCAATACTTGTGTAATCTAATCTGGTGGCCTAGTATTAGCTTACTTTTTTACTTAGCATTTATGTGGTATTTCCTTTATTTTAACTTTCTGGTATTTTATCTCTTAAGTCCTTACAATGAATACCATCATGTGTGTACACATATATGTCTACATATACAGGTCGCCATGTATCCGGGTCTCAATATAAGCGAACTTAAAAGCAAGTGGACCTAGATGACAGCAGGCGAACTTATATGTAGGCGAACATAACAGTAGGCGAACTTATAAGTTAAGAGAACATATCAGTAGGCGAACTTGAAAGTGGCGAACTTAAAGCATGCGAACTTGTATGGTGAAGTTAATCAGCAGCGAACTTAGCTGCAGACGAACTTATATGGCGGAGTTACTCAGTAGCACCTACGGGTTTGATTCTAACCCCATAAACATCTCTGTATCTTTATGTAAACCTTTGATATGATACTAACCAATCTCACAAACATTCCCAAGGTCATTTACGGATAAGACTCGGCTCGGAAAAGAATAAAGTTTGGACCTTAAAGCTAAAGACGTTCAATACTAAGTCTACAGTTTATTTTAAACGTGCCATTCATGGTTACAAGCCTGTTAAGTTCGTCTTTGACATCAATTTTACTACTTTATGATTTGTTTATACCCGATCTATTCTAGATTCAATTTTCAAGACTAAACGTTTATAAAAACATAAAATTTAAGATCAAAAACATACCTTTACGTGTTCGTTTGGTCTTGGTTAGCTTGTTTATGAACTCAAAATCTTGTATATAGCTCGTATAATAAAGATCTAATCACCAACTAGCGTTCGTTTGGTCTCGGATCTCACGCGTCACTCTCTCGGCCGTGTATATGGGTGTATGTGTGTGTGTAGAGATTATGGAAGATGGAATGAGAGTTAGGGTTTTAGGATGGTTTAAGGGAGTATTTATATCCCTTAAAGCCCATGGACCTAAGGACCATTACCCTTTAATCCATCCTATTTAATCCAAATCCATGGTCTTTTCTTTATTCATTATTAATTAATTATCATCACACGACAACTTAACTTGGATTTCTTTATTAAATACTAAAATATTTAGGATGTTACAAGTCTTCCCTCCTTAAAGAGGTTTCGTCCCCGAAACCTAACTATCTACTTAAACAAATTAGGGTAGAACTTGCGCATCTCATTCTCAGCTTCCCAAGTGGCATCTGATCCTTTGTGATGCTTCCTTATCACTTTAACCAAGGGTATAACTTTGTGACAAAGCTGCTTCTCCTTACGATCAACAATCTCTATCGGTTTCTCAATGTAGTTCAGCTGTTCATCAACCTCGATGTCCATCAATGGCACGTGAGACGTGTCATCAGCTAGACACTTCCACATATGAGAAACATGGAAGGTTGAATGAATTCCTTCTAACTCATTGGGTAAATCCAGCTTATAAGCTACTTCACCCACACAATCCAAAATCTTAAACGATCCAATGTATCTCGGACTCAACTTTCCTGTTTTCCTAAAACGGATAATCCCTTTCCAAGGCGAGACTTTGAGCATCACATTGTCACCAACGCAAAACTCAATCGGTCGTCGTCGCTTATCAGCATACGAATTCTGTCTGTCTTGAGCCTCTTTCATTCTAGCCTTAATCTGATCGAAATTTGAAGATGTCTCTTGAACAACTTCTAGGCTTCCCATTTTGTTTATGTCCAATCTCTCTCCAACATCGGGAGTTTTACATCATCTACCGTAAAGCATCTCAAATGGTGGCATACCAATGCTCGAATGTTAATGTTGTTATAGGAGAACTCTGCTAGATGCAGATGAAC
Organism: Bidens hawaiensis; assembly: GCF_021521415.1. Classification (NCBI taxonomy): domain Eukaryota; kingdom Viridiplantae; phylum Streptophyta; class Magnoliopsida; order Asterales; family Asteraceae; genus Bidens; species Bidens hawaiensis. Next base: position 3,440,706 of record NW_027491020.1, on the reverse strand, counting down.
CGAGTATCCCTATCCAAATATAAAGCATCTCAAATCGTCCCAACTTTCACCAAAATATAAAACACAAGCAGGTAGCATATCCTCAAGGGTTTGGATCTTCCTTTCAGGCTGTCCATCTGTTTGAGGATGATACGCCGTACTGATGTTCAATCTCGTTCCCATAGTTTCATGGAACTTCTTCCAAAACCTTGAAATAAACCGAGTATCCTTATCAGACACGATCGATAGCGGTACTCCGTGCTTAGCCACAATCTCTTTAATGAACAAGCTTGCTAACATTTCTGACGAGATAGTCTCTCGTATGGGTAGAAAGTGAGCACCCTTGGTCAAACAGTCCACAATCACCCAAATGGTATCATGATGCTTTGCTGTACAAGGTAGCTTAGTTATGAAATCCATGGTAATGTGTTCCCATTTCCATTCCGGTATCTCAAGCGGTTGTATTTTTGCATAAGGCTTCTGATGTTCGGCTTTGACTTGTATACAAGTTAAGCACTTACTAACATAATCCACCACATCGTTTTTCATTCCTGGCCACCAGTAATCTCTTTTCAAATCTTGATACATCTTTGTAGCTCTTGGATGGATTGAGTATCTATATTTATGAGCCTTATCTAAGATTCGGCCTCTAAGATCTCCATGTCGTGGGATCCACATACGATCAAACCTGGTATTAACACTATGAGTGTTTTCCATCAACTCATCTTGCTGGCCGTAAATTCTTTATGTCTTTACTAACTTCTCGTCTACTAACACCTCTTATTGTATTTTGATGATTTCTTCAAAAAGACTTGAATTCATAATCAGCTGGTATGACTTTACTCTTGCAATGACTTCCTCATTCTTACGACTTAGCGCGTCGGCGAACACATTAGCATTACCAGTATAGTATTTAATGTCGCAGTCATAATCTTTAATCAACTCCAGCCATCTCCTCTGTCTCATGTTTAGCTCCTTCTGTGTAGATGGTACACTTAGTACCATACAGATAATGTCTCCATATCTTAAGAGCATGCACTATAGCTGCTAGCTCTAAGTCATGCATCGGATAAGTACTCTCGTGGACTTTCAACTGTCTAGACGCGTAAGCTATCACTCTTCCTCGTTGCATCAACACGCAACCTAACCCACGATACGAAGCATCTGTACAAACAACCAAATCCTCGTCACCATCGAGTAAAGAAAGGATTGGAGCTTGCGTGAGTCTTTTCTTTAATTCCTCAAAAGCTTCTTCTTGGAGCTTTCCCCAACTGAATACTACGACTTTCGGGTCATACCGGTCAACCGTGAGGCTATCTTGGAGAAACCTTCGATGAATCTCCTATAGTAGCCAACGAACCCTAAGAAGCTTCTTATATCAGTCGGATTCTGCGGAGTCTTCCAATTCGTTATCGCTTCAATCTTAGCTGGGTCCACGGTAATCCCCTCAGGATTAATCACGTAACCTAGAAATTGCACTTCTCTTAACCAGAACGCGCATTTTGAAAACTTAGCATACAACTTCTCTTCTTTCAGAGTCTCTAATACCTCTCTCAAATGCTCAGCATGATCAGACTCGTTCTTTGAATAAATCAATATATCATAAATAAAGACGATTATCGATTTATCCAACATAGGCCGACACACCCTATTCATCATGTCCATAACTGTTGCGGGAGTATTCTTTAGACCGAATGACATACGAGGAACTCGTAGTGTCCATACCGCGTCCGAAACGCTGTTTTAGGGATGTCTGCCTCTTTCACTTTTAACTGATGATAGCCTGATCTGAGATCTATTTGTGAGAACCAACTTGAACCTTGTAGTTGGTCAAACAGATCATCAATCCTTGGCAAAGGATATCTATTCTTTACCGTAAGTTTGTTCAACTCGCGATAGTCTATGCACATTCTCATGCTTCCATCCTTCTTCTTCACGAATAACACTGGTGCGCCCCACGGGGAAACACTCGGTCTAATAAGACCCTTGTCGAGGAGTTCCTGTAGTTGGGACATTAGTTCTTTCATCTCGAACGGTGCTAGACGGTAAGGTGCTTTCACAACGGGTTGGGCTCCTGGTACTAGATCTATCTGAAATTCTATCTCTCGCTCTGGCGGCAACCCCGGAAGATCCTCAGGGAATACTTCTGGTTAGTCGCGCACGATAGGAACATCTTTCAATTCTTTCGTCTCGGTCGTATCGTTGACACAAACGTCAGGTAGGCACCGCACCCTCGCCTTAACAATCCCTTGGATTTTATCGTCGAAATGACATTAAGCCCAGAACTTTCCTTATCACCATAAACCGTCATCGCACTACCATCCAAGGAATTTAACCTTATCATCCTACTCTTACACACTATCTGAGCCTCATACTCAGACAACCAATCCATTCCCAACACCACATCAAACCCTCCTAAGGTTATAACATACAAAGTAACAGGGAACTCGTCCCTCTAACTCTATCTTACAGTCCTTAACCACTTTCATTATTTTAACCGAAGTGTCACTAGCGGTATCTACTATAAAAGTTTCAGACACTCGGAAACATTTCATTTTAGCTAATTTACTAAAGGGCATGGCTATGAAACTTTTGTTCGCACCTGAATCAAATAATACTGAAGCGGAAATACCGTTTACTAGAAATGTACCTGTGACGACATCAGGAATCAACTTGGATTGTTCTTGGGTCATCATGTAGGCTCTGGTCTTCGGCCTTGTTGGTTCAGCATCTTTCTTTCCACTTCCTCCAGCTTCGCCCTCAGTGCATTCCCTAGCAAAGTGACCTGTCTTACCGCACTTGTAACATGCGGGCTTAGCATTGCACTCATGAGCAAAATGATTGGCCTTTCCACACTTATAGCAAGCATTCGATCCAACCCTGTATTCCCCAGCATACATTTTTCCACACTTATAAAAAACATCAGAATCTTTACCCCATCTGCACTCACCACCGTGTGCTTTGCCACAAGTTTTGCACGACCTTTTCTCCCACACCTTCTGTTTCTTATCTTTTGAGTTCCACAACTGAGTACCGGGACATTTAACAAGAGCAACCCACTTCTTATATTTCTTCTCTTCTCTCACCACCACATCATCCACAGCCAGGTCCTCATAAACCATCTCTGCGAGTTCAATAGCAGAGTAAAAAGTACCAGGTTTATTCGCCCTGACTAGTATGCGAACATTCTGTGGAAATCCCCTCATATAAAACTTGATTCTCTTAGCTTCGGTATTGACCATATCGGGTACCAACATAGAAATTCGGTTGAACTCGGTGGTATACTCACGATGTGTCATCGTTTCAGCTTTCAAGTTTGGGAACTTCATCTCCGCTCTCTCAACCTCAGTGTCAGCACAGAATCTCTTCATAACCAATTTTTCCAGATCCGCCCATTTCATAGCCTTAATATCCTCTAGACTCTTCCTTTGCTCAATCGATTCCCACCAATACATCGCCTCATCACCGAATGATTGGGTGGCATAACCAACAACTTGGTCGGGACGGCACTCGCTGATGCGGATAACCTTGTCCATGGTGGTTATCCATTGAAGAGTAGTGATCACGTCTCCCAAACCAGTCAGCTTCGGCGGGTCACATCCCTTGAAGGACTTATAGTTTCACCCACCTCGGCCCCTCCTCCTATCATCAACCTTCACAGACTTAACTACACTCGAGGCCTCCCTCTCTCTTTCATCATCTTTCTTACCATCTCCACCTGCCCCTTCAGCAGTTCTTTTATGGATTAGAGTAGTCCCTTCAGGTGTCAGGTTCTTTACGGCAGTAGCTACAGCTTGAACAATAGCTTCTTGGATTGCGGGATCCAGTCGAACCCCTTCGTTGTTGCTCGGGTTTCTTCCAGCTGCGCTTCCTTCATCTCCGGTGTTAGAAGCCGTTTCAAATGAAGGTTGTTGGACACGACAAGGTCTGCCACAAAGCCCAGTGCGACCTCCAGCTCTCACAATTCCTCCAGCTCCAGCCTTCGTATTCTAAAAGGGAAAACACAAACGTCATCACTCAAGGAACTATTTAGTACAAGGATAGTAAGGCTAACAGGTAATAACATTGGCCAACTGTGATTATCTGATCACGTTGCTTTCCGTGTCCTATACACTTCCCATTATGAATCCATTTGTGCTAAGTTCTACTTTCAAACAGTTAATCAATTAGATAATCAATCAATCCTATCTCTAACATTCACATACATTGTTCAATCATACCTTTACCTTTACTGAGCTTACTTGAGTGACACATGACATTCTTTTACTGGCATCTTCTTACTCAAATCCCATTCTCTGTTCGAGTCAAAGCATGTAGGATGTTTAAATCCCTCGAACTTTTCTCTGATACCAACTTGTAAGGCCCCGTTACCGATGCCTCATGTTTGGACTTTGGATTTACTCATCAAAATAGTTCTAATCATCCGAGTTAATAAAAACATTCGCGGAATATGAAAACTTTCATAAAACATTTCATAACAATTCAAAACTTGTCTTAAACAAACAACTTGTCTTTCAAAATAAACAACATTAAACATAAACGTCTTGAATATTCCGATGCCAGCCTCTTATTCAATGCCACGTGTTCCCCTCAAGCGAGCTACCTCATCCTACTCACTTGCGTGCATACTAAAAGTTAGCTACGCTGAGTGAGTTCTAGTTAATTATACAACATACAATACATACGTACTTATATACTTCATTCGTACTTTCATATTTTTATCTTATACTTACTTACCTTCATTTCTTACATTATAAATAGCATTATGCCCTACTTTCCTCGAGTATTATTAGGGCCCGGTCACCTCTTACCTCGAGTATTACTAGAACACGGTCCCTCTTTCCTCGAGTATTATTAGGGCTCGGTCCCTCTTTCCTCAAGTATTATTAGGGCTCGGTCCCTCTTTCCTCGAGTATTAGTAGGGCTCGGTCCCTCTTTCCTCGAGTATTATTAGGACTCGGTCCCTCTTTCCTCGAATATTAGTAGGGTTCGATTCCCTCTTCGTTACCATACAACCATACATCATTTCACATTCAATCATATATCATACATATCGTATCATCATTAAATATAACATTTTAACTTGATAGTACGTGCAATATCCGAAGATCGTTCACATATTGACAAAAAAACCTTTCATACCTTTCACACAATCACATAGGACATACACATATCACTTAGGATAAATGTATTAACAAACACATCGAGTATGCACACAGCCTCGAAAACATAACAATGAATGAGGCTAGAAACTCACCTGGATCATGTTTCTTTATCCGTTAAAAGTTAATCCATTCTTTAGTTGAGCTCCTTTAACTGTATATAAGTTACACGTATCAATACTTGTCTGATCTAATCCGGTGGCCTAGTATTAGCTTACTTTTACGTAGCATTTATGTGGTATTTCCTTTATTTTAACTTTCTGGTATTTTATCTCTAAAGTCCTTACAATGCATACCATCACGTGTGTACACATATATGTCTACATATACAGGGCGCCATGTATCCGGGTCTCAATATAAGCGAACTTAGAAGTAAGCGGACCTAGATGATAGTAGGCGAACATAACAGTAGGCGAACTTATACGTTAAGCGAACATATCAGTAGGCGAACTTGAAACTGGCGAACTTAATGCAAGCGAACTTGTATGGCAAAGTTAATCAGCAGCTAACTTAGCTGCAGACGAACTTCTACGGCGAAGTTACTCAGTAGCAGCTGCGGGTTTGATTCTTACCCAATAAACATCTCTGTATCAATATGTAAACCTTTGATATGATACTAACCAATCTCACAAACATTCCCAAGGTCATTTTCGGATAAGACACGGCCCGGAAAGGCGTAAAGTTTGGACCATTAAGCTAAAGGCGTTCAATACTAAGTCTAGGGTTTATTTTAAACGTGCCATTCATGGTTACAAGCCGTTTGTCTTTGACATTAAATTTACTACTTTATGTTTTGTTTATACCCGATCTATTCTAGATTCAAGTTTCAAGACTAAACATTTATAAAAACGTAAACTTTAAGATCAAAAAAATACCTTTAGGTGTTCGTTTGGTCTTGGTTAGGTTGTTTATGAACTCGAAATCTTGTATATAGCTCGTATAATAAAGATCTAATCACCGACTAGCGTTCGTTTGGTCTCGGATCTCACGGGTCTCTCTCCCGGCCGTTTATATGGGTGTATGTGTGTGTAGAGATTATGGAAGATGGAATGAGAGTTAGGGTTTTAAGATGGTTTAAGGGGGTATTTATATCCCATAAAGCCCATGGACCTAAGGCCCATTACCCTTTAATCCATCCTATTTAATCCAAATCCATGGTCTTTTCTTTATTCAATATTAATTAATTATCATCACACGACAACTTAACACGACTTTCTTTATTAAATATTAAAATATTTAGGATGTTACACCCGGGCTGTGGTGTCGGGTTCTAATATATTGGTACAGCTGAGATAAATCATTTCTTACCTTTGGTTGGTCTCGGATCGTTGAAATGATTAGTGTAGAGAGTGTTTGGCTTAAGTGTGTGTTTTTGAATGTGTAGGCTATGGTGTAGAGATGAATCGAAAAATTGAAAGGATTAGGGTTTAAGGGGTATTTATACTCTCTTAAACCCATGGACCTTAGGCCCATATTTTCTTTTTGGTACATCTTTAATTTTGTTTAATTAGCCTACTTACCCTTCCATCTTTATTATTTTATTATTTCCCTGTTAACTCAAGTAAACTTTTCCCGTCATAATTAAACAATATATAAAGTATTATTCTTAGAAATTTCGGGATGTTACATTTACCAATAAATCATTATGTTCTTTTAGTGAATCAAACCTAGGCTTAATAGTTTCACATACAGAAAAAGGCACATTTTCAGATAATTTAGCAGAAGAAGAACTAACCTCATCAATCTTAGCTATTCATGCAAAAGAAGTTGGTTGCATTTCACACGAATCATTAGAATCTGATTCTGTCTCATTGTCAGAAGACAGTTCGTTCCCACTAGCATCTTGTAATCTTTCAGTCAGCTCGAACATAGCCATCTTTGCTTGATTCTCATTGCACAGTAATCTTTGAGTCCACTTAGTTCCTTCAACAGCAGAGAGAAGAGCTTGTGATCCCGAACCAGAAGGTATTTCAGATGAATTAGTAACCTTCTTTCTAGGATTTCTGTCTTGGTTTCGAGGTCCATTATACTCTTTCTTCGACTTATCACATTCTTTTTCAATGTGACCAAATTCTTGACAATTGTAACACTTGACCTTTAATTTATCAAAACCAACTCGTTTGTTCAGAGATGGTAGGTTTTACCGGTTCATTGCGTAAACTTCTTCACCTTTCTAACTATCATCATATTCCATTTGAGATCCATTAGTTCCAAATCATCTGGATCAATTTGGTCATAGTCTCATCGGTCAGCTCACTTGTAGCAATCTTACTAACAACCAAATTCTCATATTATGTCATGAATGCACAAAGAAATGAAAAATTCTTTTCAGCTTCTTTCATGTTAACATTTGGTGGTGCAGTGAAGCTATTCGTAGTAGAAGATCCCCCATAATTATCAGTAAACCCAGAAACCATGAAACATACATTAGGGTCACTATACGAAGATGATCTCTCTTGTGCATTTTGAGTAAGAAATGCAGAAATTGGAGTTGTAGTGCTACTCAATGGCATACAACCTTCATAGAGAGTAGGGTCTTGATTTTCTTTTGAAGATTTCTGACATTTCAGATCATATTCTCGAGCTTCCACTTTTTTGCATGAATTCTGAAGTTGTTAGATCTTCATTCTTGAAATAGTTTTTTACTTTCAACACCATCAGAATCGTTGAATATGAACCAGGTAAAGCATTCTTTACTGTATCAATCTTGTCAGGTTCAGTTGGTTCCATCTTTAACTTGTTCATTTCAGTTATCAAATGATTAAACCGAGTGAGTATCTCTTCAACAGTCTCTCCTTTTAATAAGTTAAAGTTTCAAAATTGAAACTTCAGCATCACTTTCTTGCTTTCTTCTGTGTTTCCCACACTTCTCATCTTGATATGTTGAAACAATGATGCACATATCTCAATACTCCCAATTTGATGAAATATGTAATCGGGTAATACCATAGTCAAAGTAGAGTATGCTTTAGTCTCAGTCTCTAAGCTTTCTTTTCCTCTTGTGAGTATTGAGAAAAAGCTTTTGGGGTAAAACCCGTAGTTTCACTACCAATCATTGGAACTGTATAGACATCATCAAGACATCGAGAACAGTCAGGATGCACAGAACAAAGATGTGCTCGAAAACGTGGTTCCCATTTAGCAAAGTCACTAAATTACATCAAATGAGGATATTTCGAATGTGATCCAATTTTCGCATCAAGATGTAACATTTGTTGCATCAGTACATATTCTGAGATGCCAATGCATAAAAACAAGCCATTTTAAGTAACTAAAAGTTCAAACTTAAACAAAATTCAAACTTGAGGGTTTAAACTGAAACTTTGGTGACGGATGAGTGAAACTGAATGATAACGCATCAAGAACAGTAACTTAACGAACGAAGTGATGTATGGATGACGAATGAAAGGACGAATGAACAACGAAAAAGTAACTAATGACTTAGACTAATGAGTGACGAATCAATAACGAATCAAATGACGAATGAGTGGAAGAATGGTTAACGAATCTATGACGAATGTGTAGTGAATGAGTGAGCACGCATGACAAGTTTTCAATAACGAATTAGCTACAGTGAATAACGAATGAGTTTGTTATTCAGTTGTAAAAAACTTTACACGTGTCACAAATCAGTTAGACACTGATAACGAATGACAACACGTGCATAACGAATGAGTAATAGTTATTTGAACGAATTAAGACAATCTTCAAATCTTCAAACCCTTAACCAATATTTTCTAGATTTCTAGAAAATTTCCAGATCCAAAGTTTTAAACCAAAACTTAAAATTATGTATTACTACTTCAATTATGCAGCAAATCAGCCAATTAAACGATCAAAATACTCGTAATCTCTTCGTGAACATTCATATTCTATTCCGTAAACCTTAATTCAGTTCACCGATTACCAAAATCCACAAAATCAACCACTAAATACCCCTATTCCTTACAAACTTTAAATCCAAACCAAATCCATCTCAAACATCCATAACAATCCAGTTTAATCCTCATACACCTTAAACACTCCAATCCGAAAACAACTTCCACAAATTAAACTCCAATTAACATATTCAATTGTTAATTCAAGTGAATTCAATAAAATTAACTTTAAATCAAAACTTAACAGTTAATAACCGAATCCTCTTTCAACCTATACCAATTACCTTAAATCACTAGCGATCTAACCTTGGTGCTTTGATACCACTTGTTGAACACCAAGATCCAATCAACATCGATTCATATTGTATTGATTAGATATAAGATCTAGTTATATGATATGCTTATAGATTAGGTAATAGTATAATAATAAAGTTAACGAAGTAATTGAGAGAGAATACTTAGATAGAGTTTCGGTATAATACTTAATCAATACTTTAAATTAACAAGGCAACAACTTATATAGACGATGGATACCATTCGTTACACATCTCGTAACGAGTGGCCTCCATTCGTTATCATTACATAAGTTAGCGTATTGGTATAGCGAATGAATCATTCTCTATACCCCATTTGTCAACATTCCATGACGAATGGATCAATTACATAACAAACTAAGGTCTATTCATTAAACATCCTTAACGATGGACATATACAAATAACGATTATAGTTCATTCGTTAAACATCCTTAACGAATGAACTGTACAAGATAACAAATGGGCTCATTCGTTAAACATCCATAATGAATGAGCCTTACATAACGAATGGGAATAATTTACATAAATCTCCCTTAAAATTAAAATAATAATAAATTAAAAATGATAATTTACAAAGACTGGAGACGAAAACCCGTGCACTAAAAAGTTCTCTTATAACAACAGCTACCATTCGAGTATTGGTTTGCCATCGTTTGAAATGTTGTATGGCTGACATTGTAGAACCACTGTATGTTGGGGAGAAATTGGTCAGAAGGATATTGGAAGTCTAGAAGTTGTGCAAGAAACCTCTTCAAGAATGAAAGCTGCTCAAGACCGTCAGAAGTCGTATGCTGATAAACGACGACGACCAATCGATATTAACATTGGTGACAATGTGATGCTCAAAGTCTCACCTTGGAAAGTGATTATTCATTTCAGGAGGAAAGGGAAGTTAAGTCCAAGGTACATTGGACCGTTTAAGATCATACAGTGTGTTGGTGATTTAGCTTACAAGTTGCATTTGCCTGAAGAGTAAGAAGGGATTCACTCTACTTTTCATGTTTCTCACCTGAAAAAATGTTTATCTGATGACATGTCACACATGCCATTAATAGATATTGAGGTTAATGAGCAGTTAAACTATATCGAGCAGCCTACTGAGGTACTTGACCGTAAGGAAAAGCATCTTCATCATAAAGTTATCCCTTTAGTGAATGTGATATGGTAGCATTGTAAAGGATCGGATGCTACCTGGGAAGTTGAAGAAGAAATGCGCAAGTTTTACCCAGGTTTGTTTAAGTAAAAGTTAGGTTTTGGGGACAAACCCTCTTTAAAGAGGGACGACTTGTAACATCCCAAAATTTCTAAGAATAATATTTAATATATTATTTACGTTGGAAGAATTAATTTGTGTTAGTAGAATAATAATAAAATAATAGTAAAGATAGAAAGATGGTAGACTAATTAGATGGAATTAATTATGGAATTAAAAAGGAAGATGAGCCTAAGGTCCATGGGCTTAGGGAGTATAAATACCCCTTAAACTCTAATTCTTTCCATCTCCATCCATTTTACACCATAGCCTCCACCATAAAAACACACACTTAAGCCAAACACTCTCTACTCTATTCTCTTCAACGATCCAAGTTCAACCGAAGGTAAGACATCATTTATCTCAGCTGACACAACATAATAGAACCCGACACCGTAGCCTCGTGATGCCGAATGAGCTGTTTGAATCTAGATCTAGCTTTATTCGGGTGTTTAATCAACCAAAAACGAGCTTAAGGGCCACCTTAGCTCAGATCTGGACACCCCGAAGTTACCCAGGTCATAAACGATCAAACTTCGGCCAACCATGATGGTTAAAGGCGGCTGGTGGGGCTGGAATCGAAGAAAAACCTTAAAAATAGGTAATAAGGAGCTGAACTGAACTTATACGGGCGCATAAGTTTGCACCTTATAAGTATAAGCAACAACGTATATGTAATCATGTAATGTGTATATATATGGACATATATGTATGTATGTATCGTGTATGTATATAAACGTACATGTGTGCAACGTATATGTATGCATGTAATGTGTATATATATGGACATGTATGTATGACTTATACGCTAAAGAACTTACACGCTAGAAGACTTATACACTGGGACAGAACTTATGCACCTAAAAGGGATTTATACGCCAGATTAACTTACACGCCCTAAACTTATACGGGCTTAAATGATTTTCCAAAATAAACGAAATATAAACAGCGTATACGTACATAAACGATAGACATTGACTTATATGATATATGAGCTAAAAATAAGTAATTAATTAATAAGGAACGGTAACGTTTAAAAAGAGAAATTACTTAGAAATACAATATAATTAGGAGTATATAAGTGATGCTTGTTAAATAATACACAATTAGCCGTGCACAGCTCAAGAAGGGCATTACTGTAAACTCAGAAAGGAATCGCTTACAGGTGAGATTCTAGCCCCCTTTTCCTTGTTATGTTTTCAGGGTTGTGTGCATACTCGATGTAATTAGTTAATACACTTACCTGAAATGGTAAGTGTATACCTTATATGATTTATGTGGTAGTTATTGAAGTTATGAATGAATGCTTGTCGGTACGTGAACGATCTTCGGATATTGCACATATCACCAGGAAAGGTGATCGTTAGAAGATGGGATTGTTTTATTAATATGATGCATGAATGATATGTATGAAATAGTGAGAGTACGTATGAAAGTTTATAAAAATAAAAATGAAAGAAAGGTATGGTAAGGTTGTACAGAGGAAAGCGACTGACCCCTAATAATATCTGAGGTTGAAAGGGACCGAGCCCTAATAATACTCGAGGAAGAAGGGACCGGACCCTAATAATATACGAGGAAGAAAAGGTGACCGAGCCCCAATAAAACTTGAGGAAGTAGGGGGTAATGCTCTTTAAAACGTATAAGTATGAAAAGTAAGATTAAATATAAAAGAATGAATGAAAGAAAGAAGGTATATACTTATGTATAAATGAAGGAAAGGTAAGCAGGTTATATAATATGTATCCTCGGATGCGTATGTATAAGTATGTGAATTTATTGTATGTTACCTGATTAACTAGAACTCACTCAGCGTAGCTGACTTTTAGTATGCACGCAGGTAAATAGATTGAAGCAGTTGGCTTGAAAGAGAGACATGGTATGATTTGAAGGGACTGGCACCCAAAGAAGATGTACCATGATGTTTTGTTAAGCTTCCTTATATTATGTTTTAAAGACAAGTATTGAATGTTTGTAATGAATGGTTGACTTATATTATTCTCGCAAAGGTTTAAATTAACTTTGATATTTTGGACTGTGTTTATGAGTAAATCCAACGCCAATGTAGGGTACCGGGAACGGGGCATTACAATCTGACGGATAGTGGCTTCAAACGAGGGACTGTGGATTGTACCCTTTTCTACAAGACTGTCAGAGAATATTTGCTCCTCGACCAAATATGTGTCGATGACATCGTTTTTGGTTCTACGAATGACAAGATGTGTAAGGATTTTAAGAATTCAATGCAGAAAAAACTCTATATGAGCTTGATAGGAGAGATGAATTTCCTCTTAGGGTTGAAGGTTCATCAGTCTGACACTGGAATTTTCATTCATCAGACAAAATATGTGAATGATGTCTTGATCCGATTCAAGATAACTGCCGGAAAAGTCCCTTCGACGCCTCTTCCCGTGGGTCACAATTTGCCACCGGACGAATTAGAGGATACCGTTGATCCTACCCTATACCGATCTATGATATGTTTTTTAATGTATCTCACTGCTTCTCGTCCTGATATCATCTTTGTTGTTTATTTATGTTCTACGTACCAATCGAGTCCCCGAGAGACTCATCTAACAACGGTTAAGCGTATACTTCACTATCTGAGGGGTAATCCTGACACCGGGTTATGGTATCCCAAGGATGATAGCTTTGATCTCATTTCGTTTTCCGATTACGACTATGGGGGATGCAAAATCAACTTCAAGTTGATGTGTAGTGAAACACACTTACTTTCCGTATCATTTTTATCATGTTTTAATTGCTTTTTAGTGTAATTATTAAGTTTTATGGTTTGTTTATGCTTGATTTTACAAATATAATTGTTTACTTATAGGTTGTGAAGTTTGGTGGAAAAAAGAGTTAAATTGAAGAGTTTAAGGGCCTAATTGTGCAACTTTCAAACTTATAAGTCAAGGCCCGACCCAAGCCCACTTCTTAAAAGCCTTTTATAATATTATATTTAATTAATAACAAGGATAATCAGCCATTATTCAGCTACTAATCCCGAAATACAGCCAAGAACCCTAAAACCCTAACCTAACTAAAAGTTCCGATCGGAACTTCTGCCGCCGGCCGGAAAAAGAAGAAAAAAAAAGAAAGAAGGTGGCGGCTGAGGCTGTTGGCGGCTGGAAATCAAAGAGGGACATCGGGGCAGCTACTAGGGGCTTCAAACAAGCAAAGATCTCAGCCATAATACTTAGTAAAACATTCATAAACTTTATTTACTTTTCAAGAACCCTAACTTTGTTAATTTGATCTTTTGATTTGAATTATTTTGCAATTGATTGATTGTTTGTCTTGTGATTGATATTGTTTGGATCTTGAATGAGTTTTATAATGTTTATGATGATGTTTATGGTGTTTTTCTTGAGTATGCATGGCTGTCCAAAATTAATGAGTAGCTAAACTTGTTTGTTCTACCTAGGATAGATGATTGTTGAGTGGTTTTAACTTGTTTAATGGATTGTTAATGTTCAAGACTTAAATTATTGATGTAAAGTTTAACTAAAACATAAATTAGATTGTGTGTGATGGCTGTGTTTTATTTGTTATTACTTATAATCCTCTTGCATTAGTTAATTGAATTGGTTTTGATTAATTGATTGCTTGTTAAACTCTTTACTTGGTGTTTTGGGTTTATTTGCGGGAAGTACAACCGTAGGGATAAGTGGGTAATATAATCATCTAAAATCAGTTAAAATACACCTTCTTTGAGACCGAGAGGTGATAAGAAGTAATATTGTCTCGTTGCTTTTACTTGTTAGAATTAAGACCGCGTGAGAGCGGGTTTTTGTCTTGTCAAGTTTGAGTGTTTATGTGCAATTAGTTGGTTTAATTTGGGTTAAGTTAAATTGTTCCTCTATCCTTGGTTGCGTAGTATTCGTTTCCATTAGGCTAGTGTGTCGGTGAGACCGAGAGGTGAGTCGGTATTTGAACACGTTAATAATTGTTTTTCCGGTTTATTCTTTAAAATCAACTAAAATAAGTTAGAGTTTGTTAGAGAGACTGAGAGGTAATTTGACTTTCTTAAACAAGTTTTAGTTGTGTCATCTTTTATAACCGGTGTCTTGAATATTTTCAATCCTTTGTCTTGTTATTTCTATCAACATGACTCATTCCTAGGTAGACGTTTTTATCACTGCAGTCAAAGTTTTCAAAGTTTTGTTAAAAGTTTTCATTTAATTAAGTTAAGTAGTTTAATTAATTTTAAATATTAAAAAATCATTTAAATAATATTTTGGTGAGTCTTGGTTAGAGTTTAGTAATTAAAAACGTTTTCACGTGTCTTCGAGTTCGATATCCGGACTTTCCTTATCTGTGCTACACGCGATCGGTACACTTGCCGTTTGTGTGAACTAGGATAGATTGTTTGGTTTTTAAAGCTTAGTTGCGACTTGTGTTTAATATTTATATATATATTTTCGCACATCAAGTTTTTGGCGCCGTTGCCGGGGATACGGTTAGAGGCGTATTAAGAACGACTCGAGTTAAGATTTGCCTTGTTTACTACTTGTCTTTCTTATTTGTTTTGTTTGTTAGTTTAAAATAGTTTAGCTAATTAATATTTCTTTTGTTTATTTTAATAGTTGTATGCGACGTACTTGATCTCTAGGACCACCAGAAGTTGAAGGATTTCCCGAACCAGAGAGAGAGCTTCTTGATAGACGTCGTACAAAACCGTCTTCCAGTTCATCTACATCCGTCGGTAATACGTTTTCTTCTCCTACTTTTTCTGAACCCGTCAATAGGGATAGGATTATGGGCGACGCGAATCCACTACCGAGGAGAACAGTTGCAGACCAGGCCCGTCCGGTCGATGCTGGCGTGAGATCCAGCATTGCTCCACCAGCTATAGGAGTTCAAACGACTTGGCAGATTCCATCAGATTCCATCTAACGTTCTGAACACGATTGCTCATTCTGCTCAGTTTCACGGGTTGCTCCACGAGAACCCGCATTCTCATCTCACTCGTATTGCACGTATCTGCGACACGTTTCATCTTGCCGGCGTATCCGAAGACGCCATAAAACTCCGAATCTTTCCGTTCTCACTCGTTGATCATGCGAGTCTGTGGCTTGAGTCCCTCCCACAGGGATCCATTGCTACTTGGGCTGCCATGCAGACCCAATTTCTTGAAAAATACGATCCTCCGGCTAAGGCCGCTCGTTTGCGTAACCAGATTCATTCTTTCTAGATGGAGGACACCGAGAGCTTCTACGAGGCGTGGGAAAGGTTCAAAAATCTACTTGCTTTATGTCCAAACCACGGCCTACAAGACTGGGCGGTTGTCGAGAAGTTCTACAACGGAGTGACGTACGCAACTCAGAGTATGCTCGACACAGCTGCAGGAGGTAACCTACTGACAACGAAAGATACGGATGAGTGCATTGCCTTGTTTAACGGTTTAGCCATGAGTGGATACCAGCGACCACCAGTTAAGAGCACCAAAACCGTCGATTCCCTATCACGCGGCATGCATTCGGTCGACAACAGCACCGCACTGGCGGCACAAGTTGAAGCGTTAGCAAAGATCGTGAAGGACTTGCAGGTGAAAAGTAAGTTATGCGAGATTTGCAGAGGGGGACACGATACCGTTCAGTGTCCCGTAGGTTTCCAGGAGGAGGCAGTCGACTTCGTTAATAATCCAAACCGAAATCAACATTCTTTCAATTCTTATATTTCGGGGAGGAGAGGTAACCAAAACTCAAACTGGAGGAACGAAAATCAGTCCGGCTTCCAGCAACGTCAGAGCCTATTCCAGGATTCCGGTGAGGGACCGAGTAGTGGGGAGAAGAAGCCCACGTTAGAGGAGATGATGGCACAGCAGACACAGATGCTGTCGCAACTCATGACTCAAGAGGACTCCCGTCACAAAGAAACTCAAGAGAAATTCCGGGAGCACGAGTCATTCATGAGAAATCAAGGAGCGTCAATTCAAAATCTTGAGCGTCAGATGGGAGAGATAGCAAGTCGTCTAAATGAGAGGTCGCCAGGTACACTTCCAAGTAACACTGAACAAAATCCGAAGGCGTTTGCGAAGGCTGTGACGACAAGGAGCGGTGCGGGGGCACGTAGCGAGCCCGTGATTCAAAAGGCGACGAGAGGAGTCGTTAGCGAGCCTGCGGTAGATGTGGAGGAGCAGGTAGACGAGGAGATTCAGTTGGAGTCTCCACCGGCCGAGGTGCATCAGAGGCACAGCCCAGGAAGTAGAGCACAGGCCGAGAACCAACCATCACCCAGCACACCACCGAGAGTCTACAAACCTAGACTCCCATTTCCCGGGAGAGTCCGTAGGGATAGAAACGAGGAGCAAAACTCCAAATTTCTTGATCTTCTGAAGCAACTTCATCTTAATATTCCTTTCCTTGAGGCACTTACGCAAATGCCCAAATACGCAAAGTTTCTTAAGGATATTCTTTCGAACAAAGAGAAGTTAGCCGAAGTCTCGTCCATCCCTCTGAGTGCTGGTTGCTCTGCAGTCTTGCAGAGAAAGTTACCAGAAAAGATGTCCGATCCTGGGAGTTTCACAATTCCCTACATCTTGAGTGATAATACGGTCGTCCATGCGCTGGCAGATCTTGGTGCCAGTATTAATCTCATGCCGTATTCCGTGTATCGCAAGTTGGGTCTAGGCGAACCGAGGCCTACCCGTATGAGTATCCAGCTTGCTGATCGTTCTGTGAAATACCCCCGAGGGGTGGTCGAGAACATGCTTGTTCGTGTCGACAAGTTCATCTTCCCGATGGACTTTGTCATCCTGGACACGAACGATGACGATAGTGTCCCACTCATCTTGGGCCGACAATTCCTTGCCACTGCACAGGCATTGATCGATGTCTGCGAGGGTAAATTAATCTTAAGAGTTGGGGATGAGAACGTCACCGTTGACGTTCGACAGTCACTAAAACACCCCAAGTCTGCTGATGACTCCTTATACTTCATTGATACCATCATGGAGCATGTCGGGGAGTTTTTCAGCGAAATTTGTGGAGGATCTGCCTCCGACACCCAGATTCTCGATAGGGAGATTCCGGAGATTGAAATGGTTGCCGTAACCAATCAGTCCTTAAATGACAACACCGAGTCGCATACCCCTGAATCCGGCGTGTCTGCTGGGATCGTACGAGACGATCCGATAGACCGACCTTCGGTCGAGAGTCCTCCTCTTTCCTTAGAGCTAAAGGATTTACCTTCCCACCTTGAGTATGCTTTTTTAGATGAAGAGAGGAAGCTTCCGGTTATCATTGCATCTGCGTTGACCGAGGTCGAGAAGGAGAAGTTGTTGAGGGTGCTACGAGAGCACAAGGAGGCTATTGCTTGGAAGATTATCGACATCAAGGGTATCAACCCTTCGTTCTGCACTCATAAAATCCTCATGGAGGAAAATTTCAAAACTCTCGTCCAGCCGCAACGGCGGCTTAATCCGAAAATGCAAGAGGTCGTAAAGAAGGAGATCATTAAACTCCTTGATGCGGGGATCATTTTCCCCATTTCTGATAGTGCTTGGGTGAGTCCAGTCCAAGTGGTTCCTAAAAAGGGTGGCATGACTGTCGTCACCAACGAGAGGAACGAGCTTATTCCCACGAGGACTGTGACGGGATGGCGAGTCTGCATTGACGATCGCCGATTAAATGATGCCACCAGGAAAGACCACTTTCCTCTCCCATTCATTGATCAGATGTTAGAGCGTTTAGCAGGTCAGCAGTACTA
Source organism: Bidens hawaiensis (assembly GCF_021521415.1). Lineage (NCBI taxonomy): Eukaryota > Viridiplantae > Streptophyta > Magnoliopsida > Asterales > Asteraceae > Bidens > Bidens hawaiensis. The sequence goes on along the minus strand of NW_027491020.1, from coordinate 3,422,407 downwards.
CTGCTTCCTAAATGGTTTCTCCGGGTACTTCCAGGGGTGTATGGTGACCATTTTCCATGATATGATCGAGGACTCCATGGAGGTGTTCATGGACGATTTTTCCGTATTTGGGAGTTCCTTCGATCATTGTTTATCAAATCTCGAGAGGATGATGTCCCGCTGCGTTGACACCAACCTAGTCCTTAACTGGGAAAAATGTCATTTCATGGTTCGCGAGGGTATTGTTCTAGGTCATCGAATCTCAAGTGCGGGGATAGAGGTTGACCAGGCACAGGTCGAGACCATTTCTAATCTTCCCCCGCCTACTTCTGTGAGATCAGTTCGTAGCTTCCTAGGTCATGCTGGGTTCTACCGCCGGTTCATCAAAGATTTTTCTAAAATCGCGAGACCCATGACCAAATTTTTGGAGAAGGATGCTCCATTTATTTTTTCTGAGCAGTGTATCGAGGCGTTTGATCTTCTAAAAGACAAACTGTAGGTTCCCTAGACGGATCACACGAGATATCCCGATATACACAGGTGCGGAATCCCTGTGTAGATCGTTACGGACGTAGAACACAAGCACACAAACACACGAATATGATACGAACAAACACACGTTATATTAATAACTCAACACGTGATACTTACAGACTCTCGACCTCACGTCACTTGACTCACTGAATTACACGAACTCGAACAACTTAAAACCAACACCAAAACTATAATCCGTAACCTATATAAATACACGACAACTTCGCCTCAGGCGAAGTTGTCCATAACTTCGCTCGTTCAACAAGTTCGCCTAGGCGAACTTGTTAACAACTTCGCTTGGTTAACAAGTTCGCCTAAGCGAACTTGTCAACAACTTCGCTTTAAACAAACAAATACATAAACAATATTACAGACTCGATTACAGACACTAGACATATGAACTACTGACATTTATGCACCAACAGACTCCCCCTTGGCAGTAGCTTCATATCTTGATATTTCAGCTCTTGTCTCGTAATCCTGTAACTTCAAGCGTGCACTCCTTCTCTAACACACACCGACACAACTCGTTGATACTTTCTTGCTTCGTCCTTCCAAGCTGGAATATAAAAGATTTTCTTCTCGTTAAGCACCTTCAGATCAGCTTGCGATAAGTTTACAAGATGCATCGGATCGTAAACTCTAAGGATCTCTTGTTCATCCTCATCTTCCATCACTGCCTCCGCTGTCTCACAATCAACGAACCACCACTTTAGGTCTTTGAGCACATCCTTGGGCATAAGCTTCATCGGTACTTCTTTAAGGCACCAGATTGGTTTATACTTCATAACCATCCAAGGCTTTCCATCAGCTCTCAAACCTCTATCCTTGTCTTCAACAAGTTTCCCTTTCTGTGGTTTCAGCAGCTCAAACTTCTTTTCCTTTATGCTCTCTTTCCATACGATCTTCCCTATGACTCTAGCCATATTATCGTCACTTCGATTGATCAATCCCAATCTGGCTAAGTCTTTAACCTCGCACTCAGGCAGTGTGTTTAACGATCTCAACATTCTTCTGAGGTACTGAACTCCATCATATCGTTTAATCACGAAGAGCCGCAACTGCTCATCATAAATCCAGCATATAATCCCTTTCTTTGCTTCAGCATAGCCCTTAATGTTGTAACTCTTTTTGAACATTGTAGGGACTGCCGGTTTCTTCGTTTTGACGAACCATTGAGTATATCCTTCCTTCCACCTCGGTTGCTCTTCCCATTCAGTATCTTCAACTGCCGTCTGATCACCCATATCGGCCTTCTCAACCTCTGGAATGTCATGTTCGACGTTTTCCTCTACTATCTCTCCTTCCTCAATCTCATTCTCAATCTCAATCTGCTCACCGATCTTTTCAATCACATCACTCGGCAGCACATCTTCATCAAACAACACATCGTCACTGAACATATCATCATCAAGTTCTTTCAACGCATCAATCACGTCATCATCCACCAACACCACATCATCACCACCAGAACCACCAGCCGCGTCGGCAGACTCCCCCTCAGCTGTGGAAGTACCAAGAGCTTGAGAAGTTCTTGGCAGCTCACCACCTGCATCTTTCGATGCTTTGGGATCATCGTCTTTGTCGTTTCTCTTCTTCGTCCTGAGCTCGTCGCCCTTACAGCTCATCTCCCCCTGAGATGCCAAGAACTCCTTCAAGGCATCTATAATTTTCCCATGCTCAACCAGGAGGGATGACTGTAGTTGATTTGCTTCCACTAGGCGTTGAATAGTCTTCGATTGCTCTGCCACGATCCGCTCTAGTGAAGCTATTCTCTCTGAGTCAGACATAGGCGTAGGCGAGACATCAGAAGCAGGCGTAACCGCAGGTGGTACCATACCTGATAACCCTGCAGTAGTCACGACCGTTGACTCTACAAATCGTGCAGCTACCACCGACTGAGTAAGCGTTTGAGGTGGTAGAGACACAATCTCCGGAGTCGACGTCTGGATGGTAGTGGTAGATGGAATGCCAGCAGATGATGTAGCCACCACGGGAACATCCGCAGCGCTTGTACTTGTAACCTGTACAGAAGAAGGAACGATAGACATACCAGACAGTGAGGCCGGAGCAAAACGTACCATCCGTGAAGTCTCTCCAGCTCCCATACCTGCACCTGTCCTTTCCCGTCTTGATCTTCTTATCAGCTTATGTATATCTTCTTCCTCTTCTGACTCATCATCATCCTCCGTTCTCTTTCTCTTCCCAAACGTTCTCTCTCGAGACACCATCAACCGTCTCCCCTCATTCATGATCTCATCCAAATCTGAGTCAGCCATCGACGTAGCTGCTCTAGTAGCACTCACACCCGAACCCTGTGCAGCAGAGACCTGCACCTCTTCAACTTGATCCATATCGAAATAACCTTGACCTCCAAAAACAGCATCAAGATCTATATCCTCTGCAGCCGACATAACAGGCACAGCAGATGCAGCTTGAGTTGCTCTTGCCTGTCGCGGTTGAGGATCTCTGAACTCGTCCCCACCCGCAGGAACATACTCTGAGTTGATTAAAAACCCAAACAGTGGAGTATGCCTTGGACGACGTTCAGGGTTGCTCCTCGCACTTGAAGTGCGGCATTGAGCAAAGATACGTTTGCTCACAGATTCCACGTATCTGATCGGTCGTCTCTGAGGTAGACTCGGAGCCACATGGTTAAATATCATCTGGATAAAACGTGGGTACATAATGAACCGCTCCCGAGCCATCGCCCTTCTCTGTCTGTCAATCTCGTAAAAGACCATCTGACTAAAACTATAGCGTTTATTGTAAGTCAGTGCAGTCATTGCGGACTGCATGGTCGCACCCATACCGTCAGTGCCCGCCTTCCTTCCTGACATGCAAACTATCATGACGTGCATAAGGAAGCGCCACTGATCAAGTAGAAAACCCTTCCATCTCTGTGTATCGCCTAATGGACCAGAATAGCCCATTCGGAGAAACGCTCCATCACGAAACGGAGCCACAAACTCAGTTGGGTCGTCCCTCGTCTCTTCTCCAAACCGTAATGCCACCCGAATCTGTTCAGAATTGAACTGAACTTGTTGATTGTTCACAGTCGCTCGCATGACCGGGGGCTCAACACGACAGTCGTATTCGACCGTCTGCCAAAAGTCTTTGATATTTGGTAGGGAAATCGGCAGAGTGTTCGTGATGGCATGAAATATCCTCGAGCGTAGGAGGAAAGTTATGATCTCGCGGTAATCGTCAACGCCGCTCGCTTCCGGGTCAAGGGTGATGTACATATTGTGACCCGGGAAAAATTGCCGTTGGTTATCACCATCGTCTCCTCCTGCACCTCCAGCACCAGCTACTGCAGCCATATCTGCAACAAACTAACCAAGTTAGATAAACGTTAATGAATAACACAAGTTCGCTGGTTACCATGAGCGAATTTGTGATAAACTCTGTATAGGCGAAGTTAAAGTTGGGGCGAAGTTGGGAACAACTTCGCTTCAGCTTTAAGTTCGTCTAATGAATATTAATTAAAAATGATCCAGGCGAAGTTAATGGTAACTTCGCCTCATCACAACATCGCCTCAGGCAAAGTTAATAACAACTTCGCCTCAGGCGAAGTTACGGATAACTTCGCCTAAACCTTAAGTTCGCCTGAATCTGAATCGGCGACAGTAAGGTTAATGCAAACATCGAAAATCTGATGTTTCGGCTAGTTTAGACGATTAAGGACCCTTAAACCAAGCTTTTTAAGGACATGTTGACGATCAGTATGGTTATTAACACGTAACAGCAAGTTTTGAAAGACCGATTTGAAGGTCCGACGGTTCGAGGTTCATAATCGGGTCGAAACGACCACTGATTATCATTGAAGAACAATGAATATACGATGTAATGGCATCACGAACCTTGAAACGTAACGGAAACTGGGAAATAAGAACAAGTAAACTGAATAAAGATAAGTTCGCCGGATAATCAAGTAAGTTCGCCGGATAAGTTCGCTGTTTTTTGAAAAGTGATGAACAGTTTGACGATTAAACATCCTTATATAGGGTCTGGGTTATACAGGCGAAGTTACGGATAACTTCGCCTAGGCGAAGTTATTCACAACTTCGCCTGTTTCACAACATCGCATATATTTACAAAATCAACCCTTATAATTTGAACATTTTTCAATTAACTCTTTAAAACCTTCCTTTAAGAAATAAATGACATGATCAATTCTAAGTAACCAGTTAAAAAATCATAAAACTATCTAAGTACAAAAACTTTAAAGTTTAAAGTATAAGGGATCAAATTTCAGTCTAGTTAGGGACTACCACGTTTTAGAAAAGATCCAAACAGGAATCATACTAAGTATGTGACTGTCACATAGATCCGTGTTTAGCTGTATTATGACATAAGGAAACAGGTTGTAAGCAGGTAATATACTTAAGATGGTTTTCATCGTTTCTGTGATACGAGTTAGGTTCGATTAAGCCTCAAAATTTTAGTGGGCAACAACTCAGAGATTTTGATGCCTCCTATCTATCCTCAAAGCGTATTTGGCTTTCCCCAAGTCACCCCGAATTAACCTCGACCCATAGTGTCTGATTAAGTTGTAAGTATTCTTGATCTGCTTCCCGTTCTTCTCTCTTACTCAATGATTGTGAAGTCTTAATTTTGTCATCACTAATATGTTTCAATAACTCCAAATATAATTTTTTTTTTTTTTTACGATACAAACATAGACTTCAAAGTAGAAATTAACAGCAAGTCCCGAATCTGGATCACTGCAGTATCTTGAGACGCTATCTTCACGGGAATCAGAACACACATGGGCTCGTGTATGACTGGGTAATCGCTTTTCTGCCTATCATTCGGAAAGATATATATGAAGACATGCAAAACTCTTAAGGAGTTTCCACGTAAAATCAAGTAGATTTAGTTTGTATCACGTCTACTTTTACGCACCATAAAAAGTTACCATGACATACAATGACTGTCCTAAAGCCTTTTAAGCCTAATAACTTCACTAGTTAAGCACACAGAATCAGTATATCTATCATTTTCCAAGATTGGTTCAATTTTCTGTTAAACATAGCTAACGAACTTCTTACGAAGTAACAGACTTGAAAAATAATTTCATTTCCCTTTTTCTTTCAAAATTTTAACATTAATCGCCCCGACCAAAACAAAGTCTTCAGGTAAACGGCTATCCCGAAGATCCAATGGATCAGCTGGACCGACCACATACTAGTATGTGTCCTTCTAACTAAGTATGATCGACTAATTTTAAGCGAAAGAATGAAAAACTCATCATAAACCGCCCCGGTCACTCTCAGTAATCTGGTTAATGGCTGTCCTCAAAATCTACAAGTAGAAAATGAGGACCAAAACATATCCGAAGACAAGTCCTTCAAACTGATGTAACCGACATATTTTTAAGCGATTAGTGATTTTTTTTTTTTTTTTTTTTAAATATCACAAGAAAAGCATGGTTACTCGGGATTGATCATCCCATTCAGTTCAATAAGGTTTTGAAATCTGGATTTGTCAAACGCTTTAGTATATAAATCAGCGAAATTATCAAGCGTGTCCACCTTTTCAAGCATTATCAGTTTCTTCTCAGCACAATCCCGTATAAAATGATGACGTATGTCAATGTGTTTGGTTTTACTATGTTTCACGGGATTGTTAGTTACTGAGATAGCAGCTGTGTTATCAATGCAAATAGGAGTAAGTAAGAAATTCAGACCATAGTCGCGCAACTGTTGTTGTATCCAAAAAACCTGAGAGCAGCAGTTGGATGCTGCCATATATTCTGCCTCACAGGTTGAAATTGCGACTGAAGTCTGCTTCTTGCATTGCCACGACACCAATCTGCCACCAAGAAACTGACATCCTCCTGTTGTTGACTTCCGACTCTGATTGCACCCTCCATAATCAGAATCTGTGTAAGCGACCAGCTCCAAGTCTCCTCCTCTCGGGTACCACAACACCAGCTTCGGCTTGCCCTTGAGATACCGCAGTATCCTCTTTGCACCTTTCAAATGAGATTCTTTTGGATTTGCCTGAAAACGTGCACAAAGACAAACAGCAAACATTATATCAGGCCTAGATGCAGTTAAGTACATTAAAGAACCTATTATTGCCCGATATTGAGTTGGGTCCACATCTGCATCACCGTCTACTTCAGCACCCAATTTGTGATTGACGCAGATTGGAGTATCATATGGAGAACTGTCCTCCATCTTGAAGCGCTTGAGCACATCAAGAACATACTTCGTCTGATGAATGAACATCTCGTCCTTCTTCTGATCAACCTGCAATCCTAGAAAGAAAGTTAGTTCACCCATAGCACTCATTTCAAACCTTTTCTTCATGACGGCTTCAAACTCCTGACACATGGAGACTTTTGACGCAACAAATATAATGTCATCCACGTAGACTTGTACCAGCAGGAAGTCGCTTCCATCTCTTTTGAAGAACAACGTGCTATCAATTTTCCCTCTTTCAAAACCATTCTCGAGCAAGTAATCTGATAAAGTTGAATACCAGGCACGAGGTGCCTGATGTAATCCATACAACGCCTTGCTCAACCTGTACACGTGATCTGGAAAGTCTGGGTCAGGAAAACCCGAAGGTTGCTCAACATACACAACCTCATCAACTTTCCCATTCAAAAACGCACTCTTTACATCTAGCTGAAACACCTTCATCTTTTCATAAGCAGCAAACGCCAAAAACAATCTTATGGCTTCCAACCTGGCGACAGGAGCGAACACTTCATTATAATCAATCCCCTCTTGTTGATTAAAACCTTTAACGACTAGCCTCGCCTTGTTTCTTATAATAATCCCCTTATCATCTCTCTTGCACTTAAACACCCATTTTGTGCCTATCGCATGCACATTCTTTGGTATTTCAACCAAAGTCCAAACTTCCATCTTCTCGAATTGAGCCAACTCTTCTTGCATGGCTTCGACCCACGAGCTGTCCTTTAAAGCCATTTGATAATTCTTCGGTTCAATCTGGCTTATAAAGCAGGTGTACAGGCATTCATTGATTATTCCTGTCTCCTTAATGCTTGTATAAACACAGGTGTGCTCATTCAAGCTACTTCTTGTTTGTACACCGGAGGACACATGACCAATTACATTATCCAAAGGGTGATCTTTATGAATTCTCGTGGTCGGAACAGAACCGACATGCAAATTATCTTCCAAATTAGAAGAGATCTCGTCAATGGTTGTTTCTGGCTGAGAGTGAAAAGGATTGATAAATTCTTCTTCAGTTGAGGCAGCAGGGGTACCGATAGTGTTTGATGTGGAAGGTTGACATTTATCAATCAGCTGTCTTTGCAATAGATTTTCTTCCTCATCGAGTATCATCTTCGTCGCAACTCTTTCTTCTTCTTCAGAAATTTCCAAATCCGGTATGTTAAACGACTTAAAAAGCTTAACATAGTCGAAAAGCTCAGCAGGTCCATTGCTTGGTTTTGGCGGTTGGTAACTTGTGATGTCGGTGTTACACACCACCTCCACCTTGCAGGTCGAAGTATTGAAGACACGTCTGTTGGGAGTACCAACAACATAACCGGCTAAGATTCCTTCATCGGCTACTTCGCCAAATTTAGAATTTGTCTTCAAGATCGAACAAGGGGACCCGAATAGTTCAAGACCACTCAAGTTGGGCTTCCTTCCATGCATAAGCTCGTAACACGTTTTACCAAGTCTCTTAACGGTTAACACTCTATTCAGAACATAGCAGGCTGTAGCAACTGCTTCAGCCCAGAACATCACAGGAAGCTTCGAATCTGCCAGCATAGTTCTGGCTCCTTCAATTAAAGTTCGGTTCTTCCTTTCAGCCACTCCATTCTGTTGCGGAGTATACGGAGCGCTGTATTGGTGTTCAATTCCTTTCTGAAGACAGAAGATCTCCATTTCAAAATTCTTGAACTCCGTTCCATTGTCACTTCTGATGAACTTCACTGTTTTACCCATGACGTTCTCGACTTTGGTAATAAAATTCTTCACCATTTGAGCCGTCTCATCTTTCGATTTCAGAAAATATACCCACGAATATCGCGAGTAGTCATCAGTGATCACCAAGCAGTAAGAAGTACCTCCTAGACTTTTTACATTCACGGGACCGAAGAGATCCATGTGAAGCAGTTCTAGAGTACTGGCAATAGAGTTGACCTTCTTGGTGAGATGGGATTTCTTGTGTTGCTTTCCCTTCTTGCATGCAATACATTTGTCTTCAAAGTTAAAACTTTTCAAGGGAACGCCCATCACAAGTCCATTCCTGACAATGTGGTTCATCTTCCGAAGATGAATGTGCCCCATCCTCCTGTGCCACAGTTCGGATTCCGATTCGCTTGCTTTCGTTATTAAACATGATTCTTCCGTGGCCATTTCAGTAGACCTCATATCCATCACATAAGTATTTGTATCACCTGGAGCTTTCATCACTATCCACTCGTCTGGTATCTGAAAACCAGGCTTCAACACGATTGCCTCATTCTTCGTGAAATGAACAGTGTATTCCTTATCACAAATCTGCGACACACTCAGCAGATTGTGCTTCAACTCTTCTACAAAGTTCACATTCTCAAGAGTCATTTTTCCATTGGACACCGTTCCTCTTCCAGTAATTCTGCCTCCACTTTCACCGGCAAAGCTAACTCTCGCTCCTTGAACAGGTTTTAAGTCGTGCAACAAGTATTTGTTACCCGTCATGTGCCGGGAACAGCCGCTATCTACAATCTAAAGACTGTGGGCAGCCCTGTTCAACTGTTCCTGCACAATAAAGCAAAGGATTAGAATCTAGGGACCCAAGACCAATTGGTCTTGGATCTATACATCCCGTACTTCTGCTTTCCAAAGTTAGCATCTGGATAATTCCTGTCTGTCCTATTAGGAAATCTCCTTGGAAATTGAGTGTGAGGCCTTTCAAACCTATGTGTATTGACAGTATTATATCTTGCGGTTTGGTTATTAGCATTGTTAAACTGAGGTTTGTTTCTGTGAAAACCTGAATTAGTTACATTTCGGAAATTTGAAGGGTTTTCATTTTTAGCAGTATTAAAATTACCATTAGGCTTACGCTCAGTTTTAATAGGCCTCACACCTCTGAATTTCGGTGTCAGAGGGCAATCTGCAACAAGATGTCCTAACTTATTACACCTAAAACAACACCTATGCTCCATTTTCTTTTCAAAGGTTGTTTTGGATGTAGAGGCTGTGTTACCGGCCGTTCGTCTCACATAAGGTGGGACGTACGGGTTGAGTGGAGTACTCTTTTTATAAGTTTTATCTTTTTCTCCACCAGTGGGTAACACTACCTTCTCTTTTGTCTTACCCGATTCGGACAACTTATCCGAATCTGATGAGACTGGACTCGTAACAGAAATTTTCTCACTTGAAACAGGCGAACTCGTTTCGCCACTACTAACACTTGGTTCTTTACTCGTAACCTTGATTGGAACTGTCTGAGGAACTTCAAAATCAACAGATTTTTGAACACTAGGGTTAAAAGTGTAATTGTGGTTATAAGGTGGTGGAACCTCGTGATAACCAATTCCTCCCCTCTTCGCAGAGGTACCTTGATCACTAACAAGGTGATCAAGAATAGCTGAGGAATTTCTGAACTGCTCAATTTTTCGGTTCAGTTCCACCACTTTCACCTGGTGGTCAGCAATCTGCTTTTCTCGTTCAGCAATCAGTTTAGTCTTTTCTTCTAAAACCTCATAACTTAGATCAATTACTTCAATTTTCTCAGCAAGTTTTGTTTTTAAGCTTTTAACATCTTTTTCACACGCTTTTATTTTAACTTTGTAACTGTTTTCTCTTGCTTTCATAAAGTGATGATCTTCTTTAAGAGTTTTAAATTCAGCATCTAAACGAACATACTGATCAGTTATGGTAGCAAGTTGCTCAGACAAATTCTCACATTTAGTACAAATAGGTTTAGAACTTACCTCGGAGAGTTGATCCTCGTTATCTGCCATGAAAGCTTTTTCCTTACCAGTAGCTTTCTCTTCTCCGGTAATCTTCTCACATTCTTCATTCTCAACCTTAGCCATATTTGCCTGCTCACTAGTTTCATTCGAATGCAGGTTCCAGTTGTATTCACCTGCTTCTCTGGATATCATGGCATTGACTTCTTTACTACTCCCAGTGTGCTGTGCAGACCGGCCTAGACCACGTTCAACTCGCTCGTTTCTGCACTCTTTGGCAAAGTGCCCGTTTTGTTGACAGTTATAGCACCTCACCTTAGACTTGTCGAACCCTGGCCTGCCACCAACAAACTTTCTCCCCATCTTTCTCATAAACTTCTTCACTCTCCTCACTATCATGGCCATCTGCCATTGTAAATCCATTTCCTCCAGATCATCAGCATCGATCTGGTCATAGTCTTCATCCAGCATCGCTGGATCAACAACCTTTCCTTGAATATAGTTTTCATATGAAGCAATAAACGAAGCATAGAGGCCAAACTGCTCTTCAGCAGATTTGACGCTCATTGGCATCTTAGAGTAATTATTGCTTGAAGAACTTGGAGATCCACTACTCTTGCTTGCTGTCTGTTGAGTACCACTTGATCCACCCGCAACAAAGCAAACATCTCCATTTGAGTTTACTGACACATGCCCCTCCTGTGAAGACTTGTCACAAGACTCGCCCTTCGAGTAGTAGGGGGCAGAATCAGTCTTTGAACTTGAATTTGAGTTTACTTTAGCACCGTACATGCCTGGATCTTGAACCTGATCCATAGATGTTTCTTTTCTTACCATATTAAGCTCAAAAGTTCTGAGCTTGTTGACAGTGGTTTCAAGATCATAAGTAGGGAAGTCCTTGTCTTCCCTCATCAGCACAGTATACATCTCCCATTTTGGTGGGAGGGCATCGAGAAGCTTTTCCACAATCTCTTCTTCTCGGTAGGAAATGGAGTAGTTACTCAATTCAGTCATTAGATGATAATATCGAGTGATAATATCATCAAGAGATTCGTTCTTCAAGTATTTAAAGACTGAAAATTGAGTTTTGAGCAACTTTATCTTTGACGCCCGAATACCTACATTCCCTTCAAATCTGTTCTCAAGAGCTTCCCAAAGCTCTCTAGCCGATGTATACTTTCTGAACGTATGGAGGATCTCCTGTGGAAGAGCTATTGTGATTGCAGCATGAGCCTTGCTTTCGGCTTCATACATCTTTTTCTCCTCCTCTTCCATTTTACTGTATTTCTTGATTTGGTCTCGACCCTTATACTCCATGACTGGTGGAATATATCCATCTTGGATGCATACCCACATCTTCGCATCCTGGTACTTAACGTATTGTATGAACCGATCCTTCCACGCGACAAAATCGGTTCCCTTCAGCAACCTTGGGGCCTTTGTAGCTGACCCCGCTTCAACTTCCAACTTTACAAGCTCCGAAATGTTGATCGACGACATCCTTCTTGAAGACTAAGAAACCCGAAAAATTCTGAGTAGGCGAAGTTAAAAAAGTTTCCTCTGAACAGTACTGTAGGCGAAGTTAAGGATAACTTCGCTTAAGTAATAACTTCGCTGGATCTTTCTTAAATTCGCGTGACTGGGCGAAGTTGAGAATAACTTCGCTTAGGGTAAGCGAACTTAGAAAGTAGGCGAACTTGAAGAAAACTTCGCTGAGCTAGGCGAAGTTGATGAGAACTTCGCTGAGTTAGGCGAAGTTGAGGAGGTAGGCGAAGTTGTAAATAACTTCGCTTCTCCTTATATCTTCGCTGAAACCCTACGTATCCTGACGGCAACTTCGCCTGATGAACAGCAACTTCGCCTGACGAACTTAAACTTTCTGCAGATCTGAAAATCGGATTTTAACGACGTTTTTGACGGTTTAAAGACTTGAACACACTGGTAGGAGGCTAGAATGAGCAAAAACACCAAAAACTCGTCCCGTGAATAGCCGAAATGGGACGAAATCTACACCCGCGTGAATATCCCGAACCACACAATCGAGCAAAAGCTCTGATACCAATTGTAGGTTCCCTAGACGGATCACACAAGATATCCCGATATACACAGGTGCGGAATCCATGTGTAGATCGTTACGGACGTAGAACACAAGCACACAAACACACGAATACGATACGAACAAACACACGTTATATTAATAACTCAACACGTGATACTTACAGACTCTCGACCTCACGTCACTTGACTCACTGAATTACACAAACTCGAACAACTTAAAACCAACACCAAAACTATAATCCGTAACCTATATAAATACACGACAACTTCGCCTCAGGCGAAGTTGTCCATAACTTCGCTCGTTCAACAAGTTCGCCTAGGCGAACTTGTTAACAACTTCGCTTGGTTAACAAGTTCGCCTAAGCGAACTTGTCAACAACTTCGCTTTAAACAAACAAATACATAAACAATATTACAGACTCGATTACAGACACTAGACATATGAACTACTGACATTTATGCACCAACACAAACTAGTTAACGCCCCGATCATGGTTGCTCCCGACTGGTCGTTACCATTCGAGTTGATGTGTGACGCAAAAGACTTCGCAGTCGGAGCGGTTCTTGGACAACGGAAGGATAAACATTTCCATCCGTTCTATTATGCGAGCCGGACCTTAAATAGCGCACAGGAAAGCTATACCACCACCGAAAAAGAGCTTTTAGCTGTGGTGTTCGCTTTCGACAAATTTAGGTCCTATCTGGTTTTGTCCAAAACGATTGTTTATACGGATCATGCCGCTATTAGATATCTTTTCAGCAAGCAGGATGCTAAGCCTCGTCTTATCCGATGGATCCTGTTGCTGCAAGAGTTCGATATAGAAATCCGTGATAAAAAGGGGGCCGAGAATGTGGCGGCTGATTATCTTTCACGACTAGAAGGAGTTGATTTAGGAGACTCGGGAGTTAGGATCGATGATCGTTTTCCGACGGAGAGTCTGATGTTCGTTACTACACAAGAGGAAGGTTTTCCATGGTTTGCTGATTTCGCGAACTATCTTGCTGACGGATACCTCCCAAAGATGCCTTACCAGCAAAAGAAGAAATTCTTTGCTGACATCAAATTTTACCTTTGGGACGATCCATATCTTTTCCGCATTGGTGCTGATCAGCTTATTAGGAGGTGTGTAGATGTCAAGGAAGGATGGCAAATTTTGAGCCATTGTCATGTGGGACCGACTGGAGGTCACCACGGTGTGAGTTCTACGGCAAAGAAAGTCTTTGATTCTGGTTTTTACTGGCCGTCTATCTTTAAGGATGCTCACCTGTTCGTTAAGAGTTGCGATCGTTGCCAGCGTGTCGGCAACATTTCTTCGCGAAACAAAATGCCCCAGAATTCCATTCAAGTTTGTGAGGTTTTTGATATATGGGGTATTGATTTCATGGGACCGTTTCCATCCTCGCGTGGAAACAAATACATACTCGTGGCCGTCGATTACGTGTCTAAGTGGGTTGAGGCCAAAGCTCTACCCACCAATGATGCCCGAGTGGTAGTCCGTTTTCTGAAAAATCTATTTGCTCGTTTTGGAGTCCCGGAAGCCTTGATCAGTGATCGAGGTACTCACTTCTGCAACTCGCAGATGGAAAAGGCGTTGAAGCGTTATGGGGTCACCCATCGGCTTGCGACCGCCTACCACCCACAGACTAGTGGGCAAGTAGAAGTGAGTAATCGGGGAATCAAACGTATTCTCGAGAAAACGGTTGGTTCAAATCGTCGGGATTGGTCCGACAAATTAGATGACGCTCTATGGGCCTTCCGTACAGCCTACAAGACTCCGACTGGTTCCACACCATTTCGGATGATTTATGGGAAGGCCTGTCATCTTCCAGTTGAATTGGAACACCGTGCTTCATGGGCCCTTCAAAGGGTTAATCTGGATTTACCCGCCGCAGAGGGTAATCGTTTCCATCAATTACACGAATTAGAGGAGCTCCGGGATCACGCATATGCACAATCATTTCGGTATAAGGAGCATACGAAGGAACTGCATGACAGGAAATTGAATGGTACTAAGCAGTTCAATTGTGGGGATAAGGTTTTACTGTATAATTCACGGTTGAGGTTATTCCCGGGAAAGTTGAAATCCCGATGGTCGGGACCGTTCACGGTCACTGAGGTTTTCCCGTATGGCACGATTGAGATACAAGACCGAAGCGGGAAGTTTAAGGTGAACGGCCATAGAATGAAGCACTACATTGGAGAGCCGATAACTGATCAGACAGTCGAGGTGTTCTACCTTGACTCATTCACCGAGGAATAGTCGTGATGGATGCATCACTCGGGAGACAGCCGAGTTGTAGAGTTTGTATTATGATTCCCTTTCCTTTTTGTTTTTATTTGTTTTATTTCTATTTATAAAAAAATAAAAATACAAAAAAAAATAAATATTTAATAAAAAAATCAAAAAAATTAAAAAATTCAAAAACACAAAAATATGTTTATTTCTTATGTTTCTGTTTTCTGTTTTGTACGCCGCTACATGCGAGTGAGTTTGAGTTGTTACAGGTATTATTATGCGCATGGTAGCTCTGATGGCGTTTTGGAACTGGTTCACCCGTGGTTGCGGCCGCGAATGAAATGCTATACGGTCGTTCGAGTCATACACAGCCGATGAAGAATCTGCATCTAAACCAGGGGAGTAACCCGTTCTATATTTTAATTTCTGTTCTTTCAAGTTTTAATTTAATGCTTTACGTTTTATTTTTATTTTATTTCTTTTCCTTGTTCTCATCGGGGACGATTTCGTTCTAAGTGTGGGGATGGGAATTTATTTTACTTAGTTGTAGAAAAGAAAAAATTTAAAAAAAAAAAAAAAAAAGTTTTCACTTGTTTTTTGTTTTCGTACGTTGTTTAAAATTAAAAAAGGAAAAAAAAAAGAAAATAAAAATGTCCTTTGTTTTTAGTTTCTTTTGCATTAAAGTGGGAGATGATGATATTTATCGGAAATCAGTTTTTCAAACTACTAATAATATGAGAGAAATAAAAGAAAACGCACTTAACTTGGGATGTGTCGGTAGGCTCAGCCTTGAAAATGAAAGGGCAAATTTGATAAAACGGTTAAACGGAAATCTTTTGTGGGTAAAGCGTTTTGTCCGTGGAAAATAAGCAATGAAAGGTCGGGCCATTCTCAAGCCTCAAATTTTGGTATGAAAAAAAAGTGGAAATATCATGAGTTTTTAAAAAATCTGAATACGTTATCATATGATGCTTGGGTAGGTTTAACGTTAAGGTATGCCGTGTAGCCTGTGATATAAATCTTAAAATGCTAGCTTAGTGTTTTACACCTCATCGGCGTATGGTTTTATAACCTTAAATCCGGTATTGATGGGATGCTTCGGGTCCGGAGACCATGGATCTGTATGCAATCTATTTAGCTGGGTATGCACAATTCCTAAGTGGGGTTGTGTATATTTAAAATAAAGCCAAAGAGCAAACCCTTATAAGTCTATAAACATGATCACAAACAGTACGAAAGTACAAATACACTACAGACTTGATCATCCACGCTGTTAGTCATGTGGGGTCCCCTTGCTCTCGTCTCATTACCATTAAGAAACGGACCACAAGGGACACGCTACATGTAAGCCCTACAGATAAAATTTTGCACACTCACCTATGGTGAAGGATTTGGGGTATTGCTTGATAACGGGGGTATGTCATGTTGTGGGGAGCACTGGCTATAAATAATTGAACCTTAATCATATCTAATGGCTGCTTGGTAGACTTTGATGCTTAAGCTTAGGTGGATAAACAATACCCTTGATCGTCTTAACTATTCATAAATATTGAGCAACAAAGTTTTAATTCTGCTAATTTTGAGGTTTAAGTCAAGTTGGGGTGGTCTGGTCCGGTAAAAGCAGAAAATAAGCGGGTCTTATATGTGTAAACCACTAAGTAATATTATTGTCGGATCTTATTTGTCCCGGTAAGATTAAGGCATGGGTTTAGGTGGACAACAATATCGATGATCGCGGTTTTTGCGTTTTTCTGAGCTTTAAAATATAACCTATATGTTTGATTTAACTTTGATTTTCCGATTCTGATCCAACTGCATTAGACTTTTTCAGGGACGAAAAAGGTTTAAGTGTGGGGATGTTTGATGTGTAGTGAAACACACTTACTTTCCGTATCATTTTTATCATGTTTTAATTGCTTTTTAGTGTAATTATTAAGTTTTATGGTTTGTTTATGCTTGATTTTACAAATATAATTGTTTACTTGTAGGTTGTGAAGTTTGGGTTTATTTGCGGGAAGTACAACCGTAGGGATAAGTGGGTAATATAATCATCTAAAATCAGTTAAAATACACCTTCTTTGAGACCGAGAGGTGATAAGAAGTAATATTGTCTCGTTGCTCTTACTTGTTAGATGTATAAGACCGCGCAAGAGCGGGTTTTTGTCTTGTCAAGTTTGAGTGTTTATGTGCAAGTAGTTGGTTTAATTTGGGTTAAGTTAAATTATTCCTCTATCCTTGGTTGCGTAGTATTCGTTTCCATTAGGCTAGTGTGTCGGTGAGACCGAGAGGTGAGTCGGTATTTGAACACGTTAATAATTGTTTTTTCGGTTTATTCTTTAAAATCAACTAAAATAAGTTAGAGTTTGTTAGAGAGACTGAGAGGTAATTTGACTTTCTTAAACAAGTTTTAGTTGTGTCATCTTTTATAACCAGTGTCTTGAATATTTTCAATCCGTTGTCTTGTTATTTCTATCAACATGACTCATTCCTAGGTAGACGTTAATATCACTGCAGTCAAAGTTTTCAAAGTTTTGTTAAAAGTTTTCGTTTAATTAAGTTAAGTAGATTAATTAATTTTAAATATTAAAAAATCATTTAAATAATATTTTGGTGAGTCTTGGTTAGAGTTTAGTAATTAAAAACGTTTTCACGTGTCTTCGAGTTCGATATCCGGACTTTCCTTATCTGTGCTACACGCGATCGGTACACTAGCCGTTTGTGTGAACTAGGATAGATTGTTTGGTTTTTAAAGCTTAGTTGCGACTTGTGTTTAATATTTATATATATTTTTTCGCACATCACAAGTCAACTACGGCGAGTTGTCAATTTCCTGAGAAGCCGGCTTGTTTCGAGGCAATGTAAGAAGCAGATAATGGTCTCCACTTCAACCACAAAAGTAGAGTATGTGGAAGCCTCGAGTTGCTGTTCACAGGTTCTTCGGATCCAGCAACATTTGCTTTATTACGGTTTGAAGTTTCTTACTACTCCCATATATATTGATAACTCTGCTGCTATTTGTATCACGAAGAACCCCGTGAACCACTCTAAGATGAAGCATATCGATATTCGATATCATTTTATCAGTGATTGTTTTGAAAAGAAATTAATCGATCTGGAGAAGGTGCACACGAATATTCAGAATGCTGATATGTTTATCAAAGCATTTGATAAAACTCGCTTTAAATTTTTGCTTGGTTTAAATGGATTAAAAACTCTTGCTGACATCCATAAGCTCGGATAATCAACTATATTTTGTACAGTTTTATTTTATTTGGTTTATTTTAATATTTTGGTTTATGGGGGAGAAAGAGGGACAAATACAATAGTATTGTGATTTTTGTTTGTACTAATAAAAACCAAAAAACATTCAAATATTCCAAAGTTACAAAAACATTAAAAATGCTTCTCAAAATGAGTTTTGAAGCAAAAAAGAGAAGATGATAGTACATTGTTCATCTAGTCCCAAATTTAGAAAGAAATTAGCTTAAAATATTGTGTGCTTAACTACATTGGTGCATTGGTAGGTCTTAAACAAACCATTAGAGTAAAGTATGTAATATAAAGATAAGAATTACCAATTTGAAAGAGGTGTTAGTCTCTTACAAAAGTCTCGATAATGAAGGCAGAAATGTAATAGCCTGCCATATTCCAGCCTTATGTTCGTTTGATCACGAGCAACAAAAGTTCTAAATAAAATCCATCTAGTTTATAGTTAACACTTCAACGGTGTATGGTCTTGTGGCCTCAAATCTTGTATTGTTGGGATTCATCAGGTTTCTGGACATTGTGAGTCCTTATGCGGTTAATTATCTGGATATTCAAAATTTGAATATTTCAAATGCTTTAAGAGCGAACCCTAAGTCAATAAACTTGATAACTGTTGTACTTAATAAAAAATTCATTACTTACTTGATCAGAATCCGTTGTGAGTCATACAATGTTCCTCCCTTGCGTGCATCTTAATACCAGTAAGAAACGGACCCCCGGGGATACAATGTCTGTAACCCTACAGATGAAATCGTGCATACTCATTCACAGTAAAGGAAGCTTGGCGTATAGCTTGATAACGGGGGTATACCATGTAGTGGGGATTCTGAGCTTAGATTGCTAATAGATTATATATCAAAAATTTTGATCTTTAGGCATAATGGTTTAAGTCAAGTTGGGGTGATATGGTAAATATCAAATTAAGCCTTAACCGATATTAGAGGCTGATAGTTTCTGATAATATGTGCTTTAATTGAACCTTAATCATATAACAAAACTGCTTGAATGTTTGTTCTAAGATTTAAGTGGACAACAATATCAATGACTGACTTAACGCCAGTCATAATAACGCAGAAATATATGTACTGCTTTCATAGAATAGATTTCATATTTGTCTTTGTCGTATTTGTTTTTAATTTGAAAATATTCAAAATCCAAAAATATTTTGTTTTAATTTTGATTTATGCTTTATTTTCGATTTCCGAGCTAAATGGTACAAAATTGAAAAAGAAAATACCAAAAAGATTTTCCTACGTTTTTATTTAAATCTTTTATTCAAGTCATTGAAGTTAATCTATTTTTTAAGTTAATGTGTTTAACTTATGTGTTTTGCATGTAAAACACGTTAAGGTATTGCGTTTTACGCCGAGTGGTAAAGGTTCTTAAGGTAAAGTTCATTAGGACACGGATTTCGATGCATTATTTAATTTTTGTTTATTGAAAATAAAATTTTTCATCTTTAGTATATTGTTTAATCCCCATTCGTGATTTTAAGAATAACCAATGATGGTCATTCGTATTTTATAAGTATAAAGAATATTCTTATTCATTAACCTCATTCGCTTCCCTACACTGATAACGTATGACCTTAATTTTCATTAATAATGATAACGAATGAACAACGAATCTTGGCTGATTCGTTAGGAAATTTAACTTAACCTTGATTCGTTAATTTTGGTCAACGAATGAAGCAAGGAATATGGGATATTCATTAATTTGATTCAACGAATTAGCCTATTCGTTTGCATTGGTGTGCGTGCAGATCTATAGTATATATTGAACAATGGGTGAACGAATTAACCCATTCATTCACCTCGTTTATAACAAAAACAAAAAGAAACTCTGTCAAATTTTCTTCAGAAATTCGACCTACATAAAATCGATTTTTGTTGATTGATTAAGAATCATAAGGTAAAGACGACGCTAACGTGATAAATTTCATCAAAAATCATTAATGTTTGATAGGCTAATTAATCGAACTATAAACCGGGTTTATGTATCAGTTTATTGCACTAGTAAAACATGGTGTATATGTTATTGATTTATTGGGTTTTTATTACGATGCCATTCCGTGTTTATTGATATAACTTGTGTATAGTTTCATCGTTGTTCAAATTTCAATTGATTTCAGGGTGCATGTTGCTTGTCTGAGTTCATTGCAATTTTGACTATGAAAATTTGAGTCAAACTTGGATAATTATTGGTATCTATTCATTATGGAAAACGAATAGTTGGTCATTCGTGTCTAAAAGAAACGAATACATTCGTTGAACCTTCGTAACGAATAAGCCAAATTCGTGTGACTTTGTAATGAATGAACCCCCTATTCGTCTTATAGATTCCACGAATGGACTCATTCGTTCATGTACATTGGTTATTTACTTATTCGTCATTGTGATTTAACGAATAAGTCCATTCGTCATAACAAATGATACTTTTCATTTTTAAACAGAATGCAATTTTCATTAAGTTTTAATGAAAAATTGGTTTTTAATTATTTATAAGTTCGATTTTACTGATATTTGGGTTGTTGTGATTACAGCAATGGCAGATGAAATTATTCCTAATGCTCCAGCACAGTATAATCATGTAGTTCAAGAGGATCCTTTTGCTCAAGTTTCTGAATATCAAGTACAACCTCAAGCACCACAACAACAAAAAGCACCGACGTATCCAGAATTGGCTTATGAAAAGAAGCACAACATATATGCATTCTTACAGGAAAACTTTGTTGATCAAGATTTTTTTTGAGATATCATAGCATTCTTACGCATATCCCAGATTTATTATGCTATATTCGCTGATGTCCCAGTACATTTTAGTGTGATCCGTCCTTTTTGGGATACTGCTAGATATGTGGAGTCTGAGAACCACATAGTTGTTGAGATAAACAAGAAGACTATCATGATTACTCCTGGTGTGATACGTCGGGTTCTAAGATTTGATGATAACATGGACATCCCATGTGAGTTTGATAAGTCGTTGATCTGAGGGCTCTTTCAGAGGTTACTCTACATGGGAGACCTTGACCATTCCCATTAAAACAAGGCATACTTGTGTGAACCATACAAGTATCTACTACATGTCTTGATCCACTGCCTTGGGGGGCATAAGGGTGGTTATGATGAGTGTTGGATTATTCTTCAATCCACATTTGTGGCATTGATATTGAACAAACCGTTCAATTTCTCCGAGGTTATCTTCTATCATCTAAAGGAGAATTTCCTAGTCAAGAATTGTCAAAGCAAGTTTCTCATGTATCCACGATTCATTCAGTTGATTATTCAGGACCTGATTCCTGATCTTGAGATCGATCAGACTTTGGATGATGATATGTTGAAACTCGAACACATGAAAACCGGCACGATGGAGCGCATGAAGACTTATCGTAATCAGCCGATTGAGGAGCGTCCGAGGACCAAGCGATTGATTGGTCATCTGGTGAATCCAGACTATGTATGTCCTTCAGATGACCGTTGGATCCACAATGACTTGGATTCCGAACAAGAAGAGGAACCAGGTGAGAACGTTGGTGGTGATGATGGTGGAAATTATAGTGATGGTGGTGACGTTGGTCATAGGGGAGATCGGAGGAGGATTGATGTTGAGGCAGTGAGTTCAACTGCTGCTCGCGTAAGCAGAAAGGGAAGGTGTTAATGAAAGACCAACTGCTAAACGTCTTGTTACTCGAGGTTCGGGTGTGAAAAATGGTCCACAAATCCTGAGGTCGTCCGATCTACAAATGTCGGTGGTGTCGCCTACTGTTAGCACCCCGGTTATCACTTTAACGACGTTGGCATCATCTGATCCGAGGATTGTTTCGACTCTACAATCGTTGATATCTTCGATGTCAACATCTCCTATTACCTCGATGGTGACTTCTCCTGCTACAACAACAATGTCGGTACAACCTCCGGCATTTTCTTTTAAGAGAGTCACTCGTTCGCATGGTCCGGTGCAGCCTCTACCTCCTACTTTTCACACATTGTCGCATACTTAACAGATTGATATGTTATAGAGTTTGATTCATTTGTATGAGAATCAAATGGCAGCCGACTATTATCGGCAAGATCAGATGTTGACAAATCAACGTCGGTTGATGAGTTATATCTCCTATTGTCAGAAGGAGATTAAAGACCTCTATGAGATTGTTACGGCTCAGGGGGAGAAGATAAAAGATCAAGAGGAACTCATTCTTTAGTTAACATGTAAAGATAATGCTTTAAAGAAGCTGAAGAATGTTGATACTGACAAAGACCCTGATGCTGCTAGCGCTAGTGGCAGTGAGCCGAAACATGCTCAAGGTTCCTCTGCGGCAGGTACAAGTGGTGTTAATGCCGATATTGATCGAAAAATAGTAGTTTATCAAGATACTACTAATTTCACATCTATCGAATCGATCAAATCCAACACCATATTATTTATGGATTACGAGAAGGGTGTTGTGATGAGCACTGCTAATACCGATGAGATCGAGGAGGGTGAGTTTGTGGACTTTACCCTATCTCGTGATGAAATTTCTTTATTATTGGGGTTGAATAATGAAGAACCGGATGCGTTAGAAGCAGATTAGGATGTAGAGGTGATCAATGATGAGGGGGTTGAAGCTGATACAACTATTCCGCCTGGGAATACGTCGTTTATTTATGAAGATATCGATATTAAAGATGTGATGGCAGAGGATTACCCTGATCTTTACACACTTTCAAATGTTGATCATGGTGTTCCATTATTTACTGAGGAACATGTCAAAGCTGTCGAAGATCATCTGGAAAAGACGACAAAGAAGAAGGCTAAAGTATCTAAAAAGGGATCGAGTTCGTTGGATCTCGATGTTGAACGATGGTTTGGGAACCACAACAAATCCCTAACCTCTAAGATTATTGAAGCTTACAGGTATGCAGAACAAGAGCACCAGATGGATGTCAATTCACGTGCAAAGGAAATGTTGGAACCTAGGAAATCAATCTATAACTATAACAGATCTCGGATCTGTGTTAATACGATTGATACCTTAACTCGGATCTAGCTCATAATTACGTATGATTGTATGTTGTATATGTATATTATCAGTAATTGTAGTTTATAATATTAAAGTGTATATGAAGATTGAGAGAGAGAGTAATTGGGCAGAACTTCGTTAATTATCTCAAAACTTAAATTAAACGTGAACTGGGTTCACTATAAATAGAGGATGGAACTGATTCGTTGCACAAGCCGTAACGAATCAGCTTCCATTTCGTTACATACATTCAACTTCAATAAACATAGCAAATCACCCTCCGATTCGTTAACATCCCCTAACGAATCAGGAGGGTATAACTTAAGTTTTAGTTTCGCTAACAAACAATAGCAAACTATACCATATATAACGAACTAACAAGATAAATAATTGTTTATTACACTAAACAAAAATGTCAAATACTATAACTATAAATACAAAGACTCGAGACGCAAAACCGTGCACTAACAGACACCCCCTCGTCTTGAGCTCTTTGTCTTTAAATTACTTGAAGCGCTTGGACTGCCAGTCTCTGCAACTATGAATTCTGTTTTCATAACAAACACGCACAACGCGTTGGAATTGTATAGCCAGGTCATAGTCTTCATTGCGCTATATCAGAATCTGATTCTTGTGTAGCACATCATTGTCGGTCTCGGTTAAATTCACCAACCATATTGGGTCGATAATCTTAATCAGCTCAGTCTTCAAACCCTTTCCCAACACAATGACGGCCTCGCCGGTTTTGTTGTCGTAGTACCAACGGTTGAAAGGTACCTTAATGTGTTGGTTCATCAATTTCACCGGCACACGCTTCATAGTCTTCGGCGGTTTTACCTTAAGAACCAACTTCTTCCAACCTGTCTTTGGGTCAATCTCATTGAGACGCTTGCGAATTGGAATCTGTGGTTTGAAAAATTTGAACCTGTGGTTCACTTCAAACGGCAGGTGTTGGTGAAACCAACTTGCCTGCTTATTCCCTCCCCAATTAATAAACGGACGATATGCCAAAGTGCGCACATCCCATCTCCGTAACGAGAGAAGGTCAGACATCCTTTCTTAATACTGGACGCCCTTCTCCCATTTCAAAATGCATACCTTTAATTCAGAATCATAAAGCCAAGAAACAATGTCACCTTGTACTTTTGACACGGCCTTAAAAGTAGTCTTTTGATTAGCTTTGCGCGTGCAATGGCTTCTCGTGATTCTTTATCGACATACCTGTGTGCATTGATAATCTTACCAATCCTGTTGTCTTGATGAGCAAACCAGCTATGAATGTCAGCCCAAGATGGATCAATCTTCGAGTCGAATCTTCTGTCAACAAAGTCAGCAACTTGTTTACCCTTAGATATCTTCTCGAGATGATCTTCTGCTTCTTTTACCATCTTCTCATTAAACACCGGAGCACCTTGATCAAAATTTGTGTGTTGAAACAAGTCAGGATACTCCTCAGCAGTCACATCCTCCATCTCAATTTCCTCATCATCATAAATAAAATTCTTATTCATTACAAATGATGGATCATCTGATATACCTTCCTCATTCAACACCTCGATGTCAGGCTCTGTCTCTAACACTGTCAACTGTTCATCATTTAACCCTAACAGTATTGAAATCTGCTCCCGTGTCAGAGACCTATCAACAAACTCACCAACCTCGATCTCATCAGCATTCACCATGCTCCTAATCACCTCCTTTCCATCCATAAATATTATTGTATCAGCTTCAATCATCTCAATTGGTTTAGCCGCCGTATAATCACAATAAACAACAATCTGTTTGTCCGAATCGTCAATAGAACTCGTACCCGCACCAGAAGCTGGGTCTTGAGTTTGTTTAGGCTCACCACCAGCACCAGACTCATCATCATCAGGATCTTCCTCATCATTCTTGATCTTCTTTAAAGAATCATCTTTGCAAGTCAATTGCAGGATCAGATCCTCTTGTTCTTTAAGTCTTACCCCCTGAGACTTAACAATCTCACGTAGGGCCTTTGTTTCTTTTTGAAAGAAAGAAACATAACTGAGTAGTTTCTTCTAGTTCTCCATCAAGCGTTCTTGATTCAACCGATCAGCAGACATTTGGTTCTCATCAAAATGCAGAAGATTTTAAAGCATGTCTGTCTAACGATTTGGTGGCATAGCATACAAGGATGGATGAACAGGTTGGATTGGTCCCTGAGGCCTTGTAATTCTCATAAATAAGAGATCACTAGGAGGAGGAGGCCTCATAGACGTTGTTGGAGGAACTGTAGCCACTGTAGCATTCGGCAAAGGTATTTCAATTAATGTTGATTGAGGAATCATACCCAACTGCTCATGTGGAACCATCGTCATTGTCAAAGTCATCTCCGGAGTGCTAGTTGTAAGCGGCACTACCGGACGTTGAGGCGTTGTTTGACGAGGTGGTGGCACACCGATGATTACACCATCCCCAGCTAAAACACGTCTCTTCTTTGAAGGTTCACCAGTTGCCACTTCCTTGCCTTTTCTCTTTCTTTCTCGTTGACCTGCAATAGTGGCAGCTAATGCAGCTTCAACTGCGGCCTGTTGCTCTCTAAGAGCTGCATAACCATTACCACCATTTCCACCTTCATTACCACCATCATCGCCATCATCACCATCGTTCCCACCTATTCCTCCCTCAAGCTCGGAATCCGAGTCATCATGGATCCAGCGATCCTCGGGAGGACATACATAATCAGGATTAATGATATGACCAATCATTCGTTTGTCATGTGGCCTCTTCTTCCGGTAAATAGTCATTCGTCGTACAGTATCGGCCTTCATGTGTTCTAGATCAAGAACATCGTCCACCAACGTTTGATCAATCACCAGGTTTGGAATAAGATCTTGAATTATCAATTGTAGAAACCGAGGATACAACAAGAACTTCTTCTTCTGAGTTGTTTGCTGAATTTGTTCTGTTAGATGATCAAAAACTAGCTCAGAGTAGTTAAATGGCTTATTGAGGATAAGTGCAACAAAAGCCGATTGCACACTGCTTCTGCATTGATCAAATCCACCACGACGACCACTAATGCAATGAATCAAGACATGTAGAAGATACTTGTATGGTGGGCATAATCCATTCTTGTTCAACATAGATTCATCAATATCCCCACCATAACGTAAACGAGTAAACAAACCCTTGATCAGCTGCTTGTCAAATTCACTTGGGTTGTCATCATTGTCACCAAAACGAAGCACACGGCGAACCACTTTCACATAAATTATAATAACTGTTTGATTTATCGTGGCTCGAATGTGATTCTCCACCTCATCATACTCAGCAGTATCCCAAAACTGCCGAATAATGCTCAGATAAACTTTAGGTCGAGTAGTAATTGCATAATGTATCACTGAATGTCTTAAGAAAGTCAACATAGCTCCAAACTCAGCAACATCAGCAACATCTTGATCAACATAAGCACATATGTTGTGCCTTGTGTCATATGATAATAAAATAACTTCTTCCTGTTGTGCTAGAGATGGTTGTTCTTGTGGTGGTTGTTCTTGTGGTGGTTGTTCTTGATGCCCTTGATCAACTGCCGGTGGATCTTGATTCAATTGATCAGCCATTTTTCTGAATAGAAGTTAATCAAGTATAAGTAATGTGGTGATATAGATAGCATGTATATATATTACTATGTATCTCTAGATGGTGTGTTCAACTGTATAAGTCATATTTAATCAATCTTATTTTAATAATTTATTAAGTCACATTACTTAGTTAAATAAATATTGAAATGTCATTCGTTAACATTACAAGTTGATTCGTCACAGAAATGTAACGAATGGACTTGTTCGCTATCAAGTAAATAAATTAACGAATTAGCTTTAGCGAATTACTATTAATGGAACAAACTCGAGTTTAGTTCGTTATGAGATGACAAATCAGCATCTGATTCGTTAGTTCACATATTCGCTAATCCAATTCGTGTGAATCTTTAACGAATTGGACACGTAAGAGTTCCAATTCGTTAAAGGTAACGAATGGCCCTCAAGGCTTAATCTTTGACTGTCCTGGTCAAAGTCAAAATTGAATAAGAACACCGACGGTCAACGTGATACATCCAGGTGACGATTAACCCATACTTATCCTTGATTAATCGAATCCAAAGGTTTATTCAACTCGGAATTACAATACTAAGCACATGGTATTGAGATTGGAGCTCAAAATCATGAAATAAGTTCAGTATAATCGGAGTTTTAACAGAGCCTGAAAGCCTGACAACAGAAACATTCAATCGACCCAGCAAACAATAATCAGACGTTGATTAGAGTCTACCAAGGGTTTCGGAATCACATTCCGAACACAATGAACCCAAAATAATCTATATTAACACAATATGACTCCGATGATACAAATTGTCTCAGGTCGTAAAACCCTTAGAACAAAAACACATAAATAGACCATCAAAACCATGTTATTTTTGACGTAAATCATAAAGATGTGATAATCTATACCTTAGCAACACAATGAAATACTCGAAAGTTCGGAATTCGGAGGTCGAAAATTCAGAGAAAAAATTTGAAAAGGTTGCTTTACGTATAAGGAAGATGAGGAGCAGTGAAGGACGATTCGTTTCAAGCATGTCCTTTATACACTGTTCTTACACGCATCCCAACGTACGAACCAATCAGATTCGTTAGATAATTTAAATAGCGAACCAGCCGATTCGCTATGAAATGAACCTAACGAATTAGATTTGATTTGTTATTTGATTCGTTAAACTTGTTATTTGATTCGTGAAATATGTATAACGAATTAGAAGATGTTCGTTACAGAGTGCGGAAGAGAATTAGGTGAGCGAACTAGAAAGTAGTTCGCTATAAAAACCATCTAATTCGTTATCCATACTTAACGAATTAAAGATTTATTTAATTTTAACTTTAAATAATTAATTTTAACTTAAATAATTAAAATAAATAAATAAATAAATAATTAAAGATTAACCAATTAATAAATCATTTAACTTAAAAGAATTACTGAGACCTTTTATCCCGATAATTAAATATTTTAAAAACTGTTTCACGTTTTGAAACCGATAAATAAAATATTTAAATATGTAAAAAACAAAAAGATAACATATTTTTCGTATTTTGTAATATATCAATATTTTTGGTATTTTGTAATATATCAAGAATGTATTTACAAAAGAATCCGAAACAGGAAATATAAAATCTTTTTGTGTTTTCTATGTTATTTTTCAAAAAAATTTCAATATTGAATTTTTTTTTTTTTTTTAGTTTGAGCAGAGAATCATATTGACCAAATTGCCCTTCCATCACAGTTTTATGTTTCAGCGATATTATGACTGGTGTTAAGTCGGTCACTGGTATAAGGCTTGAGTATGACAGGTTATTACCTTTCTGCCATCCTCACCAAGACTTTTTCTAGAGACTAACACCCCTTTCAATTTGGCATTTCTTTATGTTTATATCACATACTTTACTCTACTTGTTTGTTTTAAGAGCTACCAATGCACCAATGCAATTAAGCACACAGTCTTTTAAGCTTACTTCTTGCTGGACTTGGAGTCATGATAATCAGTCTTTTAAGCTTACTTCTTGCTGGACTTGGAGTCAAGATAATCAATGTACTATCATTTTCTCTTTTTGCTTCAAAAACTCAAAATTTTAAGGAGCATAAAATAAAATAAAGATAAATTTAACCGCCCCAGTTAACTTAAGTCTATAAATAAATGGCTGTTCTATCAATTCAACAAGTGAATAATAGGACCAAGACATGCAAGCATGCTTCACAAACTAAAATAATCGACATAATTTTCAGCAAGAAAATAATCTAAAAACGCATAACAAATGCCCCAACTATTTTCCATTACCAGGTGAATGGCTAACCTGATCATTTACAAGTAAATGTCAGGACCAATCATATACACGTACATGCCCTTCAAATCTAGATAATTGACATAATTTTCAACGAACGCATGCAAAAATCTTTTTGGTTTTCTCTATACAAACATTAAAAAATATTTTTGTCTTTTTTTTATAAACAAAATAAACTTCACAGACTTTTTGGATTTTCGGATTTTTCTGAACAAAACATAAAGTACAATCTTTTTGGATTTTCAAATTTTAAAATGTTTTTGGTTTTTCAAAATATTTTAAAGGAAAAAACATTAGAGAAAAGAAATCACAATATTTTTGGATTTTAAAATGTTTTTGGATTTTATCTAAACAAACGAAAAGCACAATATTTTTGTATTTTCTAGATTTTCACCCCCTAAAACCAAAATAAATTTTAAAAGAAAAATGACAGGAAATAACGATAGTCATCCTTGTTTAAGGATATCAGCGAGGGTCTTCAATCCGTTTAAACCAAGCAAAAATTGAAAACGCGTTTTGTCAAAAGCTTTGGTAAACAGATCGGCTTTCTGAAAGTCAGTATGTACTTTCTCAAGATCAATCAACTTCTTCTCAAAGCAATCCCGTATAAAGTGACATCGAATTTCGATATGTTTTGTTTTCGAATGTTGTACAGGATTCTTTGTGATAGAAATTGTAGCAGAATTATCAATCAGAATAGGAGTAGTAAGAAACTTCAAACCGTAGTCGCGGAGATGTTGTTGTATCCACAAAACCTGGGAACAGCAACTCGAGGCTGCAACATACTCAGATTCGGCGGTTGAAGTGGAGACCGTTGTCTGCTTCTTACACTGCCAGGAAATAAGCCGGTTTCCTAAAAATTGACATCCTGCAGTTGTTGATTTGAAGTTGATCTTGCAACCTCCATAGTCTGAGTCTAAATAAGCAGTAAGATAAAAAGTATCATCCTTGGGGTACCACAACCCGATGTCTGGATTTCCCCTCAAATACTTAGGTATTCTCTTAACCGCAGCGAGATGAGTCACTCGTAGACTTGCTTGAAACCTAGCACAAAGACAAACAGCAAACATAATGTCAGGGAGAGAAGCCGTTAGATACATTAAAGAACCGATCATGGCACGATAGAGGGTAGGATCAACGGTATCCTCCAATTCATCAGGTGATAAATTGTGACCCACGGGAAGAGGAGTAGAAGGGATTTTTCCGACAAATATCTTGAATCGACTCAAGACGTCGTTCACATACTTGGTCTGGTGAATAAAGATTCCGTTATCAGACTGGTGAACCTGCAACTCTAAAAAGAAATTCATCTCTCCCATCGAGCTCATCTCGAACTTTGTTTGCATGGACTTCTCGAACTCCTTACACAACGTGTCGTTTGTTAACCCAAAGATAATGTTGTCGACATAAATCTGAACTAGGAGAAGATCGTCACCAACAGGTTTATGAAATAAAGTGCAGTCGACAGTTCCTCGTTTGAAGCCATTATCAGTCAGATGGTTGGCAAGCGTGCCATACCAAGCTCTCAGGGATTGATGTAGACCATACAGGGCCTTGTTTAATCGGTAAACTCGGTCCGGGTAATCAGGATCTTCAAAACCAGGAGGCTGTAAAACAAACACTTCCTCGTTTAGTTCACCATTGAGAAAAGAACTTTTAACATCCATTTGATAGACCTTGATATGCTTATAAGAAGCATATGCCAGGAAGATTCGAATCGACTCTAATCTTGCAACTGGAGCATATACTTCTATGTAATCAATACCCTCTTGCTGATGAAAACCTTGCACCACCATTTTGTTGAGGTACATAAGGTGCATTGTATTCTCGATGAAATCCTTTTTGAACACAAAAGAAATCCAATACAGTGTTTTTGAATTCAGTACCATTATCACTACGGATTCTCCTCACCTTTTGTTTGTAAAGTGATTCGATCTTGGTGATAAGGTTTTGTACCAAAACCGGTGTTTGATCTTTCGAACTCATAAATAACACCCATGAGTATCTTGAATAATCATCAGTCACCACAAGACAATACCAATCCCCAGAAATACTCGCACGATTCACAGGACCAAACAAATCCATATGAAGTCGTTCAAGAGGAGTATTAATGGAATTCAATAACTTAGAAGGATGTGTCTTCTTCTTCTGCTTGCCCTTTTTGCATGCAACGCAGTAATCGGATAATTTAAAATTCTTCAACGAGACACCTTCCACTAAATCATTAGCCATCAAATAATTCATATTTCTAACATGTATGTGACCCATTCTACGATGCCATATAATTGAATCTTTCTCGTTTGCTTTCGAGACAAAACATGTTTCGATCGAGGTGGATACTTTAGAGCACATGTTTAAGACATAAATATCATTCGATCGTGGTGATCGCATGACAACCATGTCCTCGGGAATAACATAACCCGGTTTCAAGATAAGAAATTCTTTATCAATAAATATCGTTATGTATTTTTTATCACAAATCTACGACACACTTAATAAGTAATAATCCACCTTGTCACAATAATTTGCTTTCTCAAAAGTTACGTGACCATTTGAAACTTCACCCTCTTGTGTGATCATACCCCCAGAATTCCCAGAAAATGCCACATAACCCCCTTGAATATTTCTCACGTTGGTTAATAAGTTGAGATTCCCAGTGATATGACGAGAACATCCACTATCCATTATCCAGTTTTCACCAGACACAATCTTGGATGAACCCTACATACAAAATAAAGATAATTAGTTCAAAAAGGCAGCCCAGGCCTCAGTCTTGGGAACCTTTTGGTTTTCTCTTTGATCATTAACTTGAACAGACTTCAACTGTTGTTCAGCCACTTGTGAATAAGTTACTGGCTTTCTAGACTTTCGTCTTAAGTAAGCTGCTTGAACAATGTTTGAATTCGTGTTCCTACAAATTGGCTCATATGGATCAAACTTTGGTTTTACCTGACCATGTGTCTCATTAACATGAATAACCTTTCGAGGATTCACATTAGATAACATAATATGAGTATCATCAGCATACGACACAGGTCGTTTCAGAATCTCCTTTACCAACGGAACCGGTTTGGAATGGTCTTTGATAAAATGATGAAGATTCTGATAGTTTTTCTGACTACAATTTCTCACTACATGACCATGCTAACCGTAAAGAAAACAACTTCGCATGTCTACACGATGATGTTGAGAATTAGTTGGAACAAATGATGTAGAAGATTGATGATGGCTCACATTTTTTGTCATGCTCTTAGCAAATTCATCAGATAATTCATATTTCTTTTTCAAGTAAAAATCTAAATTAGAGCAATTTGAAAAACTTTTAAGAGTATCTGTTCCCGTTGACTTTACAAATTTAACCTTTTTAGCATGTGATAATACTTGCTTGGCCTTGGTCAATAGATCAGAAGAAACTGATGTTTTTGCTTGATCATAAAGACGTTCAAGTTCTTGAACTTGTGATGTATCATTGTGAAATACACTCTCAATCAGTTCTGGTTTAATGATACTAATTGGAATGTCTTTCTCAGTAAACATTGTGTCAATTCCTTTCAACTTGAAAACTCTAACAAATGAAGGCTTAGAACTTGGAGGATTAATAAACCGCATTAAGTCCTCATCAGAAATCTTTGGTTTATCTGATTTCTTTGCCTTTACTGGTTTAGGTTTCACCGGTTCTTCCTTTTTCATTTGAGACTTGAATGAATCATACACAGCTTCCTCAAATTCTTGAGGTTCGCAAAGAATATGATTAGAACTAGGGATGTTCTTATTCTTGTGTATTATCGCAGGTTCAAACACGTCCTCGA
Source organism: Bidens hawaiensis (assembly GCF_021521415.1). Taxonomy (NCBI): domain Eukaryota; kingdom Viridiplantae; phylum Streptophyta; class Magnoliopsida; order Asterales; family Asteraceae; genus Bidens; species Bidens hawaiensis. The sequence goes on along the minus strand of NW_027491020.1, from coordinate 3,389,768 downwards.
TAATTACTTTGTCAACATTCTCAACAAAGACTTTGTTACTTTGAACATGAGGTTTTTGAGGAACAACTTGGGGCTTAACAGTTTCTTTTTCAGTTTTAACTGGTTTAGATTTTTCAGAAATCACATATTCTTTTTCAATCAAATCCTCTTCTTTTCTAGCAAAAGGATTAATTTTGTAATCATTGTGAAAAGGTGGTGGAATTTCAACAAAACCGATTCCTTTCTTTGAATCCTTTTGTTTACCAGATACTTCAATAATTTCATTCAACAGAAAAGAAGAATTTCTAAACTTTCCTAGTTTGTTCTTCAACTCAAGAACCTCATTCTCAAGTTCGGTTACCTTTGAACAATGTTTTAGAATTTCTTCAAACTTTTGGTCATTAATCGTCATTTTTACAGATAACTCAGCTTTGAGATCGTGGTTACTTGTCGACAATGATTCAATCTTTTCTCGGGATCTCATTTGAGATTCAAGAGATTGTCGAAAAGTATCCTTCAGAGAAGCAATTTCTCTTACAAGATTATCATTGTGATTTTTCAAGGCTTCTAACTTAGGTTTGTTAGATTCACAATCAACACATGATACTTTAACAGATGAAGTAGCAGAGATAGAATGACTAACCTCATTGATCTTGGCCATGCAAGAAAATATTGTTGGAGGGTTGTCGTAAGAGTCGTCAGAATCAGATCCAGAATCATTATCAGAAGACATCTCACTCCCACTTGCATCTTGACAATCTTTATGTAACCCAAACATAGCTAAATTTTCTTGAGTATCATTACATAGTAACCGTTGTGACCAATCATTTCCATCTGCAAACATTGCTTGTGATGTAGAAGTAGATGGTTTGTTTTCAGCATCACTACCTCGTGGTGTAGAAGAATTTTGATGTGGACCACGAGAACCAGTGTATTCTTTCTTTGGTTTGTCACATTCCTTTGCAAAATGCCCAAATTCTTGACAATTATAGCATTTTACTTTCAACTTGTCAAAACCCAATTTCTTGTTTAAAGCTAGAAGATCTTTTCCAGTTCTCTGCATGAATCCTTTAACTTTACGGACAATCATAGCCATGTTCCACTTTAAATCCATGATTTCCAAATCATCTGGATCTATCTGATCATAGTCCTCAACAGTTAAATCACTTGTGGCAATCTTACTACTCACTAAGTTTTCATATGAAGTCATGAAAGCTGTCAGAAATGCAAAGTTTTGCTCTGCTTCCTTCATATCAACACTAGGTGGTGAAGCAAATGGATTAGTAGTAGTTGAACTTCCAGAACCACCAGACAATCCAGAATTACCAGTAGAGTAAAAACAACTTTTGGATCATTAAACATAGTTGATTCTTTTTCACTTGCAGATTGAGTAAGAAAAGCATTTATTGGAGAGATCGTTGAACTAAGAGGCATACTTCCACCATAGAAAGCAGGATCTTGACTTTCCTTGGAGGATTTTTGACACTTAAGATCATATTCTCTGTCTTCAATCTTTTGTAAAAATTCAAGTGCAGTCAAGTCTTCATTCAAGAAATAGTCATTCTCTTTCAAAACCATTAGAAATGTCGAGTAAGAACTTGGAAGCACACTTTTAATAGTGTCAATTTTATCAGTCTCAGAAATTTCCAATTTCATCTTGTCCATTTCAGCAATTAAATGATTAAACCGTGTAATCATCTCTTCAACTGTTTCTCCCTTCAATAGATTAAAGTTTCGAAACTGAAACTTGAGCATCACTTTCTTACTCTCAGCTGTGTTCCCCATACTTCTCATACGCAGATGTTGAAATGAAGAAGCACATCTCTTGATATTACCCACTTGATGAAAGATATTTTCGGGCAATGCCATAGTAAGAGTGGAATATGATTTTATCTCGATTTCTAAATCTTTCTTCTCTTCTTGTGAGTATTGAGAAACAGCTTTAGGAGTATACCCAATAGTATCATCACCAATCATTGGTGCCATATAAACTTCATCTAGACAATATGAGCAATCAGGGTGAACAGACCCCAAATGAGCACGAAACCGAGGTTCCCACTTGGCAAAGTCACTAAACTTCATCAATCTTGGACATTTCGAATTTAACCTATCTCGGTATCAAGTTGAAACATTTGTTGCATCAACATGTTTTGAGAAGCCAATGCATACATACCATCCATTTTTGACAAATTTTTAAAAATTCAAGGGTGTAAAAAATAAACTTAAGTAACGAATCTGTAAACAGTGACTAACGAATCAAGCCTTAACGAATTAAGGTTAATCAGGTAGCGAATCAGGAGTGAATTTAACGAATCTATCCAACGAATCAGATAGTCAAACGAATCGGATTTAACAGAAAGTCAAACTAACGAATTGGCTAGTGAATTGCAAAGTGTAATTTTAACGAATCAGAGTGATAATCAGTAACGAATCACTAAGGAATACTTAGCGAAATAGATAGCGAACTAGCTACAGTTTATAGCGAATCAACTAATAGCGAATCAGGTTGTTACAACGGTTTGTAACAAACTCTGATGCTTTTGCCACGTGGCAAAGGTTGTTATGACACAAATCCCAAAGTAGACGCGTGTCACACGAATCTGTTGAACACGAATCAGATGTTGATGCGAACTGATTAACAAATTACTTGAAATCTATAACGAATTGACTAAAAAATGAACGAATCAAAGTGAATAAGATAACGAATCAACATAAAGATGATAACGAATCATGATCATCTTCAAATCTTCAAATCTTCAAAGAAGATTTCCAGATTTTCTGGAAATGAGGAACACGAAACCCAGAATATGTAAATTCGTAATACAACCTAGATTCTTAACCAAAACGCACAAATAACCTACCAAAAGACTCGTAACTCAATCACGAATCCGAAACAACTAACCTCGTAACCAATTAACCCTAAATATCAGTCCAATTATATCAAAACCCAAACCCTGTTTCGGCCACAATCCAAACCAATACCGAATCAAACCAAAACCAAATCACACATCAATTCCAATTCACAACACCTTTCCAATACTTTAACCAACTCAAATCCAGTCCAAATCCATCATAATTCAATCAATTAAACTCAAATTGATCCAAATTTAATCAAAACAGAACGTTAACACTTTGTAATACTAATTAGCAGAATAAACAACCAAATCAAGTGTAATTGAGCCCCGAAAGCTCTGATACCACTTGTTGGAACCTAGGAAATCAATCTATAACTATAACAGATCTCGGATCTGTGTTAATACGATTGATACCTTAACTCGGATCTAGCTCATAATTACGTATGATTGTATGTTGTATATGTATATTATCAGTAATTTTAGTTTATAATATTTAAGTGTATATGAAGATTGAGAGAGAGAGTAATTGGCAGAACTTCGTTAATTATCTCAAAACTTAAATTAAACGTGAACAGGGTTCACTATAAATAGAGGATGGAACTGATTCATCGCACAAGCCATAACGAATCAGCTTCCATTTCGTTACATACATTCAACTTCAATAAACATAGCGAATCACCCTCTGATTCGTTAACATCCCCTAACAAATCAGGAGGGTATAACTTAAGTCTTAGTTTCGCTAACAAACAATAGCGAACTAGACCATACATAATGAACTAACAAGATAAATAATTGTTTATTACATTAAACAAAAATGACAAATACTTGAACGATAAATACAAAGACTCGAGACGCAAAACCGTGCACTAACAGGAAAACCAGAAGACGACATTCAAAGTCGTGCCAACCGTTAAAGGTGACATCGTCTCCTAGTTATATGATTCGGAGTTACGGGTTTGCATAATTAAGTGGGAGAACGGCTTTAAGTACTTTCAATATACTACTGATGTTGTCTCACTATCTAGGTGGGATGTGCGGACTCTCGCCAATCGGGCTTTCATCAACCTTGGTGGAAATCAACTAGCAGGATGGTTTCACCAGCATCTGCTCTTTGAGGTCAACCATAGGTTTAAATTTTTTAAACCGTGAGTACCTACCAGTAAATACGTCGATGAGATTGATCCTCTAACTGTTTGGAGGAAGCTCGCATTGAAGTTCAAACCACCAAAGATGATGAAACGAATGCCAGTGAAAACGTTTTCGCAAGATCATCACTTGTCATTCAGTAGGTGGTATTACGAAAACTGTATGGGCGAAGCTGTTATTGTTTTGGGAAAAGGGCTGAAGACTAAGTTTATTCGAGTCATAGATCCAATGTGTCTCATTAACTTATCAGAGACTGACAATGATGTGTTATTCGAGAACAAGACTCTCTTTTCCAGAACTGAAGATTATGGCTGCGCTATGCAGTTCCAACGTGTTTTACGTGTGTGTCACACGTTTGGGATTCATAGCTGTCGTGATTGGAAGACGAAGCAGTTTAAATAAAGTAAAGACAAAGAGCATGAGACGAGGAGGAGTTTGTTAATACACGATTTTAGTCGTCTTGAGTCTTTGTAATCGTTTGTAATTTATTATTATTTAAATGTAAGGGCAATTTGGTGATTTACCCAAGTTCCATTCGTTAATGTATAAGCTCATTCGTTAAGCATGTTTAACAAATTAGGCTATTCGTATTTATCTATGTTCATTCGTTAGGGATGTTTAAGAATGAACATCTAATCGTTATTATTCTGTACCATTCGTCATGGAATGTTGACGAATGGGATATAGCGAATGAGTCATTTGCTATACCCATTATACTAATTATGTAATGAAGAAGAATGAAGGACATTTGTACGAAATGTGTAACGAATGGCATTCGTCTTATATATATAGACTTATTCAGTCTGCATAATATAACAAGTGTTACTATTTTTCCTCCCTAGCCATTACTCTGCCTAAATATATACTTGACACTTCGTTCAAGTACTCTATTACTAAGTACAGACACATATCATATAGCTAGATCCTGGAATTCATAGATCGGTATGAATCAAAACTTATTGAAGGTCAAGTAAATTAAAATTCTTATAACAAATAAATAAATGTAAACATGTGTAGTTGAAGCATCTCGTGTATCATCACGAATGATAACGCTCCAACAAAATATCGCAAATAAAAAAATTGTGCAAATGAACAGTTGACGTGTCCATGGCGTCCCTTGGTTTTCCTCCCGACTAGACATTTTAAAAGCAATAATACAAAATAAAGAATGTAACCATTTAGCCGATTACGTTAAACGCTTAACGTGTCGGTTGTATGACAATTTCCACTTTGGCAGGGAATCTTGTCACACTCCTTCACTTTAGGGGGGGGGGGGGAAGTAAAAAACAAAAGTTAGGGAATTCTTAACCAACTTTCCAACAATGAAAGAAATCAACTAACATTAAATGAAAATATTTTGAGAGGAGTCATAAAAATATTTTGAGAGTGAGACATAGTCTCTGAGTTGAAAAAATATTTTGAAGTGAAGCATAACTTCGAAGTTGTGTGTGCATGAAAATAAAAATAAACAATTAACTAAGCAATTACATAAGCACTTAATCTAGCAAGTAATTAGGTAAGCAATACACAAATAAATATAACACATAATTGAAACAAATAAGCATGTATGGGGTCCTAAGCATGTTTCTAGGGCACCACTAACGACCTATCTAAAACCTTCGGCTCTGATACCAATCTGTCACACCCAACCTATGGCGGAAATACCGGGGCGCGGCCTGATTGTTCACAGCTCACAAGGTATTATCATGCAATTATAAGGTAACAATATTTAATGATTATTTTAATTAAACAATTCACAAATCTATACATCAATTCATAAAATATTACACATATCTAAAGCATCTTGTATACATTTCATCCTAAAGGTCATCACTAAATGTTATTCACTTTGCTAGACAATCCAACCTGCAAATGCGTACAAAATATATTTTTTTGTCAACACGAGGTTGAGTGAGAAAATCACCAGTTTTAATTACAATAAAATAATATATAAATAAAGAGCAAAACTGTTATATGGTGAGTCTAACCAATCAAACCATATCATATAAATATTGCAAACAAATAATAATGTGTGGGCTAAACCGTTTCCATGCGAATCGGGCGTAGGTTACCATATTTGAGGTGTCAGTGAAATCATTGTAGTGCGATCGGACGCCAACCACTATGACATAATGTGATTAATATGATAAATGATGGACCTCTCCGAATGCGATAAATAAACACATAAACATATTAACAAATAGCAACTAGTCATTCAATTGATACACAATACAAATATTAACATTTTAGATTTGAGAATATAATAAAATATGTAATTTGATCATTGGTACGCATAAGTCCACAAAAGGTTTAAAAAACCTGATTAGATACGCAAAATACAAATGAGGATGGGAGAATGTTGAACCCTTCGGGATTTACCGTCAAGGATCCCTGAATCCGAAACGAATTGAGGGCTTAACTGAACGAAGAACAGTCGGCAAATACAATACGATTAGCTTAAGTATTTTGTTCTCCAGGTCAAGAGGAAGTTTTATGCTTGTCTAATTTCATTCTTATGCACTAATGATGGTATATTAAAGAGTTGATTAGGACGGTGGTATAATATTGATTATGGGATCGTTTTGTTATTATAATTTTTAATTAGATTATTGGTATAAGACGAATTAGACGCGTAAACGGTATTGGCAAATAAATTCCAACTTTAAAACGAAGATTAAGGTACAAGCAACAATCTGGATCGCGGGTTTGATATAAACGGGTTTGGATCACAAAGTGAGTTACGGGTTAAAAAGTATAATATAATATATTATGCGGTTTTTGCAATTTAGTCCCTCAAGTTCTTGTGTGGAAACAAAATGAGGTTAAAACTTAGTTTAGGGTTAAAAATGCATCGTTAGTTGCGATGTTTTATTGATAAAATAACCCAAGCATAGAAATGGGTCAGGTCACGGTTAACAAAATAATAAGTAAAAAAAATCTAAGTTGTTACATGGGCCATCTCATCCTCATCGAGTATGCGTGCATTACCTGGTAAGTTGGCTTTGTGCTAGACCGAAAGGGTCGACATCTATTTTATTTGGTAAATGTTATATATCATTAATGTTTTAATTGTTTATAATCATATACGACTTGTTTTGTTTTACAATATATATATAACTAAACTTTTGCATTGCTCACTCAACTTTATGTTGATCAAACTTTATTTTTACGCTTGTTACAGGTTTGCTAGTTGAAGGTTTAGAAGTTCAAGAAGACCATTTAGTTGGACTTTATGTTGTTGTAGAAATAAACAATTTATATGGATAGTATTTGCTATAGGTTTGTGATGTATTTTGATTTTATGAATTTATATAGTTAGTTTGTGTCATTATTATTAATAGTATCTTGTGAGCTAGCGTGCAATTAGTTGCGTCGGGCATATTCAACCGTAGGTTGGGGTGTGATAGATTGGTATCAGAGCCGAAGACTATAAGATGCGTTGTTAAATGTAATAACCTATTAGCATGTTTAGGGCCTCATACTAACTTATGTGTTTGCCCTAATTATTTATATATGATTGTTCGTAGTTTGCAAAATTAACTACTTATTATTATATAACTGATGCATACACACACACACATTACTCCGACTCTATGCCTCATCCTCAAAATTGTTTTCAAAATCCTAGTTATTGTTTATTTTTGGGAAATTCCTTAAGAATTCTCTTGATTTTTTTTTATTTTTCTATTCTTCCTTAAAGTATGAAAGAGTGTGATGGGTTTTAGTAGCAACAAGAATGGGGAGAATACTTTGAGTCGGACCCTGGAAAACCGATTCAGAGAATTAAATAAAAGACGTTATTCCTTTCCTGGGGTTTAAATACGAACATAGGATTTGAAATTATAAGCCAAAGAGAAAACGTGTCACATACTTCCAAGCTTTTAGCAATCTAATGGTCATCTTGAATAAAGATAACTACATTCCTCATTTATAAACGAATTCGCGATAATACGTGGCTTAACTCAATTTTCTCATTATTATTTTGTTGAATGAAGGAGTGAAGTATAAGGTGATTTCGAAAATACGTCAATTGTTCGTTTCAACCCCCTCATCTCAATTTTTTATTGTTTTGTTGGAGATCCATGGTGGTTCATGGACATCCCAACACCCAAATCTTTATTTTATTTTAAATTTCGATTGTTTGTTAAATAAACAAGGTTTTTCTTGGAAAAATCCAATCATATATTTTCAATTATTATAAATTTTATTTGTTAATTGAAACATGAGATACATGGTGGTTCATGGACGTTTCATTTATCCGATAAAATTTCAAATTTTAATTTTTCTTTTTATCTTTATTTAAGAATGTTATAAATTTTTCCAAACATAATGTCAATCACAACTACAACCTCAAAATAGTGGCCAAACTTCAATAATTTTAATATTTTATTTTCATAACAACCTTATGAATTTTCTCATCTCATAAAGTTTCATATTTTGACCTCATAGAATGTCTTCCAGTCGTTACGTTTGCTATACAAGAAACAAGAAGAACTCCAAGAAGAATATGGCCCCATACTTTACCAAGGAGATGAGTATCATACTCCCCGAGCTCATGATTCAAACGCAAACCATCAATGTTGCCATTGCAACCGCAAACCCCCATTGCTTATTCCTACAAGAAATTCACCTCTACTAATCCTCCCAAGTTTGTTGGAGAGAAGGATGTTACTGTCCTCCTCCAATGATTTAAACACATGGAGAGAGTTTTACTCCATTTTCAATGTCCCGAGGACAAGAAAACCACCTATGCTTCGAGTGTCTTCGAGTTGAGAGCCCTTACTTGGAGGAACAATGACAAATACTCCCGAGGAGCTGAAGTTGCCATGGCTATGTCGTCGAACGATATCAAGTAAATTATGCTCACGGAGTTCTTCCCAAAACACGAGATAAAAAGATTAGAAGTGCATTTTTTGGGTACTCAAGCAAGAAATCGGTGATAGTGATACTTACATTAAGTGTTTCCATGAGCTTAGTCTATTGGTTTCTCACTTGGTAACTCGCCTCTCCCGAGCCGTTGACAAATACATAGTCGGGTTGCCCATGAAAATTCAAGACTCCGTCTTGAGTAGAAATCTGCAAACCCTTCATGTTGTCATTACTCTTGTTGCTACTCTCACCGAGAACCACGTTAAGGTCGGACCCTAATGAGGAAAAACTCAAAGAAACCCACCAAGAAAACCATTGAGATTGCTAATACTGAACCTCCAAAGGAGGTCAAGGTTGAATCATTATCAGACCCTATCCACACCAAAAGTTATCAGGCCTCAAAACGTAAGAACTATGCCTTAACCAATTCAACAACTACACAAGCTCCTGACCTTCTAACCCAAGCCAATAAGAAGCCTTACACCGGACCGCATCCTTTATGTAGCATGTGCAAGTATCATCATCCAACTACCTCACCATTTCGTCAATGTTCCAATTGTGGTCGTTATGGTCATGTCACCAACATATGTGGTGATTTCTCGCAAACCCAACTCAACCCACCTATGCCTCAAACCATTGCTGCACCTTTAGCTTAACCTCATGCCATTCCATTTACTCAACCCTTTACCCGACCATTCCCGACATATTGAGCTTGCTACAATTGTAGTGATCCGAATAATTTTCGCAATGCATGCCATATACTTGTATACGCTAATCGAGCTCAAGTTTATCCAAATCAAGTTAACCCAAGTCAAACCTACCAAATCTGAAACTATGAAAACGTTATTCGAGCCAAGATCTAGTCACAATTGAATACATCAATGATATACGAGACGATAAATAACGAAGAATGAGCCGAATGATTACTTTATTAATAACGTTAAGGATTCATACATTAACTATATATACGGTTAAGGTTGATTCTTGAGAGAATCTGGCAGCATAACGTTACTTGAGGAATAAATAAGCAAAGATCTCTAGGCCATCCTCATTCGTTAGGCCTCATTCGTTAACATGACTAACGAATGAGAATCTCCACTAGCGAATGGCCTCTCATTCGCTAAGACCTTTAGCAAATGAGCATTAGTTTAACGAATGAGAATTCATTCATTGAATCCAATATAGAATGAGCCCTCTAACTTAAAGAATGAGCCACATACGCGACATCCTTAGTGTATATGTTCCTAGGCTAACGAATGTAAGGCCCCGGTGCCCTACATTGGCATTGGATTACTCATAAACACAGTTCTAAATATCAGAGTGAATTAAAACTTTTCGCGGAATAGATAAATATCAACCATTCATTACATAAGTCATAGCATTTAGACAACATAAAACATGTCTTTAAGTTCAAGCATCATAAACTAAATCTTCAGATCCCAGCTTCTTTATTCTTTTGCCATGTGTCCCTCTTCAAGCCAGTTGTCTCATCCTACTCACCTGCGTGCATACTAAAAGTCAGCTACACTGAGTGAGTTCTAGTTAATCATGCGACACATATGCGTTCACATACTTATATACATGCCCGAAGATATATATATCTTACATACTTAACCTGTTCACCTTACTTTCATGCATACATTCATACATTCATTCTTCCATCCTATTTGTAACTTACATGATACATGCATAGATATCGTTACATTGTAAAGAGCCTTCCGTCCTATAACCTCACAGATATTGTAAGGGTCTGGTCCCTAACATCACATATATTATAACGGTCTGGTCCCGAACATCACAGATATTATAAGGGTCTGGTCCTATCCTCACAGATATTATTAGGGTCTGATCCCTTTATTCCGTGCAACCATACAACCTTACTTTCATACATACCTTTCATACATACCCGGGATTCGATCCTGGGACCTCCGACTCTAACGCTAAGCCTTTAACCACTCCACCAACAGGCTTGGATGTTTTTCCTCCTGTTTCAATTCCCCTTGTATTATATTTGGGGTTTTTTCTTTTCTAAATATGTGATGATGTTTTCCATTCTTATTGTTATTATTACTTTATTGTTATTATTAATAACTAGTAGAGTGCCCGCGCGATGCGGTGGCAAGCAATATTTAAAGGTTGTTAATGACCTAATCTAATCCAAACCAGGGCTAGCTTGAACTGAACTCGAACTTCATTCCAAGTTGAATTGGCTAGGCTTCAAATTAAACTTGAGATGGTCTGTCAATGCATGATTTGTTGTCTCGGCTGATTGAATAAGCTAAGGGTAGTTTAGTCTTTATGTTTAATGTAATATGTCTCATTCGCTAAGCATGTTTAGCTAATGAGGTTCATTCATTATAGACTAAGCTCATTCGTTATGGTAGAGAGCACATTTGCTAAGGGATTTAGTGAATAAAGGTTCATTCGTTATTGTATGCCTTTTCGTTGAGGATTTTTAATGAATGGAAGGTCATTCGTTATGGGAAGCCTTATTCATTAGGTGTGCCTAATGAATGAGAAACCTCACTCATTAGTGATGATTAACGAATAAGGGTAGCTTATAAATAGACATTTCCTAGTAAATATGCATAGATATATGTGCCAAATTTATTCTTCATGTAACGTTACCATTTCGGATTCTCTCTAGGCTTAACGTATGTAATGTATTAACAATAACGTATATCTATAAAGTATTATTAACATAATCGTCTCATGTACGTACCATGTTATGCAATTTGATCTTGAAAAAGGACCATACGTTTTCTCATTGACTCAATTTGGCATAACTTTACAATTTATTATTATAATTATCACACATATAACTTAATCATGTCGATGGATTACTTCTATGACTTTACTTAACCAAAGAGTTGAGCTAGTCAGTTGCTTGTTATAAGGACTAAACTTGTATTTATAGAGTATATAGTCTCTCCCATATTATTTCTCCATTCATGGGACAAAGAAACAATAACAATGTTTAACGTTAAACAAAAAGATAATTATTTATGAGATTCCTAATGTGTTTTTAACACTGGTATTTACTTAAACTATTGAACTTTATATGCATTTATATTTTCTCCTCCTTATACGAGAACCTAAATTAAGCATAATTCTTCAACTTTTATAACATTGATAACTTTTCTATACGGCATTATTATATAAAAAAAAACAACACCATAAAATCAAGCATTTAAAAAAAACTACATAAGTATTTTTTTTCTAAAAACAAACTACTTTTTTTTTGCTATACTATTTTTTTTTTCAAAGAAAAAAAATGATTTTCTTTATACCTAGGTGTGTTATGCGTATAATATGTGTGATTATTGTCAAGCTTAATTATGAAAATATATTGCGTAATTATCATAGAAGGTGTGTAATTAATTTTCTTTATGCGTAACTATGTACGTGCAAAATCGCAAACATATATTGCGTGATTATGTATGTGTCAAAATGGGTTGTTGTTATTTTTCAAACGGGTTAGAATTAGGTGGTGTTATATTCCAACTGATCATCATAGGTTGATATGTGTAAGGTCCCGTTACCGGTACCTCACATTTGGACATTGGATTTACTCATAAACATAGTTCTAAATATCAGAGTTAATTAAAAACATACGCGGAATATAAAAACTTTCATAAACATTACATTAATCCATAACTTGTCTTAGAATAACCACCTTGTCTTTCCAAATAACATAATATTAAACATAACGTCTTCCAATGCCAGCCTCTTATTCGATGCCACGTGTTTCCCTCAAGCGAGCTGTCTCATTCTACTCACCTGCGTGCATACTAAAAATCAGCTACGCTGAGTGAGTTCTAGTTAATAACATATCATACTTTACATACATACATACATACATACATACATACATACTTTTATTCATACCTTCATAACTCAATTATATTTTACTCTATTCTATTTTGCCTCAGATATTATTAGGGTCCGGTCCCTTTTTCTGCCTTGGATATTATTAGGGTCCAATCCCTTTTCTGCCTCGGAAGTTATCAGGGTTCGGTCCCATTTCTGCCTCGAGATTATTAAAGGGCTTGGTCCCTTTTCTGCCTCGGAAGTTATCAGGGTCCGGTCTCATTTCTGCCTCGAGATTATTAAAGGGCTCGGTCCCTTTTCTGCCTTGGATATTATTAGGGTCTAGTCCCTTTTCTACCTTTCTATCTCTTACATTCATTCATACATATGTATCATTCATAGTTCATACATAACATTCATATTCATAATCATAACTTGGCAGTACGTGCATTATCCGAAGATCGTTCACGTAACGACAAGCAATCATTCATACATTATACATAGCATTCATATTCATAACTATAACTTGACAATACGTGCAATATCCGAAGATCGTTCACGTAGCGACAAGCAATCATTCATACCGTACATATATATCACATAGGGCATACACTTATCACTTAAATAAGTGTATTAACAAATCGTATCGAGTATGCACACAGCCCCAAAAATATAACAAGGAATGGGGCTAGAAACTCACCTGAATGCGGTTACGTTCACCGTTAATAGTTATTCCCTTCTTGAGCTGTGCACGGCTAACTGTATAATATTTACATGTATCAATTAACTATTGCCACTCATATCGTATTTCTATCTTTATATAACCCACAACGAAGGGGGGTCCGGGGGCAGCGCCCATGGCAGCGGGGTTCTAGGGGCGGCAGCCCCTAGCGGGGTCCAAGGGGCAGAGCCCCTGGCTGGGGTTATCATTTTAAATTTTTTTTTGTAAGTTGGGCTTATTTGCTAAGCCTAAGTTAATGAGCCAGTTTGCTTTATATTATATATGGGCTTAGCCCAACTGTCCATTATGGTCCTTGGGCCCAACTGGACTCAGGCCCAAATCCAAATAAATCAGAGTGACCGAGAACGCTTGGCAGAGAACCTGTTCTAGCCGAGAACCTGTTCTGGCCGAGAACTATGGTCTGGCCGAGAACTCGGGCTTGATCGAGATCTCGTGTTAACCGAAATTTCATGTTTGGCCGAGAACGTGGGTAGACCGAGAACCCTATGGTTTGACCAAGGATTCTCATATTTGGCCGAAAACCCATCTTAGCTGAAAACCCTTAGTCTTGGACCGAGAACTCTCAGGTCATGTGTGTTCAGCTCATCTTTCTATTTTTATCCCATCTACCCAGCCCTGGTAACTGTTTAAGACTCATATCATGATTTTAGCCACTTTTCCCTACCATTCATACCCGTTTTACACCACTAATCATCACGGCTTCAAGACCTAACTCATTTTAGTCATAAAGTGTAAACCTTTATAGGGTTAAAACGTTCTAGGCTAGATTTAGGGTTTCCTTTATGAACCGTTTATAGCTATGAGTCCATTTCATCCATTTTAATCATCAAGTTTGTATTTTTATGAAACATCTAGACCCGATCTAATCTAGGATCAAGTTTCGTGGCAAAACGTTCATAAAAATGTAACATTTAATCATAAAGAACATACCTTTCGATGTTTCTAGGCTACGGCTAGCTTGACACTTGACCTTGAACTTTCTATTTAGCTTGTAAGATCGAAGATCCAAAGTTAAAATGATCGGTTTAAGGGGTTGGATGGCGGCCGGCGGCTAAGGAGGTGTTCTTGACTTAAGTGTGTGTTTTAAGGTGTAAAATGGATAAGATGGATGGAAATGGAAATATTTTAGGGTTTAAGGGGTATTTATACACCCTTAAGCCCATGGACCTAAGGCCCATCTTTCCTTTTTAGTCCATGATTAACCCATTTAATTAGTTTACCTATCTTACCCTCTTTACTATTGTTTATTTACTAACTCGAGTAAACTTTTCCGTTTTAAGAAATAATATATAAAATATTATTATTCAAAATTTTGGGATGTTACAATATGGCACGCACAACCCGACGTTAGTAGGCGGGTAATGTGCGTCAGCCTACATTGGAACACACACAAACACACAGCTGTCGCATAAAGTGATATCAAACTTGTAACCAATGTCAATACATATGTGACGAACGCAACATCGGCCACATAGTTGTTACCGGTACGAGCGTAACTTGATGACAATAAACGCATAATGCATCATCGGATGCGTAACCAGCTTCGATACACGGGTAACCCGCGAATGAAATCTAGCGTCTCCAAGTGTGTAACGCGGCATCCAACTCATAACCGATGTCGGTACGCATTTAACCCGACATCGAACGCTTAACTAGTGTCGGTGTAACCCGACGATGTTAAACGCCTTGCCAGAGTCCGGTTGTCGGTCCTAAATCGTTTTCGTTTAACATGTGAATTTTTTAAAATTTCAAAGTATAGCATTACTATACTCAAATTAAAGAGAACAAAATTCTCGTTTTTATGGTGTAGTTTCTTTTTTTAAATATTAACGTATGAAATAGTTATGATCTTTTAAAAATCGTGAGGGGTAGGTGGTTTAACTTAAGGGGCCAAAAATGTAATTATTGTTTATGTAGTAAAAGTTGATAAGAATTGCAAGGCCAAAGATGTAAATATTGTTAGAAAGACATCTTTACCCCCAAAAAGAAGTTAAAACATGTATTAAGACTTGTAAACTTAGCAATGTTTGTTGGACCTCTTAAAATTAAGAGGTCCTTGGGATTCTCTTCATACATAGTATAGATATAGATATAGAATTTTGTATTGCTGCCATGATAGTTATTGGTATTACTATTATGTTATTAGTATATTATTATCATCATTCATTTTTTTTAACTCGTTATTATTATTTTTACTATTATTTCATCTTTTAATAATTTTCATTTCTACACTCATCCAAGATCTAGCTCGTTTTATGATAAAATTCGAACCTCTATTGATTATAAAGCCCGATTTAGCTAGATCTAGGAATACCAAATGAGCCGAACTTAAACGAACAAGCTTTTTGTTATGAATCGTACCTTGGATGAATCAGTTTTACGAACACGATCAAATCTTGGTATGTATCTTGTTCGTTGAGATGCTAGAACACCAACAAGCCCCGGTTTTTTCCAGATTTGGATCAGAAAATGGGAGAGAGAGTGTTTGTGTTTGTATTTTGAGTGTGTAGCTAGGGTTTAAGGGTTTAAGGGGTATATTTATACTCTTTAAGTTCATGGACCTTATTCCCATTAGGACACTAGTCCATTATTTATTTTAAGCCATCACTATTAAAGCCTACCGTCCTTTATATTATTTTATTATTTATTTAATGAAGATTAAATAAGCGTAAATGAATAACAATATTTCTTTATTTATTATTTTAGAAACATCGGATGTTACAACGAATGAGGTTAGTCTATAACCAATGGAACCTATTCGTTATACAATCCATAGTGAGTGGATCATATTACATATTACATTGTAATCTAATGACTAAACTACCCCTGGCCTATACGATCAGCTACGGACAACAAATCATGCACTAATAAAAACCTATCAAACCCAAGAACCGTAAAGACAATTTCATCAAGCCCATTTTCAATCAAGTTCCACTCATGCAACTCATCCAAGCCCAGCCTATTCAAACCATTCCAACTCAACCAAACCCAACTACTCAGAATTCTTAAAGATCAAACCCTCCAATGCATTCAAGATCAGATGTTTCAAGTCAACCGTAACTACGGATCCAAGCTACTCGAAGGCTCTCATCGCTCACAATATTCTATTTTGTTTACTTTTCTTTTCGGTTTAAGTATTGTAACGACTCTTTCTTATTTGTGGTATCATATTAAAGTTCTTATGTGTAACTCAAGTCTATCTCAAGTCTATTTATTTCAAGTGTATTTATATCAAGTCTAACTAAACTACCATCATTATTCATTTACCCTCATCTATACTTCATTAGATTATTCTCAAACTAACGGCCTATGGCCGGTCACCTTAAGTTTTTATTGACCACTAAAATCAGGGGCTATGTGCATGTCTATGATCATAGCTAACTAATAGAAGCCGTATAGCATTTAAGTTAATTTAACTATCCAAACTTAATTCATCTAAATTTTCATATAATCTTGTTCAAATATACATACCTGGCCCAAAGGATTCATCATTATGATATATGTAATCTTTAAACGTTTCCATATGTTTATTTTCATTTCAAGATTGTTTGATGATTTTTTATATATAACAAAGACTTTTTTTATTTTAAATTAGAAGGTTCACTAAATACATTGTTTATGATGTTTCGCATATATATATATAACGATATTCTTGATTTTTATTTATTAAGTTCATCAAAGTTCATTGGGTAACTTATTTTCCCTCAAAGATATATATTATTGACAACTTATGTTTTTATAACCCGCACAATTGGATGAATTATGTGGACCATCCGACGATAAAGATAATTATGGTTCGAAACGTAATTATCCATGTCCTCGCGTTAAAATCATAGTGTATACGATTGCGTGTCAAAACTTAGAACCGAAGGTGGTTTTTTGTAATGGTACAAATGTAAAAATGGTAAGTACATGGTGGATACGCCGTTGGTACATCCTATATATAAGTGCTCTTATTGTATTTTCATGTTGGAGCGTTTCTCGGGACGAATGAAGATCTGTGCTATGTTAAATTTAAAATTTTTACTTTAAATATTTCTGAAAAAGTATTCATTTGTCATAGTTTTACTCTAATGTCGGGACAAAAATTTCAAAAGTAGGGAATAGTATGACATCCATCATTTTCGGTTTACTTTTTTGTATTTGTCCCCCCCCCCCGGGCTTGGATTCGAATCTTTTTACTAATGAAATTGTGTTTATTAGTATATTATGGTGTTTAATATATTTCATATTGTCTTCATTTTTAAATATGTTATAAAAGTCCCTTAAAACACTTATTTTGGGCCTAAAAATGCATTTATGAAAAGTATAGGGCTAAAATTGTCAAATCTGAAAACTGGTGTAGCCACCTCTTCGCGTCCCGCGAAGAGCGTGGTCTTGTTGGCCATGCAGCGTGGTCAAGGTGCTGCAACAGTTGTTTTTTGTTTCGATTCGTGTTTCAGCTCGTTTAGCTTGTTTTTTACTCATTTATCCCTTAACCTTCATCCTAATTTCATCTAATGTTCAAATCTTTGTTTCTAGAATATTTCCTAGCATAATCTATGAATTATATTATCAAACTCAAGATAAGTATCCAATTTGTGTGTTTATCCTAATCACTTTTGAGTTTGAAACAAAGTTTTAAGAATTTGTTATAAACACTATATTTTAAATCTAATTCCTACATAAAAAAACTAAGGTATATTATTGTTCATAACTTTCTACATAACTCACAAAACCCTCTCACTTTCACAAATTCAAGATCTAGCTCAAGTGTTCTTCACTGTTTGACTTTCAAAAGGCAAACGCTCTTTAATGCTTAATTTTTCTAGTTCCTCATTTAATTGTCTGATAAGTTTTAATTTTTATTGTTAGTATGAATCCAAGAACGAAATCCCTCAAACAATTTCAATGTATTTGGGGGATTTCATGTTCAATTTAGTTTATTTCGATATAGGGTTTATGTTAGGAGTTAAATTGGGGCATTAAACCTTAAATTGACCCAAATTAGCTTTTGTTTCTTCAGTATTTTATGTTTTTATTTTTGTTTTAGTCATGTTGGACACGAAATTGACCTCAAATCAACATTCGGGTCAGACACGAACCGAACACTCTCTTAAAAATGAACTTTCTATTTTTCGCTTAAAAAACTCTTGTTTGATCAATTATTTTATTTAATTACCATTATTCTTGTTTATTCATAATTTTAAACCTCATGTTAGGGACTTTTCGCAGATTTCGGTTCACAGCTCGCTTATCTCATAATTCATGTTATTCTATATATATCTCCACTTTCCTACTTTCAAGGTGAGTAATTCACACCCTTTTTTTTCTTTAAATTTTGGAGGTAACATGTGAAAAATATATAACATAATTTATTTATTTTCATATATACCTCATCAATCACAATTTGATATTATGTTTTTATGGATTTATTGCTCATTGATGACATGTTATATGGTTATGTGTTTATTTTGATTGTTTGGCGATTGGGCCACTTCATCCTCATCTAGTATGCATATACTACCCTGATAAGCTGGTTTTGTGCTAGACTGAAAGGGTCCACATCTATTTTATTTGGTATATGTTATATATCATTAGTGTTGTAATTGTTTATAATCACATATAAATTGTTTTATTTTACAATATAAATATGTAAATAAACTTGTGTATTGCTCACTTAACTTTATGTTGATCAAACTCTATTTTTACGTATGTTATAAATTTGCTAATTGAAGATTTAGAAGTTTAAGAATACCATTTACCTGGACTTTAGTTTGTTGAAGGAATAAAAATTCATATGGATAGTATTAGTTAAAGATTTGATGTATTTTTATTATATCAATTTATGTTATTAGTTATTGTCATTATTAATAATAGTGTCTTGTGAGATATTGTACAATCAGTTACGCCCCGACATATTCCGATGTAGGTTGGAGTGTGACATAACATAGATAACAAATATATGTAAGTTTAAGGAGAATGGAGTGATATGGTGATCACTTAGATCGCTCGGGCTAGTAGTAGACAGCTCGATCTCTCGGCTAAACGCTTCAGCGGCCTAGGAGCTGCTTCGGAAATAAGCTTATAGGGAGGGATAGTATTTCTAGAGAACGGGAAAGAGGGGGAAGTCTTATGATAGAACTCGGAATGCTCAAAAATGAACATCGGTCCTCTTTTTATGGTAGAAGGTAATTGTTCAGGCTAAGTTGTAAGACAATTGGATGCTTGAGCAGGTTAGTCTTATCAACTCTTTTTCCATTACATATTACATATGGAATCTTTCCATTTTTTTAGTTTCAATTTTGTGCAACTCTACATGTGTATGGTTATGGATCATTCTAAATATGTATAACCTAGATCTTTGAAAAATTGTAAAATAATGCTCTCATTTGTGCAAGGCGTCCCCAAAGGTCACTCAGATACAATAATACTTGCAAGGCCTGGCTTCTTTCGTAATGGTCTCCTATTATTAATATAGCTTACTTGGTTACATGCCTTATCTTATCGTTAAAAATCATTGTCGCCATTAGACAAAATGTTGATCTTGTCACACCCCAAACTAAAGCGAAAATGTCGGGGCGTGAGCTGAATGCTTACAGCTCTCAAGGTACTATCATGCAATATATAAAATGTCAATATCTATTATTTAATTTCATATAATTCAAAGTACATGATTTTATAAATAAAACAAGTAAGGACACAATTAAAGTTCTTGCTTCTTCTCTCTAGCATGCAATCCTAAATATCTTCAAACAACTTGAGAATCATATCACACGATAACATTCATATGCATTAAAAATTAAAATAGGTTTTTCAACACGAGGTTGAGTGGGTATAACACCAGATTTAAGATACTATAATAATAATACATAATAGTGCAAATTGTTCCTGTGAGATAAATAGTTAAGCCAGAGCACATAAACAATCAATCAAACCATAAAGAAAGGGCTCAACCAATTCTATATGAAGGGACATTGGTTACCAAGCAAGGACTAAACCATTGCCATAAAAATGGACATCGGTTGCCGAAGATAGTCGTGTGATCATACTATAATGAGGAACTTCATCAAAATGCGTTCAAATAAAGAAAGTAAGCAAATAACAAGTTAGACAAACTGATATACACATAAGGATAAACAGTTGCGGCTTAATACTATACAGTACTGATATACACATAAGGATAAACAGTTGCGGTTTAATACTATACAGTATAAAATAGCTAGTTACGCATATGTCCTCAAAAGATAAAATAAGTAAAATAGGGGAGTGAAATACTCAACTTAGAAATTAAGCAAGAGATATAATTCAATAAGAAAGATAAAGGTAGATCAAGCTCTTCGAGAAAATCCGACGAGATATCCTAATAAATAATAGTTACGGGAATAAATATTATTTCAACCATGAATCTAAAACTAGATAGGGAATTCGGTGATGATCTGGTGTGTTCTAAACAAGGATTAAATATTGCATTTATTTATTATAAATTTTATTATCACTTTTATCTGTCAAGGGTTTAAAGAAAATAACATATTTTAATTATATAAAATTATCGTTATAAGTAGAATACTTGAATAAATAATATCTATAACTTTTTATAAATTATATAAAGAAGTTTGTATTAAATAATTACTTTAAGCTAAAAATACCTTTAATGTATTTATATATTTTTTTCACCATAGCCCTGCTTGCGGTGCGCACATATGATGTATATATGTGTGAACCCTCGGGTGGGCAAAAGTGAAATTGCACTAATTTTGACGTTATTTTACTAATCTCGTGAAAATAACGTTAAAAGTGACGGACGGTTAATCAGGCATCATGTAGTGGCGTTGATAGCCAAAAGACAAGGGTACATGCACCGATCAGCCGGTGTCCCGATGATTGAGTGCTATGTGTCTTATGTCCAAGGCTTGATGCAAAACTACTATCGAGCCGGGGTTCTCACCGGAAGCAGCCTCTCTATCCTTATGGGGTATAGGTAAGGCTGTCTACATCTTACCCTCCTCAGACCCTACTATAGTTTTGCTATTGGTGGGATATACTGAGTACGATGATGATGATGATGATATATTTTTTCACCATTAGATGAGATTTATTTTAAATTAATATTGTAAATAATAAAGTATAATTAGTAAATAATAATATTTATATAAAATATGATCTTTTATAAAATACTTAAACTTTTAATCATCTTTTCAACTAATAGTATTATACTATGTATATTAACTTAAAAATCTTATTAAACTTTTTATTATAAAGTCCTTAATTAATTTTTAAATAATAATAATAATATACATACATACATACATACATACATATTATTTTAACCAAGATTCGAAAACATAATTAGTTAATATGTCGGTTTTAAAAAAATATGAATTAATTAAGATTTTATAACATTTAAAATATTAATTATTGATGTATTATGATTAATTAACAATTTATAAACAAAATTCAAAAATAAAGGGGCTGGGGGTTCGAACCCACGCCCCTGCGGCTTTAAGCTTTAACCATCTACACACAACATCTGAACAAGATCTTTTAAACAAACAGACATGAACCCAGACCCCCTTATGAACTCTAGAAATCAAATTGAATAAACCGTTATAGGTTTGATAAATTAAAGTTAGTGTTATTGATAAGGATTGCACGGGGAGTCTAATACATGCAACTATTACCTTAAACGATGTTGTAGTGAGGGTGTACTACGAACCAAACCCGGCGGCCAATACATGATCACGAACAGCTATCTAGAGGTTGTGTTAATCAAATTGATTATGGGGTTATTGTTGACGATAGTATAAAGATAGTTTCTGCAAGTTTAATCAACTTATTATTGTTGTTTTAGGGTATATCAATAAACGGGTTACATGGAGGTTTGTTAAATAAGTTATTACGTATCACATTGATCGAGTTTCCTAATCCACTGCGTCGGTAGGCCGTATATAGAAGGATTAACAGCTGAAAGATTCAATTACCAAGTTTATAACAAGAATTGTGGCTCAAGATACAAAAACAGGTACCGGGTTGTGATGTGGGTCGGGTATGGGTGATGGGTATATGGGTATAGGTTTATAATATATTAATATCTCATATTTTACAAAATGGTCCCTCCACTATGATGTTGGAAACATAAATGGGTTAAAGGTTTGTTTTGGGTTAAAGTTGTATATTTTTGAAAGTTGCTTTAATATATTAAATAATTATAATAACAAATATTAATAAAATATTATTAACTCGATAGACGCGATATTTTCTTGGCTAATATTCCCGAACATAAAAGTGGGTCGGGTTATGATTACTGAATATTAATTTAGAAAACCCGAGTTGTTACAGATCTTATAACTTTCAAGAGTTGCATAGTAAGTTCAAAAGTTAATTATGTGACAATCGGTATCAAAGCATACTATTTCGTTGGGGCATGGCGTTTTGAGTCATGCATGAAGTTAGCCACGAACACTGAAAAGTCCCTAATTCATTGCATATTGTAGGTTGATTTAGATAGCATGTCTTCCTAATCACAATGGTGATTGTCCTCCATTATATGGATCCAATCATCATAAATTGTATAGTAGATATTCAATTCATAATCAAGCATATAAAGTTTCAGCATATTTATGCAAGAACAAGTTAACAAAACTCGCACAAACAGAATTCCAATAACAACAAAAGGGAGCATGCTGATAACAACAAATAGGTTGTTAATTAAAGACTTGATCGGTCAATGTGCCTTTCAAGAATAAGATTTAAATAACAAGAAACGAGTCGGAGTCCATAGTAGGTGGATTTGGGCCTGGGAGATTCACATGCAGTTCAAAACAGTGCCCGCATTTCAATTTCATATTACTTGATCTTTTGTTTGTTTAATGCTTTCATTTATTTTTTATTCAAAAGTTTATTAAATTTAAATAATCTTAACTATAAGTTATTGGATCCACTGGCCCCAAGCCAACTAACGAAAGATAGTCTCACCTTTTAACAACATTAAAATGCTTACAATCACATCAACACATTTAACATAATAACGGATTTTTACATATAGCAATAATATCGGTATGAATAATTTATTTTTATACACACATAATGTAATATAAAAATTATATCGGTATGAATATTACATTTTAAAAAAAAAATTAAACTATCAAGATTTGATTTGCAACTTAAAATTAATAGTACACAATACATATATAAAAAACTTATTAAAAAGTCATATATAAAAATTATTATATGAAATAACTGAATTTATATATAGAATTTGTATATACAATAATTTTTTAGTCATAAAAATTATTATAATAAGTTTTTACTTTTATAGAATTTGTTATACAATAATTTTATAGTTTTTATAGAAATTTTCAACCGTATGTAATACAACAAGCTCTGACTTAATAAAATAGTAAATCATATAAAAAAATTCACAATATCTATATCTATATCTACATTATCTAGGCAACTTCTCACATTCCTATGACACGCCGTAATATTGATTATCCATCACCGGCCTGCACTCTTTAATCGTTCAATCCTTCAATTTTCTGATGACCGTTCTCTTCAATAATTCAATTTACTTTCAGTTTCACACCTTCCCTTCAATTTAATCTTCGGTTACTCCTTCAGTTTGGTTGTATCCGTACATGAAATTAAGTCTACAGGTTATATAACCACTCGACATCTCACGTTCCACCTCCTTCGATGGCCACCACTAGTGTTGATGCTTCTCCTATTACTCAATTGGAAGGCCTTATTTTGGTGTTGACGATCGTAATAAAAGGGATTTGCTTGCTCAGGTAACTGTTAATTTCATGTCACGATTGATAATCATGTTTTTTAGTTTATTATCTCTGTTGATTTAAATACTAAAATGTATAACTCTGAGGGAGGCGTCTTTTCTATCTCTAATTGATTGACAATTGTTTTGTAGTGTAGAAAAAAAGTTACAAATAGGTATGTTCAGATGTTCTCATCATATCAAGTTTGATTTAGGTTAGATTCATGTTGGATGTAGTTTGGATGTAATAGAAAACCCGTGCAGTATAAAGAGCCTAGCTGGTCATTTACGCACAAGTTGCAGTCGCCGTGCCATAACTTCTCATTCACACAACAGTTGCTCTGAGGTAAAATCCAACCTTCTCTTCTTACTTTTCTTCTATGGATTTTGTATTAGTATGCTAAACTTATGTTTGATTGATTTCATCTGACTATCGAACTTTGTTTCTTTATCTTCTTTTGATTTGATTGACATTTTGTTGTCATGAACTTTTCAAGCAAGAATTAATTCTCAATTTCGATATCAACTACTATATATAAATCTTAATTAATCATCCTCCATAGCCCGTAGGTACTCCCTCTCCATTAATTTGTTAAGTCACATTAGGGTTTTGATGTTGTTTATATTAAAAATTTTGGTTACCAAATCGCATAGCATTTGTTCATTAGTGGCATCGTGTGATTAAAATATATGTCTTAATTGACTTGATGTTATTTTACAATTTATTCATTCTGATTTTGTAATTTGTACAAGTTGGATAAATTAAAACTTCAAGTGTTAAACAAGATCACTTATGGAGGAAACAAGTGGTACTTGTTAAGTAAATGTAACTTATATGTGTAGAGCCATATTTTGGGTGCATATAGACCCTTGATTCTTTAGAATATTGTTGGACTTATGGAGTGTAAAAAACGAATATTAGCAGGAGGGGCTTCTGCGAAATGAGGTTTAAAAAGGTGTTGTTCAGGCTTTAGATCAATAGTTTGTGGAGTTAATCTTCATTTAACCATACACTGCGATACATTAAGCTTTGTAACAACATAGTGGTTCATTTATATCGAGTTTTTTCCCAAACTAGTGTTGGTGGGAAAACTATTTACCATTTTAGTGTTCATTGAAAATTATTAACTAAACTAGTGTTTTTCATTTCTTTTGTATTTCTTTTACTTTTCAATTAATGTATAGTCTCTTTAATTTTTCTATTTAGTTCATCAATTACCTATTTTTATATCACACTTCTTATATATTTTTATCCAAACAATCCAATATCATCTTCTTTTTAATCAATCAACCCCCTATATTTTACTAGCATGAATCTTTTCTTTTTATTTCTTTTTTTACTTGTTTTCTTTTTCTATTTTTTTCTTTTTTGTTTTAAAATATATTTATTTATTGTTTAAATATATCCATTTTACAAATTTGTTCTTTAAGTTTTGTTCCGATTTCTTAACGAACCAAAGATACCAAATGAATTTGCGTCGAATAGTAATCGCAACACTTGGGGTTCTACCAACGCCGTGTTTTACCAAAATTTATTTTTGTTTTAAGTATGTTCCTTTTACGAATTCGGTTGGTATCTATTACGTTTGCTACAGCTAAACCCAAAAAAATTGTAAAATGAACTTATTTAAAGCAAAAAAAAAAATCGGTAAAACACAAGTGTTGCCGTGAATATTCGACGCGAATTTGGTTGGTATTTGTTTGGCTCGTTATGGTAGCGGAACAAAACCCAGACAATCAATTCGTAAAATGAACATATCTAAAACAACAAAAGTCGGTAAACGTTGGGTGTTAATAAAATCTTAACTTTGCGGCGACTATTCGACATGAATTCGATTGGTATCAGTTAGGCTTATTACGGTACCAAAACTATATAAAAAACAAATTTGTAAAATAATATATCTAAACAAAATAAAGTGAACAAATCTGAAAACAAAAATATAATATAAGAAATGAAAAGAAAAGATAGTAGCTGAGTTAGTAAAAAAATAACGTTGAATGATAAAAAAAACTTAAATAAAAAATAGGTAATTGATGAACTAAATAGAAAAACAAAAGAGACTATAATTAATTGAAAAGTAAAAGAAATACAAAAGAAATGGAAAACACTAGTTTGGTAAATAGTTTTCAAGAGACACCAAAATAGTAAATAGGTTTTCCACCAACACTAGTTTGGGAAAAAACTCATTTTTATCTAATGTAGTTTCATGTCTTCATTAATTTAGATCCCTATAACTCAATATCACTGAAAATTAAATGAGATAGAAGAAGTTAAATATCAGATGTAACCTCTCTTATTACCTTGTCTTCAGTATTATGACACTTAGTAATTTTGAATAAAACATTGGTTAAAATTAAGACATGACATATCTTGTAATTTTAAATAAAACTGATGTTGGTAGAGTATTATATTCAACTTATAAAGCTTGAGGTAATGAGGTCGACTACTCGACTCATCAACTGATTGAGGATTATGGGTTCACAATTCATTGTAGTTTAACACATGCTTAGTCAGTCCCTGTTATGAAGTTTCACTACGAGCCATTCCAGTGCAGGTTTTGAGAATATTTAGCTTTTCCAAATTCATTTTTAAATAACTTTTTACGATAATTTTAACCTATGTTTCATGTGCAGGTCTTGATTACAAATAATCCCAAATCGTTTTATCACCAATGTTTGTGCCATTGTTGGCGGTGTTTTCACGGTTTGTTTTCTTTACTTCACACAATTGTGTATTTGTATAACTAAAAGAACTAAATAATATAAAATTATGTTATATATAAAAATAACAATTCTTTTTTTTTTAATCTTGAAAAGTAAAGCTTAAGAAATACTGTTAACTGTAGCCCGAACATTTAACAATATTGGTTCTAACTTTTAAATATATTTTGTTAATATTTTAGTTGCAGCAACAATATAGGGGCCGACACCCCCATCTTACACAAATTTATGGTGTGTGTTCATCACTTGGTTTTTTCTGCTGTGAATGTCCTTAATCAGTTGATTAGTCATGTTTCTAGGAATTTAATTTTTTCTTGTCAACTGCTTGCCATTTTTATATTGAAATTGAATGTTAGTTAAACGGGCCAAAGTATTGTCAAACGGGCCAAAGTTTGAAGATGTTATTTTTAATAGGGAACCGGTTTAGTTGGGTTCCAAAACCGTACCCCAAAAACGAACTCAATACCATATTTTTTTATAAATTCACCATATTTGTTTTCTCAAATTTGGTACCAAATCGGTACCATATCGAAAAACCGGTACTGAATTATTATTTTCGGTACCGGTACTGGTACCAAAAAATTTCGAAATTCAGAATTGGTATTTTCGGGATCGGTACTTATGGGTACCAGTACCATTCCACGCTCATCCCTACTACTAACTCGACCAAAATGGACAATGTTATAGCCAATATAGTTGGCTGAAATGAGCTGTGTTGAAAAAAGATATCAAAATAGAGTTACATTTTCTTATAGTATAAGCATTAATATACTCTTAATGAAATTGGCTCAAAATATTAAACTTTTTTGGTACAATGGAATTGTTTGCAGTAGTTGACCTTTTGATGTTCAAAACCAATTTGATAATAAAGAGTGGTAAAAAGTTTAGAAATAACAAAAATGATGATCTATGGATTCATTACTTGAATGCTAATTAAAGTATTCAAATATTTATAAATTTTTAGAGTTTTCTAGTGTTTTGTTTCATTATTGTATATAATATTTATTAGTGATTGAAATTTAATGAAGTGTATGTTGTAAAAGTGTTGTTGATTGTAATTTTATTATTTATTATTTATAAGAATTCTATTATTATTTTTATTATTATTATTATTTAATTGAGAAATGTAAGGATTACGGCATAGATAGACCATACTAATACTACCGACTCGAAAACTTTAATAAAAATAACAAAATAAAAATAATAAACAAATAAGAAAACCAATAGAAACTATACATTATATCATAAGATGATTGAAAAGTTAACATAAACGACTACAACTTTCCAAATCAAA
Source organism: Bidens hawaiensis (assembly GCF_021521415.1). Classification (NCBI taxonomy): domain Eukaryota; kingdom Viridiplantae; phylum Streptophyta; class Magnoliopsida; order Asterales; family Asteraceae; genus Bidens; species Bidens hawaiensis. Next base: position 3,361,602 of record NW_027491020.1, on the reverse strand, counting down.
GACGACACAACTTCTTTGTCTCACTGCCTTTGATTTACTCAACTCCTACTAAGATCTTTTGCACTAACCAGTAGATAATTAAGGTGTAGTCACGAACCGTACCGATTACATCGAATATTCGTCACATCTCATTCGCAAACCAACCGAATTCTCATTGTGTCCCGCCGCAACGCCCGGGCTCACCTACTAGTGTGTGTGTATATATATACACTTAATGCACCAGTTGCAAGGCAACCTTTTAATAAAAAGTTGCATCCACAATTCAAGAAACATATGAAACGGTCTGCACAACCAAGTAAACTTCATCTATCTTTTCATGACCAAAAAACATGTTTTTTAATATTAATAGAATTATTGTAATTTAGGAATTAGAATCAACTTACAATTTCTTGTAAATATTATCTCTAAATAAGAGATTACGTTATAATTCCTATATGTGGGGAAGAGATTAATGAAATCATTCATTCAAACAAATAATTCTTTCATGGTATCACAGAGCGGTTAATCCTCCCTAACCCACTAACCCTAGCTGCTGCATCGACCTTCTCTTCCCCAATTTATTCTGCAACTTTTATTTTTTTTCTTCATCTTTTCTTATTCACCATGGATACTAAAATACATCCTGATGTAGCTGTGTCAATCATCAAAAATCTAATACCCATCACTCTTGATTCGGAAGCCTACCAATACGTCACCTGGTCAGAGTTGTTCTGTATTCATTGCACAGCCTACCAAGTGGCTGATCATCTTCAACCCCCTGTCGCCCCCGAGCCCAACAAACCACCAGCCCCTCCCTCTGAACAATAGATGCCATTGTGTTACAATGGATCTACGGCACAATCTCCCCCGACCTTCTCCAAACAATTTTCAAATAGAACGCCACGACACACGAAGCGTGGACCACTCTCTGGAACATCTTTCAAGACAATAAATCATCTCATTCTATTCATCTTAAGCAGAAGTTCTCAAACATCCGTCTTGAACAATTCAAGGACATGTCGACATACTGTCAAGAACTTAAGATTCTTTGTGACCAATTGGCGAATGTTGAACACCAGTTGATAATCAAACTATGGTCTCCCAACCTGTTACTGGCCTAAGTGAGCAGTATGAAAATATTGCAACAATCCTCCAACAACGTGACCCCTTGCCAGATTTCTATGTGGCACGATCAAGACTTTGCGTGGAATAAACTCGTAAAGCCAAACAAGCTCTCCACAGTGCTCAAGCATCTGGCACGACTCTACATGCCGACACTTCGAAATCTAACACGGCACAATCTTCGGATTCCCTGTCCGACAACCGATCAGAATACTACTGGGTTGATAAGGGACGGGGTCGTGGCCGTTACAGAGGCAGGGTTCGTGGTCGGAACATAATGGAAGGGGCCGTGAGTATAACTCACAACAAACTCCACACACTCGTTACCCAAACGGGACTGCCTACCAGGGTGGCTGGCCAAATCCTGGTCTCGACCCACAACAGCTCCCATGGGCATAATGGACAAACATACCACTTTTCCTTTATCCCACAACCAACAGGTTCTCACTAAGACCCAAGGAATATTTGGCTCGCGTCCGGCCCAATCTTATGCTGCCGTCTCTCAACCGACAATCAAGTCGAAATAAAATTTGACCCTTATGGTTTTCTTGTGAAGGACCTCAAGACCAAGGCGCGCATCCTCCGAAGCAATAACTCTAGGGACCTTTACCCTCTCACACCATAAATGCTTTCCAAGATTCGCTCACCTTCAACGTTTGTTGCTATTTCACAAGAAACATGGCATCGAAGGTTGGTGCACCTGGGTCCTGCTTAATTAAATAAATATAAGTCTTCTTTTTTTATTGATTATGAGAATGTTGAACCCTAAACTTTGCCAGTCTTGTGTTTTTAGTAAAAGTACTAGACTACCTTTCTTTGATTATGTTAATTCCACTTGCATGTCTTTTGATATTATTCACATTTATTTGTGGACCTCCCTGATTATTAGCAACGGGGTCACCAATATTACATGCTATTTCTTGATGATTACATAATTTTGTATGGACTTACCCTCTCAGCCATAAATAACAATTGTATTCAATGTTTTGCCAATTTTCCAATTTTATCAATACACAATTTGAAAGAAAAATAAAGCAATTTCAATATGATAATGGTAAAGAATATGCAAATTCATCTTTTCAACAATTTTGTCACCAAAAAGGGATGTCCTTCCGATTCTCATGCCCTCACACTTCTTCCCAAAATAGTAAAGCAGAACGCTATATTCGCTTTATTAATAACATCACCCGTACTCTCATTGAACAATCCCATATTCCAAACACATATTGGCAACACGCCCTCAAAATGGCCACATATCTCATAAATATTTAACCAAGCAAAACACATAATTTCAAAACCCCCACACACTATCTTTATAACCGAATCCCATCACGGCCACCTCCGCGTGTTTGGTTGCCTCTGTTATCCCCTACTTCCCTCCACGTCCATTCACATACTTAGCCCTCGATTTAAACCTTGTGTCTTTCTTGGTTACCCAACTCAACATCGGGGTTATACATGCCTTGATATTAGTTCTCATAAAATCATTATATGTCGTCACGTGACCTTTGATGAAACCATTTTCCCATTTGCCACCATTCACAAAACCCCCCATCATGCCTATGATTTCCTCACTGCCAACCTCCACCCACTTCTTTGGTCTCACGTCCATCCAACCATATTAGCCCCATCCTCTAACCCACATTCCACTACATCCATTCATACCCCACCCATTGATAATAACCAATATAAGTACTTCAATCCAAACAACAACACTTAATAATAATACTTCCCAACCCCATAATTACCACTCGCCCCCATCAACACCCACCCTTCTTGGCCAACCCGACTCCCCAAGCCCACCTCCAACCATGGCCCCAACTCAACCCAATCTAGTCCCACTTCAAACATACAACCATCGTGGAAAACAACCCACCTAAACCACACTACTACCCACATCATCACCTACTGTCACTTCCCCACCAGCCTCCCCCCTCCCCCTAACCCTCCTACTCGTACTATACGAACCAGGTACATGTATGTTATCATAAAACCAAAACAAACATTCAACCTACACTCTTCCTCAATCGCCCATATACCCAAAAACCCAATGATTGCTCTATCCACTATGGAATGGCATAAAGCCATGCTAACGATTTTAATGCCCTTATTAAGAATAGGACATGGAAATTAAATCCACTCGAACCAAATATGCATGTTATGTGTAGTATGTGGTTTTTTTGCCACCAATTTAAGTCTGACGGGACTCTCGAGTGGTACAAAGCTTAGTTGGTGTGTAACGGTCGAAATCAACAAGTTGGGGTTGATTGTGGTGAGACATTTAGCCTGGTGGTTAACCGGCTACCATACGCATGGTATTATCCCTTGCTATTTCCTATTCGTGGTCCAGCCATCAGCTTGATGTTACAAATGCTTTCTTACACGGCAACCTAAATGAAACAGTATATATGTATCAGCCTATGGGTTTCAGACACAGAGATTACCCGGATCATGTTTGTCTACTCAAGAAATCCTTGTATGGTCTCAAACATGCTCCACGTGCGTGGTACTAAAGGTTTACTGATTTTGTATCCACCATTGGCTTCAAACAAAGTCGTCGTGATAATTCCCTATTTACATATCATCATGGTCATGATACTGTTTACCTTCTTATCTATGTTGACGATATATTTCTTACCACGTCATCCGATAATCTCCGTGTGAAGCTGATGGGTTGTCTAGCCAATAAATTTGCAATGAAAGAATTGGGACCTCTAAATTTCTTTCTATGGAATTTTGTCGTACAAAATGGTACACACATATATTTATCTCAGGAGTCGTACGCCATAAACATCACACAACATGCCGGAATGACATCTTGTAAACCTATTGGCACTCCGGTAGATACGAAGCCAAAGTTAAGCACCATATCCAGCGAAGCATTTGATAATCCGACACTCCATCGGAGCTTAGTTGGAGCGCTTCAGTATCTCACATTTACCCATCCAGACATCTTATATATCATTCAGCAGGTATGTGTTCATATGCACTCACCAACTGTCGATCATTTGGATGCACTGAAACACATCATTCAATACATTCAAGGCACAATTTCATACGGTATAACTCTAAGACCTTCCCCAACTCTCCTTCGTGCATATATAGACGCTAATTGAGCAGGATGTCCAAACACCCGCATATCTACTTCCGGATATTGTGTTTAACTTGGTGATAATCTTCTCCCGTGGTCTTAAAAAAACAATCTATCGTATCTCGGTCTAGTACTAAAGCCGAATATCGTGGGGTTGCAAATGTGGTGGCTGAAATATGTTGGCTTCGAAACTTGCTACTTGAGCTTCATCGACCACTTTCTCAAGCTACTCTTGTTTATTGCGACAATGTCAGTGCCATATACCTCTCTGGCAATCCGGTTTAGCACCAACACACTAAACACCGAGCTTGACACTCACTTTGTTCGTGAGCAGGTTCAACGAGGGAAGGTTCGCATTTTACATGTCCCATCTCGATATCAAATAGCTGACATTTTTACCAAATGTCTACCCCTTTTATTTGACGATTTTCATGCCAGCCTCAACATTTGGCCTCCTCCCGCTTCGACTGCGGGGGTTAATAGAATTATTGTAATTTAGGAATTAGAATCAACCTATAATTCCTTGTAAATATTATCTCTAAATAAGAGATTACACTGTAATTCCTATATATGGGAAGAGATTAATGAAATCATTTATTCAAACATATTTCAAATATCAACCGCCCCTAACACTAATTTCAACAAAATTTTGATTTTTAAAACGAAGACTCTCTTTATCAAACAACCTATTAACAACATTTTACTAATGTTCTAAATTATTGCTACCAAGACATTCTATTAAATTACTACTAAAAAAGACACACCACATGCCAAGGTTTATGTGTAATTATTTGTCACAAATGATTTCAATCAATAGCAAATTGACCTTCCACCGTCTCATAAAAGACTTTACTCTAATTCTGTCACTATTTTGACTGCAGGAAACAAGACTTCTTTAAAGCACCAATTACATTTTAGATGCTATGCTACTAATGACAAGAAAAGTTTAAGAACTATACCAATTTATCAAGTAAACCTTTCACAAATCCTTCATCCCTTAGATGGTCCCACATATAAAACTACTAATTATTATTATTATCTAATTTCAGTATTTCATATTGCAACAGGGTGTTGTTAAAGATTGTTTGAAACCAGACAACACTTGGTGTTAGCAAGAAATCTAATCAAACCAAATAACTATTCAACAAAACCATCACATAATTTGTAGCATAACGTATCAAATAACAAGAGGAACCTTGTTAGCATAAAGTAACTTATTTCTATAGCATAATATCAGTGTTGATATAAAAAATAAATCAAAAGCAGTAAACAACTAAACTCTTATCAGTAACTCCCACCCAAACTATAAAATAAAATTTACTTTACTTGAATTGAACCGTGGGGCAAATCAAAACTCTCCAAAACCTCCGTCTAACCCTTGTTGAAGCCTCTGGTCCCCAATCTATTGCTTAAATTACAAAAAGGATGCCTAATTTAATAGCAGAATGATACTATTAGGAAGCTTCACCAATTTTTATTTTTATTTTTTAACAATTATCCAGGGTAACCGAGTACAAAATGCAATCTTAAGCGCTCATGATTGCAAACAACGCTGAGTAGATCAAGCCTATCTTCTTCTATTTAGAGAAAAAATCCACCACCCGAATGTCCACTATAGTTAAACACGATTGAAATCGAATTTGAACTGGTCTCTAGCCTAACTCTTTATGGTAAAGAAAAACAGACTACATATTATACGTGTCCTTTACATGTTTTAATTTTTTGAATATTTACTGTAACATCCCATTTTCTAATTCGATTAATAAATGAAAATAAGAGTTGTTTTGGGTCGGGCTAGTGTTGGGTAAATGAATATGGGTTATGGACTTAGGTTATTAAAAAAGAAGAAAAGACCATGGGCTTAAGCCCATGATCCATAAATATATAAACATTTAATCACCCATTAATCATTCATTTCACACATATTCCATACACCACCAAAACACACACTTAGCTCTCTCTCATCTTGATCTCTCTCTCTAGTCGAAATCACCAAGTAAAACCAATCCCGATCCAAGGTATGATAGTATTTTGTTGTATGAGCTTAAACCCGTTAGATACAGTAACGAAATGACGAGCCGACACCGTTAAACCGTTAACGTCACGAGATCCGGGTGGAATTGGGTATAAACCGAGCCAAAGATGAGCTTAGGGATCACCTAGCTCAGATCTGGATCGAATGGGGCGAAAAACGGTGAAAAACGAGTTAAAACTCGTTTTTCCGGCGAATCCGCGGTTTTCCGGCGATGGCGCCGGAAAATTAACACGAGGTAGGTAATGTCAGGGAATGTTCTAACATTCCCTGACCTAACACTAGTTCACTAACGGGAATTTAGCGAATTAATGGTGATTCGATAATTGATTCGCCTTATGGAGCAAAACGAACTAGCTCTAGTTCGTGTCCGGTTCGTTAAGGGAAAAGGGTAATGAATTACCCTTGATTCGTATTGCCAGTTCGTTAGAAGAAGATAAAGAATTAGATGGACCGATTCGTTACCTGGACTGGTTCGTTATGGACTGATTCGCTAAAAGTCCAGTTCATTAGAGGGATTCAATTCGTTACAGGAACCAGTTCGTACAACAACCCGATTCGTTAAGAATAATGTAACAAATTAGAAGTTTAACATAATGACAAGAACAGTCCCTGGACTTAGTAAAGAATGATTTAATTACAAAGAAGCCCTTGAACTTTTATGTAGCAAACTAATTAATGATTAAAAATGCTAATGGAAAATGTGATAAGACAGTTAATAGAAATAAAATTTTTCCAAGCTGACCTGGCAGCTTAACCCCAGCCAGGGGCATTGCCCCTTGACCCCGCTAGGCGATGCCGTCCCTAGAACCCTGCTGCCAGGGGCGCTGCCCCGGACCCCCATTCGTTGTGGGTTATAATTAAAGTAGAAACGATATGGATAGCGATAGATAATTGATACGTGTAATTGTTATACAGTTAGTTGTTGTAACACCCCGCAACCGCAGTGGAAACGTAAACGAGATGCAACAGATACCTCTGATATCAACCACATTGTTTATAAAGAAAACTGAATACATTAATATACTTCAAATTACATTATCTTGTATTTCATTACCGTCTAGGTGATACACACATCATACAATACGATACATAATTCTATTTATTATAATGTATCCTAACATTCCGCACGCAAATCTTACACACATCAAGCACTTAGCACGTAAGCAATCACTTCATCTTAGTTGTACCTGAAAAGCATGTGAGAAAACGGGTCAACTACGAATAGTTGGTGAGTTTCACAATTTGAGTAAACCGTGATAAATCCATATCATGATATAATATTATCTGGGGACACTGTTAACCCAGTACTGTACTCATTCTGGGGGCAACGTTAACCCAGAAACACTTCCAAAGGCATCTGGGGACACAGTTAACCCAGTAACACTTCCAAAGACATCTGGGGACACAGTTAACCCAGTAACACTTCCAAAGACATCTGGGGACACTGTTAACCCAGTACTGTACCCATTCCGTACGATTCCCGTACAATCAAATATTTATAAATACACGCAAATCCATGCGTTCAGTATGTATTTAAACATTTCAATAGTAACATGCTTCCGCCCCGGGAAAATATTTGAAAACAATTCAGAAAAAGGGGCTCGTGAAACTCACCTTAGCACATACAAGCAGGTAACAACAATCATTATCACTTAACACGTCCAATCTGTAATATGATCCCTACGATCGTTACTATACACTCATTATTAATATAACTTTAACCAAGTTAACCGGTACATCTGGGGACACTGTTAACCCAGCACTGTACCCGTTCTGGGGGCAAGGTTAACCCAGAAACACTTCTCCGGACTCAGATTGTGATGTCGTTTATAGTTCAACAGTCAAATTTTCAACTAGCTTGTTTTCCCCGTTTTGCGTGCCTAGCACGGTTACCCGTTTTTATGTTTCAAAAATGAGTTTGGTCACACACGACCCGAAAATAGTGTTTGATTGATAATTTAGTTTAATTTGTGAAATTTGAGCTCGGTTTAGACGCCCCGTTTGGCCGCGGGACCCGTTTCCGTCTTTAGCGTACCGGAACTGTTAAAATATGTTAAAATTACTCAAATCATCCGAATTATTTTCGGATGATTCATTTTTACTTGTTTAACTCAGTAATATAAAAATAGTTCATTTTTAGGGTTTATATACACCAGTCAGCTCGTTTAAGCGAGCTTTACCGGTTTACTCGTTTTAAGCTTTAAAAGTTCGTTTTTGCACAAATAATTATCCGTTTATTCTTGGATCTTGAAATTTTGCAAAAATGACTTTTTGACAGTGGGGAATTTTATAAAAATATTTCCAGAATTAATTTTTATATTTAAAATTTATTTATCTATTTTTAAACACCATTTAAACACTAAATATGTCGTAAATACCAAACGATCTTAGAAAAATCCCAAATTTCTCCTGGATGTCCCCTGCCATCCACATAGTCCCCTGTAATTTTTCCAGAACCAAAATCGTCTTTTACATGCCATTTTTACTAAAACCGAGCTAGAAAACTCTAGAACTCGTTTAACCGAAAAGCCTACTTAGACTTCTCCAACGGACCTCAAATTTTGTGTGTGACTTATACATGATATAAAAAGCTCATCTGAACTTTTCCAGAATTTTTCATGATATTTAACTATTTTTCACCATTTTTGGCCAAAACAGAGCATTAAATTCACCAAATATTCATCCTTTATCCAAAAATTACCAAAAATTCACAGAACTCATATTTTCATGTGTTTAACACCTCTGTAAAATTTCATGACCTAACTCTAAAGCATCAACAATCTGTCCAAATTTCCCAAAACCGAACATAACCGAATATACCTTTCGTTTTCCGCCACTACAAGCTACAAACTCGTTTTTCCGCCTTATCTACCACTAAATACAGAACCTACATCCAACATACCACAATACCAAGCAAGTTACACTCACGATCAAGCCTCTTACACTATAGTTTCGGTTATGATTCAAAAACAAAGATTTAAACCGTAAAAATTCGTTCTTGGTTCGTTTAACTTATTTCTTGGACCACGATCCCTTGTATAACCTGTATACATCACTTGATCATGCAAGAATCGGTTTTCATCTTTGAAACCTAATTTTCTTGCAAACAAACTCAAGAAACGAAGATGAAAACGAATATAACTCGATCATTACCTTGTTTTTCTTGCTAGAACTCTCGGTTTTTAGGTTATGAACTTGAGAGAAATGAAGATTGTTGAGGGTTTGATGAAGAAAAAAGAAATGAGAGCATGGGGTAACACCCCCTAGACCGATCGGAACAACTAAAGGGGTGGGGTGGGACCCACTTCTTCAATCTTAGCCACATATTCGGATTTCCGTAATCTGGATAATGTTTTGGATAATCTGGTTCAGTTCGTTTTTCGGTTAAATGTTTAATTGGGCTTAAAACGAGGCTAAAACGGTCGTTTTTCGGCTTAAAAATGAAATTTATATAAAACCACTTTACAAAACTTAAACCATGACTTCCATTAACTTAAAATACAATGTTATTAATAATTGCGCATCTTTTTCGGCTTGATCGATTGTCTCTTGCTCGGTTTGGTATTAAAGGTTTCGTTTAACGTACCGACGTTCCATTAAATCGAAAATTTTTTTTCTGTGCCGTACTTTACTTATCCCGAAGCATTAATGCTTCGTAACATCACTAAATATTATAGATATCGTCTATAATTGAACCCTCGATTCGTTCGGGTTTCAATAACTATCGATCGATTGATCGCATATTCAATACGATGAATTATATATTCACGTACAATCAATACAGTGAACCATGTATTCTCGTATAATTACTATGGTAATTCATGTATCCGACATTAAATATGACGTAACTATTATCTACCGATTAGGGTATACCGGGTTTCGTCGGAATCGTTACATTCTCCCCCCGTTAAGAAATTTCGTCCTCGAAATTTTTCACGCTCACTACCCCTTTCCGAGGGAAAGGTGGGGGTTTTTCCTTCAGAATACACCCTCGCGTTACCAGGTATAATCTGGTCCTCGCTGTGAATTCCACTTAATCTTAATCAATAAAGCTTGGTGTGTCCAAACTGTTTAGTTTTCCCGTCTACTATCTCTACGGAATTATTTATGATATCAAATATGACTTCTATGAGTACCTCCATTACTAGTACTTTCGTTGCCTCATCGCTTAGGTACTTTTTAATCCGTATACATGGCAAAACATCATGTATAGTACTTAGCCCCTGGAGTACTTTAATCGATAAACTAAATGACAAATCATGTAGATAGTCTCATGAGGTCCAATATATTAAGAAGCTATTTTCGGTTTTGCCAAACCTCATATCACCTCTCTAAGGTGATGCCTTAAAAATACCTTGTCACCTCTTTCCAGCGACAATGGTTTCCTTTGAATGTTGGCATAAATCCTTTGCCAATCTCGCGCTGCTTTCAACATATCTTAATTATTATAAATCCTATTGGTTGTTTCTCGAATCAATTCAAATCCTATGGCTTGAGTGACGCCCATTTTCAATTTAACAAATTGGTGATGATCACTTTACGCATAGAAAGCTTCAAGCTCTCGATGCTTCCTTCCCCGTCTTCCAATATTGGAAGTAGGATGACTATTTCGATCTGAGATCATTGAAAATGGTACTCCACGACGAGATACCATTTCACCATCAGGAATTTGGGCGAGAATTCATTGTAGTAATCATCATAGATTGGAATGAAATGCGAGGATTGGTTAATCGATCCACGATTACCCAATTTTCCTCATGCCTTTGATATATCTTGGGAATTTGCGTCCCGAAATCCAATGTAATTTATTCCCACTATCATTGGCGCATTTTCTGTCGTTGTGGCGTTCCCAAGGGTTTTCGGTACGTAGCCTTATCTCTTGCATAACTTAAATTTTCACCAACATACGTAACCATATCTTTCTCCACACTCGGTCATTAACAAAATCCTTTCAGATATTGTAGGTTCCCAGCCGGATCTACACGAGATATCACGTACTACGCAGGTGCGGAATCCCTACGTAAGACGTTACGAGTATAGAAAACAATACGATTAACACACGATAATCAAACACGTTGTATACCAACCTTAAACACGTGATACGAAGATCACTTGATTACAGACTCTCTCTGACTCGAATACACGAAAACTGAATGAATGATTAATTTCTAATAAGCCGTAACATATAGCTTATATAATCACGACAACTTCGCCTGGCATGTTCAGGCGAAGTTGTCACTAACTTCGCTTGTCTAACAAGTTCGCTCATATAAGCGAACTTGTTAGCAACTTCGCTTATACAAAACATAAAATATTACAAACGCGATTACAGACACTAGACACTGAACTACTGATATCATGCACCAACAGACTCCCCCTTGGCAGTAGCTTCATCTCTTTAGCTTCAAACACGTGTCTTGTAATCTTCAACCTTGTATCTTCACGCATGCACTCCTTCTCTAACACAAACCGACACAACTCTTTGATATTTCCTTGATTCGTCTTTCCAAGCAGGAATATAAAAGATTTTCTTCTCATTGAGCACCTGCAGATCAGCTTGCGATAAGTTTACCAAATGCATCTGATCGTAAACTCTTAGCACTTCTTGTTCATCCTCGTCTTCCATCACCGCCTCAGCTGTCTCACAATCTACAAACCACCACTTTAGGTCGTTAAGCACATCCTTGGGCATAAGCTTCATCGGTACTTCTTTAAGGCACCGGATCGGTTTATACTTCATGACCATCCAAGGCTTTCCATCAGCTCTCAAACCTCTATCCTTGTCTTCAACAAGTTTTCCCTTTTGTGGCTTCAACAGCTCAAATTTCTTCTCTTTTATAATTTCTTTCCATACAATTTTCCCAATAACTCTAGCCATATTATCGTCACTTCGATTGATTAACCCCAATCTAGCTAAGTCTTTCACTTCACATTCCGGCAGTGTATTCAACGATCTTAACAGTCTTTTAAAATACTGAACACCGTCATACCTTTTAATCACGAAGAGCCTCAACTGCTCATCATAGATCCAGCAAATAATCCCTTTCTTCTCTTCAGCATAGCCTTTAATGTTGTAACTCTTCTTAAACATTGTAGGGACCGCCGGTTTCTTCGTTTTGACGAACCACTGTGCATAGCCTTCCTTCCATCTAGGCTGCTCTTCCCATTCAGACTCATCGCTTCCAATCTGTTTACTCATATCAGCTTTCTCAACATCTGGAATGTCATGCTCCACATTCTCTTCTACTATCTCTCCCTCTTCAATCTCATAATCAATCACAATATCTTCTCCAATCTTCTCTATCACATCACTTGGTAGAATATCATCATCACCAACCAAGTCATCATCCATCTCTTCTACGTCCACCACCACCACATCATCACCACCAGCTGCAGATGTCGACTCCCCCTGAGTTGTGGAAGTTCCAAGAGCTTGAGTAGTTCTTGGTAGCTCACCACCTGCATCTTTCGACGCATTGGGATCATCGTCTCTATCATTTCTTCTCTTGGTCCTCAACTCGTCGCCTTTACAGCTCGTCTCCCCCTGAGATGCCAAGAACTCCTTCAGAGCATCTATGATCTTTCCATGTTCTACCAGCAGGGACGACTGCATCTGATTCTCTGCAACTAGGCGTTGAATAGCCTGGGTCTGGATAAGATTCACCCTTGATTGTTCTGCCACGACCCGTTCAAGTGCTGCTATTCGTTCTGAGTCTGAGAGGGTTGCATCGAAATCGAACCTCATATGTGAAATGTCTTGAGTGTACTGAGGAGGGATTTCCGATGTCACAGGGACCTCAGAAGTAGAAATAGACGTAACCGCAGGTGGTATCGTCACCGATAGCCCTGCAGTGGCCACAACAGTCGACTCAATAAAGCGTGCCACGATCTCCGATGGAGTAACTGTCGGAGGCGGCAACGAAACGATCACGGGAGTCGAAAGTTGGAAAGTAGTGGGTGGTAGGCCAAATGTAGATGAGGTAGCCACTACGGGAACACCCATAGCGCTTGGCCTTGTAACCTGTAGAGATGAGGGAACCATTGTCATACCGGATAGTGCTGGTGGAGTGAAACGTACCACCCTAGAGCTTTCACCAGCTCCTGATCCTGCACCTATCCGTTCCCTTCTTGACCTTCTTATCAACTGTTGTACCTCTTCCTCAAAGTCTGACTCGTCATCATCATCTGTTCTCTTTCTTTTCCCATGTAGTCTTTCTCGAGTCACCATAATCCTTCTCGCCTCTGCCACTTCATCATCAGAATCTGAGCCAGCTACCGTTGTAGCTGCCCTAGTAACATGCACAGTCGAGGCACGTTCAACTGGGACCTGAACGTTCTCCTCTGGATCCACTCGATCCATATCAAAGAATCCTTGACCACCAAATTCTACATCAAGGTCCACTTCCTCCTCCGGTGACACAACAGGAGCAGCAGGTATAGCTTGAGGTGCTCCTGCCTGTTGTGGTGCCGGGTCCCTAAACTCATCCCCACGAGCAGGCACATACTCCGGGTTGATTAAGTACCCAAAGAGTGGAGTATGGCGAGGACGAAGCTCAGGTTTGCTCCTCGCACTGGAGGATCAACACTGGGCGAAGATCCGTTTGTTCACACTCTCTACATATCGGATCGGACGACGCTGAGGAAGTGTTGGAGCAACATGATTCAAGATCATTTGAAGGAATCTTGGATACATGATGAACCGCTCACGCGCCATCGCTCTTCGTTGACGATCAATCTCGTAAAAGACCATCTGACTAAAGCTGAATCGCTTGTTGTATGTCAGAGCAGTCATCGCTGACTGCATGGTCACGCCCATGCCATCAGTGCCCGCCTTTCTCCCTGACATGCATACTATCATAACATGCATGAGAAAGCGCCACTGGTCAAGCAGAAATCCCTTCCTTCTCTGCGAATCCCCCAAGGGACCAGAATAACCCATCCTCAAAAATGCCCCATCGCGGAAAGGAGCTACAAACTCCATCGGGTCATCCCTTGTTTCGTTTCCAAACCGCAGAGCCGCCCGTATATGTTCAGAAGAGAACTGAACAATTTGATTGTTGACGGTTGCGCGCATCACCGGGGGCTCGACTCTACAGTCGTATTCCACGGTCTGCCAGAAATCCTCAATGTTGGGTAAGGATATCGGCAGAGTTGTTGTAATGGCGTGGAATATCCTCGAGCGTAAAAGGAATGTGATGATTTCGCGGAAATCATCAACTCCGCTCGCTTCCGGGTCTAAGGAGATATACATGTTGTGACCCGGGAAGAACTGTCTTTGCTGATCACCTCCGTCATCACCGCCTGCACCACCTGCTCCAGCAACAGCAGCCATATCTGCAACAAACAGGTTAAGTTAGATAAACGTTAAAGCGAATGACAAGTTCGCCTGTTACCATGAGCGAAGTTGTGATCAATTCTGTATAGGCGAAGTTAAAGGTGAGGCGAAGTTGAGAAACAACTTCGCTTCAACTTGAACTTCGTCTGAAAATAGTTAAGTAAAATGGTCCAGGTGAAGTTACGGATAACTTCGCGTAATCACAACATCGCCTCATAAACTGTTTCAAAATAAAAAATCAGGCGAAGTTAAACCTCAGGCGAAGTTACGGATAACTTCGCCTAAACTTTAACTTCGCCGAATTCGAATCGGCAACAGTTAAGGTTGTTGAACGACGTGTAGATGATGATTTCGGAGATCGAGGACTCCGAAATACATGATTTTATGAAGGTTTATACGTTCAAGTGGTTTACTATCACGTAAAAACAAGTTTGAAATCAGGTTTTTAGGTTTCAAATAACCGAGGTCACAAAACGGGTCGTATCGACCTGTGATAATCATTAACGACAATGATTATACGAATATGGAACCCTACACACCTTGAATCGGATTAGAATCGAAGACAAGATAACACAGATTGATTGATGAAATCGAATCGATAAGTTCGCCTAGGTTTCTGTGAGTATAAGTTCGCTTGGTTTTAAAATAAATGAACAGTTTGACCTTTAAAGTCCTTTATATAGGGTCACAGATGTATCGGCGAAGTTGTGGATAACTTCGCCTATAAGGCGAAGTTATGCAGAACTTCGCTGATATTAAAATTTTTCAAAACAAACCCCATAATTTGAACAATTTGCAACTAAGTTAGAAAACATCCTTTAAAGCGTTAAATGAAACAATCAAGACGAAGTAACCAGGTATAAAATCAAACAATTACAAAAGTAACAAAAAGTTGAAAAATTAAAGTAAACGGGATCAAATTTCAGTCTCGACAGGGACTACCATGTTTTAGAAAAGATCCGAACAGGAATCATACTAATTTCGTGACTGTCACACAGATCCGTGTTCAGCTGTATTATTACATAAAGAAACAGGTTGTAAGCAGGTAATATACTTAAAATGGTTTTCATCGTTTCTGTGATACGAGTTAGGTTCAATTAAGCTCAAAACTTAAGTGGGCAACAACTCAGAGATTATGATACCTCCTATCTATTCTCAAAGCGTATTTGGCTTTCCCCAAGTCACTCCGAATTGACCTTGACCCGTAGTGTCTGATTAAGTAGGAATTACTCTTCGATCTTAGACTCTGCTTCCCGTTCACCTTCTTGTGTCTTGATTGATAATCATTATCATTATGAACTCTAAAATTTTTTTTTTTTTTTTTTCAATCTAACATGTATATACACAACTTCAAGTAGAAAATAACTGCAAGTCCCGAATCTGGATCACTGCAGTGTCTTGACACGCTATCTTCACGGGAATCAGAACACTCACGGGCTCGTGTATGACTGGGTAATCGCTTTTCTGCCTATCATACGGAAAGATATGTATGAAGACACACAACTCTTAAGGAGTTTCCACAAAAAATCGAGTAGATTTAGTTAGTATCACTTCTACTTTTACGCACCATAAAAAGCTACCATGACATACAATGACTGTTCTAAAGACTTTTAAGCCTAATAACTTCACTAGTTAAGCACACAGAATCAGTATATCTATCACTTTCCACGGTTGGATCAATTTTCTGTTAAACACAGTAAAGGTACTTCTTACGAAGTAGTAGACTTGAAAAATAATTTCATCTCCCATTTTGATGGGAGAGCATCAAGAAGCTTCTCAACAATCTCATCTTCTTTGTATGCAATTGAATAGTTGCTGAGTTCAGTCATCAGATGATAATATCTGGTGATGATATCATCAAGTGATTCGTTTTTCAGATACTTGAAGACCGAGAATTGGGTTTTTAGAAGTTTAATCTTCGAAGCACGAATTCCCACATTGCCCTCAAAACGGTTTTCAAGAGCTTCCCAAAGCTCTCTAGCAGTCTTATACTTTCTGAAGGTGTGCAAAATCTCTTGTGGAAGAGCCATTGTAATTGCTGCAATGAGCTTTGCTTTCGGCTTCATACATCTTCTTCTCTTCATCTTCCATTTCTTTGTACTTCTTGATCTGATCACGACCTTCATACTCAGTAGTAGGTGGAATGTAACCATCTTGTATACATACCCACATCTTGGCATCTTGATACTTGACATATTGTTCAAAACGATCTTTCCACGCTACATAATCAGTTTTCTTAAGCATCTTGGGTGCTTTTGTAGCCGAACCTGCTTCTACTTCCATCTTTACTAATTCGGTAATGTTTATCGAAGACATCTTTCTCAAAACTCAAAGAAATCCGAAAATCAAAAATTTTATTTTCAAACAGCACAGTAGGCGAAGTTGTGGATAACTTCGCTTAAAGCTTAACTTCGCGTGAATTTGTAACGTCGCTCACTTTCTTAAATTCGCCGGATTGGCGAAGTTGAGAATAACTTCGCTTAAGTTGAGCGAACTTGGGAGGTAGGCGAAGTTGTGGGTAACTTCGCTTGAGGTAAGCGCATTTGAAGAGGTAGGCGAAGTTGTGGATAACTTCGCTTAACCTTATATCTTCGCCGAAACCCTAGTAACAGTGACGGCAACTTCGCCTGATGAGCACGAAGTTTCTGCAGATTAGATTTCTGGGTTTTTCGAGGTTTGTGAAGGTGTTATGGGTTGTTTAAGCTTGTAGGAGATGAGTATGACACAAAAGCTCAGAAAACTCGTCCCGCGGATAGTCGAACGGAACGATTTCTATACCCGCGTGATAATCCCGAACCACACAATCGAGCAAAAGCTCTGATACCAATTGTAGGTTCCTAGCCGGATCTACACGAGATATCACGTACTACGCAGGTGCGGAATCCCTACGTAAGACGTTACGAGTATAGAAAACAATACGATTAACACACGATAATCAAACACGTTGTATACCAACCTTAAACACGTGATACGAAGATCACTTGATTACAGACTCTCTCTGACTCGAATACACGAAAACTGAATGAATGATTAATTACTAATAATGTAGGTTCCCTGGACGGATCACACGAGATATCCCGATATACACAGGTGCGGAATCCCTGTGTAGATCGCTACGGACGTAGAACACAAACACACGAACACACGAATACGATACGAACAAACACACGTTATATTAATAACTCAACACGTGATATAATCACAGTTACAGACTCTCGACCTCACGTCACTTGACTCACGAACAATAACTGACTTACACGAACAACTTGAACAACAAAAACGATAAGCCGTAATCTATATAAATACACGACAACTTCGCCTCAGGCGAAGTTGTCCATAACTTCGCTTGGTTAACAAGTTCGCCTAAGCGAACTTGTCAACAACTTCGCTTGGTTAACAAGTTCGCCTAAGCCAACTTGTCAACAACTTTGCTTTAAACAAACAAATACATAAACAATATTACAGACTCGATTACAGACATTAGACATATGAACTACTGACATTTATGCACCAACAGACTCCCCATTGGCAGTAGCTTCATATCTTGATCTTTCAGCTCTTGTCTCGTAATCCTGTAACTTCAAGCGTGCACTCCTTCTCTAACGCACACCGACACAACCCTTTGATATTTCCTTGCTTCATCCTTCCAAGCAGGAATATAAAAGATCTTTTTCTCGTTAAGCATCTTCAGATCAGCTTGCGATAAGTTAACAAGATGCATCGGATCGTAAACTCTAAGAATCTCTTGTTCATCCTCATCTTCCATCACTGCCTCCGCTGTCTCACAATCAACGAACCACCACTTTAGGTCTTTGAGCACATCATTGGGCATAAGCTTCATCGGTACTTTTTTAAGGCACCGGATTGGTTTATACTTCATAACCATCCAAGGCTTTCCATCAGCTCTCAAACCTCTATCCTTGTCTTCAACAAGTTTCCCTTTCTGTGGTTTCAACAGCTCAAACTTCTTTTCCTTTATGCTCTCTTTCCATACGATTTTCCCTATGACTCTAGCCATATTATCGTCACTTCGATTGATCAACCCCAATCTGGCTAAGTCTTTAACCTCACACTCAGGCAGTGTGTTTAACGATCTCAACATTCTTCTAAGGTACTGAACTCCATCATATCGTTTAATCACGAAGAGCCGCAACTGCTCATCATAAATCCAGCATATAATCCCTTTCTTTGCTTCAGCATAGCCCTTAATATTGTAACTCTTTTTGAACATGGTAGGGACTGCCGGTTTCTTCATTTTGACGAACCATTGAGCGTATCCTTCCTTCCACCTCGGCTGCTCTTCCCATTCAGTATCTTCAACTGCCGTCTGATCACCTACATCGGCCTTCTCAACCTCTGGAATGTCATGTTCGACATTTTCCTCTACTGTCTCTCCTTCCTCAATCTCATTCTCAATCTCAATCTGCTCACCGATCTTCTCAATCACATCACTCGGCAGCACATCCTCATCAAACAATATATCATCGCTGAACATATCATCATCTAGTTCTTTCAACGCATCAATCACGTCATCACCTATATTCTCATCATCAACCAACACCACATCATTACCACCAGAACCACTAGCCGCGTCGGCAGACTCCCCCTGAGCTGTGGAAGTACCAAGAGCTAGAGTAGTTCTTGGCAGCTCACCACCGGCATCTTTCGATGCATTGGGATCATCGTCTCAGTCATTTCTTTTTTTCGTCCTTAGCTCGTCGCCTTTACAGCTCATCTCCCCCTGAGATGCCAAGAACTCCTTCAAGGCATCTATAATTTTCCCATGCTCAACCAGGAGGGATGACTGTAGTTGATTTGCTTCTACTAGGCGTTGAATAGTCTTCGATTACTCTGCTACGATCTGCTCTAGTGAAGCTATTCTTTCTGAGTCTGACATAGGCGTAGGCGAGACATCAGAAGCAGGCGTAACCGCAGGTGGTACCATACCTGATAACCCTGCAGTAGTGACGACCGTTGACTCTACAAATCGTGCAGCAACCACCGACTGAGTAAGCGTTTGAGGTGGTAGAGACACAATCTCCGGAGTCGACATCTGGATAGTAGTGGTAGATGGAATGCCAGCAGATGATGTAGCCACCACGGGAACATCCGCAGCGCTTGTACTTGTAACCTGTACAGAAGTATGAACGATAGACATACCAGACAGTGCGGCCGGAGCGAAACGTACCATCCTTGAAGTCTCTCCAGCTCCCATACCTGCACCTGTCCTTTCCCGTCTTGATCGTCTTATCAGCTTATGTATATCTTCTTCCTCTTCTGACTCATCATCATCCTCCGTTCTCTTTCTCTTCCCAAACGTTCTCTCTCGAGACACCATCAACCGTCTCCCCTCATCCATGATCTCATCCAAATCTGAGTCAGCCATCGACGTAGCTGCTCTAGTAACACTCACACCCGAACCCTGTGCAGCAGAGACCTGCACCTCTTCCAGCGGATCAACTCGGTCTATATCAAAGTAATCTTGACCACCAAATACTTCATCAAGATCAATATTCTTCTCAGCCGTCACAACAGGCACAGCAGATGCAGCTTGAGTTGCTCTTGCCTGTCGCGGTTGAGGATCTCTGAACTCGTCCCCACCAGCAGGAACATACTCTGGGTTGATTAAAAACCCAAACAGTGGAGTATGCCTTGGACGCCGCTCAGGCTTGCTCCTCGCACTCGAAGTGCGGAATTGAGCGAAGATACGCTTGCTCACAGATTCCACGTATCTTATTGGTCGTCGCTGAGGTAGATTCGGAGCCACATGGTTCAATATCATCTGGATGAAACGTGGATACATAATGAACCGCTCCCGAGCCATCGCCCTTCTCTGTCTATCGATCTCGTAAAAGACCATCTGACTAAAACTATAGCGTTTATTGTAAGTCAGTGCAGTCATTGCGGACTGCATGGTCGCACCCATACCGTCAGTGCCCGCCTTCCTCCCAGACATGCAAACTATCATAACGTGCATGAGGAAGCGCCACTGATCAAGCAGAAAACCCTTCTGTCTCTGTGTATCGCCTAATGGACCAGAATAGCCCATTCGGAGAAACGCTCCATCACGAAACGGAGCCACAAACTCAGTTGGGTCGTCCCTCGTCTCTTCTCCAAACCGTAACGCCACCCGAATCTGTTCAGAATTGAACTGAACCTGTTGATTGTTCACAGTCGCTCGCATGACCGGGGGCTCAACACGACAATCGTATTCTACCGTCTGCCAAAAGTCTTCGATATTTGGTAAGGATATCGGCAGAGTCATCGTGATAGCATGAAAAATCCTCGAGCGTATGACGAAAGTAATAATCTCGCGGTAATCCTCAACGCCGCTCGCTTCCGGGTCAAGGGTGATGTACATATTGTGACCCGGGAAAAATTGCCTCTGATTGTCACCATCGTCTCCTCCTGCACCTCCAGCACCAGCTACTGCAGCCATATCTGCAACAAACGAACCAAGTTAGATAAACGTTAATGAATAACACAAGTTCGCTGGTTACCATGAGCGAAGTTGTGATAAACTCTGTATAGGCGAAGTTAAAGATGAGGCGAAGTTGGGAACAACTTCGCTTCAGCTTTAAGTTCGTCTAATTAATATTAAGTAAAAATGATCCAGGCGAAGTTAATGGTAACTTCGCCTCATCACAACATCGCCTCAGGCGAAGTTGAGCCTCAGGCGAAGTTACGGATAACTTCGCCGAAACCCTAAGTTCGCCTGAACTGAAACGGCGACAGTGAGGTTTGAATCAAACATCGGAAAATCTGGGATTTTGGTTAAGTTTGAAGATCAAGGACCCCGAAAAACATGGTTTAGGGTCTATCTTGATGATCAAATCGTTCATGAACACGTAACAACAGGTTTTGAAAATCCGGGTTCAAAATCCGATGGTCCGAGGTTTCGAAACAGTTCGAAACGACCACTGTTTAGCATGAATGAACATGGAGTGTATGATAAATCGACATCTCGAACCTTGAATCGTGAGGAAATCTGAGAAAAATAACTAAGAATCGGATTGAAGCAATAAGTTCGCCGGAGGCTGTATATGTTCGCCGGATATATCTGATAAGTTCGCTGTTTGAAAATAATGAAAAGGTTTGACCTTTGAACATCCTTATATAGGGGCGGAGTTATACAGGCGAAGTTACGGATAACTTCGCTTAGGCGAAGTTATTCACAAGTTCGCCTGTTCAACAACATCGCCTATATTTACAAAATCAACCCTTAAAATTTGAACATTTTGCATTTAACTTTTAAAGGTTTCCTTTAAGGATTAAATAACACGATCAAGTCCAAGTAACCAGTTATAAAATCATAAACTACCTAAGTACGAAAAACTTTAAAAAATTAAAGAATTAAAGTACAAGGGATCAAATTTCAGTCTAGTTAGGGACTACCACGTTTTAGAAAAGATCCGAACAGGAATCATACTAATTACGTGACTGTCACATAGATCCGTGTTTAGCTGTATTATGACATATAGAGACAGGTTGTAAGCAGGTATAACTTAAAGTGGTTTTCATCGTTTCTGTGATTACGAGTTAGGTTCGATTAAGCCTCAAAATTTAAGTGGGCAACAACTCAGAGATTTTGATGCCTCCTATCTATTCTCAAAGCGTATTTGGCTTTCCCCAAGTCACCCCGAATTGACTTCGACCCATAGTGTCTGATTAAACTTGTAAGTATTCTTGATCTGCTTCCCGTTCTTCTCTCTTACTCAATGATTGTGAAGTCTTGATTTTGTCATCTCTAATATGTTTCAATAACTCCAAATATATATATATATATATATATATATATATATATATATATATATATATATATATATATATATATATATATATATATTAATAAACATAGACTTCAAAGTAGAAATTAACTGCAAGTCCCGAATCTGGATCACTGCAGTATCTTGAGACGCTATCTTCACGGGAATCAGAACACTTACGGGCTCGTGTATGACTGGGTAATCACTTTTCTGCCTATCATTCGGAAAGATATATATGAAGACATGCAAAACTCTTAAGTAGTTTCCACGTAAAATCAAGTAAATTTAGTTTGTATCACATCTACTTTTACGCACCATTAAAAAGTTACCATGACATACAATGACTGTTCTAAAGCCTTTTAAGCCTAATAACTTCACTAGTTAAGCACACAGAATCAGTATAACTATCATTTTCCAAGGTTGGATCAATTTTCTGTTAAACATAGCAAATGAACTTCTTACGAAGTAGTAGACTTGAAAAGTAATTTCATTTCCCAGAAAAATTTTGAATTCTATCGCCCCGATCGATTCAAAGTCTTCAGGTAAACAGCTATCCCGAAGATCCAATGGATCAGCTGGACCGACCACATACTAGTATGTGTCCTTCTAACTAATTATGATCGACTAATTTTCAGCGAAAGAATAAAAACTCATCATAACCTCCCCGGTCACTTTCAGTCATCTGATTAATGGCTATCCTCATATTCTATAAGGACCAAACATATCCTAAGACATGTCCTTCAAACTGAGGTAACCGACATAATTTTAAGCGATTAGTGATGTTTTTTTTTTATTTAAATACAAGAAAAGCATGGTTACTCGGGATTGATCATCCCATTTAGTTCAATAAGGTTTTGAAATCAGGATTTGTCAAACGCTTTAGTATATAAATCAGCGAAATTATCAAGCGTATCCACCTTTTCAAGAACAATCAGTTTCTTCTCAGCACAATCCCGTATAAAATGATGACGTATGTCAATATGTTTAGTTTTACTGTGTTTCACGGGATTGTTAGTTACTGAGATAGCAGCTGTGTTATCAATGCAAATAGGAGTAAGTAAGAAATTCAGACCATAGTCGCGCAACTGTTGTTGAATCCAAAGAACCTGGGAGCAGCAGTTGGATGCTGCCATGTATTCTGCTTCACAGGTTGAAATTGCGACTGAAGTCTGCTTCTTGCATTGCCACGACACCAATCTGCCACCAAGAAACTGACATCCTCCAGTTGTAGACTTCCGACTCTGATTGCACCCTCCATAATCAGAATCCGTGTAAGCGACCAGCTCCAAGTCTCCTCCTCTCGGGTACCACAACCCCAGCTTCGGCTTGCCCTTGAGATACCGCAGTATCCTCTTCACACCTTTCATGTGAGATTCCTTTGGGTTTGCCTGAAAACGAGCACAAAGACAAACAGCAAACATTATATCAGGCCTAGAAGCAGTTAAGTACATTAAAGAACCTATTATAGCCCGATACTGAGTTGGGTCCACATCTGCATCACCGTCTGACTCAGCACCCAATTTGTGATTGACGCAGATTGGAGTGTCGAATGGAGTGCTGTCCTCCATCTTGAATCGTTTGAGCACATCATGGACATACTTCGTCTGATGAATGAACATCCCGTCCTTCTTCTGATCAACCTGCAATCCTAGAAAGAAAGTTAGTTCACCCATAGCACTCATTTCAAACCTTTTCTTCATGACGGCCTCAAAATCTTGACACATGGAGACTTTTGATGCAGCAAATATAATGTCATCCACGTAGACTTGCACCAGCAGGAAGTCGCTTCCATCTCTTTTGAAGAACAACGTGCTATCAATTTTCCCTCTTTCAAAACCATTTTCGAGCAAGTAATCTGATAAAGTTGAATACCAGGCACGAGGTGCCTGATGTAATCCATATAACGCCTTGCTCAATTTGTACACGTGATCTGGAAAGTCTGGGTCAGGAAAACCCGGAGGTTGCTCAACATACACAACCTCATCAACTTTCCCATTCAAAAACGCACTCTTCACATCTAGCTGAAATACCTTCATCTTTTCATAAGCAGCAAACGCCAAAAACAATCTTATGGCTTCCAACCTGGCGACAGGAGCGAACACTTCATTATAATCAATCCCTTCTTGTTGATTAAAACCTTTAACGACTAGCCTCGCCTTATTCCTTATAATGATCCCCTTATCATCTCTCTTGCATTTAAACACCCATTTTGTGCCTATAGCATGCACATTCTTTGGTTTTTCAACCAAAGTCCAAACTTCCATCTTCTCGAATTGAGCCAACTCTTCTTGCATGGCTTCGACCCACGAGCTGTCCTTTAAAGCCATTTGATAATTCTTCAGTTCAATCTGGCTTATAAAGCAGGTGTACAGGCATTCATTGATTATTCCTGTCTCCTTAATGCTTGTGTAAACACAGGTGTGCTCATCCAAGCTACGTCTTGTTTGTACACCGGAGGACACATCACCAATCACATTCTCCAAAGGGTGATCTTTATGAATTCTCGTGGTCAGAACAGAACCGACATGCAAATTGTCTTCCAAGTTAGAAGAGAGCTCGTCAATGGTTGTTTCATGCTGAGAGTGAAAAGGATTGAAAAATTCTTCTTCAGTCGAGGCAGCAGGGGTACCGATAGTGTTTGATGAGGAAGGTTGACATTTATCAATCAGCTGTCTTTGTAATAGAATGTCTTCCTCATCAAGGATCATCTTCGTAGCAACTCTTTCTTCTTCTTCAGCAATATCCAAAAACGGTACGTTAAAAGACTTGAAGAGTTTAACATAGTCGAAAAACTCAGCAGGTCCGTTGCTTGGTTTTGGCGGTTGGTAACTTGTGATGTCGGTGTTACACACCACCTCAACCTTGCAGGTCGAAGTATTGAAGACACGTCTGTTTGGAGTCCCAACAACATAACCGACTAAGATTCCTTCATCGGCTACTTCACCAAATTTAGAATTTGTCTTCAAAATCGAACAAGGGGACCCGAATGGTTCAAGACCACTCAAATTGGGCTTTCTCCCATGCATAAGCTCGTAACACGTTTTATTAAGCCTCTTAACCGTTAAGACTCTGTTCAGGACATAACAGGCTGTAGCAACAGCTTCAGCCCAGAACACCACAGGAAGCTTCGAATCTGCCAGCATAGTTCTGGCTCCTTCAATTAAAGTTCGGTTCTTCCTTTCAGCCACTCCATTTTGTTGCGGAGTATACGGAGCGCTGTATTGGTGTTCAATTCCTTTCTGAAGACAGAAGATCTCCATCTCAAAATTCTTGAACTCCGTTCCATTGTCACTCCTGATGAATTTAACTGTTTTACCCATGACGTTCTCAACTTTGGTAATCAAATTCTTCACCATTTGAGCCGTCTCATCTTTCGATTTCAGAAAATATAACCACGAATATCGCGAGTAGTCATCAGTGATCACCAAGCAGTAAGAAGTACCTCCTAGACTTTTTGCATATACGGGACCGAAGAGATCCATGTGAAGCAATTCTAGAGTACTGGCAATAGAGTTGACCTTCTTGGTGAGATGGGATTTCTTGTGTTGCTTTCCCTTCTTGCATGCTATACATTTGTCTTCAAAGTTAAAACTTTTCAAGGGAACGCCCATCACAAGTCCATTCCTGACAATGTGGTTCATCTTCCGAAGATGAATGTGCCCCATCCTCCTGTGCCACAGTTCGGATTCCGATTCGCTTGCTTTCGTCATTAAACATGATTCTTCCGTGGCCATTTTAGTAGACCTCATATCTATCACATAAGTATTTGTATCACGTGGAGCTTTCATCACTATCCACTCGTCTGGTATCTGAAAACCAGGCTTCAACACGATCGCCTCATTCTTCGTGAAATGAACAGTGTACTCCTTATCACAAATCTGCGACACACTCAGCAGATTGTGCTTCAACTCTTCCACAAAGTTCACATTCTCAAGAGTCATTTTTCCATTGGACACCGTTCCGCTTCCAATAATTTTGCCTCCACTTTCACCGGCAAAGCTAACTCTCGCTCCTTGAACAGGTTTTAAGTCGTGCAACAAGTATTTGTTACCCGTCATGTGCCGGGAACAGCCGCTATCTACAATCCAAAGACTGTGGGCAGCCCTGTTCAACTGTTCCTGCACAATAAAGCAAAGGATTAGAATCTAGGGACCCAAGACCAATTGGTCTTGGATCTATACATTCCGTACTTCGGCTTTCCAAAGTTAGCATCTGGATAATTCCTGTCAGTCCTATTAGGAAATCTCCTTGGAAATTGAGTGTGAGGCCTTCCAAACCTATGTGTATTGAAAGTATTATATCTTGCGGTTTGGTTATTAGCATTGTTAAACTGAGGTTTGTTTCTGTGAAAACCTGAATTAGTTACATTTCGGAACTTTGAAGGGTTTTCATTTTTAGCAGTATTAAAATTACCATTAGGCTTATGCTCAGTTTTAATAGGCCTCACACCTCTGAATTTCGGCGTCAGAGGGCAATCTGCAACAAGATGTCCTAACTTATTACACCTAAAACAACACCTATGCTCCATTTTCTTTTCAAAGGTTGTTTTGGATGTCGAGGCTGTGTTACCGGCCATTCGTCTCACATAAGGTGGGACGTACGGGTTGAGTGGAGTACTCTTTTTATAAGTTTTATCTTTTTCTCCACCAGTGGGTAACACTACCTTCTCTTTTGTCTTATCCGATTCGGACAACTTATCCGAATCTGATGAGACTGGACTCGTAACAGAAATTTTCACACTTGAAACAGGCGAACTCGTTTCGCCACTACTAACACTTGGTTCTTTACTCGTAACCTTGATTGGAACTGTCTGAGGAACTTCAAAATCAACAGATTTCTGAACACTAGGGTTAAAAGTGTAATTGTGGTTATAAGGTGGTGGAACCTCGTGATAGCCAATTCCTCCCCTCTTCGCAGAGGAATCTTGACCACTAACAAGATGATCAAGAATAGCTGAGGAATTTCTGAACAGCTCAAGTTTTCGGTTCAGTTCCACCACTTTCACCAGGTGGTCAGCAATCTGCTTTTCTCGTTCAGCAATCAGTTTAGTCTTTTCTTCTAAAACCTCATAACTTAGATCAATTACTTCAATTTTTTCAGCAAGTTTTGTTTTTAAGCTTTTAACATCTTTTTCACACGCTTTTATTTTAACTTTGTAACTGTTTTCTCTTGCTTTCATAAAGTGATGATCTTCTTTAAGAGTTTTAAATTCAGCATCTAAACGAACATACTGATCAGTTATGGTAGCAAGTTGCTCAGACAAATTCTCACATTTAGTACAAATAGGTTTAGAACTTACCTCGGAGAGTTGATCCTTGTTATCTGCCATGAAAGCTTTTTCCTTACCAGTAGCTTTCTCTTCTCCGGTAATCTTCTCACATTCTTCATTCTCAACCTTAGCCATATTTGCCTGCTCACTAGTTTCATTCGAATGCAGGTTCCAGTTGTATTCACCAGCTTCTCTGGACATCATGGCATTGACTTCTTTACTACTCCCAGTGTGCTGTGCAGACCGGCCTAGACCACGTTCAACTCGCTCGTTTCTGCACTCTTTGGCAAAGTGCCCGTTTTGTTGACAGTTATAGCACCTCACCTTAGACTTGTCGAACCCTGGCCTGCCACCAACAAACTTTCTCCCCTTCTTTCTCATAAACTTCTTCACTCTCCTCACTATCATGGCCATCTGCCATTGTAAATCCATTTCCTCCAGATCATCAGCATCGATCTGGTCATAGTCTTCATCCAGCATCGCTGGATCAACAACCTTTCCTTGAATATAGTTTTCATATGAAGCAATAAACGAAGCATAGAGGCCAAACTGCTCTTCAGCAGATTTGACGCTCATTGGCATCTTAGAGTAATTATTGCTTGAGAAACTTGAAGATCCACTACTCTTGCTTGCTGTCTGTTGAGTACCACTTGATCCACCCGCAACAAAGCAAACATCCCCATTTGAGTTTACTGACACATGCCCCTCCTGTGAAGAATTGGCACCCGACTCGCCCTTCGAGTAGTAGGCGGCAGAATCAGTCTTTGAACTTGAATTGGAGTTTACTTTAGCACCGTACATGCCTGGATCTTGAACCTGATCCATAGATGTCTCTTTTCTGACCATATTAAGCTCAAAAGT
The DNA here is from genome assembly GCF_021521415.1 of Bidens hawaiensis. Lineage (NCBI taxonomy): Eukaryota > Viridiplantae > Streptophyta > Magnoliopsida > Asterales > Asteraceae > Bidens > Bidens hawaiensis. The sequence goes on along the minus strand of NW_027491020.1, from coordinate 3,333,144 downwards.
TCTGAGCTTGTTGACAGTAGTTTCAAGATCATAAGTAGGGAAGTCCTTGTCTTCCCTCATCAGCACAGTATACATCTCCCATTTTGGTGGGAGGGCATCGAGAAGCTTTTCCACAATCTCTTCTTCTCGGTAAGAAATGGAGTAGTTACTCAATTCAGTCATTAGATGATAATATCGAGTGATAATATCATCAAGAGATTCGTTCTTCAAGTACTTAAAGACTGAAAATTGAGTTTTGAGCAACTTTATCTTTGAAGCCCAAATACCTATATTCCTTTCAAATCTGTTCTCAAGAGCTTCCCAAAGCTCTCTAGCTGATGTATACTTTCTGAACGTATGGATGATCTCCTGTGGAAGAGCCATTGTGATTGCAGCATGAGCCGTGCTTTCGGCTTCATACATCTTTTTCTCCTCCTCTTCCATTTTACTGTATTTCTTGATTTGGTCTCGACCCTCATACTCCATGACTGGTGGAATATATCCATCTTGGATGCATACCCACATTTTCGCATCCTGGTACTTAACGTATTGTATGAACCGATCCTTCCACGCGACAAAGTCGGTTCCCTTCAGCAACCTTGGGGCCTTTGTAGCTGACCCCGCTTCAACTTCCATCTTTACAAGCTCCGAAATGTTGATCGGCGACATCCTTCTTGAAGACTAAGAAACCCGAAAAATTCTGAGTAGGCGAAGTTAAAAAAATTTCCTCCGAACAGTACTGTAGGCGAAGTTAAGGATAACTTCGCTTAAATAATAACTTCGCTGGATCTTTCTTAAATTCGCGTGACTGGGCGAAGTTGAGAATAACTTCGCTTAGGGTAAGCGAACTTAGAAAGTAGGCGAACTTGAAGAAAAATTCGCTGAGCTAGGCGAACTTAATGAGAACTTCGCTGAGTTAGGCGAAGTTGAGGAGGTAGGCGAAGTTGTAAATAACTTCGCTTCTCCTTATATCTTATATAATCACGACAACTTCGCCTGGCATGTTCAGGCGAAGTTGTCACTAACTTCGCTTGTCTAACAAGTTCGCTCATATAAGCGAACTTGTTAGCAACTTCGCTTATACAAAACATAAAATATTACAAACGCGATTACAGACACTAGACACTGAACTACTGACATCATGCACCAACAGATATTCGTATCATCAATAGTCTAATCCGATCCCGGATGTATGGAATATTTCGATCTATGAGCTTCGTCCATAATTAATTCACGAAGGTCATGGAGGGTCGGGATCCAAACCCGATTTTTGAAATAGAGAATCTCGTCCACGCGCTGTTCGAAATTCTTCTCGTTGCCGTAAAGTCCCTCCTTTTCCAATTGTTCCTCTTTCAACGCCTCACGTTGAGCGACTCGAATCAGGTCCGAAAGGTTCGACTGGACTATCATCCCCAGTGCTCGCACTCGCAATGGCTTACCCCGATCTTTCCTACTCAAGGCATCGGCTACAACGTTAGCCTTGCCGGGGTGATAACGGATGTCACAGTCATAATCGCTTAACAACTCGACCCATCTTCGTTGCCTCATATTCAGTTCTTTCTGATCGAATATGTGCTGCAAACTTTTATGATCGGTGAAGATGGTGCACTTCGTACCGTAGAGATCTCCAGATTTTAAGTGCGAAGATAACCGCTCCCAGTTCTAAGTCGTGAGTAGTGTAATTTTTCTCGTGTACTTTTAACTGTCGGGAAGCATAGGCTATAACCTTATTATTCTGCATCAACACACATCCTAACCCGCTTCGCGATGCGTCACAATACGCGACAAAACCATCGTCTCCATCGGGGAGACTTAAGATCGGCGCTTGGCACAATTTTAATGGTTTCTATCTTATTTGGATCTATGTGAAATCCTTGTTGCTTTACAACATGTACTTTTAACTGTCGGGATTTTAAGTGCGAAGATAACCGCTCCCAGTTCTAAGTCGTGAGTAGTGTAATTTTTCTCGTGTACTTTTAACTGTCGGGAAGCATAGGCTATAACCTTATTATTCTGCATCAACACGCATCCTAACCCGCTTCGCGATGCGTCACAATACGCGATAAAACCATCGTCTCCATCGGGGAGACTTAAGATCGGCGCTTGGCACAATTTTAATGGTTTCTACCTTATTTGGATCTATGTGAAATCCTTGTTGCTTTACAACATGACCAAGGGATTATGCCTTCTTTATTCAAAATCACATTTCGAAAACTTCACGTACAACTCCTCTTGCTTTAACACTTCCACAATTTTCCTTAACCGTCGTTCGTGCTCTTCTTTACGTTGCGAATATATCAAAATATCATCAATGAATGCCATGACACGTTGGTCAAAATAAAATTTACAGACTGGGTTCATGAGGTCCATGAATACTGCCGGCGCATTTGTTAGCCCAAAAGGCATAACTAAGAATTCATAATGGCCGTAACGAGTCCGAAACGCTGTTGTTGCAACGTCCTCCTCTTGGATTTTTCATTTGGTGATAACTATTTCTAAGATCAATTTTTCTAAAATAAATCGCCCCTTGCAGTTGGTTAAACAGATCATTCACTTCGAAGAAGTGAATACCTATTCTTGATCGTCACTTTATGCAATTCTCTCTAACCAATACATATCCTAACACTTCAGTCCTTCATTTCCCAAATAACACTGGTGCACCCCATGGTGACTAACTAGGTCGTATAAAACCTTATCCAATAATTCTTGTAACTGATTGGATAATTCTTGCATCTCGGACGGTGCAAGTCGGTAGGGTGCCCTAGCAACAGGGCCAGCTTGAGGTATTAAATCGATTCTAAATTCGACCTGTCGGGTTAGCGGTAATCCAGGAAGTTCTTCTGGGAAAACTTGTGGAAATTCGCGTACCATCGGGATATCTTTTATATGTTTTCTTTTAAATACTTTGGCAATCGCGTTTGTTAAATACACCACGTCTTCTTGTCGTAAATATTATAACATCTCAAGATGAGATTAGAGTGGTAACATAATACTGTACACTTTTATCTGTATCAAATCGCTTCATCGTCTGAAGGAGATCTTCTAATCATCTTCTTTTCATATTTAATTTCAGCTTCATGTTGAGTTAGCCAATCCATGCTAACTATTACGTCAAAACTTCTTTACTTTACTGGTCGTAGGTCAATAAGGAAAGGTTAATCGTTCAGAATGATAGGACAATTCCGAACAATTTAGTTAACCATTAGGGGTTTACCGTTAGCGATTCTACAGTATAGGGTTCTATAGTTTCACTAATCGGTATCTTTCCAAATGATAGGAGGTTAACAGGAACTAACTTCTATCGACGACCGTAAAAATATCACTGAAGCCTATTGATTTAAAACTACATCATATTTAATACCACCTTTGGATCATGACGTGCTTCATTCGAATTACTCACAAAAGCACGGCTCCTTGCTTAATCAAAGGTTGATGCTTGTCATGAGGTTCGTCTTCCAACGACACCTTGGTTCAACTTTGGGCAATTTCTCTCGAAACGTTCTGTACTGCCACATTCATAGCAAGTACAACCGTCTGGTATAATTTGGTTTCTTTGGATGGATTGTTATTGAAGTTGTTGGGTTCGGAGTGGTTGTATACGAATGGGTTGGGGTTGCCGGTTCACATGGCTATAATTGGTTCTACAATTGGGGCATTACGTCCATCTTTACCACACCTGTGGCCTACTATCACTCGACATTCTTCTTCCTGCCGATAACCATATTTTCCACATTTAGAGAAGGACCCTTCATGCAGTTCATGTTTCACACCAGAACTAATCTTAGTATAATTCTGGGTTGTAGGACATACCTACTTATTCAAAAGCCTAACTTGCACTACACCTTTATCATTTCTCTTCTTTAACACTCGACGTCTCACCTAACGTCCTTCCAGTCCGCTTCCCATAGAGTCAAATATATTAGTGCTGGTTTGTGACACAACCCTTCCAAAGGTTGTATATTTCACAAGATTGACTATACTCCTTATAGATGGAGTTAGTCCCCAATATAGCGCTCACTTCGCTTAGTTTCAGAAGTAATTAGCCATGTTATCAGACATGACAATTCCTTCAAACGATTAGCGTGTTCTAAGCGATCAGCACACAACATTTCTATCTTCCATAGCTCAGTTTCCAATCTCTGAACTTAATTACTCGAATAAAAGTGCTCTAGCACAAGAATTTTAAACTCTAACCATATCATCTGAGTAAAAATTTTCTAACTATAATTGTGTATCGTCGTGTTCCATCACGATACAACATAATCTACCAACATATCTGTAGCATATTTCACTACACAATGTTCTAGACTCTTACCAATATCCTTAACCATTTCGATCTTTTCTATCCACTTGCTAATCTATTCCTCCCTTTACCATCAGTAAACTATTAATAATTTCCTTAACACAACCAACAAATATATCCTTCATACCGGATCTAATTCATTACGACTACTATTCATGTTTTGTTTATAACTAATACTTGTAGTCGTAATTGTATTCGGTGGGACATTATCACTCTTAGTAATAACACTAAGATTTAAAATATTCATAATCATGTGATTGCTCGATCTATAATTCTGCAATCACATTTGCATCAACACTAGCAGTGATTTGTGATACGACATTCGGTATCATTATCTGCTATCTTTGAGTAATCAACTGAATCATATCAATCTCCATCATTAGAGTTACTCTTTTTATGTCACTCTGCCGTACTCATCCCGTACGCAGTAATCAATACTAATTTCACCGTATCACTCGTTACCAGTTCAATCATAACTGCAGGTACACATACACACCAAATATTATCATACATTTTACACATACCAGTATCTTGTATATATGTCCCACAAATATAATAATATATGGACTTAACCTGACGTCGGTTAACGTTTAAATATGTTTCATAACCCTTGTCACCAACTGACATATAGATCTTTCTCAACAAAGATTAATGTTGAATATACTTGATTTCAATATCCTTCTGCATGTCAGCATAACCGATACATGCTCACCGTGAGCATCAAACGATTACGTACCACGGAGTTATAATATCCGTGTCTATTCGTATATCCGGCATACCCGGTATACCACCTACGAACGAACAACCAACTATGCTATAATGATTCCAACACCTCCTTGTGTATGGGTAATCATTCTATTCGAGTATACCTGGGTATAGGCATCTAACGGATGTAAGGATAACATAGGGAGTTGCAAGGTTCAAGGTAATCGCGCAACATGGGTTGCCTTCAAATATTGTCAATTACTATTATGGGAAACTCTATCACTTGCTCAGTCAATGTCCTCAGGCGTTCTAGGTTCGCTAAAATCGGTAATTCTCGATCTGGTGGTGGTGTGTCTCATATGTTTGTGAGTGAGAAATCCACATATATATTTCTATATATTATTTTTATCTGCTCATTTATTATCAAATTCATTATTATTATTATTTATTTTATTTTATTTTATTTATTTATTTATTTTCCTTAATTGAACAAGAATAGGTTTAGGTACAGGTCCATCCGTACGTGAGGGTCAACGGTTCGGGTGAACATAGGGGGTTATTAGGATATACGGTACCGGTGTTGGTAGGGTAAGGGATTTATCAATTTTGGTTGGGAGTGACGGTTACTCGATATTTCTGGTTAATGTCAAACGGGAGATCTAATTTGGTACTATCATAACTATAGCCCAATAAGTCAGACTTATCATCAACCGATGCTCTAGAAATTTCAGCATCCTCGGTACTTTTATTATTTCATCCCCCGGTTCCTATTTCTCAATACATGTACCCACAAGATACGTACATATATATATATATGCACATTAGCACGTATAAATAATATTATATACTTTACACATATGTTGCCATTTTTACCTATTAATGTACCCCGTGACTTCCCCTGAATTCCCTCGTGCGGACAAGTCTGTTATTATGTTCCGGACCATAATAACTCACTTGTCCATCCAAGTTAATCCAGACCTCGTCACTATAAATTATTAGTTGATATTCAGATCCTATAATACTTGAGCTACTGGTTATATTTTAGGTATCTTTTAAAGACATCCTAATTCTTTTATAACCAATGGCTCTGATACCAAGTTCTGTAACACCCCGCAACCGCAGCGGAAACGTAAACGAGATGCAACAGACACCTCTGATATCAACCACATTGTTTATAAAGAAAACTGAATACATTGATATACTTCAAATTACATTATCTTGTATTTCATTACCGTCTAGGTGATACACACATCATACAATACGATACATAATTCTATTTATTATAATGTATCCTAACATTCCGCACGCAAATCTTACACACATCAAGCACTTAGCACGTAAGCAATCACTTCATCTTAGTTGTACCTGAAAAGCATGTGAGAAAACTTGTCAACTACGAATAGTTGGTGAGTTTCACAATTTGAGTAAACCGTGATAAATCCATATCATGATATAATATTATCTGGGGACACTGTTAACCCAGTACTGTACTCATTCTGGGGGCAACGTTAACCCAGAAACACTTCCAAAGGCATCTGGGGACACAGTTAACCCAGTAACACTTCCAAAGGCATCTGGGGACACAGTTAACCCAGTAACACTTCCAAAGACATCTGAGGACACAGTTAACCCAGTAACACTTCCAAAGACATCTGGGGACACTGTTAACCCAATACTGTACCCATTCCGTACGATTCCCGTACAATCAAATATTTATAAATACACGCAAATCCATGCGTTCAGTATGTATTTAAACATTTCAATAGTAACATGCTTCCGCCCCGGGAAAATATTTGAAAACAATTCAGAAAAAGGGGCTCGTGAAACTCACCTTAGCACATGCAAGCAGGTTACAACAATCATTATCAGTTAACACGTCCAATCTGTAATATGATCCCTACGATCGTTACTATACACTCATTATTAATATAACTTTAACCAAGTTAACCGGTACATCTGGGGACACTGTTAACCCAGCACTGTACCCGTTCTGGGGGCAAGGTTAACCCAGAAACACTTCTCCGGACTCAGATTGTGATGTCGTTTAGAGTTCAACAGTCAAATATTCTACTAGCTTGTTTTCCCCGTTTTGCGTGCCTAGCACGATTACCCGTTTTTATATTTCAAAAATGAGTTTGGTCACACACGACCCGAAAATAGTGGTTGACTGATAATTTAGTTTAAGTTGTGAAATTTGAGCTCGGTTTAGACGCCCCGTTTGGCCGCGGGACCCGTTTCCGTCTTTAGCGTACCGGAACTGTTAAAATAGGTTAAAATTACTCAAATCATCCGAATTATTTTCGGATGATTCATTTTTACTTGTTTAACTAAGTAATATGAAAATAGTTCATTTTTAGGGTTTATATACACCAGTCAGCTCGTTTAAGCGAGCTTTACCGGTTTACTCGTTTTAAGCTTTAAAAGTTCGTTTTTGCACAAATAATTATCCGTTTATTCTCGGATCTTGAAATTTTGCACAAATGACTTTTTGACAGTGGGGAATTTTATAAAAATATTTCCAGAATTAAGTTTTATATTTAAAATTTATTTATCTATTTTTAAACACCATTTAAACACTAAATATGTCGTAAATACCAAACGATCTTAGAAAAATCCCAAATTTCTCCTGGATGTCCCCTCCCATCCACATAGTCCCCTGTAATTTTTCCAGAACCAAAATTTTCTTTTACATGCCATTTTTACTAAAACCGAGCTAGAAAACCCTAGAACTCGTTTAACCGAAAAGCCTACTTAGACTTCTCCAACGGACCTCAAATTGTTTTTGTGACTTATACATAATATAGAAAGCTCATCTGAAATTTTCCAGAATTTTTCATGATATTTAACTATTTTTCACCATTTTTGGCCAAAACCGAGCATTAAATTCACCAAATATTCATCCTTTATCCAAAAATTACCAAAAATTCACAGAACTCATATTTTCATGTGTTTAACACCTCTGTGTAATTTCATGACCTAACTCTAAAGCATCAACAATCTGTCCAATTTTCCCAAAACCAAACATAACCGAATATACCTTTCGTTTTCCGCCACTACAAGCTACAAACTCGTCTTTCCGCCTTATCTACCACTAAATACAGAACCTACATCTAACATACCACAATACCAAGCAAGTTACACTCACGATCAAGCCTCTTACACTATAGTTTCGGTTATGATTCAAAAACAAAGATTTAAACCGTAAAAATTCGTTCTTGGTTCGTTTAACTCCTTTCTTGGACCACGATCCCTTGTATAACCCGTATACATCACTTGATCATGCAAGAATCGGTTTTCATCTTTGAAACCTCATTTTCTTGCAAACAAACTCAAGAAACGAAGATGAAAACGAATATAACTCGATCATTACCTTGTTTTTCTTGCTAGAACTCTCGGTTTTTAGGTTATGAACTTGAGAGAAATGAAGATTGTTGAGGGTTTGATGAAGAAAAAAGAAATGAGAGCATGGGGTAACACCCCCTAGACCGATCGGAACAACTAAAGGGGTGGGGTGGGACCCACTTCTTCAATCTTAGCCATATATTCAGATTTCCGTAATCTGGATAATGTTTTGGATAATCTGGTTCAGTTCGTTTTTCGGTTAAATGTTTAATTCGGCTTAAAACGAGGCTAAAACGGTCGTTTTTGGGCTTAAAAATGAAATTTATATAAACCACTTTACAAAACTTAAACCATGACTTCCATTAACTTAAAATACCATGTTATTAATAATTGCGCATCTTTTTCGGCTTGATCGATTGTCTCTTGCTCGGTTTGGTATTAAAGGTTTCGTTTAATGTACCGACGTACCATTAAATCGAAAATTCTTTTTCTGTGCCGTACTTTACTTATCCCGAAGCATTAATGCTTCGTAACATCACTAAATATTATAGATATCGTCTATAATTGAACCCTCGATTCGTTCGGGTTTCAATAACTATCGATCGATTGACCGCATATTCAATACGATGAATTATATATTTACGTACAATCAATACAGTGAACCATGTATTCTCGTATAATTACTATGGTAATTCATGTATCCGACATTAAATATGACGTAACTATTATCTACCGATTAGGGTATACCGGGTTTCGTCGGAATCGTTACAGTCGTGCACAGCTCAAGAAAGGAATAACTATAAACGGTGAACGTAGGGGATTTCAAGTGAGTTTCTAGCCCCATTTCTTGTTATGTTTTCGGGACTGTGTGCATACTCGATGTGATTAGTTAATACACTTACCTTAAGTGGTAAGAGTATGCTTTATATGATTATGTATGGATGAGTGCTTGACGGTGCGTGGACGATCTTCGGATATTGCATGTACCATAGGGTGATAGTTTGAAGACATGAACGATACGTATATACAGTGAATGATTGCTTGTCGGTACGTGAACGATCTTCGGATATTGCACGTACTGTCAAGTTATAATGTTATGTATAATGTACGAATGACACGTATGTATGTTACGAAGGAATGTAAGAGATAGCCAGGTACAGAAAAAAAGGACTGAGCCCTAATAATACTCAAGGTAGAAAAGGGACCGAGCCCTTTATAATCTCAAGGCAGAAAGGGACTGAGCCCTAATAATACTCAAGGCAGAAAAGGGACCGCACCCTAATAATATCCGAGGCAGAATAGAATAATGTAAAGTAGAATTTAGAATAAAGTATGAAGGTAAGTATGTATGTTATGAACGAATTATGAAAGTATGAGGTACGTATGGAAGTACGTAGTTATGAATGTATTGAATGTTGTATGATTAACTAGAACTCACTCAGCGTAGCTGACTTTTAGTATGCACGCAGGCTAATCGATTGAGACAGTTGGCTTGAGGAAGACACATGGCAGGATCCGAAGAGGCTGGCATCTGGAGATTTGTCGTGATGTAGAAATACTATGTTTTATATTATGTTTTTGAAAGACAAGTTATGGATGTTTGTAATGAATGGTTGACTTCTATATTATTCCGTGAAAGTTTTTATTAACTCTGATATTTAGAACAGCGTTTATGAGTAAATCCAACGTCAAAAGTGAGGCACCGGTAACGGGGCTTTACAAGTTGGTATCAGAGCAAAGTTCGAGAGATTTAAGCATCCTACATGCTTAGACTCGAACAGAGAATGGGATTAAAGTAAGAAAAAAAAGAAATGCCAGTACGAGAATGTCATGTGTCACTCAAGCAAGCTAAGTAAAGGTAAAGTATATGATTAAGTTCACATGTATAGTAGAATAATGAATGAATGTTTTTAGGATTGCTAAATAAAGAATGTATGAATGCTAGCTTAAATTTCTAGGGATAGGAGTATGTGATGATATGTACGGATTGATTGTTTAGCTGTTAGAAGTAGAACTAGCACAAGTGGACTCACAAAGGGAAGTGTATAGGACACGGAGAGTAACGTGATCAGCTAATCACAGTTGGCCACTGTTATTACCTGTTAGCCTTACTATCCTTGTACTAAATGGTTCCTTAAGTGATGGTGTTTGTGTTTCCTTATAGAATACAAATGGCTGGAGCTAAGAAAGTTGCTGGAAGAGGAGGACGTACGGTATGTCGTGGTAGGCCACGCGTTGTCCGAGAACCGTCAGTAGAAGAAGCTACTAACGCTGAGGGAGAAGGAAGTGCAGTCGGTGGAAATCCGAGTAACAACGAAGGGTATCAACTTGACCCTGCCGTTCAAGCTGCCATTGCTGAGGCGGTAGCGGCTGCTGCAAAGAACTGGAATCCTGAAAAGTCTGCTGAGAAGTCGGGGGAAAAGAGTAAGAAGGATGATGAAGAGGAGAAGGAGGAATCAAGTGTGGTTAATTCGGTAAAGGTCGATGACAGGAAAAGAGGCCGAGGTGGGTGCAACTACAAGTTGTTTAAAGGTTGTGACCCGCCGAAACTAACTGGCTTGGGAGACGCAATCGCTACTCTCCAATGGATAACCACGATGGACAAGGTTATCCGAATTAGCGAATGCCGTCCCGACCAAGCTGTGGGTTTTGCCACCCAATCATTTATTGATGAAGCAATGTACTGGTGGGAAACTGTTGAACAGAGGAAGACCCGGGAGGAGATCAAAGCTATGCGGTGGGATGATTTGAAGGAGTTGGTAATGAAGAGGTTTTGTGCTGATGCGGAGGTCGAGAGGGTTGAAATGAAATTTTTGAGTCTGAAGGCGGGTAAGATGACACACCGCGAATACACGACAGAGTGCAACCGCATGTCAAGATTGGTGCCAGACTTGGTGAACACTGAGGCCAAGCAGATCAAGTGTTACCTTAGGGATCTGCCGCAAAATGTTCGCGTCTTAGTCAAGGCTGGTAGACCAGGTAATTTTGAATCCCCTGTAGGACTCGCGGAAATGGTTTACGAAGACTTGCCGACGGATGATGTGGTAGTGGAAGAGAAGAAGGATAAGAAGTGGGTCGCTCCTGCTAAAAGACCTGGTACTCAGTTGTGGAACCCCAAGAGCAAACATCTGAGAGTTTGGGAGAAGAGGTCGTGTAAGACCTGCGGAAAGATGCACGGTAGCGAGTGCAGGTGGAGTAGGGTTCAGACGTTTGTTATAGGTGTGGGAAGAGTCATGCTGATGAGTGCAAGTTTGGTACGAACGCTTGCTACAAGTGCGGAAAAGTGGGGCATTATGCTCCAGATTGTACTGCAAAACCCGCATGTTACAGGTGCGGCAAGACGGGTCACTTTGCTAGAGAATGCACCGAGGGTGAGGCTGGAGGAAGTGGGAAGAAGGATGGTGATCAAGCTAGGCCAAGGACTAGAGCCTATATGTTGACTCAGGAACAGGCTAAACAAATTCCGGATGTTGTGACTGGTATGTTTTTAGTAAACGGTATTTCTGCTTCAGTATTATTTGATTCGGGTGCTAATAAAAGTTTCGTAGCTACACCATTTAGTAAACTAGCTAAAATGAAATGTTGCCGAGTGTCTGAAACCTTTACAGTAGAAACCGCTAGTGACACTTTGGTTAAAATAATAAAAATGGTTAAGAATTGCTAGATAGAGTTAGAGGGACATGAGTTCCCTGTTACTTTGTATGTTATGACCTTGTGAGGGTTCGATGTAGTTTTGGGAATGGATTGGTTGTCTGAGTATGAAGCTCAGATAGTGTGTAAAAGTAGGATAATAAAGATAAACACTTTGGATGGTAGTGAGGTGACGATTTATGGTGATAAGGAAAGTTCAGAGCTTAACGTCATTTCGATGATAAAAGCCGAGGGGTTATTAAGACGAGGGTGTGGTGCCTACCTGGCGTATGTTGTCAATGCTACGGCCGAGACGAAAGAAGTGAAAGACGTTCCTATCGTGCGTGACTACCCAGAAGTATTCCCTGAGGATCTTCCTGGGTTGCCACCGGAGCGAGAGATAGAATTCCAGATAGATTTAGTACCAGGAGCCCAGCCCGTCGCGAAAGCACCTTACCGTCTATCGCCATCCGAGATGAAAGAATTGATGTCCCAACTGCAAGAACTCCTCGACAAAGGTTTCATAAGACCAAGTGTTTCCCCTTGGGGCGCGCCAGTGTTGTTCGTGAAGAAGAAAGATGGAAGTATGAGGATGTGCATAGACTATCGTGAGTTGAACAAGCTTACGGTGAAGAATAGATATCCTTTGCCCAGGATTGATGATCTGTTTGACCAACTGCAAGGTTCAAGTTGGTTCTCACGAATAGATCTCAGATCAGGCTATCATCAATTGAAAGTGAAAGAGGCAGACATCCCTAAAACAGCGTTTTGGACGTGGTATGGACACTACGAGTTCCTCGTGATGTCATTCGGTCTAACAAATGCTCCTGCAGCATTTATGGATATGATGAATTGGGTGTGTCGGCCGATGTGGGATAAGTCAGTTATCGTTTTCATCGATGACATATTGATTTATTCAAAAAGCAAGTCTGATCACGCCGAGCATTTGAGAGAAGTATTGGAGACTCTGAAGAAAGAGAATTTATATGCTAAGTTTTCGAAATGCGCATTCTGGTTGCGAGAAGTGCAATTCTTAGGTCACATGATTAATCCTGAAGGGATTACCGTGGACCCAGCTAAGATTGAGGCGATAACAAATTGGAAGACTCCGCAGAATCCGACTGATATACGAAGCTTCTTAGGGTTAGCTGGCTACTATAGGAGATTCATCGAAGGTTTCTCCAAGATAGCCTCACCATTGACCGGTATGACCCGAAAGTCGATACTATTCAGTTGGGGTAAGTTTCAGGAAGAGGCTTTTGAGGAGTTAAAGAAGAGACTCACGCAAGCTCCAATCCTTGCTTTACCCGATGTAACGAGGATTTGGTTGTTTGTAAAGATGCTTCGCATCGTGGGTTAGGTTGCGTGTTGATGCAACGAGGGAAAGTGATAGCTTACGCGTCTGGACAGTTGAAAGTCCATGAGAGTACTTATCCGACGCATGATTTAGAGCTAGCAGCAGTAGTGCATGCCCTAAAGATAAGGAGGCATTATCTGTTTGGTACCAAGTGTACCATTTACACAGATCATAAGAGTTTAAAGTATTTCTTCGAACAAAAGGAATTAAACATGAGACAGAGAAGATGGTTGGAGTTCATTAAGGATTACGACTGCGACATTAAGTACTACCCTGGTAAAGCTAATGTGGTCGCCGACGCGCTAAGCCGTAAGAATGAGGAAGTCCTTGCAATAGTGAAGTCATATCGTTGATTATGAATTCAAGTCTTTTTGAAGAAATTATCAAAGTGCAATCAGAGGTGTTAGTAGATGAAGGGTTAGTGAAGAAAGAGAGGATTTTCGGTCAGCAAGACGAGTTGATGGAAAACACTCATGGTGTTAAGACTAGGTTTGACCGTATGTGGATTCCACGCCATGGAGATCTCAGAGGTCGAATCTTAGATGAAGCTCATAAGTCAAGATATTCGATTCATCCAGGAGCTACTAAGATGTACCAAGATTTGAAAATATATTATTGATGGTCGGGAATGAAGAATGATGTAGTAGATCATGTCAGTAAGTGCTTAACTTGTTTACAAGTCAAAGCCGAACATCAGAAGCCTTATGGAAAGATGCAACCGTTGAAGGTACCAGAATGGAAATGGGAACACATCACCATGGATTTTATAACTAAGCTACCTCGTACAGCTAAGCATCATGATACCATTTGGGTGATAGTGGACCCTTTGACCAAGAGTGCTCACTTTCTGCCTATACGAGAGGCTATTTCGTCAGAGACGTTAGCAAGCTTGTTCAATAAAGAGGTTGTATCTAAGCATGGAGTGTCGTTATTAATCGTGTCTGATAGAGATACTCGGTTTACTTCGAGGTTTTGGAAAAAGTTCCATGAAGTTATGGGAACAAGATTGAACATCACTACGGCGTATCATCCTCAAACAGATGGACAGTCTGAAAGGACGATCCAAACCCTTGAGGATATGTTGTGTGCTTGTGTTTTAGACTTTGGAGGAAGTTGGGATGATCATCTGCATCTGACAGAGTTCTCTTATAACAACAGCTACCATTCAAGTATTGGTATGCCACCATTCGAGATGTTGTATGGAAGACGTTGTAGAAATCCGGTATGTTGGGGAGAGATTGGTCAAAAAGAGATGGGAAGTTTGGAAGTTGTTCAAGAAACTTCTTCAAAATTTGATCAAATTAAAGCAAGGATAAAGGCTGCTCAAGATTGACAGAAGTCGTATGCCGATAAGCGACGAAGACCGATTGAGTTTAACATCGGTAACAATGTGATGCTCAAGGTCTCACCTTGGAAGGGAATCATTCGTTTCAGGAAGAGAGAGAAGTTGAGTCTGAGGTACATTGGACCGTTCAAGATTCTAGATCGAGTAGGTGAAGTGGCTTACAAGCTGGACTTGCCAGAGGAGTTGGAAGGAATTCATTCCACATTTCATGTCTCTAATCTGAGAAAATGTCTAGCCGATGACACGTCTCATGTGCCATTAATGGACATTGAGGTTGATGAACAGTTAAACTACATTGAACAACCAATCGAGACAGTTGATCGCAAGGAAAAGCAACTCCGACACAAGGTTATACCCTTAGTGAAAGTGATATGGAAGCATCGCAAGGGTTCAAATGATACTTGGGAAGCTGAGGATGAGATGCGCAAGTTTTACCCAAATTTGTTTATGTAATAGTTAGGTTTCGGGGACGAAACCTCTTTAAGGAGGGAAGACTTGTAACATCCCGTTTTCTAGTTCGGTTAATAAATGAAAATAAGAGTTGTTATGGGTCAGGCTAGTGTTGGGTAAACGGAGATGGGTTATGGACTTGGGTTATGAAGAAAGAGGAAAAGACCATGGGCTTAAGCCCATGATCCATAAATATATAAACCTTTAATCACCCATTAATCATTCATTTCACACATATTCCATACACCACCAAAAAACACACTTAGCTCTTTCTCATCTTGATCTCTCTCTCTCAAGCCGAAATCACCAAGTAAAACCAATCCCGATCCAAGGTATGATAGTATTTTGTTGTATGAGCTTAATCCGTTAGATATAGTCATGAAACGAAGAGCCGACACCGTTAAACCGTTAACGTCACGAGATCCGGGTGGAATCGGGTATAAACCGAGCCAAAGATGATCTTAGGGTTCACCCTATCTCAGATCGATCGAACGGGGCGAAAAACAGTGAAAAACGAGTTAAAACTCGTTTTTTCGGTGAATTCTCGGTTTTCCGACAACGGCGTCGGAAAAGTTAATACGAGGTAGGTAATGTCAGGGAATGTTCTAACATTCCCTGACCTAACCCTAGTTCGCTAACGGGAATTTAGAGAATTAAGGGTGATTCGCTAACTGATTCGTCTTAGGGAGCATAACGAACTAGCTCTAGTTCGTGTCTGGTTCGATAAGGGAAAAAGGGTAACAAATAACCCTTGATTCGTATAGCCAGTTCGTTTGAAGAAGATAACGAATTAGACGGACCGATTCGTTACCTGGACTGGTTCGTTATGGACTGATTCGCTAAGAGTCCAGTTCGTTAGAGGGATTCAATTCGTTACAGGAACCAGTTCGTATGACAACCCGATTCGCTAAGAATAATGTAACGAATTAGAATTTTAACATAATGACAAGAACACTTAGTAAAGAATGATTTAATTACAAAGAAGCCCTTGAACTTTTATGTAGCAAACTAATTAATGATTAAAAATGCTAATGGAAAATGTGATAAGACAGTTAATAGAAATAAAATTTTTCCAAGCTGACCTGGCAGCTTAACCCCAGTAGTGGCTCTGCCCCTTGACCCCGCTAGGGGCTGCCGTCCCTAGAACCCCACTGCCAGGGGCGCTGCCCCGGACCCCCGTTCGTTGTGAATTATAATTAAACAAGAAATACGATATGGATAGCGATAGATAATTGATACGTGTAATAGTTATACAGTTAGTCGTGTATAGCTCAAGAAAGGAATAACTATAAACGGTGAACGTAGGGGAGTTCAGGTGAGTTTCTAGCCCCATTCCTTGTTATGTTTTCGGGGCTGTGTGCATACTCGATGTGATTAGTTAATACACTTACCTTAAGTGGTAAGTGTATGCTTTATATGATTATGTATGGATGAGTGCTTGATGGTGCGTGGACGATCTTCGGATATTGCATGTACCATCGGGTGATAGTTTGAAGATATGAACGATATGTATATAAAGTGAATGATTGCTTGTCGGTACGTGAACGATCTTCGGATATTGCACGTACTGTCAAGTTATAATGTTATGTATAATGTACGAATGACACGTATGTATGTTATGAAGGAATGTAAAAGATAGCCAGGTACAGAAAAAAGGAACTGAGCCCCAGTAATACTCAAGGTAGAAAAGGGACTGAGCCCTAATAATACTCAAGGTAGAAAAGGGACCGAGCCCTTTATAATCTCGAGCCAGAAAGGGACTGAGCCCTAATAATACTCAAGACAGAAAAGGGACCGGACCCTAATAATATCCGAGGCAGAATAGAATAATGTAAAGTAGAATTTAGAATAAAGTATGAAGGTAAGTATGTATATTATGAACGAATTATGAAAGTATGAGGTACGTATGGAAGTACGTAGTTGAATGTATTGAATGTTGTATGATTAACTAGAACTCACTCAGCGTAGCTGACTTTGAGTATGCACGCATGCTAATCGATTGAGACAGTTGGCTTGAGGAAGACACATGGCAGGATCCGAAGAGGCTGGCATCTGGAGATTTGTCGTGATGTAGAAATACTATGTTTTATGTTATGATTTTGAAAGACAAGTTATGGATGTTTGTAATGAATGGTTGACTTTTATATTATTTCGCGAAAGTTTTTATTAACTCTGATATTTAGAACCACGTTTATGAGTAAATCCAACGTCAAAAGTGAGGCACCGGTAACAGGGCCTTACGTTGACAATTAAAAATTTATTATTAGGGGAGATGGATTAGATACAAACAAAAGAAACATGTTAATCGTGCGAACCAAGTGAAATCACGATGGCAAATTCGTAATTAATATACAAAATCTAATAAGTGAAGGAAACATGTAAATTAACTAATGGCAAAGCCTAATTTGTAACTAAACGTTCTTTTTCAGATAAAATCGACAAATCATAAATGACCATATCTAATTTGTTTATCTAAACTAATTGGTCATTGAATAAAATCGATTAAATCTTATTCAAAACGATCAAATCATATTCACATAGCTAACATAATCGATTAAATCTGATGAACTGAAGCTTTTGTTGGAGAATTAAAGCTTGCAAATCATATTCGATTATTTAATTCAGTCTTGCGATCTAGATTAAACTATCAATTTGTAGTTACAAAGTGAATTTTGAAGGTGATTGAGCAACTAAAGCTTTTTGCCAATGGAATTGATTTATGATTTGAAGCTTGCAACTAATATTTTCAAAAACAACCAAAAAATCAAAAAACAGAGTATGATAAAAGCTGAGATAGTTATCAGCCAATTCGTTAGTTGGGACCACAATGAGCCAAATATGATAGTTAGAATATAAACCATTGCACCTAATTATTATAGCACTTTGCTTTTCTTTCCCTTTTCTTTTTTTTTTTACGTTGCAAGTTACACAAATTCATTCTTAGCATTTTTCAAATGCTTTTTGTCCTCTACAAACACAAACGAAAGGGGAAAATATGCTTCTGTGATTCCACATCAGTCTAAAAAGATTGGAAATACCATTAAAGTTGGCGTTCCACTTTGTATACACACTACCAATGTTCACGTCATGTTGAGCGTAATTATAGAGCCTACCTTGGAATTAGGCTTCCAAGGTAGCCCACAAATAAGCAAAGGTGAATAAGAATGGGGGAGGCCCAGTAAAAGCCCAACAAGGAAGGCCCAGGTGAAAGGATAAAAATAGAAGAGAGCAAGGAACAAACAAACCAAGTATGGTCAAGTCTTGAGGTCTCCCAAGAACACTATTCGCTGGACCAAATGGGAAGGGCTCGAGGGAAACATGTTTCTTGGCCTAAACTAAGGCACGTCGGGTAAAAGCCCGAAAGATGAAGACTTAAGGGTAAAGGGAAGAAACCGGAGGGTAATGCTCGGTTGGCTAAGATTTAGAGATATGTATTGTGTAAAAGGAAAGATCTCATTTTCTATGTATGAAGGATGAGGATCAATTGTGATAAGGCAAACACATGTATTCCAAACTCTTGAATATTCATCATCGTTCTCTTTAAAGCATTACATTGAATCATTACAATCACACCACACGTTTATTAAGGGCTCCAACAATAATAGTAGTTGTTTCCCATTAAAGCTCACGCAATCTCATTAACTTTTATGAACCAAACCTGGAAAACTAGTCAAACAAGTTTAATCATGTAATGTCTTTAATTTTAAAGTCCAATATGATAAATATAACCTCTAAGTAAATATTCATTTTTACTTGTGTGTGTGAAATATATGTTTTATCTAGAAGTTTCTATCAAAAACAAATACTCGTATACTAACCAGTAAAAGCTCTCGTTGTGGGGCGTCATGGTGAGCGGAAAAATGACATGACAAGGCTTTAAAGTCTGTAACACCATGTCGGGGCTTTAAAGCGAGCCGATAAATAGGTGGGGTACTATGTTGAAAGAGGTTAGAGATGGGGCCGGCTCATGTTTTCTAAGGTAAGAGAGTTAAGCTTTAATAAATATAATTTATGTTAAATGATAACGAGCTTCAAGGGAATTGAGCTTTAAAGGTCTTACTACCTATGTGATAGTAACGTGGCACCTTAGAGGATGTGTTGGATTGCTTATTTTAAGTAACTTATTGACATATGAAAAAGTTAAAAGGTGATTGATATTGTGTGTTATTATGAAGGGATAAGTTAATAAAATATAAAGTGTAACTTACGAAAAATGATAAGAAAAACACCCACTAATATCGGGCCTTTAAACCCCTCCACAACAAGTAGTCTATGGGGTGTTTGGCCTGGCTTTTATTTTTTAACTTATGCTTATATTTTAAAGCAGCTTATAGATTATTTTCTATTATTTTACAGCAGGTATAACTTTTGCCAAATTTCACTTTACTAAATTATAATCTCCTCCCTCATCTTGGGTGCTAGCCGAGTCATCTACCGTCGTCTGTTAGTTAAGGTTAAAATAAATATAATCCAAACCCACCCTACATTATACCTTATTATTATTATTATTATTATTCAATTGGAAACATTTGTAGATATATATATTAGGGGTGTTCAAAAGTATATGAATCCGTATCCGAATTATCCGATAATCCGTATCCAAAATATCCGAAATTTTGGATATCGTAAATATTAAATTTAATATATGTTTTTAATTTTAATGTATACATTATAATATTAAAATTTGAGCCGGGGTCTCACCGGAAGCAACCTCCCTATTAGACGGGCACAAAAAAACCGGTTTCGGACCCGACCCGGAACCGGTTCCAGGTTGTACCCGGTGTACCCAAAACCCGGTTTGGGTATTTATATACCCGAAAGCCCAACCCAGTTCTTTATATTATATCTCAAAACGGTTCCTACCCGGTTCCTGTTCCAAACCGGTTCCGGTTCCTTACCCAGAATAACAGGTTCCACTGGGTATATGACATTTAATGCTGCTGCAGCTCAAAATATAGTTGTTGGAACCGGTTTTTAATGTTTAAAACCCATATAAATTGATTATTTAACCATTGTTTCAACACCAAACTCAAAAACACTCAAAAATACTTCTCGTTTACAACCTCGACCAACCTACGCCTCTCACTTCCACCACTTCTTAGTTGTTACTATGGCAAGCATCAAAAAGTCTAACAACAAGGCTAACAAGAAGACTACTCCATCCGTTTTTATTGACCCGGTTCATGTTGAAGATGACCCCGAAGTTGTTGTGGTCCTCGATCATACCCGCAACAAAGAAGTATGGAAGAATTGGGATTTGTTTATATTTACGAGTGGTGATACTAAGGCTCGTTGCAAATTTTGTGGCACTTTCTTAAAGCACGTTTCTAACTCGACTTTAAAAAAACACATCGACAACAAATTTTGCAAGGTCTTGAAAGAAGTTCATGCAACCGACCAAGTCGAATTGGGTCAAGATGGTACACTCTTTCGTTACAACACGAACCGGGTTCAAGATAGAATGCCAAAGTTCGTTATTCAACAAGGTTTGACGTTTAACCACTTGGACAACCCGGAGTTGACGTCCTTGATTTGAGAAACTCTACAACCGCGATACACACATGTAAGTCGTACTACCCTTAGACGTCATTGTATCAAATTGTGGGAGTGTGCAAAAAAAGAGTTAATAGACTTTTTTCAAACTTTAGAATCGATGGTGAGTTTAACTAGTGATGTTTGGTCGGCACCAAACAGGTTACCCGAATCATACATTTGTGTCACCGCTCATTGGGTTGATCCGGTGTCTTGGCAATTGATGAAACGCACCATCGCTTTTGAAAACTTCATGTACCCGCATACCGCCGAAAAATTGTTTGAATTGGTGGATGAGGTAATAATGACGTATAACTTGAGAAATAAAATATTTTCGATGTCGTTTGACAACGCATCAAACAGTTTAAAGGCGGCCGAAATATTTATCATAAAATATGCACCACCTTGTTACGGGAATTTTTTTCATGTTCGATGTGTTGCATATATTATCAATTTGGTTGTTCAACAAGGTCTCGCAATGAAAACATGGGTCAAGGTTTGACTTGCTTTCAGGGGCGAAGGTTAGTGAGGGCCGGGGGTCCCCTCCGGTTTTTTTGCGTAATAGTGTAAATTTATCTATTTTCGTCCGAAAATTTTTATACATAGTGTAAATTTAGCCGTTTTCGGCCGAAAATTTGAGCCCGCCCCCCTCTATTTTTGAAATTCTTTATACATTTTGAGTCACCCCCCCGGTGTCTTAGTCCAAGCTTCGCCACTGCTTGCTTTAGACTTATGTTACAAGATGTTATCAAAAGTGGTAAAAGAAGGCATCTTGAATATAAGAACTATTGCAAATCAGTTGAATGAAAATATTGGGGCCGAATTGGGACGTTCCAATCCGTTGGAACTCAACTTGTCATATGCTCAAGTGTGCTTTTGCCCAATGCCAAACTTTACAAAGTTTTCATAACAATCTTGTTGATCGATGTATGGCCGATATACTTCCCGACAGTGTTTGGGTCAATGTCGATTATTTGGTGGAGTATCTTGATGTTTTCAAAACAGCAACAACTAAGTTTATCGGGGGTTTCTTATCCTACTAGTTGTTGGGTTTTGCAAGAATTGTACAACATGTACTTGAATTTTAGAGAGTTTGGTATGCTTGAGTAGGGTGGAGTTCGACCCCGCTTTCAGAAACTTGAAACAATACTTGCACTGGGGCATCTCTTGTGAGTCAGTCATGACACACAAATCATAATGAACCCAAACCTCGGGGCATCGTGTTGTTTCGCTGACCATAACAACATCGTCGTTACTTGCCATTGATTGCCGGTTTAAGCTTAATTATGATTTAAAGTGTTTTTTAGATTTTTGAAAGTGGTTTAACAAGTTCTACACACCACCTAGCTATTTATAGTATGTGTGTAAGGTGTATATGGTTAAAAACCGGTTCCAACGGTCAAAAAAACGGCTATATAGCCATTGAAACCGGTTCCTAACGGCTAGAATGTTTAAAATTCAAAAAAATCCCGTGTACCCGGTTTTTACGTATAAACTGGGCTTGGTTCCTACCCTACCCGGTTCCACTAGATTCACATATCAATCCAACGGGTCGGGTCGGGTCCGGTTCCTGACTGAAACCGATCCCATTCTGTATCCAATTTGAAAAAAACTGGTTTTGAACAAGTTTCGGGTTTTAAAAATACCTGATTTTGTACACGTCTCCTCCCTGTTACAATGGGATAAAGATAAACCTGTCTACAACTTCCCATAGCAGGTATGACGAGATTTACCCGGAGTAAGATTATTTATGACTTATAATGTTATTATCCCATCCATAATCCTTATAACCCTCGTTCTGTCTCACAGATCAAGACTCTAACCACTCTTCCCTCACCGTCACCACTCACCACCTCCGTCTGCACCAAATCACCACCACCTTGATAGGTATGTTAGAGTATTATTCAATTGGAACCATTTGTAGATATATATATATTCTCTCTTCTCTTATTAGGTATTGAAATTGGCTGAGCTATGGAGGTAATGCTAGTGGTGACTTTGATCATTGGATTCTTGTTCAGTTTCTTCTTTTTACTCCCTCGATTAATCATCAAATCAGGTAATAAACAAACCTCTTCTTTCTTTCTTTATTGTTTTATCTTCTTTCTATTCTTATTATTTCAATCTTGTCTGGTTTTGTAATGCTGCTGCAGATCAAACCAACAAGCTTCATTCAGATGCTAACGCTAAGGTACTTACTTACTTACTTCATTCAACATTCATAATGTTTGTTTTTTTAAGCCACTTTTTAGCTCATAAACCAAACTCAAAATCTGTCAACTTCATACTTCCCGAAATTCTCTAAAGACTAGTTAAAAATCAATCTTTTATCAACCACAAAATATCAATGTTATTATGGATCTCAAAGCCCTAGATTTTATTTTTTTACTATGTATGTGAAAAGCCCCCAGCTACACAATGACTTGTCAAACGGGTCGGCGTTTTGATAGTCATATGGCCCTCCCTGTATGATAGGGTGAAAAAACTCATACGAGGACTAAATCATACGGCCGGCCGGAAGACCATTTGACTCACAAACAAGTGACTGACGCGTATGATGGGGCGGAAAACCGTCTTCTCAATCTGGATGTAATGATGACACGTTATATCAGAATGTAGCTTAAGGTTTTATATTGTTCATGATTTAGCAAAATGTGAATGAACATTATAGTGTCATGTATATTTTAAATGCAGGTTATAAAAGCATACAACAAGGCTGCAGTTTCCTTGCACAACAAGAGGACAGATTGCTGGATTATCATTAAAGAGAAGGTTCTGTAGTTCATTTAACCTATTGTTTTGTTTAATTATTTTCAATATGTATAAATGTCAATAGAAAAAAATGTTTATATGGTTGACTATGAATCGTAGGTATATGATGTCACACCTTATGTAGAAGAACACCCTGGTGGTGATGCAATTCTTGCTCATGCTGGGGATGACTCAACTGAAGGATTTTTTGGGTGCGCTGTCTTTTCACTTGTTCATTTAATAAGAGAATCTATTGAAACTGATATGCATGTCACAATCTGCCTATGATATATTGTTGCAAGCAGCCTATGCTTTCCTTTTGGCTGACTATCTGTTTTGTTGTTATTTTTCACAAACTCTGGTGATGGTCAACATAGTAAGACTAGCAAACTAGGTGGTTTGGGTGGCTTCTGGTGACAGGTCAAAACGGGTTCGGGTTGAAACATGTCTGAACAAAATGAGTTCTGGTCAAAACGGGCAGTTTTTAAATTTTTTTGTCTCAAGACTCAAGAGGTAAGGTAAGGTATATTTAGGTACAACATTTATGTATAAGGTATATTTATGAAGTCTTTGTTTGAAACCGTTACATCTCTGAAACCTAATTGTGACTGTGCATTAGGTATACTTGACTCGTGTAATATTATTTATAGTTGAATTATGTATTTTGTTGATTGCTATTTGACTCATCAGCTAATTATGACATTTATGTGTGCAGGCCACAGCATGCAACTCGAGTATTTGATATGATTGACGATTTCTATATTGGAGAGCTAGAGAAATGATGTGTTCATTATGCAGGATTTGTTATTTTGTATTCATGATTATGACATAGATTTTTTTATAATTGTTCTTGATTTGAAGTTTGATTATTATTAGATTCTGTTGTTGTTTTGTTATACAATTGGGATATAAAGTTTTGAGGGTATATTTTGATGTTTTAACATGAAGGGAGTAATTAGGATATGTTATTTTAGATGATTATTATTAATCTATTTATTTTATTTTAATTGATGTATTGAATAGGCATGCATGGATTCTGGTTTTTTCTATGTTACCAATCATGGAATCAGTGAGGAATTTATGAACCATGTCTTCACACAAAGTAAAAACTTTTTTCATCTTCCATTGGACACAAAAATGAAGCTTCTTAGGAACGAAAAGCACCGAGGCTACATGCCTGTTCTCGATGAACTTCTTGATCTCGCTAATCAACTCCACGGTTCGTCGTTCCAAATTCATTTCTTGTGTTTCATAATAATTATTATTATTGCTGTTATTTTGTAAAACCCTGTTTTTTTGTTAATTCATATTGTAGGTGATCACAAGGAGGGGTTTTATATAGGTATTGAATTGCCTGAAGATGATCCTGAAGCTCAAAGAACATTTTGCGGGCCAAATTTATAGCCCAACTCAGGGAGGGGCTTAATATTACGTTTTATATGTATCACAGTCACTAATATCATTTTGTATTAACTTTGATAGACAAGTATTCTGGTTGAAAAGGCTCGTAAGAAGATATGGCTTGTGGACATTAGGGGTTAATTGTTAGCTCTCTCTCGTAAAGAATCACTTCAGCACTTTAAGAGACCATGGGCTCATGATCACGAGCCTCTTCAACTCTCTTAGAAGCTGTCAAGGTGCGACAGTTTATTGATTTTTTTCGCTATTCTAATGATCAAAAATCCTTTACCAGTATTGCATGGCATTTATTTTCGTTTCCAATAATCATCAGGCCATTAAACCATCTGTCTTGATTGGAGCATCTGGAGTGGGACAAACATTTTTCAAAAGATGTGGTTCAGGCCATGGCAGCCGCCAACGAGGTTCTCTCTCTCTCTCTCTCTCTCTCTCTTTATATGTATAAAAGCAACAAGTTGGATTTAGAGACCGATTATTATGGCATACGTATATTTCTCTCTAAACTAACGAATGTGTTGGTGTATGCAGAGACCACTTATTATGGCACTCTCCAATCCAACCTCACAAGCCGAGTGCACTGCTGAACAAGCTTACACGTGGACCGAGGTAACTAATATTAACTACTTTCTGCTTACAAAAATAATTCACATAAACATACATTTAATCGATTATCGTGTAGGGTCGTGCAATATTTTCCAGTGGTAGTCCTTTTGATCCTTACGATACAATGGCAACCTCTTCATTCCTGGCCAGGTTATACTCTATTATCAAATCTTGGAGGATATCACTTACTCAAAACTCATTATTTTTGTCTTCATTTATTTCAGGCAAAGAATGCTTACATTTTCCCTGGACTTGGTTTTGGGTTGGTAATCTCTGGTGCTATCCGTGTGCATGATGAGATGCATTTGGCAGCATGTAAGTACTGATTATATCTCTTACCAGTTACCACAAATATTGCTATTTTTGTGAATTTGTTTAGACCGATGTGAATTTATGCAATATGGATCACCTGTGTCATTGTAGAACTAAATTAGTTTTTTTTTTTTTTTTTTTTTTTTAATTTCTGGTTACAGCTGAAGTATTGGCTAATCAAGTAACACAAGAGAACTATGATCAAGGGATGATTTATCCTCCACTCACTAACATCAGAAAGATTTCAGCCCATATCGCTGCAAATGTTGCTGCTAAAGCATATGACCTTGGTGAGTCGCGTTTTACCATTGTGTACAGCTGGCAATAATGGTCGTGTCAGACAGGTTTGGTAATGGCTGAAAACAGTTTAGGTTAAAATGACTAATTTTTGCACACATCGATACAGTTCTGGTTGGGTCAGACCGAAACACTTTTTTTTCCAAAATTTTGTGAACTTAGATATTACAAATATTTGATTATATCAGTAATAATCCAAAGAACTGAAAAAAAAATGAATGGTAAGGTCTTATGCATTAAATAAAAACTTTGGGTGGTTTTCGCCCAGCTTTTCAAGGCTATTTTTTATGTTACCCGATTGACTAGAGGTGGAAATCATGACCCATTCTTCAAAGAATGGGCTGATTTGGGCAAAAATAAATTGTCTATGGGTTGATTTGGGTCAAACCTTAAATTAGTCAACGGGTCAAATTGGGTTACCTTAATGAGTCAACAGGTCACAAAACGGGTAACTATTATAAAAGTTAACTTAGAAAAGGTCAAAATGGGTTAGCACTGCCATCGACATTTCACCACCACCGCCACTGTGTCCATTGGTGGGTTGGGGGTGGCTGGGTGCTTTCTTTAACGACTCATTACAACCCTGGGTCGACCTGTAGAGATAAAACATTATCCCTGGATCGACCCATTCAGAAGTAAATGAGATCTTGCTTGACCTTTGGAGATAAAACTTTATCCCAAGATCGACCAATTTAGAAGTAAACGGGTTGAAAGTGCCACCTATGAAAAATAATAATTTGTGACCCGTGTTCTTAACTGAATGAATGTATTTCAGGTTTGGCAACACGTCTCCCCCGCCCTACTGATCTAATGAAGTATGCTGAGAGTTGTATGTACACACCCAACTACGGAAGTTTCGACCATAATTTGACTGTGTCTATAGTTTATGGTTTATAGGGTTAAGAGTGTTAACTCATTAATCCATTAAAGGCTTGGTCCTCTTAAATTAGTTTTTAGTTTATTGTTTTAAAGACCATTTGTATTTAATTAGTTGTATATAGAGGGCTTAGGTACTTAGTTAATAACAGGCCCAACTCATGATTATTGTAAATATGTAAAACAGTTTTAGGGTAAATGGTAGATAGGAAACAAACGGCACTTCAACAACAGTCGCGACTTTTCCTTCATGCCTCTTCATCTCTATAAATACCGATCTTAGATATCAATTGTAAACATTCAGTTTGTTAATAATAATTCTGTTTATTGTTATTCTCTCTTCTACTCTTTCATTCACTATTACAAATCTTAAAATTGTTAATACGAAATATGAAGCCACAATTAAAATTCAATCGGAAGAAGATCCAGGGGATGTCATATTCTAACAGTGGCATCAGAGCAAAGGTCAGAGGCGATTCACTTTACGATTGTAATGCCACTGGGAGTATTGCCGAAAGCCTTGAACATCGATGTTCTGGCGGTGATTCAAAACTTGGTTTTGGGAATAAGATAATCACGAGGGGCTTGGCAGCCATGTATATCGAATCATGTCCAAGAGAAGGCACATGGAGAAAACAAACCCATAATTCTGGAACTGTGAGATCCTTGGCAACCCGGAAATCAATCTCGAAAGCAAAAGGTATTGATAAGGTTGTGTACAAGGGTAATTCAAGTTCTAAACAGAATATGAAACGGGTTAAATGTTATCGGTGTCGTATTCGCGGTCATGTGGCAGCCAATTGTACGAGTAAGTCTCCTCAATTATATTCGTTTGATAACAATTATCCCAAAGATTACTTGGTTAAGGGAACCGAGTTTGGAAATTGGGATAAAATATGGGTTGTTGATCCTTTGTTCAAAAAGCATATGACCGGAGACGAGTCAATGTTTAAAAACTTGAAAAGTTGTTTTTCAATTGAAACAAAGGGCAATGATAATGGAATTCTATATTCCCGTGGGATCGGTGAAATAGAAATTTCTATGAATGAAAACTCGAAATTGATTCAAGTGTTAGGTTTGTACCAACTTTTAAAAGGAATGTTTTGAGTTTGTCTCAATTAAATGATCAAGGATTTGAAGTAACATTTGAAGGGGATAAATGTTACATAAACAGTATGTTTGACACATTGGGGGAACCTAGTAATAATGTTAATTCTGAAAATAATTATGTCCCTAATTATTTTGATGCCTTAGATGATCAAACTATACTTGAATTAGAAAAGGGAAAATTGGAAGCCGAAATTGAAGGATGGTTTGATCATAATGCTAAGAATAATATGGTCACTTTGGTTGATGATTTTGATGTGGATCAAGGAAAACCAAATAAACAATCCAATGAAGGTTGGGTAAATTTTTTAGATTCCCTTCACATACCAACCAAATTATGTGATGTTATGTAAAGAATCACTACGTAAAGAATTCGCTAAATTTGTAAAGTGGTTCTATGAGGATCGTTTCAATCAAACCAATAAGGAATATCCACCTAAACTTCCAAATGGGTAATAAATTGATCTATTCGACTTATACTTATATGTCGAAGAGGCCGGTGGATATAAGAAGGCAACAACGGATGGAAAATGGTTGGATATAGTGTCAAAATTGGGTTTGCAACAAAGTTATGCTGCAAATCTAATGATGATCTATACGGGTGTCACACCACGACTTAGGGCCTAGGCGTGTGACAACAAGTTGGTACCTGTTTTGTAAATATATCAGAGTTGCGGGTTTGTTTTAGCGGAAGTCTTTAGTAAAATATTATTATATTGAAAACTTATTAAAAACTCAGGTTTAATTACCCGTTTAACATAACTCTTTTATAATATTTCCAAATAAAATATCTGAGCCATCAGATTGCATCTAATGACTATAACTCCAATCTTTTATTCCTTCTTGCTTGTCTGTTCTAACCTTTCTTGTTTCCCTGTAACATGGGTGGGAAAATACGTCAGCACAAAGCTGGTGAATCACTGACTCTAAAATATGTTTTCAATACCTTTGTGAAACCAACAATAATACCTTTGTGACTATTCATTAGGCACCTAACTACATTGGGATCAAATTACCCTAAATAGCATGTACAATTAATTATATACACAATATCATTTCTCTGAACAGTCCCGTAGACCTTCAGAGGCATGTTGATGATATGCATGGCCTCGGGGAAATGCCGAGTCACCATGTATGTTTGGATCCAGACACATGTATACTCTTAATCAGAGTGTCCGTTTCTTATTATTGTACACAAAGTTTTAAGGATTTGTAAATCCTACGCAAACATTCTGACTCAATATAAAAAGGTTTGGGGCGTATTCACCTTGTCTGTTTATAATCAGTTTCTGATACTGATTCCTGTTTTCTGACTTCTGCTTCTTGTTTAGTTACCTCAGACCTGTAGTACGAGAATAACATTTTTGTATAAATATCTAGATCAACGATCTAGCTTTAGACCTTTAGTCTCTTTCGTATAACTTTAATCTTGATGAAAACATTTGGACTTTTAGTCCTTTTCTTTATTTACCATTTATTTGCTACGTTTCTTCTTCAGGAAGAAACGTCTATTCTGAGTTTCTTCTTCAAAAAGTAACATTAATTTCATAATTATAATCTCTTGTATTATATTTCTTAGTCATAAAGAAATACTATTTTTGACTATAACCTTCGCTTAAGAAAAGTTATATAACACTTAATTGTAATCAAGGTTCGGCTATATCTCCGACTATGGTCTAAGCCATTTATAATAATATAATAACAACTTAGGCAGAACCCCTTACCTCGCACGGGTGTTCGGAGTTAAATATTCCTAAGTTTGTACGGGCTGCACTTCTACTCTATATGCACGTTTATCTAGGCGTTCTTGATCAACCTTCCTTGGCACACAAATCGAGGCACTGTGTAGGTGTCGCCGGGTCGTGCACGTACTTCGAGACGAAATGTCAGGTTATCTTTGGGTGGCAGGCACTTCAAGGAACACGTCGAGTATTTGCACGGATTACGAGCTGATGATTGTCGGGTTGGTGGCACCAAAATGATGCTTGGCACGCAAACCAATGTAGAGAGAGTAATTCTAGAGAGAGAGTGAATGTGAGGTGTGTGGGGAATGAACTCGTGGCCTCCCCATTTATAGCTGATTTTGGATCCAATCGCGTACCGCGATGGGATCCTCTTTCAAATCCGTCGCGTAGCGCGACGCCGCCATTTCTACATGAACGCCACGTGGCATGCCACGTGTCCTGCCCTGCTGCCACGTGTCACCTGAGTGTGACACGTGTCCCTGAGTCATCACGGTCCATCGCGGTACGCGATGGCCGTCTTCTTGGACTCATCGCGTAGCGCGATGGATCCCTGGATAATATTTTTCACTTTTAGTCCTTCGTCTTGATAGCTTGTCATTTCTAGGTCTAAATCTCGTTGTCCAAAAATACTAAGGCGGCTCTCAAAGCGGCTCGTGGAAAGTGCGCCATCAAAGCGCCACATTGTGCCCAACGCCCTTCACCGTCGCCGTCGCCGTCGCCATCGCCATCGTCCTCGTCCTCGTCCGAGTCCGAGCCCGTGCGCGTGCGCGTCGAGTGCTACGCACCCTCCACTAGGACTACTTGGTGCATGGCATTCATAAAAGAATATAGCTATGGAAATTCTATCTCTTATAAAGAGCTTCCATTTCTTTACCACTTTCCATGTGGGATGGATTCCATCTTCCTTATTTATACCTTAGTGGAATGCTTCCACTTTCTTACATCTTCCAATGTGGGATGGAGTTTTATTATTTTCCTTCATATAAGAATACTTAACTTAGGAAATATTTTTATTTCCTTATTTTTCTTATAATTCCTTATTTAATATTTTCCCATTACTTATTATTTTTGAACTCTCAACTTTCCTAAGTTGTCAAATTTGGATCCAAATTTTGGGGATGTTACTTCCTCCCCACCTTGAAATGAATCTCGTCCTCGAGATTCGTTGTTTGAAGTGCGAATGACTCTTACGTTTGATTGATGATTAGATCCTATCTAATCTGGTTCTTTTTGTTATAATCTAAATGTGGAGTTGATGAGGTTTTCTGTTTTTGTGGTTAACTTTACATCCTTGAATGATGTAACCAGTTAATAGTTTAGAATATCATTAGTTAATATATATTGATAAACACAGTGATCAGTTGTGTTTAACTATTTACCTTACCGTTTGTATTCTAAACATTCACTGATGTTAACTACATTGTTGTTTGGATTCAGTCTGTCGAATCTATTCCACCAAGTTGTTATTTAGATTTAGTCTATCGAATCTATTCTATCCTTGATCTTGATCAATGATGTTCTGTATATTCTAACGGTACTCTTGTACTTTGGCTTAATTTCATTTGCTATACTTAGCGATCGTGTTCTTTGAATATCTTCGAGCTCTTTTCTTTGACTTTTTGATCAACCTTTCTAGGTAATATAATATTCCATCAGTCGTATTTCTTGTATTTCTTGAACGAATTCTTTTCGATGATATACTGTCCTTGTATTTCTTGAACGATATTTTCCAATCATCTTCCTAGATGATAGGTTAAAGCCTTTTTCATTTTAAGTTCCGAATAAAACTTTTCGGTGTCCAGATCTCTTATTGTCTTTTCGAGGTAATGAATATAAGCATTTTTTGTGTATTAACACGATCTATATGCTAATATTTCATTTATAACTTAGGGAATTAAATACCCTTCTTTGATTACAAAACTTCTCGTTCAAGAACGAGTTACAATTAATATACAAAAGTTAGCTAGTCTATCTTGACATTTCTTTGATGTGATCTTGTCATTCATTAATCTTGACTAGCTTTTCTTTTCGGGCATTCAGTCTTAAAGTGACCCGTTTCTCCACATGTAAAACATACTCCTAGCTTCTTACGACATTCTTCTATTGTGTGTCCTGCTCTCTTGCAGTATGTACAATTGTTTGTATTTTCTAGTCGACACTTTCCAGTATGTTTTCTTCCATAAGTCTTACATGCTGACTCGGTAGTACTTTCTTCTTTCTCTAATTTTCCGGAATCTTTTGCTTTCTTGGTTTCTTTGTCTTTTTTCTTTTCTTCTTCTTGATTCCTTATCATACTGTTGATTAAATATCCAGCCAATTCCATAGCCGATTCAACTGTTTCTGGCATATTGGATCGTACCATGTCTCTTATTTCTCTTGGTAGTCCATATATGTAACGAGTTACTTTATTATATTCCGGAGTTACTAAATGTGGAACCAATCGGCAGTACTCTAGGAATTTAGTGTTATATTCCCTAAGATTTGTGCCAATAACCTTGTGATTCCATAACTCGATTTGAATTCGATCCATTTCATGAGTTGGCAAAATTTCTTTAATATGAGACCTTTGAATGTTTCCCAACTTAAGTTAAACATGGTTTCTCGACCCTTGGTTTGAATCAGGGTGTTTCACCATTCAAGAGCTTCTCCCTTGAACATTTGTGAAGAATACTTGATAGCTTCTTCACCAGTGCATTTGCTTATGGTGACGATTGATTCTTGTTCCTCTAGCCATCTCAAAGCAGCTGTACCATCCGAGTCTCCATAAAATTCTTTAGGATCATAAACTTTAAAGTTTTTAAAGTTGCATCCTTTTTGGATCTTTCGTTTCTTTTTCCTTGAATTATTATCAGTTGTAGAGCTATCATAAGCCTCTTCCTTTCTAGATTTACTTTTACTTCTCTTGTTGGACTTTGGTTGACTTTGACTTGTAGATATGTCCTTGATTGCGTCAAGAACAGGTTTCATAGCTTCCTTAACCATCTTTTGGATTCCATTTATGTATTGGATGGGAATTTCATTATCCTTATCTTTATTATTAATGTTTTCTTCGTTTCCTGATTTCTTGGGAGGACTGTTGTGAGAGTTTGCACTTTCTTCTCTTGACATATGAAATTTTAAAAGATAAGTCCAATATTCGAAGAACTTAAAACATATCTTTTATTCAT
This sequence comes from Bidens hawaiensis, assembly GCF_021521415.1. Taxonomy (NCBI): domain Eukaryota; kingdom Viridiplantae; phylum Streptophyta; class Magnoliopsida; order Asterales; family Asteraceae; genus Bidens; species Bidens hawaiensis. The sequence goes on along the minus strand of NW_027491020.1, from coordinate 3,300,224 downwards.
CTTATTATAGTTACAAGAATGCATATTATTTTTGTTACAATTATACTCTCTACTAAGGTTCTATTTCTTCCATCGAATGACTAATTTCTTAATCTTGCTATCTTTCTTGCTATTCTCCTTTTCTTTTTCTTCCACCTCTATTTCCTTCATTGCTTCTTCATTTTGAATGTGAATAAAGTAAGGATCATGAGTTGCCGGAAAAATTAAAATATTCTTGTTCGTGAGGATATTCTTCCAGATAAGTCATTACTTCTTTTTCCTTTGGCATCATTGGTTTCTTGGATCTACTTGAAACGTCTCCATACATATTTTGATTTTGAATAATCCGAGCTAGGGGAATGTTAGAATCAAATAAATCTGAATCTTCCTCCATTTTTATTTGGCATGTACTTTCATCGCTAGATATAGGAATTGGGAGAAAAGATGTTCCCATAAATCCTTTTCCTTTACCAAATCGAGGCTGACATGATCCTTGGCTAGATTGATAATCGGACATCTGCGCGAGGTTAGATTTTAAGGATAGGAAGACGCTCCTACCTTATTTGTTTTCGTTTATATCCGTATCAATTTTGATTGAAATCTAGATACTTTTCGACTAAGTATCAATTTGAATCAGTATTTTGTATAATAAGTTTTCCAAAACTTATCCTTAATAAAGCCTAAGTATAATTAAATACCTAATTCGCTAAGATTGATGGCTCTGATACCAACCTGTCACACCCCGACTTAGGGCCTAGGCGTGTGACCACAAGTTGGTTCATGTTTTGTAAATATATCAGAGTTGCGGGTTTGTTTTAACGGAAGTCTTTAGTAAATTATTATTATATTGTATACTTATTAAAACTCGGGTTTAATTACCCGTTTGATATTTCAAATACATTTTTTGGAAAACATAACTCTTTTATAATATTTCCAAAATAAAATATCTGAGCCATCAGATAGCATCTAATGACTATGACTCCAAACTTTTATTCCTTCTTACTTGTATGTTCTAACCTTAATTGTTTCTCTGTAACATGGGTGGGAAAATACGTCAGCACAAAGCTAGTGAATAACGCTGACTATAAAATATCTTTTCAATACCTTTGTGAAACCAACAATAATACCTTTGTGACTACTCATTAGGCACCCAACTACATTGGGATCAAATTACCCTAAGTACAAGGTACAATTAATTATATAACAATATCATTTCTCTGAACAGTCCCGTAGACCTTCAGAGGCATGTTGATGATATGCATGGCCTCGGGGAAATGCCGAGTCACTGATGACCGTCGTTTTAGTCATTCAAAAACCCAATTAAACTAAATAGTTATAAGTGAGGTATCGTATCCACAAGGAGCATGTGATCAGTATTACAAAGTTTGTTTGATTTTTAATATAAAATTAACTAACTAAGATAGACAAACGATGTCAAGCGAAAATTATAAGATTGATTTTAAAAAAACAATTTAAGTAAAAAAGCAACCTCCTCCAGGTTTCACACAAAACTCGTTTGATCAATTGGACACCACATAGACATGGTATTGGAAATTAGTTAAAGTAGATATTGAGACAGGCTTTTATCATCAACCCTATAGAATTCAATTACCCAGTCTAATAGTATCAAGTCAACTCACTTTAGTCACCCAACCCACTTCTAGGTTTTGTCATCAACCGAATATGGTTGTAAAGAAAGAACTCAAAACACCAAAAAAACTATTTATAATTAACTAATACTTCAATTTGTTACATGTTTGTCATCACATAAACAAATCCAATTCATAGCAAATAAAATTAAGTGCTTAACCTATATGAACCATTCACCCGGAGAAAGTTACAAAGAGATTAGCCCTGTCTCATCATGGTAATTGCTTCTTGATTTGTGTGCCCCATAGCCTAAGGCAGCGCTCCTTCTGTCTTGTGCGCCGTCCCCCAGCCAAAAAAATATTCCCCATCTAACAACCGAGCCCTCCCCAAAGTCAATAATCCTCTTGTGGGCCGTGATGCCTAGTGGATAATTTCAAGCCCACTTTAAAATTCATCACAATGTTGTTAATATAATTTGAAGTCCACGTGACTTCCTTCTAAATGGATGGTAATATTCTTCATTTATATTTAACTTTCAATTTCCTCATCTTTATCAAGTGAAGTACAACTTGATCTTCAAAATTACACTGTCTCGCTTTAACTCACTTATGACCCTCATTTAAGCTTTCATCACCTACATTTACAAAATAACACAAAGTCATTGTATTTTAAACAACAAATAAACTAAAAATACAATATTATTAACAATTACTCACAACCAAACAACCACTCATCAGTCACCATGCATGTTTGGATCCAGACACATGTATACTCTTAATCAGAGTGTCCGTTTCTTATTATTGTACACAAAGTTTTAAGGATTCGTAAATCCTACGCAAACATTCTGACTCAATATAAAAAGGTTTGGGACGTATTCACCTTTCTGATACTGATTCCCGTTTTCTGATTTCTGCTTCTTGTTTTGTTACCTCGGACCTATAGTACAAGAATAACATTTTTGTATAAATATCTTGATCAACGATCTAGCTTTAGACCTTTAGTCTATTTCGTATAACTTTAACATTGATGAAAACATTTGGACTTTTAGTCCTTTTCTTTATTTACCATTTATATGCTACGTTTCTTCTTCAGGAAGAAATGTCTATTCTGAGTTTCTTCTTCAAGAAGAAACATTAATTTCATAATTATAATCTCTTGTATTATATTTCTTAGTCATAAAGAAATATTATTTTTGACTATAACCTTCGCTTAAGAAAAGTTATATAATACTTAACTGTAATCAAGGTTCGGCTATATCTCCGACTATGGTCTAAGCCATTTATAATAATATAATAATAACTTAGGCAGAACCCCTTACTTCGCACGGGTGTTCGGAGTTAAATATTCCTAAGTTTGTACGGGCTGCACTTCTACTCTATATGCACGTTTATCGAGGCGTTCTGGATCAACCTTCCTTGGCACGCAAATCGAGGCACTGTGTAGGTGTCGCCGGGTCGTGCACTTACTTCGAGACAAAATGTTGGGTTATCTTTGGGTGGCACGCACTTAAAGGAACACGTCGAGTATTTGCACGGATTACGAGGTGATGATTGTCGGGTTGGTGGCACGCAAAATGATTCTTGGCACGCAAACCAATGTAGAGAGAGAGAGAGAGAGAGAGAGAGAGAGAGAGTGATTCTAAAGAGAGAGTGCGAAGTGCAAAGTGCGCCACATTGCGCCCAACGCCCTTCGCCGTCGCCATCGCCTTCTTCCTCGTCCTCGCCCGAGCCCGAGCCCGTGCGCGTGCTCGTCGGGTGGTACGCACCCTCCGCTAGGACTACTTGCTGCATGGTATTCATAAAAGAATATAACTATGGAAATTATATCTCTTATAAAGAGCTTCCATTTCTTTACCACTTTCCATGTGGGATGGATTCCATCTTCCTTATTTATACCTTAGTGGAATGCTTCCAATTTTTTACATCTTTCAATGTGGGATGGAGTTTTATTATTTTCCTTCACATAAGAATACTTAACTTAGGAAATATTTTTATTTCCTTATTTTTCATATAATTCCTTATTTAATATTTTCCTATTACTTATTATTTTTAATCCCTCAACTTTCCTAAGTTGTCAAATTTGAATCGAAATTTTGGGGATGTTACAACGGGTTACTTGGAATTGCTGGCTTGGAGATACGGTTTGGCAAAGATCGAAGAAGGAGAAACAAGTACAAATGTGAAAGAAGGAAATAATGCTGTGATTACTAATAAAGATGATAAAGCTTGTGAAGATGCCAACAAAGATACCAAGATAGAAGATAATCAAATGAATGATATTGTTAAAGAAGCGTTTTTACTAGATGCTGACAAAGATGAAGAATAAAATGCATTGGAGGACCTTGAAGAAATTGATGACTTCTTCCTCTGGTTGGAGGCATTCTCGTTTTTCTTAAAAGAGAACGAAAATATATCAAACTTAGCGCATGTACCCTGAGCACATAATGTTCTTATCCTTAGTGTTCACTAGACATTGTGTGACCCGTGTTCCTAAGTGTGTGTGTGGTTTTTCTTGGCAAAATATTTCATGCGATTCCCCTACGGTTATAGTCTAGGTTAAAACTTCTTTCCTAATTCGCTATAACCAGTGCTCTGATACCAATCTGTCACACCCGGCCCTAAACGGCGGAAACAGCCGGGAGCGCGCGAGTGGGAATTGATAATCAAGCACGGGTCATTGCAAACATTCGAATAAATTTTTCCATTGCGCATGAAATGTCTAGTACAAAATACATTACATTGTTTAGAATTACATATAAAAACATCCACATATGAAAAACGTTGAAGATTTCCGCGCCATATCCCCTTACACGGCGGGAACAACCACGCGTGTGGAAGGGATAGAACTAAAATCTTCCAAAAACCATTTTTATAGATGTTCTGCGTGAAGTGCTCTATGTGTGACTCCTTGCGCTACTATTTATCACCTGAAAGACACGTAAAAACATTTGAATCAGTATAAACTGAGTGAGTTCACAAGTTTTGGTGACTTGATAAATCGTATTGCATCATATCCTTGATAAAACCATATTGAAACATATTTCTGATAACATCATTAAAACATATGCTTGATAAAGCCGTCCCGCGGGTTACGCGCGGACATTTCTGAAAACCGTGCTCGTCCATGCAAAGTGGCGCTGCCACTACGAGCGAAAATAATACCGTCCAGCGGGTTACGCGCGGACGTTGTGCTCGGAAAACTAGGCGCTCGTCCATGCAAAGAGGTGCGACCCCTACGAGCGGGCTTTACAACCAGTAGTACTACCCCATGACCATACTAGGCACTCGTCTATGCAAAGAGGTGCGACCCCTACGAGCGGGTTGATCAAACACAGTAGTCCCTACCCTTAGAGTTCCATTGACGAAGTGATCACTTTCTTGTTCTTGCGCACTCACATTGAAAACCAAGATAAACACCATGAACAGATAATCGTTTGCATTGCTTGTAAATATACCATGATAAAACATAATTTAAACACGTGTCCCTCGCCCCGAAAACAGTTTAAAAACAGTGAAAATAGGGGCTGTGAGACTCACCTGTGATTCTTGTTAAGTGATGGTTTAGAGAGAGATTAAACGAGATTCGGGTTTCCTGATGTTAGCCTCGAAATTGGAAGTCTAGAATATGTTTAAATAACAAGAATTATGTGTATTAAGACCAAGTAATCGAAGAATATAAGGCTGGTCAGAAAAGTAAATCTCAAGACTAAAGTTTCGGCTTACCTAGCGATGGAACTGGAAACGGATGCTTGGGAGATGGTTAGTGCAGGATTACAGGTTTAAGAGAGGAGTTTGAAGTGTGTTTGTGTGATATTTTTATTCAAGAATTGATACTTATTTATAGGCAAATTCAAGGGAACACAATCCCTTGATTTAGGGGATTGAAATCTTATCATATTGGGTGTAATGATGACAAGGTATGGGGTTTATTATTATTTATTTTAGGGATGGGGGTGATGGTCCTAGGGAGTGGTTATAAAGATTCTGATGGATTTAACAGTACATGCAGGACTGTGGTTGGTGAGAGTAGGTGCGGCTGACAGCTGACATTTCGTGTTACAGTATACTTTTCCTGGTACTGTTGTCAGTGTGCAGTCAAAAGGTAAAAATCTCTGAAACACGCAACTGGTTCTTTCTGGGCGGGGGTAATCCCCTTACATCTGAAGAATAGACTAAGTGTTTTGTGCGTGTAGCCTTGCGCGTATAGCCTTCTGCGTGAAGGCCATTTCTTTGAACGTTGTGGGTGCGTAACCTTCTCGTAGTCAGGGACGTTGAGTTTCATTTGTAGATTCTCCATGAGGTCTTGGTATTTCAACATAGTGATCAGTTATGTTGAAGTCAATTCCATCTTGGAGCTTCAAACAAACTAGCTCTCAATGTTCCCGCCATGCGGGGAGGTTAGTTCCCTTTTTCCGCGCGCGCATAAATGATTTGGGTCTTAATTAGGAAATTAGGATATTGTTTGAACATAGTTTTACTTATGGATCATTGAAGAGGTATGCAACCCGTTAGACAGAAACGACATAAAATCAAGTTGTCATGAAAACACAACAAAAACCTGTGCGCGTGGCGCATATAATATATGCCCGCGCTGATCATAACATGGCGCGCATCGCATCCGCGCATGGCGCATATAACATATGCCCGCGCTGATCATAACATGGCGCGCATCGCATCCGCGCATGGCGCATATAACATATGCCCGCGCTGATCATAACATGGCGCGCATCGCATCCGCGCATGGCGCATATAACATATGCCCGCGCTGATCATAACATGGCGCGCATAATATTCACAATCACCTAATAATTAGGTTGATTACTTGGTTTATGGGATTGGGAAATTACCGGGTGTCACATTCTCCCCCTGTTAGGAGAATTTCGTCCCGAAATTAGGAGGTGTCGCTGGTAGGAGCTATCATTTGGAAGAGGTATGGGTACTTTTTGCGCATTTGGTCTTCTCTTTCCCAAGTGAATTCAGGTCCACGCTTTGAGTTCCATTGAACCTTTACTAACTTGATTCGGCTTCTTCGCAACTTTTGTTCTTTCCAATCGGTTACTGCTATAGGCTCTTCCACGAAGTGTAGCTGTTTGTCGATATGAATCTCGTCCAATGGTAAAATTATCGTTTCATCAGATAAGCACTTCTTGAGGTTGGACACATGAAACGTGTCGTGAACTCCACTAAGTTTGGCGGGTAAATGGAGTTTATAAGCAACTGGACCGATCCTTTCCAGGATCTCAAATGGTCCGATGTATCGCGGATTTAACTTTCCTCGCTTGCCGAAACGGGGGACTCCTTTCCATGGAGAGACTTTCAAAAGTACTTTATCCCCTACTTGAAATTCCAACGGTTTTCTTCTCACATCTGCATAGCTTTTCTGTCTGTCGCGCGCTGCCTTAAGGCGATCCCGTATCTGGAAAATTTTGTCCGTCGTTTCTTGGATCAATTCTGGACCAGTCATTTGCTTGTCACCCACTTCAGCCCAACACAGTGGGGACCTACACTTGCGCCCATACAAGGCTTCAAATGGCGCAGCCTTGAGGCTTGTGTGATAACTGTTATTGTATGAAAATTCAACCAATGGGAGATGAGTATCCCAGCTACCCCCGAAATCGATTGCGCACGCGCGCAACATATCTTCTAATGTTTGAATGGTTCGCTCGCTTTGTCCATCTGTTTGGGGATGATAAGCCGTACTCATGTCAAGAAGAGTACCTAAAGCCCCTTGTAACGATCTCCAAAATCTTGAGGTGAAACGACTATCTCTATCAGAAATGATGGATACCGGAACTCCGTGTTTTGAAACTACTTCTCGAATATACAATCGGGCTAACTTTTCCATCTTATCGGTTTCCTTGATCGGCAGGAAGTGTGCTGACTTAGTTAGCCGGTCTACAATAACCCAAATCGTGTTGTAACCCCCAGGTGTCCTTGGCAGTTTGGTAATGAAGTCCATGGAGATTTGTTCCCACTTCCACATGGGAATTTCTGGCTGTTGAAGCAACCCCGACGGTTTCTGGTATTCAGCCTTCACCTTCGAACACGTCAGGCACTTACTGACATACGTCGCGATGTCGCCCTTAAGATTGGGCCACCAATACAGCGCTTTAACATCTTGGTACATCTTGTCTGCGCCAGGATGTACGGAATACCGTGTTTTGTGAGCTTCGTTTAACACTTGCTCGCGCAATCCTCCTTTGAGAGGGACCCATATGCGGTTAGCAAAATATCGAGTATCGTTCTCTTTGAGCTCTAAATTCTTAATCATACCCCCAAGGGATTCGTTCTTGACAAACTCTGATTTCAAGGCTTCTTGTTGAGCTTCTCGGATGCGGGTAGTGAGGTCTGCGCGAATGGTCAATCTTAGAGCCTTAACTCGTAGCGTCTTTGCTCGCTTTTTCCTACTTAAAGCGTCTGCTACCACATTCGCCTTTCCAGGATGATACTTTATTTCACAATCATAATCATTCAATAATTCAACCCATCTTCGTTGCCTCATGTTTAAATCCTTTTGATCAAATATATGTTGAAGGCTCTTGTGATCCGTAAAAATCAAACACTTTGTACCATAAAGATAATGGCGCCAAATCTTTAGCGCGAAAACAACTGCTCCAAGTTCCAGATCATGCGTTGTATAATTCCTTTCATTGACCTTGAGTTGACGAGAGGCATACGCTATGACTTTGTTTCTCTGCATAAGGACACATCCGAGTCCTTGATGTGAAGCGTCGCAGTAGACGACGATGTCGTCCGTCCCCTCGGGTAGCGACAAAATTGGCGCACTACATAACTTTTGCTTTAACATTTGAAACGCTGCTTCCTGGTTTTCGCCCCAATCAAACTTCTTATCTTTCTGAGTTAGCGCAGTCAGAGGTAAAGCTATCTTGGAGAAGTTCTCAATGAAACGTCGATAGTAGCCAGCTAGTCCTAGGAATTGCCTCACCTCAGTTGGTGTTTTTGGCGCTTCCCAATTCTTGATGGCTTTGACCTTGGAAGGATCGACGTGTATTCCTTTCTCGTTTACAACGTGACCGAGAAAGTGAACCTCTCTATGCCAAAACTCACATTTAGAAAACTTTGCATACAACTTTTCTTCCTTCAGCAACCCCAAAATTAATCTCAGATGTTGTTCATGCTCAGCTCGGGTTCGGGAGTAAACCAGAATATCATCTATAAATACAATCACAAACTTATCCAAGTATGGTTTGCACACACGGTTCATCAGATCCATGAATACAGCCGGCGCATTAGTTAGCCCGAAAGGCATCACTAAGAACTCATAATGGCCGTATCTAGTTCGGAAGGCTGTCTTCGGCACGTCTTCCTCATGGACCCTAAGTTGGTGGTAACCTGACCGTAGATCTATCTTCGAGTAATAACTGGATCCCTGCAACTGATCAAATAAGTCGTCAATCCTCGGTAAGGGGTACCGATTCTTGACTGTCAGCTTGTTCAGTTCCCTGTAGTCAATACACATTCTAAATGAACCATCCTTCTTCTTTACAAAAAGTACTGGAGCTCCCCAGGGTGAAAAGCTTGGGCGTATGAAGCCCTTATCCAATAGTTCCTGCAACTGATTGGATAGCTCTTGCATCTCGGATGGAGCTAGTCGATAGGGTGCTCGAGCTACTGGTGCAGCCCCTGGAACCAAGTCGATTCGAAACTCGACTTGTCGCGGTGGCGGTAATCCGGGCAAATCTTCAGGGAAAACTTCTGGAAATTCGCGCACCACTGGTAAGTCTTCAATCTTTCGTTCATCTCCTTTCTTCTCTACTACGTCCGCCAGGAAGGCGTAGCATCCTTTCCTCAGGCACTTGCGCGCCTTTAGACACGAAATGAGTTTTGTCGCAACTCCACTTCTTTCCCCTTGAATTACCAAGGTTTCTCCGCTCAACAGTGGGATCCGAACCTGCTTCTCATGGCAAATAACTTCCGCGTGGTTCTCGACTAACCAATCCATGCCTACCACAATGTCAAAGCTTCCCAAGTCTATTGGCAATACGTTAATATTGAATCCGTGACCTCCCATGACCAATACACATTGCTCAGTCCTCTCGTTCGCGCGTATCTGCCTACCATTGGCTAGCTCTATAGTATAAGGCGTGTCTAGCCTACTGGTTGCTAGGCCTAGGGAGTTTTTAAACTCAGTGGATATGAAACTTAGGTCAGCGCCAGTATCAAATAAGACAGATGCAAAATGGTCGTTAAGTAGAAACGTACCGGTTACCACATTCGGTTCTTCTTTTGCTTCGCCCGCGACGATCACAAAGGCTCTCCCGCGATCTTGGTTTCTCTTTTGCGGGCAATCCCGACTGAAATGTCCTGGCTTCCCGCATGCGTAGCAGTTGTCGTTTGCTCCAGCTTCCTTATGGCAGTTTATCGCCTTGTGCCCTGGTCTGCTACATTTGGCGCATACGATGCTTGCGCATTCACCCTCGTGGTGATACTTGCATCTGCTGCACCATGGGCGAGGCCCATTGTACCCTTTTCGTGATGGCTCCAGGGCTTGTATCGCGTAAGCCCTTACGCTCTCCTGTTTCTTGAATGGTGGTTGCTTGGAGTCGGACCCTTGGTGGTGAGAGTTCCATTTTCTCTTGGGGTCAGAGGTTCGCTGCTCGTTCCCGCGCGATGTCAACATGCCCGCACGGACCGTATCTCTTGTAAGAGTGATGGCCCGCGCCACTGCCTCATCAAAGGTTGGAGGCGCTGCGGCATTGAGCGGAACTCTGATAACATGGGGTAACCCAAAGATATACCTCTCTACCTTTTTCTCCTCCGTGTTCGCCATATCCGGCACCATCTGGCAAAGTTCGTTGAATCGGTTGTTGTAGGCGTCAATATCAGTTCCTATCATGGTGTGGTTCCAAAATTCCTGCTGTAGACTCTGAATTTCGGCGCGAGAGCAGAACTTTTTCATCATCATTTCCTTCAGCTCTTCCCAGGTCTTGTGGAGAGCAACTTCTCGTCCAAATGTTTTCACTTGAAGCTTCCACCAAGACGAGGCGGCTTCTTGGAACATGTAGGTCGCGTAAAGGACCTTTTGATTTACACTACACCCGCTAATGGAGAGAACTGTCTCCATTTTGTCGATCCAGTTGTAGAGCCCAATGGCCCCTTCGGTGCCCTTGAATGGTCAAGGCTTACAGGCCATAAATGTCTTATAGGAGCATCCTTTGTCCAAAGCTCCTGATTCGGGTTCTGGGGTTTCGGTCTCTTGACGACCCTGACTTGATTCGGCCTTGCTGGCCTCATGCGTTGCGATCGCCTGTGCGATTATTTCTGCGAGTTCCTCGGGTGTCATGGTAATTCCCTTGGCTCTGGTTGGAGGCATTCTCGTTTTTCTTAAAAGAGAACGAAAATATATCAAACTTAGCGCATGTACCCTGAGCACATAATGTTCTTATCCTTAGTGTTCACTAGACATTGTGTGACCCGTGTTCCTAAGTGTGTGTGTGGTTTTTCTTGGCAAAATATTTCATGCGATTCCCCTACGGTTATAGTCTAGGTTAAAACTTCTTTCCTAATTCGCTATAACCAGTGCTCTGATACCAATCTGTCACACCCGGCCCTAAACGGCGGAAACAGCCGAGAGCGCGCGAGTGGGAATTGATAATCAAGCACGGGTCATTGCAAACATTCGAATAAATTTTTCCATTGCGCATGAAATGTCTAGTACAAAATACATTACATTGTTTAGAATTACATATAAAAACATCCACATATGAAAAACGTTGAAGATTTCCGCGCCATATCCCCTTACACGGCGGGAACAACCACGCGTGTGGAAGGGATAGAACTAAAATCTTCCAAAAACCATTTTTATAGATGTTCTGCGTGAAGTGCTCTATGTGTGACTCCTTGCGCTACTATTTATCACCTGAAAGACACGTAAAAACATTTGAATCAGTATAAACTGAGTGAGTTCACAAGTTTTGGTGACTTGATAAATCGTATTGCATCATATCCTTGATAAAACCATATTGAAACATATTTCTGATAACATCATTAAAACATATGCTTGATAAAGCCGTCCCGCGGGTTACGCGCGGACATTTCTGAAAACCGTGCTCGTCCATGCAAAGTGGCGCTGCCACTACGAGCGAAAATAATACCGTCCAGCGGGTTACGCGCGGACGTTGTGCTCGGAAAACTAGGCGCTCGTCCATGCAAAGAGGTGCGACCCCTACGAGCGGGCTTTACAACCAGTAGTACTACCCCATGACCATACTAGGCACTCGTCTATGCAAAGAGGTGCGACCCCTACGAGCGGGTTGATCAAACACAGTAGTCCCTACCCTTAGAGTTCCATTGACGAAGTGATCACTTTCTTGTTCTTGCGCACTCACATTGAAAACCAAGATAAACACCATGAACAGATAATCGTTTGCATTGCTTGTAAATATACCATGATAAAACATAATTTAAACACGTGTCCCTCGCCCCGAAAACAGTTTAAAAACAGTGAAAATAGGGGCTGTGAGACTCACCTGTGATTCCTGTTAAGTGATGGTTTAGAGAGAGATTAAACGAGATTCGGGTTTCCTGATGTTAGCCTCGAAATTGGAAGTCTAGAATATGTTTAAATAACAAGAATTATGTGTATTAAGACCAAGTAATCGAAGAATATAAGGCTGGTCAGAAAAGTAAATCTCAAGACTAAAGTTTCGGCTTACCTAGCGATGGAACTGGAAACGGATGCTTGGGAGATGGTTAGTGCAGGATTACAGGTTTAAGAGAGGAGTTTGAAGTGTGTTTGTGTGATATTTTTATTCAAGAATTGATACTTATTTATAGGCAAATTCAAGGGAACACAATCCCTTGATTTAGGGGATTGAAATCTTATCATATTGGGTGTAATGATGACAAGGTATGGGGTTTATTATTATTTATTTTAGGGATGGGGGTGATGGTCCTAGGGAGTGGTTATAAAGATTCTGATGGATTTGACAGTACATGCAGGACTGTGGTTGGTGAGAGTAGGTGCGGCTGACAGCTGACATTTCGTGTTACAGTATACTTTTCCTGGTACTGTTGTCAGTGTGCAGTCAAAAGGTAAAAATCTCTGAAACACGCAACTGGTTCTTTCTGGGCGGGGGTAATCCCCTTACATCTGAAGAATAGACTAAGTGTTTTGTGCGTGTAGCCTTGCGCGTATAGCCTTCTGCGTGAAGGCCATTTCTTTGAACGTTGTGGGTGCGTAACCTTCTCGTAGTCAGGGACGTTGAGTTTCATTTGTAGATTCTCCATGAGGTCTTGGTATTTCAACATAGTGATCAGTTATGTTGAAGTCAATTCCATCTTGGAGCTTCAAACAAACTAGCTCTCAATGTTCCCGCCATGCGGGGAGGTTAGTTCCCTTTTTCCGCGCGCGCATAAATGATTTGGGTCTTAATTAGGAAATTAGGATATTGTTTGAACATAGTTTTACTTATGGATCATTGAAGAGGTATGCAACCCGTTAGACAGAAACGACATAAAATCAAGTTGTCATGAAAACACAACAAAAACCTGTGCGCGTGGCGCATATAATATATGCCCGCGCTGATCATAACATGGCGCGCATCGCATCCGCGCATGGCGCATATAACATATGCCCGCGCTGATCATAACATGGCGCGCATCGCATCCGCGCATGGCGCATATAACATATGCCCGCGCTGATTGGCGCGCATAATATTCACAATCACCTAATAATTAGGTTGATTACTTGGTTTATGGGATTGGGAAATTACCGGGTGTCACAATACCTTTGCTGACCGAACTTGACCCGATTCTGACCTCTTTGATTAAATTGTGGCACCGCAGGCACAAACTCAGCAAACTCATCATATTCATATTGGTTTTGTGTTTGAGGATGTGGTAGGTCAAAGTTTGAGAATTCTTGTGTGAATGGTACGTCTGGCAGGCCACCCGGTGAACTTTGATTACTATAATAACTCATAATCGAACTATACGTATGCTGTCGACTCTATAATAAAATCCTGCACAAGCAATACCAAGCGTAATACAGAACTTAAACAAAAAGAAATAAAAAGAAAAATATTTTTGTTTTTTTTAAATAAACATATTTTTATTTATTTTATTTTATTTTTAATCAAACAAGTAACGCAACACTAAGCGCACTAGCTCCCCGGCAACGGCGCCTTTTGATGACCGTCGTTTTAGTCATTCAAAAACCCAATTAAACTAAATAGTTATAAGTGAGGTATCGTATCCACAAGGAGCATGTGGTCAGTATTACAAAGTTTGTTTGATTTTTAATATAAAATTAACTAACTAAGATAGACAAACGATGTCAAGCAAAAATTATAAGATTGATTTTAAAAAAACAATTTAAGTAAAAAAGCAACCTCCTCCAGGTTTCACACAAAACTCGTTTGATCAATTGGACACCACATAGACATGGTATTGGAAATTAGTTAAAGTAGATATTGAGACAGGCTTTTATCATCAAACCTATAGAATTCAATTACCCAGTCTAATAGTATCAAGTCAACTCACTTTAGTCACCCAACCCACTTCTAGGTTTTGTCATCAACCGAATATGGTTGTAAAGAAAGAACTCAAAACACCAAAAAAACTATTTATAATTAACTAATACTTCAATTTGTTACATGTTTGTCATCACATAAACAAATCCAATTCATAGCAAATAAAATTAAGTGCTTAACCTATATGAACCATTCATCCGGAGAAAGTTACAAAGAGATTAGCCCTGTCTCATCATGGTAATTGCTTCTTGATTTGTGTGCCCCATAGCCTAAGGCAGCGCTCCTTCTGTCTTGTGCGCCGTCCCCCAGCCAAAAAAATATTCCCCATCTAACAACCGAGCCCTCCCCAAAGTCAATAATCCTCTTGTGGGCCGTGATGCCTAGTGGATAATTTCAAGCCCACTTTAAAATTCATCACAATGTTGTTAATATAATTTGAAGTCCACGTGACTTCCTTCTAAATGGATGGTAATATTCTTCATTTATATTTAACTTTCAATTTCCTCATCTTTATCAAGTGAAGTACAACTTGATCTTCAAAATTACACTGTCTCGCTTTAACTCACTTATGACCCTCATTTAAGCTTTCATCACCTACATTTACAAAATAACACAAAGTCATTGTATTTTAAACAACAAATAAACTAAAAATACAATATTATTAACAATTACTCACAACCAAACAACCACTCATCAGTCACCATGCATGTTTGGATCCAGACACATGTATACTCTTAATCAGAGTGTCCGTTTCTTATTATTGTACACAAAGTTTTAAGGATTCGTAAATCCTACGCAAACATTCTGACTCAATATAAAAAGGTTTGGGACGTATTCACCTTTCTGATACTGATTCCCGTTTTCTGATTTCTGCTTCTTGTTTTGTTACCTCGGACCTATAGTACAAGAATAACATTTTTGTATAAATATCTTGATCAACGATCTAGCTTTAGACCTTTAGTCTATTTCGTATAACTTTAACCTTGATGAAAACATTTGGACTTTTAGTCCTTTTCTTTATTTACCATTTATATGCTACGTTTCTTCTTCAGGAAGAAATGTCTATTCTGAGTTTCTTCTTCAAGAAGAAACATTAATTTCATAATTATAATCTCTTGTATTATATTTCTTAGTCATAAAGAAATATTATTTTTGACTATAACCTTCGCTTAAGAAAAGTTATATAATACTTAACTGTAATCAAGGTTCGGCTATATTTCCGACTATGGTCTAAGCCATTTATAATAATATAATAATAACTTAGGCAGAACCCCTTACTTCGCACGGGTGTTCGGAGTTAAATATTCCTAAGTTTGTACGGGCTGCACTTCTACTCTATATGCACGTTTATCGAGGCGTTCTGGATCAACCTTCCTTGGCACGCAAATCGAGGCACTGTGTAGGTGTCGCCGGGTCGTGCACTTACTTCGAGACAAAATGTTGGGTTATCTTTGGGTGGCACGCACTTAAAGGAACACGTCGAGTATTTGCACGGATTACGAGGTGATGATTGTCGGGTTGGTGGCACGCAAAATGATTCTTGGCACACAAACCAATGTAGAGAGAGAGAGAGAGAGAGAGAGAGTGATTCTAAAGAGAGAGTGCGAAGTGCAAAGTGCGCCACATTGCGCCCAACGCCCTTCGCCGTCGCCGTCGCCTTCTTCCTCGTCCTCGCCCGAGCCCGAGCCCGTGCGCGTGCTCGTCGGGTGGTACGCACCCTCCGCTAGGACTACTTGCTGCATGGTATTCATAAAAGAATATAACTATGGAAATTATATCTCTTATAAAGAGCTTCCATTTCTTTACCACTTTCCATGTGGGATGGATTCCATCTTCCTTATTTATACCTTAGTGGAATGCTTCCACTTTTTTACATCTTTCAATGTGGGATGGAGTTTTATTATTTTCCTTCACATAAGAATACTTAACTTAGGAAATATTTTTATTTCCTTATTTTTCATATAATTCCTTATTTAATATTTTCCCATTACTTATTATTTTTAATCCCTCAACTTTCCTAAGTTGTCAAATTTGAATCGAAATTTTGGGGATGTTACAACGGGTTACTTGGAATTGCTGGCTTGGAGATACGGTTTGGCAAAGAACGAAGAAGGAGAAACAAGTACAAATGTGAAAGAAGGAAATAATGCTGTGATTACTAATAAAGATGATAAAGCTTGTGAAGATGCCAACAAAGATACCAAGATAGAAGATAATCAAATGAATGATATTGTTAAAGAAGCGTTTTTACTAGATGCTGACAAAGATGAAGAATAAAATGCATTGGAGGACCTTGAAGAAATTGATGACTTCTTCCTCATTGAAGAAGAACCTGCTTCGGAATAAACGAAGACGCATATCTCAACCCTTTATGGATTAAGGGGGGTGAATGTTAACTCATTAATCCATTAAAGGCTTGGGCCTCTTAAATTAGTTTTTAGTTTATTTGTTTTAAAGACCATTTGTATTTAACTAGTTGTATATAAATGGGCTTAGGTACTTTAATTAATAACATGCCCAACTCATGATTATTGTAAATATGTAAAACGGTTTTAGGGTGAATGGCAGATAGGAAACAAACGACACTTCAACAACAGTCGTGACTTTTCCTTCATGCCTCTTCATCTCTATAAATACCGATCTTAGATATCAATTGTAAACATTCAGTTTGTTAATAATAATTCTGTTTATTGTTATACTTTCTTCTACTCTTTCATTCACTATTACAAATCTTGTTATTGTTAATACGAAATATGAAGTCACAATCAAAATTCAATCGGAAGAAGACGATCCATGGGATATCATATTCTAACAAAGAAAAGTAACAGAGCTTGTTGATGATATGTTTCCATTATTTCCCTCCATCCAGGCAAGATATTTATCACCACCATTCAAGTAATTTACTATTTTCACCAGTAAAAAATTAATATTTGTATTATAATTAATAAAGGTGTAGATGAGTGATCTATAAGCTTAAATATTATTGTATACACCACTCACACACTATCCATACACCATTTACAAGTCATGCAAGCTGTATACATGTTCACCAAATCATATGAGCGAGCTGTATGATATGGAGAAAATGTTCATACATGCCACATATTTATTTGTGCAAGGGAACATCCTAACTGCGAATGTTGTCTTCTTCTCCTGGTGAGTCATAAAAGAGAAAATAATATTAGTATCTTTTAAGTGATCGGATATCTTGAGACAAATGCAGACCTGGAGCTCCTGGTTTGTTATAGACAAGTAATGAGCATCTCCTTCTTGTTGTGGCCTGGATACCTCAGTATAGGAAATTAATTCCCTTGCCCTTCACATCAATAATTCGGTACATATATACATCAACCGAATCCCTTATATTTTGCGATTCGATATTCAAAAGGATCCTATCTATATATAACAAGATATATATCAAATATAGTAAACTGATAATGGTCACATGTTACTATTAGACCCCCGCAGTCATAGCCGGAGGTTGTCGAAGGCTCAGACTGTTCCGAAAATCTTCAAACAGTGCCCTTGGCAACCCTTTAGTAAATATATTAGCCACTTGATATGTAGAAGGGACGTGAAGAACCCGAATCAGACCACGTTGCACATGTTCACGGACGAAATGAATGTCAAGTTCTATGTGTTTTGTCCGTTGATGTTGGATTGGATTTCCCGAAAGATATATCGAGCTAATATTATCACAATAGACTAGAGATGCCCACTAGAGATGGCCGAGTGAAGGGGAAATTGTAACACCCCGTAACCGCAGCGGAAACGTAAACGGGATGCAACAGACACCTCTGATATCAACTACATTGTTTATAAAGAAAACCGAATGCATTAATATACTTCAAATTATATTATCTCATAATTCATTACCGTCTAGGTGATACACACATCATACAATACGATACATAATTCTATGTAATATAATGTATCCTAACATCCCACAAGCAAATCTTACACACATCAAGCACTTAGCACGTAAGCAATCACTTCATCTTAATTGTACCTGAAAAGCATGTGAGAAAACGGGTCAACTACGAATAGTTGGTGAGTTTCACAATTTGAGTAAACCTTGATAAATCAATATCATAATATAATATTATCTGGGGACACTGTTAACCCAGTACTGTACCCTTTCCGGGGGCAATGTTAACCCGGAAACACCTCTTTGGACATCTGGGGACACTGTTAACTCAGTACTGTACCCATTCCGGGGGCAAGGTTAACCCAGAAACATTTCTAGAGACATCTGGGGACACTGTTAACCCAGTACTGTACCCATTCCATACGATTCCCGTCCAATCAAATATTTTTAAATACACGAAAACCCATGCGTTCAGTATGTACTTAAACATTTCAATAGTAACATGCTTCCGCCCCGGGAAAATATTTGAAAACAATTCAGAAAAGGGGCTCGTGAAACTCACCTTAGCAGATGCAAGCAGGTAACAACAATCATTATCAATTAACACGTCCAATCTGTAATATGATCCCTACGATCGTTACTATACGCTCATTATTAATATAACTTTAACCGTGTTAACCGGTACATCTGGGGACACTGTTAACCCAGTACTGTACCCGTTCTGGGGGCAATGTTAACCCAGAAACACTTCTCCAGACTCAGATTGTGATTTCGTTTAGTGTTCAATGGTCAAAATTATATTAGTCGTTTTTCTCGTTTTGCGTGCCTAGCACGGTTATTCGTCTTTACGTTTCAAAAATGAGTTTGGTCACACACGACCCGAAAATAGTTGTTGATTGATAATTTAGTTAAATTTGTGAAATTAGCTCGGTTTAGACGTCCCGATTGGCCGCGTGACCCGTTTCCTTCTTTAACGTACCGGAAACCGTTAAATCGGAATAAATTACCTAAATCATCCGAATTATTTTCGGATGATTTATTTTTACTTGTTTAACTCAATTATATGAAAATAGTTCATTTTCAGGGTTTTTATACACCAGTAAGCTCGCTTAAGCGATCTTTACCGGTTTACGCGTTTTAAGCTTTAAAAGTTTGTTTTTATTTTCTTTTTAGCACAAATAATTATCCGTTTAGTCTCGAATCTTGAAATTTTGCACAAATCACTTTTTGACAGTGGGGAATTTTATAAAAATATTTCCAGAATTAATTTTTATAATTAAAATTTATTTATCTATTTTTAAACACCATTTAAACACTAAATATGTCGTAAATACCAAACAACCTTAGAAAAATCCCAAATTTTTCCTGGATGACCCCTGCCATCCCCATAGTCCCCTGTAATTTTTCTAGAACCAAAATATTTTTTTACCAACCATTTTCATCAAAACCGAGCTAGAAAACCCTGGAACTCGTTTAAACGAAAAGCCTACTTAGACTTCTCCAACTGACCTCAAATTTTGTGTGTGACTTATACATGATATAAAAAGCTTATCTAAAATTTTCCAGAATTTTTCATGATATTTAACTATTTTTCACCATTTTTAGCCAAAACCGAGCATTAAATTCATAAAATATTTATCCTTTGTCCAAAAATTACCAAAAATTCACAGAACTCTTATTTTCATGTGTAGAACATCCCTGTAAAATTTCATGACCCAACTCTAAACCATCAACAATCTGTCCAAAAACTCCAAAACCGAACATAAACCGAATATACCTTTTGTTTTCCGCCACTACAAGCTACAAACTCGTCTTTCCGCCTTATCTACCACTAAATACAGAGCCTACAACCAACATACCACAATACCAAGCAAGTTACACTCACGATCAAGCCTCTTACACTATAGTTTCGGTTATGATTCAAAAACAAAGATTTAAACCGTAAAAATTCGTTTTTGGCTCGTTTAACTCCTTTCTTGGACCAAGATCCCTTGTATAACCCGTATACCTCACTTGATCATGCAAGAATCGGTTTTCATCTTTGAAACCTCATTTTCTTGCAAATAAACTCAAAAAACGAAGATGAAAACGTAAATAACTCGATCCATACCGTGTTTTTCTTGATACACTCTCGGGTTTTTAGATCATAATGTTGAAGGGGTTGATGAATGTTGAGAGTTTTGATGAGAAAAAAAGAAAATAATAAGTGAAATGGGACTCTTGAGTCCGATCGGAATACATGGAGGGTGGGGTGGGACCCACTTCTCTATTCCTAGCCACACAATTGGATTCCCGTAATCCGGATAATGTTTTGGATAATCTGGTTCAGTTCGTTTTTCGGTTAAATGTTTAATTTGGCTTAAAACGAGGCTAAAACGGTCGTTTTTCGGCTTAAAAATGAAATTTATATAAAACCGATTTAAAAACTTTAAAAGCTTAAACCATGACATTTATTAACTTAAAACATCATATCATTAATTATCGCGCATCTTTTTCGGCTTGATCGATCATCTCTTGCTCGGTTTGGTATTAAAGGTTTCGTTTAATGTACCGACGTACCATTAAATCGAAATTCTTTTTCTGTGCTTTAATTCACTTATCCCGAAGCATTAATGCTTCCTAACATCGTAAAATATCATATATATCGTCAATAATTGAACCCTCGATTCGTTCGGGTTTCAATAACTATCGATCGATTAATCGCATATTCAATGCGATGAATTATATATTCACGTACAATCAATACAGTGAGCCATGTATTCTCGTATAATTACTGTGGTAATTCATGTACCCGACATTAAATATGACGTAACTATTGTCTACCGGTTAGGGTATACCGGTTTTCGTCGGAATCGTTACATTCTCCCCCCGTTAAGAAATTTCGTCCTCGAAATTTTACACGCCCACTATCCCCTTCCGAGAGAAAGGTGGGGGGTTTTTCCTTCAGAATTCACTCTCGCGTTACCAGGTATAATCGGGTCCTCGCTGTGAATTCCACTTAATCTTAATCAATAAAGCTTGGTATGTCCAAACTGTTTAGTTTTCCCGTCTACTATCTCTACGGAATTATTTATGATATCAAGTATGTCTTCCATGAGTACCTCCATTACTAGTACTTTCGTTGCCTCATCGCTTAGGTACTTTTCAATCCGTATACATGGCAAAGCATCATGTATAGTACTTATCCCTGAAGTACTTTAATCGATAAACTAAATGAACAATCATGGAGATAGTCTCATGAGGTCCAATATATTAAGGAGCTATTTACGGTTTTGCCAAACCTCATATCACCTTTCTAAGGTGATGCCTTAAAATACCTTGTCACCTCTTTCCAGCGACAATGGTTTCCTTTGAATGTTGGCATAAATCCTTTGCCAATCTCGCGCTGCTTTCAACTTATCTTAAATATTATAAATCCGATTGGTTGTTTCTCGAATCAATTCAAATCTTATGGCTCGATTGACGCCCATTTTCAATTTAACAAATTGGTGATAACTACTTCACCCATAGAAAGCTTCAAGCTCTCGATGCTTCCTTTCCCTCCTTCCAATAATGGAAGTAGGATGACTATTTCGATCTGAGATCATTGAAAATGGTACTCCACGACGAGATACCATTTCCCCATCAGGAATTTGGGCGAGAATTCATTGTGGTAATCGTCATAGATTGGAATGAAATGCGAGGATTGGTTAATCGATCCGCGATTACCCAATTTACCTCATGCCTTTGATATATCTTGGGAATTTGCGTCCCGAAATCCATTGTAATTTATTCCCACTATCATTGGCAAATTTTCTGTCGTTGTAGCGTTCCCTAGGGTTTTCGGCGTGCAGCCTTATCTCTTGCACAAGTCGTACACTTACCGACATACGTTGCTATATCCTTCTCCAAACTCGGCCCTTATTAAAATCCCTTCAGGTATTCGTATCATCAATAGTCTAATCCGATCCCGGATGTATGGAATATTTCGATCTATGCGCTTCGTCCATGATTAATTCACGAAGATCATGGAGGGTCGGGATCAAAACCCGATTTTTGAAATAGAGAATTTCGTCCACGCGCTGTTCGAAATTCTTCTCATTGCCGTAAAGTCTTTCCTTTTCCAAATGTTCCTCTTTCAACGCCTCACGTTGAGCGACTCGAATCAGTTCCGAAAGGTTCGACTGGACTCTCATCCCCAGCGCTCGCACTCGCAATGGCTTAACCCGATCTTTCCTACTCAAGGCATCGGCTACGACGTTAGCCTTGCCGGGGTGATAACGGATGTCACAGTCTTAATCGCTTAACAACTCGACCCATCTTCGTTGCCTCATATTCAGTTCCTTCTGATCAAATATGTGCTGCAAACTTTTATGATCGGTGAAGATGGTGCACTTCGTACCGTAGAGACAATGTCTCCAGATTTCAAGTGCGACGATAACCGCTCCCAGTTCTAAGTCATGAGTAGTGTAATTTTTCTCGTGTACTTTTAACTGTTGGGAAGCACAGGCTATAACCTTATTATTCTGCATCAACACGCATCCTAACCCTCTACGCGATGCGTCACAATACGCGACAAAACCATCGTCTCCATCGGGGAGACTTAAAATTGGCGCTTGGCACAATTTTAATGGTTTCTATCTTATTTGGATCTATGTGAAATCCTTGTTGCTTTACAACATGACCAAGGGATTATGCCTTCTTTATTCAAAATCACATTTCGAAAACTTCGCGTACAACTCCTCTTGCTTTAACACTTCCACAATTTTTCCTTAACCGTCGTTCGTGCTCTTCTTTACGTTGCGAATATATCAAAATATCATCAATGAATGTTATGACAAATTTGTCAAAATAAAGTTTACAGACTCGGTTCATGAGTTCCATGAACACTGCCGGCGCATTTGTTAGCCCGAACGGCATGAATAAGAATTCATAATGGCCGTAACGAGTCCGAAACGCTGTTGTTGCAACGTCCTCCTCTTGGGTTTTTCATTTGGTGATAACTATATCTAAGATCAATTTTCTAAAAATAAATCGCCCCTTGCAATTGGTTAAATAGATCATTTACTTCGAAGAAGTGAATACCTATTCCTGATCGTCACTTTATTCAATTCTCCCTAATCAATACATATCCTAACACTTCCGTCCTTCATTTCCCAAACAACACTGGTGCACCCCATGGTGACTAACTAGGTCGTATGAAACCTTATCCAATAATTCTTGCATTTCAGTTGGTGCAAGTCGGTAAGATGCTTTAGCAACAGGGCCAGCTTGAGGTATTAAATCGATTCTGAATTCAACCTGTCGGGTTGGCGGTATTCCAGGAAGTTCTTCTGGGAAAACTTGTGGAAATTCGCGTACCATCGGGATATCTTCTATATGTTTTCTTTTAATTACTTTGGCAATCGCGTTTGTTAAATACACCACGTCTTCTTGTCGTAAATATTATAACATCTCAAGATGAGATTAGAGTGGTAACATAATACCGTACACTTTTCTCTGTATCAAATCGCTTCATCATCCGAAGGAGATCTTCTAATCATCTTCTTTTCATATTTGATTTCAGCTTCATGTTGAGTTAGCCAATCCATGCTAACTATTACGTCAAAACTTCTTTACTTTACTGGTCGTAGGTCAATACGGAAAGGTTAATCGTTCAGAATAATAGGACAATTCCGAACAATTTAGTTTACCATTAGGGATTTACAGTTAGCGATTCTACAGTATAGGGTTCTATAGTTTCACTAATCGGTATCTTTCCAAAGGATGGGAGGTTAACAGGAACTAACTTCTATCGACGACCGTAAAAATATCACTGAAGCCTATTGATTTAAAACTACCACATACTTAGTACCACCTTTAGATCATGACGTGCTTTATTCGGATTACTCACAAAAGCACGACTCCTTGCTTGATCAGAGGTTGATGCTTGTCATGAGGTTCATCTTCCAACGACACCTTGGTTCACTTTGGGCAATTTCTCTTGAAACGTTCTATACTGCCACATTCATAGCAAGTACAACTGTTTGGCATAATTTGATTTCTTT
The DNA here is from genome assembly GCF_021521415.1 of Bidens hawaiensis. Taxonomy (NCBI): domain Eukaryota; kingdom Viridiplantae; phylum Streptophyta; class Magnoliopsida; order Asterales; family Asteraceae; genus Bidens; species Bidens hawaiensis. Next base: position 3,276,268 of record NW_027491020.1, on the reverse strand, counting down.
GGATGGATTGTTATTGAAGTTGTTGGGTTCGGAGTGGTTGTACCCGAATGGGTTGGGGTTGTTGGTTCACATGGCTTCACTTGGTTCTACAATTGTGGCATTACGTCCATCTTTACCACACCTGTGGCCTACTATCACTCGACATTCTTCTTCCTTTATCATTTCTCTTCTTTAACACTCGACGTTTCACCTAACGTCCTTCCATTCCGCTTCCCATAGAGTCAAATATATCAAGGTTGGCTTGTGACACAACTCTTCCAAAAGTTGTATATTTTACAGGGTTGACTATACTCCTTATCGATGGAGTTAGTCCCCAATATGGCGCTCACTTCGCTTAGTTTCAGGAGTAATTAGCCATGTTACCAGGCACGACAATTCCTTCAAACGATTAGCGTGTTCTAAGTGATCAGCACACAACATTTCTATCTTCCATAGCTCAGTCTCTAATCTCTGAACTTAATTACTCGAAATAAAGTACTCTAGCACAAGAATATTAAATTCTGACCATATCATCTGAGTAATAATTTTCTAATTATAATTTTGTACCATCGTGTTCCATCACGATACATCATAATCTACCAACATATCTGTAGCATATTTTACTACACAATGTTCTAGACTCTTACCAACATCCTTAACCATTTCGATCTTTTCTATCCACTCGCTAATCCATTCCTCCCTTTACCATCAGTCAACTATTAATAATTTCCTTAACACAACCAACAAACATACCCCTCATACCGGATCTAATTCATTACGACTACTATTCATGTTTAGTTTATAACTAATACTTGTAGTCATAATAGCATTCGGTGGGACATTATCACTCTTAGTAATACCACTAAGAATTGAAATATTCATAATCATGTGATTGCTCGATCTATAATCCTGCGATCACATTTGCATCAACACTAGCAGTGATCTGTGATACAACATTCGGTATCATCATCTGCTATCCTTGAGCAATCAACTGAATCATATCAATCTCCATCATTGGAGTTACTCTTTTTATGTCAATCTGCCGTACTCATCCCGTACGTAGTAATCAATACTAATCTCACCATATAACTCGTTACCAGCCCAATCATAACAACAGATACACATACACACCAAATATTATCATATGTATTACACATACCGGCATCTAGTATATATGTCCCACAAATATAATAACATATGGACTTAACCTGACGTCGGTTAACGTCTAAATGTGGTTCATAACCCTTGTCACCATCTGACATATAGATCTTTCTCAACAAAAATCAATATTTAATATTCATGATTTCAATATCCTTCTGCATGTCATCATAACCGATACATGCTCACCGTGAGCACCAAACGATTACCTACCACGGAGTTATAATACCCGTGTTTATTCGTATATCCGGCATACACAGTATACCACCTGCGAACGAACAACCAACTATGCTATAATGATTCCAACACTTCTTTGTGTATGGGTAATCATTCTATTCGAGTATACATGGGTATAGGCATCTAACGGATGTAAAGGATAACATAGGGAGTTGCACGGTTCAAGGTAATCGCGCAACATGGGTTGCCTTCAAATATTATCAATTACTATTATGGGAAACTCTATCGCTTGCTCAGTCAATGTCCTCAGGCGTTCTAGGTTCGCTAAAATCGGTAATTCTCAGTCTGGAGGTGGTATGTCTCATATGTTGGAGAGTGAGCAATACATATATATATATTTCTATATATTATTTTTATCAGCTCATTTATTATCCATTTTATTATCATTATTTTATTTTTATTTTAATGGAACAAGGATGGGTTCAGGTACAGGTCCGTCCGTACGTGAGGGTCGACGGTTCAGGTGAACATCTGGGGTTATTAGAATATACGGTACCGGTATTGGTAGGGTAGGGGATTTATCAATTTCAGTTGGGAGGGATGGTTACTAGATATTTCTGGTTAATGTCAAACGGGAGATCTAACTTGGTACTATCATAACTAAGGCCCAATAAGTCAGACTTATCATCAACCGATGCTCTAGAAATTTCAGCATCCTCGGTACTTTTTATTATTTCCTTCCCCGATTCCTTATCCGGTCCCATTTCTCAATACATGTACCCACACGATATGTACATATATATATATACACATTAGCACGTATAAATAATATTATATACTTTACAGATATGTTGCCATTTTTACCTATTAACGTACCCCGTGACTTCCCCTGAATTCCCTCGTGCGGACAAGTCTGTTATTATGTTCCGGACCATAATAACTCACTTGTCCATCCAAGTTCATCCAGCTCTCGTCACTATATATTATTAGTTGATATTCAGATCCTATAATACTTGAGCTACTGGTTATATTTTAGGTATCTTTTAAAGACATCCTAATTCTTTTATAACCAATGGCTCTGATACCAAGTTCTGTAACACCCCGTAACCGCAGCGGAAACGTAAACGGGATGCAACAGACACCTCTGATATCAACCACATTGTTTATAAAGAAAACCGAATGCATTAATATACTTCAAATTACATTATCTCATAATTCATTACTGTCTAGGTGATACACACATCATACAATACGATACATAATCCTATGTAATATAATGTATCCTAACATCCCACACGCAAATCTTACACACATCAAGCACTTAGCACGTAAGCAATCACTTCATCTTAATTGTACCTGAAAAGCATGTGAGAAAACGGGTCAACTACGAATAGTTGGTGAGTTTCACAATTTGAGTAAACCTTGATAAATCAATATCATAATATAATATTATCTGGGGACACTGTTAACCCAGTACTGTACCCTTTCCGGGGGCAATGTTAACCCGGAAACACCTATTTGGACATCTGGGGACACTGTTAACCCAGTACTGTACCCATTCCGGGGGCAAGGTTAACCCAGAAACACTTCTAGAGACATCTGGGGACAGTGTTAACCCAGTACTGTACCCATTCCATACGATTCCCGTCCAATCAAATATTTATAAATACACGAAAATCCATGTGTTCAGTATGTACTTAAACATTTCAATAGTAACATGCTTCCGCCCCGGGAAAATATTTGAAAACAATTCAGAAAAAGGGGCTCGTGAAACTCACCTTAGCAGATGCAAGCAGGTAACAACAATCATTATCAATTAACACGTCCAATCTGTAATATGATCCCTACGATCGTTACTATACGCTCATTATTAATATAACTTTAACCGTGTTAACCGGTACATCTGGGGACACTGTTAACCCAGTACTGTACCCGTTCTGGGGGCAATGTTAACCCAGAAACACTTCTCCGGACTCAGATTGTGATTTCGTTTAGAGTTCAATGGTCAAAATTATATTAGTCGTTTTCCCGTTTTGCGTGCCTAGCACTGTTATTCGTCTTTACGTTTCAAAAATGAGTTTGGTCACACACGACCCGAAAATAGTTGTTGATTGATAATTTAGTTAAATTAGAGCTCGGTTTAGACGTCCCGATTGGCCGCGGGACCCGTTTCCGTCTTTAGCGTACCGGAAACCGTTAAATCGGAATAAATTACCTAAATCATCCGAATTATTTTCGGATGATTTATTTTTACTTGTTTAACTCAATTATATGAAAATAGTTCATTTTCAGGGTTTTTATACACCAGTAAGCTCGCTTAAGCGATCTTTACCGGTTTACGCGTTTTAAGCTTTAAAAGTTTGTTTTTATTTTCTTTTTAGCACAAATAATTATCCGTTTAGTCTCGAATCTTGAAATTTTGTACAAATCACTTTTTGACAGTGGGGAATTTTGTAAAAATATTTCCAGAATTAATTTTTATAATTAAAATTTATTTATCTATTTTTAAACACCATTTAAACACTAAATATGTCGTAAATACCAAACAACCTTAGAAAAATCCCAAATTTTTCCTGGATGACCCCTGCCATCCCCATAGTCCCCTGTAATTTTTCTAGAACCAAAATATTTTTTTACCAACCATTTTCATCAAAACCGAGCTAGAAAACCCTGGAACTCGTTTAAACGAAAAGCCTACTTAGACTTCTCCAACTGACCTCAAATTTTGTGTGTGACTTATACATGATATAAAAAGCTTATCTAAAATTTTCCAGAATTTTTCATGATATTTAACTATTTTTCACCATTTTTAGCCAAAACCGAGCATTAAATTCATAAAATATTTATCCTTTGTCCAAAAATTACCAAAAATTCACAGAACTCTTATTTTCATGTGTAGAACATCCCTGTAAAATTTCATGACCCAACTCTAAACCATCAACAATCTGTCCAAAAACTCCAAAACCGAACATAAACCGAATATACCTTTTGTTTTCCGCCACTACAAGCTACAAACTCGTCTTTCCGCCTTATCTACCACTAAATACAGAGCCTACAACCAACATACCACAATACCAAGCAAGTTACACTCACGATCAAGCCTCTTACACTATAGTTTCGGTTATGATTCAAAAACAAAGATTTAAACCGTAAAAATTCGTTTTTGGCTCGTTTAACTCCTTTCTTGGACCAAGATCCCTTGTATAACCCGTATACCTCACTTGATCATGCAAGAATCGGTTTTCATCTTTGAAACCTCATTTTCTTGCAAATAAACTCAAAAAACGAAGATGAAAACGTAAATAACTCGATCCTTACCGTGTTTTCTTGCTACACTCTCGGGTTTTTAGATCATAATGTTGAAGGGGTTGATGAATGTTGAGAATTTTGATGAGAAAAAAAGAAAATAATAAGTTGTGACACCCGGTAAATTCCCAATCCCTTAAACCGAGTAATCAACCTAAATATTAGGTAATTATGTTATGTGCGTCCTGCGCGTGCGCGCCATGTTAGAATCAGCGCGTGCATTTGTTATGTGCGTCCTGCGCGAGCGCGCCATGTTAGAATCAGCGCGTGCATTTGTTATGTGCGCCCTGCGCGAGCGCACCATGTTAAGAACCAGCGTGGGCATATGTTATATGCGCCATGCGCGAATGTTTTTGGCTTTATGTTTTCATGTACCTATGTTGTCTAATGGGTTGACCATCCCGCATGATGCTAAGGCGGGTGCATCCTAAATCGTTTATGCGCGTGCGGAAGAGAACTAACCTCCCCGCATGGCGGGAACATTGAGAGCTAGTTTGTCTGAAGCTCCAAGATGGAATTGACTTCAACATAACTGATCACTATGTTGAAATACCAAGACCACCTGGAGAATCTACAAATGAAACTCAATGTCCCTAACTGCGAGAAGGTTACGTGCCTACCCGCAGCAAAGAAATGTCCTTCACGCAGAAAGCTATGCGCATAAAGTGATACGCACAGAACACTCAGTCTATTCTCCAGACGTAAGGAGATTACTCCCGCCCAAAAGGAAACAGTAGCGTGTTTCAGAGATTTTCCACTTTTTACTGTACACTGACAAAAGTACCTGAAAAAGCACACTGTAACATGAAAAGTCAACTGTCAGCCACCCTATTCTCACCAACCCCAGACCTGCATGTCCTGACCAAATCAAATCAAAATCTTTTATCCACTACTCCACTTTTAAATAAATAATAATAATTCCCATACTTTATCATCATTACACCTAGATATGAAAAGATTACAATCCCCTAAAGCAAGGGATTGTGTTCCCTTGAGTTTGACTATAAATATGTAACCTAAGTTATCACCCAAACACACTTCAAACTTCTCTCTTAAGAACTGCAAACTTGCACTAATCATCTCCCAAGCATCCGATCCTGTAACTAGGTAAGCCGAGAATATAACCTTGAGATCTACCTTCCAACCCTTATATTCTCTTATTTCTTGATCTTAATATATATACTTCTTAATCGTATTCTAGACCTTCAATTCAAAGGCCAACACCAAGAAAACCCGAATCTCGATTAATCCCTTAACAAGAACCACAGGTGAGTCTCACAGCCCCTATTTTCACCATTTTCACTGTTTTTAAACTGTTTTCGGGGCGAGGGACACGTACTTAAATTACGATTTATCATGTTATACTTACAAGTTATGCAAACGATTGTGTTTAAATTATGTTTCATGATGAGCAATGCAAACGGTTATCTATGGTTTACGATGTATGTGCGCCAGAATTCGAGTAAGTGATCACTTTACCATTGGAACTCTAAGGGTAGGGACTGCTGGTTTGATCCGCCCACTCGTAGGGGTCGCACCTCTTACACAGACGAGTGCCTAGTATGGTCATGGGGCAGTACTATGGGTTTGAGCCCGCTCGTAGAGGTCGCTCCTCTTACGCAGACGAGCGCCTTGTTTTCCGGCACAACGTCTGCGCGTAACCCGCGGGACGGTATTATTCGCTCGTAGTGGCAGCGCCACTTACACAGACGAGCACGATTTTTCAGAAGTGTCCGCGCGTAACCCGCGGGACAGTATTACTTGTTTCGCTCGTAGTGGCAGCGCCACTTACACAGACGAGCACAGTTCCCAGAAATGTTCGCGCGTAACCCGCGGAACGATTTTATCAGAATATGATAGAACTATGTTTTACCAAGCATGTGTTTTAATGATGCTATCAGAATTATGTTTCAGAATGATTTTTATCAAGATTATGATGCAATACGATTTATCAAGTTACTAAAACTTGTGAACTCACTCAGTTTATACTGATTCAAATGTTTCACGTGTCTTTCAGGAGATAACTAAGTAGCGCATGGAGTCACACTTAGAGCACCTCACGCTGAACATCTAAAACTAGCTTTTTGGAAGATTTTAGTTCTATCCCTTCGATGCGCGTGGTTGTTCTCGCCGCGCAAGGGGATATGGCGTGGAAATCTTCAACAGTTTTTATACTTGGATGATTTTATGTAATTTTTAAACAATGTAATGTATTTGTATTAAACATTTTCATGCGCAATGAAAATCTTATCTTGAATGTTTGCAATGGCCCGTGCTTAAGTATCAATCCCCACTCGCGCGCGCCCGGCTGTTTCCGCCGTTCAGGGCCGGGTGTGACATAAGTGAAATGGGACTCTTGAGTCCGATCGGAATACATGGAGGGTGGGGTGGGACCCACTTCTCTATTCCTAGCCACACAATTGGATTCCCGTAATCCGGATAATGTTTTGGATAATCTGGTTCAGTTCGTTTTTCGGTTAAATGTCTAATTCGGCTTAAAACGAGGCTAAAACGCTCGTTTTTCGGCTTAAAAATGAAATTTATATAAAACCGATTTAAAAACTTTAAAAGCTTAAACCATGACATTTATTAACTTAAAACATCATATCATTAATTATCGCGCATCTTTTTCGGCTTGATCGATCATCTCTTGCTCGGTTTGGTATTAAAGGTTTCGTTTAATGTACCGACGTACCATTAAATCGAAATTCTTTTTCTGTGCTTTAATTCACTTATCCCGAAGCATTAATGTTTCGTAACATCACTAAATATCATATATTTCGTCAATAATTGAACCCTCGATTCGTTCGGGTTTCAATAACTATCGATCAATTAATCGCATATTCAATGCGATGAATTATATATTCACGTACAATCAATACAGTGAGCCATGTATTCTCGTATAATTACTGTGGTAATTCATGTACCCGACATTAAATATGACGTAACTATTGTCTACCGGTTAGGGTATACCGGTTTTCGTCGGAATCGTTACAGAAATGAAGCTCCAAAAGTAGGTTGCGGATCCAGCAAATATCAGCCACTACGTTTGCAATTCCACAATATTCCGCTTCAGCGCTTGAACGGGAAATCGTGGTTTGGCGTTTCGAAGACCAGGAAAGTAAATTATTCCCAAAGTAAACGCAATTCCCCGAAGTGGAACACTGTGTGTCAGGACACCCAGCCCAGTTAGTGCCGGTATAGGAACGTAATGTGTGTGACGTGACTGGGCCAAGGTCAGACCGAGGTCAGATGTCCCCCGAAGGTACCGGATAATTCGTTTAAGGCTATCCCAGTGTTGCATGCAAGAAGAGTGCATATGCATGCAAATTTGTTGCATTTCATAAGATATATCCGGTCGAGTGAATGTGAGGTATTGTGGCGCTCCTGCTAGACTTCGAAACAGAAATGTCTTCAAATTCCGGACCCGAAGCACTCAGTTTTCCTTTCGTGTCTACTGGTGTGGCAACCGGTTTACACGACGTCATACCAGCTCGGTGTATGATATCTCGGGTGTAGTTCTTCTGTGATAAGAACATGGTATCTCCTGTTCTTGTTATCGAAATACCCAAAAAATAGTTTACCGGACCCAAGTCTTTCATTGCAAATACGGACATGAGGCTGTTCATGAGAGTAGACCGAAGCTTTTCTGAGGAGGTGGTCAAGAGAATGTCATCGACATATGAAAGTAAGTAAGCTGTGTCCGGTCCGTTACGGTAAATGAAGATGGAGTTATCACTCCGACTTTGCGTAAACCCCAATGATAGAACGTAATCCGTGAATCGTTGGTACCAAGCCCTAGGAGCCTGTTTTAGGCCGTACAGGGACTTTTTAAGTAGACACACGTGGTCCGGCTGCATTTTATCTCTAAAACCCATTGGTTGATACATGTAGACCATCTCGTTTAGATTACCGTGTCAAAACGCAATTGTCACATCAAGTTGATAGACAACCCATGACTTTGATAATGCCAACGAGAGAACGGTCCGAATTGTGGCTGGTTTAACTACCGGACTAAATGTTTCACCACAATCGATGCCAACCTGTTGTCCCCGACCGTCACAAACCAACCGCGCTTTGTAACGCTCCAAAGATCCATCAGATCTAAATTTGTGTCTGAACAACCACATACGACGAATAACATTAATGTCAGGTTGGCGCGAGACAAGCTCCTACGTCCCATTTTTAATAAGTGCATCGTACTCGTTGTTCATAGCGTTTCGCCATGCGGGTGTGGACAAGGCGGTTTTGGGCGATTTAGGTAGAGGTTCGATGGTGGCGGTGTGAAGGTTAAACGTGGGTTTTGGTTTGGAAATCCCGTCCATTGCGCGGGTGCGCATGGTACGAGTTGTAGTCTTGGGAGGTGGGGTCTAGTTGGTAGGAGCAGGGGGTTGGGAGGTGGCTGTTTGTATATTATTTTGTTTGTTCCGTCTCGAGTAGCTAAGGATTTTGGGGGAGGGAGGAGCTGGAGAATGAGGTGTCGCTGGGGATGAAGGGACCGGTTGGATGGGGTTTTGTGGGGGATCGGAGACAGGGGTAAGGGGAGCAGATGCAGTGGTGGGGGGGGGGGGCTTTAGGTGGAATGGAATCGGGTTAGTGTTGAGGTGGTGTGGGGGGGGGGGGGGGTACCATCGTGAGTGGTGGAAGGAGTGTTAGTGCACGTTTTTTTCGTCTCGAGTCTTTGTAAATTATCGTTTGTAATTTATTATTATTTTAATGTTAAGAGTATTTATGGAAATTATGTTAGTTCGTTAATGTATAGGCTAATTTGTTAAGGATGTTTAACGAATTAGCTAGTTCGTTATATGTAAAGCCCATTCGTTAAGGATGTTTAACGAATGGACTGTAATTCGTTATGCCCCAATTCGTCAACATTTCATGACGAATGGGAGCATACGTAACGAATTACAGTCCATTCGTTAAACATCCTTAACGAATAGGCTTTACATATAACGAACTCGCTAATTCGTTAAACATCCTTAACGAATTAGCCTATACATTAACGAACTAACTTAATTTCCATAAATACCCTTAACATTAAAATAATAATAAGTTACAAACGATAATTTACAATGACTCGAGACGACAAAAACGTGCACTAACAAACACCCCCTCGTCTTGAGCTCTTTGTCTTTAAATTAATTGAAGCGTTTTGTCTGCCAATCGCGACAACTATGAATCCCGAACTCGTGACATACACGTACGACACGCTGGAACTGCATAGCTCGATTGTAGTCTTCATGGCGCCCAATCAAAATCTTGTTCACGAACAACACGTCACTGTCCGTTACTGATAAGTTAACGAGCCACATCGGGTCAATAACTCTAAGGTTGTGTTTGTTTTTGCTTCAAACATCTGCATGAGGCTTATGTCTGCGGGCGCGCAGAAATAAGCCTCTGAAGATAGTTTGTTAAAAAAAAGAAAAAAAACCTGAAAACTGCTTTTATGGTTTTAATAAATAAGCTAATATCCACCATCTTCACACTTCTTCAAACTTCTTCACACTTCTTAGCATCCTCCCAACACCCAATGTCCAACACCACCACCACCCATCGTCAGCCGCCACCACCACCCACCATCCGTCGCCGCCACCACCCATCTGAAAACAATTTTAAGAGTGAGGCATAGCCTCGAATAAAGTTTGTGCTTTTGTGTACAATAAGAATATTAAATTATTAAATAGTATTTAAGCTACTGCAATCAAAAATATAATATAGGGTGCAAACACGTAAAGGCATATCACGTATAGGGACCCTAAGCATGCTACTAGGCCGTTATATCTAACCAAATATCTTATAGATTTCGGCTCTGATACCAATCTGTCACACCCCGACCGAAGGTGGCAGAACATGCCAGGGCGTAACGTATTAATTGGACAGTGGCTCAAAAGACAATAATTAAAGCGACAATGAATATTTAATTTCATTAACATTAAACACGTACACAAATTCAATAATTATAACAATTACATCATATTCTTGTGTGTTGAATAATATCCTAAGGTCAAACTATTGTCTTCCAACTTGAATAATATCAACTACTTGTACCCGTAATGTGACATTCGTCAAATTTGAGTCTCGAGTTGTATTAGTTTTGTAAACTTTTATTTTGTAAAGCCGACTCGACACATTTGTTTCTTTCTTTAAGTATTATATAATATTATTATATACCTCGATCTTCAACAAATCGATATTTTGTCATATTATAGTGTCGTTAAGAAAAACATAACGGGTCCAAACTAATGTTCGTAAAGTCGTTACAAGTTATAAGAACCTTTAAACTCGTATTTAAGCTTGACTGAAACTTGGAGGGTATTTTGTGAAAATATGACACACATATATATACACCTAACTAAGATACCTAACCCTACCATATTATCTCATCAGCCGCACCCCCATCTGCTTCTCCAAATTCCGGCAACCGCCTCCGGCGACCCCATCGAACTCCGCCGCATCCACCTCTGCCGGCCAACACCACCGAACACCACCTTCCCACCTATACATCCTACGCGACACCACCACTACCCCTCGGCTTTTACGGCAGCCCCGATAACCCAAAACTATCCAGCCTCGTTTTTCCGGTGACCGGAAAACGGCCACCAGTGTATGGCCGCCATGCCACCCCGCAGCTCTCTCTATCTCTCTCGGCTCTCTCCCTCTCGGTCTCTCTCTCTCTCTCTCTCCGCCTCGTCTCTCTCTTTCTCTCTCTCTCTGTACCGTTTTTCCGACGCGCCTCCGGCGGCCGGAATCGTCTTCGGTGAGCCCTTGTGTTCTTTTTTCCAGCTTCGAGTTCAGGTATTGAACTTGTTTGTGACTTTCAGTTCAACTGGTAATTGATCGAGCTAATTGAATCTGGGTTTTAATTTGTTTTGGAAATGATGATGCTAAGTGTAAGGGTTAAGACTAATTTTTCCTAATTCCTAACTAGATGGTCGTTTAGAGCGGTTAGTTGGTGCGTGTGTTTAAGCTTGAGGTCACGGGTTCGATTTCCTTATGTGACCAACTTTGGTTTGTTTTTGTTAACAAGTTATTCAAGTTAATACTAACTTTATATTTATTATCTAGATTTTATTATTATTATTACAAATATTGTTATTATTATCATTATTTTTATAAATAATAAAGTTGTTATTAATATTATTAAAGATCATATTATTATTATCTATTAAAATCATATATTATCATTAATTACTAGCAACAATATTATTATAGTTATTTTGTGACCTCGTTTAGAAATCGAACCAACATCGAGTATGGTATCGTTATTACTAGCAATATTATTTACTATTATTATCATTTTTATCAACAAAATTATAATTAATACCAAGATTTCTATTCTATAACTATGAATATTAGTATTATTAATAATAATTATTGTTATAATTATTATACTATATTAGTATTATTAGAAATAGTTATTGTTATTATTATTATCTTATATATCTTTATATGTATATATATATATATATAACATATCTTTTTAGAATCATTATTATCATTTCTATCTTTATAATTAATAACATCATTATAAGCTTTATTATCTATTAATTTTTATACAACCGAGCTCTTGATTTAAAACCGGTCTCGCTTCTATTTAATATTGGTTTATAGTTATTTAAAAGTCCAATAAAATAATATTATATTATTTTAAATTATCAATTAAGTGTGAGTCCCTAATCATTTACAAATTAACCGGTAATCCGATTCACAACCGAACCTTCTCGTTCAATGTTTCCAATATAGTTTCATTATGGTTTCAAGTTCATTAATATATATTACACTATTTATTTTAGCTAAGATGTTTATCGTTTCAAGTCGGATCTGTTCATTTACCGTTCGAGCTTCATTTATTTATCTATTTATTTCTCGGTTCATCAATCGAGGTGAGTACTTTCACACCCCTTTTTTCATCTTTCGTTTTGGGGTGACATTTCATACTTATCAAACTAAATGCTTTATTTACTTGAATCTTAAACCCACAAACGTGATTGTATACTTTACTAGAATAATTGCTTGATTTGGTGTTCTATGCTTATTTGTCTATGTGTTTATCGCTTTTGGATGGTGGAAGTATAAATCCTAGACCATTTGGCAATGGAAAGGTGTCATTAACGTAATGCAATTAACGATAACTATAAAAATCCTAGACCATTTGGTAATGGCAAGGTGTCGTTAACGTAATGCAATTAACGATAACTATAAAAATCCTAGACCATTTAGTAATGGCAAGGTGTCGTTAACGTAATGAAATTAATGATAACTATAAAATCCTAGACTATTTGGCATCCCCTTATAGCTAGGTGTCACTAACTTGTTTAGTGATAACTATTTATCCAAGTTTATAGCTTTTATTTATTGTTTCATATACAAGTTTTGTGGCTTTTTATTACTATATACTTTTATGCTCAAACATATGAATTGCTCACCAACCTTTGTGTTGACAAACTTTATTTTATGAAATGTTACAGGTTTGACTTTTGTTGACTTGAGGACTTGACGACAACGTTACCAAGACTATTAGGATATTAGTAAAACGAACAATATAATTGCTACTTGTATTCAAGTTGTTTGTGTGGACGAGGTGTATTGTTTATTGATACGTTGAAATAAATGAGGTTAATTAAATATTGTTACTTTAAATAGTGTCTTGTGTGTTTGGGAAATCGGTTGCACCCCGGCATGTTCCGTCGCCTTTGATCGGGGTGTGACAGATTGGTATCAAAGCCACAAGACAATAGGATAGGTGGTTAGACATAACGACCTAGTATAGTCTTTATTTAAGTGTCCTTATACGTGTTGCTTATACGTGTTTACCCTACTTGATTATTCAATACACTTGTTTATTTATATACTTATTTATTTCATCAAATTGTATATATACACAAATACACGAAACTACTAAGGTATCCTTACCTTACTTTTGTTTAATTTTATTTATACGCACACACACGCTTTCATAGTAATCCAAGGTATTCTTACTTTAAAACGCAAAAACATTAGTTTTTATTGTGTTTTATGGATCACGAGCTTAACTGGATCCCGTTGTTTCAAATCTCCTTAAAGATTGTCTCATATGAGATAACCACTTTAAGTAGTCGAATGCGAGCGTTACGCCCGCCATTCAAATTTTCGGTGTTAAAACAATAGAACTACGGTGATTTCGTGGACTAGTATTTTGACATGACGTTGTATTCCGATTTATTATTTTTTTTGTTACAATCGTTATTTGAGTCGAAAACATAAAAAAGACGCGGTGGTACGTGCACATGTTTAGACTCCAACATGGTATTTTTGTAAAAAGGTTTTTAGTGTCGGAATGTCAAGTCATGGTGGTTCATGCACGATTTTTCCGCCTTTAAATCTTAAAACTTTATTTCTATATTTCAATAACTTAAACCATTTTTTCCTTTATTTTGTTATAAATCCTTATCACAAGTCTTCATTTATAAAGGTAATTTTATATTGTGAATAATTCTCTTTTATCTCGATTTTATGTAGTAAAGTTTTACGCCAGTTTTTCATTTTGTTTTCACAACGATTATATTTATATAAATTTCATTCACTGCGACTTCTTCGATAAATATATGTATATATATACATTTTCGATCCATTCACTATGATTTTTAATATGCCATCTATTTTCATTAATACTATTTATAAGCAAAATTCTCATTATATAAATTTCATCATATTAAAAAGATTTCATGACAAATGTTACTTTAAGTTTTCAAGTAAATCTTCTATTATATAAACTTTAAATTTTCTTAAAAGTACTTGTACAAAAAAAAATTTGTATAAAATTTCATTTTTATAACTATTCCGTTTATTTTGAACGATTCTTTCACAATATTAATTATTTAAACTTTTCACGACGTTTTAAATTTATAACATAATATCCATGGTAGAATTCTCATTAACTAAAATCTATTTTACAACAACTTTCATTATGCATTTTTGCTTTATTATAAATTTTCACCAATAAAACTTGCATCCTGTGATACAACTCTTTTTAAATTTCTTATGGTAGTTTCGCTTTGATTTTTCAAGAAAATTCGCAAACTTATAGTTTGTAACTTTCTTGAAATCCTCACGCAAAACTTCATAGAAATTGTACTTTAAAGACAAAAATCGTTTGCTCGTGATATCTCGATTTAAAATGCCGGTCGTTTTAACTTACTATGATATTTTTGTCACACGATATTAAGTAACAACCTTGGTAAATAAAATTCATTTTGCAACTTTATATTCCTAAAACGACACTCATCATTTAATGTTTGATACCTCATAACAAATTTTGACCTTCAATTTACGTATTTTAAATTTCCTCATAAGCAAAAAAAAAATACTAGTAATAATAAATAAATAAATTTATTTTAATCTTTATAGAAAAATTGTGTGATTCACACGCTCGGATCTCAAAAATTCTATTTATATAATATATATTCATATATATATATATATATATTAACTTGTAATTTTAATTATCACAAAAAATTTTCAGGGATGTTTCAAACATTATTTATAAATTATGATATTTTTAATTTAATAATTATTATTAGTCAAGAAAAATCTCCTTGAACGCAACCACAAGTTACCAAACACCCGTATTCCCTCTCAAACTACCATCTCAAATCAAACCATCTTTCCACTACAAAAGCTTTCCACGTACTCAAGTCTTTCCCGAATATGAACGAAATCCTAAACATCCAAAAGTATACCCTCACCAACTCAAACCCCATGCAAAATCAAAGATGTACAACATTAACCCAACAAAAAGACTTAAATACCGACACTCCCACGCCACGAAAACCTATCAAACTCACTATCCTAATACTTCAAAGACACCGACAAACACACTCACAAATGCCATGAACATATACAAACCAAAGCTTACCCCAACTATGACTTAAAATCCTTCGACCCATACTATGTCGAGTCACAAACCATATCGTCACACCGTTCCATCCAACCATAGAGTTTGATATCAAAATAGCAATCTAAACACTCCTTACCAAATACATGTATAAACCGAATCTCAACCCAAACTAGTCAAGATCAAATTATCCAACTTATCAACTTAACCCGAGCTCAAATAAGCCAAACCTCACCTATTAGCCCAACCATTACTCACACAAATCACCTAAGACTAAACCACTCAAACGACCTAAACTCAACAAACCTCATACCCAATTATGCAAGCCAACCGAAACACACTCACTCCTCACCAAATTTCCAAACCATTCACCGAACGAAGCCTGAAACCCCTCCCTACGTATGCAAGCTTCGTTTTTCCCAAAAAAATAAAAAATAAAAAATTATTTATATATATACAACTAATGTATTTATAACAACCTCAGGTGTTCAAATATTCAATTTTAAATTTTACACCCTAAATATATATATATATATATATATATATATATATATATATATATATATATATATATATATATATATATATATATATATGGTATTGTCATGACAACAAAAATTCTATTATGAGGATTTGCTTTCAAAGATTATTAAACGATTATATGAGTGATTTCAAGATTTATAAATATTGTCACCTAAGGTGATAAATCTCATAAAGACTTTATAAATTCGAGGTTTCGTTTTGAATGTTGAATGCGTGATTTATTTAGTAACAAATTTTAACTTTCACCATCTTGCATAAACACAATGACCATGGCTTTGCAAATCTTTTGGGACGCGTTTATAAATACTTTATGTCGTTACACAAATTTTTGCTCAATAACGATTTACGAAACTATTACATCTTATTATCGCAAGCATTATTTTATAAATAATCTTTTTTTTATCACAACCGCTTTATGTATACAAACTCCTTTAACAAATTGGACTTACATGATTTACACTTGATAATGATCAAAACGATTCTCTAGCTACGCGATATATTGATATAATAATATTCATTTTCTTAGAAACAATAAAACGGCCTTACTTAATACCTCATTTTCAATTTTATTCTATTATACGCTACGCGATTTATATATTTCGTCATTTATTCGAGTCTCACTGTTATTGCGATTTTCTTTTCCATTGATGAGATGTTTCTATGGTAACTTTATGCACATGAGATTTCATTTTTGTGTTTTGAATTTTCGTGACCGGATGCAAACTATTCAATGACAATTTGTGTAATACTTTCAAAACCTTAACTTCACCAAAAAAATCTCGTTTATCTTTTAAACGATATTTTTATGACTATGTTATTCATATTTGAGCATTTATGCTTTTCAAGCAAGACGCGATTCTATACATTATTCTATATCATTTCATCTAACCTATTAACGGCCTATGTGTGGCTGTCTACAAGTTTTGGTGCTATTAGAAACCGTTATTATAATGATGATTATATAAATGGTTTCACAATAGTGGCCGTATTCACGTTTAATCACATTTTATCGATTGTTTTGGTTGTTAATCAACACT
Organism: Bidens hawaiensis; assembly: GCF_021521415.1. Lineage (NCBI taxonomy): Eukaryota > Viridiplantae > Streptophyta > Magnoliopsida > Asterales > Asteraceae > Bidens > Bidens hawaiensis. The sequence continues at coordinate 3,259,195 of NW_027491020.1, read as the reverse complement.
ATTTTATTAATATTGATGCACGTATGCGTCACCCCAAAGAAACTCACCTCATTCTCGTGTTAACACATTTCATGTAATCATATCCTCAAATACTCTTATAACCTCAAGTTTGTTCATGTATGAAACTCATCGTACGCCATTATTGAAATTGTAACGTAGTTTACCCCGACCTCATGTACTCACTTAATGGATTTTTCTCATTCTTCCCTCATCAAATTTTATACTAAATTCTAGCCCCCGACGTACAACCATGGAGTTTAAGGATTTGTTTATTCTTTTCACATTGATGACATTTGACTTCAATCCTCGTCTCGTAATTGTCTACCATGGATTTTATTTATTTGATCGTCTTTACTTATTTAAACCAAAATAGTTATTTTCACATTGGTTATACTTTAAGATTTTAATTGTTTCACTTATGTATCCCATCTTCCTACTTACTAAAAAGTCAATCCCGATAATTTTCGACCGCTAGTACTGTTTTACCAATATTGGTAAAATTCAACAAATTTATTTACACATTTAATAGTTAAAGATTTCAAAATAAACATGTCTCTTAAACCACGCAATGGAACGAACCATGTGGACCATACGACGATCGAAATAATTATGGGTGCACACTTAATTATCGAAATCCCCATATGAAAGCCATAGTAAGTATACTTGTGTGCGATAACTCAGGTCCGAGGATGATAGCGGAAAGACGGTAGAAATGCGAGTTATGGTATGGGCATGGTGGATACGCCACTAGTACTTCCTATATATAAGTGTCTTTATTATGTTCTCATTTATGGCGTTTTTCGAGCCATCCAAGAATTTGACGTTATTCTTTTGTCAAAAATTTTTTCTTGCAAATTATCATACTAAAGACAATATTAATTAATAATTATTGTTTCTTTGATTTTATTTTAATTTCGGGACAAAATTTCTAAAAATTTGGGGATACTGTGACATTCGTCAAATTTGAGTCTCGAGTTGTATTAGTTTTGTAAACTTTTATTTTGTAAAGCCGACTCGACACTTTTGTTTCTTTCTTTAAGTATTATATAATATAATTATATACCTCGATCTTCAATAAATCGATATTTTGTCATATTATAGTGTCGTTAAGAAAAACATAACGGGTCCAAACTAATGTTCATAAAGTCGTTACAAGTTATAAGAACCTTTAAACTCGTATTTAAGCTTGACTGAAACTTGGAGGGTATTTTGTGAAAATATGACACACATATATATATACACCTAACTAAAACACCTAACCCTAACATATTATCTCATAAGCCGCACCCCTATCTGCTTTTCCAAATTCCGGCAGCCGCCTCCGGCGACCCCAGCCACCTCCGGCGACCTCCGCCGCAGCCACCCCTGCCGGCCAACACCACCACCGAACACCACCTTCCCCCCTATACCTCCGACGCGACACCACCACTACCCGTCGGCTTTTCCGACAGCCCCGTAACACCTAAAACTCTCCAGCCTCATTTTTCCGGTGACCGGAAAACCGGCCACCGGTGTACGGCTGCCATGCCACACCGCAGCTCTATCTATCTCTCTCGGCTCTCTCCCTCTCGGTCTCTCTCTCTCTCCGCCTTGTCTCTCTCTCTCTTTCTCTCCGCCTTGTCTCTCTCTCTCTGTACCGTTTTTCCGGCGCGCCTCCTGCGGCCGGAACCGGCTCCGGCGAGCCCTTGTGTTCCTCCTCTCCGGCTTCGAGTTCAGGTATTGAACTTGTTTGTGACTTTCAATTCAACTGGTAATTGATTGAACTAATCGGATCTGGGTTTTAATTTGTTTTGGAAATGATGATGCTAAGTGTAAGGGTTAAGACTAATTTTTCCTAAATCCTAACTAGATGGTCGTTTAGAGAGGTTAGTTGGTGCATGTGTTTAAGCTTGAGGTCACGGGTTCGATTTCCTTATGTGACCAACTTTGGTTTGTTTTTGTTAACAAGTTATTCAAGTTAATACTAACTTTATATTTATTATCTAGATTTGATTATTATTATTACAAATATTGTTATTATTATCATTATTTTTATAAATAATAAAGTTGTTATTAATATTATTAAAGATCATATTATTATTATCTATTAAAATCATATATTATCATTAATTACTAGCAACAATATTATTATAGTTATTTTGTGACCTCGTTTAGAAATCGAACCAACATCGAGTATGGTATCGTTATTACTAGCAATATTATTTACTATTATTATCAATTTTTTATCAACAATATTATAATTAATACCAAGATTTCTATTCTATAACTATTAATATTAGTATTATTAATAATAATTATTGTTATAATTATTATACTATATTAGTATTATTAGAAATAGTTATTGTTATTATTATTATCTTATATATCTTTATATGTATATATATATATATATATATAACATATCTTTTTAGAATCATTATTATCATTTCTATCTTTATAATTAATAACATCATTATAAGCTTTATTATCTATTCATTTTTATACAACCGAGCTCTTGATTTAAACCGGTATCGCTTCTATTTAATATTGGTTTATAGTTATTTAAAAGTCCAATAAAATAATATTATATTATTTTAAATTATCAATTAAGTGTGAGTCTCTAATCATTTACAAATTAACCGGTAATCCGATTTACAACCGAACCTTCTCGTTCAATGTTTCCAATATAGTTTCATTATGGTTTCAAGTTCATTAATATATATTACATTATTTATTTTAGCTAAGGTGTTTATCGTTTCAAGTTGGATCTGTTCGTTTACCGTTCGAGCCTCATTTATTTATCTATTTATTTCTCGGTCTATCAATCGAGGTTGTACTTTCAAACCCCTTTTTCCATCTTTCGTTTTGGGGTGACATTTCATACTTATCAAACTAAATGCTTTATTTACTTGAATCTTAAACCCACAAACGTGATTGTATAATTTACTAGAATAATTTCTCGATTTGGTGTTCTATGCTTATTTGTCTATGTGTTTATCGCTTTTGGATGGTGGAATTATAAATCCTAGACCATTCGGCAATGGCAAGGTGTCGTTAACGTAATGCAATTAAGGATAACTATAAAAATCCTAGACCATTTGGTAATGGCAAGGTGTCGTTACGTAATGCAATTAACGATAACTATAAAATCCTAGACCATTTGGTAATGGCAAGGTGTCGTTAACGTAATGCAATTAATGATAACTATAAAATCCTAGACTATTTGGCATCCCCTTATAGCTAGGTGTCGCTAACTTGTTTAGTTATAACTATTTATCCAAGTTTATAGCTTTTATTTATTGTTTCGTATACAAGTTTTGTGGCTTTTTATTACTATATACTTATATGCTCAAACTTATGAATTGCTCACCAACCTTTGTGTTGACAAACTTTATTTTATGAAATGTTACAGGTTTGACTTTTGTTGACTTGAGGACTTGACGACAACGTTACCAAGACTATTTGGATATTAGTAAAACGAACATTATAATTGCTACTTGTATTCAACTTGTTTGTGTGTACGAGATGTATTGTTTATTGATACGTTGAAATAAAATGAGTTAATTAAATATTGTCACTTTAAATAGTGTCTTGTGTATTTGGGAAATCGGTTGCACCCCGGCATGTTCCGCCGCCTTTGATCGGGGTGTGACATGTAACATGTATGAAAATAGAGTTTGTCAACACGAATGTTTGTGAGAATGTATAAGTTTTAGTTATATATATATATATATATATATATATATATATATATATATATATATATATATATATATATATATAGATAAATCACAATTCATATGTAAATGATGAGTATTACAATTCCTATGAAAATGTAAACAACTAAATATATGTGGACCCGTTCTTACTGATACAAAATCAAATTACTTGGGTAAATGTATGATCATACTAGATAAGGATAGATGAGGATGAGATACCAACCACCAAACATAAAATAAACAATTAAGCACATAGAGCATTATCATAGAGCATGCAATAATCACAGATAAACATATATTGAATTATGTTATGAATAGATAGGTAAATAAAAATGAGTAATTAAAATAGGGTATATATGCCACCCCCAAAATTTAAAAGATGAAAAAGGGGGATATGTAAACTCACCTTTGAGATTAAAGCCAAACTTGAAATGACAACCGAAAGCACGTTAAAGAAAATAAACGATCGAACCTCACGAACTATAAATAAACAAAATATAATAATTAAATACTAACTAATGGTATTGGAAAGTTTAAAGAATACTAAATCTAATGTATAAATATTAAGATAAAAACAAGGAAAAAGATCAAAAAGGAAGATGAAATACAAAATCAGTTTTTGGACAGCAAACTGTTCTGTTTTGATTAAGGTATTTAAAATATCAAAAAATTTTATTATAAGTCAAAACTTTCCAGTCTACTAAATTAGAATATTGTGAACAACTTTCATTTAGAAAAGTTTTGCAAATTCGTAACCTAAATAGGACAAAACAGCCATGTAAATCATAGGGCACGTATCTGCGCACTGTTTTTAAAATATTTATTGCGAATTCATAGGAATGAATTAAAATGCGTAAAAATAGTTTTTAGAACCGTATTTTATTGAAGTATATAATAGAATTTAGTGTTGCACTTTTTCGGTTTGTTATAAACAAGATATGCCTCTTTCTTTAACGGCTATATCTAATGTCAAAACTGAAATGTTGCTAAAAGCAATATTCTAACGATTTCGAAAAGGATTTTGGTGAAATAAAATTATGGACTTTTTTGGATATGATTATGTAAAATTTATTAGCATATATCATCAAAAATCCTTGGTTCCTTTGAACAAAAAAATAATGATTCAAAACGGAAAAATAAAGATGTAAGAACGTTTCAAGTGTGACCTTAGTGTAATCGATCATCTCCTTGTGTTCTTTGTCCATCCACCCTATACACCATGGTATATGGATTATGTGGATTACTAGACATGATTGTGTTATGGTCATATGAACATTTGATTAACTAGTATGAATAAGAATTTAAAATAAACAAAAATAAGATGAAGAAGACTTGAATAATTAAAACTCTACCTTTGAAATGGGAAAAAAAATAATCTCTTGAACTTGTCAAAGAGTGGTGCAAGAATGAAAGGGGTGGGAGTGAGTTCTTATTTATACTAAAACTAGGGTATAGACCCGCATGACAAGCGGGTGGAATAACATGTCACTAAACATATTACACTTAAACATCAATTTAAACAAACATAATATCTTTAGCTATTAAAAGTTGATAGATTTAAATTTTCACCAAACACAACCATATAAACAAAAAGTTAATAGATTTACATTGTGCTAATATTATAAATTCCAAAAAAAACAACAATTAACTAATAATGTTCTTTTCTACTAAACCATCATCAACATCTTGAAAACTTCAACCAACACGAAATCACTTTTTCTAACACACCTGAAAATTTTTAAAACACAATAGTAGATTATATACACTATAAATCAAACAAAACAACATGTATAAGAATTACTAGCATATAAACATTACTAAAGTTGATATGGAATCAATAAATCTTAACTTCCAAATTATAGTTATTAGAAAGTGTAAAGAGGTGTTTAACATCTACTACTTGTATTAAATCTAAGAACAATATCTAAAGAGTTATATTTTCCCTTAATGTTCATCATCAAACTCCAAATTGTCTGGAAAATCTTTATAACCACTCTCATATCTAGAACATTCTTCTAACCATTTGACCTTCGAACTAACTTCAGCTTCCAACTCAAGATGCGCAAGTTCTTTCTTTCTTTCGTTAATTTTAACATGTCAAGCTCTCTTAACATCACCAAATCATCACACGACAGTAGTTGTTTCAGCTTAAAATTCTTATACTCTCCATTCTCAAACCAGATAACAACCTTGTTTTGATAAGGGTAAAAGAACCAGTCACTTACATGTTCATAAGGTATATGCTCTTGATAAAGATTATGAAGGAAATCATGTAAAACATTTATCAGATTTTTTTCTTGTTGACATGGCAAATTCTTCCTAAGACCAATCTCATGTATTTGATGTTTCAACTAATTATCGTACAACATGACTGATTCAATATTATCTTTTTCTATCGTGACTAAATCGCTAAACACAAATTGATACTTACGAAATACTTTACAAAACCTCCAGTTCATAATTGTAGCCATTATCGGAGTTTAGTTATCTTCACAAAGTTAGGATTGTTATAGAAGAAGAAGAAGAAGAAGAAGAAGAAGAAGAAGAAGAAGAAGAAGAAGAAGAAGAAGAAGAAGAAGAAGAAGATTAAGATGGAAAATTATAAAATAGATTTAAGAAGTGACGGTTGATTTTTCCAAGAGACTTAATAATGGAATCTATCTAGTAATTATAATGTATAGTTAGCCTATACTTGATAATATTTAATTAGATAGTATGATAAATATGTTAAATACTTTAAGTTAAAAAGTAAATATAAAAGGTATCTTATAAAAACAAATTTTAAACATATAGGTTTATATCCATAAATTTGTGGTTAATATTAACATTAAGAAAGTCTTAATAATTAAATAAAAAATTTTAAGAGAGGATAACAAATAAATATTAAAAAAAAATTTAAGTACATACATCTAAAGTATAAACCAAAATAAATTACATTATAACCATTATTGGAGAATATAACAATTTGAATTAAATAACAAATTTAAACAATTAACATTCCATGTTTCCAAAAATCTCCTTGTATACAACATTTGTTGTTTTTTTTGTAAGCTTTGATTCTTTGTCGAGTATCACTAACTTAATACCATCTCTACTCTTCACTCTTGACAAAGCAACATAAAGCTGACCGTGATAAAATACTGGATCTTTAAGATACAATCCAACTCTTGACAATGATTGACCTTGACTCTTGTTGATTGTCATGGACAAACATACGGAGATAGGAAATTGTCTTCTTTTTAATCTGAACGGAAGTTTCTTATCAGTTGGTGTAAGACTTACTCGACTAATTAGAGTGCGATATCTGATATTCGTACCAGAGATAACTTTAGCTTCAATTACACGCCTACCGAGACTAACGACTTGAAGGCGCGTACCGTTGTACAAACCCTTTTTGAGATTAATATTCTTTAATAGCATCATCAAAACACCAACTTTGAGGACCAATCTATGATTGGGCATTCCTGACATCTTTAAACCATTTAACAAATCAGGAGAGTACAACTGTGGATCAAAATCCTCTGAAACGTCTTCACATTCAGCTAAACTGTCGGAACTTAGATACTCGACTTCTTCACCAGGAAAGAGGGCTAACATACGTTCATTAATTTCTTGAACCACCTCATTCAAAGGTGCCAACAATGCACGATCCTGAAAGTAAGTTCGTTAAATCTATCTAATATATTAGGATAAACAAACCTTATTAAATCACCCATCGGATCTACTGATTTCAATATCAAAATATCGTCTGGAATATCAATAACCGACTCTCCATCATTAGGACCACCAACGTTTCCTTGACCTATGTCTAATAGCCAATCAGCAAACTCTATAATATTTTCAACGTCTGAAGATCGACATCCAACTGTAAGCCTCATGTTCTTAGTTAGTTTAAGAACTTTACATTTTGACCAGATATAAGAAGAATTGATGCAAGCACTAACACATTCACTTCTTGTACCTGTCATGAATATAGATTGCAATCTCCATTATTAATCAAACACAATCAACATATACAATAGAACTCAATTCCAATGTGAAATCAAGTATAAACCAAATTACAATGATGACGTCAACACAAAAACAAACCAAGACAACAAATCATCAACAAGATGATTTGAACTAACAATAATATCTCAATCAACAAGATGAGGACTGATGAGATGAATTCTAATTCTGGAGAGAGAAAGAAAAATAATATGACCAAAAGTCTCCTGTATGATTGCTCGATATCGTGACATACAGTCACCAAACAAACTGAACCGGGCCGGGGCTTGAATTAACTTCACTTCATAACAGCCCATAGCTTCCTTGTGTTCACTTAGCCCACTTTGTCACCTCACCATAAGTGTCCATTTACTTCAAACCCATTAGCTCCAAAACATGTATATATGCACAAAAAATAAACGTAACACTATTTGTTATATTAAACCAAAATATATAAATTATTTGTAAATGAATTGTATTTAGACGTCACCTTTCAACACCCCCCCCCCACAATTCATTATGCAAACATATCAAACATGCCTAACTTTTGACAAAGAAAATCATGTTGAACGGAAAATAAACCCTTGGTAAAAACATCAGCTAACTGATTCCCAGACTGAGTTTTGATCACTTGTATAATTCTAGCCGTGATTCTCTCACGAAGATAAAACAAATCCACCTCAAAATGTTTCGTCCGGTCATGAAAAACCGGATTAGCCGCAATTGATATAGCAGCTGAATTGTCACAAAACAACTTAACAGGCAAGGTCACTTTGACCTTTAACTCATTTAATAGATTAATCAACCATATAATCTCACCAACAGCTGCACACATTAACCGGTACTCAGCCTCGGCCAAAGATCGTTACACGGTCAATTGTTATTTGCTTTTCCAAGAAACAAGTGAGTTTCCAAGAAAAACACAGAACCCGGTCACAGATCGTTGAGTGCTCAAGCATTTTGCCCAATCAGAGTCAGCATAGGCCCGTAAATCAAAAAACCTTCTTTGTTTATCAAAACACCACGTCCAGGAGCCTTTTTTAGATATCTTAAAAGTCTTAATTCAAGTCCCAAGTGTGCACTTGTTGGACTATGCATATGTTGACTTAAAAATTGAACAGAATAGGAAATATCTGGGCGTGTGTGTGATAAGTATATAAGTTTGCCAATTAACTTTTGGTATTTAGAAATATTTTCTAAAGACTTTTTGTTCTTTTCACAAAGAGTGGTAATAATATGGTTTTGCTCAATAGGGGTATTGACAGGTTTACTTGCTGATACCCCAAATTCAACAAGCAAATCAACACAATATTTCCTTTGACTTAAACACATACCTTGCTCGGAATAGAGCACTTCAATTCCCAAAAAATATTTGAGAATCCCAAGATCTTTAATTAAAAAATTGGGTTTTAAAAGACTTTTAACACTTTCAATTTCTTTTATATTGTTCCCAGTTATAACAATATCATCAACATAAACTAGCAAAACAACTAACACACTATTAATAGATTTAACAAACAAAGAATAATTAGTTTTGCTTTGTACAAAACCTATTTCAAGTAAAACACTAACCAACTTATCATTCCACATCCTTGGTGCTTGTTTCAAGCCATACAAGGATTTGGTTAATTTGCACACTCTAGTTTAAGATTTTGAAAAATAACCTTCAGGTAAGGCCATATAAACATCTTCATGCAAATCTCCATACAAAAATGCATTATTTATGTCAAGTTGCAATAAATTCCAATTATTTTTAATAGCCAAGGAAATTACTGTTCTAACAGTGACCATTTTAACAACAGGTGAAAAAGTCTCACCAAAATCTATTCCCTCTCTTTGGTTAAAGCATTTCGCCACTAACCTAGCTTTATATCTCTTTATCTCACCCGTGGACCTATACTTTATCTTATACACCCATTTACACCCTATTGGTTTTCTACCAATAGGAAGATCAACAAGTTCCCAAGTGTTGTTCCTATTAAGTGCAACCATTTCTTCATTCATAGAACCAATCCAATGTTTATTGGAAGGTGCTTCCCTTAGGCTCAAGAATTTTATTTAGCACAGAAGTAAAACACAGATTTTCTTTAGTTAGCTTAGAGTAGTTTAACACCTTTTCTAGTCCATATTTCACTTTGCCCTCAATTACAAAATCATTTTGATTTTTTGGTAATTTTGACTCCGTAGTCGATCTTCTCATACTTGTTTGATTAGGAAGTTGAATTGGACTATTAATACCCTCAGGAGAGATATTCTCTTCATTAGTACCATCACTATAAACTACCTCACTAGGATTAGGATCAAGATTAGGCTGCTGACTTTCAACCCCGCCTTTAATCAGATCCTCACCAGTAGGAGGCTGTTCACTAGTGTTAGTATCATAAGGTACCCTCCCCTCATCATTGGGATTAGTCCTACTTAAGGAAATTTCGGTATTATCAGAAAAGAAATCAAAAAAGTTTAAAGAATTGACTAACAAATCAGTGTTTGTTTCAAGACTTTTTAAACAATCACTATTTTTATAAGGATAAATTGTTTCATAAAATTTTACATCACAAGAAAATATAACTTGTTTAGTTTCCAAATTCCACAACTTATATCCATTTTTTTGAAACGAGTACCCCAAAAAAACACACTTATCAGCCCTTTTTTCAAATTTGTTTGTATTATTTAAACTATACTAAAACAAAGACAACCGAAATTTCTTAAGTGGTTAAGGGAGGGTTTAAAATCAAACAAGCATTCATATGGAAATTTACCATTTAAGATAGAGGCGGGAGTCCTGTTAATTAAATAGGTTACAGTAAGAACACATTCAGACCAAAAATTCAAAGGAACACCACTCTCAAATAACAATGACCTAGCAACATTCAATAGGTGTCCATTCTTTCTTTCAACTATGCTGTTTTGTTGAGGTGTATGGACACAAGATGTTTGATGTATTATACCATTATTTTTTACAAAATTTTGCATCTGCGAGTTAACAAACTCAGTTCCATTATCACTCCTAAGAGTTTTAATGTTTTTACCAAATTGATTTTTAACCATGTTAAAAAAACTTCCAATGTTAGAAAAAAACTTCATTTTTAGTTTTTAATAAGTACACCCAAACGGCCCTAGTGAAATCATCGAAAACAGTTAAGAAGGACCAATACCCTTCTTTACTATTGATCCTATAAGGACCCCATACATCTAAATGTATCAACTCTCCAAGTTCGAATGTTTTATGATTACTTAGAGGAAATGGCTCACGATGTTGTTTATCTAAATGACAAATTTCACAAGGATATGTTTCACTTTTAACTTTAATCTTTAAATCATATTTTAAAACATCCAAAACTTGGAAAGATGGGTGCCCTAACCATTAAAACACACCTTAATATGTCTAGATACATCCCCACAGAAATACAAACCATCTATTTGACTACCAGTCATCAGGATTCTCTTTGTGAGTGAGTCCTGAAGATAGCAACTATGTTCATTAAATGTTACAGATAGTTTGTTATCACATGCAAGTTTGTAAACAGACAACAGATTGACACAATATTCTAAAACAACAAACACATCATTTAAAATGACATTGTTACTTATTTTATATTACCAATCTTTTTAACTAAAGCATTAGTCCCATTTGGATGTTTAATCTTTATATCAAACTCAGTTACATCAATTTGATTAAAAACATTTTTATCACTCATAACCATGTGTTGGTTAGCTCCGGAATCCACAACCCAATTAGACTTAGAATGGGATGACATCCCACTGGAGAAACAAAAGACACCTTTACTAAACACACTCTCAGAAAAATTACACAAATAATTACCTCCTAAATTAGAGGCTTGAGAACCCTCATCAGATTTATCTCCTAGTAACCCTAGGAATCTTGAAATTTGATCAGGTGTAAGAGAAACATTATTTGAGTTTGAGTTTTAGAAGAACCATTAGCATTCCTATGAGTCTCTTCTCTAGAAATAATAGAGAAAACCGTCTTCATAGAAGGTAAAGGATCCCTAGTTAAGAGATTAGTTCTAACTGGTTGATATACATCATCCAGACCCATTAGAAATTGCATCAATTTAATCAAAGTTAAAGTCATTAAAGCTCTTTGAGGCTTGACAAGAACATGAAGGCAATTGAAGCATAGCATCAAGCTGCTTCCACATGGTGGACAACTTATGATAATAATCAAAGACCGATGATCCATTTTGAGTTAGTAAATTTATTTTTTGGTACAGGCCAAAAATAATGGAACCATCGACCTTATCATAAGTATCCCTTAGTTCTTCCCAAACATCAAAGGCGGATTCAGAATAGACCTGACCCACATAAAGCTCATCACAAACAGAGTTTAAAATCCAAGTAAGAACAATTGAGTTGCACCTATCCCACTGACTAGCAAGCACCTCATCGTTAGTTGATTTTAAACATTTCCCATTAATAAAACCGACTTTATTTTTAACTTGCAAAGCTAATTTCATTGCATTAGCCTAAACACCATAATTTTCAGTTCCTTTTAGTTTCACATTAATGATGGAAAGAGTGCTTGAGTCACTAGGATGGAGGTACAGAGGATTACTTACATCCAACTTACTAATAAGAGTGTCATTATTACTAGACTCACTTTTATCACCCATATTTACACAACAAAGAACACAGAACTATAAGAGAAACAGATACACCTAAAACGTCTAAAGCAACTAAGTATCATGAAATTAAAGACATAAAACTTAAAAGGGATAGGAAAGATCTCACAGTGGTATAGCTTCCAAACAAGATTCAGAAAAGAAAATCTGAGATGATTTGTAAACTTCACTTAGGTTTACATAATCATTCATCATGTTCCCTTTCAACAAATAACCAGATAATCGCGAGATGAACAAGATCCCCAAATCAAACAAACTAGGGTTTGCAAAGTGAAAACCCTAACTCATAACCAGAAACAAAATCCGCGCAGAAGAAACGTAGCGATTAGAGCCGTCGTGGCTCTGATACCATGTCATGAATATAGATTGCAATCTCCATTATTAATCAAACACAATCAACAGATACAATAGAACTCAATTCCAATGTGAAATCAAGTATAAACCAAATTACAATGATGATGTCAAAACAAAAAGAAACCAAGACAACAAATCATCAACAAGATGATTTGAACTAACAATAATATCTCAATCAACAAGACGGGGACTGATGAGATGAATTCTAATTCTGGAGAGAGAAAGAAAAATAATATGACCAAAAGTCTCCTGTATGATTGCTCGATATCGTGACATACAGTCACCAAACAAACTGAACCAGGCCGGGCTTGAATTAACTTCACTTCATAACAGCCCATAGTTTCCTTGTGTTCACTCAGCCCACTTTGTCATCTCACTATCAGTGTCCATTTACTTCAAACCCATTATCTTCAAAACATGTATATATGCGCAAAAATTAAACATAACACTATTAGTTATATTAAACCAAAATATATAAATTATTTGTAAATGAATTGTATTTAGACGTCACCTTTCAACAGTACTGTTGGTTACAACGGGAAAAATTGCCAAAAATCACCACCAAAATCAACAAAATTACTTCCAAAAACTGCTTCGGAAGTATTGCCAGAATCACCATTCATAACATCGTTTAAAGTTCTGTCCAACGCTTCAAAAGTATGCTTATGAATCATGGGTGCTTCATCCCAAATTATTAACCTTTTCTTTTTCAATAATTCATATACGTCGGTATTTCCTTTAACCTAATTTATAAAAAAATAAAAAAAAAACATACACAAAGTAAGATATTTAAAAGTAAATTGATATTCAAATAACAAATAAAGCCATATGTACTAAAAATGATTAATATAAAAATTAACATAATGTGGGTTGTAATATTACCGGACAAATAGAATCTTCGATCAAATTAATAGGTATTAAAAATCTCGAATGTGCGATTCTTCCACCATCCAAAAGCAAAGAAGCTATACCTCTTGAAGCGACATACAACACAACTTCTCCGTTTGACCTTATCGATGTAGATAATTTTTACCATATAAAAGTTTTCCAGTACCGCCGTAACCATAAACAAAATAAACTCCACCTTTTTTTATCAATCAAAGCACTCACTATTTCATTATAAACCCCTCGTTGTTCATCTGTTAACGAATCAAACATATTATTAAATTCGTTATTCATGGTCTCGGTATCATATGAGAGCTCTTCCACCATCAACGAATTAGCTGCTCTTGAAATTGTCTCCATATCTGGAAATGACATTTCTTGATATCTTCTAAGACTGGAGTTGTTTGAAATTAGAAAATTTTAAATTTCCAGGAGTGCTAGGTTTTTTAACTGTTCTTCATTAAGAATCAAACCTGAAAATGAAATAACAACCTACTTAAATTAATATTTAACAAATATTTATGGATATTAGATATTTGGCATAATTGAAATAATTACAAAAAAAGTAAATCGTACCGGGGTTGTTTTGATCTTTTTATTGTTTTTATAGTATACCGTCAACAAACAGTTGCCAAGTGCTTTACCAAACAAAATGAGGTCTAGATAAACTATAAGTAATCAACATTGTAGCAAATAAATTTCTTAAATAATATCCGGTAGAGGTATGACTTGCTTCTTCAATGGCTTATGTATATTCCTTATCATCATCTAAAAGACCTCTTTTGTAACATGCATCTCGAAAAGTTTCACACACAACTCCATCAACTGTTCGAATTTCTTCAAAACATTCAGGGCCTTTAACCTTATTTAATAATATTCTTAGATATTTAGCCTCGTCGAATGCGGGTGGAACAACATGAACTCTACCGATTGCAAAACCCCTTAGGCGAGGTTCCCATTTACGTAACTATTTTTTCCAAACATACTTTGTTGGAAACTTTGCGTATGTGAGAGTTTTTGCAAGGTCATGGTTCTTATTACACTCAAACCAGCCGGTAAACATCGAAGAAGCATTAGTTGTCTTGTTTTAAATATCTTCAATATCTTCGTTAGCACCATATATTACCTGTTGCTCACCGGGTAAATGAAAAGCAAGCCTCATAACAGACGAAATCCTATAATGCACATCAAATGAAAATATCCTCCATGATGCCTCGTATGCAGAGACATATCTACAGTCATCAAACGCTTTGATTTCATCTAAATTAGGATCCGGGTTATCACCATTGTTATTTTGTACAAGAGAAATTGTTGCTCGGTGTGGACCCTTATTATGTATTTAAACAAATACTTTATTAATCCATCTTGATTACACCACTCAACATTAATAAGTGCTTGAAATTGTTTTAATAGAGTCTTGTTGTATGGAACAACAGTTCTATTCTCTATCATTATATCTGACTTAACAACGTATTGCCCGTTATCTCTTCTTTTGTATACCGGAAAACCTTGAGAATCAACAGCTGTCTCATCATTAAACATTTTAGGGAAATTTTTGGAGCATTTTTTGTTTACCATGCAGGTGCACTTCGGGTTAGCATCACCACATGGACCGTGGATCATATGATCAGATACAAGCTTGTATAGGTCTGGATCACTATATTTGTTTGGAATCTTAGCAGAAATAAATTTATCTACATCTTGTGGATTATGAATCTTGCTACCCGGATGCATAAATATGCAAATATGAGCGTGTGGTAGCCCCCTTTTTTGAAACTCTATTGTGTAAACAACTGCAACATACATAATAAAAGTAAATATTCCACAACTTTTAATAGTTAAACAAATAATCTGTTTGTTTAAATTGATGTTTAAGTTTATACAAAGTAAAATATTCAAGTAGCTCATGTTTATAATTTTATACTCACAACATTAAATAAAATTACATGCTTGAACCCTTCCAAACAAAGACTTATCCTTCACCAATTTAATCATTGCATGGTTATGAAAAAATCAGGATAACCGAACCATATACAGAGACACATATCATCTAGATAATTTTGCATATATCTTACTCCGCCAGTAAATGAGGATGGTAGAATAACACGTTGACCAGTGGTTGAAAAATCAGTATTTCCAACAGATTGCATACCTCGTAAACTTTGGTAAGTATCACATCGAAGTTCATGTTGTTTACCGCGAATAAAATGTAATATTTGAGCCTCAATCATCGTATATTTGTCAACTAAAATTTGCTGAAACAAACGCCTACCATTTAACATGGTTGAAAACGTATTTGGCCTATCTTGAATATGATAAGCAAAAAAGTCACGCATTGTAACCTTCTTGCGTCCTGCGGTTGATGAAGAGGAAACATTCTTATGAAGTATATTAACCTGATAACCATCCTCACCAAAAGGATGAAACAATGGGTATTGAAGAGGTGTATACGATGGATGAAGTTCACTGATACGCTTTAAAGAACCAGATTGCTAGGTAACAATTATATCTTGGTTATCAACAGCGAGACACCAATATCACCAATGATTAAAGCAACAACTTCAGAACTGGATGGTAAGTTATATGTCTCGCATCATGCTGTCTTGTTCCAATAATGCGCAATGGAGTTGTGGGTTTTATTCAAAACAATCTCTTACCATCCGATAAGCTTGGACCAAATGATTATTTGAATCTAACATCGTCTTTAAATAATTAATTATATGCTTTTCTAGCTCATTGTCCATTGAATTATTATCACTGCCCACAACAAAAAATATTTGCTAAGATTAAATATAATAAAACTTATACTAAAAATTAATAAGATAACCAAAGTTGACGAATATCATTAAAAGTATTTACCCAAAAACACCTTGACGGTTTGAAACCTCGTTTTACATGTTGTAAATGTAAAGTTGAGAAAACTGTGGTTTACGACCCTGTAATGGTAAAAGACTTCCCAAACAATGATAGTTTTCACCGCTAAGTCGAAACGTATAAGGCGCATTGCTTGTGTTTATGGAATGGTCAATCTTTCCTCTCGTAGACGTAAACGAATACATCGAATTGAAACGTCTAATGTTTTTCAAGAAATACTTACTCATGGCGCTCTCACCACGAAATAATTCAAGATAAGTCTCATCTGGTTGTCTAACATCGGGAAGTCCGACTTTGCCATTATAACAACAAAGGGAAAAAGCTCCTTCTTCATTACTACTACTTGGTCTGTTAACTTCGGCTTTCCACAACAAAGCATTGCAACTTGGACACATAATGGATTGATTTCCATGATCAACATAATCTAGTAAAATTTAAATATCATCATTTGGAGTTACTTATAATACATAAATACATAATAAATGATTGAAATTAAATTATGAAATATATATTATACCTGATGATATTCCTTTAAATCAAGATTGTAGCATGTTCATTTAAATCAGCCATAGGTATAGGTACTATAGGGGTTCTTTTTCTTGACCTTCTACGAAAGGTTGTAGACGACTCCGAAATGTCATCAACAACACAAGATGCGTTTGATCCTTCTTTAACATTATATTTATTTATACGACCTATTGAAAATTAAATAAAGAAAAGTTATTATAAAGGTTTTCAACAAAATATCGACAACTACACATATGATATTTCAAATGAAAATTTTTAAATTATATTTTCAATTGTTAATTATATCATATCAAATATTATTTTGTGTTAAATTGTAGCATCTTTAACTTAACAAATTATGAAACGTTTGATTATACAATAATCATATTATTTGTTGATTAAAAATATGGAGGCTACTTGAAAGTGTAAATAATATCATATTTTTTAAATATAAGGCTTATTATTAAAATGAAATTATTCTTTAAATTTATTAGCATTCCATTTAATTTAAGTGATTCATTAAAAAAAACATAACAAAAATGTAAATAATAGTTGAAGTTAAAAGGAAAAATATCTGAAGAGGTATTTTGTAGACCAGTTTTTTTCCTGTCAACACAAGCAGTTCTTTTCGAATCTAAAATTGATCGTCTTTCTTTCCTTTTAGACGCAACATAGTTCACAAATGGTGTACATGTTTTAGAGCCTTGAAATTACAAAGGTAATAATATCAATATTTAAGCATAACAAAAGGTTTTAAAAACTGTTTATTGTTAAATATTTTTAAACACTAACCGTTGTTTACTACAATCGAAGTGTAGACATTTGACGTTGTTGATGGAGACAGGTTCTCGTAAACACATTACTTGTGTGGATGAGTGGATATTTTTCAAATGTTCAAAATTTCGATTAACTATATTGTTTAACATATTAAACATAAACATGAGAAACAAAAATTGACGACGACAATACATAGTGAACAACCATTTAATAACATACCAGAGACACAAGGATTAAATGAGGAACATGTTGTATGCGGGAAATAATTTGGATTGTTGCTTAAACCACTAACAGGTATATTGGAACCACCTGCAATAGACAACTGACTTATTAATTTTCATTTAAAAATAAATTTTTTAATAAAGATTTATAATTTTAATACAATTTACATAGTTGTGAACTGGTTTCCGCTATATGCGTATCATTTATTTAAAAAAAAATTCAAAAAAAGGAAAATAATACTTATAAGGAAAATGAAATATACCTGAAGAGGTATTTTGTAGACCATTTTTCTTCCCGTGAACAGAGGAAGTTCTTTTTGCGTCTAAAATTGATAGTCTTTCTTTCCTTTTGGACGTAGCAGAGTTCAAAAATGTTGTACATCTTTGAGGGACTTGATATTACAAAGGTTATAATATCAGTATTTAAGCCAAAATAAAGGTTTTAAAAACTACTAAAAAAATTAAAAGAATATATTTAAGTTGAAAACAATTTGTGAATACTAACCGTTGTTTACTACATTCGAAGAGTAGAAATTCGAAATTGTTGATGGAGACAGGTTCTCCTTATTAGATTGTAAACGCGATACTTGTGTTGATGATTGTGTATTTTGCAAGGTGTCGAAGATCCGATTAACTGTATTGTTTTACATATTAAATATAAAAAATGAGAAACAAAAAATTGATAAGGAAAATATATAATAACAAAATTTTTATTAATGTACCAAGGACACAAGGATTAAAGGAGGAATAGGTTGAATGCGTATAATAATTTTTATTATTAGATAAACTATGAATATTCTCTTGGAACTACTAACCGGTAAATTACAACCACCTGAATTATAGAATATCAAATATATTTTTATTTTAAAAACTGATATTAAATTCAAATTCATGATTTACTAAAATTTAAATACTTTCTTGATATGGTAGAGTGACAATGGGGGTTCCTTGATAATCGATGTAGTTTGTATTAATGGAAATGGTAGACAATGGTAAACGTTAAGTTTGGGCTACATTGAACAAAATGAAAAATTATAATAATAACAGTATTGCACCGTTAAAACAATTAAAACCATAGAAATATTAGTAAGTGGGTAGAAACAATTAAAATTATTGTACCTACCATTGTTACTTAGCTTATTTTGAGAAGATGAAGATCCTTCATTTTTTCGTTTCTTTTTGGATGTAGACATCTTCAAAATATATAGATAACAAACCTTAAACGTGAGTTAAGCCTACTTTACTGAACCCTAAGATAGACAAATGGAGTCTTATAGATTAAAGCTTGAAAGCACCATTAAATAATATAACTCAAAATGAAAATCAATGTAAATTTGGAATACCGGAAACAAATAATATTACAATAAATATGAAATAAAAAATCGAAAAAATAAAAATTTAACAACTGTTTTGTTAAAAATCAATTTTCTATATCTATATATTTGGATTTGTATAAAACATCCGAGTTAGCTAAATAAATAATAAAGATGAAATTGAAAAAAACAAAACTTTAAAATCGGTATTTGTGAAAAAAAAAATTATCGGAAAATTTTGGTTTGCATATAAATCATTTTTTAATTCTGCAAAACGTAAACATATGACACGGTTCAAATAAAAAAAAAATTATTTTCGATAAATAAACATAGATTGTGGAAAACACTTATAAATCAATAAATTGTATCTTTTTTAAAGAACATGTATGAAGGAACGAAACTTAACTTATTGTGTTGAGGAAGAAATGTATGACACTAATCAAAACGAAATTAAGTGACAAGGATTATTGTTTGAGTGAAACTTGATTTATATGTCTATATATACACAAAAATGTAAATCATTTTCTTTGAAAGGAAACAATAATTCTCATTATATTAGGATTGGTTTATTTTTGAAGAAAATATAGTCACAATAATTTAGAAATATGATGACTAAAATAAACAAAACTTATGCCATTAATATATGATAATTTTTTACAATATTATTGTTAATTGAATTATGACTTTTTTATAATAATTCAGAATAAGTATTCGTATAAAATAATAATAGTATAAACTTTTTAAAATTAATTAATTTATGGCATAGATAATTATATAGGAATTATTGTATAGATTAAATATTTTATGGCGTTCAAGTTTAGGTTTTATATATTTGTTTCCTATTGAACGGATGACAATAATTATTATAGGTAACAATTCTTATATATAAATATATATACTTATAAAAGATACATACAAGACAACTAATGTCACTCAAGTTAACCTTATAACAAAAAAACTATAACATAAAGTCATAATTAGTAGTACAAACCATATATACTAAATCTAACAAAATAATTAGGATAATTTACATAAGTAAAGCTAACAGCATATATATAGAACCTGCTAGCAAATTTTAGTGTTTAAACCATAATGTATTGTAAGGCCCCGAACCCGATAGCCCTACTTTAGCGTCGGATTTACTCATAAACACAGTTCTTACAATCAGAGTTAATTAAAACTTTCGCGGAAACGTTAACTTAAATCATTTGTTACAAAACATTAAATCTTTTCTTTGATACCATAACACAAAACATTATATTTAAAACATCATTTCTTCCATATTCAGATGCCAGCCGTTCAATCCATGTCATGTGCCATCCTCATGCTAGCTCTTTAGTCAAATCACCTGCGTGCATACTAAAAGTCAGCTACACTGAGTGATTTCTAGTTAATCAAGCAACTTAACATACAATCACTATGTGTATTATATACGTATCCAAAGGCACATAGTCCACTATCTAACCCGCTCACCTTACCAATTAACCTCTTATTTACCCCTACAGCTTAGCCACTTGAATACGGAAGCACATTGAGGCTTTCCATCCCACGTACTTACGTATTGCCACTTTAATAACGATGGAATGTAGTGTAACATCCCGAAAATTTTAAAATAATATTAATTATATTATCTATTGTCAGTGAGGAAGTTTACTCGGGTTTGCGGGGAAATAATTAAATAAAGTAGGAGTTAGTATAGGTCGGGCTAGTGTTGGGTAATGGATATGGGTTATGGACTTGGGAAAGAAGGAAGAGACCATGGGTTTAAGCCCATGATCCATAATTATATAAGTCATAATTACCCATTTAATCACTTATTTCACCCATATTCCATACACCATCAAAACACACTTAACTCTCTCTCATCCTACTTTCTCTCTCTAGTTGAAATAGAAGAAGAAACCGAGCCTCAACCCGAGTTAATGATAGTATGATATTATAGAGATACAAACCCGTTAGATTTAGTCACGAAACGACGAGCCGACCCCGTTAGACCATTGAAGTCACGAGTTCCGGGTGGAATCAGGTATAAACTGAACCTAAGATGAGCTTAGGGATCACCCTAGCTCAGAAACGGTGAAAACGGTGGTAAAACAAGCGAGATCTCACTTTTTCGGCGAGATCCCGTTATTCCGGCAACGGCAGGGCCGGAGAATGTTTGTACGAGGAAGTCAGAATAGTCTGACATTCCGACCTAACCCTAGTTCGTTAACGGTAAGTTAACGAATTAGAGGTAACTCGTTAACGGGGGTTAACGAATTAGAAGCAACTCGTCAAGGTGATTCGCTAACGAAAGCTTAACGAACTAGCCTTAGTTCGTATCCAATTCGTTAAGGAAAAAAATAATGAACTAACCTCAATTCGCTATGATCAATCGTTAAAGGAGATAACGAATTAGAAGGCCCAGTTCGTTATATGAACTGATTTTTTATACGGACTGGTTCGTTAGTGGACAGATTCGTCAAGGTCCAATTCGTTGTAAGGACCAGTTCGCAAGAGGGTCCAATTCGTTACGAGGACCAGTTCATTATGATAAGTCAATCTGTTTAAAACAAAGTAACGAACTAGAAGTTTAACGAAATGGTAGAATAGTCCCTGGACTTAGATAAGAATGAGATAATTACATAATAGTCCTTGAACTTTGATGATTGATGAAAAATACCTATAAAGGATTAACGAGTAACGATTAACTAACCGGGTAATGATTCAATGAAGTAAAACACGCTTAGACGTGTAAGACTAATTAAGTAGCAATGGGAATGGCTAGAGTAGTATTTGATATTGCAATTATAAAACAGTTAGTCTCGCACAGCTCAAGGAGGAATAACCATTAACGTAGGGATGGCAATGAAACCCAAGCCCGATGGGAAAACCCGAAATCCGACGTAAATGGGACGGTAATACCCGACCCACTAGGGTTTGGGACGGGTTTGGGATTTCTAATATACCCGATTACCCGACCCGATTACCTGATAACATAAACCCATTTACCCGATTATATATCCGATGTACCCGATATAGCTTATTATACTATATATATACTACATTCCAAATATAATATATGTTGGAACTTGTTTATGTCATTTATTTGAGGCATTTTATCATTATAGTGACCATCTTTGTAATCAGTAAGTTATATTTTGTCAAAAACCGGTAGAAACCTAGCGGTTTTGAGCCGGGTATACCCAATTAAAACCTGATAAGAAACCTGAAACCCGATGGGAAAACCCGAAACCCGACGGGTAATTACCCGATTGAAACCCGATGGGTTTGGAACGGGTTTGGGACGGACTTTCATAACCGGGTATGGGTTTGGGAATACCTAAACCCGACCCAATCCTGACCCATTGCCATCCCTACATTAACGGAAGAAGTAACCGAGTTCAGGTGAGTTTCTAGCCCCACTTCCTTGTTATGTTTTCAGGACTGTGTGCATACTCGATGTGAAGTGTGAATACACTTACCTTAGGTGGTAAGTGTATGCTATAATGTTGATATGATACATACATACATAAATATATATATATAGATTTTGTGAATGGACGTCTTTCGATGCGTGAACGATCTTCGGATATTGTGCGTACTGCCAATGAGTATGATCTCCAAGTGGTTATTAGTGTGTGTAAATGTTATGATGTAACTTGGTTATTATGTAAATGATGTAATGATATAAAGTGTGTTGTGGACACGTAGAGGTAGTGTGAGATAGAAGTGGATAGGGGTCTAGTAAGTGTGTTAAAGTGGCAAAGGGGCATAACGTTATTCGTTATTAAAATGGAAAAGTGGCATAACGTTATTTGTTATTAAAGTGGCATAACGTTGTTCGTTATTAAAGTGGCTAAGCTGTAGGGGTAAATAAGAGGTTAAGTGATAAGGTGAGTAGGTTAGATAGTGGGCTATGTGTCTTCAGATACGTATATAATGCATGTAGTGGTTGTATGATAAGTTGCTTGGTTAATTAGAACTCACTTAGCGTAGCTGACTTCTAGTATGCACGCAGGTGATCAGGCTAACGAGCTAGCATGAGGATGGCATATGGCATGGATTGAACGGCTGGCATCTGAAGATGGAAGAAATGATGTTTTAGATATGATGTTTTATGTTATGGTTTTAAAGAAAAGATTAAATGTCTTGTAGCGAATGATTGAAGTTAACGTTTTCGCGAAAAGTTTTATTTAACTCTGATGTTTAGAACTATGTTAATGAATAAATCCAACGTCCAATGTAGGGCACCGGGAACGGGTTACGCTCCCACATACTATCGTAATGCAACTTAGTAACGAAGGCACGCATAGACTTACTCTACCACGCACTCACGTTATGCCACTTTAATAACGAAGGCACACATAGACTTATTCTACCACGCACTCACGTTATACCACTAACACTCTTACTGGACCCCTATCCGCTTCTATCACACTCTACTTCTACTTGTCTATAACACACTTCCTATCAGTTTTTATTTACATAATAAGCAAGTCACATTATAACATTTATACCCACTAATAACCACTAGACAATCACTATCCTTGACGATACGTGCAATATCCGAAGATCGTTTACGCACCGACAAGCATTATATAATAGCTACATCGTATAACATCTATAGAATACACTTACCACTTAAGGTAAGTGTATTCATACTTCACATAGAGTATGCATACAGCCCCGAAAACATAACAAGGAAATGGGGCTAGAAACTCACCTGAACGCGGTTACGTTCACCGCTAATAGTTATTCCTTTTTTGAGCTGTGCACAACTAACTGTATAATAATTACATGTATCAATTAACTATCACTAATCATCGTATTTCCAGTTTAATTATAACCCTAAATGAACGGGGGTCCGGGGGCAGCGCCCCTGGAAGCGGGGTCTAGGGGCGGCAGCCCCTAGCATGGTCCAAGGGGCAGAGCCCCTGGCTGGGGTCGAGCTGCAGGTAAGCTTAGAAAAATTTTATTTCTATTACTGTCTTAACACATTTTCCATTAGAATTTTAAATTATTATTTTATTCTCTAACTCATACTTCATAACGAATTAAGCCTAATTCGTTATCTGAACATAGCCTGATTCGTTATCTAATTCGTTATCTTACGTGATCTGATTCGCTAACTAATTCATTAGTCTGGTTCGTTAACGATTATAACGAATTGGTCGTTTTAACGAATTCAAACATTATAACGAACTGGGATTAATTCGTTATCCTTTCCATAATGAACTTGGACACGAACTAAAGCTAGTTTGTTAATCTTCATTAACGAATCTCTTGACGAATCGCCCCTAGTTCGTTAACTCCCCGTTAACGAATTACCTCTAATTCGTTAATTCCCCGTTAACGAATTAGGGTTAGGTCAGAGAATGTCAGAAACATTCTCTGACATTCCCTTTCCTCGTACACACTTTCCGGCGCCGCCTTCGCCGGAAAACCGGGATCTCGCCGGAAAAATGAGATCTCAGCCGTTTCACCACCGTTTTCACCGTTTTTCGTCCCGTTCAATCCAGATCTGAGCTAGGTGACCCCTAAGCTCATATTAGGTTCGTTTTATACCATGTTCCACCCGGATCTCATGAATTTAACGGTTTAAGGTGTCGGCTCGTCGTTTCGCGCCTATATCTAACGGGTTTGGATCTCTACAATATCATATTATCATTACCTCGGGTTAATGCTCAGTTTCTTCCTCTATTTTGGCTAGAGAGAGAAAATTGGATGAGAGAGAGCTAAGTGTGTGTGTTGGTGGTGTATGGAATATGTGTAAATGAATGAAAATGGGTAATTAAGGCATATATAATTATGGATCATGGGCTTAAGCCCATGGTCTTTCCTTATTTCCTTCATATCCCAAGTCCATAACCCATATCCATTTACCCCACACTAGCCCGACTCATAATATCTCCTACTTTATTTAATCATTTTCCCACTAAAACTAAATAATATAATTAATATTATTATTAGAAATTTCAGGATATTACAAGTATCAAAATAAAAAATAATCCATGATCAACTTCAACATCAACCAAGAACATCAGTGAGTATCAACGAATAAGTAGCCTCGTTGTACTCGAAAATAGCCAATGTTCAATACTGAAGACCATTCGACCGAACAAAAGTTGTCCAATGTCTAACGCTATACCTCTCATTAATACCATTTAGTTCAATAGCAATTCCAGTGGAGACATCAACACCATTTGGATTTATTAAAACCAAATATGTTTCCACATCCAAGTTATTGTTCCGTGCAAACTCAACTGGCAAACGCTATAAATAAAATTAAAATTAAAAAGTTATTTGTTTGAGCATCCATCATATGAAATTAAAAGACTTGTATAATATGAGTTTACTTACCAGCCTATCACGTACTATTACTTCCAAAATGTTGTCTTCTTGAACATGAAGAACAATAATATCCAAAACCGGCTCATCAACATATTCCATCCAAACATCAAGTCCTACAAATATACATCATATAACTTATAAAGTAGTTAATAATATAAAGTGTAAAAAATATATAAGATAAACAAAATTGATAAAAATACCTTCAACCTGGTTGCGTTGTTCAGATTCGTCATCGCTTTCAATCTCATCGCTTTCAAGCTTCTAACCTGATCATATCTCAATGGCTACAAAAAAATAAAAAAATAAGTTATAAAATATTATAACAAAAATTAATCCTTTTAAAAATGATTAAAAGGTTTGTTCAATATTTAATAAAAAAATTTACACCGTTACTTACAAGATATTTTAGAGTAGGGTAACGAACCACAACATCAACAACCATGTCGTCATGAACTGGATGATCTCTAACGTAAACAAATCTCCATTCATTTTCGTTAATTGGAGAAAAAACCAAGACATCTCCAAACATCAATCGATTGTCTTCAACAAATTGAGCCCACCCATTTTGAAAAACATAACGTCCGTTTGTAAATTCAACTAAAATAAACCAATCTTTGTCTTTGTGATATAAAACAACCGGGTGCATATTAGCACCTGGTTCAAAAATTTCTTGACAAAACACAGCTGGAAGTGTATAAAATTCGAGTTTATGATACATACCGTCTCCCCGTTGAAATTGTGATAGAAAATGCAAACCGCAGGAATAACAATCTGTTTAGTTCAAATTTAATATGAATTAATAAAAATGATAATAACACTAACTGATATCTTATATTTTTAATTATATATACATATAATGTCTGTGATAATTATATGATTATATTCATATAGTAATTAGCCCTATACAAACATGTTTATGTCAAAATCTTAACAAAACAAAACCATTAACACATAAAAATAACATAAGAATCAAAAACCCATAACTTGTTATCACCAAACTGATAACACAATGATCGATGTTTAAAAATACAAATATTACAGTTATCACCCTCAAGAATGCACAGAGAGTATAATCAGGTTCTTATTTAGTTGAAGACGAACTTAATAAAGAATCTTGATGTTATAACTAAACCCTAAACAACAATAAAGATTATGACTAAAAATCATCTTCGGTTAATATATATTAGGGCTAAAAAGATTAGAACAGTATTAAATAAGAATATTAATAAAATTAAAGTATCTCACAAAATAGCACTTACATTCTCCATCGATTGAGATCTATATGAAACAGGAAGAAGGTCTTCTAAACGTCGAGTGAATCTTCTGTTCCAATGGCCAGAAAATCCAAGAAAATCGAAGCGATATTATTTTTGATGATAATTAACAATAATAAAAGAAGAGTCGTTGATTTTTTAAATTGTGTACAAAAAATATGGGCATGGGCCTAATAGAATGGGCTATGTCTATTAGATCATGTTAAAAATTTATAAAATTAGGAAAAATCTTTAAAAAAGATATATAAGTCAATTAGTCATTTCTATTACTGATTTGTTACCAAATTAAAATTTAAAATCAGTATTTTATAAAGATATTAATAAATATATGTTACACATAATTAAATAAATAAGATTTTTATTAATGTCTAACATTTAGTAATTTATTGTACAAAATATTCAAAAAAATAGACTATATATTTGTAAAAAAAGTTTAAAAGGAAACCGTTGTATACAAAATTAGACAAAAGTTGAAAAACAAAAACTAATTTATTGTTATACTAAAAAGGTGTTGAAAAAAACAAAAGTTGAAAAGCAAAAACTAATTTATTTACTTTTAATGACAAAAAACACTTTCATATTATAAAAATAAAAGGTTATTGTAAATTAAAATTTGTTTCGAATATAAAACAAATTTGTTTCACATTAAAAGATTACTTGCATGGCATATTACAAATTAATAGATTATATATAGACAAAACAAACAAACGGATTACATTAACACCAAATACAAAAAAACCATATATTAACTCAAATTAAGTTTATACATAAATGCAGATTTCAAACATCAAATGTAACATTAAATAAGTAAATAAAGTACTAATTTACACAAGGGTTGACATTAGATATGCAAGAAATCTATATAAACAACCATACAATATCATAAATATAGAACTATATATGAACATTCAAGTAGCCCAAATAAAAAGGTAGTAAATAACATTGTCTAGATAATAAGTTGATATATACACAAAGTTGAATGTCTTATCCAAAACATTAAAACATTATATATTAACATGAATTCAAAACGATTTTCTTGAAAATTTTCCTCCTTCAAGTAAATCATCCGCCCAAACCATCTAATAATAGAAAACAAACAATGGAAAGTCTTTATTTAGAAAACATTGTTATAAATGTAAACTTATATTACAATGAATGTATGATTGTTAAATATATCTACCTAAGTTTGTTAAAGTATATAAGACCATTTGTTAATGTAACACAAACTAAATATAAACATATAAAGAATGTTCAAAAATAATATATAAACATGTGCAAGCTTTGTTTACCAACTTGTGTGTTGAACCAAGTTCCAACAAAAAAACCGAACTCAAAAAAACATAAACAACAAAAACAAAGTCAACAATAAAGTCAAACTTTTGACTTATCAAATAAATAAGTAACATATTTCATATGTATTACCTTAAACTTCCAAATCAGAATCCAAATAGCCTTCAATATCATCAAATTCTGATTCATAGTTTTGACACTCTAACAACCATTTAACCTTCTCACTGACCTCATTCTCCAAATCGAAATGTGCCCTTTGTTTCCTCACATTATAAAGCTTCAAGTAATCCAAATCTATTAAAAGATAAAGATCAGTGGATTGCAATATTGATTTAGGTTGAAGAGTACTTTGTTGCCCATTCACATACTTTATGACAACATTATTTTGCAAAGGATAATAAAACCACTCACTGACATTAACCATCGGAAGTAGTTGTTGTTCAATTTGTTGAATATTTTCGTGAATAACATTCAGAAGTGCTTTCTCTTCATCGGTTTGAACTTGTTTTCGAGTACCGATGTTACGTATTTGGTACATAAACAGAGTACTAAAAGACATAACATACTCAATAGAATCTTTGTGGATTATTGACAGATCGCTAAGAAGAAAGTGATAGTTATTAAAATGGGATGAAAATTTCCAGTTAAGAATTGTACCCATGGTTGAAGAAATGGAAGACACGATAGGTATTGATAGAAGATGTAAGGCCCCGAACCTGGTAGCCCTACTTTAGCGTCGGATTTACTCATAAACACAGTCCTTCAAATCAGAGTTTATTAAAGCTTTTTGCGGAATATAAAACATCAATCATTTGTTATAAAACATTGAATCTTTTCTTTGATACCCTGACACAAAACTTTATATTTAAAACATCTTTACTTCTTTCTTCAGATGCCAGCCGTTCAATCCATGCCGTGTGTCATCCTCATGCTAACTCTGTAATCAGCTCACCTGCGTGCATACTAAAAGTCAGCTACGCTGAGTGAGTTCTAGTTAATCAAGCAACTCATCATACAACCACTACATACATCATATGCGTATCCGAAGACACGTAGTCCACTATCTGACCCGCTACTGTTTAACCACTTAATTACCCTCTTAATTACAAAGGCACGTATAGGCTTTCCCTATCACGCACTCACGCTATGCCACTTAATAACGAAAGCACGTATAGGCTTTCCCTATCACGCACTCCCGCTATGCCACTTAATAACGAAGGCACGTATAGGCTTTCCCTATCACGCACTCACGCTATGCCACTTAATAACGAAGGCACGTATAGGCTTTCCCTATCACGCACTCACGCTATGCCACTTAATAACGAAGGCATGTATAGGCTTTCCCTATCACGCACTCACGCTATGCCACTTAATAACGAAGGAACGTATAGGCTTTCCCTATCACGCACTCACGCTATGCCACTAACGCTCTTACTAGACTCTTGCCACTTCTAACACGCTCTACCTCTACTTGTCTACAACACGCTTCATATCATTTACATAATAAGCAAGTCACATCAACAATCATACACACATAATAACGATGGCACGTACAGGCTTTCCCTATCACGCGCTCACGTTATGCCACTAACACCCTTACTAGACTCTTGCCACTTCTAACACACTCTACCTCTACCTGCCTATATCACACTTCATATCAGTTCGGTATTTACGTAATAAACATGTTACATCATAACATTCATACACACTATCAACCACTTGGAATTTACTATCCTTGGTGATACGTGCAATATCCGAAGATCGTTCACGTACCGACAAGCATTACAAATATATACCTCGTATAACATCTATAGCATACACTTACCACTTAAGGTAAGTGTATTCACACTTCACATCGAGTATGCACACAGCCCCGAAAACATAACAAGGAAATGGGGCTAGAAACTCACCTGAACACGGTTACGTTCTCCGTTGATCGTAATCCCTTTCTTCAGTTGTGCACGGCTGACTGTATAACAAGTATACATATCAATTTAACTATCACTACTTATAACAACTTTCTAGTCTTAATTACTACCCACAACGAACAGGGGTCCGGGGCAGCGCCCCTGGCAGCGGGGTTCTAGGGGCGGCAGCCCCTAGCGGGGTCCAAGGGGCAGAGCCCCTGGCTGGGGTTAAGCTGCCAGGTCAGCTTGGAAAAATTTTATTTTCGATAACTGCCTTAACACATTTTCCATTAGGTTTTTAATTTATTTTCTAAACGAACTTCACTTCAGGCGAAGTTAAACCTTAGGCGAACTTGGCTTCAGGCGAAGTTAGACCTTAGGCGAACTTGGCTTCAGGCGAAGTTAAACCTTAGGCGAACTTGGCTTCAGGCGAAGTTATCCTTAGGCGAACTTGGCTTCAGGCGTAGTTAAACCTTAGGCGAACTTGGCTTCAGGCGAAGTTAAACCTTAGGCGAACTTGGCTTCAGGCGAAGTTATCCTTAGGCGAACTTGGCTTCAGGCGAAGTTAAACCTTAGGCGAACTTGGCTTCAGGCGAAGTTATCCTTTGGCGAAGTTATGCTTGAAGGCGAAGTTACTCTTGAAGGCGAAATTCATCAGGCGAACTTAATCTTGCAGGCGAAGTTATCGCGCTGCAGATCTGTTTGCCCATAAATCCTTCGTTTCTTAGCCAAATAACTCGATTTTGGTACCCACGGAATCGTATGATCGGCGCCTACAAATCCCAACCTTCAAATCGGCCTAAAAACGACGTTTTAGGGGTCCGATTTGGGCAGTTTGGGTTTCGGGTCCGGTTAACCCATCCAATCCTAACCATTTTCAGTAATATTAGCTTTGTTGGATTTGTTCTTACCTTACCAACTCAGATCTATCAACAAAATCTCGGGTCTCGGCTTCGAATCTTGATCGGTTAGAATGTGTGTGTTTTGAGTGTGTGTATGGAATATGTGAGAAATGGTGGTTAAGGGTATTTATATTAGGGATCATGGGCTTAAGCCCATGGACTCTCCTTCCTTCGTTCATAACCCAAGTCCATAACCCATATCCATTACCCAACACTAGCCCGACCCATACCAACTCCTACTCTATCTATATCCCGATAACCCGAGTAAACTTTCCCTCTATTATTAAGTAATATAATTAATATTATCTTGAAATTTCGGGATGTTACAGAAGAAGTTATGGTGTGTATGTTGATATTCAAAACTGAATTTTGTTAATGATAATGGAGAATGCCGGTTTACAACAATCAATGAAACTCATCATTTACCCTATAAGTTTTAGACTATTTATGAACATTAAACGTATTTTTGTTTTTACTTTTTAATATAGTCAATTGATAAGTTATATAATGCATAGAAAATATATTAGAATATAGATAAAATCAACTATAATATATTAGGATATAAGTAAAAGGTTTGGAATTTAAATTTCATTTAGATTAAATATATACAAGAAAAATAAAAAACATGCTAATAAACTAACATGCACTTGACTTGTTTACACTCAGACATAAAACAACTAACATTAATTTAATAAAATTAAATAAAACATAAATATAACAAAACATCTTTTAAAGAATAAATTGTTCAAAACAACAAACATTCAAAAAAATCGGTAAAAAACAAAAGAAATAAACCAAACATAAAATATCCAAATCTCAAAAAGACTTAACATAACTGTAAACCGAAAAAAATTAAATTGTTCACTTAGATTCACTGGTGGTCCCCATCTCTTCGATAGTCGACTTCAACTTAGTGGCCGACATGCTAGCATCATCGTCAACTTCAAAAACTTCCACCAGTTTTCTCTTAAGTTTATCGTCAGAAGACGTTGACATTCCTTTTGTATCAGTTGCCACATCCGGAGCATCAACATTTGAACTTGGAGTTTGATTATCTCCAATATCAGAAAGCTGTTATTAAAAAATAACAGCCAATACACAATCATGTTACACATCTTTCTGTTAACTATATTTATAAGTTTGAACTATTATATTAAACAAAATATCTATACCCTAATAGAAACCGAACCGGATGACTGTAATTCATGTGAGGCCCCGTTACCGGTAGCCCTACTTTGGTTTTGGATTTACTCATAAAAACAGTTCTACAAAATAGAGTTAATTAAAACTTTCGCGGAATATAAAACTTCAACCATAATATCTTACATAACCTCCAAATCTTGTCTTATAAAACATTCATAGTCATTTAAAACAAAACATAGTCTTTCAAACATCACAACATTTCTTCGAGATGCCAGTATCTTCGATTCCATGCCACGTGTCTTCAATCACACGAGCTGCCTCAACCTACTTACCTGCGTGCATACTAAAAGTCAGCTACGCTGAGTGAGTTCTAGTTAATCACATAACTTACTTTACATACATAAATACGTGCCCGAAGGTACGCATTACATACTTAACCTGTCCATCAATCCTTCATACACATACATAACTAACCTTACGTTATAAAGAGCATTCGCCCTACATACCTCAGATATTATTAGGGTCCGGTTACCCTCCATCCTCTGATATTATTAGGGTCCGGTCACCTTTTCTTCCATACCTTCCATACCATACCTTTCTATATACATAATTGTATGTTTCATACATACATACATCATTCATTCCTCATATATAATAATTTATCATCAAACTTTTACCTGGCAGTACTATATACATACCATACACATATAACTCATACATCATACATACTTCATTCAACATCAATCATACTCCATATATATCATTCATATCTTTAGCTACCACTCGACGTTCCATGCCATATCCGAAGATCGTTCATGCACCGTCAAGCAATCATCTTACATAATTCATATAAGGCATACACTTACCACTCAAGGTAAGTGTATTAACTATCACATCGAGTATGCACACAGCCCCGAAAACATAACAAGGAAGTGGGGCTAGAAACTCACCTGAAGTCGGTTACATTCACCGTTAATTGTTATTCTTTTCTTCAGTTGGGCACGGCTAACTGTAATAATAATTACATGCATCAATTAACTATCACTACTCATCTCGCGTTTCTAGTCTAATTATAACCCTCAACGAACGGGGGTCCGAGGGCAGCGCCCCTGGCAGCGGGGTCTAGGGGCGACATCCCCTAGCAGGGTCCATGGGGCAGAGCCCCTGGCTGGGGTTGAGCTGCCAGGTCAGCTTGGAAAAATTTTATTTCCATTAACTGTCTTAACGCATTTTCCATTAGAATTTTGGATCATTATTTAATTTGCTACTTAAAAGTTCAAGGGCTTCTTTGTAATTAAACCATTCTTTTATAAGTTCAGGGACCATTCTATCATTTCTTAAAACTTCTAGTACGTTACTTTGGTCTTAGCGAATTGGGTTATCATAACGAACTGGTCCTATAACGAATTGGACCCTCAACGAACTGGTCCTCTGACGAATCAGCCCATATAACGAACCAGTCCACGTAGCGAATTGGACCTTCTAATTCGTTACCTCTTTTAACGAATGGTCAAAGCGAATTGGAAGTTAGTTCGTTATCTTATCCTTAACGAATTTGAACACAAACCAAGGCTAGTTCGCTAAGCTTTCATTAGCGAATTCACTTGAAGAATAACCCCTAGTTCGTTAACTCTCCGTTAGCGAATTAGGGTTAGGGTTTTTCAGAGAATGTCAGAAACATTCTCTGACATCCTTAAAATACCCAGCCGCCTTTCTGGCGGCGCCACGCCGGAAAACCGGGCGGTGATCGGAAAAACGTGTTTCAGCACCGTTTTTCGTCCCGTTTGATCCAGATCTGAGCTAGGGTGATCCCTAAGCTCATCTTAGGTTCGGTTTATACCCGATTCCATCCGGATCTCGTGACTTAAACGGTTTAACGGAGTCGGCTCGTCGTTTCGCGATTATATCTAATGGGTTTAAGCTCATACTACATCATACTATTATTACCTCGGGTCGGGATCGATTCTTCTTTCTTGTTTCGGCTAGATAAGGAGGGAACTAGAGAGAGATCTTAAGTTTTGTTTTGGTGGTGTATGGAATATGTGTGAAATGAGTGATTTAATGGTGATTATGGTTTATATATTTAGGGATTATGGGCTTAAGCCCATGGTCTTTCCTTCTTTCTTTCATACCCAAGTCCATAACCCATATCCATTTAACCCAACACTAGCCCAACTCATATTCTAGTTGTCTAAACCGATAACGACCCACTATAAAATATACGAAATTTATTTTATTATTATAACCAAAAGTAGGACGTTACAATTCAGAAATAGATGCTCCCAATGTAACATAATTAGGATTTGATTGCTGATAATACAAAAATGGAACATCAACATATGTTTATTGAAATAATTATAAAATTAAATTAGTACTAAAATAATATTAAGATTATATTATTACCAAACGACCATTCTGCCTTTTCTGTAATTCAGTGAAAATATTAGTGTCATCAGTAAGCTTGTTTATACCATAGTCCTCGACATTGTTTCTGAAGTTGAAATCTGCCACATATCGACCTTAAAAGCGAATATCTTTTCTAAAAGACAATCCAACTCAGCAGGGAATCCACCATTTTCAACCTTATGCTGTAATAAAATTAGATGAAAAAGAA
Organism: Bidens hawaiensis; assembly: GCF_021521415.1. Taxonomy (NCBI): domain Eukaryota; kingdom Viridiplantae; phylum Streptophyta; class Magnoliopsida; order Asterales; family Asteraceae; genus Bidens; species Bidens hawaiensis. Next base: position 3,224,473 of record NW_027491020.1, on the reverse strand, counting down.
ACAAATATAATATTAATCATTGTTAAACGTAATAATATAATGACAATGTATAAATAATAAAGTATTTTAATTGAAAACAAACCTCATTTTGAGAATCAATCAATTCTTTTGCAGTTTTGTTAGTCAGTATTTTAGCATCTCCATCAAAGAGAGTCAACGACACAAATCCAATGAAATCCTGCACCCTCATCTTGATCTTGAACCTAAAAAAGTTTAGAAATAGGTAAATAGCAAGAAAAACATATACTTCTACAATGGACAAATTACACATTTGAATTTGAATTCAATAAATACCTAGGTGTAGGGATAACAGCTAAAACATTGCATGTTACTGTTTTGCATTCATACTCCTTCCCACCTTCACCATTATTTTCCATGAGCTTAAGGCTACAATTATTACAACCAATGTAATACCATTCCGTATCTGGGTAGATGGCCTTAATTGTACCAAGGATAATGATACTTTTAAGCTGCATTAAAGTACAAAAGCAATTAATAATTAGTATTGAAAGATAATTAGGATAACATAAAGAGTGTAATGATTAACTTACAAATATAATGTTACAAATATCACAGATGTTAAAAAAATCTGTTGCTCTCAAAAACTCATCATCAAAAGACGGCAACATCTTCACCGGAATCGGTTTATGAACAGAAACATCATTGCCATTTAGCAAACCCAACAAACTACAAAATTTAAAATTTTAAGAATTTAGGAATCAGTAAGATAATATAAATTTAAATACCAAAATCTATGAAATAAAACAATAATTACTGTATTTAATAATATACCTTTTTTGTATTTTTCTATTTCAAATAAAAAGTCGTTTATAAAGAAACAACTAACATTAGATCCAAAAGAATTCGACACATACACTTTCTCTAACAAAAATGATAATTATACAATGAAACATTAGTTAAAGTTAGTGACATGTTAAAACTCAAGAAACTTCAAAAAAGTAGACATAGTTATCTTTACCATCAGAACCGGTGTAATACTTAACCCTACCAAACCGCAGTACAATAATGGCCTGGCCTTCATCAAAATGTTCAATTACATATTAAGAGAGCTCAGACGCATAATGATCCCATAGTGTGAGATATACACAATTTTCACTGAAATCATAGAAGTATTAAATACAATATAAAGTATAAAATATATTAACAAAAATATGTCACCAGATGTTAGGTTTAATAGTAATACCTTAAATCACATATCTCCATTGTACGCTTGTTTTTGTCCTTGACGTTTGAAGCATTGCTCTTGAACACATGAACTACATGACCAATAATATCTAAGACAAAGAAAAATAAATAAATAATTAATTAACATATTTAATGGAAATCTAACGCTAAAATTATAAATCAGTTTATTTGAATTAAAATTTTTTTATACCAACAGTGGATTTTAAAGAAATATCTTTATTGATTAGTGATTCAAAAGAAATCATCTTGAAACCACACATGCGACCATCAAACTCTTGACATGGATTGACATGTGTGTTTGGTCCCAACACCAATTTGTTGGAACAGTCAATCACACAGTAGTTCGATCCATTTAGACCAACGCTAGGATTAACAATAGTCAGAGTAGAGCTTCCCTTCAAGAATCTTTGAATAGAAAGATATCCTATGTGTAAAGGGTGGCTTGGATTCGATTCTCCTGTCATTAAAGAACAAAATATATATGAGAATTAAAATTACAAGTCAATCAATAATTAAGATATAAAAAATGTAGAATTTGTAACATATAGATTCATAAATAGATACTTACATCTTCATCCATTAGCACCATCTTGATCAAAAAATCCTCGTTGACATTTTTGTTGTCTTTGATGCTCCAAAGTCTTAGAACTCTAACCTTAAGAGTTGATGGTGATGTTTTGAGAACATAGATTTCATTTAACATGGTAAATTTTTGAGATTCCATTGTCCTATGAATAAAATTAAAATATAAAAGATTAGACTAAATTATTTGAAACATAAAACCAATTATTAAAACGGTAGGAGCTTACATTGTTGCAAAATTTATAATTATGAAAAGTATGATAAAGGCTTATATGATTAGTTAGATATTATATAGTAGAATGTAGAGTATATATATTAAGTAAACATGTTATGTTTAGAAACTTTCTGAATAAAGTTTGAATATAATTTAAGCGGTTTATTGTAATTCTTTAATTTAAGAATAACCGATTGATTATACTCAAAATTTATATTTAGAATGTATTATTATACAATTAACATTTTATTTCAATAGTTAAGGTTATTGAAGATCAATTATTAATATAATTAAAGCGGCTTATTGTAAATGTTTTATTCCAAAAATAACCAATTTATTATATTCAAAATGTAAATTTAGAAGGTATTATTTTACAATAAATATTTCTTTACTTAATTATCGTTATTATATTCAATTTTAAAATTATTTGTTTCTTTTAAAAAATCTCAATTATGATTTAGAAAAGTTTGCTTTAATAGTATTTAATTAAAGATTTCTTTACTTAATTATCGTTATTATAGTCAATTTTAAAATTATTTGTTTCTTTTAAAAAATCACAATTATGATTTAGAAAAGTTACTAAATTTATAATTCATAAAATATTAATAAAAATTTAGAAACTTTTAAATCAATATCATATATGTAATCAAATTAGAAGTTTCTATTTTAGGTTTAAACTAAAAATAAATTGGCCGAAAAAAAATTGAACGGAAATTAGCCGGAAATTAAAATATAAAGATATGCAGAATACAACTATCAGAACAGGTTAGCCAGAAAATTTAATAATTGGAAAAACAAAAACAATTAAAAATTCAACTGAAATATATCCAGAAATTGGTCGGATATAACTACTTAAAATTCAATAAAAAAACAATAAAAAATGGCCAAAAAAATAAATTGAACGGAAATTAGCCGGAAATAAAAATATAAATATTTACAGAACAAAACTATGAGAACAGATTAGATGGAAAATTTAAGAATTGGACAAAGAAAACAATAAAAAATTGAACTGAAATATATCCAGAAATTGGTAGGATATAAACTTCTTATAATTCAATAAACAAAACAATAAATAATTTACCGAAAAACTTAGTAAACATAAAATATGCGTATAACAGATTGGACTGAAAAATTCATCGGATGTTAAATAAACTAAATGTATTTGCAACAATGGATTGTTAATTACCTTGAAAATATTCATCGGAGAATCAATTCCAAGGATTTTGATGTCTCCAATCGGTTCGATTCTGAATGGCAGAATTAGGGCTCGTATTGTTGGTAAACACTGTAGAGGTTTGATGGTGGATCTGAATGACGGATGTAGAATTTGTATATTCATCGGGAGGTTAGACAGAAAATCAGTGGTGGAATTGGTTGTGGATCTCACCGGCAGAATTAGGGTTCGTATAATCATCGGGAGATTAGAGAGAGAATCAGTGGTGGAATTGATTATTGTTTATGAAAAATAAACCGGTTGGGTGTTTGGAGAACAGGAAATGTGGAACAATATTAGAGCATCTGAGAATGGTAACATGCTGACTGGACTGCACATGTGGACAACCTAGAAGAATGTAACATCCCGAAATTTCCAAAATGATATTAATTATATTACTTAATAATAGAGGGAAAGTTTACTCGGGTTATCGGGAAAAAAATAAATAGAGTAGGAGTTGGTATGGGTCGGGCTAGTGTTGGGTAATGGATATGGGTTATGGACTTGGGTTATGAAAGAAGGAAGGAGAGTCCATGGGCTTAAGCCCATGATCCCTAAATATAAATACCATTAACCACCATTTAATCCTCAATTCCATACACACACACACCCAAAACACACACGACCCGAACCAAGATCCGAAGGCGAAAACCCGAGCTTGTTGGTGCTGGAACGTTGTGACGGACCAAAACAACATCAAGGCTTCCGTGTTCGTAGTTCGACTTGTTCAAGGTACGTTTATAGTTAGAAATAGTTCGTATAGGTTCGGTTTGATTTGAGAAATGATAGATCTGAGTTTATATGGTAAAAACGAATCCAACAAAGCTAATCTTACTGAAAATGGTTATGATTTGATGGGTTAATCGATTGATAAAAAGAAACCGTAACCTATATGCCTAAATCCCACCCTTTAAACATCGATGTTAGGTCGATTTGATGGTTGGGGTTTGTAGGCGCTGGTCAGACGATTCCGTGGATACCTAAATCGAGTTATTTGGTTAAGAAACGAAGGTGATTAAGGGTTCTAAGAACGAACAGTAGCTGCAGACGACAACTTCGCCTGCAAGCTAAGTTCGCCTGATGAACTTCGCCTGCAAGCTAAGTTCGCCTGATGACAACTTCGCCTAAAGCCAAGTTCGCCCGATGACAACTTCGCCTAAAGCCAAGTTCGCCTGATGAGAACTTCACCTAAAGCCAAGTTCGCCTGATGACAACTTCGCCTAAAGCCAAGTTCGCCTAATGACAACTTCGCCTAAAGCTAAGTTCGCCTATGGTTTAACTTCGCCTAAAGTCAAGTTCGATTAGAGAATAGATTAAAACGATAAGTAAAAGTAAGCTAATACTAGGCCACCAGATTAGATCAGGCGAGTATTGATACGTGTAACTTAACAGTCAGCCGAGCTCAGTTAAAGAAGGGATTTACAACTATCGGAGGAAGAAGCAGAGTTCAGGTGAGTTTCTAGCCCCATTCCTTGTTATGTTTTCGGGGTTGTGTGCATACTCGATGTGTTTGTTAATACATTTATCCTAAGTGATAAGTGTATGCCATATGTGATATATGTGATGGATATGAATGATTGCTTGTCGGTACGCGAACGATCTTCGGATATTGCGTGTACTGTCAGGTTAAAAATAAAGGTACGAATATTATATGTCGAAGATGTAAGAATATTACAAATGAATACTTTTCGGGGCGTGAACGATCTTCGGATATTGCACGTAACGACAAGGGGTATGGTTGTTAAATGAAGGATGTAAAGAACGCCTAGAATGTTTTTATGCTATAATGTAATTATTGTATATGTGAAGTATGTGTATACAGGTACACGAATGGTATGTGAGTTCTACGTTCGACATAGTAAGTTAGGATGGCAAATCCCTCTAGCTTCTGTTGGACATAGACTTGGCAGGTGATGGCGTAGTTAAGGACCGCGTGCCTTATACGTGATGTAGATGATAGATGTAAACGTAGATAGAGACGGTAGGCCTTATACGTGTTATAGGAGATAGACGCCAACGTAGATAAGGACGGCGGACCTTATACGTAATGTAGATAGGCGTCAGCACAGGAAAGGACTATGGACCTTATACGTGCTTTAGCAAGGGGGAGGACTGCGGACCTCGTACGTGCTATGAATTAGGTTGCAACATAGGGAAGGATCGTGGACCTTGTACGTGTTGTGGATGTATGATGGTATAGGGAAGGATCGCGGACCTTGTACGTACCATGAATGGTGAACATAGGTAAGGACTGCGGACCTTTTACGTGTTCACGACCTTGAGTACAGGTATAGACGGCGGACTATGAACGTACTCTCGGTAGACTGAGGTTAGTGATTGTAGATATGTATGTATGTATGGTAGCAAGTATGTATGTAGAACAGAAGGGTAACTAGTGAAGTATGGATGTGTATCTTCGGATATGTATGTATGTGTTGTATTGTATGGCGTACGATTAACTAGAACTCACTCAGCGTAGCTGACTTTTAGTATGCACGCAGGTGAGTAGGTTGAGGCAGCTCGCTTGAGGAGACACGTGGCACTGAATAAGAGGCTGGCATCAGAAGACTCAAGACGTTTAAGTTAAATGTTTCGATTATTTTGAAAGACAAAATGATGTTTTAAGACAAGACGTGTTTTGTTATGAAATGTTTATGAATGTTTTTATATTCCGCGAAAGTTTTAATGAACTCTGATTTATACGAACTGTGTTTATGAGTAAATCCGACACTAAAGTAGGGCTACCGGGTTCGGGGCCTTACAAGTTGGTATCAGAGCATAAGTTCGAGAGATTTAATCATCCTACATGCTTAGACTCGAACAGAGAATGAGATTTAAAATGAGAAAGAAAGAAGATGCCAGTTCAAGATAGCCATGTGTCACTCAAGCAAGCTCAGTAAAGGTAAAGTGTATGGTAAATGGTGTATGTTAATGTTGGCTTATTTGCTAAATGAAGAATGAGTGCAGGTTAGGGATAGGAATAATTGATTGTTTGATTTGACTAACTGCTTAAGTAGAACCAGCACAAAGAGACTCATAAAGGGAAGTGTATAGGACACGGAAAGCAACGTGATCAGCTAGTCACAGCTGGCCACTGTTATTACCTGTTAGCCTTGCAATCCTTGTACTAAATAGTTCCTTGAGTGATGATGTTTGTGTTTTCCATTTTAGAATAGAATCAAGTGTTACGTGAGGGGATTACCACAGAGAGTCCGCATGTTAGTCAGGACAAGTAAACCTGCTACTTTCGATTCTACTGTCGAACTCGCAGAAATGGTCTATGCAGACTTGGCTACGGATGACGTGGTGGTGGGAGACGAGAAGAAAAAGAAGAAATGGGTCGCTCCTGCTAAACGACCCGGTACTCAGTTATGGAACCCCAAAGATAAGAAGCAGAAAGTGTGGGAGAAGAGATCGTGTAAGACCTGATGAAAAATGCATGGTGGTGAGTGCAAGTGGGGTAGAAGTTCTGATGTTTGTCTCAAATGTGGAAAGGCTCATGGTGGAGAATGCAGAATGAGGTCGAATGCCTGTTATAAGTGCGGAAAGGTAGGGCATTATGCTAATGAGTGCGGTGCGAAGCCAGCATGTTACAAATGTGGCAAGACAGGCCATTTGGCAAGAGAGTGCACTGAAGGATGAGATGAGTCTTGGTACATCGAGGGTCTCATGGACGAGCTACCTTAAATAGCTAAAACACATGACCACCATTCGATGACTACAAGTCAGGAGTAAGAAGGATAACTCAGAAAGCAAAGACGATTCAATAAAGTGTGTAAATATAAGAAGTTTTCCTTTTATAGGGAATAAGTTAGGTTTCGGGGACGAAACCTCTTTAAGGAGGGAAGACTTGTAACATCCCAAAATTTCCAAAATGATATTAATTATATTACTTAATAATAGAGGGAAAGTTTACTCGGGTTATCGGGAAATAAATAAATAGAGTAGGAGTTGGTATGGGTCGGGCTAGTGTTGGGTAATGGATATGGGTTATGGACTTGGGTTATGAAAGAAGGAAGGAGAGTCCATGGGCTTAAGCCCATGATCCCTAAATATAAATACCATTAACCACCATTTAATCCTCATTTCCATACACACACACCCAAAACTCACACGACCCGAACCAAGATCCGAAGGCGAAAACCCGAGCTTGTTGGTGCTGGAACGTTGTGACGGACCAAAACAACATCAAGGCTTCCGTGTTCGTAGTTCGACTCGTTCAAGGTACGTTTATAGTTAGGAATCGTTCGTATAGGTTCGGTTTGATTTGTGAAATGATAGATCTGAGTTTGTATGGTAAAAACGAATCCAACAAAGCTAATCTTACTGAAAATGGTTATGATTTGATGGGTTAATCGATTGATAAAAAGAACCCGTAACCTATATGCCTAAATCGCACCCTTTAAACATCGATGTTAGGTCGATTTGATGGTTGGGGTTTGTAGGCGCTGGTCAGACGATTCCGTGGATACCTAAATCGAGTTATTTGGTTAAGAAACGAAGGTGATTAAGGGATTTAAGAACGAACAGTAGCTGCAGACGACAACTTCGCCTGCAAGGTAAGTTCGCCTGATGAACTTCGCCTGCAAGCTAAGTTCGCCTGATGACAACTTCGCCTAAGCGAAGTTCGCCTGATGACAACTTCGCCTAAAGCCAAGTTCGCCCGATGACAACTTCGCCTAAAGCCAAGTTCGCCTGATGACAACTTCGCCTAAAGCCAAGTTCGCCTGATGACAACTTCGCCTAAAGCGAAGTTCGCCTAAGGTTTAACTTCGCCTAAAGTCAAGTTCGATTAGAGAATAGATTAAAACGATAAGTAAAAGTAAGCTAATACTAGGCCACCAGATTAGGTCAGGCGAGTATTGATACGTGTAACTTATACAGTCAGCCGAGCTCAGTTAAAGAAGGGATTTACAACTATCGGAGGAAGAAGCAGAGTTCAGGTGAGTTTCTAGCCCCATTCCTTGTTATGTTTTCGGGGCTGTGTGCATACTCGATGTGTTTGTTAATACATTTATCCTAAGTGATAAGTGTATGCCATATGTGATATATGTGATGGATATGAATGATTGCTTGTCGGTACGCGAACGATCTTCGGATATTGCGCGTACTGTCAGGTTAAAAATAAAGGTACGAATATTATATATCGAAGATGTATGAATATTACAAATGAATACTTGTCGGGGCATGAACGATCTTCGGATATTGCACGTAACGACAAGGGGTATGGTTGTTAAATGAAGGATGTAAAGAACGCCTAGAATGTTTTTATGCTATAATGTAATTATTGTATATGTGAAGTATGTGTATACAGATACACGAATGGTATGTGAGTTCTACGTTCGACATAGTAAGTTATGATGGCAAATCCCTCTAGCTTCTGTTGGATATAGACTTGGCAGGTGATGGCGTAGTTAAGGACCGCGTGCCTTATACGTGATGTAGATGATAGATGTAAACGTAGATAGAGACGGTAGGCCTTATACGTGTTATAGGAGATAGACGCCAACGTAGATAAGGACGGCGGACCTTATACGTAACGTAGATAAGGACTGCGGACCTTATATGTAATGTAGATAGGCGTCAGCACAGGAAAGGACTGTGGACCTTTTACGTGCTTTAGCATGGGGGACGACTGCGGACCTCGTACGTGCTATGAATTAGGTTGCAACATAGGGAAGGATCGTGGACCTTGTACGTGTTGTGGATGTATGATGGTATAGGGAAGGATCACGGACCTTGTACGTACCTAGAATGGTGAACATAGGTAAGGACTGCGGACCTTTTACGTGTTCACGACCTTGAGTACAGGTATAGACGGCGGACTATGAACGTACTCTCGGTAGACTGAGGTTAGTGATTGTAGATATGTATGTATGTATGGTAGCAAGTATGTATGTAGAACAGAAGGGTAACTAGTGAAGTATGGATATATATCTTCGGATATGTATGTATGTGTTGTATTGTATGGCGTACGATTAACTAGAACTCACTCAGCGTAGCTGACTTTTAGTATGCACGCAGGTGAGTAGGTTGAGGCAGCTCGCTTGAGGAGACACGTGGCACTGAATAAGAGGCTGGCATCGGAAGTCTCAAGACGTTTAAGTTAAATGTTTCGATTATTTTGAAAGACAAAATGATGTTTTAAGACAAGACGTGTTTTGTTATGAAATGTTTATGAAAGTTTTTATATTCCGCGAAAGTTTAATGAACTCCGATTTGTACGAACTGTGTTTATGAGTAAATCCGACGCTAAAGTAGGGCTACCGGGTTCGGGGCCTTACAAAGAAGGACATGTGTCCACATTGTATTACTTTAATAGTATTTAAAGATAAGGAGATTTTTCTGTAGAATGTTTTAATGATAAAATTGATTAGGAGGGTGATTTGGGGGAGGAGGTTTGACCAAAATTTGAATGGTGTAGGAAGATATTTTTCATCTATTAAAAATAAATAACTTTAGGTAAAAATAAATGTGACATAACTAGATTAAAATGATGTACTTTGGTTATGCATCAATAATTTTATTTATGTGATATATGAATAAAGAAAAAATCATGAGTGTTATAATATTTATTTATATACATATTAGTAATGATTAATATTATTAAATAACTTTAGGAAAGAAAAACTATTAGGTATGAAATATGTAACATATGAGTATATGTATAATTAACTGAATCACATCGAAAATTTTAAACGAGTCGGGTTTTCGGGTCCAAAAATTGACGAATGTTATGTGTCTTTGATTCGTTACTGATTCATTATCATCTAATTCGTTACTAATTCGTCCGTATACTATTTCTGATTCGTTATCAAACCTCATCTGTTTCGTTACGTTACTATTCTCAATTCGTTAACCATATTTCACTCAATTCGTCAAGGTTACTAATCCTGATTCCTTACGGAATCTTTCACTTTTAACCCTCAAGTTTGAATTTTTGATAAATTTGAACTTGTTAATTACAATGGCTGGTTTTTACGCGTGGCATCTCAGAATGGGCGCATGCAACAGATGTTACACCTTGATGCTGAAATTGGATCCCATTTAAAATGCCCACGACTGATGAAATTCAGTGATTTTGCAAAGTGGGAACCACAGTTTCGAGCACATCTTGGTTCTGTGCATCTCGATTGCTCTAGATGTCTTGATGATGTCTACAAATTACCAATGATTGGTGATGAGACTACTGGTTTTACCCCTAAAGCTTTTACACAATATTCACAATAAGAGAAAAAGGCTTTAGAGATCGAGACTAGAGCATATTCAACTCTTACTATGGCTTTACCCGATAACATATTCCATCAAGTTCGGAGTATCAAGATCTGTGATTCATTGTTTCAGCACATTAGAATGAGAAGCATGGGAAATACTGAAGAAAGCAAGAAAGTAATGTTAAAGTTTAAATTCCGAAACTTTAACTTACTAAAAGGTGAAACTATTGAGAAAATGCTTACTCGTTTCAATCACTTAATAGCTGAGATGAATAAGTTAAAGATGGAACCTTCTGAATCTGACAAGATGGATACGGTTAAAAATGCTTTACCTAGTTCATAATCAACATTCCCGATGGTGTTGAAGGAGAATAATTATTTCAAAAACGAAGATTTGACGGCTTCGGAATATATGCAAAAGAATGAAGCTAGAGAATATGATTTGGTTGTCAAAAGTCATCAAAAGAAGTTCAAGATCCATATTTTTATGGTGGATGTATGCCTTTAAGCAGCACAACATCTCCGATCATTAGAATCTCAAATGAGATCTAGGGAGAAAATTGAAGCATTGTCTATTAGTAACCATGACCTCAAAGCTGAATTGTCAGTCAAACTGACAATTAACGATAAAAAATTTCAAGAAATCTTGAAACATCGATCTAAGATAACAGAACTTGATAATTAAGTTCTTGAGTTGAAAAATAAATTGGGCAAGTTTAGAAATTCATCATTTTTGCTAAATGAGATTATTGAAGTAACTGGTAAGCAAAAAGATTTTAAAAAGGGTGTAGATTTTGTTGAAGTACCACAACCTTTTCATAATGACTATACAGCAAATCCTTTTGCTGGAAAAGAGGAAAATGTTGTTAATGAACTTGTTGATGAAGAAAAACCTACAATGGTAAAAACTGTTAATGTCCAATCGTCAATTCAAAAACATCATGTTGAAAGTAACAATGTTTTTGTTGAGAATGTTGAGAAAGTTATCATTGAGGATGTGTTTGAACATGAAGTGATACACAAAGACCAGAACATTCCAAGTTCAAATCATATTCTATGTGAACCTCATGAATTTGATTAGGCAATGTATGATTCAAACATATCTCAAGTGAAAAAGGAGAAACCGGTGAAGGTTAAGGTAAAGAAATCAGAAAAGCCTAAAATTTCTGATGAAATATGATGCGTTTTGTCAATCCTGCTAATTCTAAGCCTTCAACTGGTCGTGTATTCAAGCTTAAAGGGATCAACAAAGTTTTCACTGAGAAAGACATTCCGCTTAGTTTAATCAAGCCTGTTTCAAAATGAAACTTTCAAGATTCAAGATCTTGAACAAAAGTATGTGAATTCCAAGACATCACATGTAGTAGATCCTATAATAAAAGCAAAACAATTGTTAAAATCTGCTAAAAATGTTCAATTTGTGAAATCAAATGGAACTGACACTTTACAAAGCTTTTCAAATTGTTCAAATCTTGATTTCTACATGAAAAGGAAATCTGTGACATTTGATGACTTGGACAAAGGTCCCATTGCTGGTGTTTATCATCAACCTTCGCTTGCAGAAGTTTCTATAAAACAGTCACGTGATCGTGTTGACATGAGAACATGTTTTCTCTGTGGTGAACAAGGTCACGTAGTCAGAAAATGTGGTCTGAAGAAATCCCAAAATCTTTATCCATTTATCAAGGAACAATCCAAACCCGTTCCTGTGATTAAGGAGATTTTGAGAAGACCAATTTCTTTCGATGATGAAACCCATATTATGTTTTTTGATGTGAATCCTCGTAAGGTGGTTCATGTTAATGAAAGTGCAAGTGACTTAAAGCCCAAATTCGTTCCTACAGAACCTATTTGTAAAAACGTGAATACAAATGTAGTTCAAGCTGCATACTTGCGACGAAAGTCAAAACGTCCTATGACTTATTCATAGGCGGCTAAGCAACATTTGGATTCACTAAATGTTAATACTTCAAGAAAAACTCAAGAGGTGCCCAAGACTGAGGCCTGGGCTACCTTTTTGAACTAATCATTTTTCTTTCATGTGCAGAGTTCATCCAAGACTGTTTCTGGTGAAAACTGGATAATGGATAGGGGATGCTCTTGTCACATTACTGGCAACATCAACCTCTTAAAAATGTCAAAAATATACAAGTAACATATGTGGCGTTTGATGGTAATTCGGGTGGATTGATCACTAAGGAAGGTGATGTGTCAAATGGGTGCATCACGTTTGAAAAAGTCAATTATTGTGATAAAGTATATCATAACTTGTTGAGTGTATCACAAATATGTTATAAGAAATACACAACCGTATTTGATGATAAGGAGTGCATAATACTGAAATGGGATACGTCATTCCCAAGGATATGGTAGTTATGCGATCTCCTCGATCAAACAATATTTATGTGTTGAATATGACTTATAAGGTCTCAACTTCTGTAGAAACGTGTTTTGTTTCTAAAGCAACAGAAAAAGACACAATTCTGTGGAACAAAAGAATGGGCCATGTTCCTGTTAGGAAAATGAATTACTTAATGGAAAATGACCTGGTTGATGGTGTTTCTTTGAAACATTTTAAGTTATCTGGCCACTGTGTTGCTTGTAAAAAGGCAAACAGAATAAGAAGTCACACCCATCTAAGTTAATCAATATTATCGATACTCCACTGGAACGACTTCATATGAATTTTTTTGGTCTTGTGAATCGTGCGAGTATTGCTAGTGATTGGTTTTGTTTAGTCGTCACTGATGACTATTCAAGATATTCATAGGTATTATTTATGAGTTCAAAAGATTAAACACCCATTCTGGTTCAAAATCTAATCACTAAGATCGAATCACTATACAAATTGAAAGTGAGACGTATTCGAAGTGATAATGGTACAGAGTTTAAAAATAATGTATTGGATTTATTTTGTATTAAAAAAGGAATTCATCAAGAAAATAGTGCTCCTTATGTACGACAACAGAATGGGGTGGCTGAAAGGAAAAACAGAACATTGATTGAAGCTGCAAGAACAATGCTTGCAGATTCTAAGCTTCCTGTTCAATTCTCGAACGAGGCCATGAATACTGCTTGCTACACGCTCAATCGTGTTCTGACTGTGAAAAAGCTTCAAAAGACAAGTTATGAACTTCTGAAAAAGCGTAAGCTTAACTTAAAGTACTTGGAGCCATTTGGTGTCCTTATATTATGTTGAAGAAGGATGCGGGAAAATTTGAAGAAAATGTAGTTGAGGGTTACTTCTTAGGTTACACATCACCTAAGAAACATGTATTTAACTTTACCTCGGTCTGTGTTGAGGAGTGGTACCATATTGATTACCAAAGGTATACCACACCTTCCCAAGGTAAAGGACCTGATTAGATGTTCGACTATGAGAGTTTATTTAATTCATTCACTCAAATAGTCGACCAACCAGATGAAGACTTGGTGCATGCGTATCTTGAAGAACAATGCTTACCTCCATGATTTTCTGTTTCTAATTCTGATGTAGCTCCACAAGATGATCTCCCTGACACATCCGATGTGATTTCTATCTCGTCGGATGATAGTCATTTTGTTGATACCTCCTCGGCTCCATTCCCTAAAACACATGAGATTGGTGAATCGTCTGAAGATGCTGAGGAAAACCTAACTAATTTATCTGATAATGTTGTTGTGTCTGAGAATCCTACTCTTCGGATTCATACTTACCATCCACAGAACAACATCATTGGTGATCTTGATGTAGGTGTGCAAACACGTCATCAAGTTGCTACTTCAAATGATTCTAACATATTATGTGCGTATGCGGATATGAATTCCTCGGGAATCATGAATCTCACAAAGTACACTTGATTTCTATCTCAAGTACAACCAACAAATGTTCGTATGGCACTTGAAGATCCATCTTGGGTAGAAGCGATGCAAGAAGAGTTGCAACAGTTTAACTGACTGGGTGTATGGGATCTCATTGACAAACCCGTTAGAGTTAAGAAACCAATTCCTACGAAGTGGGTATTTAAATGCAAGAAAGACGATCGTGGGGTAATCATAAGAATCAAAGCAAGATTAGTGGTTCAAGGCTTCCATCAGCAAGAGGGCATAGATTGCACTAAAGTATATGCTCCAATTGCACGATTGGAAGCTATACGAATATTTTTGGCTTAGGCGGCTTATAAGAATATTAGGTTTATCATATGGATGTGAAATGTGCATTTCTCAACGGAGAATTACATGAGGAAGTGTTTGTTTTGCAGCCTCGTGGTTTTGAAGATCCAGATTATCCGAACCGTGTTTACCGATTGAACAAGACCCTGTATGGTCTACACCAAGCCCCTAGAGCTTGGTACGGCACCCTTGTTGACCATCTTACTGATAATGGCTTCAAGCGAGGAACTTTAGACTGCACTCTATTTTATAAAAATGTTGGTAATGATCTGCTCCTTGTCCAGATATATGTCGATGACATTATATTTGGTTCAACAAACGACAAGCTTTGTAAGGATTTTGAGAAGTTGATGCAAACGAAATTTAAAATAAGCTCGATGGGGGAGATTAATTTCTTTTTAGGGTTCTAGGTTCATCAGTCTGACAAGGGAATCTTCGTTCATCAAATGAAGTACGTGAACGATGTCTTCATCCGATTCAAGATAATGTTTGCAGTTTGTTTGTGTTCTAGGTACCAATCAAGTCCCCGAGTGACTCACCTAGCAGCGGTTAAACGTATACTTCACTATCTGAGGGGGTACTCCTGACATCGGGTTATGGTATCCCAAAGACGATAGCTTCGATTTCACTGCGCTTTCCGATTCGGATTATGGAGGATGCAAGATCAACTTTAAATCGACCACAGCGGGGTGTCAATTCCTAGGAAGCCAGCTTGTTTCCTGGCAGTGTAAGAAGCAGAATGTGTAGCAGCCTCGAGTTGCTGTTCATAGGTTCTTTGGATCCAATAACACTTGCGGGATTACGGTTTGACGTTTCCTACTACTCCCATCTATATTGATAACTCTGCTGCTATAAGTATCACCAAAAATCACGTGAAACACTGATGTGTTATGTTGCGTGCGATGGTAAAATTATAACGGATTGATTATTTAGCTTTTGCACAAGATCATGTTTTAAATTTATAAAAGTGATTTCTACTAAGACTAAACACACATAAAATAAGCAAGTGTACCTATCGTATATGTAGAATAGTATTGGTAAGAACCATGTATCGATCCGTGGATAGAAATGTTTCTAACAATGAATCGTCGTTTTACTTTAATAGGAGGTTTTAATCATTTTGGGGTTGGTTTTTGAACTTTTTATAAAGTATAAATACTTATATATAATATATAGGTGACCAAGACGAGAAATTCTAAACAAGTAGTTCAATTATACGAAGGTTACCATCTAAGATCAAGAATTCACTCCATTGTTTCATGATGATTATTAAATAAACATGTGATAAACTTGCCGTAATAATATATGATAGAATAGCCCCTCATTTCTAAGTGAGCATATCCTATGACATAAAAGAAAGTAACATGCGCATTTTAAAGTCAACCCCTTCCTAATGTCATGCTACCACGAAAATGTCAATTTGAGTTGGCAAGTAATTTAGTAAAGTAGAAAAATTAGAATTGACTTCGATTTTTCAAATACCAATTCTAACAACTTTGGGTGGTTATAGTTTATCACACAACCTCCCCTTGGTTGATTTAAGTATGTTATAATTGCACATTCCGTTAACATATGTTTTCTTTAACTAGTATGATAACCCAAGGAATCGTGTTAACGATGTTATTTCAGAATTACCAAAACTAGAGAAATAGATCATAACTTACATTTCTAAATACAATATAAGGATCCATGTTTCGATAAATTATCAAAGTATTTCTATCTTTCAAGAACATGAACGATCATAAACGATTGTTAATATAATTGACAATCACCAACTTTGAATTGTTGAATTAATATGGTGAAACATTTCTCATCGAAACATAATTGCAATATAACCATGTACTTTACTAAACTAAATCACATGTTTTATATAATCATTAAGTAAAACAAGGATTCTTCATAGATTTTAGATGGTAAATGGAGTTTAGCTCATAATGTGCATTGTTATGAACATAAAAAGAGATGATGATAACAAACACATGATTAAACTAGAACAATCTAACCAAATGTGGATGAATCTCCCTTCTTAATGATGATGATGGATTGTGATGATGTTGATGATGATGGATGATGATGGTAACCTCCAAGCCTTCAAACTCCTCACAAGATCATCAATATGAGTGTTAGTGGGTGTGTTTTATAAGTGAAAATCGTATAGAAATCTCTTCAAGGCACACTTGATCAATGCAACATGAGCTACTATTTATAGGTAGTCTGGAGGGTGAAGCACGGCCCCGTGCTTAGGTAGGCACGCCCCCGTGCTTTTATTTACATGTGCTAAAATCGTTTTGTCTTTTTGTTGAAGGTGGCCACGGCCCCGTGCTTAGGTAGGCACGCCCCCGTGCTTTTATTTACATGTGCTAAAATCGTTTTGTCTTTTTGTTGAAGGTGGCCACGGCCCCGTGGTCAAGAGGCACGGTTCCGTGCTTTTGTTGACATGTGCTAAAATCGTTTTGTCTTTTTGTTGAAGGTGACCACGGCCCCGTGGTCAAGAGGCACGGTCATGTGCTTATGTTTCCAGTATTTGTCTTTTCTTGTATATTTCTTTTGTCTTTACTGGTGTTTAGAAGCATGGGGGCGTGTTTCTTGCCTTTCTTGTGATTTCTTCCGTTTTTCTTCGTCTTTTCACTTGTTTCTTCGTTTGGGGCTTGGTTTTACCTGAAATTGTATTTTATCCTAATAAGTAACCTTCTGTGCTATGTTATTTTATAGAAGTTGCAGTTTTTAGAGGTTATTTGATGCTAAAAAGATGTATAAATTTATGTACATCAAACACTAAAAAAGTAAACATATAGAAATTCGATATCATTTTATCCGAGATTACTTTGAAAAGAAACTAATTGATATTGAGAAAGTGCACACTGATTTTCAAAAAGCCGATCTGTTTACCAAGGCATTTGACAAAACATGTTTTAATTTTTTGCTTAGTTTAAATAGATTAAAATCTCTTGCTGATATCCTGAAACAAGGATAATTATCTTTATGTTCTTTTCATATTTTTTTTTATGTTTTGGGTTCTGGGGTGAAAAAGAAATATACAAAAATATTGTGAATTTGTTTGTATAGAGAAAATCCAAAAACATAAAAAAAAATAAAAAATACAAAAAGATTGTGATTTTTGTTTAAAATAATTTGAAAAATCCAAAAACATTGAAAAACTTGAAAAAATTCAAAAATATTGTGCTTTCAGTTTGTATAGGAAAATCCGAAAAGATAAAAAGATTGTGTTTTTATGTATGTACAGAGAAAAACCAAAAAGATTTTTGGATACTTTCGATTAAATTATGCCGTTTACTCATATTTGAAGGACATATACTTGTATATGTTTGGTCCTGATATTTACTTGTAAATGTTCGGGATAGCCATTTACCTGTTAATGGAATGTAGTTGGGGCGACTGTTGTGCATTGTTAATTAATTCTTTCGCTGAAAATTATGTCGGTTATTTAAGTTTGTGGAACATTCTTGCATGTGTTGGTCTTGTTATCTACTTGTGGATTGATATGATAGCCATTTAAAGTAACTGGGGTGATTGAATTTATTTTTATGCTCCTCAAAAATTTTGAGTTTTGAAGCAAAAAGAGAAATGATATTACATTGATTATCTTGTCCCATATCCAGAAAGAAATAAACTTAAAAGACTTAGTGATTTATTGCATTGGTGCATTGATAGGCCTTAAACAAGCCATTAGAGTAAAGTATGTGATATAAACATATAGAAATGCCAAATTGAAAGAGGTGTTAGTCTCTACCAAAAATCTCGGTAATGATGGCAGAAATGTAATAGCCTGTCATACTCAAGCCTTATGTTTGTTTGATCACCCAAAACATAATAAGTTTGAATAAAAAGCATTAGGGTTCTGGACACTATGAGTGTTTATGCGGCTTAATTGTAATATCCTACTTTTGGTTATAATAATAAAATAAATTTCGTCTATTTAGATAAATAGAATATGAGTTGGGCTAGTGTTGGGTTAAATGGATATGGGTTATTGACTTGGGTTATGAAAGAAAGAAGGAAAGACCATGGGCTTAAGCCCATGATCCCATAAATATATAAACCATAATCACCACTTAATCCTTCATTTCACATATTCCATACACCATCCAAAACACACACTTAAGCTCTCTCTCTAGTTTCTCTCTCTCTCTCTAGCCGAAAATAGAAGAAGAATCGATCCCGACCTAAGGTAATGATAGTATTATGTTGTATGAGCTTAAACCCGTTAGATATGGTCACGAAACGACGAGCCGACATCGTTAAACCATTTAAGTCACGAGATCCGGGTGGAATCGGGGTTAAACCGAACCTATGATGAGCTTAGGGGTCACCCTAGCTCAGATCTGGATCAAACGAGGCAAAAAACGCTGAAAAACGAGTCAAAACTTGTTTTTCCGGCGAAACAATGTTTTTCCAGCGACGGCGCCGGAAAGGCGGCGCCGAAAAAGATACGAGGTTAAGGGAATTTCTGAGAATGTTCTGACATTCTCTGACCTAACCCTAGTTCGTTAACGGAGGATTAACGAACTAGAGGCAATTCGTCATCTGATTCACTAAGGAAAGATTAACGAACTAGCTTTAGTTCGTATCCAATTCGTTAAGGGAAAAAGATAACGAATTACCCTTGATTCGTTATAGTCATTCGTTAACAAATATAACGAATTACCCTTGATTCGTTAACAGAGATAACGAATTAGAAGGTCCAACTCGTTACATGGACTAATTCGTTATATGGACTGATTCGTCAAAGGACCAGTTCGTTGGAGGGTTCAATTCATTACAAGGACCAGTTCGTTATAACGAACCATTTCGTTAAAGAACCAAGTAACAAACTAGAAGTTTTATGAAATCAGAGAACAGTCCCTGGACTTATAAAATAATGATTTAATTACAAAGAAGCCCTTGGACTTTTTAAGTTAGCAAATTTAATGATGATTCGAAATTCTAATGGAAAATGTGTTAAGACAGTTAATGGAAAATGTATTAAGCTCGACCCCAGCAAGGGGCTCTGCCCCTTGGACCCTTCTAGGGCCTGCCGCCCCTAGACCCCGCTGCTAGGGGCGGTGCCCCCGGACCCCCGTTCGTTGAAGGTTATAACTAGACTAGAAACGCGAGATGAGTAGTGATAGTTAATTGATGCATGTAATTATTATACAGTTAGCCGTGCCCAACTGAAGAAAGGAATAACTATTAGCGGTGAACGTAACCGACTTCAGGTGAGTTTCTAGCCCCACTTCCTTGTTATGTTTTCAGGGCTGTGTGCATACTCGATGTGATAGTTAATACACTTACCTTTAGTGGTAAGGGTATGCTTTGTATGATTTATGTATGATGATTGCTTGGCGGTGCGCGAACGATCTTGGGATATTGCATGTACCGTCAGGTGGTAGCTAAAGATATGATTGGTATGTATGATGTAAGATATCATGTATGTATGAATATATATGATGTATGCATAATGTATGTATGATATGTTGATGGTACATGAACGCTCTTCGGAGATTGCACGTATTGTCAAGGAAGGTATGTAAGAACAGGTATGGTACAGTTGCATGAAACAATGGGACCAAACCCTAATAATATCTGTGATGTTGGGGACCAGACCCTTTATAATATCTGTGATGTTAGGGACCAGACCCTTTATAATATTTGTGATGTTATGGACCAGACCCTTTATAATATCTGTGAAGTTAGTGACCAGACCCTTATAATATCTGTGAGGTTATAGGGCGGAAGACTCTTTAAATAGGATGGATAGTTATATATGAAGAGTAAGTATGATTAATGTACACCCCTTCGGGCACGTGTGCAAGTATGAGAACAGATTGTATGTTGTATGATTAACTAGAGCTCACTCAGCGTAACTGACTTTTAATATGCACGCAGGTGAGTAGGTTGAGGCAGCTTGCATAGGAGGAAGCACATGGCATGAACTTGAAGAAGCTGGCATCTCAAGAAATGTTATGTTATTTTTAAGACAATGATTTATGTTTAAATAATTTGAATGCCCGTTATGACAAGAAAGGATGGTTATGTAATATAATGGTTTGAATGTTTTAATATTCCGCGAATGTTTTAATTAACTCTGATATTTAAAACTGTGTTTATGAGTAAATCCAACGTTAAAGTGAGGCACCGGTAATGGGGCCTTACATTAATCAACTGGATATTCATATGCATGAATATTTCAAACGCTTTTAGAGCAAACCCAAAGTCATTAAACTTGACCGCTGCTATACATTGTACAATTTGAATTACTGACTAGATCAAAATCCGCGGTTAGTCATACATTGTTCCTCCCTTGCGTGCGTCTTAATACCAATAAGAAAAGGACCCCAGGGGACACAATGTATATAAGTCTACAGATGGACTCGTGCATATCACTCACAGTAAAGGAATCTTGGTGCATCAAGCAACATATATAAAATAAATTTTTTTGATCAACGGCATAATGGTTTAAGTCAAGCTATGGTGATACGGTAAAAATCAAATTAAGCTTGAACCTAGATTAGATGCTGATAGTTTCTGATATTATGTGCTCTAACTGAACATTTAATCATATCACAAAATTGCTTGAAAGTTTGTTATAAGATTTAAGTGGACAACAATATCAATGACTGACTTAACACCAGTCATAATATCACTGAAATATAAAACTGTGATGGAAGGGCGATTTGGTCGATATGATTCTCTGCTTAAACTCAACAAAAATAAAAAAATATGTACTGCTTTCGAAAAACATACAAAAACACAAAAATATTTTGTATTCGATTTTATGTTTGCTTTTCGGGTTTAAATGTATATATTTGACAAGAAAATGAAAGTACCAAAAAGATTTTTATTATTTTTATATTATTTTACATATTATTTAATTCTTTTTAAGTTTTGTTTTTTAAGCGTAAAACACGTTAAGGTATTACATTTTACCACATCAGGTAAGGTTCGTAAGGTAAAAATTCATCGGGATACGGGTTTCGTTGATTTCTTTAATTCTTTTATTTAAATCTTTATTTATTTAATTATTTAATTCTTTTAAATTAAATTAAAAAGAAAAATGAAAAGGACTTTTATAGTAATTTCGTTATCTGTGGATAACGAATGTGGTTATTTGATAACGAATTAGTTCAATTTGTTATTCTGAATTCGCTTCCGCCACTCTGTAACGAATGACCAAATTCGTCATCTGACATTTAACGAATTACCCCTAGTTCACTATAACTTCGTGATAAGTTTTAACGAATTACTCATTCGTTACCACGTATTACGAATGAGATAACAAATTGGCTAATTCTTTAATTATGAATTAAAGGATCAGCTGATTCGTTGTTTTGGGATGTGTGCTAATTCGTCCTATATAATGAACAGTGAGAACTATTCAACTCATTCGCTCAAAATGCTTTTATTCTTCCTTAAGCAAAGCTATGCCAATTTTTTTCCAGAAAATCCGACAATCACAAAACCTTATTTTGATCATTGATTAAACTATTTAAGGTATTAACAACCATAACGCAATCATTTTCGTCAAATGAGATGATTGTTTGAGGGGGTTAATTTGATGATTCTAATGTCAGTTTTACTTAATAACAGAAACCTTAATTAAACCTAATTTAAACTGAGATTTTGTCAAAATGGGAAACATATATCGATTATCGATGGGTTTCCGAGAGGATTTGTGTATTCTATAGATCTTAACATCGTTATAGATTGTGTAATTGAATATGGGTTTGCATGTTGAGTCCCCAAGTTTATTTCAATTTTGACTTTTATTGTTGTTAGTCAAAAGTGTTCATTATTGGTAACCATTCGTTATGTGTTAACGAATTGACACTGATTCATGTTCAATTCGTTACTGATGTCATAACGAATAAACTCTTTTATGAAGTTGATAACGAATTACACCACATTCGTTCTTTAATTCGTTATTCATTTAAGGCCGATTCGTCATGTCTAACGAATTAAGCAATTCGTTAAAACGAAGTACCTAATTCGCTATAACGAGCCAGTCACGAATTTTTAACGAATCATACTTAGAATTATTTTGAAAATTTAAAACTAAAATTTATAAAAATATTTATATTATTTAATTTTCATTTTTACTAAATCTCGATTTATGTATTCTCATTTATAGCTGACGAAGTTATCCAGGATGTTCCCGCTGCTGAACAACAACCAGTACAATAACAACAGGAGCATGAACCCCAGTTATTATCATTCGATAAGAAACATAACAGTTGTGCCTTTTTGGGAGAAAACTTTGCTGATGCAGAAGTATTTGGTGATATGCTAGCCTTCATACGACGTTCTCGTATAGGTTATGCGATGACTGCTGATATGATGATTCATTTAAGAATTATATGACCATTTTTGAATTCTGCTCAATGCGTTGAGTATGAAAACCAAATAGTCTCCGAGGTGAACAAGAAGCCGATCGTAATCACAACTGAGGTTATACGACGGGTGCTGCGGTTTGATGATAATATTGACAACCCGTGTGAGATCGACAAAGGGTTGATTCTAGGCTTGTTCTGACGTGTGTTCTAGGCTGCGATCTTGATCGTTCCATGTACAACAAGGCTGGCTTGTGCCCCACGTACAAGTATTTATTACATGTGCTTATACACAGCCTTGGAAGTCGTAAAGGTGGATACGACGAATGCCGAACCATGTTACAATTTGCATTCTTCGCGTTGATTTTTAATAAACCGTTTAATTTCTCAGAGATGATCTTCTATCATCTTAAGAAAAATTGTTTAGTCACAAACCGACAAAACAAACTTCTTATGTATCCACGGTTTATTCAGCTGATCATTCAGGATCTTATCCTTGATTTGGAGATTGATCTAACGCTGCGAGATAATGTATTGAAGCACAGACATATGACTGCTGATAATGTCAAAAGGATAAAGTCTTATAGGCAGGAGACGCTGAGGACCAAACGTATGATTGGTCATATCTAGAATCTACGGTATGTATGTCCTTCTAATGATCATTGGATCCATGATGATTCGGATTCTGAATGAGAAGAGGGTCCAGGTTTGAACGAAGGCAGTGATGATGGAGATGATGGTGGTGATGGTGGTCAGGGAGGTGACCAACGATGTGTTAACGATGTGGCGGCAAGTTCGTCTGCTGCACAACGAAAACGTAAGGGCAAGGAACTAGCATCTGATCAACCGCCCAAACGTCGTGTGGTTCATAGATATGGGGTGAAAATAGGTCCACGTGAGCCTAAGTCGTCCGATTTTCAACGTCTGGTCGTGCCGCTTACTACTAGCACTCCAGAACTTACATTGACGACTACGCTTACGTCTGATCCTAGGCTTGGTATGATTCCTCAATCTGTTCTATCTTCGATACAAAGGCCTACTATTGCTACTTCGGTGATTCCTCCAACACCGACCATGATGCCGACTCTTCCTATGGACGTCTCGTTTATGAGAATTAGTTGTCCTTAAGTTCCCCATGATGCCGACTCTTCTTATGGACGTCTCGTTTATGAGAATTAGTGGTCCTCAAGGTCCTGTGCAGCCGGTACCTCAAACGTTTCATGCTTTGCCCCCGGAAAATCAAATGAACATGCTCTCGAGTTTGATTCATCTATATGAGAATCAAATGGCGCCCGATCGTCAAGCTCAAGAGAAAATGTTAATTAATCAAAGGCGTATGATGGGGTTTGTCACTAATGCCAAAAGGAGATAAAGGAGCTTCATGAGATTGTCACAGCTCAAGGGGCGAAGATCAAAGAACAAGATGATCTCATTCTTCAGCTCACGTTCAAAGATGATCAATTAAAGAAGCTGAAGAACGAAGATGATGATCCTTACTCTTCGGGTGCTGGAGATAGTGAGCCGAAACAAGCTCACGGCTCATCCTCTGGTGCTGGTACGAGCAACGGTGGAGGCAATGATAGATAAATGGTGTTCTATCTCGACGTATGTTTAACCAATCGAGTCGGTCAAAGCCAAAACCATCCTGTTCATGGATGACAAGAAGGGCATGGTGATGAGTTCTTCAACCTTGATGATATTGAAGAAGCTCAGTTGATCGATCAGTTCCTAACACGTGAACATATTGCATTATTGCTAGGTATGAACGATGAACAAATCAATGCTCTGGAAGCCGAGGATGATGTGGAGGTTGTAAACGATGAGGAAGTCCTACAAGATACGACGATTCCTCAGATGAATACGTCGTTAATTTATGAAGATAAGGAGATCGAGATTGAAGATGTGACAGCAGAGGAATATCCCGATCTTTATCAACGATCCAATGTTGATCAGGGTATTCCTACCTTTACTGAAGAAAGAGTCAAAGATGCTGAAGATCATTTAGAGATGGTTTCGAAGAATTAAGCCAAGATGTCGGAACGTGATACTGATCCGACTGAGGCTGACATTCTTGGTTGGTTCGAGTACCGGAACAAACAGGCTCGTAAAATTATTGAGGCGTACAGGTATGTGAATGAATAACAGAAGCTGGATGCTATCGCACGTGCTAAATCTAATCAGAAATCAACTTTCAAAGCCGTGTCGACTGTGAAAGGTGATATCGTTTCCTGGATTTATGATTATGAGCTAACGGTCTGTATCGTAAAATGGGAGAACGATGTTCACTATTATCAAAACATCACCGACATTCTCATTACCGTGTTAGGATGTTCGTACCCTCGCGAGTCGACCTTTCATTAACCGCGGTTGAGATCGTTAAGCAGAATGGTTTCATCAACATTTGCTCTTCGAGGTAAACCGTGGGTTTAAACTCTTTAAGCCATAGATTCCAATCCGTAAACGTATTGACGATATTGATCCTCGTACGGGATGGAGAAAGCTCGTGCTTAAATTAAAGCCACCGAAGACGATGAAGTATGTACCGGTGAAAACATTCCCTCAGTGTCTTCACCTAACGTTTAATCGTTGGTATTATGACAATCGTACCGGTAAGGCCTTCATTATTCTGGGTGAAGGCTTGAAGACCAATTTTATTAAAGTTATCAACCCGATGTGGCTCGTTAACTTATTCGAAATAGACAATGATGTGTTGTTCGTGAACAAAATTTTGATTGAGCGCCATGAACACTACAACTGAGCTATGCAGTTCCAGTGTGTCGAGCGTGTATTTCACGAGTTTGGGATTCGTAGTTGTCGCGATTGGCAGACAAAGCGCTTCAAGCAATTTAAAGACAAAGAGCTCAAGACAAGGAGGTGTTTGTTAGTGCACGTTTTTGTCGTCTCGAGTCTTTGTAAAGTATTGTTTGTAATTTATTATTATTTTAATGTTAAGGGTATTTATGGAAATTAAGTTAGTTCTTAATGTATAGGCTAATTCATTAAGGATGTTTAACGAATTAGCCAGTTCGTTATATGTATAGCCCATTCGTTAAGGATGTTTAACGAATGTACTCTAATTCGTTATGTATGTTCCCATTCGTCATGGAATGTAGATGAATGGGGGCATAACGGGTCACTGATTCGTTATGCTTTCCTTATGCGTTTTGTAAGTTAATGAACTGGATCCAATTCGTTACGGGCTGTGTAACGAATTGGTCTCCATCGTCTATATAAGGGGCGTTCATACCCACATAATTTAAGTTTTGAGTTCTAATTACACCGAACCTCTGCCGGAATTCTCTCTCGTTCAATTCTACCTTAAAGTATTACTGATATACATATTACAATTACTAATACATATATATATATCTAATTATAAGCATATCATAAACTAGATCCCAAGGAACAGATCTAATCTGATAATCAATATTGATTAGATTTATACGATTATTACGCGTTCACAAGGAGGGACCGAGGAGTGAACATGCTTGCACATGCTTGGATAAGGTGGGTTTTCGAGAAAGCGGTATGGGTCGTTCGTTGGGGGTGGGGTAGTAGCATATGGGAAGGTTTGTTCGTCAAAGATCACATGCCTCGAGGTGATCATTTGGAGAGTCGTTAGATCTAGGCAGTGGTATCCCCTGTGGTTTGATGGGTAGCCGAGGAAGACACACACGTTAGAGCGGTGTTGGAGTTTGTGAATGGTGTTTGGGGGTTTGATAGGGTAGCACAAAAACTCGAACACGCGGAGATGGTCATAAGAGGGAGATCAGTTATAGAGAATTGTGGTTGGGCTATTTAGTTTTGCGGGTTTATTAGGGATTATGTTTAATAAATAAGCGGCGGTTTCAAGAGCATAGTGCCAGAACGTATTTGGGAGGTTTGCTTGGGCGAGTAAGGTCCGAACCATGTTATTAATTGTGCAGATTTTGCGTTCCGCTTTCCCGTTTTGAATGGAGGTATATGGACATGATAAGCAGAAAACCATGCCGTGTTGGGAGAAAAAATGGTTAAAAGAATTGTTAACATATTCCTTACCATTGTCACATTGTAATTGTTTTATTCGTTTTTCAAATTGGGGGCGGTAGGGTTTGGTTACCTTGTCTAACAACGGGTATGGTCGACCTGTTTCCACCGCTGTCCATAGCCCAAGGAGTTTCTGGAGGGTTAAGTGACATGGTGTAGAGTGCTTGCTCGATATCTGTAGGTGCATACCTAGCTGCATAGGCGGTGTTCAGCCTCAGTCCGAGAATGCTGGGTGACTGGTTTTGGATGGGTCGAGGTGTAGTCGGGTAGGGGCAGGGGGTTTGGTTGTTCCAAGTGTTGGATTGAGATAATTGACCCCATGCAGGTTGGAAGATCCATTGACCTGGCACCGAGTTGTTTTGTGAACCGAAGAAGGGTTGGCCACGTGTTTGAGAGGACTGGCCCCCGTTCCTGCCACGCCCACGACCACAGTTTTTGCCACGTCCACGGCCACGGTCTGAGGCTGTTTCCTTGTTGCGTTGTCCTGGCGAGACGAGGTCAGATCCGATTTATTTGTGGCAGCATGAAGGGCCGTACCGGCTGTTTGAGATGCCTGTAGGGCTATGCTAGCTTTACGGTCAAACTCCAGCATTAGTTTTGACCGAGCCTCATGAAAGGATGGGAGGGGGTTGAGGTTGGAGATGAGCATAGCAATTCCTTCATACTGTTCGTTTAGTCTAGCAATAAGTTATTGAACCATCTTTTCGTCGGTGAGTGGGGCATCGACCTTAGCGAGCTGTTCGGCCAAAACTTTAATTTCCCTGACAATATGCTATCATGTTATCAAAGTTATCAAGGTGTGTGTTGTTGAGTTTTTGGGTGAGGTAGATGCAACAGGAGGATTTGTTGTCTTGAAATAGGGTTTCAAGGGTCGTCCACGCTTTGTAGGCGGTGGTGGTGGGTATGAGGATAGTGTTCAGAAGGTCCAACGAGATGGTTCCATAAATCCAATAGAGGACTATGGCATCGAGACGATCCCAAAGATCGTCTGCGGATGGTGGTGTTGTTGTTGTTTGTTTGATAGTATCGGAGGACGAGGTGGCTGGTGGTGTGATAATACGGGGTTGAAGGTGGTCGTATACCTGGTAAACACGACAATAGATTTTGAAGAGGGTTGACCAAGAAATGTACTGGTCGATTTCGTTATCAAGGGTGATGGGGATAAGGGTCTTTATGTTGGAAACTTTTACCAAGGGGTGTAGTTCGGAGTCCATTGGGGAGGGAGGTGGTATACGGGATTGATCCGCCGGAGATGAAGAAGAAAGTAGGGTCGGCAGGATTATGGCTTCTACTTAATTAATATACAACTTTATACGTGAACAAGTTATAGCTATTTTTTTTTATTTTTTTTTTTGGCAATTATCCATGGTAACCAAGTCCAAAATGCAATCTTAAGCGCTCATGACTGCAAACAAAACTGAGTTGCTCAAGCCTATCTTCTGTTTGGAGAAAAATCTACCACCTGAATGTCCACTACAGTTAAACACGATTGAAATCGAATTTGAACTTGAGACCATGCGTTCTCTATCCTAACTCTTTATTTCCCCTCTCATGCTAATTTAGCTAAAGCTCATTGGCTTGTTATTTGGTTCTTGAAATTTATTTTGGGTATTATTTACGTATTTTTTACAGGTAAATTGTTTAAGGGTACTTTATATGCATATTGTTCAGCTAACTGGTCCAGTTTGTCTTTTGTAAAACTACCTGGGACGATGAGTTTCGTGAGCTAAATTACTCGTCGTGATGAAAACATTTATGCAGTAATCGTGGGCGTTGTTTCCGAGGCATGCATCTTCTTTATTTGTGGCGACTAAATGAGTATTGAACGTGCTCGTCTCAGTTGGTTTATTGTCACGTGGCATGTTTTAAGTGGTTCTGTAAACTATTCGTTTGGTAACACATACCACTCGTCCCGACTAGTTTTAAATACATATTTCTGGAATTCAATGCAAATAATACGTAATACTAATTTTTTTTATAGAAATATATATTTTGGGAATTTCCCCCTTTGCAAATGCCTTTTGTCCTTCACATGCTCTTTTCTTGCAAAGCTAATGGTGTCTTTTATAATTGATAAATGAAAGGGAAAAAAATACGCTTCCTTGATTCCACCTTAAGTCTAAACAGACTGGCAATACCATTTAAGTTGACACTCCATTGAGTCCATTTTTGTTTGAACACTATCAATGTTCATGTCATGTTGACACGTATAGTAGCTCTTTCCCGTTAAAGCTCATATAGTCTCATTAACTTTGATGGATCAAACTTAGAAAACTAGTTAAACAGGTTCAATCATGTCATGTATTTGATTTTAAATTTAAAGTCCAATATAATAAATATGTTTCAGTTCATGTTTATGTCAACAACCTCTAAGTAAATATTTATTTTTCCTTAAACTATGAAATATAAGATTTTTTTGTAAAAGTTTCAATGACAAATAAATATTCATATACTAACTAGTAAGACCCCTCGTTGTGGGAGCTTCGAGAAAAGAAGCAAAATGACATGACAATGTTTTAAAGCCTCTAATACTGTGTCGGGCTTTAAAACGAGACTGGTAAATACTAAATAGGTTGGCTACAATGTGCTGTCAGGCGTGAAAGGGGATAGGGGTGAGCCTGGGTCATGTTTTAAAGGGTAAGGGAATTAGACTTTAAAAAAAATATAATTTAACTTAATTGATAACGAGACTTTAAGGGAATTGAGCTTTAGAACTCCCACTATCGATGTGATAGTAACATGACATCTTAACCGGGATTTCAAACCCCTCCACAAAACTTCCTTAATTAAAATCCATAAGTCTTTTTTGGTTACCAAACAACTTATATTACTTATTAACTCTTTCAAAAGTTAAGTAGTCGGTCCTCAAATAAGGGGTGTTTGTGATTCTTTATTTTTAGCTCCTTATAGCTTATAACTTATGGGTATACATAAGTTATAAGGTGTTTGAGAAAGTTAGGTTTTGTGAATGTATAAGGTATACATTACAAATTTATAACTAATAACTTGTGCCTTAAATAAGTTATAAGAAGGTAAAATAAGGAATTCCAAACGCCCTAAGCAATTCCAAACACCGTCCACCTCACTAATTTAATCAATCTCCTCCTTACTTGGGTGCTAGCTGAGTAGTATAGATATTCTATTGTCGTTTCGTTTGTAAGGTTAAAATATACTGTAGCACTTACCAAACATGTTATTATATGTGGCAAATGGGTTGGGTTGAGTCGAAACGGGTCACTTAAAAAAAGGGTTGTTTTGGTTCGGGTCGGAGCGGGTTAGGGTCAACCGGTTCGGGTTAGAACGGGTCAAGGTCGGAACGGGTCAAAACGGGTTTCAGGTCAGTTTTTTTTACCAAAGAATCAGCGCGTTTTCAACACGTCACAGCTCGTTTTAACAGCAAAAGCTCGTTTAAGCAATTTTTCAGTTCGTTTCAGCACGTAACAGCTCGTTTAAGCAATTTTTCAGTTCGTTTCAGCACCTAACAACCCGTTTAAGCGTTTTTTCATTTCGTTTCAACACGTAACAGCTCGTTTAAGCGATTTTTCAGTTCGTTTCAGCACGTAACAGCTCGTTTAAACGATTTTTATTTCGTTTCAGCACGTAACAGCTCGTTTAAGTGATTTTTCAGTTCGTTTCAGCACCTAGCAGCTCGTTTAAACGACTTTTCAGTTCGTTTAAGCACGTAACAGCTCGTTTAAGCGATTTTTCATTTCGTTTCAGCACGTAACAGCTCGTTTAAGTAATTTTTCAGTTCGTTTCAGCACCTAGCAGCTCGTTTAAATGACTTTTCAGTTCGTTTAAGCACGTAACAGCTCGTTTAAGCGATTTTTCAGTTCGTTTCAGCACGTAACAGCTCGTTTCAGCATGTAACAGCTTGTTTAAGCGATTTTTCAGTTCGTTTCAGCACGTAACATCTCGTTTAAGCGATTTTTCAGTTTGTTTCAGCACCGAACAGCTCGTTTAAGCGATTTTTCAGTTCGTTTCAGCACCTAACATCTCGTTTAAGCAATTTTTCAGTTCCTTTCAACACCTAACAACTTGTTTCAACACGTTTTTGTTTTGTTTTCGCCGACTTTTCAGTTTCGGCTAATTTGTCGGTTTTTTTTAACGAGGACAACGGACGAAACATTTTAGTGTTTTTACTTTCTTTTGTTTTTGTTTTATATTTTGAGTTATGGTTTTTTTATTAATTTTTTTGAATTTTTTTGAAGGTTTTTATTAAGATAAAAACCTCAAAAAAATTTAAAAAAAAAACAATAAAAAAATAATATAAATAAAAAACAAAAAAAAGTAAAAAAACAAAAATGTTTTCGCCGTTGTCCTTGTTCATTTTTTTTTAAAAAAAAAAACCGTCAAATTAACCGAAACTGCAAAGTCGAAGAAAACGAAACAAAAACCAAAATCGACCCGTCTAGTGCAAAACCGACAAATTAATCTGGGATAGTTAGTATGTCAGTCTGTTGACTGCATGTCTTTTTCTCGTGGTGTCAAAATGATGAAACGCTATATCAGATTGTAGGTTAAGATATTGTTAATCATTTATTAAAATGCGAACGAACATTATAGTGCATGTATATTTTAATGTAGGCTTAAGAGCATACAACAAGGCTGAAGTTTCCTTGCACAACAAGAGGACGTATTGCTGGATTATCATTAAAGAGAAGGTTCTGTTAGGTCATATAACCTATTGTTTTGTGCAGTAGTTTTCAATATGAATAAATGTCAATAGAAAAATGTTTATATGGTTGACTATGAATCGTAGGTATATGATGTCACACCTTATGTAGAAGAACACCCTGGTGGTGATGCAATTCTTGCTCATGCTGGGGATGACTCACCTGAAGGGTTTTTTGGGTGAGCCGTCTTCTCACGCGTGCATTTATAAGAAAATCTTATCAAAGTATGCATGTCAAAATCTTATCAAAGTAGTATATTGTCATCAGCACAACATAATGTAAATTAAACAAGCAAAAATCTGCGAACTGTCCGGGTCAATGGTCAATTTATCATCATTAACAAATAACATGAACTCCTAAAGCTGATTGTAGACAATAAACCGAATTATTCCTATAAATTCAGCATTTACACTAACAAATACTAATCAGATGGGAATTTTTTTTATATATATTGTTAAACATACATAAATAAATATGAATATAAATTAATAATACTTGAAAATAGTTCAAATTTCAAACATTTAACCTTTAAAAAAGCAAATCAAATCAAGTACTTAAAAGCTTCTGGCCCAAATATTCATTTGGTCCGGGTTTCACTAAAAAGCAGCTTTTGGACATATTGGGCGATTTTGACCGACTAGCGCCTAGAACCTCGGATTAGGAAAAATCGAGGCATGATGATATTTACAACACTACAAACTACAACTGAAATCATGGAAGCTTAAACTCAAACAATACACACACATAATTAACTATTCTTCGAATAGATTCAACAGGCATCTTTATTTTATTTTATTTACACTAGGGGGGTGTTTGGGTGAACTTTTAGAATTGATTTTTTTTGCTTATTTGCTTTTTGAAAAGCAAAACCAACTTCTAAAAAGCTCCATTTTGAAGCTTTTGGAGGAGCCTTATGATGTGTTGTGCTGCACATGCTAGTAAAATGATAACTGATTGGGGGTTTTAGCTTTTGCACAAGATCGTGTTTTAAGTTTATAAAAGTGATTTATACTAAGACTAAACACACACAAAATAGGCAAGTGTAGCTATCGAATATGTAGAATAGTATTGGTAAGTACCAAGTATCGATCCGTGGACATAAATGTGTCTAATAAATAATCTTTGCCTTACTTTAATCGGAAGGTTTAATCATTTTGAGGTTGTTTTTTTTAACTTTTTATAAACTGGACAGTTTTGAATTTTAAAGGTTCCCTAAATTCGTAAGAATCGAGATATATAAGGAAGAGGTTCTTCGTCGAGGAGACCATAAAATTGAATTTTTCACCATATGAATGGTGCTTGATTTGATTTCGAAATGTTCGATGATATCGGGGTGAGCCACTCCAGTGCCGTAGCCTTCGAGAGTTGGCTTGGCATACTGGCTCATGTTTGGTTCATTGTTTTGTGCTTATAAAACTTAAAAGTTAAACTAAAAGTTAGACTAAACTATTCTAAAACTAAACCAAGGTATAAGTTAATTAAGCTAAAGTAGAGGTAAAGGTAATTAAAGGTAAAGGTTAGGCTAGCCATAAAAATATATAGTTTAATATAAAAATAAATTGAAAGTTAAAAATTTGTACAATTATAAAAAATGATTAAAACGTGGATCGTTCTTAGAAACGTACCGTGTCCCCGGCAATGACTCCAAAAACTTAATGTGTTGTGTTGCGCGTGCTAGTAAAATGATAATTGATTGGGGGGTTTTAGCTTTTGCACAAGTTCGTGTATTAAATTTACAAAAGTGATTTCTACTAAGACTAAACACACACAAAATAGGCAGTGTACCTATCGTATATGTAGAATAGTATAGGTAAGAACCAAGTATCGATTCGTGGACACAAATGTTTCTAATAATGAATCTTTGTCTTACTTTAATCGGAAGTTTTAATTATTTTGAGGTTTTTTTAACTTTTTATAAAATAGAAATATATAATATATATGTGACAAGAAGAGAAATTCTAAGTGAGTAATTCAATTTTATGAAGGTTTATCATCTAATATCAAGAATCCACTCTATTATTCCTTGATGATTATTAAATAAACATGTGGTAAACTTGTCCTAAAAATATATGATAGAATAGCCCCTTATTTCTAGGTGAACATATTCTATGACATAAAATAAAGTAATATGCGCATTTTAAAGTCCATCTTTTCCTAATGTCATGCTACCACGAGAATCTTAATTTAAGTAGACAAGCAGTTTGGTATAGTAGAACGATTAGGATTGACTTCGATTTCTCAAATACCAATCCTAACAACTTCGAGTGGTTGTAGTTAACTCACACAACCTCCAATTGGTTGATTTAATTAGATTATAATTACACATTTCATTAACATATGATTTCTTAAACTAGCATGATAACCTAAGCAATCGTGTTAACAATGTTATTTCAGAATTATCAAAATTTGAGAATTAGATCATAACTTATATCTCATCATTTCTAAGTACAACATAAGGATCCATGTTTTATCTTAAATAAAGTATCAAAGTATTCTTTTTACCATTTCTAGTTTCCAAGAACATGAGTTACCATGAATGATTATAAATCATCAACCTTGATGTATTGAGTTAAGGTGATAAAACATTTCTTCATCAATGGATAATTGAAAAATAACCATGTACTATACCAAACTAAACCACATGTTTCACATAATCATCATGTAAAACAAAGCTTTTTCATAGATTATAGATGGTAAATGGAGTTTAGCTCATAATGAGCATTGTTATGAACGTAAAAAGAGATGATGATAACAAACACATGATTAAACTAGAACAATCTAACCAAATGTGGATGAATCTCACTTCTTAATGATGGTGGATTATGGAGATGTTGATGGTGATGGATGAAGATGATATCTCCAAGCCTTCAAACACCTCACAAGATATTCAATATGAGTGTAATGCGAGTGATTTTATAAGAGAAACCCGTTTAGAGATCTTCTTCAAGCACACCAAGTGAGTGCAACTTAAGCCTCTATTTATAGGCTGTCTGGATGGAGGGGCACGGCCCCGTGCTTAATGAGGCAAGGCCCCGTGTCCACGTGTCTCAGTTGCATGTTGTCAGATCATACATGTTAACTCACCACGGGTGCGTGCTTCTGAGGAACGACCCCGTGCTTTTTATTGACTTGTGGTTAAATTCATTTTGTCTTATCTGAAGGTGACCACGGCCCCGTGGTTGAGGAGGCACGGTCCCGTGCTTTTGTCTTCAGTGCTCATCTTTTCTTGTAGATTTTTGTATTTTCTTGTGATCAGAAGCATGGGGCGTGTTTCTTGGAGCATGGGGGCGTGTTTCTTGTTTTTCTTGTGTTTTCTTCCGTTTTCTTCTTTTTGCCTTTTTTGCTTGTTTCTTTGTTTGAGGCTTGGGTTTACATGAATTTGCATTTTGTTATGATAAGTAGCCTTCTGAGCTATGTTATTTGATAGAAGTTGCAGTTTTTAGAGATTATTTGATGCTAAAAAGATGTATATTTTTATGTACATCAAACATCCCTACACTTGAACATTGCTTGTCCTCAAGCAAGCTACTTATAAATATTCTCTAAAAATAGCAAGTTAGGACCATTGCTTAAAATACCCCCCCCCCCTCCACAAAAAAAAAAGAGTTCTAAGAAAATGGAAACAAAATAACCAACCTTAAATCATAGGAATATATGTAGTGATATATAAAAAGGTAATTTTGTTTTTATGAGCTTCTGTTTATGCAAAACGTCACGTTCTCACAATGTTCACTCTCACTCGGTTTATATATCTGATCATATCTGTGATGTATGTATGTGAACAATCTTAGTCAGAATGTCACCTGTGAAAAATAAGCTTGTAACAAGTTCAAATCTCCACCTATGTGAAGGGTTGCATTGATCAGATGGTAATTCGGGTTGGTTTTATCTAGATCGGGATTAGGTATTTTGTGGTAGTTCAAGGGTTTCGGTTAATGAGGATGGTAAATACAACTTCTGTTAATTCTCGGGAATCTTAAGATGTCTTCAATGGTCAACTTTTTCTCCCGTTTGTGAAACTCATTTTTTTAAAACAAACCTAGTGACTCTTTTAAGGTCAGATCGTCAAGACCGGTTTTTTTGAGGTTGTGAATCAATTCTTCCTCAATCCTTCTCTGAACATAACTCCAAACTCTAATGGATCGTTCGGCTTTGAGCCTAATAGCCCCCACCCTCATTACTTCGGTATATTCATGTTGAGACTGAGTTTGACTTTTTCTACATCTTCATTCGTGGGACTAGTTTCTGCATCCTAAGCATCGTTCATATTTTTTTTGCTCTTCTTTTCATTGCGATTTTGGAAACTCCACAAAATGGTGGCCTTTGTTCGTTTTGGCGCCACTTTTTCCTCACCTCATTGCTTAAGAGAAAGATTCTCTCCCTAAGTTTTGGAGGCAACTTAGGTTTTGCGAGATATATGCAACAAAGGAAATTGAAATCGAAAGAATGCATTTCCAGTTCTTTAGGGTTTGCCGGTAAAATACCAGTGTTGTATTCTACCGGTGAGAGGGATAAAGTGGTAATGTTTTTGGGTTTTGTGATTTGGAGAATGGTTTGATGGAGTGATGAAAATTTTACCTTCTTCCATATACAACGCTTCGTGCGGTCTTGAAATAAATAATTGCAACAAGTTCTAAATCACATGAAACACATGACTTACTGAAATCTTCCGAATATCTTACATTCGCCATAGTTTGCATAAATTTATTCTCAGTATTACAGTACTTCTTTTTACTTTTTCACTTATTTGGTTATAATAGATTTTTTAGTTTGGTTATTTGCAAAAAAATTTCCTAGATTTTCTTTTGATTTGATAATGAAAAATAGTGTTTGTTTGCTACAAAAAATTAGTTTAATAGAGAATTTTATAATTAGTTGATCAAGATATTGGTCAAGTAATTCACCTCCCCACACTTGCATCTCACATTGTCCTTAATGTGAAAAGATTCATAAGAAGATTAAAATTCTAATTAAGTATGGTGGGTGAAATGGAGAGGTACTTCCCTACGGGTTAACGAAATTTCAACAGAGTTTCCCCTGTTTTTCGTCCGTTTTCCTGTATTGTACCTGTATAATATAAAACTGCGAACAACCACAAACAACCAAGCATAATTTTGCTGAAAATTGGGCATGGAATCATCCATTCCCTGCCCACACGGGCTAAATAAGTAGCTACTAAAATGTATTGGCATCTACAGCTGTAAAAAGTATCCAACCAAACAAATAAACAACCGAAATAATGTAAATTGTTCAAACAAACATGATAATAATGTCATAAAAGTACTACCACTCGAACCCATACCCTTACCAGACCAACCAGTGCCGCTGCTAGTCAGTTACCCGTGTCCGGCTCGAACGGTCCCCACTGCCTATCCATGCGATATCCCAAACGGTCAATCTCTAGCCTCGTTTCCGCGTATTCAGTTGCTCGCTGTGCGTCTGAGGCAGCAATTTGTTCTGTGATCCTGTCAAATGAGACGGTAGTGTTAGCTTGGAACTAGTCAATGAGCCCGTATAGGCCCTCAAATGAGTATCAGCTATCGTGTAACGAGCTAGGGCCGAGTCCTGATGAAAATGGGCATCCCTGCTGGTGGTAAGTGTAGTGGCGGGTCTGTGGATGTGGTGATCCTCTCCTCTCGGGATCGTCCTGGATCATCATGCCGGCCGGGTCCTCGGGATCCCAAACCTGGTTATAGGCATCATGAAATCTCCACACCTCTAGGTCTCTGCTGATTAGCTGGGCCATCTGCATGCGGATACAAAAACCAAGGTTAAGAGCAATCGGGTCTGGGCTACGGGTTCCTTCTCTGTCTGCATGGTAAGATTTATACAGCTTATAGATCCACGATCCACCAAAAATCGTGGTATTTCGGCTATTTGCATTTTCATTCGTTGTGAATATTTTGCAGAACAAATAAGTGATGTTGCACAGTGTGTCGTTCTTCAGGCAATACAGGACCATAAATTCGTTAAGTTCACAACCCCTTCACTTTGACCGCGAGCAGTGACAGTGTGGCTAAGCAAGCGGTGAATGTATCTCATAAGTGGGTCGCATAATGTCTTGCTCTTTGAGCTGCTTGCAATGTATGTTTCATACCCGTAACTTAACTGTTGCCATGCTTGTACCTGTGTGCTTCCAGCCTCTGCGTCTTCATCAACATCTTCATCTGCGAATGTGGTTGAGGCTGTGTACCAGATTGGGCTGTCTGTTTCATCACTTGTGTGAATTCCCGAATCTATCTCCGGTTGGGTGACCGATGTTGTGTACCACTCACCCCCACACCTAAACTCGACTGCTTGTTCATCTCACATGTCCAAATTTTTCACCTTCAAAGAGAAAGAGGCTAAGAATTCTTTTGTTAACTCGGTAACAGCTTTCCCTTTTTGACTAAAAACCCGTCGCCATGGTCCTTTCACAATAGTCTTGTATCTATTCCACTGATTAACTTGAATTAATGTATCCTTGCAAGCATAAACGTTCGGTTCTGGGAAGCGTCGGTTAAGGTAGGTCATTCGAGTCCGGGCTCTTTGATCCCTTTCAGTGCGATCTGGGAAGAATAGGAACGCATGTACATCGTCCCCATATTCGGCTATCTGCAATTTATACCCAATTTAGTTAAATTTTAACAAAAATTTTGGAAAAGCTGGAACTGAAGCAGAACCACGGTGCCGTGCTTTTAAAAGCACGACCCCGTGTTTTGCAACAACACGGTACCGTGCTTTTGGAAGCATGACCCCATGCTGCGGGTCTTTGGCAGTTTAACCTAATTCTTGATTTTGACTTTTTTTTTACCAGAAGGTGACCACGGGTCGTGTTTTGTAAAACACAGCCGGTGTTTTTAATCCTAATTCTATCATAATCAAGACTCGAACTTGCGATTTCAACCGGTTTTTGATGTATCATTTGGGTTCAAGTTTTAAGAAAATCAACTAAGATCCAAACCTGAATCGTTTTTCTTAAAACACAAGTGTAAATCTATCAACTCATTGTCCTAAATCTAAACAATTCACCCATCTATTTTGCTGGTTTGTACCCGATTTTAATAATTGGTTAGAAATGGGGTTTGAATTAGACCTAGAATGTTGAATTTGAAGATTAGATTTGTTAGATTAATGTACCTTTAGTTGGAAATCGAAGATTTGAGGCAAAACTTTGAGAAAACGGTGAATGGTTGGCGGTTTTTGGTGTTGGATGAAGTTGTTTTAAGGGTGAAGTGAATAGAAATGTTATTTTATTGAAATAAAAATCGTAACTGCACTAGACACAAAAGCACGGCCCCATGCTTTTGGAAGCACGGTACCGTGCTCCATGAAGCAGTCGGTTTATTTTGTTTTGCTTTTTATTTGTTGAGTTGGTTCGTTTCTAACTGATTTTCTTTAAAGATTAAAGTTAAGATAGAAATTAAAAGTCCAAATCTTCATTACACATGAAACACATAATTAAACATAATAGAAAGAAAAGTAAACAACAATCCCAAATCACGAAACATAATACTAGCAAGAGTAACTTCTTAGCAAGACAAAGTCTGAAATTCTAACGACCACCATTCTCGAATGTGTGGTGGGGCTCTTTTAGCTTTCAAGAGCTCGGAAAGCTTTATATCGAGCTTTGCGATCTCCCGGTTAAGATAATTGAGCTTGAAAGCCACATCCTTGTTGCGGCTATCCACAACATGGAAATTCTCAAACCGCAGTAGTTCGACTTTGTTGGTCAGCTCGATTAGGGAGCTTTGGTTTGGATATTACTCTTGACTTGGTCTCTCATAATGCATTGGAGCCTCATGATTTCTTCCTCAAGGTTTAGGAAGAATCACCATGCTTGCCCCTTCTCACTGGTTTCCATTCAATTTTCTTACTTTCCATTTTAGTAAACTTGCTTTTGGTATAAATGGAATAATGAAATTTGCATGCATTATATAGAGACTAGATAGTCGACCACAGCCCCGTGCTGCTAGGGGAATAAATATTTCTGATTCAGAAAATTTTACGGAGTCAACACGTATCAAGCTGAAGATTCTAAGGTGACGAAGGCCCCGTGCTTCAAGAAGCACGACCCTATGCTTTTTGTCATTGAAATTTTCTTTTATTTTTCAGCCAAGCGCGAGAGCCGGAATTTTTAGAATGATGTTTAGCATGTTATTCCAAGAGTTTGACCATCCTAAAAATTACCTTTCATTAAAATTAAAATCCCTAAAACAGTTATGGGATAAGCCCGGTTTTTCTAGAAACGTAAAATTACTCAGGTTAAGCCTGAGAGTCCTAACACAATGTGCCTAGTGCATTTGTTTACACATGAAAACAGAAAATTAAGGTTCCTAGATCTCTCCAAAGGGTTCTTTTACGCTGAATGGTCCTGGTGGCGGAAAGTACGTGAAGTCGAGAACTTGAAACTAGAGTTGATCGCTAATGTCTCGAAGTTGCATTTTCATATTCTCCACTGATTCGATGAGTTGAACGAGACGCATTTCGGCGAGGAGATTAATTTCGGGAATTCTTTGATAGTTCTTGTAGTTTCAAAAGAAGTTCGGTTTTGAGACGTGTTGGGTTTCGTTCCTCGGTTGGCGAGGTACGGGGATTGCTTCACTCATCTCAGTAGACATGTTGTAATTTCAGAGGAGAGTGTTTTGGTTTGGGTTGGTGCAAGGGATGCATTGGCAAGAGATGCCTTTTATAGCCAACCAGTAGACAGGCACGGCCCCGTGTTTTTGATCTAACAATTTAGTTACAAACCAGTCTGACTGAGATTTTTGCAGCGAAATTTCCGGCCCGCACATTGTGGCACGGGACCGTGCTTCTAGGAGCACGCCCCCTATTTTTTTAGGTAAAACAACGGAACATAATTACAAGGCCTAGTTTAACTAAGGTCTTGGCCAGACCTTTCTGGCGGTATTTTTTTACTGAGTTGGGCGGAGGATTAATACCTCCGAAACATCTTCAAATGGTCCATCAATGTATGGTTTTAATCAGTGTCCATTGACTTTGAACTTGTGGCCATCAGAATTTGAAATCTCTACTATCCCATAGTCAAAAACTGATTCAACTATGTATGGTCCTGTCCTACGAGATTTCAATTTTCCCGGGAAAAGACGTAAACGTGTATTGTATAACAGTACTCGATCGCCAATTTGAAATTTCTTGTTTCCTTTCAAATGTGCGTCATGTAAACGTTTAGTCTTTTCTTTGTAAGACTAGGAGTTTTCATAGGACAGTGCCCTTAATTCCTCTAGCTCGTGAATCTGATCTTCCCGTTTTTTACTGGCGGATTTTAGATCAAAATTCACTGCTCGGAGAGCCCAATAAGCTTTGTGTTTTAGTTTTACGGGTAGATGACATGCTTTTCCATAAACGAGTTTGAAAGGTGTTGTTCCTATGGGGGTTTTGTAGGCTGTCCTAAGGGCCCACAAAGCATCATCTAACTTTTCCGCCCAATTCTTACAATTCATTCCTATAGTTCTTTCTAAAATCCTCTTGATTCCTCGATTCGAGACTTCAACTTGCCCGCTAGTCTGAGGGTGATATGGTGTTACCAGTCGGTGGTAAACTCCATTCCGTGCTAAGACTTTTTCCATTAGAGCGTTACAGAAGTGAGTACCTCTACCGCCGATTAAGGCTTTTGGGGTACCGAATCGTGAAAATAACTTTTTCAGAAATCGTATAACTACTCGAGCATCATTAGTAGGAAGAGCTTGTGCTTCTACCCATTTGGACATGTAATCAACTGCTACAAGGATGTACTTGTTTCCGAATGAGTTAGGAAAGGAGCCAATGAAATCTATTCTCCATACATCAAAGACTTCACAAATTTGAATGCCTTTTTGAGCCATCTCAATTTTGGCTTAGATGTTCCCGGCTCTTTGACAAGAATCGCACGCTTGAATCAAAGCATGTTTGTCTTTATATATGGTGGGCTAGAAGAATCCTGTATCAAACACTTTCCTGACAGTGGTGGCGGTACTGTGGTGTCCACCAGTTGGTTCCAAACGGACACGTAAAGGTGGTATCCACCAGTTGGTTCCGTAGTACATTTTTTCAGATAAACGTTCAAGCATTTGATCGATAAAAGGAAGTGGAAAATGATCTTTTGTTGTGGTGTCAATAAGCTTCTGGTAGTCAATGCAGACTCGCCAGCCGGTGATGGTCCTCACTGGGATTAGCTTGTCCTTCTCGTTCATTACAACTGTCATTCCTCCCTTCTTGGGTACTACTTGAACTGGACTAACCCAAGGTGAATCCGAGATTGGATAGATTAATCCTGCATCAAGGAGCTTGATTACTTCCTTCTTCACCACATCTTGCATGTTGGGATTGAGACGTCTTTGATGTTGGACCACGGGTTTGTATTTTTCCTCCATGAGATTTTGTGAGTACAAAAGGAAGGGTTTATGCCTTTAATATCCATGATCTTTCATACAATAACCTTCTTATGGTTTTTGAGAACCTTAAGAAGTTCTTCTTTCTCTTCTTTAGAAAGGTGAGACGAAATAATTACTAGGAGTTGAGAGTCTCTTTCCAGAAAGGCGTATTCGAGATGGTTTGGTAGTTCTTTTAACTCTAAGGCTGGTGGTTCTTCGATTGACGTTTTTGATTTTTCATTGCATTCGGTGATCTCACATACTACTTCTGATGTTTCTTGATATATAATATCAATATTATCATGCTCCAAAGTGGGTTCAGTGTTTACATTAGTCAAGATTTATGTTTCTAATAGGGTGTTGATGGAAGATTTTCGCACATAGAAACTCACGATAGAATCGATGATGTCGAAACAATATAATGCGTCATAGTGATGTTGCGGATGTTGCATAGATTTTCCTATGTAAAAAGTGATAGCCTTTGTCATTAACCCTGAGAGTGAGTTTTCCGGTGCAAACATCAATAATAGCCTTTGCAGTGGCTAAAAAGGGTCTTCCTAAAATTAGAGGTACACTTTTGTTTTCTTCCATATCTAGAATTACAAAATCTATTGGGAAAACAAATTTGTAAATATTGACAAGCATGTTTTCAACAATGCCCCGAGGATAGTTAACGGATAGGTCAACTAACTGAATGCTCATACGGGTGGGTTTTGGTAATCCTTTCCCTAGTTTTGCAAAAACCGCATACGACAATAAGTTAATACTAGCTCCTAGGTCAGCCAAGGCTTTGCTAACAGACAAATTTCATATGAGACAAGAGATAGTAAAGCTCTCTAGATCGGTCATCTTCGGTGGCAGCTTGTTTTGGAGGATCGTTGAACATTCTTCACTCAATGTGACATGTGATAGTTCCTCCATTTTCCTCTTGTTTTTCAGCACTTCTTTGAGAAACTTGACATATTTTGGCATTTGAGAAATGGCTTCGATAAAAGGAATGTTGATGTGGAGTTGTTTGAAGAGCTCTAAAAACTTCTCGTATTGTGCTTCCAATCTCTCCTGCTTCAGTCTTTCTGGGTACGGAATAGGCGAAACATAGTTTCTGACTGGTTCCTTAGGTTGTACGGTGCCAGTTGGAATCAGTACGTCCTGTGTTTTGCCAGTAGCTTCCTTCTCAATTACTGGTTCCGAAGTTGGTGAGGCAACAATGGTTGTACTGCTTCTGAGTGTAACAACGTTAGATGTCGCATTCGGATTGGTGATTGTGTTACTTGGGAGAGTGATGGGTGGTCTTTAGGATAATTTTCGAGCAATTTGTCCGATTTGGGTTTCTAGATTCGGTAGTGATGCTTGTTGAATTTTTAGGTCAGCTTCGTGTTTCATCAATACTCTGCTAATATCAACAGCTCTTGAGTCGGCCTTCTTTTCTGCTTCATTTGTTTTGGTCATAATTTGGATTAACATTTCTTCAATTTTCGAGTAACTTGGATTCTGATGGCTACTGGAACTTTGGTCTTGAAATTGTGTTTTGGGATGGAAGGATTGATTCATCGGTCTTTTTTCGAATTCGGGTAGGGTTTGAGTGTTACCTCCGTCCTTCCAACTGAAATTCGAGTGGTTTCTCCATCCTGGATTGTAGTTGTTGCTGAAAGCGTTGTTTTGACGGGCGATGAAGTCAACTTCTTCCATGGCCATAATGACTTGTTTAAAGTCACTTGTTTTATGAGTTCCCCCACAGGTGTCACAGGTGATCTTTTTTTTGAAAGTTCAACTTGAAGTTGTTCGAATTTTTTGAAAGGGCTTCAAGCTGTGCGTTGACAAAAGTGTTGGAATCGACGTGGTGCAATCCTTTATGTGTTGGTGTAGATCTCGGTGGGTTATAAGCGAAACTCTTCTTTGCTTCCTTCTCCATGATTTCAAATGCTTCATTAGGTGATTTGGATCCCAAGTCTCCACCAGTAACTTGGTCGATAGCCAGTTTGTTTTGACTGGAATGTGCGTCAAAGAAGGTTTGTACTTGTAACCATACGCTCAGTCCATGATGTGGGCATCTTCTCGGAAGACTTTTGTATCTCTCCTATGCTTCGTGTAACGACTCATCATCATCGGTCAGTAACGGTAATGCTGGCTCAGTATTTGGCAGTTTTATCAGGCGGAAAGTATTTGAGGAGA
The DNA here is from genome assembly GCF_021521415.1 of Bidens hawaiensis. Taxonomy (NCBI): domain Eukaryota; kingdom Viridiplantae; phylum Streptophyta; class Magnoliopsida; order Asterales; family Asteraceae; genus Bidens; species Bidens hawaiensis. The sequence continues at coordinate 3,180,339 of NW_027491020.1, read as the reverse complement.
AACTGTTCAACCATCTAGTCCCAGTTGGTGATGGAACCAGAAGGAAGGGATTCTATCCATTCTAAGGCTTGATCCCTTAGAGAGAAAGGAAAAAGTTTGAGTTTGATCTGATCTTCTGAACAGTTTTGAATTTTAAAGGTTCCCTAGATTCGTAAGAATCGAGATATATGAGAAAGAGGTTCTTCGTCAAGGATACCATGAAATTGAACTGAATTGTACACCATATGAATAGTGCTTGATTTGAATTCAAAATGTTCGATGATATCGGGTGGAGCCACTCCAGTTCCGTACCCTTCGAGAGTTGGCTTGGCATACTGGCTCATGTTTGGTTCATTGATTTGTGCTTCTAAAACTAAAAGTTAAACTAAACTATTCTAAAACTAAACCAAGGTATAAGCTAACTAAGCTAAAGTGGAGGTAAAGGTGATTAAAGGTAGAGGTTAGGTAATTAAAGTTAAAGGTTAGGCTAGCCTTAAAAATATATAGTTTAATAGTTACTAAAAGTAAATTGAAAGTTAAAAATTTGTACAATTATAAACAATGATTAAATTAAAACTTGGATCGTTCTTAGAAACGTACCGTGCCCCCAGCAACGGCGCCATAAATATGATGTGTTGTGCTGCGCGTGTTAGTAAAATGATAACTGATTGGGGGTTTTAGCTTTTGAACAAGTTCGTGTTTTAAATTTATAAAAGTGATTTCTAATAAAACTAAACACAGAAAAAATAGGCAAGTGTACCTATCGTATATGTAGAATAGTATTGGTAAGAACCAAGTATCGATCCGTGGACACTAATGTTTCTAATAATGAATTTTTGTCTTACTTTAATCATAAGTTTTAATCATTTTGAGGTTGGTTTTTTTTTTATAAAATATAAATATATAATATATAGGTGACAAAAAGAGAAATTCTATGTGAGTAATTCAATTATATGAAGGTTTACCATCTAATATCAAGAATCCACTCCATTATTCTTTGATGATTATTAAATAAATATGTCGTAAACTTGTCCTAAGAATATATAATAGAATAGTCTATTATTTCTAAGTGAACATATTCTATGACATAAAAGAAAGTAACATGCGTATTTTAAAGTCCATCCTTCCTAATTTCATGCTACCACGAGAATGCCAATTTAAATAGACAAGTAGTTTGGTATAGTAGAACGATTAGGATTGACTTCGATTTCTCAAATACCAATCCTAACAACTTCGAGTAGTTGTGGTTAACTCACACAACCTCCCCTTGGTTGATTTAATTAGATTCTAATTACACGTTCCATTAACATATGATTTCTTTAACTAGCATGATAACCTAAGCAATAGTGTTAACAATGTTGTTTCAGAATTATCAAAACTAGAGAAATAGATCATAACTTATATGTCATCATTTCTAAGTACAACATAAAGATCCATGTTTTATGTTAAATAAAGTATCAAAGTATTCTTTTTACCATTTCTAGTTTTCAAGAACATGAGTTACCATGAAGGATTATAAATCATCAACCTTGATGTATTGAGTTAAGGTGATAAAACATTTCTTCATCACTGTATAATTGCAAAATAACCATGTATTATACCAAACTAAACCACATGTTTCACAAAATCATCAAGTAAAACAAAGCTTTTTCATAGATTACGGTAAATGGAGTTTAGCTCATAATAAGCATTGTTATGAATATAAAAAGAGATGATGATTACAAACACATGATTAAACTAGAACAATCTAACCAAATAAGTGTAATGTGGGTGTTTTTATAAGAGAAACACATTTAGAGATCTTCTTCAAGCACACCAAATGAGTGCAACTTAAGCCTCTATTTATAGGCTGTCTGGAGGGAGGGGCACATCCCCATGCTTAATGTGGCATGACCCCGTGTCTTAGGTGCATGTTGTCAGATCGTACATGATAACTCACCACGGGGGCGTGCTTCTGAGGCACGACCCCGTGCTTTTTATTGACATGTGGTTAAATTCATTTTGTCTTATCTGAAGGTGACCACGACCCCGTGGTTGAAGAGGCACGGTCCCGTGCTTTTGTCTTTAGTGTTTGTCTTTTCTTGTAGATTTTTGTTATTTCCTGTGATCAGAAGCATGGGGGCGTGTTTCTTGTTTCTTTTTTTTTTTTGTGTTTTCTTTCGTTTTTCTTTGTCTTTTTGCTTGTTTCTTCGTTTGAGGCTTGGGTTTACCTGAATTTGCATTTTATTATGATAAGTAGCTTTCTGAGCTATGTTATTTGATAGAAGTTGCAGGTTTTAGAGATTATTTGATGGTAAAAAGATGTATATTTTTATGTGCATCACCTTACCAACAACGTTTTGCTTTTCAACATACAAATAGCAAATAAGCAAGTTTTAAAAGCTGACCCAAACACCCCCTAATAAAAGCTTCCTATCATATAAAATTAAACAAACCAGATCCTGACAGTTATTATTATAACTTGCGACAGAAACAGTCCAGGACGTGATGAGTTGATCCTCGATCTTCACCGTACACGTCATCTACGCCACCACCAACGACGGAAACCATTGACTCTCTCTTCCTCACTATTTGAATATTGTTGAAGAAAAATATTGAAATGAATTGATGTGTTGAACTCCTACGCAGTGGGACTTTTTATATATACAACATTTGATTAATGATGAAATTATTATAAATAATTTCATACAACTTGGTCATATAAGAATCATTCACTCATGATTAAGTTATATGCTAGAAAGTTAGTTACTAATCACAAATACTGAATAAGAACATGAAGTGTGTTATAGCTTGACATCTTATATGAATGATCATAAGTTGTTAATAAGGAATAAAAATCATATTCTAAAAGTATTGAATGATATATGATGATTGTTAAAGTTGCTAGTTTGATTATGGTTGTTTCATATGCTTGGATAGGACATAAATTGCTTACTTGAGACTTGCTTAAAATTTTAGTTTGTGATACCTATTTGAATCTGGAAATTCTGAAAAAATATGATTTTGAAACACTTAAGTTAATTCTGAAAAAATATGATTTTGAAACACTTAAGTTAATGTACAAAAGTCCTTATGATCTTTGGCTTGGCTTAGTTTTCTTGTCGGGAACTTTAACTATTGAAAACCCGACTTTTATACGCGAACCGACACGACATTTAGGGATTACTTTAGAACAGCTCCTAAAGTCATAAAATACTTTTACATAACATAAGTTAATGTACAAAAAGAGGACAAGATAGAAAAACTTGATCCTAGACGGTTCGAGTCGCGAAAACGTGAAAAATCGTTACATTGAGAAAATAATAACTAAAATGAAAAATAAAGTATTTTTATAAAAGAACATATAAAACTTAATTATTCTCATATAAAAAGTGTTTTCAAAAACTTAAAATATAAAGTTTCACACAAAAAGTTAACCGGTTCGCCGTTAAACGCGAAACGGGCAAAACCAACCAAATCCGACAAAAATGATACTATAATCATAACAAGAATGAAACTTATAATTTTAAAATATTTTGCAACCAAACTATATTTTTATAAAAACAAATAATATTAAACTATAATTGCTAGTTATATGTTAAATAGAATAAATATTAATTAATGTTACTTGTTTATTTATCTTTTAATTGTTAAGTAAATACTGAAGTATATAATAGGAGATTTATATGATTGTATGTTTATGTGATAACATAGATTTAGGCTTAATAAAGTTACCAACCGGTCATTGTAAACCTGTAATATTATAAACAAATTAAAGTATATATTTAATGAAAATATACTAAATAATTATAGGACATGAGCCCTGTTGTAGAATCTCTTAACAAGCTACAAACCTTGAGTTTCTCACAAATAACCACTTTTAATGTTTTATAATTGTTTTTTTTTTTTGGGGGGGGGGCACGTTACTTATATATTATTTTATTTTACAATTATATTAAATGGAACCGGTTAAGTTAGACGGGCGTTAAATACTTAGGTGAGAAAACAAGAGCCTTAATAATAGTATGAACGCGAAGGTGAGGAAACAACCACCCAGTCGTTATAACCGTTAACCTTGGATTAGGACGTAGAAATATTGATAAATCAATCGGGATGACGCTCTGCCTGCCTAGTCGTTCTGGTTAAATGTTGGGGGCAAATATATTGAGTTTGGTATGTGCGGGTTATAGGTTTAATTCCTTTGCACGTTGTCATATTTCTTGCAAACTAATTACTAATATAATTGTTAATGTAAATAAAATGTTGATTTTGAATCTTTGGATAAAGTTTGATTAATGGATTACCTTCATAAGTTTGCGAAGATGGTTGTTTATATTTTGTAACAAATGTTTTCAAAATTGGGTTTTGAAATTTGAGAAATCGCCAACCTTTGTGTTGACAAATGTTTTAGCATGTCTTTCAGGTAAATGACAAAATAGAAGTTTCGTGAGGAAAGTCGGGAAAAGTGGAAATGTGTTTTGAATGGTCAAGTGTTGGACTAGTTTGATTTGAATAATGTATAAATGTGTGTAAAACTCTGATTTTAATAGAAGTCCAACTTTTCTTTATATTGTTTGAATATGATTCGCTGAGCAGCATTTGTCACCGTCCAAATTAAGAAACTAAGACTTCCGCTGTTTTAATTGACGATTTCAAGGTGTGACAGAAGTTGGTATAAGAGCTAATGGTTATAGTGAACTAAAAGTTTTTGAAGAAGATATCTAGACTATAACCCGAAATATTCAAAACAAACATTTTTCCCACTTCACAAAGCAAGGTAAAGGTAAAAGAAATCTCAGTTGTATATGGAAGGAAAATTTGCATTAAGAAATTTTATGATCTATGTGGAATATAATTTATATATTTTACATGTTATATATTATATGTTATCATGATTAGTTGATACGGATTATATCACAAATGCATGATTCAAACACAATTAATGAGATTTCCAGCACTGACAGTAAGTCGGAGGACCCCCCCCCCCGACCTATGTTACGCTGCTAACCATGCACACACTCCCAAAAATTACTCATCCACTAGACTTAGGCCACGTGACATCTTCCTAGCAAAAGACGTTCGTAATTGATGTTGTTTAGTGATAACTGTATAGAGGGTAACAATATGACCCTACCGTTTTCTATTCCCAAGATTGTGTAGCTCCGCTATGGATGCTGCTGTTTCTTTACCCCCGTTGTTAGAATCATTTCTAGAATGCTTAAACTTATAGTAATTTTCTTTTACTCTAGATAGACATCCTATACCTTAGATATTCATTCTAGTAAGGAAATTTTGAATACTTGTGATTGGTGTTGATGCATGTTCATACCTATTTTAGTAGTTATTAACTTCTAGACAAGTAATATAATTTTTAAATTTAAAATGCCATAATAATATTTTGGGTTGATTTGTTAATTATTATGCTATTGTGTTTATTTCCTAATAATTAATATTGCCTTATTTATGTTATCCGAAAGTAATATAAATGACAATATACCACCCAAAGCAAGACTAACTCCTGCCATTGGAAAATCTAGATTACCAAACTCCTATGAAGAATTGGCACAACTGATCACATAATACATTAACACTCTTTGGAGCAACAATATGTTAACAAAGATGTTGGACGAGGTCAAGAATGCGGTCAAGTAAAGCTACCAGTAATAGAGCTACTATTGGAACTCATCCATGAAGAAAAAGCCTGAAGGTGTTTATTATGATTCCAAAAAAAATTACTATAACTAGTTTTGATCATTAGCCTACTGATATGTGCTGCATGAGTGCTTATAAAATATATTATGGATGGGGATTTAGCTTTTGCATAAGATCGTGTTTTAAATTTATAGAAGTGATTTCTACTAAAACTAAACACACATAAAATAGGCAAGTGTACCTATCGTATATATAAAATAGTATTGGTAAGAACCAAGTATCGATCCATAGACACAAATGTTTCTAATAATGAGTTTTCGTTTACTTTAATCGGAGGGTTTAATCATTTTGAGGTTAATTTTCAAACTTTTTATAAAATAAAACTACTTGTATATTATATATAGGTGACAAGAAGAGAAATTCTAAATGAGTAATTCAATTATATGAAGGTTACCATCTAAGGTCAAAGAATCCACTCAATTCTTCCTTGATGATTATTAGATGTGCTTTTCTTAATAATATATGATAAAATAGTCCCTCATTTCTAAGTGATCATATTCTATGACATAAAAGAAACTAGCATGCGTATTTTCAAGTCCATCCTTTCTTAATCTGATACTACCACGAGAATGTCAATTTATGTAGACAAGTTGTTTGGTAAAGCAGAACGATTAGGATTGACTTCGATTTCTCAAATACCAATCCTAACAACTTCGAGTGATTGTAGTTAACTCACACAACCTCCCCTTGGTTGATTTAATTAGGTTATAGTTACACACTTCATTAACATATGATTTATTTGACTAGCATGATAACCTAAGCAGTCGTGTTAACAGTGTTATTTTAGAATTATCAAAACAAGAGAAATAGATCATAACCTATATCTCATCATTTCTAAGTACAATATAAGGATCCATGTTTTATCTTGAATAAGTTATCAAGGTGTTCGTTTTACCATTTCTAGTCTCCAAGAACATGTGTGATCATGAATGATTTTTAGTCATCAACCTTAATGTATTAAGTTAAAGTGATAAAACATTTCTTCATCAATGATAATTGCAAAATAACCATGTACTTTGCCTAACTAAATCACATGTTCAACATAATCATCAAGTAAAACAAAGCTTCTTCATATATTTTAGATGGTAAATGGAGTTTAGCCCATAATGAGCGTGGTTATGAACATTAAAAGAGATGATGATAACAAACACATGATTAAACTAGAACAATCTAACAAAATATGGATGAATCTTCCTTCTTAATGATGATGATGATGTATGATGATGATGATGATGGACGATGATGATGGATGATGATGATGATAACCTCCAAGACATCAAACTCTCCACAAAATCTTCAATATGGGTGTAATGTGGGTGTTATTATAAGAGAAACCCATATAGAATTCTTCTTCAAGCACACCAAGTGAGTGCGAAATGCTCCTCTATTTATAGGCTGTCTGGGCACTCAGGCATGGCCCTGTGCTCCATGAGGCACAACCCAATGTCCACGTGTTCAATCGCATTAAATGCTCTGTCAGATCGTACATGATAACTCAGCACGGGGGCGTGCTTCCTGTGGCACGACCCCATGTTTTTGATCTTTTGTTATATTTCTTTTGTCTATTCTGAAAGATGACCACAACCTCGTGCTTTCTGAGGCACGGCCCCGTGCTTATGTGTCAAGTATTTTGTCTTTTCTTGCAGATTTTTGTCGTTTCTTGCATAGAGAAGCATAGGGGCGTGTTCAGGGAGGCGCATGGGTTCCATTTTTTTCAGCTTTTCGCTTATTTCTTCGTTTAAGGCTTGGGTATACCTAAAATACATTTTAATATGATAATTAGCCTTTTGAACTATATTACGATAGAAGTTGCAGTTTTTAGAGATTATTTAATGCTAAAAAGATGTATATTTTTATATACATTAAACATCCCCACACTTGAACCTTGCTTGTCCTCAAGCAAACTACTTATAAATATTCTCTAAAAATAGCAAGTTTGAACCATAGCTTACTCATCCCCAAAAGAATTCCAAGAAAATAGGAAAAAAATAACCAACCTTGAATCATAGGAATATATGTAGTGATATACAAAAAGGTGATTTGTTTTTATGAGCTTCCATTTATGCAAAATCTCACATTCTCACAATGTTCACTCACACTCGGTTTTATCCCTGATCATACCTGTGATGTATGTATGTGAACACTCTTAGCCAAGATGTAACCTTTGTTAAATAAGCTTGCAACAAGTTCATATCTTCACCTTTGTTGAAGGGTTGCCTAGATCAGATGGTAATATGGGTTGGTTTTGGTTCAGTAGAGATTTGGTATTTGGTGGCGGTTCAAAGGTTTAGGTTAATGAGGATGAGTATGGAAAATACAACTTTTTCTGATTGTCGGGAGTCTTAAGATGTTTTCAATGGTTAGCTCATTTTCTCCCGATTTTTTTTAAAAAAAACAAACCTAGTGACACTTTCAAGGTCAGATCGTCAAGACCAGTTTTGTCAAGGATATGGATCAGTTCTTCTTCAATCCTGCTCTTAACATAACTCCCAACTCTAATGGATCGTTCGGCTTTGAGCCTAATAGCCCCCACCCTCATTAGTTCAGTATATTCATGTTGAGACTGAGTTTGACGTTTTCTACATCTTCCTTCATGGGACCAGTTTCCACATCCTAAGCATCGTTCGTATCTTTTTTCTCTTCTTTTTATCGCGCTTTTGGAAACTATAAAAAATGGTGGCCTTTGTTCGTCTTGCGCCACATTTTTCTCACCTCATTGCTAAAGAGAAAGATTCTCTCCCTAAGTTCTGGAGGCAACCTAGGTTTTGCGAAATGTATGCAGCAAAGGAAATTGAAATTGAAATCGAAAGAATGCATTTCAGTTCTTTAGGGTCTGCCGGTAAAAGACCAATGTTGTATTTTACCGGTGAGGGGGATAAAGTGGTAAGGTTTTTGGTTTTGTTATAAAAATAGTCTTTGTTTGCTACAAAAATTTTGTTATTTTTTTAGAGAATCTTATAATTATTTGAGCAAGCAATTGGTCAAGTAATTCTTCTCCCCACACTTGAATCTTACATTGTCCTCAATGTGAAAAGATTCATAAAAAGATTCATATGAAGTATGGTGGGTATAATGGAAAGGAACTTCCCTATGGGCCAACGAAATTTCGACAGAGCATCCCCTGTTTTTCATCTGTTTTCCTGTATTGTACCTGAATAATAAATAATGCACACAACCAACAAACAACAAGAGCATAGTACTGCTGGAAATCGGGTATGAAAATATCCACACCTGCCCACATGGGCTAAATAAGTTCCTACTAAAATTTCTTGGCACCCGCGGCTATAATAAGTATCAAACAAACCACAAAAACCAAAATATAAATTGTTTCAAACAACCATAATAATAATGTCAAAAAAGTTCTACTGCCCATACCCATACCAGACCTACCATCACCGCTGCTCTTCAATTACCCGGGTGCTCCGGGTCAAAGGGTCCCCACTGTCGGTCCATGCGCTCACTCAACTAGTGAATCTCTCACCTCGCCTCTACATATCATGCGGCTCGCTGTGCGTTAGAATCAACAATTTTTCCTGATAACTAGTCAAAAGAGGCGGTAGTATGAGTCTGGAACTGGTCAATGAGCCCGTATAGGCCCTCGAATGAGTACTGGTTGTGGTATAACGAGATGAGGCCGACTCCTGATGATGATGGGCCGCCATACTAAGAGTAAGTGCGGCAGCGAGTCTGACGTGGTGGTGATCCAGCCCTCCTCTCAGGTATGTCCTGGATGGTCATGTCAGCGGGGTCCTCAAGATCCCAAACCTGGTTAAGGGCATCCTGAAACCTCCACTGGTCTGGGTTTCTTCCTATTTGTTGGACCATCTTCATACTGATATAGAAGTTAAGATCAAGTTCAATTGGGTAAAGGCTTCGTGTTCCTTCTCTGTCAGCACCATAAGCTTTGTAAAGCTTATAAATCCATGCACCACCAAAGATCGGGGTATTTGGGATTCTTGCGTTTGCGTTGGTTCTAAATCATTGAAATAACAGGTACGTGATGTTGCAAAGTACCTCGTTCTTGATGAAATAAAGGGCTCACAAATCCCTCAACCCCATGAACCAATCGCTTTGACCACGCGGAGAGATTGTGTGTCTCAACAAGCGGTGTGTTGAGTCAAGCAATTGACCTAAGGGGGAGATTGTTAAGTCAAAGACTTGTTCTATGGAACGTATGAAAGATTGTAATCTTCTCAACCTCCTCAGAATTCGCTAAGTATGGATCTGGGCACACCTTAGACTTCCGAGCAAGCTTTTACTTAGCCGGGTACGATATTTTGTCTATCGGGCTGGGTTATCTTCTTGAAGTCTTCTTTAGTGGAAATCCGGGCAGGGTTTGCAAGTTAGTGTATTACCGGGCAAGGTTCACTAGTTTAGGCAAGTTCGGGTATGGAGCACTTTATCAAGCAGGTTTGTTCTTCATAGCCAAGTAAAGCTCACTCCCGAGTAAGCTTTTGGCTAACCAAGCTCACGAAGCCAAGTGATTGGAAGACCGGGCAAGGTATTCATTAATAAGTATGGTCCAAGTATGCTTTATGTCTTAATGGAATATCTTAAGGATCATCAGGCAAGGTTCAACTCAAGAAAAGGAACAGCGCTACCAATCATACTTTGCTAATAAGCTATTCTCTAGCAAAGGGTTAAAGGGACCATTGAAGAACAAGGTTGCTCGTAAGGGTTTGTCGGCAAAGTCTGGCAAAGTCAAGAAGAATGAAGTCTACCCGGTGGGTATTTTACTTGGTAAAATACCCTTCAAGTAAAGTCTACTCGAAAACTGATTCCAAGCACACTTCTGTGTTACCAAGTTATGAAGGATGACAGAGCATACTCGGAAAGACAAAATTGATGCAGAGCCTACCCGGAAGACTTGTTTTACACTTAGGATTATTTCTGAATATGTAATTTGAATATGTTTTATCATTTAGGGTTTCGAGAAGGAATGACAGCTGTCTAAAGGTGTCAGGCCTATAAAAGGAATAATTAGGGCACACCTGAGAGACACACAAGAAGGTTGATAGTCTCATTCAATTCAGAGAGAATATTTTGAGTGTAACGGCTATCTTAGAATAGTACGGACATAACCTTCCTACAAGAAACCCTAAATTGATTATCCTATTGTATGATGATATTCGTATAAATAGAAATCTTTTGAGTGAATCTTGTATGTGTTGTTCGCATATGAATATTGATTGCAACTACCCTGTTTATTATTGATTCCGCCTTTAATAAACGGTAATCTTTCTAAATATAGCAATCCGTCATTAACTCCCTTGTCGACACATTTATTTGTGTGAGTTATGACATGATTTGAGTAAGATCCAGCTGAAATCGGGGACCTGACAAGCGGTATCAAAGCTTGTTGCTGCTATTTTAGTAAGATTGTTGCTGATTGAAGTTTTGAAGAAAGATGACGTAAGCAGACCACTGTTCCATTGACACGTGACGTCAGAAGCTTTGTTCTTCATTTTTCTTCTAGATCTACAATCATTTGGTGTTTTCTCTTCCTTATTCAATTAAAGCTTTAATCTTTATTTATAAATCTTGCTCTAACCATATCAGACACATCAGATCTGAACAATCTGTTTTCAGATCTGATTATTTTGAAATTCTGTTTTTACAAAGAAACTGATTTTGACTCTTTCAAAATGTCTGGTTACGAGGAACAAGAAGTGTCCACTAACAAGATTCCTAGACTGTATGGACAGGAAAATTTCACAAAATAGAAGGTCTTGTTTGAAGCAGCCGTTTGCTATAATGATGTTGATATGTGGAACTCCATCAAGAATGGTCCACAAGGCACTAAAGATGAAGGTGCAAACACAGCTACTACTGCTGCTGTAAGAGAAAGACTAAGAAAGGTGGATGACAGGGCTTTAGCTATGATTAAGCTAGGACTGTTTTGGAATATTTTAACCAAGGTGGCACATCATACAACTTCCAAACAAATGTATGATGCCATACTTGAGATGTATGAGGGGAATACTGAGCTGAAGAACATAAAGAAGCAAAGATTGAAACAACAGTTGGAAATGTTCAAGTATAAGGAGGGAGAAAGATTGAAATCAATACTAGAACATTTTCTAGCTATTGTGAATGAGTTGAGAACAATTGATTATGTCATGACTGATCTTGACCTGAATACCAAGTTTCTCAATTCAATGACCAAAGAATGGTACACTGCCTGCAAATTCATCCTTCAAAAGCCCAATTTCAATGAGTTAAAGGTGGATGATGTAGTAAGCTTCCTTCAAGCTGCAGAAATAGAAATGATTGAGAATGAAATGATCAAAGAAGAGAAGCCATGTTTTCAAGTAACAATGCCCTCATTGCACCTATGGGGAACTTGTCAACCAAAAATCAGCAACAGATTCCCATCATTGAAGAACCAAATGAACATGGTGTTGATACACCTAAGGCTTTTGTTGGTGGTAGTTCAAGCAACTCACAAAATCAGCAGAGGTTTAATGTCCAACTCTTGGAAGAACATGGTTCAGCCTCAATGGCTGGTGGACATACACCTTTTGTTGGTGGCAATGGAAGTTATGGATCAGACTATCATGGTTTATTCTCAATGTTCACTGAATCTTATAATGCTTTTGTTGCAAAGAACATGGTTCATACAAGCATTGTTTAAGATAACTTGGAGCAAATTGATGCAGATGATTTGGAGGAACAACTATTAGAATAATCAAACTGTTCCAAACAATTCAGTTCCATCCAACTAAAATCAACCCAGAAATCATTGGAATGTGGCTGTAACTTCACAGCATGAGGGTAATTTTGATTGGAGTAATCATGAAGAAGACATTGCAGATGATATCAAGAGGGCAAATGTGGCTTTCATAGCCTTAATTGAAAAAGAAGTTGGCTCATCATCTCAGGAACAGTCCACTCCACTGAATGACATATGGTACATGGAAAGTGGATGTTCTAGGCACATGACTTGTGACAAGAGGTCACTAGTTAATTATGAAGAAAAGTTTGAAGGTCCTGTGGCATTTAGAAGTGATAAAAACGGTGGAAAGATAGTTGGGAAAGGAATTTTAACAAATGGAAAAGTTTCATTTGATAATGTGTTTCAAGTTGAAGGCTTACAATATAATCTGTTAAGCATATCACAAATGTGTGATAAGGGATACAAAGTTGGTTTTGATGACTCACACTATATCATCTTAAAACCTGAATTTGTTATCCCACCTGAAATGATTATGATGATGGAACCTAGAAATGGCAACCTATATGAACTCAACATGAATGACGCTGTTTCAAGGGGTGGTACATGTTTTGTTTCGAAAGCCACTGAAAATGAGTCAAAATTGTGGCACAAGAAACTATGTCATGTGAATCTGAAGAATATGAACAAACTTATTAAGGGTGAGCATGTCATTGGATTACCTACAAGAGAGTTCAAATTGGAAGATCATTGCAACTCATGTCAAAAGGGCAAACAGCATAAATCAATTCATAAGTCAAAACTCATTAGTTCAATTGATCAAGTACTTGAATTACTTCATATGGATCTCTTTGGTCCTGTGAGTGTGCCAAGTATAGGAAAGAAAAGATATTGTCTTGTGATCATTGATGATTATTCAAGATATACTTGGGTCTACTTCCTAAGTACAAAAGATGAGACTGCAGAATTGATTAAGAGCTGTGTGACAATGATCGAGAACAAACTGAATAAGAAAGTTAAAACAATGAGAAGTGATAATGGTACAGAGTTCAAAAATGGAGTCATGGAAGAATTCTGCACACAAAAGGGAATATTTCAGCAATTCACAGCTCCTAGAACTCCTGAACAAAATGGTGTTGCAGAAAGAAGAAACAGAACACATATTGAAGCTGCAAGAACAATGATAGCAGATGCAAATTTACCAGTGACTTTTTGGGCAGAAGCCATAAATACTGCATGCTATGTTTAGAATATGGTACTTGTTAATAGAAGGCATAGCAAGACACCATATGAAATTTTCAACAAAAGAAAGCCTTATATAAAGTTTTTCAAGCCCTTTGGATGCAAATGTTTTCTTCTGAACACCAGGGATTACTTGAACAAGTTTCAAACTAAGTCCTTGGATTGTTTCTTTGTTGGATATTCTACACACTCAAAATCTTACAGAGTATATGTGAAAGACCATATGAGTGTTATTGAGTCATCTGACATCATCTTTAATGAGAATCAGTTCAATACAGTTGATGGTGCAGCATGGTTGTTTGATCATGAAAAATTGATAAGGTCTTTCAAGATTTATCATGAAGACTTTGATCACTCATTCTACATGACCAGTGTATATGAAGAGAACAAGAAGAAAACATTGGACTTGGAAGGATTGTGGAAGAAGGTTGCTGTCAAAGAAAAGGAGTATACATTTATCAAGGGTATATCAAATGAAACCATTGACCAAGAACAAGATCATGCAGAGCTTAATCAAGTCAATCAAGAAGTAGAGAATAATCAGATTCAGACTGAAGAGAACCCAAGCAACCAAACAACTGAAGAAGATGTAACTACTGCAAGATTTCAGCATTTGTTTGAAAGCTTGAATATTGGAAACAACGGTGCATCTACCTTAAGACAGAACATTGAAGAAGCACCAGAGTTTCATGATACTGAAACAGAATTGATCATTGAAGAACCAGATCTCAATGAATCAAATCTTGACACAAAACATGTCTGCAGATATGATAGTTCAAACCCCTTATGTTGAAAAGAATCATCCATCTGAAAACATCATTGGAGATATAAATGAAAGAGTTACTAGAAGTCATTCTGAATCTGCAAACATATTTTTATACTCCTGCTTTCTATCCCAAATAGAACCTAAGAACATTGTTCAAGCACTAAAAGACAGTAGTTGGGTGGAGGCAATGCAGGATGAACTGGCACAGTTCAGAGATCTACATGTTTGGGATCTTGTTGACAAGCCAAGGAACAAATCTGCAATTGGAACAAAATGGGTTTTCAGAAACAAGAGGGATGAGAGGGGTATTGTGATTAAGAACAAGGCTAGACTTGTGGCATTGGGATGCTTTCAAAAGGAAGGAATAGACTTTGAGGAAGTCTTTGCACCAGTTGCAAGACTTGAAGCAATTAGAATCTTTCTTGCATATGCTGCCTCAAAGAACATTAGAGTGTTCCAGCTTGATGTAAAGTCTGCATTCCTAAATGGAAAGATCGATGAAGAGGTGTATGTTGCTCAACCACCAGGTTTTGAAGATCCAGTGTATCCTAACAGGGTGTATAAACTAAATAAAGCCCTTTATGGATTGCATCAGGCTCCAAGAGCCTGGTATGATGAGCTGTCAAATCATCTTCTTGAAAATGGTTTCAAAAGAGGAGCCATTGACTAGACACTCTTTTACAAGAGAAAGGGATCAGACTTGCTGATATTACAAGTCTATGTTGATGATATCATCTTTGATTCAACAAATGAACAAATGTGCATGGAGTTTGAAGGGTAATGAAATCCAATTACCGCATGAGTTGAATGGGGGAAATGAACTTCTTTCTTAGATTGCAAGTTCAGCAGAAAGCTGATGGGATTCTCATCTACCAGTCTAAGTATGTGCAGGACATCCTAGACAAATTCAAAGGCAATGACTTGAAGACTGCTTCAACTCCTATAGATACAAAAGAAAAGATGGTAGCTGATAAAAAGGTGGAGCCAGTAGATGAACATGAATACAGGGCAAAGATTAGGTCTCTGATGTATCTTACTGCTTCAAGACCAGATATCATGTTTGCTGTATGTGTCTGTGCAGGATTCCAAACAAGTCCAAAAGTCTCCCACATGAATGCTGTTAAGATAATTTTTAGATACTTGAAGGGTAGACCAGACTTATGAATTTGGTAACCAAAGAACCAATCCTTTGACCTTATTGCCTACACAGACAGTGATTATGATGGCTGCAACATGAGCAGGAAGTCAACTTTAGGAGGATGTCAATTTTTGGGAGAAAGGCTAGTGTCATAGCAATGCAAGAAGCAAACAACTGTCTCAATCTCAACTGCAGAAGCTGAATATGTTGCTGCATCTGCTTGTTGTGCCCAAGTTCTTTGGATTCAGAACCAAATGTTGGATTATGGTTTGAATTTTCTGAACACTCCTATTTTCATTGATAATACTGCTGCATACTTTACTGTAAAGAATCCAGTCCAACATTCAAAGACTAAGCATATTGAAATCAGACATCACTTCTTAGAGACTGTAATGAAAAAGGTTTGATTGAAATGCGGAGAGTTGACACAAGTGATAACTTGGCTGACCTATTCACCAAGCCACTTGACATAACCAGATTCAACTTTCTTTTGAAAGCTCTGGGTATGATCAACTCATATGAGGTCTGATTGAGGATATGTGCTTAGTGTGTGTCTCTATGTGATAATTGACTACACTTGATTGAAGACACATACTTTGAATGTTGAATGAATATGTTACTTGTTTGATGTTAACTGATTAATGCTTGAATGATTATCTGTGCTATTTATGTGTCATTGATGCTAATGATTGATTATCAGTTAACTTTTTTGATGTTTTGATAAGTAGTTTGAATTGTCTATGATAATAAAATGCTTATCTGATGTCATGAGTAATCTCTTAATTATGATTGCTTGAATATGTGTGCTATCTGATCAATTAGATAATATTAGAATAGGATATACTATGAAAGTTAAACATGTCTGCCTATTTTAATTATGTTGAAAATGATTAAGATTTGAATATGTTACAACTGTTTATGTCAAAATATGTTTTTATGTCAAATTTAATGGTTTCAAATGAATCATCAAGTGAATTTTGCATAAACACTTCAATTTGATCAAAACATAAGCAAGTTGTTAATGGTGTAGAGACATGATAATACTATTCAGTTCAAGCTTTAAAGAAGCTTAAAAGAAGGATTTTTCAATGAAAAGTCTCAGGAAGTTATTTTTGCTGAAAATTATGTCATATGCCCAGTTGTAAGGACATACATTTGTGTATCTTTAGTCCTATAATCTGTATAGATTTATAGGATAGCCATTAACCAGAAAACTGATAGCATTTGGGGCAATTATAACTTGTTTTCTATTTCTTCACTTAAAACTATGTCAATAGCTCTAACTTTGAAAGGACATATATTCACAATGTATGTTTGGTCCTGTTGACCACTTGTGGTCAAACAGAACAGCCATTTACCTGCCAATTAAGAGACATTGGGGTGATTGAATATTAAACTTAATATATTGGGAAATGATAGTACATTGACTACTTAGCCAATCATATGGATTTATTAGGCTAAAAGGACTCTTAATACAGTCAATGACATGTATGGTTGCTTTCTCATGATATGTAAAATGTGTGGTGATATAAACATAAAGAAAATGCCAAGATTTATATGGAGTTACATTGTTGTCTATGCATGTTCCTAGATAAATCTTTTCAAATGATAGGCAGAAAAGTGATTATCCAGTCATACACAAGCCTGTTGGTCTTTGGTTACCCAAACTGAAACATGTTTTTTTTTTTTACAAAGAACTGCTGTGAACAACTTTAATTTCAAATGTTTATTCAACCAAAAGTTGATATATGTTCACAAATTTTTATTGAGAAAATACAAACATGAGGGTTAATAACAGAACTACAAGGGTGGAGGCAATCATATGAGTCCTTTAAACATCTGGAATGAAAGGCTTTTAAGTCCGATTTACGTGGCATGTAAGTCCAACGTTCAACCTCACATATGTTTGTAGATTTGAAAAGAAATATCTTATAAATTTTTAAAAATATGTTCTGTCATTAAAAGTTTTAACCAAAACCAGGGGGTCAAAGTCAAATTGGGGTGATCTGGAGAAAGCCAAATTAGTCTTGAGGATAGATAAGGAGCATCAGAACACAACATGTGTTATCCATTAAATTTTCTGCAACTTAATTGAAACTTAATCGTATCACCAAAGAGATGAAAATCATGTTAAGTCTAGACCTGCTGTTGACCTGTCTTTGTAGTCATAATAATGCTGAGAATGAAGTATTGAGAAAGCTACTTAGTCAATATGATCCCATTCCTGAGATCTTTTCAGTTTACAAAAGAAATGGTTTTGAAGAGAAACATAACTGAAATTTGATCTCTATATGCACCATTTGCTCTTAAACTATGGTCTGAAATGATACATGACGTGGAAATGTCTTTGACAAGTGGTTTAAGTCAAACATTGTTGCATTTTTCCTTTAATAGGTTGAATATGTAAGTTCGGGTAAGGTTTGATGTTCTCAAACCTTTCCGAGCACAAAAAAGTTGAATATGGATGAATACGTATTTTCGGGTAAGGTTTACTGTTTTTTTAACCTTTCCGAGTGTACTTATATGTCTTTGTATAAGTTTACTATTTTCGGACATGCTTTGAAGTATTTGATACTTTTCGGGTAGAGTTACTAAATTAGTCACTATCCGGGCAAGCCTGATTGCTTATGTTTGAATACGTATTTTCGGGGTAAGGTTTTATGTTTTTTAACCTTTCCAGGCACACTTAGTTGTTTTTATCTAAGTTTGTCTTTTTCGGGTATGATTTAATGTTTTGAATTTTCTCGGGTAGACTAAACTGTTTAATTTAGTTCCCAAGCATACCTGATGTTTGAATATGATTATCCTAGCAAACTTTGAAATTTTAGACTATAGCACTCTTAGGTGTTTTATGTTTAATCTATTTTCGGGCATGCTATGTATTATTTGTGGTTATGATTACTTTGAAATTACAAATGTTTTCGGGCAGACTTTGTCTTCCGGGCACACTTTATGTTCCGGGTACACTATTGTTCCCTCAATATACTTGGTAATTTCAAAATCTGACTTTCCGAGTACACTGTCTGCTTGATATCTTTTCTGGCACACTTTATACTCTAGGAAAGGTTATTCAGGTATACTTTACATGAAAAGGTTTTTCGGGCACACTATACATTAGGAAGGTTGCTCGGGCACACTATTCATCAAAGTATGTTTGATTGAATGTGTTTCTGAGTTTGATAGGGTTTTTGCTAGATTGAGTTACTTGATTTAAATATGAGAAATTATTTTGGGTATCTTAATTGATTCCTAGAAAGGATGCTTATTTGACATTTTATACTTTATTGTTTGTCTTGTGATTAAGTTCTCAAGAAATCTGGTATTTCGAGTAAGCTTTCTTTATATTTACTTGACTTTAAATTAATTAACTTGACCAAGCAAGGTTTGTAAGTGGAAGATTCCTGGTAAACTTTGTCAATCATTAATGAAAATTTTCCGAGCAAAGTTTAACCTTTCAATTTTATCGGGTAAGGTTTTAAAGTGGATAAGATTATTATGTTTGACAATCAATAATTCACTACACGACAATATGCATTTAAAACCCACTTTCAAAAGGTATAAAAGGGGGAGTTAGGGATATTTTCAACATTATTTTCCCTCTCTCTCTCTCTCTCTCTCTCTCTCTCCTTGCACTGCAACTGCTTACTTTCAAAGAAACCCAAACCGACTTATCATATTCGTCTCTAATACAAACCCTAATTTTAATTAGCCCTCTAATTCCGACTATAATGGGCTTTGATTATGTACTTGATTACTAATACTCTGTTTTTGTGTTTAGGTTATTAATTTGTCGAAGAACAGGTTCTTAATAAAATTTCTCTCTTTCTTCTACAAATTTATAACTTGAAATTGTATAAAGTAATAAACTTTTATGCTAATTTCACTTTGAATATGTTTGATTGTTTTGTTCAGATATGGCAGAAGAAGAAGAAGTTCAACCTAAGTATGCCTTTGAACCAAAGCACAATATGTGCGCACTGTTGGAGGTCACTCCAAACAATGAGCCAGTGGAGAGGATGATTTCTTGGATGGCTAGATCAAACGTGCGGTTTGCTTTAACAGAATCCCCAATCATCTACATAAATCATTCCCTAGATTTCTGGCGTTCTGCAAGACTTGTGGACGATATTCATGGTAAAAGAATTGAAGCAACAGTTGCAAGCCATGAGATACATCTTACAGAAGGGATGATAAGAAGGTGTCTGCAGTTACGTGATGATGATCATAACCATAAATACAGATAATTTGTTAAGGATCTTTGAACAGACAATGGGTTATCAGGGAACAGTCCATGATGGACAATTTCAAAAGGGGATGTTCCCTATGTTGTATAGATTCCTTATTCATCATGTGATACATGGGTTTGCTCCACGAAAAGGATCATGGACTCTGATGAGTCGTGATTTAGAAAATGCCACTGTTGGTATTATATATGATCTGCCTTTCAACTTTTCTAAGATGATATTTGATGGCATGGTTGGAAATTTGAAGAAGGATGAAGTTGACAGATTCCTGCAATACCCTAGATTCTTACAAATAATCTTTAATAGGGAATTACAAGGTCTGCCCACTATTGGCACTACACACCTACTTCAGAATCCTGACACATACAGAAGAATCAGAAACCCAGGTGTTGCCAATAGATTCAATCCAAACATTCCATTTGAAATTTTACCTTGGTTGCTAAACCATGATTTGGAGATTATGCCTGTGCCTGAGTTGAGCTCAGAGGAGGAAGGGGGTGAGAATGATGTTGAGAGTAAGGATGATAGTTCAGATGATGGAAATGATAATGCTGATGATGGAGATGAAGGAGAAGCTAGAGGAGCCATGATTGTTGGTGCACATGATCAGGGGGAGCAGCCCGAGGAACAAGAACAACTCATTCCAACACCACCACAATCACCATTACCCATTGACCAACCCATTATACCATCACCATCACATACTCCACCACACCAAACTACTCAATCCCCAACTCACACCTTAACCTTGAGCCAGCCTGAAACATCAACTCATTTATCCCCAACACCACAAACACTACCAACCACTTGCCCAATTCACACTGATCCATTTATTTCAAACCCACTTCATACACAATCACCACCACAACCCATTCTCCAAACTCAAACTACAACTCAAGAACAACCTGATTATGAACCTTTCTCTACATCACCACCTATATCGCCACCCACAAACACAGACTTATTCCAAAGGAATTTGGATTTGATGTTAGAGATTGCTAAATTGAAAAAAAGGAATGAGGAGGTGACCATGGAGAATGTTATGTTGTTAGATAAGTTGGTTAGAGCTGAATTGAAGATTCAAGCCCGGGAGTAGGAGGTTGAGAAGACCTCAGCTGCCCCAAAACATGGGGAGAATGAGAGGATACCATCTGACTCTGGTGTAAATGTTGAAAATGAAACTATAACAGTTGTAGAGGCTGCAGACAGTTTGAAATTGATTATGAATGCTTATGATAATGGAGAGGAGAGTAGTGAAGAAAGGAGAATTGAGGATGATGAGTATGAAGGTGATAGATCAAATGTTGGAGAACTGGACTATGATTAATATGATGAAATAGTGAATGTGGAAAGGGATGAAGAGCATGTTGAGACAGAGGATGAAATTGAAAAGATAAATGCTGAAGAAAATGTAGCTACCACTGATGTGGCTACTGATATATAATGACTGATGCAGCAACTGATGTCTTAACTGACATACAGACTGATGAAGAAACTAAAGTAATGAATGAGGGAGATACTGCTACTAAGGAGCTGATACTCACTGAATCAGAAGCTGAACAACATGAATACTCCAAGACTGTCGAGTATGATGAGGAAATGGATGAGCTTGATAGGGACATTGATAATTTCCCTCAAGAAAGTGAACAAGAATTAAAGAAATAACTGGACAAGGGAAAAGCAAAGGTCACAGAAGAAGAACCTATTAAGGCATATCCAGAAAAAGATGTTTTGTTTAAAGATGATGATATTTCCGCTGCTGCTGCCTTAAGAGAACAAGAGAATATTTTAAGGGAAACAAGGGATAGGGAGATACTAGCCCAAACCTTGACTGCAGAAGAATTGGCAGAGCAGGAAGCCTTGATCAATCAAGCCAATTTTGCCAAAGTAATAAATGAAGAAGTGGTTGATCAAGACGTAATTGAGGAATTGATTAAGTTGAGAAGAGTTGAGGAAGCAGACAACTCTTTGGCTATGGTGGTTAGTATGTTTCAACCACAAAGTCAGCCTAAAAAATAACACCAAAAGGAACCTGAAAAGAATCCTGAAAAAGAAAATGAAGAATCTATTGAAGAAATGATGGCTAAAGCATCAAGAATACATGAAAATGTAAGCAGATTTGAAAAGACATATTCTAGAAAGAGAAAAGCTAGTGATCAGGGATTGAGAGATAATCAGAAGCAAAGAGAGGGAGATGTGATGAAAAGAATAAATGCTATATAGAAACTCCTGATGATAATAATGATGCTCGCCCAATAAGGGCAATTCCAGTACAAACACTGCAACCAGGTCAATAGATTCCAGGTGTTCCTGATGTGCCTATCAAAAGTGAACCAGATCATCCACCCTCTGATGAACCCAAGATTGATGCTTTAGATGATTTAACTGAAGAGGAGGATAAATCTGAGGATTCGAATGATGATGATAATCCTGATGATGATCAAGGAAAGAATGCCAAGACTGCTAATGTTGAGTTTCCAC
The DNA here is from genome assembly GCF_021521415.1 of Bidens hawaiensis. Classification (NCBI taxonomy): domain Eukaryota; kingdom Viridiplantae; phylum Streptophyta; class Magnoliopsida; order Asterales; family Asteraceae; genus Bidens; species Bidens hawaiensis. The sequence continues at coordinate 3,158,125 of NW_027491020.1, read as the reverse complement.
AAGTTGTAATGACTGATGAGCAGAGAGCAAACATTAAGCTGAGTATGTTAGAAGCTAATAGAAAGAATCCTTTGATTATGAAGCTAAGGGCACTTGGTATGAAATTTGAAAGTGTTGCTCATATGAATGATGATGAGTTGAATTAGAGGCTTGAAGAAGAAAATGAAAAGATCAAAAGAGCCATGCAACAAAAGAATAAAGATGCTCAGAAACTGCTCAGAAACACAGAGAATATCTAAGAAGGAGTGGATATTCTGAAAAAGATTTGAGCCATTTCAATCATGATAAGCTTCAAGATCATTACAATAGTGAAGAGAGAAAGTGATAGAAAAATGTGTAAAAGAAAATGAAAAGTGTTAGTGCACGGTTTTGCGTCTAGAGTCTTTGTATTTATCGTTAACGTTTTTGTTTATTAATTAATGTAATAATTAGTTTATTTATTAACCAGTTCGCTAAGTTAAAGGGTAGTTCGCTAGGGGATGTTAGCGAACTAGTCAGTAAATGTATTCCCTCCTGATTCGTTAGGGGATGTTAACGAATCAGGGGGTGTTTCGCTAATTTAATTTATGTATCGAAGGGGAGGCTGGTTCGCTAGGGGATGTCAGCGAACCAGATCACCTTCTATATATAGTGAACTCCTGTTCACGTTTTAAAAAAGAGTTTTTGAGAGTTAATTAACAAATGGTTGTCCAATCTCTCTCTCAAGCTTCACACTAATCTTATACAAACACCAATACTAATATATTGATAATAGATACATATATATAACACTGAAGCAATGTTAATTATGAGCTAGATCCTTAATCGTATTAATAGTATAAACACAGATCTGAGATCTGTTAGTGGTTATTGTTATTGATACGAGTCATACGGGTTCCAACAAGTGGTATCAGAGCTGTTGGTGCTCATATACTTGATTTGGTTTGATATAGTTATCGTTTTTATTAATTTTTCCGTTTAAGCGTTTTTGAATCGATTTATGGTTAAATTTTTTGAATTTATGGACGGATTGGATTGAGTTTGTGTTGGTTAAGGTATTGGCTAGGTTCGGATAAGTGGAATTGAGTTTTGATTGAGTTTATGTTGTTTGGTATTGATTTCGGTTTAAGTCCGAAACAGAGTACTGTTATTGGATAAATTGGTTGAGTAATTGAAATCGTTCGGTCACGAGGTTGTGTGTACTGGATTCGGAATTAGGTTACGAGGAGTTTGATAGGTAATTTGTGCGATTTGGTTGAGTAACGAGGTAGTATTACAGATTAGGTATTTCTGGGTTTCTGGGTTGATCTTCATAATTTCTAGAAAATTATGTTGAATGTTTGAAGATTTGAAGATGAACATAATTCGCTATCATCTTCCTGGTGATTTGCTATATGTTTATTCGTGATTATTCGTGATTCGTTATCAAATTTGTTACTTCGTTACCTTGTTCGTTAGCCAGTTCGTGTGAGTTATTGGTTCGTATTATCGAGTTCGTTATCTAGATTAACCGATTCGTGTGACACGCGTCCAACTTGGGATTTATGTCCTAACAACCTTTGCCACGCGGCATAAGGTGTCAGAGTTTGTTACAAACGGTTGTAACAACCTGATTCGCTATAGTGTGATTCGCTAATCCACTGTAGCTTATTCGCTAAGCATTCCTTAGTGATTCGCTAAGTTTATTTTGGCGATTCGTTACTGATTATCATCTGATTCGCTAAACTAATCCTTTGTGATTCTCTAAATTAATTCTTTGTGATTCGTTTGGTCAATTCGTTAAGTTGACTTGTGATTCGCTAAACCTTCATCTCATTCGTTATCTGTTTCGCTATTTGGTCAATCTTAACCTTGTTAAGAGTTGATTCGTTAAACACTGTTCACAGTTCGCTATAACTGTTCACAGTTCGCTATAACTGTTCACAGATTGTTAAATTTTATTTGTTACACCCTTTAAATTTTTGAAACTTTTCAAAGATGGCCGGTATGTATGCATTAGCGTCTCAAAACATGTTAATGCAACAGATGTTGCAACTTGATACCGAGATAGGTTCGCATTCTAAATGTCCAGGATTGATGAAGTTCAGTGACTTTGCCAAGTGGAAACATCGGTTTCGTGCTCATTTGGGATCTGTTCATCCTGATTGCTCTTACTGTCTTGATGAAGTATATGTGGCACCAATGATTGGTGATGATACTATTGGGTATACTCCTAAAGCTGTTTCTCAATACTCACAAGAAGAGAAGAAAGCTTTAGAAATTGAGATAAAAGCCTATTCTACTCTGACTATGGCATTACCAGAAAATATCTTTCATCAAGTTGGTAGTATCAAGAGATGTGCGTCTTTATTTCAACATCTACGTATGAGAAGTATGGGAAACACAGCTGAGAGTAAGAAAGTGATGCTCAAGTTTCAGTTTCGAAATTTAATTTATTGAAGGGAGAAACAGTTGAAGAGATGACTACTAGATTTAGTCATTTAATTGTTGAAATGGACAATATGAAAATGGAAATTTCTGAAAGGGATAAAATTGACACTATTAAAAGTGTGCTTCCAAGTTCTTACTTAACATGTCTAATGGTTTTGAAAGAAAATGACTATTTCTTGAATGAAGACTTGACGGCACTTGAATTTTTACAAAAGATTGAAGCTAGAGAATACGATCTTAAGTGTCAAAAATCCTCCAAAGAAAATCAAGATCCAGCTTTCTACGGTGGGAGTATGCCTCTTAGTTTAACGATCTCTCCAATCACTGCTTTTCTTACTCATGCTGCAAGTGAACAAGAATCAACTATGTTTAATGATCCAAAAGTTTGTTTCTACTCTGCTGGTAATTTGGGTGGTTCTGGAAGTTCAACTAATACAAATCCATTTGCTACACCACCTAGTGTTAATATGAAGGAAGCTGAGCAAAACTTTGCTTTTCTAACGGCTTTTATGTCTTCATATGAAAACTTAGTGAGTAGTTAGATTGCCACAAGTGATTTAACAGATGAGGACTATGATCAGATAGATCCAAATGATCTAGAAATCATGGATTTAAAATGGAACATGGCTATGATCGTCCGTAAAGTTAAAAGATTCATGCAGAGAACTGGAAAAGACCTTCCAGCTTTAAACAAGAAGTTGGGTTTTGACAAATTAAAAGTAAAGTGTTATAATTGTCAAGAATTTGGGCATTTCGCAAAGGAATGTGACAAACCAAGGAAAGAATACACTGGTTCTCGTGGTCAAAATCAAAATGCTTCTACACCACGAGGAAATGATGCTGAAAAGAAATCATCTTCTTCTACAACACAAGCAATGTTAGCAGATGGAACTGATTGGTCACAACGGTTAATATGCAATGATGTTCAAGCAAATTTGGCTATGTTTGGATTACACAATGATTGTCAAGATGCAACTGCTAGTGAGATGTCTTTCGATAATGATTCTGGATCTGATTCGGACGACTCTAGCGACAAGTCTTCCAAATCAATATTTGCTTGCATGGCCAAGATTATCGAGGTTAGTAATTCTATTTCTTATACTTCATCTGTTAAAGCATCATGTGTTGACTGTGAATCTAACAAATCTAAGTTAGAAGCTTTGAAAAACCAAAATGATAGTCTTATACAAGAAATTGCTTCTCTGAAAGATACTTATCGACAATCTCTTGAATCTCAAATGAGATCTCGAGAAAAGATTGAAGCATTGTCGACAAGTAACCATGATCTCAAAGCCGAGTTATCTGTGAAAATGACAATTAATGACCAAAAGTTTCAAGAAATATTGAAACATCGTTCAAAGATAACTGAGCTTGAAAATGAGGTTCTTGAGTTGAAGAACAAATTGGGGAAATTTAGAAATTCATCTTTTATGTTGAATGAAATCATTGAGGTATCTGGAAAACAAAAGAATTCGAAGAAAGGTATTGGTTTTGTTGAAATCCACCACCTTTCCATAATGATTATAAAATTAATCCTTTTGCAAGAAAAGAAGAGGATTTGATTCAAAAAGAATATGTGATTTCTGAAAAACCTAAATTGGTTAAACCTGAAATTGTCAAACCCCAAGTTGCTCCTCAAAAACCTCATGTGGAAAGTAAAAAGGTCTTTGTTGAAAATGTTGACAAAGTGATTATTGAAGATGTGTTTGAACCTGAGATAATACACAAGAATAAGAACATTCCGAGTTCTAACCATATTCTTTGCGAACCTCAAGAGTTTAAGGAAGCTGTGTATGGTTCATTCAAATCTCAAGTGAACAAGGAAGAAACTGTGAAAACCAAACAAGTGAAGGCAAAGAAGTCAGTTAAACCAAAGATTTATGACGAGGACTTAATGCGTTTCATTAATCCTCCAAGTTCTAAGTCTTCATCGGCTAGAGTTTTTAAGTTAAAGGGAATGAATACGATGTTGACTGAAAAAGATATTCCAATAAGTATTATCAAACCTGAACTTATTGAGAGTGTTTTTGTCAATGAAACTTCAAATTTAAGAACTTGAACGTGTGTATGCTCAAGAAAAAACATCAGTTCAATCTGATCCATTGACTAAGGCAAAACAACTTTTAAAACAAGCTAAGAAAATTAACTTTGTGAAGTCAACTGGGACAGATACACTAAAAAGTTTTTCGAACTGTTCTAATTTAGATTTTTACTTAATGAAGAAATCTAAATTATCTGATGAGTTTGCTAAGAGCATGACTAGAAATGTGAGTCATCATCAAACTTCTGGGTCATTCATTCCAAATACCTCGCAACAACATCGTGTAGACATGCGAAGTTGTTTCTTATGCGGTCAACTTGGTCACGTTGTGAGGGATTGTAGTAAGAAGTATCAGCAGAATCTTCATTCTTTTATCAAGGACCATTCCAAACCGGTTCCTGTGGTAAAGGAGATTCTGAAACGACCTGTGTCGTATGCTGATGATACTCATATTTGTTCTCTAATGTGAATCCTCGGAAGGTTCTTCATGTCAATGAGACACATGGTCAAGTGAAACCAAAATTCGTTCCAACTGAACCCATATGTCAGAACAAGAATTCAAGCATTGTTCAGGCAGCTTACTTAAGACGAAAGTCTAGGAAGCCGGTAACTTATTCACAAGTGGCTGAACAACAGTTGAAATCTGTTCAAGTTAATGATCAAAGAGAAAACCAAAAGGTGCCCAAGACCGAGGCCTAGGCTGCCTTTTTGAACTAATCACTTTTGTTTGTGTGTAGGGTTCATCCAAGACCATTTCTGGTGAAAACTGGATCATGGATAGCGGATGTTCTCGTCATATCAATGGGAATCTCGTCATATCAATGGGAATCTCGACCTATTAACCAACGTAAGAAATATTGAAGGAGGTTATGTAGCGTTTGCTGGGAATTCTGGGGGCATGATCACACAAGAGGGTAAAGTTTCAAATGGTCACATTACGTTTGAGAAAGTGAATTATTACGACAAAGTTGATCATAACTTATTGAGTGTATCGCAGATTTGTGATAAAAAGTACACTACGATATTTACTGACAAAGAATGTCTTATCTTGAAACCGGGTTATGTTATTCCCGAGGACATGATTGTCATGCGATCACCACGATCAAATGATATTTATGTCTTAAATATGAGTTCTAAGGTATCCACATCGATCGAAACATGTTTTGTCTCGAAAGCAACCGAGAAAGACTCGATTCTATGGCATCGTAGAATGGGTCACATACATGTCAGAAAGATGAATTATTTAATGACAAATGACTTAGTTGAGGGTGTCTCGTTAAAGAATTTTAAGTTATCCGATCACTACGTTGCATGCAAAAAGGGCAAGCAGAAGAAGAAGACACATCCCTCTAAGTTATTGAATTCCATTAATACTCCTCTTGAACGACTTCATATGGATTTGTTTGGTCCTGTGAATCGTGCGAGTATTTCTGGGGATTGGTATTGTCTTGTAGTGACTGATAATTATTCAAGATATTCTTGGGTCTTATTTATTAGCTCGAAAGATCAAACGCCTGTTTTGGTACAAAACCTTATTACTAAAATCGAATCACTTTACAAACAAAAGGTGAGGAGAATTCGGAGTGATAATGGAACTAAATTCAAAAACACTATGTTGGATTTCTTTTGTATCAAAAAGGGAATTCACCGTGAATACAGTGCACCTTATGTACCTCAACAAAATGGCGTTGCTGAAAGAAAGAATAGAACCTTGATTGAAGCTGCAAGAACGATGCTCGCTGATTTTAAGCTTCCTCTCCAATTTTGGAATGAGGCTGTGAATACAGCTTGTTATACTCTCAATCGTGTTCTAACAGTTAAACGACTAAAGAAGACCGGTTATGAATTATTGAATAATCGTAAGACTAACTTAAAGTATTTGGAACCTTTTGGGTGTCCTTGTACTATGCTGAAGAGGGATGCGGGTAAATTTGAAGAGAAGGTCATTGAGGGTTATTTCTTAGGGTATGCGTCACCTAAGAAACGAGTTTTCAATTTTATATCTGGTTGTGTCGAAGAGTGGTACCATGTTGATTGTCAGAAGTACACTACTCCTTCACAAGGGAAAGGTCCCGAATGGATGTTTGATTATAATCGCCTATTTAATTCTTTCACACCATCAACTGATCATCCAGATGAAGATGTAGTTCGGGCGTATTTTGAAGAACATTTAGAAATTCCACGAGTTGCAAGTTCAAATGATGTTGAATCTCCAATTGTTGCTCCAACTGAAGAACCTGAAAACGAAGCTCCTGTTCATTTTGATACTGCTTCTACCTCATCTGATGATAATGCTTCAGTAATTGGGTATAATGTTTCATCTCCTGAATTGGGTGAACATTATACTAACTTATTTGAAAATGTTACTGTGTCTGAAAATCCGACTATTAGGATTCATAATTATCATCCACAAGAAAACATTATTAGAGACCTTGATGTAGGGGTTCAGACACGACATCAAATCCCCTCTTCAAGTGACAATAATGCTCTCTGTGTTCATGCTGACTTACACACATCTGAAATTGCAGCGGTTGCTATGTTTTCCTGTTTTCTATCTCAAGTCGAGCCAACAACTTCTCGTGTGGCTTTACAAGATCCTTCTTGGGTAGAAGATATGCAAGAAGAACTACAACAATTTGCTCGTTTAGGTTCTTAGGATCTTATTGATAAACGTGCTAGAGTCAAGAAGGCAATTCCGACTAAGTGGGTATATAAGTGTAAGAAGGATGATCGTGGAGTAATTGTGAGAAACAAGGCACGTTTAGTGGTGCAGGGATTTCATCAGCAAGAGGGTATTGATTACACTGAGGTTTATGCGCCAGTGGCAAGATTAGAGTCGATTCGAATCTTTCTGGCATATGCAGCTTATAAGAATATCAAGGTCTATCAAATGGATGTTAAAAGTGCTTTTCTCAATGGTGAATTACACGAGGAAGTGTTTGTCCAACAACCACCTGGTTTTGAAGATCCTGATTATCCGGACCGTGTTTACCGATTAAACAAGGCCTTGTATGGTCTACATCAAGCCCCGAGAGCTTGGTATGGCACGCTTGCTGACCATCTGACTGATAATGGCTTCAAACGAGGGACTGTCGAGTGCACTTTATTTCATAAAACTGTTGGTGACGATCTTCTTCTAGTCCAGATTTATGTCGATGATATTATTTTTGGGTCTACAAACGACACATTGTGTAAGGAGTTCGAGAAGTCTATCCAGACCAAGTTCGAAATGAGCTTGATGGGAGAGATGAATTTCTTTTTAGGGCTGCAGGTTCACCAGTCTGATAAGGGAATCTTCATTCATCAGACAAAATATGTGAACGATGTCTTGGAACGGTTCAAGATTACTGCCGGAAAAATCCTTTCTACTCCTCTTCCAGTAGGGCACAATTTATCACCGGATGAATTGGAGGATTCCGTCGATCCTACCCTCTATCGTGCCATGATCGGTTCTTTAATGTATTTAACGGCTTCTCGCCTGATATTATGTTTGCTGTTTGTCTTTGTGCTAGGTATCAAGCAAGTCCACGAGTGACTCACCTAGCTGCAGTCAAGAGAATTCTTCAGTATTTGAGGGGAAATCCAGACATCGGGTTGTGGTACCCCAAGGATGATACTTTCGATCTTACTGCCTACTCAGACTCAGATTATGGAGGTTGCAAGATCAACTTCAAATTAATGACTGCAGGATGTCAATTTTTAGGAAACCGGCTTGTTTCCTGGCAGTGTAAGAAGCAGACAACGGTCTCCACTTCAACCGCCGAAGCTGAGTATGTTGCAGCCTCGAGTTGCTGTTCCCAGGTTTTGTGGATACAACAACATCTTTTCGACTACGGTTTGAAGTTTCTTAGTCTCCTATTTTGATTGATAATTTTGCTGCTTTTTCTATCACAAAGAATCCCGTACAACATTCGAAAACAAAACATATTGAAATTCGATATCATTTTATACGAGATTGCTTTGAGAAGAAGTTGATTGACCTTGAGAAAGTACATACTGACTTTCAGAAAGCCGATCTGTTTACTAAAGCTTTTGACAAAACGCGTTTTAAATTTTTGCTTGATTTAAATGGATTGAAGACCCTCGCTGATATCCTTAAACAAGGATGACTATCTTTATTTTCTGTCATATTTTTCTTTTAAAATTTATTTTGGTTTTAGGGGGTGAAAATCTAGAAAATACAAAAAGAGTGTGTTTTTCGTTTGTATAGATAACATCCAAAAACAATTAAAAATTTCGAAATTCAAAAATATTGTGATTTCTGTTCTTTAATGTTTTTCTTTTAAATATTTAGAAAAACCAAAAACATTTTAAAATTTTGAAAAACCATAAAGAATGTGATTTATGTTTGTACAGAAAAATCCGAAAATCCAAAAAGATTGTGAAGTTTATTGTGTTTATAAGAAAATTGAAAAAAGACAAAAATATTGTGTTTTTAAAGCTTGTATAGAGAAAAACCAAAAAGATTTTTGCAGACGCTTTTAGATTATTTTCTCGCTGGAAATTATGTCGGTTATTTAAGTTTGTGAAGCATGCTTGCATGTCTTGGTCCTATTATTCACTTGTGAATTGATGGTTAGCCATTAATTTATAAACTTAAGTTAATTGGGGTGATTAAATTTATCTTTTCTTTATTTTATGCTTCTCAAAATTTTGAGTTTTTGAAGCAAAAAGAGAACATGATAGTACATTGATTATCTTGAACCCAAATCTAGCAAAAAGTAATCTTAAAAGACTGTGTGCTTAATTGCATTGGTATATTGGTAGGTCTTGAAACAACCCAGTAGAGTAAAGTATGTGATATAAACATAAAGAAACGCCAAATTGAAAGGGGTGTTAGTCTCTAGCAAAAAGTCTCGGTGAGGATGGCAGAAATGTAATAACCAGTCATACTCAAGCCTTATATTTGTTGATAACCCAAAAATAAAATAAAGCAAATAACAAGCGTTAGGATTCTGGACACTGTGAGTCTTTATGCGGCTTAATCATCTGGGTATTCATAAGCATGAATATTTCACTCGCTTTCAAAAAGCAAACCCAAAGTCATTAAACTTGATCACCGCTGTACTTCGTACAATTTAAATTACTGACTTGATCAAAATCCGCTGTTAGTCATACATTTGTTCCTCCCTTGCACGCGTCTTAATACCATTAAGAAACGGACCCTAGGGGATACAATGTATGTAAGCTGACAGATGGACTCGTGCATACTCACTCACAGTAAAGGAAACTTGATGCATTGCACAAAATTTCAAAATTGGTATAAAAAATTTTGATCAACAATATAATGGTTTAAGTCAAGTTGGGGTGATTTGTCAAAAATCAAATTAAGCCTGAACCGAGATTAGGGGCTGATAGTTTATGATATTCTGTGCTTTAATTGAACAAATTAATCATATCACAAAAATACTTGAATGTGTGTTATTATATTTATGTGGATAACAATACCAATGACCGACTTATCGCCAGTCATAATATCGCTGAAATATAAAACTGTGATAGAAGGGCAATTTGGTCAATATGATTCTCTGCTCAAACTCAAAAAAAATACAAAAATATATTTTGTTTGATAAATCATTGAAAAACATAAAAATATTGTCTATTTTTATGATCGGATATTCTTCTGTATATACATTCTTTATTCTTTATTTTACAAAATACCAAAAAGATTTTCTTTCTTTTTCTTTTTAAAGATTTTTTTAAGTTATGTTTCGTAAAAAAAAAATTGAAACGCTTTTTAAGGTATTTGGTTGTCGGGATAAAAAGATTTTTGATAACCTAATTTATTTATTTTATTTAATTGTTTAATTCTTTTAATTATTTAATTTAATATTAAATAAAAGATTTTATTTCGTTAAAATCCAATACGTTATTTATGGAAACGAACTAGGTGATTCTTTAGCGAACTAGCTTCTGGTTCGCTCACCTAATTCGCTTCCGCACTCTGTAACGATCATCCCATTCGTTATGCATATTTAACGAATCAAGCAACGAATCAGGAAGTAATTCACTAACCTAAGGTAACGAATGAATTAGCGAATGGGCTAATTCGCTAACTTTAATTAAAACGAAGTGCCTACTTCGTGCCAGTTGTACCTCGGGTTGCGTGCAAGGTTATGAAAGACAAGAAAAACGAACAGTTCTCCACTGTTCGCCTTCTTTCTTCACCTTAAAGAAACTCTGTTTAAATTTTCTCTGAAATTTCGACCTTCTCGTTTTGACATTTCAAGGATATATTTGAATTTCTAAGGTATAACCGATCATGGCGATCTAATTTTCGTCAAAAATGGCTAAGATTTGATAGTTAAATTATGAACTTTTAAGGGTTTAAGGGTTTCCGAGCTTATAAACCCCATTTATGTTTAATTTGTATTGACAAACTTGTTAATTTAGATATCATTGTGATCGGAATGTCATTCCGATACCCTTGGTGGACTTTAATCATCATTTGATTGTTGTTTGCTGGGTTAATAATGTATCTGGGTTCTTTCGGTGGTTATGGTATGTTCGTTTAACCTAAGTATCTCGTGATGCTGAGTCTCAATTTCATCCATCTTAGTTTACGAGTAGAATTCCGAGTTCAATGAGCTCATTATTTTGATGATTCGACGATTGTTATGGCCTAATTGGATCTGTGATTATACTGTTGACTATTGTTGTTCATCTTAATTTTGACTTTGACCAAGGTGGTCAAAGAACAAGTCTTAATTATCTTGACCATTCATTAATCTTAGCGAATTGGAACTGTTTCGTGTCCAATTCGTTAAGATCGTATACGAACTAGCTAAGCGAATAAGATGTTACACGAATCAGATATGGATTCGCTTAAAATATAACGAATTAGAGTTTAGTTCGTCAAAAATAAATAATAATTCGCTATGTTCAGTTCATTAAAGTATTTACTTGATAGCGAATCGCCTGATTCGTTATCTTATTGTAACGAATCATTGTGATTCCCAACGAATGACATTTATTAATTAACTTAAGTTCAATATTCATTTAATTTAATTAACTAGAGTTTAATTTTGTTTAATTTAATTAAAGGATTTAAATCTTCTAATACACGTAAATAGATTAATTACACATATCTTTTAATTATATATATATACACCATCTATAGATATGTTGATATATTTTGATATCTCTTCTCATATTCGATTTTATTTATACAGTAAAACATGGCTGATCAAGAACAACAAAATCAACCACCACCAGAACACCCTCCACATGATCAACAAGATCAACAAGCTGAAGTGATCTTATTGCCGTTTGATAAAAAGCACAACATTTGTGCTTATGTTGATCAAGATGTACCTGATTTGGAAACATTTGGAGATATGCTGACCTTCTTACGACGATCAAAGATACACTATGCTATCACTGCTAGACCAAAGGCGTATCTAAGTATTATCAGACAATTTTGGAACACGGCTGCATATGTTGAAGAAAATCAGATCATCAGGGCTACAATCAATCAAATTCCAATTACAATTGATGTTGCAGTGATTCGCCGAGTACTTCAATTCGATGATAATGACGATTACCCGAGTGAATTTGATAGGTCATTAGTTAGAGGACTATTCACCCGTTTGCACTATAATGGAAATATTCTTAAGTCAATGTTGAATAAGAATGGGGTGTGTGCACCATACAAGTATCTGCTACATCTATATGAAAATCAAATGGCAGCTGACCGTTAAAATCAAGAACGACTCATGGAGAATCAACGGCGAATGATGAGTTATATTTCTTTCTGTCAGAAGGAGACAAGTCGTTGGGTACGATTGTTGAGTCTCAGGGGGTGAAATTAAAGGAACAAGAAGAGTTGATTTTACAATTAACTTGTAAAGAAGATGCCCTCAAGAAACTCAAGAATGACGACGATGATCCTGACGAATCTGGTGCAGGAGGTGAGCCTAAACAATCGCATGGTTCATCCTCTGGTGCTGATGTTAGTGGCGGTGATGATTCGAGCAAACAAATTATTATTTATCAAGATCCAACAGCTGCCAAGCCAATTGAAATTATTGCAACTAACACAGTGATATTTGTTGATGGATCAGGAGTGGCTAAGAGTGTGGTGAATAGAGATGAGTTAGACGTTGGGGAGTTCGTAGAAAGATCATTGACACGGACGCAGATTTCTATACTACTTGGGCTGAATGACGATTAATTAAATATGTTAGAGGCTGAACCCGATGTTGAGGTTGTGAATGAAGAAGGGTTGGATGAGGATCCGTTGTTTATGAATACGGATTTTATTTTTGAGAATGAGGACATTGAGATGGAGGATGTGACTGCTGATGAGTACCCGGACTTGTATCAACACAGAATGTTGATCAAGGTGCTCCGGTATTTCAAGAAGAGGTGTTTAAAGAGACTGAGGATGAATTGGAAAAGGTTGTGCAGCGAACAGTACCCTCACTCAAAGAAGTGACTGATGAGGACGTAGAAAGATAATCAAACGTCATAAAGTGGGTAAAATTATTAGTGCTTATCGTTATGTAGATCAAGAATGAAAAGATACTGCTGTTGCTTGGGTTAAGGCTAATCAGGTAACTACCTTCAAGACTGTTTCAAAGGTACACGGTGACATTGTTTCATGGGCTTATTACTCTGACCTTAAGGTATGTATACTCAAGTGGGAGAAGGGTGTCCAGTATTATGAATTTATAAGAGATATTTTAACTCTAGCGCGTTGGGATGTACGAACCCTCGCGTGACGTCCATTTATAAATCGTGGGGGTCACCAGCATGCCGATATGTTTCATCGGCGTCTTCTCTTTGAGGTCAATCATGGCTTCAAGTTCTTTAAGCCTCAAGTCCCTAGATGCAAGCGTATTGATGAGATTGATCCAAGGACTGGCTGGAGGAAATTTGTTTTGAAAGTGAAGCCGCCCAAGACTATGAAGCAGGTTCCCATGAAGACATTGCCTCAAGATATTTATCTGTCTTTCAACCGCTGGTATTATGACAACCACACCAGCGAGGCCGTCATTGTTTTGGGAAGAGGTTTGAAGACTAAGTTTATTAAGATAATCGACCCAATGTGGTTAGTTAACTTATCAGAGACCGACAATGACGTGCTCTTCAGGAAGCAGATCTTGTTCGAGCGCCAAGAAGATTACGACCTGGCTATGCAATTCCAACGAGTTGTTTATGTATGTCATGAACATGGAATTCATAGTTGCAGAGACTGGCAGTCCATGCGCTTCAAATAAGTTAAAGACAAAGAGCTCAAGACGAGGGGGTGTCTGTTAGTGCACGGTTTTGCGTCTAGAGTCATTGTATTTATCGTTAACGTTTTTGTTTATTAATTAATGTCATAATTAGTTTATTTATTAACCAGTTCGCTAAGTTAAAGGCTAGTTCGCTAGAGGATGTTAGCGAACTAGTCAGTAAATGTATTCCCTCCTGATTCGTTAGGGGATGTTAACGAATCAGGGGGTGTTTCTCTAATTTAATGTATCTAACAAAGGGGAGGCTGGTTCGCTAGGGGATGTTAGCTAACCAGATCACCTTCTATATATAGTGAACTCCTGTTCACGTTTTAAAAAAGAGTTTTTGAGAGTTAATTAACGAATGGCTGTCCAATCTCTCTCTCAAGCTTCACACTAATCTTATACAAACACCAATACTAATATATTGATAATAGATACACATATATAACACTGAATCAATGTTAATTATGAGCTAGATCCTTAATCGTATTAATAGTATAAACACAGATCTGTGATCTGTTAGTGGTTATTGTTATTGATACGAGTCATACGGGTTCCAACAAAAAGATTGAAAAATTGGAAACTTTGAAAAAGAAGTTTGGAGGTATGTGTGGATACCTGCTGGAGAAAGGATTAATGCCTGAGATAGTTGGGAACCTATCAAGAGAATCATTGTTGGACCAGTACAATAAACCGAAAAGAAAAGATTAAGCTGAAAAGGGTACAAACTGAGAGCTCCTCAAAACAGCATGAACCAACTGATGAACCACAAGCAAAGAAAAGAAGAATACAAACATTGAAAAGTCAAAAGAAAAAGTAAGACCGGTTGAAACCCCAACACCTCAAGAAGTTAAGCCTAATCCTGAAGATGAAATAATTGTTCCTTGAAATAATGAAGAAATGATAAATATTCCAAGGGGGATAATGATTAATCAAATGGGAATGAATGAAGCGTCTTTTAATGCCTTGGAAAAGCAAGACTTGAAAGAACTATTCTATATCCAAAAGGCTGAGTGGGAGAAAGCTCTAAGGGAAGGTGATAACCCTAGAAGCTTTGTGGATGGAAAATTTGTTCCTGCAGGACTGTCAAACAGTCCTGGGATAGCTAGGATGATAAAAACTCTTAAAGAACAAGCTGGACAGGATATGGTTGAGCTAGCTAACCTTCCACCTGAGATGGTAGAGGCAATCTACAGCAACACTTTCAACTTAAGGCCTGGAAAACCAAAGAAGTCTATTCCATTCAGGCCTCCAATTTCAAGAAGACATCAACGAGGTGGAAGAGGTGAATCAAGTAGGTCTGTACTACAAAGAACAACAAGACCACAATCAGATGTGGATCTTCCAATAGAACTCTACTATGATTCTGTATCTGAATGCTTAAGAGTGATTATGGAAAGCAGAAAGCTAAGAGAGATAGTTGTGAGAAGTGACTTTTATGAGTACACTCAAGAACAACTAGAAATAATGGCCACACTTGACCTGTATGATTATAGAGACATAAACAAGATGGCAGGAAGGCAAATGAATGATCTCTCAAAGTATTTGAAGGAAGAAGCTGACAAGGGATTCCGGTTCTTAAAAGAAAAGAGAAGTTGGAGAATGATTCAACTTCACAGATCAAGAAGGTCAGAGAAGTTAATGAAAATGGACAAGGCTGAACTGTACTACCAAATAAATGTCAGAGACATGAATCCATTGTCAAACATGAACACATGCTTAAGCCTTGGAAGAAGAATGACACGCCCAAACTACACAGTTCAAAGAAATGGTATCATAACTGAAGTTGAATACAAAGAAAATGTTAACCATTACTTGCTGAAAAACTCTGATGGAAAAGTACTGGGGATAATCAAGAAGTATGAAGATTTGGCTTACTTGCATAATGAGGATCTGATGGATATAAGGGATTTGGTTATGCCAGAAAGTCATACTGACTATCGAATCCTTGACATCTTTAAGATGAAAGCTGCATCAGAGATAGTAAACAGAAGACAAGCCGCCCACAATGCAAGGAAGAGACAAGATTCCTAGATTAGGCTTTGATTTGTAATGTCCTTTGACAGGTTTTTAATATGTAACTGTTTATGTAATTTGATTATGTAACTTTGATTTTGAAATTGATGTATATTTTTAATCCTGTGTAAGTAACCATGGAGGTGTTTTGGGACAGCTGAGGTGTTCCAATCTAGGGGGAGATTGTTGAGTCAAGCAATTGACCTAAGGGGGAGATTGTTAAGTCAAAGACTTGTTCTATGGAACATATGAAAGATTGTAATCTTCTCAACCTCCTCAGAATTCGCTAATTATGGATTTGAGCACACCTTAGACATCCGAGCAAGCTTTTACTTAGCCAGGTACGATATTTTGTCTATCAGGCAGGGTTATCTTCTTCAAGTCTTCTTTAGTGGAAATCCGGGCAGGGTTTGCAAATTAGTGTATTACCGGGCAAGGTTCACTAGTTTATGCAAGTCCGGGCATGGAGAACTTTATCAAGAAGGTTTGTTCTTCATAGCCAAGTAAAGCTCACTCCCGAGTAAGCTTTTGGCTAACCAAGCTCATGAAGCCAACTTATTGGAAGACCGGGCAAGGTATTCATTAATAAGTATGGTCCAAGTATGCTTGATGTCTTAATGGAATATCTTAAGGATCATCGGTCAAGGTTCAACTCAAGCAAAGGAACAGTGCTACCAAGCATACTTTGCTAATAAGCTATTCTCTAGCAAAGGGTTAAAGGGACCATTGAAGAACAAGGTTGCTCGTAAGGGTTTGTCGGGCAAAGTATGGAAATGTCAAGAAGATTGAAGTCTACCCGGTGGGTATTTTACTTGGTAAAATACCCTTCAAGTAAAGTCTACCCGAAAACTGATTCCAAGCACACTTCTGTGTTACCAAGTTATGAAGGATGGCAGAGCATACCCGGAAAGACAAAATTGATGCAGAGCCTACCCGGAAGACTTGTTTTACACTTAGGATTATTTCTGAATATGTAATTTGAATATGTTTTATCATTTAGGGTTTCGAGAAGGAATGACAGCTGTCCAAAGGTGTCAGGCCTATAAAAGGAATAATTAGGGCACACCTGAGAGACACACAAGAAAGTTGATAGTCTCAATCAATTCAGAGAGAATATTTTGAGTGTGACGGCTATCTTAGAATAGTACGAACATAACCTTCCTACAAGAAACCCTAAATTGATTATCCTATTGTATGATGATATTCGTGTAAATGGAAATCTTTTGAGTGAATCTTGTATGTGTTGTTTGCATTTGAATATTGATTGCAAATACCCTGTTTATTATTGATTCCGCCTTTAATAAACGGTAATCTTTCTAAATATAGCAACCCGTCATTAACTCCCTTGTCGACACATTTATTTGTGTGAGTTATGACATGATTTGAGAAAGATCCAGCTGAAATCGGGGACCTGATATGGTGAATGTATCTCATCAGCGGGTCGTGTAATAGTGTGTTCTTGGTGCTGCTCGGAATGTATCTCTCTGCCCTAAAACTAGACTGTTCCCATGCCTGTAACCTGGTGCATCCTGCTTCGCTCGATTCATCAGCATCTTCGCCTGCAAAGGGTTCCATAGACTCGTACCATATGGGACTATCGGTTGCATCGCTCGTGTAAATGCCTAAATTAATCCCATGTTGTGTGGCTGAACTTTTGTACCATACTCCTCCATATCTGAACTCAACAGCCTCTTCGTCCGACATATACAAGTCTTTTGTCTTGAAAGAGAATGAAGCCAAAAACTCTTTGGTTAATTCAGTTATGGCCTTGCCTTTCTGATTTAGAACACGCGCCCACGGTCCTGTGACAAGCCCCTTGTATCTCCTCCATTGGTTTAATTGCTTTAGAGTTTCTTTGCAGGTGTAAAAGTTCGGTTCTGGGAGTTGGTTGTAAAGGTAGACCATTCTTTGTAGAGCGCGGTCGTCTCGTTCCATGTTTTCATGAAAAACCAAGAAAGCATGGTCATCATCCCCGTACTTAGCCATCTGTAATTCTAGAACAAGATTAGACGATTAATCTCAAAATTTTTAAAGGAGTTGTGGAACAGAGTGTTGAGCATGGCCCCGTGCCTTGTGGAGCACGGTCCCGTGCCTTGTGAGGCATGCCACCATGCTGCTCTTGTTTTGGCAGTTCTTGCTATTTTAACTTTTGGTTGACCCGTGGTTGACCACGAGGCATGTTTTGCAGAAACACAACCCGTGTTTTAATCCGATTTTTGAAAATGTTGAGACTTGAACTTGCAATTTAACTCGGTTCTTTAAGAATATCATTCGGGTTTGATTTTTATGGTGTGGATTATCCATGACCTGAACCGGAATAATTTTACCCAACAAACTCCCTTAAACATAAGTGCAATTATGTCTATCAAATCAAAACCCTAGATTTAAGTAATTGACAAATCTATTTCTCGGGTTTTGAACCGATTTATCAACAATTGGTCAGATTTGGGTTTATTTTAGACCTAGAGTGATGAATTTGAACAATTAAATCACCAAATTAACATACCTCTTGTTGGAAATCGAAGATTTGAAGGAAAGATTTAAGCAATTGGTTAAGGGGGCGCCGTTTTTCGGATGTAGGCGGAGTTATTTTAAGGTTTTGGTTATGAGGAATATGTTATTTTAATAGAATTCCCGTAACTGCACTGTAAGGGGGGGGGGGGCATGGCCCCGTGCTGCACGTTAGAGTCTGGTTCCTTTTTGTTTGTTGTTTGTTTAACAAGTTGGTTCATTTTAACTGATTTTTTTTCTAGGATTAAGGTTAAAATAAAATGCAAGTCCTAATAGATTTCATCAATTCTTAAACATTACAAAGAGAATTAAAACAACATGAACCGAGAAACACGAAACTAACTTAAACAAGAGTAAATCCTAACAAGACAAGACAAGGCCTAAACTACTAACGACCACCATTCCCGAACAAATCTTAAATGTGTGGTGGGGCTATCTTAGCTTCCAAGAGCTCGAAAAGCTTTTTGTAGAGCTTTCCGATTTCTCGGTTAAGGTAGTTGAGCTTGAAATCCACATCTTTGTTTTAACTTTCAACAATGTGAAAATTCTCGAACCTTAGAAGTTCAACCTTGTTCGTCAACTCGATCAAGCGAGCTTTAGTTTGGATTTTACTTTCTACTTAGTCTATTACAATGCTTTGAAACCTAATGATTTCTTCCTCAAGATGTGAGGAAGAATCACCATTCTTAATGTCTTTTCTCACGGGTTTCGATTCCATTTCTTTTGTTTTCCATTTCAGTATTTTTTTTAATTCGGTATGAATGGAATAGTGAGGATGACATGCATTATATATAGACTGGAACATCGAGCACGGCCCCGTGCTTGGTGAAGCACGACCCCGTGTATTTGGGAGAATAAATGTTTTTGATTCAGAGAATTGTATGGAGTCACTGCGTATTATGCGAAAGATTCTAAGGTGACCACGGCCCCGTTTAAGATGAAGCACGGCTCGTGCTTTTGTCACTGAAATATTTTCTTTGATTTTTCAGAAAAATGCGAGAACAGGAATTTTGGGACTGATGTTTAAGATGTTATTTGAACATTTTGAACGTCCTAAAATTACTTTTCATTAATTAAAAGGTTCCTAAACACTAGTTCGGGTTAAGCCCGGTTTTCCTAAAACATGAAATTTAATCGGGTTAAGCCCAAAAGTCCTAAACTTTGTGCCTATTGAACTTGATTACACATGAAAACATAAAGATGAATGTCTCTAATTTCCACCGAAAGGTTCCCCTCCATCGAATGGCCCTGGTGGAGGAAAGTAAATGAAACAAAGGACTTGAAACTGAACTTGAAACGTTTTGTTTCCTTTCAAATGGGCGTCGTGTAAACGTTTAGTCTTTTCTTTGTAAGACTAGGAGTTTTCATAGGCCAGTGCTCTTAGTTCTTCTAGCTCGTGAATTTGATATTCCCGATTTTACCGGCGGACATTAGATCAAAATTCACTACTCTAAGAGCCAAGTAAGCTTTGTTCTTTAATTCTACCGTTAGATGTCATGCATTTCCATAAACAAGTTTGAAGGGTGTTTTATGTGTTGTAAAACACAATAGTTTTCCGCGCTATTTATCATTGTTTTAATCGCTTGTTTATCTAATAATTGATGTTTTTAACTTGTTTTAGCATGATATTACAAAAATATATATTTTGTTGGTTGCGGGTTTAAAGAGAAAAGAATCGAGCTTTGAAAGAGATTTAGAGGCCTTTTATGCACTATTCTTGAAGAACCAAGTTAAAGGCCCGGCCCGTATCCATTTGTGTGAAGCCCATGCATGATTTATTATATAATAACATAAAATTACAAACCCTAGCAGCCCCTAGAGCCCTCATCTGGCCGAAATCATTAGCAACTAGTAGCAAACAAGAAGAAAAAAATTAAAACTCTTACCACCTATTCCAATCGTCAACTTCTACCAAGAAGAGAAAAGGTTTTTTAGGGTTTTGGAGGCTAAGGGAAGAAGAAGAGAAGCAAACGTGACTCAGGACAACAGCTAGGGGTTGGTTTACATCACATATCTCAGCCCCATACTTGAGTATAACATCCATACACTTTGTTTTCTTGTTCAAATTGAATTGTTTTGCAATTCAGTTGAAGATTAAATTGTGTATGATCCTTATAGATTGGTTGATGATTTGGATTATGTTTTTGATAATTAATATGATGTTTTTATTAAGTATATGCTGTTGTCTAAAAATTATGATTGGCTAAACTTTCTTTGTTCTACCTAGGTTAGATGATTATTGTTCAGTTTTGATGAGTAAATGGATTGTTTGATTAATATGACTTGAGTTGCTATTGAAAGTTTGGTTTAATGATGAATTAGGTTGTGTTTATTGGCTTCTATAATTTTGATATTATCTCATATTCTCGTGCTTCAATTAATTGAATTGGTTTTGATTGATAGTTGCATGTTCAAACCTTTACTTGTGTTTAGAGTTTGTTTGCGGTAGGAACAACCGTAGGTTTCTGTTGAGATTGTTAATTGAAATAGGTCAGCGGGTAAGCACCTTCTTAGAGACCGAGAGGTGATAGGAAGTAAAGTCGTCTCATAGCCTTTGCTTGTTAGGATTAGGATTGCATGAGAGTGGGTTCGGTTCTTGTTGGGTTTGGGTTCGTGAGCGATTAGTTGGTCTAGTTTGATTTAAACCGAATTGTTCCTCTATCCTTGGTTGCATAGTATTCGTTTCCATTAGGGTCGTGGGTCGGTGAGACCGAGAGGAGAGTAGGCATTAGAACACCTTAGCATTCGTTTCCCGGTTTGTTCTTAAAATCAATTAAGTGTAAGTTAGGGTTTGTAGTGAGACCGAGATGTGATCTAGCTTTCTTGAGCGAACCTTAGTTGAGTCATCTTAAGTACTGGTGTCGTGAGATCATTCACTCATTTAGCTTGTTAGACCTTTAATTTGATTCTTACCTAGGTAGACATTTTCCCCATTGTCAGTTAAGTTTCTAAGTTAGGAAAGTTATGTCTGTCAGTTCTGTCAGTCCAGTTAAGTAAGTTAAGTTAATTAATTTAGTTAAAGTAATCTAGGTCAAGTAGTTTAATTTATTAAAAATCAAATAAAAATATTATTCTTAGGAAGGTCTCATCTAGGGTTTATTGATCATAGGCATTCTCACGTGTCTTTGTGTTTGATACTCAGACTTCTTAGGTCTATACTACTTGTGATCGATACCCTTGCCGGTTGTGTGTGGACTCATTAGGAGTTTTTGTTTTAAATTTAAAGCTTAGTTGTGAGTTCCATAAAAAGAGCAAACACCCTTTATCACACATCAGTTTTGTTCCTATGGGGGTCTTGTAGGCTGTCCTAGGGCCCACAAAGCGTCATCTAGTTTTTCTGCCCAATTTTTGTGGTTCATTCCTATGCTTCTTTCGAGGATCCTTTTAATTCCCCAATTCGAAACTTCCACTTGCCCACTAGTCTTCGAATGATATGGTGTTGCCAAACGGTGGTGAACTCCATATCGTGCTAAGACGTTGTCCATCAACGCATGGCAAAAGTGAGTACTTCTATCGCTGATTAGGGCTTTTGGAGTGTCGAATCGTGAAAATAGCTTTTTCAGAAATCGTACAACTACTCGAGCGTCATTAGTGGGAAGAGCTTGTTCTTCCACCCATTTAGATACGTAGTCGACTGCTACGAGGATGCATTTATTCCCGAATGAGTTAGAAAATTGGCCCATTAAATCTATTCCTCATGCATCAAAGACTTCACATATTTGAATGCCTTTTTGAGCCATCTCATTTTTGGCTGAGATGTTTCCGGCTCTTTGACAAGCATCGCATACTTGGAACAAAGCATTTGTGTCTTTATATATGGTGGGGTAGAAAAATCCTGTGTGAAACACTTTTCTGACTATGGTGGCGGTATTGTGGTGTCCACCAGTTGGTCCTTCATGGAAGTGTTGAGAATATCTAAGACTTCCTTTCCTGATACATACCTACGAACAACCTAATCGACACCTATTCTAAACAAGTAAGGGTCTTCATAGAAATAGATTTTAAGGTCGGAAAAGAATTTCTTCCATTGTTGATGATTTAGCCCTTTTCTTATGATTCTACAGGCTAGATAGTTTGCGAAATCGGCAAACCAGGGACTTTCATCCTCCTCTTTCATGAATGCTTGGATATGCATGAGAACTTCAAGTGGAAAATTATCATCGATAATTTCTTCGTGATGTTCTTCTGAAGCTGGGCATTCTAGGCATGAAAGATGGTATGTGGCTACATTCGTTGCTCCTTTTTTGTCCCTAACTTCAATGTCAAATTCTTGGAGTAGTAAAGTCCATCGGATGAGTCTGGGTTTTGCATCTTGCTTGTTGAAGAGGTATCGTATGGCGGCATGATCGGTGTAAACTATGGTTTTGGAAAGAACTAGGTAGGATCTAAATTTTTCAAAGGCAAAAACTACTGCTAATAACTCTTTTTCTGTTGTGGTGTAATTTTCTTGTGCATTATTAAGAGTTTTACTAGCATAGTAAATTGGATGAAAATGTTTCTCTTTGCGTTGTCCAAGTACGGCTCCAACAGCAAAGTCACTTGCATCGCACATGATTTCGAATGGAATGGTCCAATCGGGTGTAGTCATGATTGGTGCGTTGACAAGTTTGTCTTTAAATATGTTGAATGATTCAAAACATTCTTCAGAGAACACGAACGGTGCGTCTTTCTCCAAAAGTTTGGTCATAGGTCTAACAATTTTGGAGAAGTCTTTTATGAAACGACGATAGATCCTGCGTGACCTAGAAAATTTCTAATGGCTTTGATTGAAGTCGGGGGCGGAAGTTTGGATATGTTTCTATTTTTGCCCAATCAACTTCTATTCTTGCTTGGGATATCTTGTGAGCGAGATAAATGCCCTCTTTGACCATAAAGTGGCATTTTTCCCAGTTAAGTACTAAGTTTACTTTTTCACACCTAGCTAACATTTTGTCTAGGTTTTTCAGAAAATGATCGAAGGAGTCTCCAAAGACTGAGAAATCATCCATGAATACTTCCATAGAATATCCGATTATTTCATGAAATATGGCCACCATGCAATGTTGGAAGGTGGCCGGAGCGTTACATAGTCCAAATGGAATTCTTTGGTTGGCAAAGGTTCCATACGGACATGTAAAGGTGGTCATCTCTTGATATTCAGGAGCAATGGGAATCTTAAAATATCCGTAGAATCCATCAAGAAAACAGTAGAACATTTTTCCAGTTAAACGTCCAAGCATTTGATCGATAAAAGGAAGTGGAAAATGATCTTTTCTTATGGTGTCATTCAGCTTCCGGTAGTCAATGCGCACTAGCCAGCCTGTGATGGTCCTATCGGTATTAGCTCATCCTTCTCGTTCATTACAACTGTCCTTCCTCCCTTATTGGGTACTACTTTAACTGGACTAACCCAAGGTGAATATGAGATTGGTTAGATTAATCCAGCATCAAGGAGTTTGATTACTTCCTTCTTCCCAACATATTGCATGTTGGGATTGAGACGTCTTTGATGTTGGATCACGGGTTTGTATTCTTCCTTCATGATGATTTTGGGAGTACAAAAAGAAGGACTGATGCCCATGATATCCATGATCTTCCATGCGATAGCCTTGTTATGGTTTTTAAGAACCTTAAGAAGTTCGTCTTTCTCTTCTTTAGAAATGTGAGATGAAATAATTACTGGGAGTTGAGAGTCTTTCACCAGAAAGGCTTATTCGAGATGGTTTGGTAGCTATTTCAACTATAAGGCTGGTGATTCTTCGATTGATGGATTTGATTTTTCATTATATTCGGTGATCTCACATACTACTTCTGATGTTTCTTGATTGTTATTGTTAGTATTCAGATTTTAATTTTCTAAAATGGGTTTGGTGATAATTTCAGTTAGGATTTGTGTTTCCAGTGGGGTATTGATGGAGGATTTCCGCACATAGCAACTCACGATAGAATCGATGATGTCGACATAGTATAAGTGTCATCGCTATGTTGCGGATGTTGCATATATTTTCCTATGTCAAAAGTGATAACCGTGTCATTGACCCTGAGAGTGAGTTTGCCGGTGCAAACATCAACGATAGCATTTGTAGGGGCCAAAAAGGGTCTTCCTAAAATCAGAGGTACATTTTTGTCTTCCTCAATGACTAGTATCACAAAATCTACTGGGAAAATAAATTTGTCAATTTTAACAAGCATGTTTTCAACAATGTCCCGAGGGTATTTAACTGATCGGTCCGCTAACTGAATGCTCATGCAGGTGGGTTTGGTTCTCCTATCCCTAGTTTTGCAAAAATCGCATAAGGCATTAAGTTAATACTAGCACCTAGGTTGGCCAGGGCATTGATAACAGACAAATTTCCTATGAGACAATGGATAGTAAAGCTCCCTCGATCAGTCATTTTCGGTGGCAGCTTGTTTTGGAGGACAGCTGAGCATTCTTCGTTCAGGGTGGCATGCGAGAGCTCCTCCAGCTTCTTTTTGTTGGTCAACACTTCTTTGAGAAATTTTGCATATTTTGGCATCTGAACAATGGCTTCGACGAAAGGGACGTTGATGTGGAGTTGTTGGAAGAGTTCTAAGAACTTCCTGTACTGAGCTTCTAATCTCTTATGTTTCAGTCGTCCAGGGTATGGAATAGGTGAAACATAAGTTCGGACTGGTTCCTTAGGTTGTATGGTGCCTGTTGGGATCAGTTTCTCATGCGTCTTATCAGGGGCTTCCTTCTCCATAACTGGTTCTGAAGTCTGTGAGGCAACAGTAGTTGTGCCACTTCTTAATACAACAACGTTAACTGTCGCATTTGGATTTGTGATGTGTTGCTTGGAAGAGCGCCAGGTGGTCTTTCAGATAATTGTCGGGAAATCTGTCCGATTTGAGTCTCTAGATTCTGCAATGATGCTTGTTGAATTTTTAGGTCAGCTTCATGCATTAACAATACTTCGATGATATCAACGGCTCTTGAGTCGGCCTTCTTTTCTGCTTCATTTGTTTTTATTATGATTTGGGGTAACATTTCTTCAGTTTTTGAGTAGCTCGGATTCTGATGGATACTGGAACTTTGTTCTTTAAATTGAGGTTTTGGTTGGAATGATTGATTCATCGGCCTCTTTTTGAATCCGGGTAGGGTTTGAGTATTACCTCCGTCCTTCCAACTGAAATTCGGGATGTTTCTACAACATGGATTGTAGTTGTTGCTGAAAGCATTTTTTTCACGGGCGATGAAGTCAGCTTCTTCCATGGCCATAATAACTTGTTTGCAGTCACTTGTTTTAAGAGTTCCCCCACAGGTGTCACAAGTGATCTTGGTTTTTGATAGCTCAGCTTGAAGTTGTTCGAATTTTCCAGAAAGGGCTTCAAGCTGTGCGATGACAAGAGTGTTGGAAACGACGTGGTGCATTTCTTTATGTGTTGGTGTAGATCTTGGTGGTTTATAAGCGAAACTCATCTTTCCCACCTTCTCCATGATTTCAAATGCTTCGTTAGGTGATTTGGATCCCAGGTCTCCACCAGCGATTTGGTCGATGGCCTATTTGTTTTGACTGGATTGTGTGTTAAAGAAAGTTTGTACTTGTAACCATGCGCTCAGTCCATGATGTGGGCAACTTCTTAGAAGAATTTTGTATCTCTCCCATGCTGCGTGTAGCGACTCATCATTATCGGTCCGACATCTGGTAACGCTAGCTCGATATTTGGCAGTTTTATCTGGCGGAAAGTATTTGAGGAGAAACTGTTCAACCATCTGGTCCCAGTTGGTGATGGAACCAGAAGGAAGAGATTCTATCCTTTCTAAGGCTTGACCCCTTAGTGAGAAATGAAAGAGTTTGAGTATGATTTGATCTTCTGAACAGTTTTGAATTTTAAAGGTTCCGCAGATTCGTAAGTATCGAGATATATGAGAAAGAGGGTATTCATCGAGGAGACCATGAAATTGAACTAAATTTTCCACCATATGAATGGTTCTTGATTTGATTTCGAAATGTTCGGTGATATCGGGTGGAGCCACTCCATTGCCATAGCCTTCGAGAGTTGGCTTGGCATACTGGCTCATGTTTGGTTCATTGTTTTATGCTTCCATCATTTCTTCGGTTTGATTATCTCCTGATGCGGTGACGTCTACTGACTCGTCTTTGATTATTCTAGTGATTTCTGCAGTCCGTTTACGTTCTCGTCGATTAAAGAGTCATTCTGGTTCAGAAATTGGTGAAACAAGCTCAGGTCCGAATATAGAGGACATACATGGAGTTAAATCAAATTTAAAATATTTAAAACTAAAGGTTAGTTAAAGTTAAGCTAAAAGTTAGGCTAAGCTATTTTAAAACTAAACTAAGGTATAAGTTAATTAAGATAAAGTAAAGGTTAGGCTAGCCTTAAAAAATAATTTTAATCTAATAGTTAGAAAGAAAATAAAATAAAAGTTAGAAATTTGTATGATTTATAAACAATGATTAAATTAAAACTAGGATCATTCTTAGAAACGTACCGTGTCCCCGTCAACGGCGCCAAAAACTTGATGTGTGCTACGTGAGTGCTTATAAAATATATTATGGATGGGGATTTTGCTTTTGCACAAGATCATGTTTTAAATTTATAAAAGTGATGTCAACTAAAACTAAACACACACAAAATAGGCAAGTGTACCTATCGTATATGTAGAATAGTATTGGTAAGAACCAAGTATCGATCGTGGACACAAATGTTTCTAATAATGAATCTTTGTTTTACTTTAATCGGAGGGTTCAATCATTTTGAGGTTGATTTTCAATTTTTTTATAAAATAAAACTACTTATATATAATATATATAGGTGACAATAAGAGAAATTCTAAATGAGTAATTCAATTATATGAAGGTTACTATCTAAGATCAAAAATCCACTCCATTCTTCCTTGGTGATTATTAAGTAAACATGTGATAAATTGTCTTGATAGAATAGTCCCTCAATTCAAACTGAACATATTCTATGACTTAAAAGAAAGTAGCAAGCGTATTTTCAAGTCCATCCTTGCTTAATCTCAAACTACCACGAGAATTTCAATTTAAGTAGACAAGTAGTTTGGTAAAGTAGAACGATTAGGATTAACTTCGATTTCTCAAATACCAATCCTAACAACTTCGAGTGATTGTAGTTAACTCACTCAACCTCCCATTGGTTGATTTAATTAGGTTATAGTTACAGATTCTAGTAACATATGATTTCTTTGACTAGCATGATAACCTAAGAAATCGTGTTAACAATGTTATTTTAGAATTATCAAAACTAGAGAAATAGATCATAACCTATATCTCATCGTTTCTAAGTGCAATATAAGGATCCATCTTTTATCTTGAATAAGTTATCAATGTATTCTTTTTACCATTTATAGTCTCCAAGAACGTGAGTGATCGTGAATGATTTTTAGTCATCAACCATAATGTATTAAGTTAAAGTGATTAAACATTTCTTCATCAAAGGATAATTGCAAAATAACCATGTACTTTACCAAACTAAATCACACGTTCAAAATAATCATCAAGTAAAACAAAGCTTCTTCATAGATTTTAGACGGTAGATGGAGTTTATCTCATAATGAGCATGGTTATGAACATTAAAAGAGATAATGATAACAAAAACATGATTAAACTTGAACAATTTAACTAAATGTGGATGAATCTTCCATTTTAATGATGATGATGAATGATGATGATAACCTCCAAGCCTTCAAACTCCCCACAAAATCTTCAATATGGGTGTAATGTGGGTGTTTTTATAAGAGAAACCTGTAGAGAATTCTACACCAAGAACACCAAATGAATGCAACATGCTCCTCTATTTATACGATGTCTGGGCACTCAGGCGCGACCCCATGCTCCATGAGGCACGCCCCCGTGTCCACGTGTCCAGTCGCATTAAATGCTCTGTTAGATCGTACATGCTGACTCAGCACGGGGGCGTGCTTCTAGAGGAACGACCCCGTCTTTTTGGCCTTTTGTTATATTTCTTTTGTCTTTTCTGAAAAGTGACCACGTCCCCGTGCTTCCTGAGGTACGACCCGTGCTTATGTGCCTAGTATTTTGTCTTTTCTTGCAGATTCTTGTCTTTTCTTGCATAGAGAAGCATGGGGGCATGTTCAGGGAGACACAAGGGCGTGTTGAGGTGTTTTTTTGGGTTTTCATCCATTTTCTTCAGCTTTTCGCTTATTTCTTCATTTAAGGCTTGGGTTTACCTGAAAATACATTTTAAAATGATAAGTAGCCTTTTGAACTATATTATACGATATAAATTGTAGTTTTTATAGATTATTTGATGCTAATAAGATGTATATTTTTATATACATCACCTACATTGATTTGAAAATTGTGAAAACAAGGAATCCATTACTTGGATGTACCTTCAAAACTTTTCAGATTTATAACTTGAAGTCGTTTCTAAAATTGAAAACTTCTAGATATCCTACAATGGATAAAGAAGATGGAGCCCAGAAATCGGAGATTGTACTGCTAAGAAGAAAGTAAAGCATGCATCATGATTATTTCAAAATAGGGCTCTATTCCGATGGAACACTCGTATTTAGAATCTAGGAAAAGACGTTGCCTATGGTCTTACCAGAAATGATTTTAAGGATAGAGAATATTATCCCATAAGAAAGCTTCAAAATATTGAAACCGAATTCTAGAATTTAGCCATGGAAAGTGATGAAGTTAGTAAACCTACTTCTTATTTAAGTGATATGGCAGATTATCTTCACGCATGCTTACACCTAGTGTGTCAGAATAAAAAGAATAGGCACCTCAGATCAGGAATGAAACCTCTTGAGACCCAACAACTACCCTAGCTGCTCGAACATGGCAAAATTACCAATAATGTTGTCATTCGAAAGGGAGCGTTGTTAAAAAAGGGAATACTAGGAACCCAAGAGTAATACTTACATAGAGTCATCTCGGTGCTTGCAAGAGTTATACCAACGATAACAAGTTTGGACATCTAATACAAAATTGCACTGTGAGACAACCGTTAGCTAGTGATAAATGAAACCAAGGTTGTTTTCCATAGGGATTGTCCCAAATTGAAAGATTAGCATGCTATAGAAAGAGTAAGAAAAGCTCACAAGAATTCACTTAATTGTCACCAGTACGATTCTAATAAACAACCATTATATTATTGTACTTTTCGATACTCGAGCCAATTTGAGTTTTGTCTCTAAGAGATTTGAGTCACTTCTTAGCAAAAACCTAGTATATTAAACAAAAGTATTCAATAAAGTTTTCTTACGGAAATAGAAACCGATATAGGCATCCGTGACTGTAATATCATGTTAGAAACCCTTAACCATTATAATAATCTATGTACCTATCAAATTAGAAAATCTCAATATAGGCATAGGTATGGATTAGTTATTTGAATATCATGTTGCGAGCATGGGTTTGAAAAGGCTAGTATGTTTACCACTCGCAATTGGTGAAACCTAGCAATCCATTGTTAGCAGTGTGATACCAAATTAAATTTTGGTACCACGAAAAGCAAGCTATTGCATAAAGGATACCGTGCGCCTTGAGATATTCCTATAATTCAAGACTATCTGGATGGGTTTTTTTCCTAGAAACTTGTCTGGCATAAATTCCGTCAAGACATATCAAGATTAGACTTGGTCTTGTACAAAATGTTGCACCGATGGCTAGATCTTCGTACAAATTGATGATGTCGGACAAGGAACGGCTACTCAATCAACTTTAAGAACTGAACAAACTGACCGTTAAAAATGTGTACCCATTATCGAGAACAATGATCAATTACGCCTGTTACAAGGACCGAATTCCTACTCAGTAGAAGAAAACATTCCAAAAACATTGTCAAAACATGATAGGGTCGTTACAAGTTTTCAAGTAATACCGCTCGAGTTGACAAATGCTCCACAGTGTTCCTGAATCTCATGAATAAGGTATGCAAATTCTACCTAGATAAATTCATGATAGTATTCATCGATGATATTCATATCTATTTATGAACCAAGAAAGATCATGAGCAACACTTTAAGCTGATATTAGGATTGCTTAAGAATGAGAAAGATGCATACAAAATTCTCTAAGTTTTATTTATCACTTCGAGAAGCCAATTTTCACGGAAACGTAATTAGAGGGAAAGGCATACACATTGATTAAAAAAATGGTGAAACTGAGTATTTGGAGACACTAAGGTCTCTAGTCGAAGTGCGACAATTTTAGATCAAATTGGGTATTACTAGGGATTCATCGAGAACTTCTCTAAGGTAGCTCAACTCTTGATGCTACCAACCAAGAAAGAAAGGAAATACAATTGGACCAAGAAACAAGAGGAAGCTTTTCAGGTCTTGGTTGCGTGCTTATGCAAAAAATAAAAAAAGGTGATAGCCTATGTATCACGGTGACTCGAAGTTAACTTGAAGAATTATACAACTCATTATTTGGAGCTGGAAGTTGTTACTTTTGCTCTGAAGATATGAATGCATTACCCTTATAGTATGAAGTGTAAGGTCCACACTTATTACATGACCTTTAGCTTATTATTGATCAAAAAGAACTCAATATGGGGCAACCCATTGATTAGAACTACTAAATGATTTTTACTACAATATTTTTTATCATGCAGGTAAAGTGAATATTGTAACTGATTAATGAGTAGAAAGGAAACAGAAAAGCTGCTACGCGGACGTGCAACCAGATTAATAATTCAAATGAATCTTACAACTGGGATTCGTGATTTTTAACGCGAAGCCTTAAAGAAAGAAAATCCTTGAAGGCTGAAAATCTAAGAGATTTAGAATGTAAATTTATACCAAAAAATAAGGACACCTAATAAACCAAATTTAGTTACCTCGATATGGGAACGTGTGTAGATTAATATTACACGAATGCATAAGTCTATATATAATTAATCCATTCAGGTTCTACAATGACATACAATGATCTCGAAGAATTCAACTAGTAGTCCAATATGAAGAGAGATAATACTTCCCATGTCAGCAAGTATTTGACATGCTTCAAGGTTCAATAAAAAAATTAGGAACCATCTGGACTTCTATAACAACATAAGATTTTTCAATAGAAATATGAGTATATCATCAGAAATTTCATTACCAAATCACCATGAACATCTAGTAAGTACGCCACTATATGGATAATATAGATCGACTCATTCACTTTCTGCCATTATAGATCGATTCATCCATTCTCTACCCATTAGGAAAAAGAAAAAGATTGAGAAATTGAAGGACTCATGATGAAAAGAATACTAGAGAAATCTTGTAAGGTAAATTGACAATTACGGTTCTAGAACGTAATTGTGAATTTACGGGTGCAATTGAACTCTAATATGACTTTTCTATATCAAGGATTTGGCAATAATTTCATAAATCCTTGGGATACTAGCTTACCATTGGTTAAGTTTTCCTTTAATAGCAGTTATCACTCAATTGAGGCTACCTCGTTTGAGGCCTTATACTGAAAGAAATGTCGAATATCACTTTGTCAAGTTGAATGTTAGACCTAAAATTGTTTAGGAAACCACCAACAAGGTTATCCATTTCAAGAAATGGTTGAAAAACAACTACAGATTGACAGAAAGACTATTTCGATAATCAAAGAAAATTGTTCGAATTCAAACTTGGATACATATTTCCATTAAGAGCCTCACTTTGGATATGGGTGATTAGAATTGGCAAATGTTTACAAAATATGGTTTTGAAATTTGAGAACTCACCAAACTTTGTGTTGACAAATGTTTTTACATGTCTTTCAGGTAAACTTATGACTAGTATAATTGTTAATGTAAACGTAATGTTGATTTTGAATCTCTGGATAAATTTTGATTAATGGATTACTTTGGTAAGTGTATCAAAAGGATTGTTTATATGTTGTAAAAAATGTATTCAAAATATGGTTTTGAAATTTGAGAACTCGCCAACCTTTCTGTTGACCAATGTTTTAAAACATGTCTTTCAGATAAATGACAGAGCAGAAGCTTCGTGAGGAAAGTCGGGAAAAGTGGAAATGTGTTTTGAATGGACAAAGTGTTGGACTAGTTTGATTTGAATACTGTATAAATGTGTGCAAAACTCTGAATTTAATAGAAGTACAACATTTCTTTGTATTGTTTGAATGTAATTGCCTGAGCATCATCTGTCACCGTCCAAATTAAAGAAATTAAGACTTCCGCTGTTTAAATTAATGATTTCGGGGTGCGACACCATCTTCAGTTTTGTTTTGCAAATCTTTAATTGGATGTTCTCCAGTAGTGTAAAAAACTCAAAAAGTGTTGTTCTTCGCTACCTGCTCGTGACTCCCCCTTGTTGTGCATCCCCAAAAATATATATTCAAGAGCCCACTCTTTCAGTAACTCCCAAATAATTGGAGTTAAAAGCCTCACAAAATTATTAATGTTGTTTTCGTTAATTTATTTATTTTTTACTTTGACTTGACTTCTAATCAAAATTGTATCTTATATTCTTATTTTTCTTTTGACCACGAACTATAGCATCTTCACGACTCCTCCACAAATAAATGTTTGATAAATATTAACTATTATGTAACATCAAAGTTTCGTTGGTATTTAAATAAAAAGGGTTTTAACTGAATTATAGAAGATAAATGAAATTATCTAAACTGTTAGGGGGGTTAAGCGTCATTAGGTGAAATTCAAACATCAAACCCTATCATCTTTCTATAAATGTAGCCACCATCTCATTATAACTATCTTGGCCTCCAACCTCATTCACACCCAAAATTCCCGTTTTTAAGGGAACAACCCACAAAAATCCGACGATTCTCGGAGATTTAACCGTCGGATCGATCTAAAATTTTAACTGATTGTTCATGGAATATAGACGGAAATTCCCACCGATCAGATCTCCGATCAAAGATCGAAAGTTCGGTTTTTATCAGCAAAACCGTAACAGCTAAAAAAAAAGATTTCCGGCGACGGCGAGTTGATGGGTTTGTAGATCGAGACGGATATGTAGCCTCTTGAATCACTCAATTGAATATCCAATTCGATTCGTTTTGGTCTATTTAAGTGATTTAGAACATAAACCTCAAAGGTACGTTTTTGCTAATAAAGTTTACTTTTCGTGTACGAATTTGCATGAAAATTGGTAGGATGAAAAAACGGGTCACAATTATTGATAAAGTAATGAACTTGTGAGTAAACGAGCAAGTTGGTTCATTTCGGGTAAAACGAGTAATGTTCGGTTCATGAAAATGATGGGTAAACGAAGTCGGTTTGAATGAAACTTGGTAGGATAGTAAATCGGACCCTAACTGTAGGTTCCCAGTCGGATCTACACAGGAGTATCTCGTACACGGAGGGTGCGGAATCCCCTAAGTATACGATTACGAGTGTATGAACGAGATGATGAAACGAACACGTAATAATAACAAGCACGTAAATCAAACACTTAATCGTTATAAGCTACTCAGAGCTCTTAACCTTTAAAAAAAACGATATCAAGAGTTAATACCCAAAACCTTACAATACTATGGCGCAAGTTAGGTTTATATACCTACGACAACTTCGCCAAACATGCTTGGCGAAGTTGTCCCTAACTTTGCCGATGGGCTAAGTTCGCCACTACCAAAACGCAAACCATTAAGTTCACTAAAACATAACATACAATGTATTTTTCACAGACACGATAAACTAAAGACCAATGAACTACTGACACATTGCACCAACAGACTCCCCCTTGGAAGTAGCTTCATTTCTCTTATAGCTTCGTCTCGTCTTGTAATCCAAAAAGCCGTACCATCCATCTTCAGGAATGCACACCTTGTCTCACACATACCGAGACCACCCTTTGATACTTCTTAGCTTCATCTTTCCAAGCAGAATTATAACAGATCATCTTACCTGCAAATCTGCTTGAGACAAGTTAAACCAGGTGCATGGGGTCATACACCCTTAAGATCTCCTGTTCATCTTGATCTTCCATCACAGCTTCAGCGGTCTGGCAATCAACATTCCACCATTTCGAGTCTTTCAGCACATCTTGAGGCATGATCTTCATTGGAATCTCTTTTAGACATCGAACTGGTTTGTACTTCATAACCATCCACGGCTTACCACCTGCTCGTATTCCTCTCTCAGTATCCTCAATTAGCTTTCTCTTCTGTGGTTTTAACAGCTCAAACTTTTTCTCCTTTACTACTTCCTTCCACATGATATTTCCGATCCAACCAACATATTTGTCATCACTCCTGTTAATCAACTTCAAACGAGCCAGATCTTTTACTTCACACTCGGGCAAGGTGTTGAATGATCTCAGCTTCTTTGGAAAGTGTTGAATCCCATCATATCTCTTAATCACAAACACCTTGAGATGATCATCATAAATCCAACAAATGATTCCCTTCTTCGATTTATCACACCCTTTGATATTATAACTCCTCTTGAACATCGGAGGTACCACTGGTTTCTTTTTCTGGAAAAACCAATGAACATATTCTTCCTTCCACCTAGGTGGTTCTTCCCACTCAGAATCACCACTTACAACATACTCACCTGTTCTTGACCATTACCCGGAATATCATATTCAATCCATCTTCCGGTATCTCTCTTTCTTCCAAACCACTGTCAATCTCGATCTGTTCACCCAGCTTTTCAATCTCACTGTATGGTAACACATCTTCAACAATCTCAACGTCATCATCCACAAAAATAGTTTCACCACCTGCACTTCCAGACGGATCAGTAGACTCCCCCTGAGATGTGGAAGCCTCAAGAGGTTGTAAAGTTTTTGGCAGCTCACCATCTGCATATTTCGATGCATTGGGATCATCATATCCATCCTCCCTTCTCTTCGATCTCAAATATCTCCCTTGCAACTACTCTCCCCATGAGATTCTAAGTACTTCTGTAAGGCATCAAATAGTTTACCGTGTTCACCCAGGAGAGCCGTCTGTAGTTGTTTTTCAGCTACTAGACGTTGGATGGCCTGATTCTAAATAACATTAATCCTTGACTGCTCAGCAAAAACACGTTCCAGAGCCGCGATCCGCTTGGAATTTGACAAAGTAGTATCAAATGCAAATGACATGTGAGAGATATCCTAAGCATATGGTGGTGAAATACCCAAGATTACTGGAATCTCGGATGTAGACAGAATAGTAACAGGAGGTGGAGTCGAAAACAAAGATCCAGCGGTAGCAACCAAAGTAGATTCGACAAACCTAACTACCACCTCAGAAGGAGTAACGGAAGGATGTGGTAAAGAGACAATCTCTGGTGCAGACACATCTACCGTAGAAGGCACAATGGAGCTATAGACTGAATTATTATATCAGTTCCAAGAGAAAATAGAAAACCAGTTTAAATTCAATCGCCCCGGTCACTTCTTACTTCTTAGGTAAATGGCCATCTTGTATGTCTAGTTGGTTAACAGGACCAACCACATATTAATATGTGTCCCTCAAACTTAGAGCTATCGACATAGTTTTCAGCGAAGGAATTAAAATATAACACATCACAATCACCCCAGATGCTTTCAGTTTTCGGGTGAATGGATATCCTATTGAATCTTCAAGTACATCAGGGGACCAAACATATACAAGTATATGTCCTTCAAACTTGAGCAACCGACATAATTCTAAGTGAGAGTGAAGTTTCTTTTTTAAGAGACACAGTTGCTCGGGATTGATCATCCCATTTAACTCAATAAGGTTTTGAAAACGAGATCGGTCAAAAGCTTTTTTAAAAAAATCGGCAAAATTATCCAAAGAATCAAATGATGACGAATTTCAATATGTTTAGTTTTACTATGCTTTACGGGATTGTTAGTTACTGAGATAGAATCAGTATTATAAATGAAAATAGGAGTATGAGTGAAATTCAGACCATAATCTCGCATTTGGTGTTGTATCCACAAAACCTGGGAGTAGCAGTCTGATGTTGCCATATACTCTGCTTCACAAGTGGATATTGCTACTGAGGTTTGTTTTTGCATTACCACGAAACCAATCTCCCTCCAAGAAACTGACAACCATTGGTAGTCGACTTCCTATTCTGGTTACAGCCTCCATAATCAGAATCGGTGTATGCCACTAGATCCAGTTCACCTCCCTTTGGATACCAGAGACCCAACTTAGGTTTTCCTTTGAGTACCGAAGTATCCTATTTACGCCTTTCGCGTGTGACTCCTTTGGATTAGCCTGAAAACGTGCACAAACACAACTGCAAACATAATGTCAGGTCTAGAAGCAGTTAGATACATTAAAGAACCTATTATTGCACGATATTGAGTGGGATCCACATCTTCATCACTGTCAGAGTCAGCACCCAATTTGTGGTTGACACAGACTGGAGTGTCATACGGAGTACTTTCTTCCATATTGAATCGTTGGAGCACATCGTGAACATATTTAGTTTGATGAATAAACATTTCGTCCTTCTTCTAATATACCTGTAAACCCAAAAAGAAAGTCAGTTCACCCATGGCGCTCATCTCAAATCTTTTCTTCATGACCGCTTCGAATTTCTGACACATAGAAATCTTTGATGCCCGAAGATAATGTCGTCCACACAGACCTAGACAAGAAGAAAATCCTTCCCATTCCACTTCACAAACAACGTACTGTCAATCTTTCCTCTCACAAATCCATTCTCCAGCAGGTAATCAGATAAGGTTGCATACCAAGCCCGTGGAGCTTGATGTAGACCATATAATGCTTTGCTGAGTCTGTATACATGATCTGGAAAGTCTGGATCTGGAAAACCTGGAGGTTGCTCAACATATACCACTTCATCGACCTTACCATTCAGAAAATCACTCTTAACATCTAGCTGAAACACCTTCATTTCTTTGTGAGCAGCGAAGGCTAAGAAAAGGCGAATTGCCTCCAGCCTTGCCACAGGAGCAAGCACCTCATTGTAGTCGATCCCTTTTTGCTGATTAAATCCCTTGACTACCAGTCTCGCCTTGTTCCGGGCGATTACACCTTTCTCATCTCTTTTGAATTTGAACACCCACTTAGTACCGATTGCATGCACATCTTGTGGCTTCTCAGCCAACTGTCATACCTCCATTTTGTTAAACAGAGCCAATTCTTCCTGCATGGCTTCGACCCAAGAGCTATCCCTCAATGCCATCTGATAGCTTTTCGGTTCTATTTGATTGATATAACAAGCATACAAACATTCATTCATAATACCAGTATCTTTGATGCTCACATTCACACATATGTTTTCTTCCAAGCTATTTCTGGTTCGCACTCCATCCATAGGATTACCAATCACATTCTCCAGAGGATGATTCTTGTGGATTCTTGTGGTTTGGATATGAGCAACTTCCAAGTCTTCACCCAGATTAGGAGTGAGTTCATTTGAATTATGTTGAGTGTGAAAAGGATTTATGAACTTATCTTCATTAGAGACAGCTAGTGTTTCTCAAGCACTGGACATGTTTGATCTTTTATCTTCAACCTTTGGGCGATGCATGATGGCTTCTTCTTCATCAATTAGCATCCGAGTGGCCATCCTTTTTTCCATATCTGCAAATTCATAAGAAGGCAGATTAAAAGATTTAAACAGTTTGTCATAATCAAAAACCTCATCTGGTCCCATGCTAGGTTTTGGTGACTTGTAACTAGTAATGTCAGTGTTACAGGCCACCTCGACCTTGTTGCTTGATAGATTAAATACTCTTCTATTGGGAGAACCAACCACGTAGCCAACAAGAATACCTTAGTCAGCTTTCACACCAAATTTTGAATTTGTCTTTAATATCGAACAAGGAGAACCAAAAGGCTCGAGACCAGATAGGAACCAAAAGGTTCGAGACCAGATAGCTTAGGCTTTCGGCTGTGTATTAATTGATAACATGTTTTGTTTAATCTTTTATCAATCAATACACGATTACGGATATATCAGGTTGTAGCGACAGCCTCAACCCAGAACACCACTGGAAGTTTAGCATCTGCCAGCATAGTTTTGGCTCCTTCGATTAGCGTTCTATTCTTTCTCTCAGCTACTCCATTCTGTTGGGGAGTATATGGTGCACTGAACTGATTCTCTATCCCTTTCTGCAGACAAAACATCTCCATTTGATAATTCTTGAACTCTGTGCCGTTATCACTTCTGATGAATTTGACTTTTCCTCCAATCATGTTCTCCACTTTGGTTATTAAATTAATCACCCACGAGTATCGTGAGTAGTCATAAGTCACTACTAATCAATAAGATGTTCCACCCAAACTTCTAACATTTATGGGACCAAAGAGATCCATGTGAAGCAGGTCTAGAGGTGTGACAATCGAATTAATCATCTTGGAGTGATGTGGCTTCTTGTGCTGTTTTACTTTCTTGCATGACAGACATTTGTCTTCAAAGTTTAAATTCTTCAATGGAACCCCCAATACCAACCCATTATTGACAATGTAATTCATTTTACGTAGATGGATGTGTCCCATTCTTAGGTGCCACAACTCAGATTCTGATTATGTTGCTTTGGACAAAAGACATGTTTCTTCTGTTGCTACCTTTGTGGACCTCATGTCCATTACATAGGTATTCTTCTCTCTTGGAGATTTCATGACAATCCAACTTTTTGGAATCTTGAAACCAGGATAAAGCACTAAGGCTTCGTCCATTGTAAACTGCACAGTGTATTCTTTGTCACGGATCTAAGAGACACTCAGAAGATTGTGCTTCAATTCTTCCACAAAGTTTACTTTTTCCAATCTGATCCTTCCGTTTGTAAACGTACCAATTCCGGAAATCTTTCCACCACGTTCTCCTGCAAAACTTACTCTACCTCCTTGTACCACCTTCCAGTCAAATAACAATTTCTTGTTACCAGTCATGTGCCGGGAATAGCCACTGTCGACAACCAACCTGTTGTTCACAGTCCTTTTCAGACTGTTCCTGCACATTTAAAGAAGAGAATTAAAAGCGGGCGACCCAAGACGTCTTGGTCTTGGGTTGTTCAAACATGTTAAACGACATCCAACTAGTTGGTTGCCTAAAATTCTTTTGAGGAAACTTGCCATTTTGTCTAACAGAAAGATTTCCAGAGAAACGATTATGAGACCAACCAAACATCCTTGAGTTTCTAGCATTAAAATTTTTGGATGATTCAAAGTTACGTGTTCTATGGTTAATTGGGAAAAAAAGAGGTTGGTTTCTATGCAATCTTGGATTTACCCAAGGTTTAGTGTTAGAAGAAGTGACATTTGTTCTAAAACCAGCTTTAGGTTTCTTTTTGTTCCCAATTTTTTTTGGCCTCATATTTTTAGATTTCTTTCTTTTCAATGGACAAACACTGACAACGTGTCCCTTGTTATGACATCTAAAGCAACTCTTATCCAGACTATTTGTGTTCATCCGAACATCCTTTTCAGGAGTACCTTCAGAAGATGAGGTTGGTTTACTGATATTTTGTTTCACATAGGGGGAACGAATGGGTTTAAAGATGATTTCTTTTCACTAAAGGTATCATTCTCCCTCTTTTTTAGTAACACAACTTCATCAACTACTTTTCCAGTGTTGACAGGCTTCCTGGACTGGGACTCTTGATTCATGAGTGGAGAATCTGTCTGAACCGATTCGTCAATATCCTTATCAACCTCTTCAAGATTGATTATATTAAAGTTGGTATTGCTTACCTGGACCTTAACGGGTGAAGTGTCTAATTTTATGTTACCCGTTATGGTCTGATCAGTATCAACACATACAGATGATTGAATACAGGTATTATAAGCATAGTTATTATTAAAAGGTGGTGGAACTTCAGAGAATCCGATTCCCCCTTTATTGTTTGGAGAACGTTGAACACTTAGGACATGATTAAGCATCATGGAAGAGTTCCTAAACTGTTCAAGTTTTCTATTTAGTTCCACCACTTTTACTTGATAATCGGCAAACTGTTTGTCATTTTCGGCTATAAGTTTGGTCTTTTCTTCCACTACCTCATAACATAAATCAATAACTTGTATCCTCATAGCTAGAGTGGTCGTAAGGCATCTAATGTCTTTTTCACCAGCTTTTATTTTTACCGAGTAACTGTTTTCCTTTCATTTTGAATAGTGGTGTTCTTCTTTTAAACATTTTAATTCCTTTTCCAAACTCACAAACTGATCAGTTAATGTATTCAATTGTTTAGACAATTTCTCACATTGTTTTCATTGAGGTTCAGAATATACCTCCGAGAGCTGATCATCCATTTCTGCCATGTATTCATGGTCCTCTACTGGTTCCTTTTCACATCTTCCAGTCACAATGTTCACCACATTATCTTGTTCAATCACCTCCTCCACTTGGATGTTCCAATTATATCCACCATCCTGTTGAGACACCATGGCTCTTGTCTCAGCACCATTTCCATTCCCATTCTGATGAGTAGGTCTATTCTGACTCCTTTCAACCCTCTCATTAGTACACTATCTTTCAAAGTGTCCATTTTTTTGACAGTTGTAACAACGAACTTTGGACTTGTCAAACCTCGGTCTCTCTCCCACGAACTTTCTTCCTGTCTTCTTCATAGACATTTTCACCCTTCTCACTATCATAGCCATTTGCCACTGCAGATCCATCTCATTCATGTCATCATTATCTATCTAATCATAATCCTCATTCAAGGTTGCAGGGTTAACTATCTTTCCTTTGATGTAGTTCTCATAAGAAGCAATGAAAGAGGCATAGAGTGCAAATTATTGTTTAGCAGATTTTACACTCATAGGCATCTTTGAGTAATTCACCTTTGAAAACTTGTGGAAGAGTTACCAACTGAAGATTGAGGTTTTGAGGAAGTACTTCCACCAGCAACAAAGCATATATCTCTATACATGTTCATCACCACATGACCATCTTGAGTAGAGTTTGTTTCTCCACCTGAGTAATAAGCAGCCGATGCTGCATTAGAGCTTGAGTTTGGGGAGCCTTTTGCACCATAAATTCTCGGATCCTGAACCTGATTAGTAGGTGTCTCTTTCCTTATAATATTAAGCTCATAGGTACGTAACTTGTTGACCACCTTTTCAAAATCAAAACTTTCAAACTCTTTGTATTTTTTCATCAAAACTGTGTACATCTCCCATTTTTGTGAGAGAGCGTCCAGAAGCTTTTCTACTATCTCACTCTCAGTATACTTTATGGAGTAGTTATTCAACTCGGTCATCAAATGATAGTATCTTGTGATGATGCCATCAAGTGTTTCATTCTTAAAGTACTTGAACACCGATAATTGAGTTTTCAGCAGTTTTGTCTTTGAGATTCGAATTCCCACATTTCCTTCAAAACGATTTTCCAATGCTTCCCACAACTCTCTAGCAGACTTGTACTTTCTGAATGTATGTAGAATCTCTTGAGGCAGTGCCATAGTTATTGCTGCTAATGCTTTACTTTCTGCTTCTTACATCTTCTTCTCATCATCCTCCATCTTATTATACTTCTTTAGCTGCTCACGACCCTCAAATTCTGTTGTTGGAGGAATATAACCATCCTGAATGTATACCCACATCTTTGAATCCGGGTACTTCACGTACTGCTCAAATTTGTCTTTCCAAGAAACAAAATCAGTGCCTTTAAGTAACTTTGGAGCTTTAGTCGCTGACCCAGCTTCAACCTTCATCTTTACCAGTTCAGTGATGTTTGTCGAGGTCATTTTTAACCGAAACGAAAGCTGAAAATCACCTAAGTAGTATTCTGTGAACAGTGGATGGCGAAGTTAAGTTAACTTCGCCTTAGTGAC
The DNA here is from genome assembly GCF_021521415.1 of Bidens hawaiensis. NCBI lineage: Eukaryota > Viridiplantae > Streptophyta > Magnoliopsida > Asterales > Asteraceae > Bidens > Bidens hawaiensis. Next base: position 3,116,265 of record NW_027491020.1, on the reverse strand, counting down.
AACTTCTCTTAGGGCGAAGTTAGATGATTTTACTTTAACTTCGATGTCTATTAAATTCTTCAATCATTAACTTCGCCAGATAACAACTTCGGCAACTTATGTATCTTCGCCAAAACCCTAATTGGTATTGACGGCAACTTCGCTGGTTTACTTGAATCTGATTTTGAGCACACATTCACTGATTTTGGGTGGTTTATAGTAATAGTGTAAGCGACAATGGCAATACAGTGTAAGAATGGACTGAACGGATGGTATTTTACGTGAAACAATTCCGCGAGAAGTCTTGCGGAAGTGTTTTAACACTCGTGTGATAATCCCGAACCACATAATCAAGAGCAATGCTCTGATACCAATTGTAGGTTCCCAACCGGATCAACACAGGAGTATCTCGTACACGGAGGGTGCGGAATCCTCTAAGTATACGATTATGAGTGTATGAACGAGATGATGAAATGAACATATAATAATAAGCACGTAAATCAAACATTTAATCGTTATAAGCTACTTAGAGCTCTTAACCTTTAAGCAAAACGATATTAAGAGTTAATACCCAAAACCTTACAAAACTACGGCGCAAGTTAGGTTTATATACCTACGACAACTTCGCCAAACAGGCTTGGTGAAGTTGTCCCTAACTTCACCGATGGGCTAAGTTCGCCACTACCAAAACGCAAACCTTTAAGTTCACTAAAACATAACAAACAAATATAACGATTACAGACACGATAAACTAAAGACCAATGAACTACTGGCACATTTAACCAACACTAACATGTAGAAAAAACATAAAGTTGTTGATAAAAGAATTATCGGGTGGGATTAGATTCGTTTGGAAAAGAATCGATTCGTTTGAAAAATGGGATTTGATTCGTTTGAATATTCGACTCGATTCGTATGAAAAATGGGATTCTATTTGCTTGAATATCCAATTCGATTCATTTGAATATTTGATTTGGTTTGTTTGAATATTTGATTTGGTTTGTTTGAATAATATATTCGATTATTTTGAATACTCAATTCGATTTATTTGAGTATACGACTCGCTTTGTTTTCTAAACTCAATTTGATCTGTTTCCTAAACTCAACTCGATTCTTTGGCCTATTCGATTCAATACGTTTGGCCTTAAGACTGATTAGATTTTTGACTTGAGTAGTAAGACTTATATAGGAAGTAGGTCATTAACACCAATATCCGTAATACAGTTAGTCGTGCTAGCTGAAGAAAGGTGTTACAATCAATTTAGAAAGAAATATGACGTAGGTGAGTTTCTAGCCCCTTTTCTCTGTAATGTTTTTCGGGGCTCTGTGCATACTTCTATGTGTTAGTTAATACACTTACCTTAATTGGTAAGTGTATGCTATACGAAATGTCTTATGAAAGATATATGAATGATATTGAAATAATGAACGAATGTATAAAAGATTAGGAGTATATATGTATATATATATATATAATATATGTATGGTTGTATGGCAAGGAATGTATGGTTGTATGGAAAGAAGGGCACCGGACCCTAATAATATCTGAGGTATGCGTAGTATGGTACGAAAAGAAGGGCACCAGACCCAAATAATATCTGAGGATGAAGGGCACCAGACCCTAAGAATATCTGAGGATGAAGGGCACCGGACCGTAACAATATCCGAGGATGAAGGGCACCAGACCCTAACAATATCCGAGGATGAAGGGCACCAGACCCTAATAATATCCAAGGTATGTAGGGCGAAATGCTCTTTAAAACGTAGTGATAATATGTATGTATTAGTATGCTAAAACAAGAAAGTATGTAAGTATGAAAGAAAGAAAGAATGTATCTATGAAAGTATGAAAGCATGAAAGAAAGTAAGTATGAAGCCTAAAGTATGAATGTATGAATGTATAAAGTATAAGCAAGTTAAGTAACTAATATGTGTCTTCGGATACGTATATATGTATGAATGTAATGAATGTTGCATGTTTAACTAGAAATCTGTCAGCATAGCTGACTTTTAGTATGCAGCAGACAAATAGGTTAAAGCAATTGGCTTGAGGGAGCACGTGCCATGAATTGAAGAGGCTGGCATCTGAAGAAGAATCATCATGATGTTTTAATACGGTGTTTTATATTACGTTTAAATACATTATTTGAATATTTTGTATCGAACGGTTGAAATTTTATATTCCGTGAAAAGTTTTAATTCACTCTTATATATAGAACAATGTTTATGAGTAAATCCAACGTTCAAGTAGGGCACCTCTCCCGGGGCCTTACATATTATAATTTGGTTTTCAATCTAGCCACTGTCACATTTTATATTACTGTTATTATTATTTAATTCCTAATCACGCACGCACCAAACCCGATCTTTCAATACTCCAAAACATGCTCGTAAATGCCTCCAATTTGTATTTTAAGGTTCAGTAACCTGCAAAAGAAAACATATTTGAAGTATCAATATTCTAGTTAAAATCTAAATAAAACTAATAAAATAATACAAATAAATGCATGGTTTTAACCAGACCATCACATCCTCACACTTACCATTTGATTGCCCTCAAGCAAACTCTTATTCATACATCCACCTCTATCATAGATATATCAACTACCATCATTAATGTTAGTAAGGTCTAGGGTCATACCCGATTCCCAATACTTATACTGTCAAGATTGACAACTCAACAAACAAATTTTAGTGATACGTTCAAAATAATGGAACCGCCCACACAAGTGTACTTTGTTTCCGGTTAAGGAACACCCCTCACAAATATATCTCTCCTCTCAGTTCAAAATCTGGACCATCAAAACGTGTGCTAGTATCTGTCTGCCCTCTATACCAAGTACGAACACAAAGTAATAAGCTTGCAAGCCAGTCATATCTCCACCCATTAACTATCGGTTGCATAAAGACTAGGACTACGGATTTTGTTGTAGCTATGGCTCTGTTATGGAATATGAATAATTTAGTGACTTATGGTGAATGAATCCCAATTTATTCAAACAATCAAAACTAATAACTGACTTTAGATATTGACACTTTTTGAGTTTTTCTAGATTCTTCAACTTTCTTATTTTTGTTTTTTTTTTCTTTTTTTTTTGGACATGCAATATGATACATGACAAATACAAGATAGCTGAGACATATGTACATTGTTTAATATGTTATACGAACTGACTATAAACTATTCTAATGTACTGGATTTCATCACACAGGGTTAAAAGAAAATGCTTAGCCTAACGTGGCTTGTAATGTATGGTTCAGATAAATGAAAGGGAAATTGGCTAAAGATGGACTCCTAAGGGATAATATAGGGTAAGGATTTTTATTTGAGTAAAAGCCAATATATGTGGGTTTCTACAGTCCTAATTCTCCATACAGGTGGTGGTATTAAAATCTCGACATGCATATGACAAACAAGTTCTAGATATCATGAACATACTAGTTACACTCAAATCACTCAAATGACATGTGTATCTATATATATAATAATATGTGTATTTAATATAGGGCTAACTCACAACCACATGGGAGGAAATGTGATGCCGATATGAAACATGTATACCCGCCCCCTTGACTTGTTATACCTGTCTAAACGATCGCATTTTAATTTTCTTATTTGAAAAACATTTGATGAGAAAACTTTCGAGAAGCTCAAACACAAACCATGACCACTTGTTCAATAATAATAGTAAGTAACAGTTAACAACATCGGTTTTTGTGCACCGTCAAGTTACCTAAAATGCAATAAAAAAAATTATTTTCCCCCAACTCCAACGACGATCGATCAAATCGAAATTTGATTGGCCGTTTCTGGATAGGTCAAATATAGAGAAAATATGATCCCAATCACCTTAAACTAGTTATGGTAAGAAGGGTGCCGAACCACGAAGAGTTTGTTGTTGGTTTCGATTTTGTCTTGCTAAACTTTCAATTTCCAGTTTAAACACTAAAGGTGAATTCCTTGTTGTCGATCGGGTACACATACACACGTAACACACCTAGTGTAAACGAGGAAAAGACATAAAACAAAATGAAATAACAAATAATCATGAAAATCAACTAAAAATGAGACACTAAGCGCACAATCTCCCCGGCAACGGCGCCACAATGTGATCGGTCGTCGCCGGACTGGTCAAAGTTAAAGAAGGATTGTGTTCCTAATCATTTTAAATTAGTTAGGGTAAGAAGGGTGTCGAACCACGAAGAGTTTATGGTTGGTGATCTAAATTTAATGATTAATAATTTTGAAGCCTTTTTGAGTAGTCGTATAGACCAAATAAGATTTAGATTTAAAATAATCATTTTTTTAAGTTTTAATGAAAACAAGTAAAAATTTGCAAGAAATATAATTGAATTATAAACAATGATTACGAAACGAATCACATCCAGGTTTCAAGTTCTATAAGCAATTCTAGTTACACACTATAAAAACGAGTTGATTTAATCACCATGGTTATTTAGAATCAATCAATAATTTCCTAACGAAGAAGCATCAATACTCGTCTATCTTAAGCAAATGGTGCAAGTAAACCTTCACACAAAGAATCTTGGAAAAATATATGTAGTATAAATTAAGAACATGAATTAACCCTAACACACATCATGGACACTATCAATTATCATCGTATGAGGTCAATGATGCAAGGAATCCTTAACAGCATAAGTTCATAATAATGAAAATTCACACAATTCGTGTTCAAACCAAGAGATTACATAAAATATTATCTAAATTCATAGACGAGAAAAAAAACTCCTAAAACTTACAAGACTCTACACCCGAGAATGATTATGGATGAATTAGTCTCTCATGGTTGTAAAGACCATCTTCAATTTTGTTTTGCAATCTTCAATTAGATGTTCTCCAATTGTAAAATACTCAAAACATGTTGTTCTTCACTACCTGCTCGTGACTTCCCTTTGTTGTGCGTCCCTAAATATATATATATATATATATATATATATATATAAGAGCCCCCTCTTTCAATACCTCCGAAATAATTGGAGTTAAATGCCTCTCAAAATTGTTGCTATCATTTTCGTTTATTTATTTACTAGTTTTAGAGCCCGTGTAAAACACGGGATGATTTAAATAATTAAGTTAGAAAATAAAACAATACTTAATGTGTATAGAAAATGTATTACATCTTTTCTTGTATCATTGAACATAAATTGATTTTATTTATATCACAAAATGATTTTTTCCAAAAAATAAAAAGAACTTGATAAAAAAAATAATGCACGTGAAAAAACATAGCCAAGAACACTCCATCAATTGAAAATTTATTCTCATTATTGTAACATCCCGTTTTCTCATTTCGGTTAATAGAATAAAGATGAGTTATTATAAGTCGGGCTTGTGTTGGGTTATGTAATATGGGTAATGGACTTGGGTTAATAAGGAAAGGAGGAAAAGACCATAGCCAAGAATACCATAATTAGCCATTAATTAATTCATTCTCATCCATTCCATTCACCACCCAAAACACACACTTATGCTCTCTCTCTCTCTCTCTCTCTCTCTCTCTCTCTGTCCCTAAACCGAAACCAAGAAGAAGAACCGATTCCCGACCCGAGGTAATGATAGTATGATATTGTATGGATCCAAACCCCCTAGATTTAGTCACGAAACGACAAGCCGACATCTTAAATCGTTAAAGTCATGAGATCCTGGTGGAATCAGGTATAAACCGATCAAAAGATGAGCTTAGGGGTCACCCTAGCCCAGATCTGGATCGAATGGCACGAAAAACGATGAAAATCGGTGGAAAATAACAGAGATCTCGCTTTTTCGGCAAGACCCGGTTTTCCGGCGATGACGACGCCGAAAAAGGTGGTACGAGGTTAACAAATGTCAGAGAATGTTTCTGACATTCTCTGACCGAACCGTAGTCCGTTAGCAGAGACATAACGAATTAACAAGCAATTCGTAATGCAATGCGTTATGCCCATTCGTTAAGAAGAGATAATGAATTAGAAGCAATTCGTTAAGCCATTCGTGAACGGAGAACTGACGAATGAACCCCCAGTTCGTTATAAGGGTCAGTTCGTTATAAAGGTTCAATTCGTTATAAAGTTCGTTCGTCAAGAAGTAACGAATGAACCCCATTCGTTAAGGAACTGGATAACGAATTAAACTTTGAAAGAATGACAGAAAGGTCCCTAGACTTAGGATAAAATGGAATAATTACAAAAAAGCCCTCGAACTTTATGCATTAGAAAAAAAAAGAATAAATTAGAATTATAATGGAAAATGTGTTATGACAGTTAATGAAAATAAAATTTTTCCAAGCTGACAAGGCAACTTGACCCCAGCCAGGGGCTCTGCCCCTTGGACCCTACGAGGGGATGCCGCCCCTAGACCCCGCGTCCAGGGGTGCTACCCCTGGACCCCCGTTCTTTGAGGGTTATAATTAAACTAGAAATACGATATGGGTAGTGATAGTTAATTGATACGTGTAATTGTTATACATTTAGTCGCGCACATCTAAAGAAAGGAATAACCATTAACGGAGAATGTAACCGAGTTTAGGTGAGTTTCTAGCCCCACTTCCTTGTTATGTTTTCGGGGTTGTGTGCATACTCAATGTGAACATTAATACACTTACCTTAAATGGTAAGTGTATGCCATAATAATTGATGTGATAGTATGTATGAATGTTATGAATGAATGCTTGTCGGTGCGTGAACGATCTTCGGATAATGCACGTATCGACAGGGAAAGTAATATGTAGTATGCCTAGTACAAAATATGTATGTATGAAAGTACGTAATGAAATGAGTATGTACGAAAGGACGATTATATAAAAAAGGTGCGTATGGTTATATGACGAACAGAAGGTATGGTTAGAAAGGGAACCAACCCTAATAATATCGGGAAATATTGGGAATCGACCCTAATAATATCGGCGAATGTAGGGAAACGACCCTAATAATATCGGCGAAGGTTATAGGGCGGAATGCTCTTTAAAACGTATATGTATGAATGAAAGTATGTATGTAAGTATGAAAGAAAGAATGAACGTACGTATGTAAGTAAATATGATGGTATGTACCTTTGGGTGCATATGTAAGTATGTGAATGTATTGTATGTCATCTGATTAACTAGAACTCACTCAGCGTAGCTGACTTTTAGTATGCATGCAGGTTAATCGACTGAGACAGCTGGCTTGAGGGAGACACATGGCAGGATCCGAAGAGGCTGGCATCTAATGATTTGTCATGATGTTTTTGATATTATCATTTATGTTATGTTTTAAAAGACAAGTTACGAATGTTTGTAATGAATGGTTGACTATTCTTATCATTCTGTGAAAGTTTTAATTAACTCTGATATTTTAGAACTGTGTTAATGAGTAAATCCTAACGCTAAAGTAGGGCACCGGGATCGGGGCCTTACAATTATCATATATTTATAATTGAAATAAATTTGGTAATGAACCAATTTCGAAGAATACTTCTCATACGATAATAGTTTTGAGCTACACCATGAAAATTATTTTGATAAGTTTGAGGGGCTTCTCGACTTTGCCAATTGACAAAATAATAACAGGTTAACATGTTCAATTTTGTGATAATTTTGATTCACTTAAGCATAATTTTGTATAATGTGCTTCCATACAACATTTTTATCACAAGGAAAAGTCAATAGTGACACAAAGTTTTCTAATTAGATAAAAATCAGAAGCATTGATAGTTCTAGAAGTGGCATGCCGAAAGTGTATATCATTTTTTCTTAAATTTTAATAGTCATGGGAAAAATACTCAATGTACAAAATCTCGAGTCTTTTGACTATTTTCAAAATTGTCCTTAAAAATAAATTTGAAACTCAATCACATTTAAATTTCTAACTTTCATTTGTTTACATTTGCAAGTCAAAACTTTGAACCCGTAACACGTTTGACGATAAACCTATTTGAATTCTCAAAATTTTATAAATATTCACATTTTCCATTTTTTACACGTAACAAATTTGAGCCAAATGTAGTTAATTTGTACCAAACGATCTATTTACCAAATTTTAACAGGTAACAATCAAATTTAACATCCACGAAACCCGAATCGATCATTGATGAAAAAAACCCAATAAACTAAATTTGATAAACTTTATTATATTTGAAAGTGATTGGTATATACTATCCTTACAATTTAGCACATATGTGTATAGTATACTTAATTAACAGAAAAATAAATAGCTAGATTTAAATAATATATTTATAATTCATAAATTTATATGACAATCTATAGAAAACCAATAGATAAATGGATTTATTTTTAAAAATTGGATCAAATTTTAAACATATATTTATAATTTAATTATTAAAAAATTACTTCGTAAATTAAAAGCATATTAGAATATTTTTTTATTTTTTTTATTTGCAATCTTCAACAAAATACATAGTATAATATATTAATGATAATATTTAAAATTATATTTTTTTCAATATTTAACAAACAAGGTTTGTTGTTGATTTTTAGATTTTACCAAGTATGTTGTGAAATATATTCTAGAAATGTATAGTTGTATAATATGTAATATTTATTTTTCTAGAAGTGTGCATATATAATATAATTAGAGTTTAAAGAAAAATGAATAATTTAACAATATTATAGATAAAATATAAATTGAGTGTAAAAGAAAAGTAAATAATTATTAATATATGTCATATATTAGTTTTGGAGGGAAAAAATTGTGGGAATTAACCACAAACCGACACGTGTCTACAATTATTTTACTTTATTAGAATGGGTAGATTTTTTACTTTGACTTGACTTCTAATCAAAATTATATCAAATATTCTTATTTTTCTTTTGACCACGAACTATAACATCTTCACGACTCCTCCACAAATAACCATTTAACCAATATTAGCTATTATAATTAGATTTTCAATCTAGCCACTGTCACGTTTTATATTATTATTATTATTGTTGGTGTTGTTGTTATTCAACTCCCAATCACGCTTGCGTCATGTGGCATTCATCAATTTCGGGTTCTATTTGTATTCGTTTGTGTATTCGTTTATCACGTAAACTGACCCGATTTATATCCTGAATATTTCAGATATATAAAATATTGGATTTTATGTTACTAAACCATTCCCACTTTTTTAATTTGAAAAACCCCTTTTACGGATTCGAAAACGCTTTTAAAACGATCAAATTACATCAAAACGAACTTTCGGGACGCATAACGAACTACACAAGACGAGCTGGACCAACCCACCCCACCCTGGGCACGCTGCGCCGCGCGGTCAGGCCGGGGAAGTCAGGTCGCGTGGCGCCTAGGCTATCTGCACATATATTCGTTTTTTCCTTGTTGTTTTGTGCTTTGCTTGTTTGTTTAACCAACCTATTTGCATGTAAACATGAAAGAGAACCTTGCAAAGAAGCTTTTACCCTTACCCTATATATACACACCCATCTTCTACATTTTACATTTTCTCTTACTCCAAGTTCTCTCTCAATTCTTAAGATCTAAAGGTTGTTCTTCATGTTCTTGGTAGTTTGACCTTCCAAAGTCAAACTAACCATAGTCTTTCATTTTAACTAACTTGCTAACCCATCTTAATACTTGTTTATGGTGGCACAACATATATATAATATAATACCCATTTTTACCTTTGGTAGTTGCTTCTCCGATTCCGGTCAGTGAGGTTTCATACCTTGTAAGGCAAGGCTTCATGTAGGACTTCGTGTTCTTGATATATATATATACTAGTTTGAGCCCCATGTGTTACACGGGGAATTGATGAAAATTTTAAAATTTGAACATTAATCAACATACAATTGACAACACAATTATCATATATTGTTAATAAAATTACAATTTATAGTATAATTATAGGAATTACTAAGGAAACATTACGCAAATATTTATAAATAAGAAAAAATTTCCTTGTATATAATGCTTGCGGTTGTGTTGGCCAATATACCTAGTTTATCAATAATCAAAATTTTTAGTCAATGATTGCCTTTAAATCTTGACAAAGTGACGTATAGATGTCCATGTAAAAATATGGGGTCTTTCAAGTATAAGCCAACCATAAATAATAAAACAAGATTATGTATAATATCTTAATCTTAAATATATAAAAATGAAACCTCCTTAAATTCTCTCAAGCCACCAAATTGCTTTGGCTGTGATCCACCAAAGCTAACTGGCTTAGGAGACGCAATCGCTACTCTCCAATGGATAACCGCGATGGAAAAAATTATCCGAATTAGCAAATGCTGTCCCGACCAAGCCGTGGGGTATGCTACCAAATCATTCGGTGAAGAGGCGATATACTGGTGGGAGACAGTTGAGCAGAGGAAGAGTCGAGAAGATATCAAAGCCTTGAGGTGGGACGATCTGAAGGTGTTAGTGATGAAACGATTATGTGCTGATGTAGAGGTAGAGAAGGTTGATATGAAGTTCTTGAGTCTAAAGGCGGGTAAGATGACGCACCGTGAATACCTCACTGAATTTAACCGTCTGTCAAGGTTGGTGCCAGATATGGTGAACACCAAGGCCAAGCGGATCAAATGCTACCTTAGGGGACTGCCACAGAATGTTCGCGTCTTGGTCAAGGCTGGTAGACCAGGTACTTTTGATTCTGCTGTGGGGCTCGCAGAAACGGTTTATGAGGACTTGACCGATGAGGTGGCTATAGAAGAGAAGAAGGAGTAGAAGTGGATCGCGCCTGCCAAACGACCTGGTACTCAGATGTGGAACCCCAAGAACAAGCAACCGAGAGTGTGGGAGTAAAGGTCATGTAGGATGTGCGGAAAGATTCACGCTGTAGAGTGCAAGTGGGGCACTGGGTCTGAGTTTTGCCGCAAGTGTGGGAAGTCCCATGGTGGGGAGTGTAGATCAGGGTCAAATGCCTGCTACAAATGTGTTAAGACGAGGCACTTTGCTCAAGATTGCTATGCGAAGCCAGCGTGTTATAAGTGTGGACAGACAGGTCACTTGATGAGGACTTGTACGAGTGGTGAAGCTGGAGGGAGTGAGAAGAAAGATGCTGATCAAGCAAGGCCAAGGACTAGAGCCTACATGCTGACCCAGGAACAAGCTAGGCAGATTCCTGATGTTGTGATTTGTACGTTCTTAGTAAACGGAATTTCTGCTTCAGTGTTATTTGATTCGGGTGCGAATAGAAGTTTTGTAGCTACGACATTTAGTAAATTAGCTAAAATGAAATGTTGCCAAGTGTCTGAAACCTTCATAGTAGAAACTGCTAGTGGCGCCTCGGTGAAAATAATAAAAATGGTTAAGAATTGTAAGATAGAATTAGAGGGACATGAGTTCCCTGTTACTTTGTATGTTATGACCTTAGGAGGGTTCGATGTAGTCTTGGTAATGGATCGGTTATCTGAATACGAAGCTCAGATAGTATGTAAGAGTAGAATAATAAAGCTAAGTTCTTTAGATGGTAGCGCGGTGACGGTTTATGGTGATAAGGAAAGTTCCGGGTTTAACGTCATTTCAATGATGAATGCCGAAGGTTTGTTAAGGCCAGGGTGCGGTGCCTACCTGGCGTATGTTGTCAACGCTACGACGGAGATGAAAGAAATGAAAGATGTTCCTATGGTGCTCAATTACCCAGAAGTATTCCCTGAGGATTTTCCGGTGTTGCCACCGGAACGTGAGATAGAATTCCAGATAGACTTAATACAAGGGGCCCAACCCGTCGCGAAATCCCCTCACCGTCTAGCGCCGTCTGAAATGAAAGAATTGATGTCCCAACTGCAAGAACTCCTCGACAAAGGTTTCATAACACCAAGTGTTTCTCCTTGGGGTGCGCCAGTGTTGTTCGTGAAGAAGAAATATGGAAGCATGAGAATGTGCATAGACTATCCCGAGTTGAACAAGCATATGGTAAAGAATAGATATCCTTTGCCAAGGATTGATAATCTTTTAGACCAACTACAAGGTTCAAGTTGGTTCTCACGAATAGATCTCAGATCAGGCTATCATCAGCTGAAGGTGAAGGAGGCTGACATCCCTAAGACAGCGTTCTTACGATCTCCTCGTGATGTCATTCGGTCTAACAAATGCTCCTGCAGCATTTATGGACAGGATGAATAGGGTGTGTCGGCCAGTGTTGGATAAGTCAATTATTGTCTTCATCGACGATATATTGATTTATTCAAAGAGCGAGTCTAATCATGCTGAACATCTGAAAGAGGTATTGGAGACTTTGAAGAAAGAGAAGTTGTATGCTAAGTTTTCAAAATGCGTGTTCTGGTTGCGAGAAGTGCAATTCTAGGTCACGTGATTAATCCTGAAGGGATTACTGTGGACCCCGCTAAGATTGAAGCGATAACGAATTGGAAGACTCCACAAAATCTGACTGATATACGAAGCTTCTTAGGGTTAGCTGGCTACTATAGGAGATTCACCAAAGATTTCTCCAAGTTAGCCGCACCGTTGACCGGTATAACCCGAAAGTCGATAGTATTCAGTTGGGAGGAAGTTTCAAGAAAAGGCTTTTCAGTAGTTAAAGAAAAGACTCACGCAAGCTCCAATCCTTGCTTTGCCCGATGGTGACGAGGATTTGGTTTGTTGTACTGATGCTTCGCATCGTGGGTTAGGTTGCGTGTTGATGCAACGAGGGAAAGTGATAGCTTACGCGTCTAGACAGTTGAAAGTCCATGAGAGTACTTATCCGACGCATGATTTAGAGCTAGCAGCAGTAGTGCATGCTCTCAAGATATGGAGACATTATCTGTACGGTACTAAGTGTACTATCTACACAGACCATAAAAGTTTAACGTACTTCTTCGAACAGAAGGAGCTAAACATGAGGCAGAGAAGATGGTTAGAATTGATAAAGGATTACGACTGCGACATTAAGTACTTTCCTGGTAAATCCAATGTGGTCGCCGATGCGCTAAGCCGTAAGAATGAGGAAGTCATTGCAACAGTAAAGTCATACCAGTTGATTATGAATTCAATTCTTTTTGAAGAAATCGTTAAAGTGCAAGCAGAGGTGCTGGTAGACGAAGGGCTAGTGAAGAAAGAAAGAATTTTCGGTCAACAAGACGAGTTGATGGAAAACACGAATGGTGTTAAGATTAGGTTTAAACGTATGTGGAATCCACGCCATGGAGATCTCAGAGGTCGAATCTTAGACAAAGCTCATAAGTCAAGATATTCGATTCATCCAGGAGCTACTAAGATGTACCAAGACGTGAAAAGAGATTATTGGTGGCCGGGTATGAAGAATGATGTAGTAGATTATGTCAGTAAATGCTTAACTTGCTTGAAAGTTAAAGCAGCGCACCAGAAGCCTTATGGGAAGATGCAACCGCTAGAGATACCAGAGTGGAAATGGGAACACATCACCATGGATTTTATAACTAAGCTACCTCGTACAGCTAAGCATCATGATACCATATGGGTGATTGTTGACCGTTTGACCAAGAGTGTCACTTTCTGCCTATATGAGAGGCTATCTCGTCAGAAACGTTAGCAAGTTTGTTCATTAAAGAGGTTGTATCTCAGAATGGAGTACCGTTATCAAGCGTGTCCGATAGAGATAGACGGTTTACTTCGAGATTCTGGAAGAAGTTCCATGAAGCCATGGGAACAAGATTGAACATCAGTACGGCGTATCATCCTCAAACAGATGGACAGTCTGAAAGGACGAACCAAACCCTTGAGGATATGCTGCGTGCTTGTGTTTTAGACTTTGGTGGAAGTTGGGATGATCATCTGCATCTAGCAGAATTCTCCTACAACAACATTTACCATTCAAGTATTGGTATGCCACCATTCGAGATGTTATATGGAAGACGTTGTAGAACTCCGGTATATTGGGGAGAGATTGGCCAAAGGGAGATGGGATGTTTGGAAGTTGTTCAAGAAACTTCTTCAATGTTTGATCAAATTAAAGCAAGAATGAAAGTTGCTCAAGACAAACAGAAGTCGTATGCTGACAAGTGGCGACGACCGATTGAGTTTAACGTTGGTGACAATGTGATGCTCAAGGTCTTGCCTTGTAAAGGAATTATTCGTTTTAGGAATTGGGGAAAGTTGAGTCCGAGGTACATTGGACCGTTCAAGATTTTAGATCGAGTAGGTGAAGTGGCTTACAAGTTAGATTTGCTAGAAGAGTTAGAAGGAATTCAATCAACCTTCCATGTTTCTCATCTGAGAAAATGTCTAGCTGATGACACGTCGCACGTGCCATTAATGGACATTGGGGTTGATGAACAATTGAAATACATTGAACAACCAATCGAGATAGTTGACCGCAAGGAAAATCAACTACTACACAAGGTTATACCCTTAGTGAAAGTGATATGGAAGCACCGCAAAGGATCTTATGCTACATGGGAAGTTGAAGAAGAAATGTACAAATTTTATCCAAATTTGTTTATGTAATAGTTAGGTTTCGGGGATGAAACCTCTTTAAGGAGGAAAGAATAGTAACATCCTGTTTTCTAGTTTCGGTTAATAAACGAAAGTATGAGTTATTATGAGTCGGGATAGTGTTGGGTTAAATGGAATTGGGTTATGGACTTGGGTTAGAGGAAAGGAGGAAAGACCATGGGCTAAGCCCATGATCCATAAATATAAAAACCATAAACACCACTTAATTCCTCATTTACACATATTCCATACACCATTCAAAACACACACACTTAAGCTCTCTCTCTCTCTAATCCTCTCTCTAGCCGAAAAATAGAAGAGAAAACTGATCCCGACCCAAGGTATGATAGTATTATGTTGTATGAGCTTAAACCCGTTAGACATGGTCACGAAACGACGACCCGAAACCGTTAAACCGTTTAAGTCACGAGATCCGGGTGGAATCGGGTATAAACCGAACCTCATATGAGCTTAGGGGTCACCCTAGCTCAGATCTAGATCGAACGGGACGAATAACGGTGAAAAAACGAGTTAAAATTCGTTTTTACGTCGAATCCGCCGTTTTCCGGCGGCAGCGCTATAAAAGTTAATACGAGGTATGAATGTCAGGGAATGTTCTGACCTAACCCTAGTTCGCTAAGGGGTAAATAACGAATTAGAAGTAATTTGCTAGCTGATTCGTCTAAGGAAATATAATGAACTAGCTTCAGTTCGTTAAGGGAAAAGATAGCGAATTACCCTTGATTCGCTATAGTTAAAAGATAAGGAATTGGAAGGTCCAATTTGTTACATAGACTGGTTCGCAATGGACTGATTTGTTAAGGGTCTAGTTCATTAGAGGGTTCAATTCGTTATAAGAACCACTTCGTCATGACAAGTCAATTCGTTAAGGATAAGTGACGAACTAGAAGTTTATCAGAATTACAGAATGGTCCTTGGACTTAAAGAAGAATGATTTAATTATAAAGAAGCCCTTGAACTTTTAAGTAGGAAGTTAATTAACGATTCAAAATGTTAATGGAAAATGTGATAAGACAGTTAATAGAAATAAAATTTTTCCATGCTGACCTGGCAGCTCGACCCCAGCCAGGGGCTCTGCCCCTTGGACCCTGCTAGGGGCTGCCGCCCCTAGACCCCGCTGCCAGGGGCGCTACCCCCGGACCCCCGTTCGTTGAGGGTTAAGATTGGACTAGAAATACGATTTGGATAGTGATAGTAATTAATATGCGTAATTGTTATACAGTTAGTCATGCACAGCTAATGAGGGAATAACCGTAAACGGTGAACGCAACCGCATTGAGGTGAGTTTCTAGCCCCACTTCCTTGTTATGTTTTCAGGGCTGTGTTCATACTCGATGTGATAGTCAATTGGCTTACCTTAGGTGGTAAGTGTATGCCTTGTATGATTTATGTATGACGATTGCTTGACGGTGCGTGAATGATCTTCGGATATTGCATGTGTCGTTAAGTGTTAGTTAAAGGTATGATTGATATGTATGATGTATGAATGACGTATGTATGAATATGTATGATGTTTGAACAATGTATGTATGAAATATTGACGGTACGTGAACGCTCTTCGGAGATTGCACATATTGTCAAGGAAAGTATGTAAATGACAGGTATGTTATAGTAGCACGAATGAAGGGAACCGACCCTAATAGTATCGGCGAATGTAGGGAACCGACCCTAATAATATCGGCGAACGTAGGGAACCGACCCTAATAATATCGGCTAAGGTTATAGGGTGGAATGCTCTTTAAAACGTATATGTATGAATGAAAGTATGTGTGTAAGTACAAAAGAATGAATGAAAGTATGTATGTAAGTAAGTGTGTAGGAAAATATGAAGGTATGTACCTCCAGGTGCATATGCTAGTATGTGAATGTATTGTAGGTCGCCTGATTAATTAGAACTCACTCAGCGTAGCTGACTTTTAGTATGCACGCAGGTGAGTAGAATGAGGCAACTTTCTTGAGAGGAGCATATGGCATGGATTTGGAGACACTGGCATCTCAATGAAGTGTTATGTTATGATGTTTTTTTTTAAGACAAAGTTTTAAGTTTAAATGATTTGAATGTTCGTTAAAGGCAAGAATGATGGATATGTAATATATTGGTTGAAGTTTATTATTTCCGTGAAAGTTTTAATTAACTCTGATATTTAGATCTGTGTTTATGAGTAAATCCAACACTAAAGTAGGGCTACCGGTAACGGGGCTTTACAAGTTGGTATCAGAGCAAAGTTCGAGAGATTTAAGCATCCTACATGCTTAGACTTGAACAGAGAATTGGATTAAAATAAGAAAATAAAGAAGATGCCAGTACGAGAATGCCATGTGTCACTCAAGCAAGCTAAGTGAAGGTAAAGTATGTGATCCACTTCACATGTAAAGTAGAATAATGTATGAATGCTAGCTTAATTGCTAGGAATATGTAAGGCCCCGAACCCGGTAGCCCTACTTTAGCGTCGGATTTACTCATAAACACAGTTCTTCAAATCAGAGTTTATTAAAACTTTTCGCGGAATAAAAAACATCAATCATTTGTTACAAAACATTAAATCTTTTCTTTGATACCATAACACAAACTTATATTTAAAACATCTTTACTTCTTTCTGCAGATGCCAGCCGTTCAATCCATGCCATGCGTCATCCTCATGCTAGCTCTGTAATCAGCTCACCTGCGTGCATACTAAAAGTCAGCTACGCTGAGTGAGTTCTAGTTAATCACATAATCATACCATTCACATAACATTATATTCTTTCATTCATACTTTTATACTTTCATACTTTCATACTTTCTTACATTCATACTTTCTTACTTTCTTTTGTATTAACTTACTTTCATATCTTACGTTATAAAGAGCATTCCGCCCTACATTCCTCGAGTATTATTAGGGCTCGGTACCCTCTTTCCTCGAGTATTATTAGGGCTCGGTACCCTCTTTCCTCGAGTATTATTAGGGCTCGGTACCCTCTTTCCTCGAGTATTATTAGGGCTCGGTACCCTCCTTCCTCGAGTATTATTAGGGCTCGGTACCCTCTTTCCTCGAATATTAGTAGGGTTCGGTTCCCTAGTTCTCGAATATTAGTAGGGTTCGATTCCCTCTTCGTTACCATACAACCATACATCATACCTCGAGTATTATTAGGGCTCGGTACCCTCTTTCCTCGAGTATTATTAGGGCTCGGTACCCTCTTTCCTCGAATATTAGTAGGGTTCGGTTCCCTAGTTCTCGAATATTAGTAGGGTTCGATTCCCTCTTCGTTACCATACAACCATACATCATACCTCGAGTATTATTAGGGCTCGGTACCCTCTTTCCTCGAGTATTATTAGCGCTCGGTACCCTCTTTCCTCGAATATTAGTAGGGTTCGGTTCCCTAGTTCTCGAATATTAGTAGGGTTCGATTCCCTCTTCGTTACCATACAACCATACATCATACCTCGAGTATTATTAGGGATCGGTACCCTTTCCGTAACCATACAACCATACATTATCATTTCTTTCTTTTATTATCTTTATCACGTTCATACACATAGACATACATATCATACTTACCTTACACATAGCGTTACAACCTGACAGTACGTGCAATATCCGAAGATCGTTCACGTACCATCAAGCAATCATTTATACATATCATATCATTCACATAAGGCATACACTTATCTCTTAGGATAAGCGTATTAACAAACATATTGAGTATGCACACAGCCCCGAAAACATAACACATAAATGGGGCTAGAAACTCACCTGAACTCTGCTTCTTTTTCTGATAGTTGTAAATCCCTTCTCTATTTGATCTCGGCTGACTGTACAAGTTACACGTATCAATACTCGCCTGATCTAATCTGGCGGCCTAGTATTAGCTTACTTTAACTTATCGCTTTATAATTTATTTTCTAATCAAACTTGGCTTTAGGCGAAGTTAACCCTCGGGCGAACTTGGCTTCAGGCGAAGTTAAACCTTAGGCGAACTTGGCTTCAGGCGAAGTTAAACCTTAGGCGAACTTGGCTTCAGGCGAAGTTAAACCTTAGGCGAACTTGGCTTCAGGCGAAGTTAAACCTTAGGCGAACTTGGCTTCAGGCGAAGTTATCCTTAGGCGAACTTGGCTTCAGGCGAAGTTATCCTTAGGCGAACTTGGCCGTAGGCGAAGTTATCCTTAGGCGAAGTTACGCTTGAAGGCGAAGTTACGCTTGAAGGCGAAGTTCATTGTAAGGCCCCGTTACCGGTAACCCTACTTTCGTGTTGGATTTACTCATAAACACAGTTCTAAATATCAGAGTTAATTAAAAACTTTACGCGGAATATAAAACTTTCATAAAACATTACATATCGATTCATAATCATGTCTTAAAACATTCCTCTTGTCTTTCAAAATCAAAACATAACTTATAAAACATATCAGATCTTCAGATGCCAAGCTTTAGTCTTCTGCCATGTGTCCTCCACTCAAGCCAGCTGTCTCAACCTACTCACCTGCGTGCATACTAAAAGTCAGCTACGCTGAGTGAGTTCTAGTTAATCATACAATACCATACAATACCTTATTACATACATACGTACTTAACCTCATAACTTTCTTTCATACACACATAAGTACTCATGCCTTCATTCTTACTTACATACTTTCTTTCTTACTTACATACTTTCTTTACATTCATAATCATACGTTTTAAAGAGCCTTTCGCCCTATAACCTCACAGATATTATAAGGGTCTGGTCCCTAACATCACAAATATTATAAGGGTCTGGACCTTAACATCACAGATATTATAAGGGTCTGGTCCCTAACATCACAGATATTATGAGGGTCTGGTCCCTAACATCACAGATATTATTAGGGTCTGGTCCCTAACATCACAGATATTATTAGGGTCTGGTCCCTTGTTTTCGAATATTAGTAGGGTTCGATTCCCTCTTCGTTACCATACAACCATACATCATACCTCGAGTATTATTAGGGCTCGGTACCCTTTTCGTAACCATACAACCATACAACCGTCATTTCCTTCTTTTATTAACTTTATTACGTTCATACACATAAACATACATATCATACTTGCCATATTTATAACGTTACAACCTGACAGTACGTGCAATATCCGAAGATCGTTCACGTACCATCAAGCAATCATTCATACATATCATACTTACCATATTTATAACGTTACAACCTGACAGTACATGCAATATCCGAAGATCGTTCACGTACCATCAAGCAATCATTCATACATAGCATACTTACCATATTTATAAGGTTACAACCTGACAGTACGTGCAATATCCGAAGATCGTTCACGTACCATCAAGCAATCATTCATACATATCACATATATCACATATGGCATACACTTATCACTTAGGATAAATGTATTAACAACACATCAAGTATGCACACAGCCCCGAAAACATAACAAGGAATGGGGCTAGAAACTCACCTGGATCCTGTTACGCTCGCCGTTGATCGTAATTCCTTTCTTTAACTGGGCTCGTCTAACTGTATAATATTTACACATATCAATTAACTACTACTACCCGTTTTGTATTTCTATCTATATATGACCCACAACGAACGGGGGTCCGGGGGCAGCACCCCTGGCAGCGGGGTTCTAGGGGCGGCAGCCCCTAGCGGGGTCCAAGGGGCAGAGCCTTTGGCTGGGGTTAAGCTGCCAGGTCAGCTTGGAAAAATTTTATTTTCGATAACTACCTTAACACATTTTCCATTAGGTTTTTAATTTATTTTCTAAACGAACTTCACTTCAGGCGAAGTTAAACCTCGGGCGAACTTGGCTTCAGGCGAAGTTAAACCTTCGGCGAACTTGGCTTCAGGCGAAGTTACACCTTAGGCGAACTTGGCTTCAGGCGAAGTTAAACCCTAGGCGAACTTGGCTTCAGGCGAAGTTAAACCTTAGGCGAACTTGGCTTCAGGCGAAGTTATCCTTAGGCGAACTTGGCCGTAGGCGAAGTTATCCTTAGGCGAAGTTACGCTTGAAGGCGAAGTTAATCTTGCAGGCGAAGTTATCGCGCTGCAGATCTGTTTGCCCATAACTCCTTCGTTTCTTAGCCAAATAACTCGATTTTGGTTCCCACGGAATCGTATGATCGGCGCCTACAAATCCCAACCATCAAATCGGCCAAAAATCGACGTTTTAGGGGTCCGATTTGGGCAGTTTGGGTTTCGGGTCCGGTTAACCCATCCAATCCTAACCATTTACAGTAATAATAGCTTTGTTGGATTGTTCTTACCTTACCAACTCAGATCTATCAACAAAATCTCGGGTTTCGGCTTCGAATCTTGATCGGTTAGCATGTGTGTTTTAAGGAGTGTGTGGAGTGTGTGTGGAGTTTGGTGAGAAATGAGATATTTTGGGATTTTGGGGGTATTTATATCCCTGAAATCCCATTCTCATTTATCCTATCTCAATTAATCCAAGTCCATGACCAGCTCCTACTCGATATTAATAATTAAAACGCGAAATCACTAACATAACTTTCTTTATTCAACATTATAAATTTTAGGATGTTACAAGTCTTCCCCTCTTAAGGAGGTTTCGTCCCCGAAACCTAACTATTACATAAACAAACTAGGGTAAAACTTGCGCATCTCATCCTCGGCTTCCCAAGTAGCATCTGATCCCTTGCGGTGTTTCCATATTACTTTTACCAAAGGTATAGTTTTGTGACGAAGCTGCTTCTCCTTGCGATCAACGATCTTTATCGGTTGCTCGATGTAGTTCAATTTTTCATCAACCTCAATGTCCATTAATGGCACGTGAGACGTGTCATCAGCTAGACACTTCCTCAGATGAGAAACATGGAAGGTTGAATGAATTCCTTCTAACTCATCGGGTAAATCCAGCTTATAAGCTACTTCCCCCACACGATACAAAATTTTAAATGGTCCAATGTACCTCGGACTTAGCTTCCCTCTCTTTCTAAAACGGATAATTCCTTTCCAAGGCGAGACCTTAAGCATCACATAGTCGCCAACGTTAAACTCAATTGGTCGCCGTCGCTTATCTGCATAAGACTTTTGTCTGTCTTGAGCGGCTTTCATTCTTGCTTTGATCTGATCGAACTTTGAAGACGTTTCTTGAACCACTTCTAGGCTTCCCATTTCTTTCTGACCAATCTCACCCCAACACACCGGGGTTCTACATCGTCGACCGTAAAGCATCTCAAACGGTGGCATACCAATACTCGAATGGTAACTGTTGTTATAGGAGAACTCTGCCAGATGCAGATGATCATCCCAACTTCCACCAAAATCTAAAACGCAAGCACGTAGCATATCCTCAAGGGTTTGGATCGTCCTTTCAGACTGTCCATCGGTTTGAGGATGATACGCCGTACTGATGTTCAACCTCGTCCCCATAGCTTCATGCAATTTCTTCCAGAACCTCGAAGTAAACCGTGTGTCCCTATCAGACACGATCGATAACGGTACTCCATGCTTGGTTACCACTTCCTTGAAGAACAAGCTTGTTAACATTTCTGACGAGATGGCCTCTCGTATGGGCAGAAAGTGAGCACTCTTGGTCAAACGGTCCACAATCACCCAGATGGTATCATGTTGCTTAGCTGTACGAGGTAGCTTAGTTATGAAATCCATGGTGATGTGTTCCCATTTCCACTCAGGTATCTCTAGCGGTTGCATCTTCCCATAAGGCTTTTGGTGCTCGGCTTTGACTTGTAAGCAAGTTAAGCACTTACTAACATAATCCACTACATCGTTCTTCATTCCTGGCCACCAGTAATCTCTTTTCAAGTCTTGGTACATCTTTGTAGCTCCTGGATGGATTGAGTACCTTGACTTATGAGCTTCATCTAAGATTCGACTTCTAAGATCACCATGGCGTGGGATCCACATACGGTCGAACCTAGTCTTAACTCCATGAGTGTTTTCCATCAACTCATCTTGCCGGCCATAAATCCTTTCTTTCTTTACTAACCCTTCGTCTACTAACACTTCTGACTGCACTTTGATGATTTCTTCAAAAAGACTTGAGTTCATGATCAACTTGTATGACTTCACGGTTGCAAGGACTTCCTCATTCTTACGACTTAGCGCATCAGCGACCACGTTAGCTTTACCGGGGTAATACTTAATCTCACAGTCGTAATCCTTTATCAATTCTAACCATCTTCTCTGCCTCATGTTCAATTCTTTCTGCTCGAAAAAGTACTTTAAACTCTTATGATCTGTATAGATAGTACACTTAGTACCGTACAGATAATGCCTCCATATCTTAAGAGCATGCACTACGGCTGCTAACTCCAAATCATGCGTCGGATAAGTACTCTCATGGACCTTCAACTGTCTAGACGCGTAAGCTATCACCTTCCCTCGTTGCATCAACACGCAACCTAACCCTTGATGCGAGGCATCAGCACACACAACGAAATCCTCGTCACCATCGGGTAGAGCAAGGATTGGAGCTTGCGTGAGTCTTCTCTTTAATTCTTCAAAGGCTTCTTCTTGAAATTTTCCCCAACTGAATACTATCGACTTTCGGGTCATACCGGTCAGCGGTGCGGCTATCTTGGAGAAACCTTCGATGAATCTCCTGTAGTAGCCTGCTAACCCTAAGAAGCTTCGTATATCAGTCGGATTCTGCGGAGTCTTCCAATTCGTTATCGCTTCAATCTTAGCCGGGTCCACGGTTATCCCCTCCGGATTAATCACGTGACCTAAAAATTAAACTTCTCTTAACCAGAACGCGCACTTCGAAAACCTGGCATACAACTTCTCTTTCTTCAGAGTCTCCAGTACCTCTCTCAGATGCTCAGTATGTTCAGATTCGTTCTTTGAATAAATCAATATATCGTCAATGAAGACGATAACTGACTTATCCAACATCGACCGACACACCCTATTCATCATGTCCATAAATGCTGCAGGAGCATTTGTTAGACCGAATGACATTACGAGGAACTCGTAGTGTCCATACCGCGTTCGGAACGCTGTCTTAGGGATGTCTACCTCTTTCACCTTCAGCTGATGGTAGCCTGATCTGAGATCTATTCGTGAGAACCAACTTGCACCTTGCAGTTGGTCAAACAGATCATCAATCCTTGGCAAAGGATATCTATTCTTTACCGTAAGCTTATTCAACTCACGATAATCTATGCACATTCTCATACTTCCATCCTTCTTTTTCACAAACAAAACCGGTGCGCCCCACGGAGAAACACTCGGTCTGATAAAACCCTTGTCGAGGAGTTCTTGCAGTTGGGACATCAATTCCTTCATCTCGGACGGTGCTAGACAGTAAGGCGCTTTCGCGACGGGCTGGGCTCCTGGTACTAGATCTATCTGAAATTCTATCTCTCGCTCAGGTGGCAACCCCGGAAGATCCTCAGGGAATACTTCTGGGTAGTCGCGCACAATAGGAACATTCTTCATTTCTTTCGTCTCGGCCGTAGCGTTGACAACATACGCCAGGTAGGCACCGCACCCTCGCCTTAACAAACCCTCGGCTTTTATCATCGAAATGACATTAAGTCCATAACTCTCCTTATCACCATAAACCGTCACCACACTACCATCCAATGACTTTAACCTTAACATCTTACTTTTACATACTATCTGAGCCTCAAACTCAGACAACCAATCCATACCCAAGACTACATCGAACCCTCCTAAGGCCATAACATACAAAGTAACAGGGAACTCATGTCCCTCTAACACTATCTTACAATTCTTAACCATTTTTGTTATTTTCACCGAAGTGTCACTTGCGGTTTCTACTACAAAAGTTTCCGACACTCGGCAGCCTTTCATTTTAGCTAGTTTACTAAACGTCGTAGCTACAAAACTTCTATTCGCACCAGAATCAAATAATACAGAAGCGGAAACATCGTTCACTAGAAACGTACCTGTGACGACATCCGGAATCTGCCTGGCTTGTTCCTGGGTCAGCATGTAGGCTCTAGTTCTGGGCCTAGCTTGATCGGCATCCTTCTTTCCACTACCTCCAGCTACACCTTCAGTGCACTCCCTTGACATATGGCCTGTCTTGCCACATTTGTAACATGCTGGCTTCGCACTGCACTCATTGGCATAATGCCCTACCTTCCCGCACTTATAACAGGCATTCGACCCCATTCTGTATTCCCCACCATGAGCCTTTCCACATTTGAGACAAACATTAGAACTTTTACCCCACTTGCACTCACCACCATGCCCCTTTCCGCAGGTCTTACACGATCTCTTCTCCCACACTTTCTGTTTCTTATCCTTGGAGTTCCATAACTGAGTACCGGGTCGTTTAGCAGGAGTGACCCCTTTCTTCTCTTTCTCTTCGTCCCTTTCCACCCTATCATCCGCGGCCACGTCAGCATAGACCATTTCCGCGAGTCCAACAGCCGAATCAAAAGTAGCAGGTTGAATCGCCCTGACTAACATGTGGACCTTTTGTGGCAACCCCCTCACATAACATTTGATTCTCTTGACCTCAGTGTCAACCATGTCAGGCACCAACCTAGATAGTCGGTTGAACTCCGTGGTATACTCACGATGCGTCATCATACCGGCTTTTAAATTCTGGAACTTCATCTCCGTTCTTTCAACCTCGGCATCTGCACAGAACTTCTTCATTACCAACTCTTTCAAATCTTCCCACTTCATCGCTCTGATCTCATCCTTAGTCTTTCTCTGGTCCACACTTTCCCACCAAAACATAGCCTCATCTACGAATGACTGAGTAGCATAACCCACAGCTTGGTCGGGACGGCATTCGCTAATGCGGATAACCTTGTCCATAGCGGTTATCCACTGGAGAGTAGCGATTGCGTCTCCTAAACCAGTCAGCTTAGGCGGGTCACAACCTTTGAAGGACTTATAGCTGCACCCACCTTGTCCTCCTCTCCTATCATCGACTTTCACAGACTTATCCCCACTCGAGGCCCCTCTTTCACCTTCCCCATCCTTTCTACCATCACCACCCGCCCCTTCAGCAGTTCGCTCACGGCTTCCAGCAGATCCTTCGGGATTCAGGTTCTTCACAGCAGCAACTACAGCCTGAACGATGGCTGCTTGAACTGCAGGGCTAAGTTGAACTTCCTCGTTGTTGTTCTGGTCTCCTCCAGCTGCGCTTCCTTCATCTTCGGTGTGGGAAGCTTCTTCCACCGAGGGTTGCCGGACAAGACGAGGCCTGCCACGACGCCCAGTGCGACCCCCAGTTTCAACAAATTCTCCAGCTCCAGCCATTAGTATTCTAAAGGGGAAAACACAAACATCATCACTCAAGGAACTATCTAGTACAAGGATAGTAAGGCTAACAGGTAATAACAGTGGCCAGTTGTGATTAGCTGATCACGTTACTTTCCGTGTCCTATACACTTCCTTTTATGAGTCTATTTGTGCTGGTTCTACTTAAGTAGTTAGTCAATTCAAACAATCAATTATTCCTATCCGTACCATTCTCATATCTTTTCTTTCTCATTAACGTATATCATTTAATCATACCTTTCACCTTTACTGATCTTGCTTGAGCGACACATGGCATTCTTGAACTGGCATCTTCTTTCTTTTCTTACTTAAATCCCATTCTCTGTTCGAGTCTAAGCATGTAGGATGCTTAAATCTCTCGAACTTTGCTCTGATACCAACTTGTAAGGCCCCGTTACCGGTAACCCTACTTTCGTGTTGGATTTACTCATAAACACAGTTCTAAATATCAGAGTTAATTAAAAACTTTACGCGGAATATAAAACTTTCATAAAACATTACATATCGATTCATAATCATGTCTTAAAACATTCCTCTTGTCTTTCAAAATCAAAACATAACTTATAAAACATATCAGATCTTCAGATGCCAGGCTTTAGTCTTCTGCCATGTGTCCTCCACTCAAGCCAGCTGTCTCAACCTACTCACCTGCGTGCATACTAAAAGTCAGCTACGCTGAGTGAGTTCTAGTTAATCATACAATACCATACAATACCTTATTACATACATACGTACTTAACCTCATAACTTTCTTTCATACACACATAAGTACTCATGCCTTCATTCTTACTTACATACTTTCTTTCTTACTTACATACTTTCTTTACATTCATAATGATACGTTTTAAAGAGCCTTTCGCCCTATAACCTCACAGATATTATAAGGGTCTGGTCCCTAACATCACAGATATTATAAGGGTCTGGTCCCTAACGTCACAGATATTATAAGGGTCTGGTCCCTAACATCACAGATATTATGAGGGTCTGGTCCCTAACATCACAGATATTATTAGGGTCTGGTCCCTAACATCACAGATATTATTAGGGTCTGGTCCCTTGTTTTCGAATATTAGTAGGGTTCGATTCCCTCTTCGTTACCATACAACCATACATCATACCTCGAGTATTATTAGGGCTCGGTACCCTTTTCGTAACCATACAACCATACAACCGTCATTTCCTTCTTTTATTAACTTTATTACGTTCATACACATAAACATACATATCATACTTGCCATATTTATAACGTTACAAACCTGACAGTACGTGCAATATCCGAAGATCGTTCACGTACCATCAAGCAATCATTCATACATAACATACATACCATATTTATAACGTTACAACCTGACAGTACGTGCAATATCCGAAGATCGTTCACGTACCATCAAGCAATCATTCATACATAGCATACTTACCATATTTATAACGTTACAACCTGACAGTACGTGCAATATCCGAAGATCGTTCACGTACCATCAAGCAATCATTCAAACATATCACATATATCACATATGGCATACACTTATCACATAGGATAAATGTATTAACAACACATCAAGTATGCACACAGCCCCGAAAACATAACAAGGAATGGGGCTAGAAACTCACCTGGATCCTGTTACGCTCCGCCGTTGATCGTAATTCCTTTCTTTAACTGGGCTCGGCTAACTGTATAATATTTACACATATCAATTAACTACTACTACCCGTTTTGTATTTCTATCTATATATGACCCACAACGAACGGGGGTCCGGGGGCAGCACCCCTGGCAGCGGGGTTCTAGGGGCGGCAGCCCCTAGCGGGGTCCAAGGGGCAGAGCCCCTGGCTGGGGTTAAGCTGCCAGGTCAGCTTGGAAAAATTTTATTTTCGATAACTGCCTTAACACATTTTCCATTAGGTTTTTAATTTATTTTCTAAACGAACTTCACTTCAGGCGAAGTTAAACCTCGGGCGAACTTGGCTTCAGGCGAAGTTAAACCTTAGGCGAACTTGGCTTCAGGCGAAGTTACACCTTAGGCGAACTTGGCTTCAGGCGAAGTTAAACCTTAGGCGAACTTGGCTTCAGGCGAAGTTAAACCTTAGGCGAACTTGGCTTCAGGCGAAGTTATCCTTAGGCGAACTTGGCCGTAGGCGAAGTTATCCTTAGGCGAAGTTACGCTTGAAGGCGAAGTTACGCTTGAAGGCGAAGTTCATCAGGCGAACTTAATCTTGCAGGCGAAGTTATCGCGCTGCAGATCTGTTTGCCCATAACTCCTTCGTTTCTTAGCCAAATAACTCGATTTTGGTACCCACGGAATCGTATGATCGGCGCCTACAAATCCCAACCATCAAATCGGCCTAAAATCGACGTTTTAGGGGTCCGATTTGGGCAGTTTGGGTTTCGGGTCCGGTTAACCCATCCAATCCTAACCATTTACAGTAATAATAGCTTTGTTGGATTGTTCTTACCTTACCAACTCAGATCTATCAACAAAATCTCGGGTTTCGGCTTCGAATCTTGATCGGTTAGTATGTGTGTATTGAGGAGTGTTTGGAGTGTGTGTGGAGTTTGGTGAGAAATGAGATATTTTGGGATTTTGGGGGTATTTATATCCCTGAAATCCCATTCTCATTTATCCTATCTCAATTAATCCAAGTCCATGACCCGCTCCTACTCGATATTAATAATTAAAACGCGAAATCACTAACATAACTTTCTTTATTCAACATTATAAATTTTAGGATGTTACATTCATCAGGCGAACTTAATCTTGCAGGCGAACTTATCGCGCTGCAGATCTGTTTGCCCATAACTCCTTCGTTTCTTAGCCAAATAACTCGATTTTGGTACCCACGGAGTCGTATGATCGGCGCCTACAAATCCCAACCATCAAATCGGCCTAAAATCGACGTTTTAGGGGTCCGATTTGGGCAGTTTGGGTTTCGGGTCCGGTTAACCCATCCAATCCTAACCATTTTCAGTAATATTAGCTTTGGAGGATTTGTTCTTACCTTACCAACTCAGATCTATCAACAAAATCTCGGGTCTCGGCTTCGAATCTTGACCGGTTAGAATGTGTGTGTTTTGAGTGTGAAGAAAGAAGGTGGAAATGAAAGATATTTTTGGGATTTTGGGGGTATTTATATCCCTGAAATCCCATTCTCATTTAACCCATCTCAATTAATCCAACACTAGCCCGACTCATACCAACTCCTACTCTATTATTTATTTCCTGACAACCCGAGTAAACTTTCCCTCTATTAGTAAGTAATATAATTAATATCACTTTGAAATTTCGGGATGTTACAAGTCTACCTTCCTTATAAGAGGTTTCGTCCTCGAAACCTGCTTAATCCTTGTAAAAGGAATGCTTCCTGTATTCACATTCTTTCTTGAACCGACTTAGCTCCCTAACTTACCGGTTTATCCTTTGTCTTACAATCAACGAGTGATGTTAATAAATTTTAGCTTCCTAGGTAGCCTGTCCATGAAGTCCTTGGTGATACACTTTCTTATCCAGACTTTGCAAGTGCATATCGCTTCCACAAGTGTACTCTTCTTTCTTGTCCTTTAAATAGAAACATTGCACTTACTATCATTACACTTAGCACTGAATGATCATTCCGTCCCATTACAACCTTTAGCAAATATACTGCTTTGCAATACGTTCAAAACATATTAATTCCAAAAAGAAAAAAGAAACCTCTTCAGTTTCTTCTTAATGGTTATTTCTTAGAAATCCCTTTGTCTATTCCTTGAGAGAGAACACTTCTTGCAATTCTTAAGCGCATCCATTGCATAACTTGTCGGAGAACTCCTTAAGTCACCACTTATACCTTCTTTCATTTTCAGCTCTGCATCAACATGTAAGGTTCATGAGTTATAGCTGTCCAAGGTAGCTTGATCATGAAGTCCATGATGATACATCTCCCTCTTTCTTGACTAATCAAGCCTCGCGTTGTCCTATGAATCCATTGTTGTTTGCCGTTGCATATCAGGCTGCCTGACCTATCGTAACCAATTACCTTAACCGACTTCCTTTCTGGCATGTCTTGACTTTCTTTTATAATACCATTCTATCCTTTCCGTTCCAGAGGACTTCCTTCCATGATCACATGATTATCAATTACTCACTAATCATTTGTGCCAAGACTCGTCTAAACCATATCTACGCTTTCCTTGCATGTCTTTCCACCTTTTGTCCCTGGTTTCTAGCATCCTCTTGCGGTGTGACCGTCGGCTCCATATTCGTAACACATGTGGTTGTTCTTATCTGTGTATGCAAAGTATCAAGTATATCCATAGCTGTCACATACCATGGACTCATCTTCATTTGACTTCTACTTAAGCATGTGACTTCCATTAGTATACGCCTTCATTATAACCGACATCTAGACTTATGACCTTCATCTAGGATTTGGCCTCGAGGATACCCATGACGTGGAATCCTCAGGTGACCAAATCTGATTTTCACATCATAAGTATTATCTTTCAACTCTCGGTGTAACTAGGGAATTCATTTATTTATTTTTTTTATCTTGCTCTCATCCTTTATAACCTTTAAAGGTACCTTGTGGATCATGCTAATGCAATCCGGAGTACTAATTAATTTATACTACTTAAATGTCGTGATATCTTCTCCACATTCTGGCCGTCAGCAACCATATTAGCCTCACCATGATAATACTTGATTCCACAGTCATAATCCTTTATCAGCCTCACTCATCTTCTTGCCTCGTATTCCGTTCCTTCTGCTTCTTATGAAATGTGTCAATGGTACCCCTTGAAAACTTAGCCAACGATTACTCTTTCTTCAGCGTTTCCAACTCTTCTCTCAAGTGTTCAGCATGGTCAGACTTATCCCTTGAATAATCAAAACTATCTCCTGTGAAGGCAACGACATATTTGTCCTAATATTGGATGACATACCTAATTCATCATAACCATAAATGTTGCTTGAGCATTCGTCTATCTAAACGGTATCACGAGAAACTCGTAGTATTCATATCGCGTTTGAAATGTTGTCTTAGGGATGTCTGCCTCTTTCACTTTCAACTGATGATAGCCTGCTCTGAGGTCTATTTGCGAGGACCAACTCGCACCTTGCATTTGATCAAACAAATTATCCATTTGTGGCAATATATATTCTTCACAGTAAGCTTGTTCAACTCATAGAAATCTATACACATCCTCATACTTTCAGTTTTTTTTTTTTTTTTTTTTTTCGGAATGACGTTAAGCATTGAACTTTCCTTAATATCATAAACCGTCACTGTACCGTCACCCAAGGACTTAAACATTATCAACTCATTCTTACCTTCTATACGAGCTTTAAGCTCAAACGTCAAATCCAGTCCCAAACGACATCGAACTCTCTTAAGGTCAATCATAAAGAGTAGCAAGGAACTCACATCCATCTAATTCTACCTTACAATTCTTAACCATCCTCATATTTTAACGAAAGTATCGCTAGTGGTCTCTTCCATATGGTCTCAGGTACACAACTAGATTCTTCTTAGCGTCTTCTTTCATATTCACTACACTATGTAGCCTCATCCTTTCATGCATGTTTACTCAGGATATCTTGACAATCACCGTCCTTCTCAATCACCTCCGCTTCCTCATCATTCGCTTCGTTACTCCCGATCCCAGCAAGTTCCTTTATGGAGTTACCCATTGCAGACATACTACATTTCATGACTCATTCTAGTTGGCTTATCTCCGTTTCTTTCATGTTGCCTCCACTTGGACTTCCTAGTTCGAGCTGCATTTGATGCTTCAGAGAACATTTTTGGCATTGTAGTGCGATACAATTTTAGCAACTCCATTAATATTTTACTACAAGCTCCAAGTGTGGTCCTTCTTCAATACTTCCTAAAGTTGAAGTCCTGCTGCTTTCGTACATCGCTTTGTCACCCTCTTCAAAAAGGGTGTCTGGTTGGAACGTATTTTACCACAGCGTCCAGTACGACCTCCTTTGTATCGGTCATCTATCTTATCTCTAAGGAAACACAAACGTTATCTCTCTAGGAATTATTTAGCACATGATTCGTAAGGTAAATAGTTAATGACAGTGGCCAAGTGTAATTAACTCTTAACATTACTCCTCAGGTTCTACATATTTCCCGTTGTGATTTCACTTGTGCTAGTTTCTACTTCACACGCAACCATAATCATACATATAACCTACATTCTTATCCTTAGCAATTAAGCTAGCATACACACATTCTTTTTTTTTAGCAATTTAGCTAACATTCAAACATTCTTTCTATAGCAATTAAGCTAACTTCCTTACACATTCTTACGTTATACATGAAATTAATCATATACTTTTACCCTTACCGAGCTTGCTTGTGTGACACATGGCTATCTTGAACTGGCATCTTCTTTCATTTCTTACTTTAATCCCATTCTCTGTTCGAGTCTAAGCATGTAGGATGCTTAAATCTCTCGAACTTTGCTCTGATACCAACTTGTAAGGCCCCGAACCCGGTAGCCCTACTTTAGCGTCGGATTTACTCATAAACACAGTTCTTCAAATCAGAGTTTATTAAAACTTTTCGCGGAATATAAAACATCAATCATTTGTTACAAAACATTAAATCTTTTCTTTGATACCATAACACAAACTTTTATTTAAAACATCTTTACTTCTTTCTGCAGATGCCAGCCGTTCAATCCATGCCATGCGTCATCCTCATGCTAGCTCTGTAATCAGCTCCCCTGCGTGCATACTAAAAGTCAGCTACGCTGAGTGAGTTCTAGTTAATCACATAATCATACCATTCACATAACATTATATTCTTTCATTCATACTTTTATACTTTCATACTTTCATACTTTCTTACATTCATACTTTCTTACTTTCTTTTGTATTAACTTACTTTCATATCTTACGTTATAAAGAGCATTCCGCCCTACATTCCTCGAGTATTATTAGGGCTCGGTACCCTCTTTCCTCGAGTATTATTAGGGCTCGGTACCCTCTTTCCTCGAGTATTATTAGGGCTCGGTACCCTCTTTCCTCGAGTATTATTAGGGCTCGGTACCTTCCTTCCTCGAGTATTATTAGGGCTCGGTACCCTCTTTCCTCGAATATTAGTAGGGTTCGGTTCCCTAGTTCTCGAATATTAGTAGGGTTCGATTCCCTCTTCGTTACCATACAACCATACATCATACCTCGAGTATTATTAGGGCTCGGTACCCTCTTTCCTCGAGTATTATTAGGGCTCGGTACCCTCTTTCCTCGAATATTAGTAGGGTTCGGTTCCCTAGTTCTCGAATATTAGTAGGGTTTGATTCCCTCTTCGTTACCATACAACCATACATCATACCTCGAGTATTATTAGGGCTCGGTACCCTCTTTCCTCGAGTATTATTAGGGCTCGGTACCCTCTTTCCTCGAATATTAGTAGGGTTCGGTTCCCTAGTTCTCGAATATTAGTAGGGTTCGATTCCCTCTTCGTTACCATACAACCATACATCATACCTCGAGTATTATTAGGGCTCTGTACCCTTTCCGTAACCATACAACCATACATTATCATTTCTTTCTTTTATTATCTTTATCACGTTCATACACATAGACATACATATCATACTTACCTTACACATAGCGTTACAACCTGACAGTACGTGCAATATCCGAAGATCATTCACGTACCATCAAGCAATCATTTATACATATCATATCATTCACATAAGGCATACACTTATCTCTTAGGATAAGCGTATTAACAAACATATTGAGTATGCACACAGCCCCGAAAACATAACACATAAATGGGGCTAGAAACTCACCTGAACTCTGCTTCTTTTTCTGATAGTTGTAAATCCCTTCTCTATTTGAGCTCGACTGACTGTACAAGTTACACGTATCAATACTCGCCTGATCTAATCTGGCGGCCTAGTATTAGCTTACTTTAACTTATCGCTTTATAATTTATTTTCTAATCAAACTTGGCTTTAGGCGAAGTTAACCCTCGGGCGAACTTGGCTTCAGGCGAAGTTAAACCTTAGGCGAACTTGGCTTCAGGCGAAGTTAAACCTTTGGCGAACTAGGCTTCAGGCGAAGTTAAACCTTAGGCGAACTTGGCTTCAGGCGAAGTTAAACCT
Source organism: Bidens hawaiensis (assembly GCF_021521415.1). Taxonomy (NCBI): domain Eukaryota; kingdom Viridiplantae; phylum Streptophyta; class Magnoliopsida; order Asterales; family Asteraceae; genus Bidens; species Bidens hawaiensis. The sequence goes on along the minus strand of NW_027491020.1, from coordinate 3,082,580 downwards.
TAGGCGAACTTGGCTTCAGGCGAAGTTATCCTTAGGCGAACTTGGCTTCAGGCGAAGTTATCCTTAGGCGAACTTGGCCGTAGGCGAAGTTATCCTTAGGCGAAGTTACGCTTGAAGGCGAAGTTACGCTTGAAGGCGAAGTTCATCAGGCGAACTTAATCTTGCAGGCGAACTTATCGCGCTGCAGATCTGTTTGCCCATAACTCCTTCGTTTGTTAGCCAAATAACTCGATTTTGGTACCCACGGAGTCGTATGATCGGCACCTACAAATCCCAACCATCAAATCGGCCTAAAATCGACGTTTTAGGGGTCCGATTTGGGCAGTTTGGGTTTCGGGTCCGGTTAACCCATCCAATCCTAACCATTTTCAGTAGTATTAGCTTTGGAGGATTTGTTCTTACCTTACCAACTCAGATCTATCAACAAAATCTCGGGTCTCGGCTTCGAATCTTGACCGGTTAGAATGTGTGTGTTTTGAGTGTGAAGAAAGAAGGTGGAAATGAAAGATATTTTTGGGATTTTGGGGGTATTTATATCCCTGAAATCCCATTCTCATTTAACCCATCTCAATTAATCCAACACTAGCCCGACTCATACCAACTCCTACTCTATTATTTATTTCCTGACAACCCGAGTAAACTTTCCCTCTATTAGTAAGTAATATAATTAATATCACTTTGAAATTTCGGGATGTTACAGAATAGGAGTATATATGATTATGTGAACTTCTTGACTGTCTAACTGTTAGAAGTAGAACCAGCACAAATAGAGTCATGAAGGGAAGTGTACAAGACACGGAAAGTAATGTGATCAGCTAATCACACCTGGCCACTGTTATTAGCTATTAGCCTTATTATCCTTGTACTAAATGGTTCCTTAAGTGACGTTGTTTGTGTTTCCTTATAGAATACGAATGGCTGGAGCAAAGGAAGCTGCTAGAAAAGAAGGAAGTACGAGACATCGGGGTAGACCACGCGTCGTCCGAGAACCGTTAGTAGAGGCAGCTACTAACAACGAAGGCGAAGGAAGTGCAGCTGGTAGAAATCCTAGTAACAACGAGGGAGTCCAACTAGATCCCTCAATTCAAACTGCCATTGCTCAGGCGGTAGCAGCTGTTGTGAAAAAAATGAATCCGGACGGGTCTGCTGGAGGCCGTGAAAGACCCGCTGAAATGGCGGAGGGAGATGGTAAGAAAAATGATGAAGGGGAGGGGGAAGAATCAAGCGTTGTTAAGTCAGTGAAGGTTGATGACAAGAAAAGGGGCCGTGGTGGATGAAACTATAAGTCTTTCAGAGGCTGTGATCCAGCAAAGCTAACTGGTTTGGGAGACGCAATCGCTACTCTCCAATGGATAACCGCGATGGACAAAATTATCCGAATTAATGAATGCCGTCCTGGCCAAGCCGTGGGGTATGCTACCCAATCATTCGGTGAGAAGACGATGTACTGGTGGGAGACAGTTGAGCAGAGGAAGAGTCGAGAAGAGATCAAAGTCTTGAGGTGGGACGATCTGAAGGAGTTAGCGATGAAACGATTTTGTGCTGATGTAGAGGTAGAGAAGGTTGAGATGAAGTTCTTGAGTCTGAAGGCGGGTAATATGACGCACCGTGAATACCTCACTGAATTAAACCGTCTATCAAGGTTGGTGCCAGATATGGTGAACACCGAGGCCAAGCGGATCAAATGCTACTTTAGGGGACTGCCACAGAATGTTCGCGTCTTGGTCAAGGCTGGTAGACCAGGTACTTTTGATTCTGCTGTGGGGATTGCGGAAACGATTTATGACGATGAAGTGGCTATGGAAGAGAAAAAGGAGAAGAAGTGGGTCGCGCCTGCCAAACGACCTAGTACTCAGATGTTGAACCCCAAGAACAAGAAACCGAGAGTGAGGGAGAAAAGCTCATGTAGGACATACGGAAAGATGCACGCTGGAGAGTGCAAGTGGGGCACTGGGTCTGAGGTGTGCCGCAAGTGTGGGAAGTCCCATGGTAGGGAGTGTAGATCAGGGTCAAATGCCTCCTACAAATGTGGTAAGATGGGGCACTTTGCTCAAGATTGCTATGCGAAGCTCGTGTGTTATGAGTGCCGACAGACAGGTCACTTGGCGAGGACTTGTACGAGTGGTGAAGCTGGAGGGAGTGAGAAGAAAGATGCTGATCAAACAAGGCCAAGGACTAGAGCCTACATGCTGACCCAGGAACAAGCTAGGCAGATTCCTGATGTTGTGACTGGTACGTTCTTAGTAAACGGAATTTCTGCTTCAGTGTTATTTGATTCGGGTGCGAATAGAAATTTTGTATCTACAACATTTAGTAAATTAGCTAAAAGTAAATGTTGCCGAGTGTCTGAAACCTTCATAGTAGAAACTGCTAGTGACACCTCGGTGAAAATAATGAAAATGGTTAAGAATTGTAAGATAGAATTAGAGGGACATGAGTTCCCTGTTACTTTGTATGTTATGACCTTAGGAGAGTTCGATGTAGTCTTGGGAATGAATTGGTTATATGAATACGAAGCTCAGATAGTATCTAAAAGTACAATAATAAAGCTAAGGTCTTTAGATGGTAGCGCGGTGACGGTTTATGGTGATAAGGAAAGTTTAGGGTTTAACGTCATTTCAATGATGAAAGCCGAAGGTTTGTTAAGGCGAGGGTGCGGTGCCTACCTAGCATATGTTGTCAACGCTACGGCCGAGACGAAAGAAATGAAAGATGTTCCTATTGTACGTGATTACCCAGAAGTATTCCCTGAGTATTTTTCGGGGTAGCCACCGGAACGTGAGATAGAATTCCAGATAGACTTAATACCATGGGCCCAGCCCGTCGCGAAAGCCCCTTACCGTCTAGCGCCGTCTGAAATGAAAGAATTGATATCCCAACTGCAAGAACTCCTCGACAAAGGTTTCATAAGACCAAGTGTTTCTCCTTGGGGTGCGCCAGTGTTGTTCGTGAAGAAGAAGGATGGAAGTATGAGAATGTGCATAGACTATCATGAGTTGAACAAGCTTACGGTAAAGAATAGATATCCTTTGCCAAGGATTGATGATCTGTTTGACCAACTGCAAGGTTCAAGTTGGTTCTCACGAATAGACCTCAGATCAGGCTATCATCAGCTGAAGGTGAAGGAGGCAGACATCCCCAAGACAGCGTTCCGAACGCGGTATGGACACTACGAGTTCCTCATGATGTCATTCGGTTTAACAAATGCTCCTGCAACATTTATAGACATGATGAATAGGGTGTGTCGGCCAATGTTGGATAAGTCAGTTATTGTGTTCATCGACGATATATTTATTTAATCAAAGAGCGAGTCTGATCATGCTGAACATCTGAAAGAGGTATTGGAGACCTTGAAGAAAGAGAAGTTGTATGCTAAGATTTCGAAATGCGCGTTCTGGTTGCGAGAAGTGAAATTTCTAGGTCATGTGATTAATCCTGAAGGGATTACCGTGGACCCCGCTAAGATTGAAGCGATAATGAATTGGAAGACTCCACAAAATCCGACTGATATACGAAGCTTCTTAGGGTTAGCTGGCTACTATAGGAGATTCATCGAAGGTTTCTCCAAGATAGCCGCACCGTTGACCGGTGTGACCCGAAATTCTTTAGTATTTAGTTGGGGGAAATTTCAAGAAGAGGCTTTTCAGGAGTTAAAGAAAAGACTCACGAAAGCTCCAATCCTTGCTTTGCCCGATTGTGACGAGGATTTGGTTGTTTGTATTGATGCTTCGTATCGTGGGTTAGGTTGCTTGTTGATGCAACGAGGGAAAGTGATAGCTTACGCGTCTAGACAGTTGAAAATCCATGAGAGTACTTATCCGACGCATGATTTAGAGCTAGCAGCAGTAGTGCATGCTCTCAAGATATAGAGACATTATCTTTACGGTACTAAGTGTTCTATCAACACGGACCATAAAAGTTTAAAGTACTTCTTCGAACAGAAGGAGCTAAACATGAGGCAGAGAAGATGGTTAGAATTGATAAAGGATTACGACTGCGACATTAAGTACTATCCTGGTAAAGCCAATGTGGTCGCCGATGCGCTAAGCCATAAGAATGAGGAAGTCATCGCAACAGTAAAGTCATACCAGTTGATTATGAATTCAAGTCTTTTGAAGAAATTGTCAAAGTGCAAGCAGAGGTGCTAGTAGACGAAGGGCTAGTGAAGAAAGAAAGAATTTTCGGTCAGCAAGACGAATTGATGGAAAACACGCATGGTGTTAAGATTGGGTTTGACCATATGTAGATTCCACGCCATGGAGATCTCAGAGGTCGAATCTTAGATGAAGCTCATAAGTCAAGATATTCGATTCACCCAGGAGCTACTAAGATGTACCAAGACTTGAAAAGAGATTATTGGTGGCCGGGTATGAAGAATGATGTAGTAGATTATGTCAGTAAGTGCTAACTTGCTTGAAAGTTAAAGCAGAGCACCAGAAGCCTTATGGGAAGATGCAACCGCTAGAGATACCAGAGTGGAAATGGGAACACATCACCATGGATTTCATAACTAAGCTACCTCGTACAGCTAAGCATCATGATACCATCTGGGTGATTGTGGACTGTTTGACCAAGAGTGCTCAAGATTGAACATCAGTACGGCGTATCATCGTCAGAAACGTTAGCAGGCTTGTTCATTAAAGAGGTTGTATCTAAGCATGGAGTATCGTTATCAATCGTGTCTGATAGCGATACACAGTTTACTTCGAGATTCTGGAAGAGGTTCCATGAAGCCATGGGAACAGGATTGAACATCAATACGGCGTATCATCCTCAAACAGATGGACAGTCTGAAAGTACGATCCAAACCCTTGAGGATATGCTGCGTGCTTGTGTTTTAACTTTGGTGGAAGTTGGGATGATCATCTGCATCTAGCAGAATTCTCCTACAACAACAGTTACTATTCAGGTATTGGTATGCCACCATTCGAGATGTTATATGGAAGACGTTGTAGAACTCCGGTATGTTGGGGAGATATTGGCCAAAGGGAGATGAGAAGTTTGGAAGTTGTTCAATAAACTTCTTCAAAGTTTGATCAGATTAAAGCAAGAATGAAAGTTGCTCAAGACAGACAGAAGTCATATGCTGACAAGCGGCGACGACCGATTGAGTTTAACGTTGGTGACAATGTGATGCTCAAGGTCTCGCCTTGGAAAGGAATTATTCGTTTTAGGAAGATGGGAAAGCTGATTTCGAGGTACATTGGACCGTTCAAGATTTTAGATCGAGTAGGTGAAGTGGCATAAAAGTTAGATTTGCCAGAAGAGTTAGAAGGAATTCACTCAACCTTCCATGTTTCTCATCTGAGAAAATGTCTAGCTGATGACACGTCGCACGTGCCATTAATGGACATTGAGGTTGATGAACAGTTGAACTACATTGAACAACCAATCGAGAGTGTTTACCGCAAGGAAAAGCAACTACGACACAAGGTTATACCCTTAGTGAAAGTGATATGGAAGCACCGCAAAGGATCTGATGCTACATGGGAAGTTGAAGAAAAGATGCGCAAATTTTATCCAAATTTGTTTATGTGATAGTTAGGTTTCGGGGACGAAACCTCTTTAAGGAGGGAAGACTTGTAACATCCCGTTTTCTAGTTTCGGTTAATAAACGAAAGTATGAGTTATTATGAGTCGGGCTAGTGTTGGGTTAAATGGAATTGGGTTAGGGACTTCGGTTAGAGGAATGGAGGAAAGACCATTGGCTAAGCCCATGATCCATAAATATATAAACAATAAACATCACTTAATTCCTCATTTACACATATTCCATACGCCATTCAAAACACACACACTTAAGCTCTCTCTCTCTCTCTAATCCTCTCTCTAGCCGAAAAATAGAAGAGAAAACCGATCCTGACCCAAGGTATGATAGTATTAGGTTGTATGAGCTTAAACCCGTTAGATATGGTCACGAAACGACGAGCCGACACCGTTAAACCGTTTAAGTCACGGAATCCGGGTGGAATCGGGTATAAACCGAACCTAATATGAGCTTAGGGATCACCCTAGCTCAGATCTGGATCGAACGGGACGAAAAACGAAGAAAAAACGAGTTAAAACTCGTTTTTCGGCGAATCAGCGGTTTTCCGGCGACGGCGCCGGAAAAGTTAATACGAGGTATGAATGTTAGGGAATGTTCTGACATTCCCTGACCTAACCCTAGTTCGCTATGGGGTAACTAACGAATTAGAAGTAATTCGCTAGCTGATTCGTCTATGGAAATATAACGAACTAGCTTCAGTTCGTTAAGTGAAAAGATAGCGAATTACCCTTGATTCGCTATAGTTAAAAGATAACGAATTGGAAGGTCCAATTCGTTACATAGACTGGTTCGCTATGGACTGATTCGTTAAGGGTCCAGTTCGTTAGAGGGTTCAATTCGTTATAAGAACCAGTTCGTCATGACAAGTCAATTCATTAAGGATAAGTGACGAACTAGAAGTTTTTAACAGAATTACAGAATGGTCCCTGGACTTAAAGAAGAATGATTTAATTACAAAGAAGCCCTTGAAATTTTAAGTAGCAAGTTAATTAACGATTCTAACATATATTTGGCTTTGACTTTTCATTTTAGTTGCCAGTTAGCTTTAACGGTTGTGAATTTGATGCCCAAATGTCCGACTCTTTCCACATCTGCCTGCTGCATCTGTTGCCATGGGGAGAGCGCATCACGTGGGTCACGGGAACTGCGTGTCAGTAGGTCACAACCAATATGGTGCCTACCATGTCGGTCTATAGTCCTGTCAATATCAACCTGAACCGGATTTCTACAAATGTGGCGATCATGACATCTAAACCGGCATCAAACTAAGGTAATCATGACAAGACACAAGCTGTCATTTTCAAAGTTTTTTTTTAAAGTTCGGTGCTATGTGTTGGTAGTGGCTTGCTCGGATGAGATCGGTACCATACCTGTACCCAAAAGTACTCGTATAAAAAATTAGTAAAACTGGGTACCGAGTAACGTACCAAATTTTATGGCACGTGTACTTTCAGTATGGTACCCGTTTTGCTACCACTTCGTTTTTTCTTATAAATCCCCACTGAACTTGGTACGACATTAGTACGAGTAACAAATAAAATGAATCATTAACAAATAAACTGAATCGGTCTGGGTATACGGTAGGGTTACCGGCACATGACTACTACCAAATGGCTAAATTGATACGGTACAACATTCAGTGAGCTATATTACTCGAACCGTAACCACTTGAAGCGTTGAATCGATACGCGACGGGTACTGCTTGAAGATGATATACAGGGTTGAGTGTTGGACATCCTAATAGAATCCTCTACATATTCCAAACGGGTACCGAGTATCAAAATACCTGTACCGGTACCTGTAAGTACCGAATATCAAAACCCTAAAATCTTGGTAGGAGTACAAGTACTAAACGAGTACGGGTACGAGTATTTTGGGGAAAAAATATCGACCCTATATGTTATCAAAATAATTAGCCTAACACATAACTAATGAGCTGCTTATGAAGAATTTTGTAAATTAAATGTAACTACCTTATCTTTGCTCCTGGCCCGTTATATAATTTATGTATAAGTGTTTATTATCCAGTTTTAAACCGGTTAAACAAAAAACTGAAATGATCCGGAGCCGTTAAAATCAAACCTGATTACGAATGTGGTTTTCTGTTCTGTCTTAAACATGAACCTAATTCGGTATCTTCTTTATAGTTTGGATGCAGCTAATATTCATTCGAGTTTGGTCGAAACAGAATGATGAATAATGGTATTTCAAGCTTTATTGTTTTTCAAGCAGTTAAGAATATCCGAATTTGGTCGAAACCGAACAACAATTTTAACCCACATTCGGATTTCTGTTAAGTTTTAAAACAAAACCAATTTCGTTATTTGGTTTATAGGAAATTTACTTTAAGTAGCTTCTAACTCGGTGAACGGGCCTATTTTTATTCAATTCAAAATATGCGTGTTTATTTTCCGGTTTTAATATTTGATACAGGTTTGACGAAACTTTTCAGTTACTGGGAGCACCTAACCCGGCACTATGCTGCAATTTTGGTAAAATGGTTTCTTCAACATCAGCAGATGGTCTCTACCAGCAACACCAATGCAGCACCAAGCACCATTTTTTGCAACACATTAGTTCCACGCATTATCTGTTGGGAAAACATATATGTAAAATCATGAATTGTCGCTCCGCCGCTACTTTAACGTGTGTTTAATGCTACTTAGTCATCTTTATTAGTTGAACTATAACTATGACTTAACGCTACAACTTTTGCCATACCACTTGCACCATCAACGACAATAACTAAACTGCCCGGCGCAACGCGCCGGGTAATTCACTAGTTTATTAATATTTACATTTTTAAACCTTCAACTTTAAATTGTTTGCATTTATTTTCATTTATTTTATATCAAGATTTCTTAGATAACCTTGCATATAAAAGATTTTCTTTCACCTAAGATCTTGCTCGTTCAACCTCATCCTTCCGGTTACTCATCTTTTTACCGGTCAAGTTTATTACTTGAACGTGCGTACTTTTCATACCCCGTTTTCCATCTTTCGTTTTGGGGTGATATTGCATACTTATTCAAACTAAATGTTTTATATACTTGAGTTGTAAACCACAAACTTTATTGTATACTTTACTTAAATAAATGCTCGATTTGGTGTTTCTATTCTTACATGATTATATGCCTAATCACTTTTAGTTGGTGGAACTATAAAATTCTAGACTATTTGGCATCCCCCTATAGCAAGGTGTCGTTAACGTAATGCAATTAATGATAACTATAAAATCCTAGACTATTTGGCATCCCCTTATATCTAGGTGTCGCTAACATAATTCTATTAGCGATTTTATCTATTTATCTAAATTATTGCTATAATTTATTGTTTTATATACGAGTTTTATGGCTCATTCTTACTATATATTATATGCTCAAACTTATGAAATTGCTCACCAACCTTTGTGTTGACAAACTTTATGTTAAGCAATGTTACAGGTTTGAATTTTGTTGACTCGAGGACTTCACGAGAAACGTTATCAAGACTATTAGGATATTAGCAAAAGAACAATATATTTATTTACTTGTATTCAATTTGTTTTTGTGTGAACAATATGTGTTGTTTATTGATTTTATGAAATTAAATGAGTTGATAAAATATTAAACACTTTAATGGTGTCATGTGTATTTGGGCAATCCGTTGCACCCCGGCATGTTCTGCCGCCTTTGGTCAGGGTGTGACACGTCAAACCCGATCTTTCAATACTCCAAAACATGCTCGTAAATGCGTCTAATTTGTATCTTTAACGTTTAGTAACCTGCAAAACAAAAGCGTATTTGAAGTATCGAAATTCTAACTAAAACTAAACAAAACTAAAAAAATAATACAAATAAATACATGGTTTTTACTCGACCATCACACGAGTAGGCTAAGGGATAAGTTTATATCATAAAAATCATGAATTGCATATACTAATATGGCAGTGGTTTCAAATTGTGGTAGTTCTTGAGGTTGTACGGTGGCCTGGGTGGGTTTATGGTGGCATGGGTAGTTTTGTGTGTATATGTGTGTGTGAGAGAGAGAGTGTGTGTGTGTGAGAGAGAGAGTGCAAAGGATGACAAGATTTGCTAATATATTTAATTAAATAGGTAAATTGACCATTTTTTTCTCATATTCAACATGACCTGTCTTAACGACAAAAATTAATTGGGTTTGATCCAAAGGACAAACGATGTAGCATTTGAAAACGTAAAGTACAATTATGTAAATTATAAAGATTAATGACAACCACTTAAATTACATACATACATATAAGGCAATCTCTGTGGGTTTCACAGATAAATGAGATGTCATAACCCATTTAAGGACTATGGGGTTCGGTGAGACCCATAGTCACGAATTTGAGTCAATGCATGAGAAGTTTCAAATCACAAATTAAGTAATCTGGTGATTTAAACGTAAGCTTGAAGCAACCAGAGAGTGACACATAAGATTTTTTAATAGATAATAGACATTAGTGATAGATATATAAAATATCAAGTTATAAGTATATACGCCCAAAAGTTGTTTCATGTCTAAAATCTTTATTTTTTCTTTTAAGTTTTTCTTTACCACAAGATTTTTCATGTTCTTGTTAATATTCTGATTCATACAAAAATGAAATCTAAATTCTGTCATTGTTATTTTTCAAAATGACCAAGTTCGAAAAATTGTAAATGAAGTTATAAAAAATTTTATTTTCTACTAGACTCAAAACTCTTATGGCGATATATAAATATTCGTGATATTATCTATTGGCACAAAAATCTGATGTTTATTCCAATTTTAAACCCTTTGTAACAATGCTTGAAGGACACTTTAATACAAAACTTAAGAACGTGCAAAGCGACTGAGGGGAGAGTTTCATAATCTCAAAGACCGGATATTGCAAGCATGACCAAATCCTTATCTTCGGTCGGTTCGTCAATACTGGCTAAAGCATTGGCATACTCTTGGGCACGACTAAGGTAGGCAATTGGGGTTTCACATCCCTTTATCTCAATTTTCAAGAGTTGAGTTTTGAGTGTGTATTCCCTAGAGGAGTTGTGCGATACATCTGCCCCTTCCAGTGCGAGCCATAGATCTCTGGATGTTGTGCCTTGAACATGCTGAAAAAGACGTTGCGAAGATGGTAGAAATCACTATCATTCGGGCGTCTGCAACATTGGAAATCCAATGAAAACAAGGTTTATCAACATAGGCGGTGTCGGTTTTTGCTGCTGTTTTCGGTAATGGGCATTTGATTGTACCATCTATGTAGCCAAATAGATTGTTGGTAACTAAGAAAGGGTGAATCATGGCTTTCCAATACCCATAATTGGTGGTGATAGTTTGAAAGAGAATTTATGGGAGTTGTGTGCGGTTTTCTCCACTGTTGTAAAGGCAGTGATCATTGTGTTGTAAAGGCAGTGATCATTGCGATGGATGTAGGTTGGAATGTTGATCGGAAGAGAAAAACAAAAAGATACTGCAAAAGTTTTGACGGCAGCTTAGGTTTTTGGTTATCCTGGCTTTGATACCAAATTAAACCACGTAATTGATATTGTAACTATTATTGAATTAATATGAGTTTACAGTAGATCCTATATATAGGATGACATATTACATATAACTACCATCTAGTTAGCAATATTATAAATATAGCATTTAACTCAATATACTATATAACAACCTACAACTAGCCACAGGCTAGAGCGTAGAACAAGAGTGCGAAAACAAATCACCCATATTAATTGAACGTCATGATGTAGTTCTAACGGTCTAACCGTCGGCCAAAGAAGGTAGACAGAAACTTAAAAAGATAACCTTTATATTAATTCATATTTTCATTCTCTAATTAGACTGATAACCAAGCCATTTATATAGGCATACAAACAAAAGGAAGCCAACGTAAAATAAAGCACTATCGAAGTACCGATGCCAGTAAGCAACTAATCCACTAAGAAATAATAACTAAATAATGAAATCATGAGAAACAAATGAATAGGGAACCATCACCCATGTTGTATGGAGTGCTTGATATGCATGCAAACACCAAGTTTTAAGTTAACAAATTCAGGGCACGAGTCCCACGCATGTGAGTGTGGACGTGGCACACATCACGTCATTAAGCCCAAGTTGAAGATTATAACCCCTTAATTAATACATATTTAACCCAAAAGAAACTTAAAGACTTGAAACCATCCATGATTTTTGGGACCACCACTCGATTATTATTGAACAACACTTCATTACATAAACCTCAAATACACAAACTTCAAATAAAATATCTACATATATAGCATTCAATATTCAGACTTTCTTTATTCAACGTCTTTAATGGTTGAAGACGGGGCAGTCCAAAGTCTGGTAAAATGGCTTTCACACGTTAACGCTAAAAAGGTTATAAAGTTAAAAGGTTTGTTTTCTCGTCCAATTAAGGAAAACAAGTACGTGAACAGTAAAAGCACGTAACAGTAACACGTTAAATCACTGTTCACATCGTCCCTCAGCCGTAAAAGAGGGGATATGCTCAGAAAAGTATATTATTATATATCATTAACCATAGGTCAATAACCTCCCGCGCATAAAAGGGTCAGCCCTCTACTACAAACAAGAGAATCACTAGTTTACCCATCGGACAAAAGGCTTACATTTCTTTCTCTATATAAAGAATGTAAACTCAGTCATGAAACACACCAGATCTGGGAGTTGTAGCAACAAGTTTTGCAAACGTAGAGGGACCCGACGACCTGCGTTAGGTTAACCGGAACCCTTAAAGCCTGTTAGCCTAACCAGCCTATTCACTATCATTGTTCTTATAATTGTTGTAGCAACAAGTTGGCGCCCACCGTGGGGCTACGCCGCTTACTTTATCTTGAAGACCAGTAGTGTAGCTCCATTTCATCAAAATCATCATGTCGGAAAGTGAATCTCCCGAAGAAGTTAACCAAGTGTCAAGAACACCAACACCAAATGCCAGCCTGCAAATTCCGGCAGCGACCACGCCTTTTTCCACTCCGGGAGGTACTTCGACGGGACCTTGGTTCCCCGAATTTCCACCTTTCCGAACTCCAACCCCTTCACGATCTGGAGTTCCTTCTCCTCATGTAGAAGTCACAAACATCCCGGAGCGTGTCGACTTAACACCGGAAGGGGTAGCACGACATTTCTTGCAACTAAAATCTCTTCTTAACCAACATGTGATATTCGTCAATTTCGGGTCCGAATAGTATTCGTTTTGTAAACCGACCCGTTTTGTAAACCGAAAAATTTGGATATAATAAAAATAATGGATTTTATATTACAATATTATTTTACACTTGTTGGGTCTTGAAAACATTCATTTCGGTCTTTAAAGCGCTTAAAAATCACTTAAAACGAACTTCGGGGGCCAAAACTGCCATTTTTGAAAATATTGAAAAATCATGAAATCCACCCCGTCGCACCGCGCGACGGGGGACCCCTATGCCGGCCGCGTAGCGTGAATGCAGGTCTGCAGCTGCACTTGTTTATGTTGTTTTGTGTTCGTTTTTGACCCTTTTTGCATGAAATTTCTTGTGTTTAACACCCATCTTTGAACCAACTCCTTCCCCTATAAATACACACTCTTTCCCCCTCATTTACACCTGCTACAACTCCAAATTTATCTCTCAAACATCAAAGATTCAAGGTTGTTTATTAGTGTTCTTGAAGATTTGACTTCTAAAAGTCAAACTAAGTTTAATCTTTCATTCTAATTTGTTTATCTAACCTTATTAATACTTGTTTATGGTGGCACAACATATATATATATATATATATATATATATATATATATATAATACCCCTTGTTACCTTTGGTAGTTACTTCTCCGGCTCCGGTCGGTGAGGTTTCGGATCTCGTAAGGCAAGGCTTCATGGAGGACTTCGTGTTCTTGATATATATATATATATATATATATATATAACTTTGTTATTGCTTACTAACCATGCTTAACTTCTGTTTATTTTAGTTTGTTAGTCACATTTACAAGTCTTGGGTATGTGGAGACCATCTATGAACTCATTGTGAGATGGAAACCGAACCAAACCGAACTTTTGTTAAAAAGATTTGTTGTTGACTTTTTAGTTTTAATACTTAAATATTTTCATTTGTACATTATTATACAAGATCTATAGTATATGGGTATGTGAAATCCATCTATGAACTTGTTGTGAGATGGAAACCGAACCGACCCGATTTTTACTCGCTTAAGACACACAAGTGTGTTTTTTTAGCTATAAAGACTTGTATATTTCTTTAAAAATAGTTTACAAACTGATTTTAATTATTTTCTTAAGTACATGGAAATGTTGGATCCAACTTGATCTCATCACAAAGTTTGGACCGACAAAAAAACCGAACACTCGCTTAACGAACGTTGTTAGTTCTAAAACAATAGATCTACAAACTTGGTTAAGTCTTATAAAGTTTTTGTGAGTTATGTCATAACAATTAATATTTTGGAAAGTTGACTTTGGGTTGACCATTCGTCAAGACCCTAACCAACAACCCGAACACCCGTTAAAGACCCGTGTTAGTATCTTTAGCCCAATGGAACTTGCATTTTAGCATTTTTCCACCTTATTACCTAACATTTGGTTAAGTAAATATTAAGGTTAGATACTTTAATCCGGTTTCGAGCAAACTTACATTTTTAAAGGGTTATTATTATAAATTCTTAAATAGTTACATTTTAAACCTTGAACTTTAATTGTTTACTTTTTGCAACAATTATTTTATTTAAAATCTTCAAGACAACCTTTCTAAATCCAAGATTTCCTTTTATTTAGGCTTCATACGTTAAACTCGTCATTCCGGCAAATCTACAAATAATCAATCTTTCAAGTTTATTACTTGAACGTGAGTACATTCATCCCCCGTTTTCTATCTTTTATTTTGGGGTGACATTTCATACTTATACAAACTTGAGTCTTAAACCACAAACGTTATTGTATACTTTACTTAAATAAATGCTCGATTTGGTGTTCTATGCTTAAATGATTATATGCTTATGTGTTTATCGCTTTTGGAGGGTTGATTTATAAATCCCGTGAACTATTTGGTATTCTATTATAGACGGTGCCACTAATGTATTCTTATTAGCGACCTCATATTATCTAAATTATTGCTATTTATTTGTTGTTTTGTATAAAAGATTGTGGCTTTTCTTATTATATACATATCGTTCAAAATCAATGAATTGCTCACCAACCTATGTGTTGACAAACTTTATTTTATGAAATGTTACAGGTTTACATCTTGGTTGATTTCGGATGCTTGAAGAAAACGTCACAAATACCATTAGGATATTAGCAAAAATGAACAATATTTGATTTGCTATATTTTGTTATGACTTGTTATGAATATTGTTATGTGACATTTTCGATGATGTGAAATGAAATGAGTTTATTAAATATTGTCGCTTTAATAGTGTCATGTGCTTATGGACAATCGTTACACCTCGGCATGTTCCGCCTCCTCTGGTCGGGGTGTGACAGATTGGTATCAGAGCCATGACAATAAGATAGGTGGTTAGACGTAACAACCTAGAATTGTTGTAACATTCGTCAATTTTCGGACCCGAAAACCCAACTCGTTTTAAATTATTTATTTATTTATTTATGTAATATTATTATTACCCGGACTATCGTTGTTCGTCATTAATTTATTAATCATTTTGATAATTAATTATTACCCGACACTCGATTTTGATTATGTTTATCAATAGAATCCTTATAACTATTTCATTAGTACGAAAACTACCCATAACTTTTGTGTTTGCCTCTTCTGTCTCCACACCCAAACATCAAGGACCTGATGGCAAAAAATTAACCCAACCCTTTTCCCTTCTTTCTTCCTTCCCGTCATCACCGTCGACCCCCCCCCCCTTGTGATTTTGAATCCATAAAAATCAGCCGGGAAATACGGAATTGACCATTCTTACGCGTTAATGAGTCAATTACGCGTTCAATCATCATGCAAACATGGAAATTAACAGAATGTGACAACCAATTCGTCATTATCACAATCCGCGCCTATTGACCATGGCAACCCTATAAATACTCGTCTAAAATTCAATTAAACTCGCAGTCACACTCGCCAGACCATCGCTAACCTTTACCCCATAATTAATTGGATTATCGTGACCTGTTGGTATCTTGTTCATCATCATCCTCAGCCGTCCCCTGTTGAGCCGCGTTACCGTATCACTGATCATCGTCTGAGGTAATTAGATATATGATGTAACACCCCGTAACCGCAGCGGAAACGTAAACGGGATGCGACAGACACCTTTGATATCAACCACATTGTTTATAAAGAAAACTGAATACATTAATATACTTCAATTTACATTATCTCATATTTCATTACCGTCTAGGTGATACACACATCATACAATACGATACATAATTCTATTTATTATAATGTATCCTAACATCCCGCACGCAAATCTTACACACATCAAGCACTTAGCACGTAAGCAATCACTTCATCTTAATTGTACCTGAAAGCATGTGAGAAAACGGGTCAACTACGAATAGTTGGTGAGTTTTACAATTCGGGTAAACCATGATAAATCATTATCAAAATATAATATTATCGATGTAATTATGCTGAGCCCACAAGTGAAACCTCTGACTATCACACACAACCCCCGTGGCATATCCCCCGCCCACGGACCTGCCCCAAACCGCTATGTCTAACATTACATAGCAAAATAAATAACAACAAAATAGACATGTGCAACTGGCTGGGAAACATCAGCAAATCCATGCCGGACCAGTTGGGTTTGTCAGACCAATAGTACTATCCACACTCTACCGGCTTTCAGTTAATCACTCGTGTTCCGGGGCCTTAGAATGTTAGAAACTCAGACAATTACCATCTTAGTACATTTCCGTACGATTCCCGTACAATAAAAATATATAAATCCACGCAAATCCATGCGTTCAGTATGTACTTAAACATTTCAGTAGTAACATGTTTCCGCCCCGAGAAAATATTTAAAAACAATTCAGAAAAAGGGGCTCGTGAAACTCACCTTAGCACATGCAAGCAGGTACAACTGTCATTATTAGTTAACATGTCCAATCTGCAATATGATCCCTACGATCGTTATTATACAATTATAGTTTATATAATCTTTAACCGTATCAACCGGTACATCTGGGGACACTGTTAACCCAGTACTGTACCCATTCCGGGGGCAATGTTAACCCAGAAACACTTCTAGGGACATCTGGGGACACTGTTAACCCAGTACTGTACCCATTCCGGGGGCAATGTTAACCCAGAAACACTTCTAGGGACATCTGGGGACAATGTTAACCCAGAAACACTTCTACGGACTCAGATTGTGATATCGTTTAAAGTACTATAGTCAAATTTACTATTAGTTTGTTTTCCCCGTTTTGCGTGCCTTGCACGGTTATCCGTTTTTACGTTCCAATATTGAGTTTGGTCACACACGACCCGAAAATAGTCGTTGACTGATAATTTAATTAAAGTTGTGAAATTAGAGCTCGGTTTAGACGCCCCGTTTGGCCGCGGGACCCGTTTCCGTCTTTAGCGCACCGGAAACTGTTAATCGGGTAAAATTACTTAAATCATCCGAATTATTTTCGGATGATTCATTTTTACTTGTTTAACTCAATTATATGAAAATAGTTCATTTTTAGGGTTTTTATACACCAGTCAGCTCGCTTAGGCGAACTTTACCGGTTTACGCGTTTTAAGCCTTAAAAGTTTGTTTATGCACAAATTATTATCCATTTAATCTCGGATCTTGAAATTTTGCACAAATCACTTTTTGACAGTGGGAAATTTTATAAAAATATTTTCAGAATTAATTTTTATATTTAAAATTTATTTATCTATTTTTAAACACCATTTAAACACTAAATATGTCGTAAATATCAAACGACCTTAGAAAAATCTCAAATTTTTCCTGGATGTCCCCTGCCATCCACATAATCCCCTGTAATGTTTCCAGAACCAAAATCTCTTTTTACATGCCATTTTCACTAAAACCGAGCTAGAAAACCCTAGAACTCGTTTAACCGAAAAGCCTACTTAGACTTCTCCAACTGACCTAAAATTTTGTGTGTGACTTTTACATGATATAAGAAGCTTATCTGAAATTTTCTAGAATTTTTCATGATATTTAACTATTTTTCACCATTTTTAGCCAAAACCGAGCATTAAATTCACCAAATATTCATCCTTTGTCCAAAAATTAACAAAAATTCACAGAACTCATATTCTCATGTATTTAACACCTCTGTAAAATTTCATGACCTAACTCTAAACCTACCACAATCTGTCCAAAAATCCAATACCGAACATAAACCGAATATACCTTTTGTTTTCCGCCACTACAAGCTACAAACTCGTCTTTCCGCCTTATCTACCAGTAAATACAAAACCTACAACCAACATACCACAATACCAAGCAAGTTACACTCACGATCAAGCCTCTTACACTATAGTTTCGGTTATTATTCCAAAACTAAAGTTTAAACCGTAAAAATTCGTTTTTGGTCCGTTTAACTCCTTTCTTGGACCAAGATCCCTTGTATAACCCGTATACATCACTTGATCATGCAAGAATCGGTTTTCATCTTTGAAACCTCATTTTCTTGCAAATAAACTCAAGAAACGAAGATGAACACGTAAATAACTCGATTTTTACCTCGGTTTTCTTGCTAAAAACTCGGGTTTTTAGATCATGGAGTGGAAGAGAAGGAGGATTGTTGAGTTGTTTGTGTAAAAAAAGAATAACAAGACAAGGGGGAATACCCCTTGTCCGATCGGAAACATAAGGGGGGTGGGGTGGGACCCACCTCTCCATTCTTGGCCACTCATTTGGATTCTCGAAATCCGGATAATGTTTTGGATAATCTGGTTCAGTTTGTTTTTCGGTTAAATGTTTAATTTGGCTTAAAACGAGGCTAAAACGGTCGTTTTCGGCCAAAAAAAATGAAATTTATATAAAACCGATTTAAAACTTTAAAAACTTAAACCATGACATTTATTAACTTAAAACATCATATTATTAATAATTGCGCATATTTTTTGGCTTGATCGATCATCTCTTGCTTGGTTTGGTATTAAAGGTTTCGTTTAATGTATCGACGTACCATTAAATCGAAAATTCTTTTTCTGAGCTCTAATTCACTTATCCCGAAGCTTTAATACTTCGTAAACATCACTAAATATCTTATATATCATCTATAATTGAACCCTCGATTCGTTCGGGTTTCAATAACTATCGATCGATTGATCGCATATTCAATACGATGAATTATATATTCACATACAATCAATACAGTGAACCATGTATTCTCGTATAATTACTATGGTAATTCATGTACCCGACGTTAAATATAACGTAACTATTGTCTACCGGTTAGGGTATACCTGGTTTAGTCGGAATCGTTACATTCTCCCCCCGTTAAGAAATTTCGTCCTCGAAATTTTACACGCCCACTATCCCCTTCCGAGAGAAAGGTGGGGGTTTTCCCTTCAGAATTCACCCTCGCGTTACCAGGTATAATCTGGTCCTCGCTGTGAATTCCACTTAATCTTAATCAATAAAGCTTGGTGTGGCCTAACCGTTTAGTTTTCCCGTCTACTAACTCTACGGAATTATTTATGATATCAAGCATGTCTTCTATGAGTACCTCCATTACTAGTACTCTCGTTGCCTCATCGCTTAGGTACTTTTCAATTCGTATACATGGCAAAACATTACGTATAGTACTTAGCCCCTGGAGTACTTTAATCGATACACTAAATGACCAATCATGGAGATAGTCTCATGAGGTCCAATATATTAAGGAGCTGTTTTCGGTTTTGCCAAACCTCATATCACCTCTCTAAGGTGATGCCTTAAAAATACCTTGTCACCTCTTTCCAGTGACAATGGTTTCCTTTGAATGTTGGCATAAATCCTTTGCCAATCTCGCGCTGCTTTCAAGTTATCTTAAATATTATAAATCCGATTGGTTGATTCTCGAATCGATTCAAATCTTATTGCTTGATTAACGCCCATTTTCAATTTAACAATTTGGTGATAATTACTTCACCCATAGAAAGCTTCAAGCTCTCGATGCTTCCTTCCCCGCCTTCCAATAATAGAAGTAGGATGACTATTTCGATCCGAGATAATTGAAAATGGTACTCCACGACGAGATACCATTTCACCATCATGAATTTGGGCGAGAATTCATTGTGGTAATCATCATAGATTGGGATGAAATGTGAGGATTGGTTAATCGATCCGCGATTACCCAATTTACATCATGGCTTTGATATATCTTGGGAATTTGCGTCCCGAAATCCATTGTAATTTATTTCCACTATCATTGGCGAATTTTCTGTCATTGTGGCGTTCCCTAATGTTTTCGGTGTGCAGCCTTATCTCTTGTATAACTTAAATATTCACCAACATACGTAACCATATCTTTCTCCAAACTCGGCTATTAATAAAATCCTTTCAGATATTCGTATCATCAATAGTCTAATCCAATCCCGGATGTATGGAATATTTTGATCTATGCGCTTCGTCCATGATTAATTCACGAAGGCCATGGAGGGTCGGGATCCAAACCCGATCTTTGAAATAAGGAATTTCGTCCACGCGCTGTTCGAAATTCTTCTCATTGCCGTAAAGTTCTTCCTTTTCCAATTGTTCCTCTTTCAACGCCTCACGTTGAGCGACTCGAATCAGGTCCGAAAAGTTCGACTGGACTGTCATCCCCAGCGCTCGCACTCGCAATGGCTTAACCCGATCTTTCCTACTTAAGGCATCGGCTAAGACGTTAGCCTTGCCGGGGTGATAACGGATGTCACAGTCATAATCGCTTAACAACTCGACCATCTTCGATGAATATGAGACTGCGATCTCTTATCATCTATAAAATTTGTACATTTGCGTCGTACAAAAGGATTATGAGTTGGTTAATGCGAAAAATTCTTCAATAAACCACTGATAGTCTCCGGCTAGTCCTAAAAATTGGCGCATTTCCTTTGGCGCCTTGGGTGACTGCCAATTTTAATGGTTTCTATCTTGTTTGGATCTATGCGAAATCCTTGTTTTACAACATGACCAAGGGATTATGCTTTCTGTATTCAAAATCACATTTCGAAAACTTCGCGTACAACTCCTCTTGCTTTAACACTTCCACAATTTTCCTTAAACGTCGTTCGTGCTCTTCTTTACGTTGCAAATATATCAAAATATCATCAATAAATGCTATGACAAATTTGTCAAAATAAGGTTTACAGACTCGGTTCATGAGTTCCATGAACACTGCCTGCGCATTTGTTAGTCCGAACGGCATAAATAAGAATTCATAATGGCCGTAACGAGTCCGAAACGCTGTTGTTGCAACGTCCTCCTCTTGGATTTTTTAATTTGGTGATAACTATATCTAAGATCAATTTTCTAAAAATAAATCGCCCGTTGCAGTTGGTTAAATAGATCATTTACTTCGAAGAAATGAATACCTATTCTTGATCGTCACTTTATTCAGTTCTCCTTAATCAATGCACATTCCAAGGTTCCCGTCCTTCTTTTTCACGAATAATACAGGTGCACCCCACGGGGAATGACTAGGACGTATGAATCCTTTATCCAACAATTCTGGCAACTGATTGGATCATTCTTGCATCTCGGACGGTGCAAGTCGGTAGCGTGCTTTAGCAACAGGGCCAGCTTGAGGTATTATATCGATTCTGAATTCGACCTGTCGGGTTGGCGGTAATCCAGGAAGTTCTTCTGGGAAAACTTGTGGAAATTCGCGTACCACCGGGATATCATCCACCCGTTTCTCCTCAGAATCTGTGGCCATCAAGCTCGCGAGATACGCCACGCATCCCTGGCGTAAATATTTTAACACCTTGAGGTGGGATATAAATGGTATCATTGTGCCCGACTTCTCTCCTTGCACTAACACCTCTTCGTCATCCGACACCCGGATCTTGACGATTTTCTTTTCACAGTTTATTTCCACATTGTTACGTGCTAACCAATCCATTCCCACTATTACGTCAAAACTTCTTAACTTTACTGGTCGTAGGTCAATAAGGAAAGGTTAATCGTTCAGAATAATAGGAAAATTCCGAACCATTTAGTTAACCATTAGGGATTTACCGTTAGCGATTCTACAGTATAGGGTTCTATAGTTTCACTAATCGGTATCTTTCCAAATGATAGGAGGTCAATATGAACTAACTTCTATCGACGACCGTAAAAATATCACTTAAGACTATTGATTTATAACTACCACGTACTTAATACCACCTTTGGATCATGACGTGCTTTATTCGAATTACTTCCAAAAGCACGGCTCCTTGCTTGATCAGAGGTTGATGCTTGTCATGAGGTTCGTCTTCCAACGACACCTTGGTTCAACTTTGGGCAATTTCTCTTGAAACGTTCTGTACTGCCACATTCATAGCAAGTACAACCGTTTGGCATAATTTGATTTCTTTGGATGGATTGTTATTGAAACTGTTGGGTTCGGAGTGGTTGTACACGAATGGGTTGGGGTTGCCGGTTCACAAGGCTTCAATTGGTTCTACAATTGGGGCATTACGTCCATCTTTACCATACATGTGGCCTACTATCACTCGACATTCTTCTTTCTGCCGATAACCATATTTTCCACATTTAGTGAAGGACCCTTCATGCGGTTCATGTTTTCACACCAGAACTAGTCTTAGTATAATTCTGGGTCGTAGGACATACCTACTTAATCAAAAGCCTATCTTGCACTATACCTTTATCATTTCTCTTCTTTAATACTCGACGTCTCACCTAACGTCCTTCCAGTCCGCTTCCCATAGAGTCAAATATATCAATGCTGGCTTGTGACACAACCCTTCCAAAGGTTGTATATTTTACAGGATTGACTATACTCCTTATCGATGGAGTTAGTCCCCAATATAACGCTCACTTCGCTTAATTTCAGGAGTATTTAGCCATGTTACGAGACATGACAATTCCTTCAAACGATTAGCATGATCTAAGTGATCAGCACCAACATTTCTATCTTCCATAGCTCAGTTTCCAATCTCTGAACTTAATTACTCGAATAAAAGTGTTCTAGCCCAAGAATTTTAAATTCTGACCATATCATCAGAGTAATAATTTTCTAGTTATAATTTTGTACCATCGTGTCCCATCACGATACAACATAATCTACCAACATATCTGTAGCATATTTCACTACACAAGGTTCTAGACTCTTACCAATATCCTTAACCATTTCGATCTTTTCTATCCACTCGCTAATCTATTCCTCCCTTTACCATCAGTAAACTATTAATAATTTCCTTAACACAACCAACAAACAAATCCTTCATGCCGTATCTAATTCATTACGACTACTATTCATGTTTAGTTTATAACTAACACTTGTAGTCATAATAGTATTCGGTGGGACATTATCACTCTTAGTAATAACACTAAGAATTGAAATATTCATATTCATGTGATTGCTCGATCTATAATTTTTCGATCACATTTGCATCAACACTAGCAGTGATCTGTGATACGACATTCGGTATCATCATCTGCTATCTTTGAGCAATCAATTGAATCATATCAATCTCCATCATTGGAGTTACTCTTTTTATGTCATTCTGCCGTACTCATCCCGTACGCAGTAATCAATACTAATCTCACCGTATAACTCGTTACCAGCTCAATCATAACAGCAGGTACACATACACACCAAATATTATCATACATATTACACATACCAGTATCTAGTATATATGTCCTATAAATATAATAACATATGGACTTAACCTGACGTCGGTTAACGTTTAAATATGTTTCATAATCCTTGTCACCAACTGACATATTGATCTTTCTCAACAAAGATTAATGTTTTAATATGCTTGATTTCAATATCCTTCTGCATGTCAGCATAACCGATACATGCTCACTGTGAGCACCAAACGATTACGTACCACGGAGTTATAATATCCGTGTCTATTCGTATATCCGACATACACGGTATACCACCTACGAACGAATAACCAACTATGCTATAATGATTCCAACATCTCCTTATGTATGGGTAATCATTCTATTCGAGTATACATGGGTATAGGCATCTAACGGATGTAAGGTTAACATAGGGAGTTGCAAGGTTCAAGGTAATCGCGCAACCCATGTTGCCTTCAAATATTATCAATTACTATTATGGGAAACTCTATCACTTGCTTAGTCAATGTCTTCAGGCGTTCTAGGTTCGCTAAAATCGGTAATTCTCGACCTGGAGGTGGTATGTCTCATGTGTTTGAGAGTGAGAAATACATATATATATATATTTCTATATATTATTTTTATCTGCTCATGTATCATCAAATTTATTATTATTATTATTATTATTATTATTATTATTATTATTATTATTATTATTATTTTATTTATTTATTTATTTATTTATTTATTTATTTACCTTAATGGAATAAGAATAGGTTCAGGTACAGGTCCGTCCGTACGTGAGGGTCGGCGGTTCGGGTGAACATAGGGGTTATTAAGATATACGGTACCGGTATTGGTAGGGTAAGGGATTTATTAATTTCGGTTGGGAGTGACGGTTACTAGATATTTCTGGTTAATGTCAAACGGGAGATCTAACTTGGTACTATCATAACTATGGCCCGATAAGTCAGACTTATCATCAACCGATGCTCTAGAAATTTTCAGCATCCTCAGTACTTTTATTATTTCATCCCCCGGTTCCCTATCCGGGTCCTATTTCTCAATACATGTACCCACAAGATATGTACATATATATATATACACATTAGCACGTATAAATAATATTATATACTTTACACATAAGTTGCCATTTTTACCTATTAATGTACCCCGTGACTTCCCCTGAACTCCCTCGTGCGGACAAGTCTGTTATTATGTTCCGGACCATAATAACTCACTTGTCCATCCAAGTTCATCCAGATCTCGTCACTATAAATTATTAGTTGATATTCAGATCCTATAATACTTGAGCTACTGGTTATATTTTAGGTATCTTTTAAAGACATCCTAATTCTTTATAACCTATGGCTCTGATACCAACTTCTGTAACACCCCGTAACAGCAGCGAAAACGTAAACGGGATGCGACAGACACCTCTGATATCAACCACATTGTTTATAAAGAAAACTGAATACATTAATATACTTCAATTTATATTATCTCATATTTCATTACCGTCTAGGTGATACACACATCATACAATACGATACATAATTCTATTTATTATAATGTATCCTAACATCCCACACGCAATTCTTACACACATCAAGCACTTAGCACGTAAGCAATCACTTCATCTTAATTGTACCTGAAAAGCATGTGAGAAAACGGGTCAACTACGAATAGTTGGTGAGTTTCACAATTCGGGTAAACCATGATAAATCATTATCAAAATATAATGTAATTATGCTGAGCCCACAAGTGAAACCTCTGACTATCACACACAACCCCCGTGGCATATCCCCCGCCCACGGACCTGCCCCAAACCGCTATGTCTAACATTACATAGCAAAATAAATAACAACAAAATAGACATGTGCAACTGGCTGGGAAACATCAGCAAATCCATGCCGGACCAGTTGGATTTGTCAGACCAATAGTACTATCCACACTCTACCGGCTTTCAGTTAATTACTCGTGTTCCGGGGCCTTAGAATGTTAGCAACTCAGACAATTACCATCTTAGTACATTTCCGTACGATTCCCGTACAATAAAAATATATAAATCCACGCAAATCCATGCGTTCAGTATGTACTTAAACATTTCAGTAGTAACATGTTTCCGCCCCGAGAAAATATTTAAAAACAATTCAGAAAAAGGGGCTCGTGAAACTCACCTTAGCACATGCAAGCAGGTACAACAGTCATTATTAATTAAAACGTCCAATCTGTAATATGATCCCTACGATTGTTATTATACAATTATAGTTTATATAATCTTTAACTGTATCAACCGGTACATCTGGGGACACTGTTAACCCAGTACTGTACCCATTCCGGGGGCAATGTTAACCCCGAAACACTTCTAGGGACATCTGGGGACATTGTTAACCCAGTACTGTACGCATTCCGGGGGCAATGTTAACCCAGATAATGTTTTGTATAATCTGGTTCAGTTCGTTTTTGAGTTGTTTGTGTAAAAAAAAGAATAACAAGACAAGGGGGAATACCCCTTGTCCGATCGGAAACATAAGGGGGGTGGGGTGGGACCCACCTCTCCATTCTTGGCCACTCATTTGGATTCTCGAAATCCGGATAATGTTTTGGATAATCTGGTTCAGTTCGTTTTTCGGTTAAATGTTTAATTTGGCTTAAAACGAGGCTAAAACGGTCGTTTTCGGCCAAAAAAATGAAAATTTATATAAAATCGATTTAAAACTTTAAAAACTTAAACCACGACATTTATTAACTTAAAACATCATATTATTAATAATTGCGCATATTTTTTGGCTTGATCGATCGTCTCTTGCTTGGTTTGGTATTAAAGGTTAAGTTTAATGTACCGACGTACCATTAAATCGAAAATTCTTTTTCTGAGCTCTAATTCACTTATCCCGAAGCTTTAATACTTCGTAAACATCACTAAATATCATATATATCGTCTATAATTGAACCCTCGATTCGTTCGGGTTTCAATAACTATCGATCGATTGATCGCATATTCAATACGATGAATTATATATTCACGTACAATCAATACAGTGAACCATGTATTCTCGTATAATTACTATGGTAATTCATGTACCCAACGTTAAATATAACGTAACTATTATCTACCGGTTAGAGTATACCTGGTTTAGTCGGAATCGTTACATATGATTTGGATCGCGTTTACGCAAGGATCTAAAGCCCTAAACTAGTTTTGATTAATTGTAAACGGGTTTATCAATTTGGTTTTCCTAGGGTTCTTGATCAATTGGGTTCAGAACCTGTGTGTGTTTATAAATAAACAAACTGGTCCTTTATTGCATAATATCTTTTGGTCAGTTGGTTAATTCGTAAAGGTTTGGGGGCAGGGGTCGCGGGTTCGAACCTCCTGCACCCCGTTTTTGTTGAATTATATTTGTGTTAACATTTTAATTGGTTAATCTCTATAATAATAACAATAATTAATAAAGACTATTTCTAATGAAAAACCGACTTTGTAACACTCGTTTAACTATCGTTTTCGTTCTCGTATATATAATTATAAATGAAGTATATTATAATGTAAAGACTATATGTATATATATAAATATATGTATTAACTTAAAATATAATATTTTTATATATAATCAAATAAAATAATTTTATATATATTTATAATACTACAAATAATAATTATTAAGTTATGTTTCCTTAAATTAAAATTATAATTTTATATAATAAAACCTTATATATATTATTATATTATTTTAACTAGTTGTCGTAATAAATATCGTACTCTACTTAGCGTGTCCGTTTGCTCTCATTTTCTTATAGGCTTTAACGTTCACGTGTGACTTTTTCCGCATTCTCATTTTCTTAATCCTCTGCGTTCGTTATTGAGGTGAGGTTACTTATCCCCCTTTTTCATCTTTTAAGTTTTTGCGGTGGCATGTATACCCTATTTACATTACACATTTTTATTTCCACAACTATTCTAAACACAATTCAATATATGTTTGTGTAATTATTGCATGCTTTATGATAATGCTATATGTGCTTAATTGTTTATTTTATGTTTGGTGGTTGGTATCTCATCCTCATCGATCCTCATCTAGTATGAACATAAACTTACCCGAGTACTTTGATTTCGTATCAATTGGAACGGGTCCACATCTATTTAGTTGTTTACAATTTCTTAAGAATTGTAATACTCATCATTTACATATTTATTGTGTTTTATCTATATATATATCTCAACTAAAACTTATGTATTCTCACCAACATTCGTGTTGACAAACTTTATTTTTATACATGTTACAGGTACAAGTAGTTGATATTATTAAAGATTGAAGGCAATAGTTTGACCTTAAGATATCTATTTAAGAAAAAACAATAAATATGATGTATTTGTTTTGATTATTATAATTGTGTACTTGTTTTGATATTTATGAATTAAATAAGTATTGTCGCTTTAATTAGTGTCTTTTGAGCTACTGTCCAATCAATGCGTTACGCCCCGACATGTTCCGCCTTTGGTCGGGGTGTGACAGATTGGTATCAGATCCGAAGGCTATAAGATAGGTGGTTAGATATAACGGCCTAGTAGCATGCTTAGGGTCCCTATACGTGATATGTCTTTACGTGTTAGCACCCTGAATTATATATTATTGATTGCAGTAGCTTATATAGTATTTAATGATTTAATATCATTCTTGTACACAAAAGCACACACTTAATCCAAGGCTATGCCTCACTCTCAAAATTGTTTTTAAAACTTTAGGACGACTAAAAAAAGGGAAATTCCTTAAGAAATCCCGCCATTTTACTTCCCTCTCCTTGAGGATGATTCGTGGGACGGATATGTAGTAACTGTAAGAGGGACGCACTTGTTTATCGAACTCTTGACACCAAGGCTTGCGAGCCTAAGGAAGTGCAATGCGCATAAATCTCAATCAACCGCGAGACCTGTTTTCCTTCCTGGAGTGTTCGGTAAGGGTGTGGAACTTATTAGGCCAAAGCATATCACACCAAACGTACCCGAATCTGCTACCCTCATTGTATCAAACGTGGTCATGTGACGATCACACTCTTAAATCAACGATGAGATTTTTGTTTAAATTTTCTTTTTATTTTGTTAAGAATGTATTTTTTTTCAAATTATCAATTTTATCAATACTCTAAGTTAAGGTTATTAAAATTTTATCTTGTATTCTCATGAATTTTCACAAAACTCGAAATTTAACATAGTTATACAACTTTTCACGTGTCGTCATTGTAGCATGTCTTCTTCTTATCAACCGTAACCGTCGCACCAGCAACTCGGGCCGTAGCATGTCATCCCGCATCGCCAAGGGAATTGTGGAAGCCCTCCCAAGAATCATCTCTCAATTGCAAACTGTGAATGCTTCTTCATCATCCACTACTCCGAACCTAATTGCTTACCCCCTCAAACAATTCAAGAATGCCAACCCGCCCGAATACCACGGTATCGACGGTGCTACCGTTCTCCTCCAATAATTCGAAGAAATGGAGAACATATTCCTCCAATGTGAATGTCCCGATGACAAGAAAACCAATTACGCCTCGAGCAAGCTTAAGAAGAATGCTCTCAATTGGTGGAATGGTGAGAAGCGCACGCTTGGCGCTGAGGTTGCCATGGCCTTGCCATGGGATGACCTCAAGAAACTTATGCTCAAGAAGTTCTGCCCGAAACATGAGATTCAAAAGTTGGAAGAGGAATTTTGGAATTTGAAACAAGAAAGTGGTAATGACATCGCCTACAACGATCGTTTCCATGAACTGAGCCTTCTCATTCCCCACATGGTCACTCCACTTGAGAGTGCAATCGACAAGTACATCTCGGGTTTACCTATGGAAATCCAAGACTCCGTTATAATTCGTGACCCTCAAACCCTCTATGATGCCTTCACCTTAGCCGGTACTCTCAACGAAAACCATGTTAAGGCTGGGACCTTGACGTGGAAAAAATCAAAGAAGCCCAATGATACGCCTACATCCGAGCCCACCGAAGAACCCAAGCCCGAATCTTCCAAACTCGAATCTTCTAAGCCCGAATCCTTCAAGCACAACAACAACAACTCTCCCCACTACCACAACAATAAAAGAAAGTCCAATTCTCAAAACTATGTATTGGCCCAATCGCAAGCCCAACCCACCAAGAAGCTCTACACAGGACCCCACCCATTATGTGATACGTGTAACTTTCACCATTCGCCTAACCTCAAGTGTCGACAATGCACCCATTGCAATTGATTTGGTCACCTCTTTACTACATGCCGCGAACGCAACCAACTCATGATGAACCATTTACCTCACCTCTTACCCAACCCTTACCTTATGCTCAACTGTTTACTCAAGCACCCTCAACTATTAGAGCTTGTTACAATTGTGGAGACCCTAGCCATTTTCGCAATGCATGCCCGAGACTCGCACACATGAACCAAATTCAATCCTACCCAACTCAAACCGCTCAATATCAAGCCTACCAAGCCCAAGTAAATCAACTTCAACCAATCCAAGCTCAACCCATCCAAGCAATTCAAGCCCAACCCATTCAACCAATTCAAGTCAACCAAACCCCAATCAACCAACAAGCCTCAAGTGACCAAGCTACTCAAGGGAAAGTGTGTTAAATCAACGGTTCCCAAGTCTAAGCCTAACCCTTTATGAAGACATGCTACACAAAAGATGTTTTTTTTATTTAGTTATTTTCATTTAAATATAATGTATTGACCTCATTAAATCTCCAACTTTATTATGAATGAGAATTTTGGTTATTTATAATGGTATTCAATCTCTCAATTATTCCTATTATGTCGTTTAGTGCACTATTTAATGTTACACAATTTATTATCTTGATTTAAGTGGTCTATGACCGGTTATTTACTGGGACTATGTGCATGGTGATGTGCATAGTTATCTAATAGTACTGAATTTGTATCATGAACTACCTATGACCGATTTCCTACAAATGTTTTGGAAATTGGGACTATGAACATGTGTTGTACATAGTTATCTAATAGGAGTCACATGTACAAATTTTATTTTGAAATTTTAATACATGGCTACCCAAACCCTCCAAACCCACCTCATCTTCATGATACTCTTTCCTCATCCGATTTTATAATCTTGATTCCGAGCCTCATATGTTATTATATTTCTCTAATCATGTGATTCGTTTGATATGTGAACCTGACTATGTGAATACTTATTCCCAAATTTGGCTGTCATCTGACGGGTGGTCCATGGGACAACCCTTAATTGATTTAAAGCCGTAATTATCATGTTTTGTATTGGTTTATTTGGTGGAATTAGATGACTACGGTATTATTGATGAATTGTAGGTACAAAGGAGATTCCGGAGCGAGTATGGTGTATAACGAAGAAACTCAAGGAACCGGAGATGCAAAAAAAGTCAAAAATAAGTGAAAGCAAAGATGCATGGTTGGTGTCTACCGTGACCCACGGTTTACACCGTGGGCCACGGTCCAAAGAAGATCAACTAGACAGAGGCCACCATACCGTAGCACTCTGTCTCACCGTGAAGACCACCGTGACCCACGGTTCAACCGTGGGCCACGGTCCAGCATTTCTAGAAGTCCACCGTGACCCATGGTGTAAACCGTGGGCCACGGTTCATATCGTAACTGCCGATTTATTTTGCTTTATTACTCGTTTTTTGGCTGGCTTTTAAGTTATCTTTCATTCTAAACAAGCAAGAGACGAATTTTGGAGATTGAAAACAAGACTTTGGTGATTTTAATCAATCATTTGGGTTTATTATTCATTCGATTTCTTAATGGATGTGATGTTTAATCAAACTATGAGTGGCTAATCATCTTTATGTTCTCTCCCGAATTGTAAGGTTTTCAATTGGATTACTTGTTATTCGCTTATGTTATTTGTGGGATAATCTTTTGATCTTATGAATATATTGCTATGGTGATTGTGAGTTGTATTGTAATTGTTAGTATGATTTTAATTTGTGTTCTTGACTATCCGTTCTTGGTGCCATAGGCAATCGAGATTTAGTAGAAGAGAATTAGGGTTAGCAATACTAAACTGATTCTTGAGTGACAACCTTGCGTTTTTGTAATCCAAGTACTTAGTCCTCTTTTATCACAATTAACTGCATTTTCACAAAACTATATTCGTGTAGTTCATTCCACAAATAAGCGTTAACTTGATTAACATTGGAAACCTGAAATCGGGAGAGAGCATTGTTTCTTATATTATTTAAAACTCGTTTATTGTTTTAGTTATTTTTGTTAATCAAAACCAAACAACCAAAATACTTGAGTTTATTTTCTGCATTTAGTTTAATTTAGATAAATAACAAAACTACTTGGTAACATTATTTCCACAAACTCCCTGTGTTCGATACCCGCTTACCACTATCTAACTAGTTGTATTCGGTTTATTTTTGAGTGAGTCTTCGACCTCACGTCATCATCCTAAGTATTTCTATTTATTAAATTTCAAAATTCCCTCTATCTAATTATTTAACTTAGTTATTATTACTTTTGACGATTAACTTAGTAATTTCGTTTGATTTTGCAAAATTTTTACTAGCTATTTATGCTAATCAAATTTCACTCATTTATTTATTTATCTATTTATTTATTGCTCTTGCTCAGATAGTTCCATTTATTTATCGACTTAAATAAAAGGTTTTCATTTGCCTTACTTTTAGAACCCGCACAACGGGACGAACCATGTGCATCATGCGACGATCTATATAATTATGATTGCACGCTTAATTATCGAAATCCTCGCATGGAACTCATAGTGAATACGGTTGTGTGTCATAACTCAGAACCGAGGGTGATTTTGGGTAACGATACTAATGTCGATGTGATAAGGGCATGGTGGATACGCCGCTGGTACATCCTATATATAAGTGTCCTTATCACGTCTTCCATTTGTAGCATTATTTGGGTCACCTGAAGATCTGTGTTATTTTTTTTATATATATATATAAATCATTTTTTTCTTAGACCCTTACTTTGTTGCTTTATGTTATGGTTTTTCTATAATTTCGGGACGAAATTTTCAAAAAGTTGTAAATACTGTAACATTCGTCAATTTTCGGACCCGAAAACCCGACTCGTTTTAAATTATTTATTTATTTATGTAATATTATTTTTACCCGGACTATCGTTGTTCGTCATTAATTTATTAATCATTTTGATAATTAATTATTACCCGACACTCGATTTTGTTTATGTTTATCAATAGAATCCTTATAACTATTTGATTAGTACGAAAACTACCCATAACTTTTGTGTTTGCCTCTTCTGTCTCCACACCTAAACATCAAAGACCTGATTGCAAAAAATTAACCCAACCCTTTTCCCTCCTTTCTTCCTTCCCGTCAGCACCGTCGACCCCCCCTCCCTTGTGATTTTGAATCCATAAAAATCTGCCGGGAAATACGGAATTGACCATTCTTACGCGTTAATGAGTCAATTACGCGTTCAATCATCATGCAAACATGGAAATTAACAGAATGTGACAACCAATTCGTCATTATCACTATCTGCGCCTATTGACCATGGTAACCCTATAAATACTCGTCTAAAATTCAATTAAACTCGCAGTCACAATCGCCAGACCATCGCTAACCTATAACCCATAATTAATTGGATTATCGTGACCTGTTGATATCCTGTTCATCATCATCCTCAGCCGTTCCCTGTTGAGCCGCGTTACCGTATCACTGATCATCGTCTAAGGTAATTAGATATATGATTTGGATCGCGTTTACGCAAAGAACTAAAGCCCTAAACTAGTTTTGATTAATTTTAAACTGGTTTATCAACTTGTTTTTCCTAGGGTTCTTGATCAATTGGGTTCAGAACCTGTGTGTGTTTATAAATAAATGAACTGGTCCTTTATTGCATAATACCTTTTGGTCAGTTGGTTAATTCATAAAGGTTTGGGGGCAGGGGTCGCGGGTTCGAACCCCCTGCACCCCGTTTTTGTTGAATTTTATTTGTGTTAACATTTTAATTGGTTAATCTCTATAATAATAATAACAATAATTAATAAAGACTATTTCTAATGAAAAACCGACTTTGTAACACTCGTTTAACTATCGTTTTCGTTCTCGTATATGTAATTATAAATGAAGTATATTATAATGTAAAGACTATATGTATATATATAAATATATGTATTAACTTAAAATCTAATATTTTTATACATAATCAAATAAACTAATTTTATATATATTTATAATACTACAAATAATAATTATTAAGTTATGTTTCCTTAAATTAAAATAATTATTTTATATAATAAAACCTTATATATATTATTATATTATTTTATCTAGTTGTCGTAATAAATATCGTACACTACTTAGTGTGTCCGTTTGCTCTCATTTTCTTATAGGCTTTAACGTTCGCGCGCGACTTTTTCCGCATTCTCATTTTCTTAATCCTCTGCGTTCGTCATTGAGGTGAGGTTACATATCCCCCTTTTTCATCTTTTAAGTTTTGGCGGTGGCATGTATACCCTATTTACATTACACATTTTTATTTCCACAACTATTCTAAACACAATTCAATATATGTTTATGTGTAATTATTGCATGCTTTATGATAATGCTCTATGTGCTTAATTGTTTATTTTATGTTTGGTGGTTGGTATCTCATTCTCATCCATCCTCATCTAGTATGATCATACACTTACCCGAGTACTTTGATTTCGTATCAATAGGAACGGGTCCACATCTATTTAGTTGTTTACATTTTCATAAGAATTGTAATACTCATCATTTACATATGAATTGTGATTTATCTATATATATATCTCAACTAAAACTTATGTATTCTCACCAACATTCGTGTTAACAAACTTTATTTTTATACATGTTACAGGTACAAGTAATTGATATTATTAAAGATTGAAGACAATAGTTTAACCTTAAGATATCTATTTATAGAAAAACAATAAATATGATGTATTTGTTTTGATTATTATAACTGTGTACTTGTTTTGATATTAATAAATTAAATAAGTATTGTCGCTTTAATTAGTGTCTTTTGAGCTAATGTCCAATCAATGCGTTACGCCCCGACATGTTCTGCCTTTGGTCGGGGTGTGACAATTGTTATGCTTAGGGTCCTATACGTGTGTTCATACGTGTTTACTCTATTTTAATTGTTCATATCACATGTTATTTATAAACTTATTTGAAATTCACCAATATCCTAAATGTTCACATACACACACTCTCATAGTATTTCCAAGGAATCCTTACCTTAAAACGCAAAAAGTATATTTTCATTATGTTTTATGGATTACAAGATTAACTTGGATCCCGTTGTTTCAAATCCCTTAAAGGGTGCGTTTATTTCGGGTTTGTAGCCATCATAGAAAACGAGACATTATAAAATGACCATTTGACAAAAAGATTCCAAGAATTGAAGGTGATTTACTTACCTGGGATGGTTGAGTTATAATGCTCGTTTTCTAGGCCACAAATCGGGTTATAAATGTAAATACTTTAAGTAGTCGAATGCGAGCGTTCCGGTCGCCATCCGTATTTTCGGTGTCAAAACAATAGAACTACGGTGGTACGTGTACTAGCGTCTTGACATGACGTTGTATCTCGATTTATTGTGTTATTATCGTTATTTGAGTCGAGAAAATGAAAAAGTTTCGGTGGTACGTACACATGTTTAGACTCCAACGTGATGTTTTATAAACTTTTTAGTGTCGGGATATCAAGTCATGGTGGATCATGCACGATTTTTCCGACTCTATAAATCTCAAAATCTCAAATTTTTAAGCTTTAACCATCTCTAAAATCTTTTACGTTTGTTTTCGGTGTGTTAATTATAAACAAAGTTTTATATATTTTATCTAACACTAACATCTTCTCCTTACTAACTCTAAGATTCACAATCAATAAATCAAACTTCATCCTATTTTATTTTTATTGCACCTTCATATTCATTTCTTTTACCCAAAACTTTTCCCATTTTCTTTATAAATTTTAGCATGCCTCCGCTAAGATGCCAACCGCGCAAGAGCTTCACCCGACGCATGGCCGCTCTCGTCGCCAAACAAATGGCCGTTGTGATTCCCGAACTTATAACGCAAATCCAAGCTACCTTACCCGCACCCGTTGTTGCACCCGTTGAACCCAAACCCGCATCTTACCTACTCAAGCAATTTACTAGTGCCAACCCGTCCAAATTCTATGGAACCAATTGTGCGACTACCTCGTTGCAATAGTTCGAATCGACCGAGTGTGTTCCAACACAGCGAATGCCCTGACGAAAAAAGACAAATATCGCGTCAAGAATGTTTTGAGAAACCGCTCTAACATGGTGGAGTAGTGTTATGCACCTCCAAGGTTCGGAAACGGCTATGGCTGTTCCATAGTCCGATCTCAAAGCACTCATGATGAAGAAGTTTTGCCCAAAGCAGGAACTTCAAAAGCTCGAGGAGGAATTTTGGAACCACAAGCAAGAAAGTGGTGATAACGCCGCTTACTCACTCAGCTTTCATGAGTTGAGCATCCTTGTTCCTCATTTGGTTATGATGTGGTGAAAAATATACAAATATTATATAGATATTCCCTACACTTTTAAGTTGTTTGGAGTTAATTTTGATCTAAATTACACAAGTTTCTATCTAAATGTTTCATGTGACAATGAACATGGTTATTCTTAATTTTTTTAAAAGCGATATAATATACTATTATTTTTAATGATAGTTCAAAATTTTAAATTAATAATAATATGAGTAGTAAAAAGGTGTTTGTGTCCACAACCACTTCAGTTGGAAAAGGCTAACATATGGCTCAATTATTTTGTTTGTGAAGGAAATATGTAGAAGTCCCGTTGAATTGAGCTCGAGACAAACCACCAATCACTTTTTATAATAAATTTTTATATGAGCGAAAATCACAAAAGCATAAAGAAAAAATATCCAATATGTCTCTCGTTCAATTCATTACATATGGGCCGTAGGTTATGTTGGGCTAAAGAGAAACCCTATGGCATTATTATTAATACAAAATATGGGAGTTGACGTGAAAGGGGAACGAAACAAAATGTGGTGCGGCTACTGCGCTTGGCTTTATTGAGACATAACAATTGGAGGTAGCTACAGTGCACAAATCAAAGGCCAAGAAGAAAAAGAAAAGAAACATATTAGTTTGAGGGTTGTTGGTCACGTGAGCAAAAGAAACAGAGAGAATAATTTTTTGGTGTAAGGCTATTTTTTTTATTTTTCTTATTTATTTTTTTAATGAATAACAACAATATCTATATTATTAGTTTTGTTTCATATTTTTTTATAAGTAACTAATATTTTATACTACTTAGGTTTTGGTTGAGTACTATGTTAGTTTAATGGTTTGATGAACTAGTTATTTGACTTTGGTTAATTTAATATTGTGGTAAAGTTTTTAGTTGGCTTGGTCATGATATTGTTGCGTAATAGAATCTAGTTTATTGCTTTAATATTTATTCCACTTGTGTTTAATAGTTTTTTTTAAATTGTTAGGCGCTTTATTAGGTTGTCTACTTTGTGTTTTCAACTTGTTTGCGGTTTATGGTCGAAAAAATCGTAGGAATAAGTATTGAAAGTGGTTTAGATTTTATTGTTCTTTCACTAGAGAGGTCGGGAGGCAATTTAGTGTTGTGTCATCTTTGTCTTTTGCGGGTTTGGGTAATAATTGCACGGGAGTTGGTTATCCTAGGTCCCTTAGATTATTGTGATACAAATTTTGTTCAAATTAATTAAAAATGCCCTCTTTATATTAATATATATTGTATCCGAAGAGACCAGGAGGTGATTTGGGTAGTGGGGTACCATAGTATTATTAGGTAATGTGACACTGGGAGGTGATCCAACCCTTTAACAATTGAGCTTCACATGTCATTAGAGTTCTAGGGTGTCGTTGGTGAGACTGAGAGGCGATCTTGCGTATTTTAGTGGTCTTTAGTGTCATAATTTTTAAGGTATTATTTTTCAACCAAGTCAAGTTGGTTAGCTATTAAGTTTAACTAGTAGGATTCCATTACCTAGGTAGTCGTTTCTCGCATATTAGTAAAACCCAATTTTTTTATAAAGTTTTATTTTTAGTTTAAATTTTAATTAGTTAAGTTTTATTAGCTAATTAATTCTAAAAAATTAAAAGAAAGTCTAGGTTAGTAATCTTTTAGGTTTAATAATTAGAGTTTACCCATAGTGTCCTAGGTTCGATATCCGTTCTTACTTGCTAACTACATTGCGACCAGTACACTTGCCGATTGTGTGTTTTTTTAGGTGAATTCGGTAAAACTTGGTTTTTAATATTATATACGTTTTCCACACATCAAGTTTTTGGCGCCGTTGCCGGGGACACTGGAAAATTCTTTGTTTAAACCGACTTGATTATTTGATCTGTTTAATTGTTTATTTCCTTTTTAGTTGTTATTTTTTTTCTTTAGGTGCTTTTACTTGCTGTTTTTGCCTTTAGTTTTAGTTAATTTAAAAAAAAAATTCTAAAATATATATATATATATATATTTTTATTTTAGTTTATGCATAATACCCGTTCTCAAGGCCCACCTTTATTCATTGCATCAAAAGAGCCTGAGAGAGAGTTTCAGGAGCGACTTAAGGAGACCACAGATAGCGAGAGAGATTCACCCGACATCCAGGTTAGCGTCTCTACTCCTAGAATAGATATGGGCGACGTTGTTCCACCACCGAGACAAACTGGTCATGCGAGAGCCAGCGATGGCATCATGGGAGCCCGATCTGCTATTGTCCGACCTCCTGCGACTAATAATCAAAACTGGCAAATTCCCTCTCACGTCATGAATTGCATCAAAAATTCTGCTCAATTCCACGGCTTGGATGACGAAGATGCTCCGGGACACCTGTCCCGATTCGTGCGGATCTGCGACACTTTTAATATTAATAATATCTCGTCTGACATCATTCATCTTAAGTTATTCCCGTTCTCACTTTCTGGTCGTGCTGCTACATGGTTTGACTCTCTTCTAAATGCTTCAATCGCCACATGGGCCGACTTGCAATCCAAGTTCCTTAGGAAGTATTTCCCTCCATCGAAGTCCGGACGTCTACGCGAGCAAATCCGTTCTTTTCATATGGACCCCGATGAGTCCTATTATTCTGCGTGGGAGCATTTCCAAATTCTTATAAGCCGTTGTCCTCAGCATGGCCTAAACGATTGGGCTGTGCTTGAAATATTCTATAACGGTATTACTCCTGAAACCCAACAGCGGTTCAATACCGCCGCCGGAGGAAACATGCTCGATAAACTCACCATAGAGGAGGCTGAAGAAATGTTCGAGAGCATAGCATTAGGGGATCAGCATACACCGAGTAGAAGATCCGTTTCGGCTGCCAAGTCCGCAGCCATTTTAGCATCATATGGAGTGCATAATGTTGATCAGAATACTAGTGTGTCAGCGTATGTGAAGGCACTCAAGAGGGAAGTTAAAGAGCTTAAGTTGCAAGCTGGTAGGTGCGAGATATGTCGTGGAAATCACGAGACAGCCGATTTTCCCGTTGATTCTCAGGAGGAGGTAGATTTTCTTGCTAATCAAAACCGTACCTTCAATTCAGGGTGGCGAAACAATAATTCTAACTCTAATTGGCGGGCAGGTAACATGGGTTATCAGCAACGCCAGAATCTGTTCCAAGAACCCACCCCCGAACATGCTCCTGTACCAAATAGTACTTCCAAGATCGAGGAGATGTTGGCTAATCAATTTCAATTGTTAAATCAACTCTTACAAAATGATGCCAACACCAAATCCACTCTTATGCAGCATGAGATGTTCATGAAGGAGCAACAGGTCACATTTCAGAATCTCGAGGCCAAGTTTGGTGAGTTGTCCGCAAAGATTGATCAACGACCCTCGGAGAGCCTTCCAAGTAACATCGTCCCTAATCCCGAACCCACCTATTCTAAACCATTTCAAATTGCTCATGCCAAGGCAGAGACCACCCGAAGTGGGAGAGATGTCATTAGAGATACACCAAGTGAAGAGGAAGTTGACGAGGAGTTGGAGATGGAGACACCGCCTGATAAGGTGAACCAGAGGTGAGGCCCAGCAAGTACCTCACGATCAGGCGGTGCGTTAGTTGAGAAGGAGAAGCAGGTTGAGCAGGAACCGATGCGCGTCTATAATCCAAAACCACCATACCCCGGTCGTCTAGTGAAGAGGAATGATTCGGAGCAGTACTCTAGGTTTCTTGACATGCTTAAGAAGCTCCATGTGAACATTCCGTTTATTGAAGCTCTTGCGAACATGCCAAAACACGCCAAGTTTCTTAAGGATTTGCTCACTAATAAAAAGAAACTTGAGGAGCTTTCGACTGTTAATTTTAGTGAGGAGTGTTCTACCTCCGTACAGAACAAACTTCCTAGGAAGATGACAGATCTGGGCAGCTTTACCATTCCTTGCTTGATTGGTAATCTTCGTGTTAGCAATTCTTTGGCCGACCTCGGTGCAAGCATTAACCTCATGCCCTATTCCGTGTTTTCCAAACTTAACGTGGGAAACTGCTTCCCACCCGAATGAGTATCCAGCTGGCAGACCGATCCGTTAAGTTCCCAAGGGGCATTGTGGAGAACATGTTGGTGCAGGTGGAAAAATTCATATTTCCGTTCGACTTTGTCATTCTCGATATGGATGAGGACTCGAATGTCCCGCTCATCCTCGGCCGTCCATTCTTAGCCGCCGCACGTGCTCTCATTGATGTTGCCGATGGCAAATTGACTCTTCGAGTTCATGATGACACGGTCACATTCGACGTGCAAAAATCCATGAGGCATACCCAGCAGCAGGATGACACTCTCTACTTCATCGACACTTTCATGATGCATGTAGGCGACTATCTTACGAAGGCCTGCCAGAGAGACACGTCCGACACCCAAATCATCGATGTGGAGAATCAGTCATTCGAGATGACAGAATTTGATTTTGTGTTGCAGGAGAAGGAGGAGCAGCAGTTACCTGAGACAGGAGGACACGAACCGATCATGAGTTCCCAAATCTTTTCTAATGTCCTTGCGGTTGAAGAGCGAGAGTTTCCGATTGAAAAACCATCTGTTGAGAACCCCCCCCCCCCATCTTTAGAGCTAAAAGATTTACCATCTCACCTCAAGTATGCATTTTTAGGGGAGGGGTTTCAACTTCCCGTCATCATCTCTTCGAGTTTGGAGACGGAGGAGAAGGAGAAGTTGATGGTTGTTCTGAAATCTCATAAGCATGCCATCGCATGGAAGCTTATGGATATCAAAGGTATAAACCCGTCATTCTGCATGCATAAAATTTTTATGGAGGACGAATTTAAACCTGTGGTACAGCCGCAGAGGAGGCTTAACCCGAACATGCACGAGGTTGTCAAGAAGGATGCTATTAAGTTGCTCGATGTTGGTTGATTTTTCCGATCTCCGACTCCGCGTGGGTTAGCCCAGTCTAGGTGGTCTCTAAAAAGGGCGGTATGACAGTTATCACGAATGAAAAGAATGAGTTCATACCGACACGGACTGTAACAGGGTGGTGAGTTTGCATCGACTACCGCAGACTTAAGGAGGCCACACGAAAGGACCATTTCCCGCTTCCATTCATCGATCAGATGCTTGAGCGTTTGTTAGGACAGCAGTTCTACTGTTTTCTTGATGGCTTTTCTGGTTAATTCCAGATCCCTATCGCCCCGGGTGATCAGGAGAAGACCACATTTACATGTCCTTTTAGCACATTCGCGTACCGAGGCATTCCATTTGGATTATGTAACGCTCCTGACACATTTCAGCGGTGCATGGTGGCCATTTTTCATGAGTTAATCGAGGATTCCATGCAAGTATTTATGGATGATCTTTCTGTCTTTGGGAATTCCTTCGATGATTGTCTGCGTAACTTAGATCGAGTGCTCACTAGATGTGAAGAGACAAACCCTATGCTTAATTGGGAGAAATGCCACTTTATGGTTCGTGAGGGTAATGTTTTAGGTCATAAGATTTCTAGTGCGGGGATTGAGGTAGATAGAGCTAAGGTAGACACCATTTCCAAACTTCCACCGCCAACGTCTGTGAAGTCTATTCGTAGTTTTTTAGGTCATACGGGATTCTACTGCCGATTTATTAAAGATTTCTCGAAAATCTCTCGTCCGATGACCCTGCTTCTAGAGAAAGATAGGCCGTTCGATTTTAGTGAGGAAAGTTTGAAGGCCTTTGAGTTGATTAAGGAGAGGTTAGTGAGTGCTCCTATTCTTGTTGCTCCCGATTGGACTCTTCCGTTTGAGATAATGTGTGATGCGAGCGATTTTGCTGTTGGAGCCGTGTTACGGCAGCGTCGAGAGAAACATTTTCATCCCATTTATTATGCTAGCAAAACCCTTAACGATACTCAGGAGAATTACACCACGACAGAGAAGGAGCTTCTTGCGGTTGTTTTCGCGTGCTATAAATTCTGTTCCTATCTCGTGCTTTCTAAGACTATCATTTTCTCTGATCATGCGGCTCTGCAGTACTTGTTCGCTAAGAAAGATGCTAAGCCTCGACTCCTTCGTTGGATCCTTTTGCTTCAGGAGTTCGATTTGGAAATTAAAGATAAGAGAGGAGCTGAAAATGTTGTTGCCGACCACTTGTCACGGCTAGAAAATTCCGTCATTGACAAGACCCGGGAACAGGGAATTGGTGATGATTTCCCAGGTGAGACTCTACTGTATGTAAAGGCGAGTGATGAGGGGTTTCCATGGTTTTCTGATCTAGCTAATTATCTATCATCTGGTGAGTTAGTGCCCGGATTGACATATCAGCAAAAGAAGAAGTTCTTTGCAGATATTAAGTTCTACATTTGGGAGGATCCATACTTATTACGTATTGTCTCGGATCAGGTGATTCGAAGATGTGTTTTTGGTGATGAAGCTTGTAGTATTCTTCGACATTGTCATGAGGGCCCGACCGGCGGTCATTTTGGTGCGACCTATACCGCCAAACGCGTGTTTTATGCGGTATTCTATTGGCCGACTATTTTTCGTGATGCGCATGAGTTTGTTCGTTTGTGTGACGCGTGTCAGAGAGCCGGTAACATCTCATCCAGAAATGAGATGCCCCAAAACCCCATCCAGGTGGTTGAGATCTTCGATATATGGGTCATTGATTTTATGGGTCTGTTTCCTATGTCTAGAGGGAACAGATACATCCTCGTTGCTGTTGACTACGTGTCCAAATGGGTGGAGGCTCATGCCTTACCTAGAAATGACGCGCGGGTTGTAGTGGGATTCCTTCGAAAACTCTTTGCTCGATTCGGTACTCCTAAGGCCCTGATCAGTGATCGGGGTACCCACTTTTGTAATGCTCAGATGGATAAGGTTCTAAAATGTTATGTGGTCACCCATCGACTTTCCACAGCCTACCATCCTCAAACTAGCGGTCAAGTGGAAAACACCAATCGTGGCATTAAGAGGATCCTAGAGAAAACGATTGGAAACAGTCGCGCGGACTGGGCTAAAAA
Source organism: Bidens hawaiensis (assembly GCF_021521415.1). Taxonomy (NCBI): domain Eukaryota; kingdom Viridiplantae; phylum Streptophyta; class Magnoliopsida; order Asterales; family Asteraceae; genus Bidens; species Bidens hawaiensis. The sequence goes on along the minus strand of NW_027491020.1, from coordinate 3,039,831 downwards.
GCTAGATGATGCACTCTGGGCCTGTCGTACTGCATTCAAAATGCCTATTGGAACCACTCCTTTTCGGTTAGTTTATGGAAAGGCGTGTCATCTCCCCGTTGAGTTAGAACATCGTGCGTATTGGGCTTTAAGAGCCGTAAATCTTGATTTATCTGCGGCGGGAAAGATTCGTTTTCTTCAAAGTCATGAGGTTGAGGAGTTACGGAATGAGGCGTATGAAAGAAGTTGGGGGTATAAAGAGCGGACAAAGGAACGTCATGATAAACATATTAAGGGTCCCAAAGAGTTTAAGTGTGGGGATAAGGTTCTTCTATATAATTCCCGGTTGAAGTTGTTTTCAGGTAAACTAAAATCCCGATGGGCTAGTCCATTCGTTGTGAAGGAGGCATTTCCGTATGGGGCGGTTGAGATAGAAGCTGATGATGGACATTCTTGGAAAGTGAATGGGCATAGATTGAAGCATTATGTTGGAGGTCCACTTGGTGATCGCGAGGAGGAGGTGATCTGCCTTGATCCGCCTGGAAAGTAGAGGAGGAGAGCACACTCGGGACTTTGCCCAAGATGTAAAGTTTGTATAAAACTTAGTTGCATTGTTTTCTTTTATTTTTATTTTTATTTTGCTTTATTTATTTTTCTTTGAGTTTTTTTAGTCCTTAGAGTCTGTTTGATGTCTGCTTTTGGTTGTTTTGAGTTTTATTTTGCAGGATTGGATTTTCTTGTTCGTACTCAATCTCCATTCGGATAAGGATTTTCTGAGCCTATCATATTGTAGAGGACACCCAGTAGCTGCGGCCGCGAATGAAATGCTATACGGTCGCCTTGGAACGAGACTTGTGAAGATAACTGCATAATCACCAGGGGAGTCTGTTCCAATTTATAGCTTTATTTGCTTACATTTTTTATTCTGCTTTATTTTCTGTCTTTTTCTATTCCTACATTGGGGACAATGTAGATTTTAAGCGTGGGGATGGGAACTGACGTTTTCTTTTGGTCATAAAAAAAATAAAATAAAAAGTTAAAAAAAACACATATTCAAATTTTATTAAAAAAAAGAAAAAAAATATAAAAGTTCAAAAAAAATAATAATAAAAATTTAAAAAGAGAAAAAAAAATGTCCCGAAATTTTAACGAATTTTTTTGCAAATAATGGAAAATGATAGAAAATCTAAGATTGGTTTTTAAAACTACTATTATATATGAGATTATATAAAAGATAACTCACTAAACTTGGGATGTGTCGGTAGGCCCAACTAGCTTTGATAGTCCTCTTTAGCAGTTTTTATATATATAACAATTTGAAAAACGGAGAAACCGAATTTCGATGCTTAGGGAGGATTACCATAATCTGAAAACTTTGAGATGGTAAGAATTAAATGCACTCAAATCAGCACACCACCATATGTCCATCTTTTTATGAGCTTAGAAATAGTTATATAATTTATGGTGATATAAAAAAAGAAAAAAAGAAAAGTATGTTTTGAAAGTTTGTTATGAAAGTTATGTATTGTATTATCAAAAGTTCTTCAAGAAAAGCGAATGCTTGTGAAGAAAGGTAGGTATTGTAAAATGCCAAATGAGCATTCTTTAAAGTTAGTAAAAGAGGCCAAAGTTGCACATACTAGACGGGACTTAGAGTTTACGTGTTACCAAGGGGATAGTGACTCTGAGGATACACTATTGGGGCTCGAAGGTTCTTAGTCAATAAATATTAAATTAGGAATTTATAGGACAAAGTCCAATAATATTTAGTAATAGCTCGTACGGCCTCCACAGGACCATCCATCCATCAAATTTCACCGAGTGCATCTAATTAGTACCATCAACGAGTCATTGGCTTATGGTGATTTGTCAAACCAGTTTGTTTTGACTCTAGTTTTTCCAGCTCTCTTTGTCTGAGATGGGGTAGGTGTAGCTGTGGTTTTTGAACTTAAAGCGCTTAATGCAATTGGGGGCTTAATAGGCTTGTGGCTGGGTTTAAGTGGACAACAATATCGGCAATCGCGGTTTTTGCGTTTATCTGTGCTTAAAAGATAACCTATATGTTTTGAAAACTAGTCTTGAATTCTGATTCCATTGCAATATATATATTATTCAGGGACGAAAAAGATTTAAGTGTGGGGATATTTGATGTGATGAAAAATATACAAATATTATATAAATATTCCCTTCACTTTTAAGTTGTTTGGAGTTAATTTTGATCTAAACTACACAAGTTTCTATTTAAATGTTTCATGTGACAATGAACTTGATTATTCTTAATTTTTTTAAAAACGATATACTATACTATTATTTTTAATGATAGTTCAAAATTTTAAATTAATAATAATATGAGTAGTAAAAAGGTGTTTGTGTCCACAACAACTTCAGTTGGAAAAGTTTAACATATGGCTTAATTATTTTGTTTGTGAAGGAAATATGTAGAAGTCCCGTGGAGTTGAGCTCGAGACAAACCACCAATTACTTGTTATAATAAATTTTTATATGGGCCAAAGTCACAAAAGCATAGAGAAAAAATATCCAATATGGCTCTCGTTCAATTCATTACATATGAGCCATAGGTTATGTTGGGCTAAAAAGAAACCCTATGCCATTATTATTAATACAAAATATGGGAGTTGACGTGAAATGGGAACGAAACAAATTGTGGTGCAGCTACTGTGCTTGACTTTATTGAGACATAACAATTAGAGGTAGCTACTGTCACACCCCAACCTATGGCGGAAATGCCGGGGCGAACTGATTGCTCACAGCTTTCAAAGGTTACTATCAAGCAAGATTAATAAATGTCAATATCTATTTAATTTATTTAAATAAAACAATTACAGTTAAGTATATCAAATATAAAGAAACTACAACAATGATTAATTAAGTTTGTATCCTAAAAAGCATCTTTACATGATCTTCCTCTTGCTAAACAACCAAGCTGATAACCTGCGAATGCGTATAAAATATATTTTTGTCAACAACACATCTTGAGTGAGTAAAACACCAGTTTAAGACACAACAGTTATAGGATATATAATATATATAGAAATATGAAAACTGTTCCTGTGAGATAAACAGTTAAACCATAGCACATACACAAACAATCAAACATAAAGAAAGGGCTAAACCGTTGCCATGCGAATGGGCATTGGTTATCAAAAATGAGGTGTCGGTGAAACCATTGTCAATGCATCGGACTCCGGCCACTACGACGGTCGTATGATCATACTAAACTAAGAATATGTTGGACCTCTCCGAATGCAGTTCAAATAAAGCAAATAAGCAAATAGCAAGTTAAGCATAAACTGATATACACACAAGGATTAAAAATCTGCGGTTTTGTATACTAGATAAATAGATAAATACTGTAAATACGCATAAGTCCCCAAAACGGTTAAAAATGAGTTAAAAGGGGGAGTGAGATACTCACCTGATCGGATGAACAAAATATAAGTGATGATGTGAGAATGATTAACCCTTCGGGATTCAGTGACAAGTATTCCTAGTTAAATAATAGTAATAAGATTAATTATAGGGATATAACATAATTTGATGATTTAAGATCTCGATGTGATTAGAGTTATGTTTGGAATTGAGATGTTATTGATTGAACGATTGGTCATTACGGATACTATTATTGTGAAATCATTATTATTAGGTTTAGTAAATAAATATGAGCTTTTATAATTATATGATAATTTAAATAATATTCAATTAAATATAATACAATTATAAATGTATACATATATAAATATAGCTCGTAATATATTAAATAATTTAAGACAACGTTAAAATATATATATATATATATATATATATATATATATATATATATATATATATATATATATATATATATTGATCATACAATATATATCTTGGACTATTTAAAGAAAATCTAATTTTTATAAATAGAAATAATACGTTTAAAATACAATTGTTACAACTTTTAAAGAAAGATATATATAATATATATTTTTATATATAAACAAATTTTTAAAGATATACAACGACAAGGAAACTCCAATAATGGTGTGGGGTTCAAATAAAATAACGATCATTCATTATAATTAAAATACACTTATATCCATACATATGTACACATATATAAAAATATATATGTATATATATATGAACGTAAACGAACGATTTTAACAAGATCTGATAAACACATATACTCCAAAATGTCGGTTTAAATATAATAATGTTTATTTAATAATTAATATTAATTAGTATTGATTTTTATAAAGCTTAAATATGTTAAAATAATAAAAATAAATTAAAAGCTAAAAACTCGGGCTGCCGAGACTTGAACCTGCGCTGGCAGCCAAGTCACCAAGAACACACAAACCAAAATAACCAACTGCACTAGGCTGCCAAGTGATTATATAATGTGAACCCGTCGTTTTATACAAAAGCCGATTTTCCCTAAATTGATTATAAACCCTAAAACCAACAATTGATCAAACCAGATAACATACATCAAATTAAGTTTAGGGTTAACGTTGTATGAACTTAAACGAGTATGAGGAATGATTTAATTACCAAATCCAAGTCAGAATTGATGGTGAACGACATACTACCACGACGGCCCAGAAACGCAAGTTGGAATGCGATCTGCAGGTGATTAAACTTCAATTAGGGTTAGGGCTTGGCTTAGCGATGATGAGAGAATGGTGTGGATACGTTTAATTGAATTATGAAGGTCGTTTGGTTATAGATTGATAAACGAGTATGGATGGGTTAGTCTATTAGGCATTACACACCAAAACTGATTGATATAACCTAATTAACTAGTCGGTGGAGATCGCCGAAGATCAAGTTAGTTATTTCCTAAACAAATTCCAAATTTACTACGACAATTACGGCTCAAGCAATGAAACGGGTCTTCGGTTGCAGGTTTGGAGCACGAATACAGGTAAACGGGTTCTGGGTAATATCCTAATATAATATGTTTACAGAAATTGCTCTTTAGCCCCTGTAGTTTAGGTATGGATACAAAAGAAAATAAAACTATTGTTAAGTGTATATATTGTAGGTATTTCAAAGTTAATTTATATATAATATTAATAAAATAACAAATATTCATTAAATAATATTATCTCGAATAACACGATATTTTCTTGGATAAATTTCCCGATTATGAAAGTGTAGGTTCCCAGCCGGATCTACACGAGATATCGCGTACTACGCAGGTGCGGAATCCCTACGTAAGACGTTACGAGTATAGAAAACAATACGGTTAACACACGATACGATAATCAAACACGTTGTATACCAACCTTAAACACGTGATACGAAGATCACTTGATTACAGACTCTCTCTCTCGAATACTCTCTGTAAAACTGAATGTTAATGATTAACTAATAAGCCGTAACAGATGGCTTATATAATCACGACAACTTCGCCTAGCATGTTCAGGCGAAGTTGTCACTAACTTCGCTTGTCTAACAAGTTTGCCCATATCAGCGAACTTGTTAGCAACTTCGCTTATACAAAACATAAAACATTACAAACGCGATTACAGACACTAGACACTGAACTACTGACATCATGCACCAACAGACTCCCCCTTGGCAGTAGCTTCATCTCTTTAGCTTCAAACACGTGTCTTGTAATCTTCAATCTTCTATCTTCAAGCATGCACTCTTTCTCTAACACAAACCGAGACAACTCTTTGATATTTCCTCGCTTCGTCTTTCCAAGCAAGATTATAAAAGATTTTCTTCTCATTGAGCACCTGCAGATCAGCTTGCGATAAGTTTACCAAATGCATCAGATCGTAAACTCTTAGCACCTCTTGTTCATCCTCGTCTTCCATCACTGCCTCAGCTGTCTCACAATCTACAAACCACCACTTTAGGTCTTTAAGCACATCCTTGGGCATTAGTTTCATCGGTACTTCTTTAAGGCACCGGATCGGTTTATACTTCATAATCATCCAAGGTTTTCCATCAGCTCTTAAACCTCTATCCTTGTCTTCAACAAGTTTTCCTTTTTGTGGTTTTAACAGCTCAAATTTCTTCTCTTTTATACTTTCTTTCCATACAAATTTCCCAATGACTCTAGCCATATTATCGTCACTTCGGTTGATTAACCCCAATCTGGCTAAGTCTTTCACTTCACATTCCGGCAGTGTATTCAACGATCTTAACAGTCTTTTAAAATACTGAACACCATCATACCTTTTAATCACGAAGAGCCTCAACTGCTCATCATAGATCCAGCAAATAATCCCTTTCCTCACTTCAGCATAGCCTTTAATGTTGTAACTCTTCTTAAACATTGTAGGGACCGCCGGTTTCTTCGTTTTGACGAACCACTGAGCATAGCTTTCCTTCCACCTAGGCTGCTCTTCCCATTCAGACTCATCGCTTCCAATCTGTTCACTCAAATCTGCTTTCTCAACATCTGGAATGTCATGCTCAATATTTTCCTCAACTATCTCTCCCTCTTCTATCTCTGTATCAATCACAATATCTCCACCAATCTTTTCTATCACATCACTTGGCAATACATCATCATCACCAACCAAGCTATCATCCATCTCCTCTACGTCCACCACCACCATATCATCACCACCAGCTGCAGTTGTCGACTCCTCCTGAGTTGTGGAAGTTCCAAGAGCTTGAGTAGTTCTTGGTAGCTCACCACCTGCATCTTTCGACGCATTGGGATCATCGTCTCTATCATTCCTTATCTTGGTCCTCAACTCATCGCCTTTACAGCTCGTCTCCCCCTGAGATGCCAAGAACTCCTTCAGAGCATCTATGATCTTTCCATGTTCTACCAGCAGGGACGACTGCATCTGATTCTCTGCAACTAGGCGTTGAATAGCCTGGGTCTGGATAAGATTCACCCTTGATTGTTCTGCCACGACCCGTTCAAGTGCTGCTATTCGTTCTGAGTCTGAGAGGGTTGCATCGAAATCGAACCTCATATGTGATATGTCTTGAGTGTACTGTGGAGGGATTTCTGATGTCACAGGGACCTCAGAAGTAGAAATAGACGTAACCGCAGGTGGTATCGTCACCGATAGCCCTGCAGTGGCCACAACAGTCGACTCTATAAATTGTGCCACGACCTCCGATGGAGTAAACGGTCGGAGGCGGCAACAAAACTATTTCCGGAGCCGAAAGTTGGAAAGTAGTGGGTGGGAGGCCAAAAGTAGATGAGGTAGCCACCACGGGAACACCCGTAGTGCTTGGCCTTGTAACCTGTAGTGATGATGGAACCATTGTCATACCGGATAGTGCTGGTGGAGTGAAACGTACCACCCTAGAGCTCTCACCGGCTCCCGATCCTGCACCTATCCGCTCCCTTCTTGACCTCCTTATCAACTGTTGTACCTCTTCCTCATAGTCTGACTCGTCATCATCATCTGTTCTCTTTCTTTTCCCATGTAGTCTTTCTCGAGTCAACATAATCCTTCTAGCCTCTGCCACTTCATCATCAGAATCTGAGCCAACCACCGTTGTAGCTGCCCTAGTAACATGCACAGTCGAGGCACGTTCAACTGGGACCTGAACGTTCTCCTCTGGATCCACCCGATCCATATCAAAGAAGCCTTGACCACCAAATTCTGCATCAAGGTCCACGTTCTCCTCCGGTGACACAACAGGAGCAGCAGGTATAGCTTGAGGTGCTCCTGCCTGTTGTGGTGCCGGGTCCCTAAACTCATCCCCTCGAGCAGGCACATACCCCGGGTTGATTAAGTACCCAAAGAGTGGAGTATGGCGAGGACGAAGCTCAGGTTTGCTCCTCGCACTGGAGGATCGACATTGGGCGAAGATCCGTTTGTTCACACTCTCTACATATCGGATCGGACGGCGCTGAGGAAGAGTTGGAGCAACATGATTCAAGATCATTTGTAGGATTCTTGGATACATGATGAATCGCTCACGCGCCATCGCTCTTCGTTGACGATCAATCTCATAAAAGACCATCTGACTAAAGCTGAATCGCTTGTTATATGTCAGAGCAGTCATTGCTGACTGCATGGTCGCGCCCATGCCATCAGTGCCCGCCTTTCTCCCTGACATGCATACTATCATAACATGCATGAGAAAGCGCCACTGGTCAAGCAGAAATCCCTTCTTTCTCTGCGAATCCCCCAAGGGACCAGAATAACCCATCCTCAAAAATGCTCCATCACGGAAAGGAGCTACAAACTCTGTCTGGTCATCCCTTGTCTCGTTTCCAAACCGCAGAGCCACCCGGATATGTTCAGAAGAGAACTGAACAATTTGATTGTTTACTGTTGCTCGCATCACCGGGGGTTCGACTCTACAGTCATATTCCACGGTCTGCCAGAAATCCTCAATGTTGGGCAAGGATATCGGCAGAGTAGTTGTAATGGCGTGGAATATCCTCGAGCGTAACAGAAATGTGATGATTTCGCGGAAATCGTCAACTCCGCTCGCCTCCGGGTCTAAGGTGATATACATGTTGTGACCCGGGAAGAACTGTCTTTGTTGATCACCTCCGTCATCACCGCCTGCACCACCTGCTCCAGCAACAGCAGCCATATCTGCAACAAACAGGTTAAGTTAGATAAACGTCAAAGCGAATCACAAGTTCGCCTGTTACCATGAGCGAAGTTGTGATCAATTCTGTATAGGCGAAGTTAAAGGTGAGGTGAAGTTGGGAAACAACTTCGCTTCAACTTGAACTTCGTCTGAAAATAGTTAAGTAAAATGGTCCAGGCGAAGTTACGGATAACTTCGCCTAATCACAACATCGCCTCATAAACTGTTTCAATATCAATAATCAGGCGAAGTTAAACCTCAGGCGAAGTTACGAATAACTTCGCCTAAACTGTAACTTCGCCGAATTCGAATCGGCAACAGTTAAGGTTGTTGAACGACGTGTAGATGATGAAATTGGAGATCGAGGACTCCGTAACACATGATTTTATGAAGTTTTATACGTTCAGGTATATTACGAACACGTAATACCAGGTTTGAAATTGAGTGTTTAAGGTTCGAATGATCGAGGTCGTTAATCGTGTCTAAACGACCGATGTTTAACCTCAAAAGACAGAGATTATATGATAAAAGAACCCTACACACCTTTAATCGGATTAGAATCGGAAAAGAATGAACAACTGCAAGGTCGATGGATTATACGATAAGTTCGCTTAGGTTTAGGAAGATAAGTTCGCTGGTTTTGAAAATTATGAAACTGTTTGACCTTAAAACTTCTTTACATAGGGCCACAGATGTATCGGCGAAGTTTTGGATAACTTCGCCTATAAGGCGAAGTTATGCAGAACTTCGCTGATATTAAAATTTTTCAAAACAAACCCCATAAATTGAACAATTTGCAATTAAGTTTTAAAACATCCTTTAAAGCGTTAAATGATACGATCAAGACCAAGTAACCAGGTATAAAATCATACAACTCCAAAAATAGAAAAACTTTTTAAATAAAGGTACACGGGATCAAATTTCAGTCTCGACAGGGACTACCATGTTTTAGAAAAGATACGAACAAGAATCATACTAATTTCGTGACTGTCACACAGATCCGTGTTCAGCTGTATTATGACATAAAGAAACAGGTTGTAAGCAGGTAATCTACTTAAAATGGTTTTCATCGTTTCTGTGATACGAGTTAGGTTCAATTAAGCTCAAAACTTAAGTGGGCAACAACTCAGAGATTATGATGCCTCCTATCTATTCTCAAGGCGTATTTGGCTTTCCTCAAGTCACCCCAAATTGACCTTGACCCGTAGTGTCTGATTAAGTAGTAATTACTCTTCGATCTTAGACTCTGCTTCCCGTTCACCTTCTTGTGTCTTGATTGATAATCATTATCATTATGAACTCTAGAATTTTTTTTTTTTTTTTTTTTTTTTTAATCTAACATGTATATACACAACTTCAAGTAGAAAATAACCGCAAGTCCCGAATCTGGATCACTGCAGCGTCTTGACACGCTATCTTCACGGGAATCAGAACACTCACGGGCTCGTGTATGACTGGGTAATCGCTTTTCTGCCTATCATTCGGAAAGATATGTATGAAGACAAGCACAACTCTTAAGGAGTTTCCACAAAAAATCGAGTAGATTTAGTTAGTATCACTTCTACTTTTACGCACCATAAAAAGCTACCATGACATACAATGACTGTTCTAAAGTCTTTTAAGCCTAATAACTTCACTAGTTAAGCACACAGAATCAGTATATCTATCACTTTCCAAGGTTGGATCAATTTTCTGTTAAACATAGTAAAGTAACTTCTTACGAAGTAGTAGACTTGAAAAATAATTTCATTTCCCGAAAAGAAAAAAGAAAAAAAATTTTAACATCAATCGCTCCGACCAACTCAAAGTCTTCAGGTAAACGGCTATCCCGAAGATCCAAAGGATCAGCTGGACCGACCACATACAAGTATGTGTCCTTCTAACTAAGTATGATCGACTAATTTTCAACGAAAGAATAAAAACACATCATAAACCGCCCCGGTCACTCTCAGTCATCTGGTTAATGGCTATCCTCAGATTCTACAAGTAGAAATAAGAACCAAACATATCCGAAGAAATGTCCATCAAACTAAGGCAACCGTCATAATTCTAAGCGATAGTGACGTTTTGTTTTCTTTTTTAAATAACACAAACACAAAGCATGGTTACTCGGGATTGATCATCCCATTCAGCTCAACAAGGTTTTGAAATCTAGTTTTGTCAAACGCTTTCATGAATAAGTCAGCGAAATTATCTAATGTGTCAACCTTCTCGAGCACAATCAGTTTCTTCTCAGCACAATCCCGTATAAAATGATGACGTATGTCAATATGTTTAGTTTTACTGTGCTTTACGGGATTGTTAGTTACTGAGATAGCAGCTGTGTTATCAATGCAAATAGGAGTCAGTGAGAAATTCAGACCATAGTCGCGTAACTGTTGTTGAATCCAAAGAACCTGGGAGCAGCAGTTGGATGCTGCCATGTATTCTGCTTCACAGGTTGAAATTGCGACTGAAGTCTGCTTCTTGCATTGCCACGACACCAATCTGCCACCAAGAAACTGACATCCACCAGTTGTAGATTTCCGACTCTGATTGCACCCTCCATAATCAGAATCTGTGTAAGCGACTAGCTCCAAGTCTCCTCCTCTCGAGTACCACAACCCCAGCTTCAGCTTGCCTTTGAGATACGGCAGTATCCTCTTCGCACCCTTCAAATGAGATTCTTTTGGGTTTGCCTGAAAGCGTGCACAAAGACAAACAGCAAACATTATATCAGGACTAGAAGCAGTTAAGTACATTAATGAACCTATAATAGCCCGATATTGGGTTGGTGTAGGTTCCCTGGACGCATCGCACGATATATCTCGATCTACTCAGGTGCGGAATCCCTGCGTAGGTCGTTACGAGCGTAGAAAACGAATCAAACAAACACACGAATAAACGAACACACGTTATGTATTATAACTCAAACACGTGATGTAATATCACAGTTACAGACTCTCGTCCTCACGTTACAATGAACTCGATGAACAACGAACACTAGAACGATTAACCACAAACAGCCGTAACCTAGGACTATTTATACACGACAACTTCGCCTGGCATGTTCAGGCGAAGTTGTCCATAACTTCGCTTGACTAACAAGTTCGCCTAGGCGAACTTGTTAACAACTTCGCTTAAGACATATATAAAACATAATTAACATTACAGACTCGATTACAGAAACTAGACTATGAACTACTGACATTATGCACCAACAGACTCCCCCTTGGCAGTAGCTTCATGTCTTGATCTTCAAGCCCGTGTCTTGTAACCTTCAATCTCTTTGTCTTCATGCATGTACTCCTTCTCTCACACATACCGTGACTACTCGCTGATATTTCCTCGCTTCGTCTTTCCAAGCAGGAATATAAAATATCTTCTTTTCATTTAACACCTGCAGATCAGCTTTCGATAAATTAGCAAGATGCATCGGATCATACACTCTTAGCACTTCTTGTTCGTCTTCGTCTTCCATCACGGCTTCAGCAGTCTGGCAATCAACATACCACCATTTAAGGTTCTTCAACACATCCTTGGGCATTGTCTTCATCGGCACATCTTTAAGACACCGAATCGGTTTGTACTTCATTACCATCCAAGGTTTACCATCTGCTCTCATTCCCCTTTCTTTATCTTCAACAAGTTTTCCCTTCTGCGGTTTCAACAGCTCAAACTTCTTCTCTTTTATACTCTCTTTCCATACAATTTTCCCAATGACTCTAGCCATATTATCGTCATTTCGATTGATTAACCCCAATCTGGCTAAGTCTTTCACTACACATTCCGGCAGTGTATTCAACGACCTTAACATTCTTTTAAAATACTGAACGCCGTCATACCGTTTAATCACCAAGAGCTTCAACTGCTCATCATAGATCCAGCAAATAATCCCTTTCTTCGCTTCAGCATAGCCTTTAATATTGTAACTCTTCTTAAACATTGTAGGGACCGCCGGTTTCTTCGTTTTGACGAACCACTGAGCATAGCCTTCCTTCCACCTAGGCTGCTCTTCCCATTCAATCTCATCGATTACTGTCTCATTACCCATATCTGCTTTCTCCACATCTGGGATCTCGTGTTCAACATTTTCCTCAATTATCTCACCCTGTTCAATCTCATCTTCAATCACAATTTCTGCACCAATCTTTTCAATCTCCTCAATTGGCAGCACATCATCATCAAACAACACATCATCACTAAACATATCATCATCTAATTCTTTCAAAGCATCAATCACATCATCTCCCATTTCTTCATCATCAACCATCACCACCTCATCACCACCAGAACTGCCAGCCGCACCTGCAGACTCCCCCTGAGCTGTGGAAGTCCTAGGAGCTTGAGTAGTTCTTGGCAACTCACCACCTGCACCTTTCGATGCATTGGGATCATCGTCTCTATCATTTCTCTTCTTTGTCCTTAACTCGTCGCCTTTACAGCTTGTCTCCCCCTGAGATGCCGAGAACTCCTTCATAGCATCTATAAATTTCCCATGTTCAATCAGGAGGGACGACTGTAGTTGATTTTCTGCTACTAGGCGCTGAATAGCCTGGGTCTGGATAAGATTGATTCTGGATTGCTCTGCCACGACCCGCTCAAGTGCAGCTATTCTCTCTGAGTCTGATAAGGTTGCATCGAAATCGAACCTCACGTGAGATATGTCTTCAGTATACTGAGGAGGGATTTCGAATGAAACTGGGACATGAGAAGCAGTTGTGGACGTAACCGCAGGTGGTATCGTGACCGACAACCCTGCAGTTGCAACGACCGTCGACTCAACAAATTTTGCAACAACCTCCGACGGAGTAAGCGTTGGAGGCGGCAACGATACGATATCTGGAGTCGTCAGCTGGAGTGTGATAGACGGGAGGTCAACAGATGATGATGTAGCCACCACGGGTACATCGGTGGCGCTTAAACTTGTGACCTGTAGTGATGTAGGAACAATCGACATACCTGACAGTGCGGGCGGAGCGAAACGTACAACTCTTGAAGTTTCTCCAGCTCCCATACCTGCACTTGTCCTTTCCCGTCTTGAACGTCTAATCAACTTGTGAATATCCTCTTCTTCTTCTGACTCACTGTCGTCATCCGTCCTCTTTCTCTTCCCAAACGTCCTCTCTTGAGTCACCAACATCCTTCTCGCCTCATCCATAACATCATCAAGATCTGAGTCAGCCACCGTCGTAGCTGCTCTAGTAACACGCACAGTCGAGACACGGTCAACTGGGATCTGAACGTTCTCCTCTGGATCCACCCGATCCATATCGAAGAATCCTTGACCTCCGAATTCTGCATCAAGGTCCACTTCCTCCTCCGGTGACACAACAGGAGCAGCACGTATAGCTTGAGATGCTCCTGCCTGTTGTGGTGCCGGGTCTCTGAACTCATCCCCACGAGCTGGCACATACCCCGGGTTTATTAAGTACCCAAAGAGTGGAGTATGCCTTGGACGCAGTTCAGGATTGCTCCTCGCGCTGGATGTTCGGCATTGAGCGAAGATACGTTTGCTCACACTCTCCATGTATCTTATTGGACGTCGTTGAGGCAACGTGGGAGCAACATGATTCAAGATCATCTGAATGAATCTTGGATACATGATGAACCTTTCACGAGCCATCGCTCTCCTCTGTCTATCGATCTCATAAAAGACCATCTGACTAAAGCTATAACGTTTGTTATAAGTCAGAGCAGTCATTGCTGACTGCATGGTCGCACCCATACCATCAGTGCCCGCCTTCCTCCCAGACATGCAGACAATCATTACGTGCATGAGGAAGCGCCACTGATCAAGTAGGAAACCCTTCTTCCGTTGTGTATCGCCCAATGGACCAGAATAGCCCATTCGTAGAAATGCTCCATCTCGGAAAGGAGCCACAAAGTCCGTCGGGTCATCCCGAGTCTCATTACCGAAACGTAAAGCCACCCGTATTTGTTTAGAAGAGAACTGAACTTCTTGATTGTTGACGGTTGCTCGCATAACCGGGGGCTCAACGCGGCAATCGTATTCCACCGTCTGCCAGAAATCCTCAATATTGGGCAAGGATATCGGCAGAGTCGTAGTGATTGCGTGGAATATCCTCGAGCGAAGGAGGAATGTGATTTTCTCGCGGTAATCCTCAACACCGCTCGCTTCCGGGTCTAATGTGATATACATGTTGTGACCCGGGAAGAATTGTCTCTGGTTATCTCCCCCGTCATCGCCACCAGCACCTCCAGCACCTGCTACTGCAGCCATATCTGCAACAAACGAACCAAGTTAGATAAACGTTATGGCATAACACAAGTTCGCTTGTTACCATGAGCGAAGTTGTGATAAAATCTGTATAGGCGAAGTTAAAGTTGGGGCGAAGTTGTTCCCAACTTCGCTTCATCTTTAAGTTCGTCTAATAACTAATAAGTAAAAAGGTCCAGGCGAAGATAATGATAACTTCGCCTCACCACAACATCGCCTCAGGCGAAGTTACGGATAACTTTGCCCAAACCCTAAGTTCGCCTGAATCTGAATCGGCGACAGTAAGGTCGTTTTAAACTTCCAAAAACTTGATGTTTCTAGTTAATGTGAAGATTTAGGACTCTTAAACACAAGATTTTAAGGATAACTAGACGACCAGGTTGTACATGACCACGTAAGACAAGGTTTGAAATCGGGTTTAAGGATCGATCGTCCGAGGTCATTAACCGGTTGTCGAAACAACCTAGGATTAACAACATGAACATTGATTATCAGATATAAGAACCCAAACACACTTTTAATTTGAAAAGAAATCGAAGAAAAGATGAACAGATGAATCGACAGATAACTTCGCGAAAGTTATCGAGAAGTTAAGTTCGCTTAGGGTTTTAGGAGACAAGTTCGCTGATTTTGAAAAATATGAACAGTTTGACCTTTGAAAATCCTTATATAGAGACGATGTTATACAGGCGAAGTTACGGTTAACTTCGCCTAGGCGAAGTTATTCACAAGTTCGCCTGTTTAACAACTTCGCCTATATTTACAAAATCAAACCTTATAATTTGAACATTTTTCAATTAACTTTTAAAACTTCCCTTTGAGAATTAAATGACACGATCAAGTCCAAGTAACCAGATATAAAAGCATACAACTACATAAAAAGAAAACTTTTAACAATTAAAGTTTAAGGGATCAAATTTCAGTCTTTACAAGGGACTACTACGTTTTAGAAAAGATCCGAACAAGAATCATACTAATTACGTGACTGTCACATAGATCCATGTTTAGCTGTATTATGACATAAAGAAACAGGTTGTAGGCAGGTAAATAACTTAAAATGGTTTTCATCGTTTCTGTGATACGCGTTAAGTTCAATTAAGCCTCAAAATTTAAGTGGCAACAACTCAGAGATTATGATGCCTCCTATCTATTCTCAAAGCGTATTTGGCTTTCCCCAAGTCACCCCGAATTGACTTCGACCCATAGTGTCTGATTAAGTTTGTAAGTACTCTTCATCTGCTTCCCGCTCTCTTTCGTACTTCATGATTGAGAAGTCTTGACATTGTTAGCTCTAAAATGTTTCAATAACTCATAAGGAACATACTCCGGGTTGATTAAATACCCAAACAGTGGAGTATGCCTCGGACGCAGCTCAGGCTTGCTTCTCGCACTCGAAGTCCGGCATTGAGCAAAGATCCGTTTGCTCACACTCTCCACGTATCGTATTGGAGGTCTTTGAGGCAACGTGGGAGCAACCTGATTCAAGATCATCTGAATGAATCTTGGATACATAATGAACCGCTCACGAGCCATCGCTCTCCTCTGCCTATCGATCTCATAAAAGACCATCTGACTGAAGCTATAACGTTTGTTATAAGTCAGAGCAGTCATTGCGGACTGCATGGTCGCACCCATCCCGTCAGTGCCCGCCTTCCTCGCTGACATGCAGACAATCATTACGTGCATGAGGAAGCGCCACTGATCGAGTAGGAAACCCTTCCTCCTCTGAGTATCACCTAATGGACCAGAATAGCCCATTCGGAGAAACGATCCATCACGGAACGGAGCCACAAACTCTGTAGGTTCATCCCTAGTCTCCTCACCGAACCGTAAAGCCACCCGAATTTGTTCAGATGAGGACTGAACCTCTTGATTGTTGACGGTTGCTCGCATAACCGGGGGCTCAACGCGGCAATCGTATTCCACTATCTGCCAAAAATCCTCAATATTGGGTAAGGAAATCGGCAGAGTCGTAGTGATTGCATGGAATATCCTCGAGCGAAGGAGGAAAGTGATTATCTCGCGGTAATCTTCAACTCCGTTCGCTTCCGGGTCTAAGGTGATATACATATTGTGACCCTGGAAGAATTGCCTCTGGTTATCTCCCCCGTCATCGCCACCAGCACCTCCAGCACCAGCAACAGCAGCCATATCTGCAACAAACGAACCAAGTTAGATACACGTTAAGGCATAACACAAGTTCGCTTGTTACCATGAGCGAAGTTGTGATAAAGTCTGTATAGGCGAAGTTAAAGATTGGGCGAAGTTGGGAACAACTTCGCTTCATCTTTAAGTTCGTCTAATAACTAATAAGTAAAAAGGTCCAGGCGAAGTTAATGATAACTTCGCCTCACCACAACATCGCCTCAGGCGAAGTTAAACCTCAGGCGAAGTTGCGGATAACTTCGCCTAATCCTTAAGTTCGCCTGAATCTGAAACGGTACAGTAAGGTTTATGAAACAACGTGCAGTTGGTGATTTCGTGATTAAGGAATCCGAAAAACATGATTTTATGGTTATCTAGACTTGCAATGTGTGAACGACCAAGTTAAAACAAGTTTGAAACCGGGTTTAAGGATCGAACGTCCGAGGTCACTAACCGGGTGTCGAAACAACCTAGGATTAACAACAATGACAAAGATTATAAGCTATGACGACACTACGAACCTTGAATCGATAACGGAAACTGAGAAAAAGAACAAAGATGAAATCGAAATACAAGTTCGCTGGTAGTCGGATAAGTTCGCTGTAAATACGGAGGATAAGTTCGCTTGTTTTGAAAATTATGAACTGTTGACCTTAAAAATTCCTTTATATAGGAGCGGAGTTATACAGGCGAAGTTGCGGTTAACTTCGCCTAGGCGAAGTTATTCACAAGTTCGCCTGTTTAACAACTTCGCCTATATTTACAAAATCAAACCTTATAATTTGAACATTTTTCAATTAATTTTTAAAAACTTCCCTTTAAGAATTAAATGACACGATCAAGTCCAAGTAACCAGTTATAAAATCATAAACTACCTAAGTACGAAAAACTTTTAAAAAATTAAAGTACAAGGGATCAAATTTCAGTCTCGATAGGGACTACTACGTTTTAGAAAAGATCCGAACAGGAATCATACTAATTACGTGACTGTCACATAGATCCGTGTTTAGCTGTATTATGACATAAGGAAACAGGTTGTAAGCAGGTAAATAACTTAAGATGGTTTTCATCATTTCAGTGATACGAGTTAAGTTCAATTAAGCTCAAAATTTAAGTGGGCAACAACTCAGAGATTATGATGCCTCCTATCTATTCTCAAAGCGTATTTGGCTTTCCCCAAGTCACCCCGAATTGACTTCGACCCGTAGTGTCTGATTAAGTTTGTAAGTACTCTTCATCTGCTTCCCGTTCTCTTTCTTACTCCATGATTGAGAAGTCTTGACATTTTCAGCTCTTAGAGTGTTTCAATAACTCATATATTATTATTATTATTATTATTATTTTTTATTTTTTTTTAATAAACATTTACATAGACTTCAGAGTAGTAAACAACAGCAAGTCCCGAATCTGGATCACTGCAGTTTCTTGAAACGCTATCTTCACGGGAATCAGAACACTCACGGGCTCGTGTATGACTGGGTAATCGCTTTTCTGCCTATCATTCGGAAAGATATATATGAAGACATGCAAAACTCTTAAGGAGTTTCCACGTAAAATCGAGTAGTTTTAGTTTGTATCACATCTACTTTTACGCACCATAGGAAGCTACCATGACATACAATGACTGTCCTAAAGCCTTTTAAGCCTAATAACTTCACTAGTTAAGCACACAAAAGCTGTATATCTATCATTTTCCAAGGTTGGATCAATTTTCTGTTAAACATAGTAAAGTAACTTCTTACGAAGTAGTAGACTTGAAAAATAATTTCATTTCCCTAAAAGAAAAATTTTAACATCAATCGCCCCGACCAAAACAAAGTCTTCAGGTAAACGGCTATCCCGAAGATCCAATGGATCAGCTGGACCGACCACATAGTAGTATGTGTCCTTCTAACTAAGTATGATCGACTATTTTTAAGCGAAAGAATGAACACTCATCATAAACCGCCCCGGTCACTTTCAGTCATCTGGTTAATGGCTATCCTCATATTCTACAAGTAGAAATGAGGACCAAACATGTCCTAAGACATGTCCTTCAAACTGAGGCAACCGACATAATTCTAAGCGATAGTGACGATTTTTTTTTTTTTTTTTTTTTTTTTTTTTTTTTAAACGAACATAAAAAGCATGGTTACTCGGGATTGATCATCCCATTCAGCTCAAGGTTTTGAAATCTTGTTTTGTCAAACGCTTTAGTATATAAATCAGCTAAATTATCAAGCGTATCCACCTTTTCAAGCACAATCAGTTTCTTCTCAGCACAATCCCGTATAAAATGATGACGTATGTCAATATGTTTAGTTTTACTGTGCTTCACGGGATTGTTAGTTACTGAGATAGCAGCTGTGTTATCAATGCAAATAGGAGTAAGTAAGAAATTCAGACCATAGTCGCGCAACTGTTGTTGAATCCAAAGAACCTGGGAGCAGCAGTTGGATGCTGCCATGTATTCTGCTTCACAGGTTGAAATTGCGACTGAAGTCTGCTTCTTGCATTGCCACGACACCAATCTGCCACCAAGAAACTGACATCCTCCAGTTGTTGACTTCCGACTCTGATTGCACTCTCCATAATCAGAATCTGTGTAAGCGACCAACTCCAAGTCTCCTCCTTTTGCGTACCACAACCCCAGCTTCGGTTTGCCTTTGAGATACCGCAAGATCCTCTTCACACCCTTCATGTGAGATTCCTTTGGGTTTGCCTGAAAACGAGCACAAAGACAAACTGCAAACATAATATCAGGCCTAGAAGCAGTTAAGTACATTAAAGAACCTATAATAGCCCGATACTGAGTTGGGACCACATCTGCGTCATTATCAGAATCAGCACCCAATTTATGGTTGACGCAAATTGGAGTATCGAATGGAGTGTTGTCCTCCATCTTGAAGCGTTTGAGCACATCATGGACATACTTGGTCTGATGAATGAACATCCCTTCCTTCTTCTGATCAACCTGCAATCCTAAAAAGAAAGTTAGTTCACCCATAGCACTCATTTCAAACCTTTTCTTCATGACGGCCTCAAAATCTTGACACATGGAGACTTTTGATGCAGCAAAAATAATGTCATCCACGTAGACTTGCACTAGCAGGAAGTCGCTTCCTTGTCTCTTCACAAACAGTGTGCTATCAATCTGACCTCTTTCAAACCCATTTTCAAGCAAGTAATCTGATAAAGTTGAGTACCAGGCACGAGGTGCCTGATGTAGTCCATACAACGCCTTGCTTAACTTGTACACGTGGTCAGGAAAGTCTGGGTCAGGAAAACCCGGAGGTTGCTCAACATACACTACCTCATCAACTTTCCCATTTAGGAACGCACTCTTCACGTCCAACTGAAAAACCTTCATCTTCTTATAAGCAGCAAATGCCAAAAACAGTCTAATGGCTTCCAATCTTGCCACAGGAGCGAACACTTCATTATAATCAATCCCCTCTTGTTGATTAAAACCTTTAACGACTAGCCTCGCCTTGTTTCTTATAATAATCCCTTTCTCATCTCTCTTGCACTTAAAAACCCATTTTGTGCCTATCGCATGCACATTCTTTGGTTTTTCAACCAAAGTCCAAACTTCCATTTTCTTGAATTGAGCCAACTCTTCTTGCATAGCTTTGACCCACGAGCTGTCCTTGAGAGCCATTTGATAATTCTTCGGTTCAATCTGGCTGATAAAGCAAGTGTACAAGCATTCGTTGATGATGCATGTCTCCTTAATGCTTGTGTAAACACAGGTGTGCTCATTCAAGCTACGTCTTGTTTGTACACCGGAGGACACATCACCAATCACATTCTCCAAAGGGTGATCTTTATGAATTCTCGTGGTCGGAACAGAGCCGACATGCAAATTGTCTTCCAAGTTAGAAGAGAGCTCGTTAATGGTTGTTTCATGCTGAGAGTGAAATGGATTGAAAAATTCTTCTTCAGTCGAGGCAGCAGGGGTATCGATAGCATTTGATAAGGAAGGTTGACATTTATCGATCAGCTGTCTTTGCAATAGATTTTCTTCCTCATCAAGGATCATCTTCGTAGCAACTCTCTCTTCTTCTTCAGCAATATCCAAATACGGTATGTTAAAAGACTTAAAAAGTTTTAAATAGTCGAAAAACTCAGCAGGTCCGTTGCTTGGTTTTGGCGGTTGGTAACTTGTGATATCGGTGTTACACACCACCTCAACCTTGCTGGTCGATGTATTAAAGACACGTCTGTTGGGTGTCCCAACAACATAACCGACTAAGATTCCTTCATCAGCTACTTCACCAAATTTAGAATTTGTTTTTAAAATCGAACAAGGGGACCCGAATGGTTCAAGACCACTCAAGTTGGGCTTCCTCCCATGCATAAGCTCATAACACGTTTTATTAAGTCGTTTAACCGTCAAGACTCTATTGAGGATATAGCAGGCTGTAGCAACAGCTTCAGCCCAGAACACCACAGGAAGCTTTGAATCAGCCAGCATAGTTCTGGCTCCTTCAATTAATGTTATATTCTTCCTTTCAGCCACTCCATTCTGTTGCGGTGTATACGGAGCGCTGTATTGGTGTTCGATCCCTTTCTGAAGGCAGAAGATCTCCATCTCAAAATTCTTGAACTCCGTTCCATTGTCACTCCTGATGAACTTAACCCTTTTATCCATAACGTTCTCAACTTTGGTAATCAAATCCTTCACCATCTGAGCCGTTTCATCTTTTGATTTCAAGAAATATACCCACGAATATTGTGGGTAATCATCAGTGATCACCAAGCAATAAGAAGTACCTCCAAGACTTTTTGCATTCACGGGACCGAAGAGAACCATGTGATGCAATTCTAGGGTACTGGCAATTGAATTGACTTTCTTGGTGAGATGGGATTTCTTGTGCTGCTTTCCCTTCTTGCACGGTAGACATTTGTCTTCAAAATTGAAACTTTTCAAGGGAACGCCCAGCACAAGTCCATTCTTGACAATGTGGTTCATCTTCCGAAGATGAATGTGCCCCATTCTCCTATGCCACAATTCGGACTCCGATTCGCTCGCTTTTGTCATATGGCATGATTCTTCCGTGGCCATTTCAGTCGACCTCATATCCATAATGTACGTATTCCTCTCACGTGGAGCCTTCATCACAATCCACTCCTCTGGTATCTGAAAACCAGGATGTAACACAATTGCTTCATTCTTTGTGAAGTGTACGGTGTACTCCTTATCACAAATCTGTGACACACTCAGCAGATTGTGCTTCAATTCTTCGACAAAGTTTACTTTTTCTAATGTCATCTTCCCGTTAGACACCGTTCCCATTCCTGTAATCTTTCCTCCACTTTCACCTGCAAAGCTCACTCTCCCTCCTTGAACAGGTTTCAAATCGTGTAACAAGTTTTTGTTACCCGTCATGTGCCGGGAACAGCCGCTATCCACAACCCAAAGATTATTGGCAGCCCTGTTCAACTGTTCCTGCACGATAAAGCAAAAGATTAGAATCTAGGGACCCAAGACCAATTGGTCTTCGATCTATACATCCCAAACTTTGGCTTTCCAAAGTTAGTATCTGGATAATTCCTGTGAGTCCTATTAGGATACCTCCTTGTAGATTGATTGTGAGGCCTTCCAAACCTTTGAGAATTGAAAGAATTATAGCTTGTGGTTTGGTTATTAGCAGTGTAAAACTGAGATTTGTTTCTATGAAAACCTGAATTAGTCACATTTTTGAATTTTGAATGGTTTTCATTTTTAGCAGTATGATAATTACTATTAGGCTTATTCTCAGTTTTAGTAGGCCTCACACCTCTGAATCGCTGCTTCAGAGGGCAATCTGCAACAAGATGTCCTAATTGATTACACCTAAAACAACACCTATGCTCAACTTTTTTATCAACCGGTGTTTTAGATGTCTAGGCTTTATTACCGCCCGTTCGTCTCACATATGGTGGAACGTACGGGTTTAGTGGAGTACTCTTTTTATTCGTCTTATCTTTCTCTCCACCATTGGGTAATACCACCTCCTCTTTTGCCTTACCAGACTCGGATGACTTATCCGAATCCGATGAGACTGGACTTGGATCAGAAATTTGAACACTTGAAACAGGCGAACTTGTTTCGCCTCCACTAACATTTTGTTCTTTACAAGTTACTTTAACTGGTACTGTCTGAGCAACCTCAAAGTCAACAGATTTCTGAACACTAGGGTTAAAAGTGTAATTGTGATTATAAGGTTGTGGAACCTCATGATAACCGATTCCTCCTCTCTTAGCAGTGGAACCTTGATCACTAACAAGGTGATCAAGAATAGCAGAGGAATTTCTGAACTGCTCAAGTTTTCTATTCAATTCCACCACTTTCACCTGGTGATCAGCAATCTGTTTTTCTCTATCAGCGATTAGTTTGGTTTTTTCTTCCAAAACTTCATAGCTTAGATAAATCACTTCAATTTTTTCAGCAAGTTTTGCTTTTAGACTTTTAATATCTTTTTCACAAGCTTTTATCTTTACTTTATAACTATTTTCTCTTGTTTTAGTATAGTGATGATCTTCTTTTAAAGTTTTAAACTCAGCATCCAAACTAACATACTGATCAGTTATAGTAGCTAATTGCTCAGACAAGTTTTCGCATTTAGAACAAGTAGGTTTAGAACATACCTCGGAGAGCTGGTCTTTAACATCTGCCATAAAAGATTTTTCTTCTTCGGTAACCTTCTCATTTCCTTCAGTTTCAACCTTCGCCAAATTGGCCTGTTCGAAAGTTTCTTCAGAATGCAAGTTCCAGTTGTATTCACCATCTCCTCTGGAAATCATTGCACTATAATCTTTAGAACCCCCACTTTGCTGTGTAGACCTGCCCTGACTTCGTTCCACACGCTCATTCCTGCATTCCTTTGCAAAGTGACCGTTTTGCTGACAATTGTAGCATCTTACCTTCGTCTTGTCAAACCCTGGCCTTCCACCGACAAACTTCCTTCCGGTCTTTCTCATAAACTGCTTCACTCTTCTCACGATCATGGCCATCTGCCATTGTAGATCCATTTCTTCCAGATCATCAGCATCAATCTGGTCATAATCTTCATCCAACATAGCTGGATCAACAATCTTCCCCTGAATGTAGTTCTCATAGGAAGCAATAAAAGAAGCATAGAGACCAAACTGCTCTTCAGCAGACTTGACACTCATAGGCATCTTGGAGTAGTTGTTGCTGGGAATACTTGGAGAGCAACTACTCTTGCTTACCTGGGGTTGAGAACCACTAGATCCACCTGCTACATAGCAAACATCACCAATTGTGTTGACTGACACATGCCCCTCATGTGATGAATTTGCGCCCGACTCTCCCTTCGAGTAGTAGGCAGCAGATTCAGTCTTCGATCCTGAGCTAGTGTTGACTTTAGCTCCATACATACCTGGATCTTGAACCTGATCCATAGGTGTCTCTTTTCTGACCATGTTAAGCTCAAAGGTTCTGAGCTTGTTGACTGTCGTTTCTAGATCATATGTGGGAAAGTCTTTGTCTTCCCTCATCAGCACAGTGTACATCTCCCATTTTGGTGGGAGAGCATCTAGAAGCTTCTCAACTATTTCTTCTTCTCAGTAGGAAATTGAATAGTTGCTCAATTCAGTCATCAGATGGTAATATCGAGTGATAATATCATCTAAAGATTCATTCTTCAAATACTTGAAGACTGAGAACTGGGTTTTGAGCAATTTTATCTTTGAAGCACGGATTCCTACATTCCCTTCAAATCTGTTCTCAAGAGCTTCCCAAAGCTCTCTTGCTGACGTATACTTTCTAAACGTATGAAGGATCTCTTGTGGAAGAGCCATAGTAATAGCAGCATGAGCCTTGCTCTCGGCCTCATATATCTTTTTCTCTTATTCTTCCATTTTGGTATACTTTTTGATTTGATCACGACCTTCATACTCCATAACTGGTGGAATATAACCATCCTGGATGCACACCCACATCTTCGCATCCTGGTACTTGACATATTGTATGAACCGATCCTTCCATGCAAGGAAATCGGTTCCCTTCAGCAACCTTGGGGCCTTAGTAGCTGACCCTGCTTCTACTTCCATCTTTACTAACTCAGAGATGTTAATTGACGACATCTTTCTCGAAAACAAAGAAACCCGAAAAATCAAAAAATTTCTTCTGAACAGTACTGTAGGCGAAGTTAAGGATAACTTCGCTTATGACTTAACTTCGCTGGATCTTTCTTAAATTCGCCTGACTTGGCGAAGTTGAGTGTAACTTCGCTTAGAGTAAGCGAACTTAGGAGGTAGGCGAAGTTGTAGAGAACTTCGCTTGAGTTAGGCGAACTTGAGAAGGTAGGCGAAGTTGTGGATAACTTCGCTTAACCTTATATCTTCGCCGAAACCCTACGTATCCTGACGGCAACTTCGCCTGATGAACACGGACGTTTTTGCAGATCTGAAATCTGGATTTTACGAGGTTTTTGACGGTGCAAAGGCTTGAATACGATGATAGGAGGTAAGATTGACTCAAAAACACAGAAAACACGTCCCGCGAATAGTTGAAACGGGACGATTTCTACACCCGCGTGAATATCCCGAACCACACAATCGAGCAAATGCTCTGATACCAATTGTAGGTTCCCTGGATGGATCGCACGAGATATCTCGATCTACTCAGGTGCGGAATCCCTGCGTAGGTCGTTACGAGCGTAGAAAACGAATCAAACAAACACACGAATAAACGAACACACGTTATGTATTATAACTCAAACACGTGATGTAATATCACTGTTACAGACTCTCGTCCTCACGTTACAATGAACTCGATGAACAACGAACACTAAAACGATTAACCACAAACAACCGTAACCTAGGACTATTTATACACGACAACTTCGCCTGGCATGTTCAAGCGAAGTTGTCCATAACTTCGCTTGACTAACAAGTTCGCCTAGGCGAACTTGTTAACAACTTCGCTTAAGACATATATAAAACATAATTAACATTACAGACACTAGACTATGAACTACTGACATTATGCACCAACAGACTCCCCCTTGGCAGTAGCTTCATGTCTTGATCTTCAAGCCCGTGTCTTGTAACCTTCAATCTCTTTGTCTTCATGCATGTACTCCTTCTCTCACACATACCGTGACTACTCGCTGATATTTCCTCGCTTCGTCTTTCCAAGCAGGAATATAAAATATCTTCTTTTCATTTAACACCTGCAGATCAGCTTTCGATAAATTAACAAGATGCATCAGATCATACACTCTTAGCACTTCTTGTTCGTCTTTGTCTTCCATCACGGCTTCAGCAGTCTGGCAATCAACATACCACCATTTAAGGTTCTTCAACACATCCTTGGGCATTGTCTTCATCGGCACATCTTTAAGACACCGAATCGGTTTGTACTTCATTACCATCCAAGGTTTACCATCTGCTCTCATTCCCCTTTCTTTATCTTCAACAAGTTTTCCCTTCTGCGGTTTCAACAGCTCAAACTTCTTCTCTTTTATACTCTCTTTCCATACAATTTTCCCAATGACTCTAGCCATATTATCGTCATTTCGATTGATTAACCCCAATCTGGCTAAGTCTTTCACTTCACATTCCGGCAGTGTATTCAACGACCTTAACATTCTTTTAAAATACTGAACGCCGTTATACCGTTTAATCACAAAGAGCTTCAACTGCTCATCATAGATCCAGCAAATAATCCCTTTCTTCGCTTCAGCATAGCCTTTAATATTGTAACTCTTCTTAAACATTGTAGGGACCGCCGGTTTCTTCGTTTTGACGAACCACTAAGCATAGCCTTCCTTCCACCTAGGCTGCTCTTCCCATTCAGTCTCATCGATTACTGTCTCATTACCCATATCTGCTTTCTCCACATCTGGGATCTCGTGTTCAACATTTTCCTCAATTATCTCACCCTCTTCAATCTCATCTTCAATCACAATATCTTCACCAATCTTTTCAATCTCCTCAATTTGCAGCACATCATCATCAAACAACACATCATCATTAAACATATCATCATCTAATTCTTTCAAAGCATCAATCACATCATCTCCCATTTCTTTTTTTGTCCTTAACTCGTCGCCTTTACAGCTCTGATACCAATTGTAGGTTCCCTGGACGGATCGCACGAGATATCTCGATCTACTCAGGTGCGGAATCCCTGCGTAGGTCGTTACGAGCGTAGAAAACGAATCAAACAAACAAATGAATAAACGAACACACGTTATGTATTATAACTCAAACACGTGATGTAATATCACTGTTACAGACTCTCGTCCTCACGTTACAATGAACTTGATGAACAACGAACACTAAAACGATTAACCACAAACAGCCGTAACCTAGGACTATTTATACACGACAACTTCGCCTGGCATGTTCAGGCGAAGTTGTCCATAACTTCGCTTGACTAACAAGTTCGCCTAGGCGAACTTGTTAACAACTTCTCTTAAGACATATATAAAACATAATTAACATTACAGACTCGATTACAGACACTAGACTATGAACTACTGACATTATGCACCAACAGTTGGGTCCACATCTGCATCGTTGTCTGAATCAGCACCCAATTTGTGATTGACGCAGACTGGAGTATCATATGGAGTGCTGTCCTCCATCTTGAAGCGTTTGAGAACATCATGGACATACTTCGTTATCGTCTTTATTGATGACATCCTTATCTTTTCTAAATCCAAAGCCGAACATGAACATCATTTGCGTTCCATTCTCGAGCTCCTTAGAAACGAACAACTCTATGCCAAGTTCTCCAAATGTGAATTTTGGCTAGAGGAAGTTCAATTTTTAGGACACATCATAAACGACAAAGGTATTCATGTTGATCCCGCTAAAATTGAGGCCGTTAAGAATTGAAAAACTCCAACGACTCCCACGGAAATCCGATCCTTCCTCGGTTTGGCCGGATATTATCGGCGTTTCATTCGAAATTTTTCTAAGATCTCCTTGCCTCTTACCTCATTCACCCATAAGGGAAAACCCTTCGATTGGGGTTCGAAGCAAGAAGAAGCTTTTTATACCCTCAAGGACATGCTTTGCAATGCTCCTATTCTAACCCTTCCCGATGGAAACAACGATTTCGTTGTATTTTGCGATACCTCTCATCAAGGTCTTGGTTGTGTTCTCATGCAACGAGGTCAAGTCATCGCATATGCATCAAGACAACTTAAGGTCAACGAGAATAACTACACGACTCACGATCTCGAACTTGGTGCCGTCGTTTTAGCTCTCAAAATATGGAGACATTACCTTTATGGTACGAAATGTGTGGTTTTTACCGATAATAAAATCCATTAACATATTTTTAACCAAAAAGATCTCAACATGAGACAACGAAGATGGGCCGAATTACTTAGTGATTACAATTGTGAGATTCTCTACCACCCCGGTAAAGCGAATGTTTTCGCCGACGCCCTAAGTCAAAAGGTTAATGTTAAATCTGTCCTGCTTTTAAGCGTTGTCATTCAAACCGATCTTCAAATTCGTATCTGCCAAGCTCAACGTACCTCCGTTGAAGAAGGTAACATGTACGACGAAATGTCTTGTGGTGCTGAACTTCAACTCGAAACCAAACCCGATGGTTTTTTGTACTTTCTCAATCGTTTGTGGGTTCCCGATCGCGATGACCTTCGTACTTGTATACTCGAAAAAGCTCACAATTCGTGGTATTCCGTTCATCCCGGTGCGGATAAGATGTATTTTGATCTTCGTGCTACCTTTTAGTGGTCGGGTATGAAAAGGGACGTAGCGTTGTTTGTATCTAAATGTCTTACTTGCTCAAAAGTCAAAGCCGAACATCAAAGACCTTTTGGTCTACTCGAGCAACCACCGATTCCCGGTTGAAAATGGGAAGACATTGCTATGGACTTTATCATCAAATTACCCAACACCCAAAAAGGCAACGATAGTATTTGGGTGATCATCGATCATTTGACCAAATCTGCTCATTTCATTCCGATCCGCGAGAAGTATTCTTTCGAGCAGCTTGCTCAAATCTATGTTCGAGAAATCGTGTGCCAACACGGTTTGCCATTGTTTATCATCTCCGATCGCGATGCTCGTTTTACCTCTCATTTTTGGCGATCTCTTCAAGAAGCTTTGGGAACACGTCTCGATCTTAGCACCGTTTATCATCCTCAAACGGACGGTCAATCCGAACGTACTATCAAAACACTCGAGGATATGCTACGAGCGTGTGTTCTTGATTTCGGTGGGAATTGGGATTCACATCTTCCGTTCATCGAGTTCTCCTATAACAATAGCTACCATTCTAGCATTGATGTGGCTCCTTTTCAAGCTCTTTACGGTCATAAATGTCGATCTCCAATTAGTTGGAACGAAATCAATGAAGCTCAAATCACGAGACCCGAAATGGTCTAAGAAGCTACCGACATCATTGATCAAATCCGTAAGAACCTCTTAGCCGCTAGAAGTAGTCAAAAGAGTTACGCTGACAAACGGCGAAAACCTATCGAATTTAATGTTGACGATCTTGTCCTTCTAAAAGTATCTCCTTGGAAGGAGGTAGTCTGTTTTGGAAAGAAGGGTAAGCTAGCTCCTCGTTTCGTTGGTCCTTTCAAAATTCTTGAACGTGTTGGAAAGGTGGCTTATCGACTCGAACTACCGGAAGAACTTGTCGGTGTTCATTCGACTTTTCATGCATCAAATCTTAAAAAGTGCCTAGCCGAGGGTAATCTCCATATACCTCTCGACGAAGTACACGTCGAAGAGTCGATGATCATGGTTGAACGACCCGTCGAAATCATGGATCACAACGAGAAGAAAACCAAGCGTAGTCGAATTCGATTAGTAAAAGTTCGATGGGAATCACGGCGTGGCGCGGAGTTTACATGGGAACGAGAAGACGCAATGAAAGAAAAGTATCTACATTTGTTTACATCATCGTCTTCATCTTAATTTCGGGACGAAATTTCCTAAAGTAGTAGATACTGTGACATTCGTCAATTTCGGGTCCGAATAGTATTCGTTTTGTAAACCTTTATTATGTAAACCTACCCGTTTTGTAAACCGAAAACTTTGGATATAATAAAAATGATGTATTTTATGTTACAATATTGTTTTACACTTGTTGGGTCTTGAAAACATTCATTGCGGTCTTTAAAACGCTTAAAAATCACTTAAAACGAACTTCGGGGGCCAAAACTGCCATTTTTAAAAATATTGAAAAATCAGGAAATCCACCCCGTCGCGCCGCGCGACGGGGGACCCCTATGCCGGTCGCGTAGCGCGAAGGCAGGTCTGCAGCTTCACTTGTTTTTGTTTTTTGTGTTTGTTTTTTACCCTTTTTGCATGAAATTTCTTGTGTTTAACACCCATCTTTGACCCAACTCCTTCCCCTATATATACACACTCTTTCCCCCTCATTTACACCTGCAACAACTCCAAATTTCTCTCTCAAACATCAAAGATTCAAGGTTGTTTATTAGTGTTCTTGAAGGTTTGACTTCTAAAAGTCAAACTGAGTTTAATCTTTCATTCTAATTTGTTTATCTAACCTTATTAATACTTGTTTATGGTGGCACAACATATATATATATATATATACATATATATATATATAAAATATAATACCCCTTGTTACCTTTGGTAGTTACTTCTCCGGCTCCGGTAGGTGAGATTTCGGACCTCGTAATGCAAGGCTTCATGGAGGACTTCAAGCAAGTAATCTGATAAGGTTGAATACCAGGCACGAGGTGCCTGATGTAGTCCATACAGCGCTTTACTTAGCTTGTACACGTGATCGGGAAAGTCAGGGTCAGGAAAACCCAGAGGTTGCTCAACATACACAACCTCGTCGACTTTACCGTTTAGAAACGCACTCTTCACATCCAACTGAAAGACCTTCATCTCCTTATGAGCAGCAAATGCCAAAAACAGCCGAATGGCTTCCAATCTTGCTACAGGAGCAAACACCTCATTGTAATCAATCCCCTCTTGTTGATTAAAGCCTTTAACAACCAGCCTCGCCTTGTTCCTGATAACAACCCCTTTCTCATCTCTCTTACATTTGAAGACCCACTTCGTGCCTATCGCATGCACATTTTTCGGTTTTTCAACCAAATTCCATACTTCCATTTTCTTAAACTGAGCTAACTCTTCTTGCATGGCTTCGACCCACGAGCTGTCCTTAAGAGCCATTTGATAGTTCTTTGGTTCAATCTGGCTGATGAAGCAGGTGTACAAGCATTCGTTGATAATGTCCGTGTCTTTAATGCTTGTGTAAACACAGGTGTGCTCATTCACGCTTTTTCTTGTTTGTACACCGGCGGACAGATCACCTATCACATTCTCCAACGGGTGATTTTTGTGAATTCTCGTAGTCGGAACCGAACTGACATTTAGATTATCTTCCAAGTTCGAAGATAGCTCATCCATGGTTGATTGATGTTGAGAGTGAAAAGGATTGATGAATTCCTCTTCAGTAGAGGCAGCAGGGGTATTGACAGCATTTGACGAGGAAGGCTGACATTCATCATACTGTGGTCTTTGCACCAAAGTGTCTTCCTCATCGCATATCATCTTCGTAGCAATTCGTTCCTCATCTTCTGCAAAATCCAAATAAGGCATGTTAAAAGATTTAAAAAGTCTATCATAGTCAAAAACCCCAGCGGGTCCCGTGCTTGGTTTTGGTGATTTGTAACTTGTGATATCAGGTGTTACACACCACCTCAACCTTGCTGGTCGATGTATTAAAGACCCGTCTGTTGGGAGTCCCAACAACGTATCCGACTAAGATTCCTTCGTCGGCTACCTCACCAAATTTTGAATTGGTCTTTAATATCGAACACGGGGACCCGAATGGTTCAAGACCACTCAAGTTGGGCTTTCTCCCATGCATTAGTTCGTAACAGGTTTTATTTAAACTTTTAACAGTTAACACTCTATTAAGGATGTAACAGGCTGTTGCAACAGCTTCAACCCAAAACACCACAGGAAGTTGCGAATCAGCCAGCATGGTTCTGGCTCCTTCAATTAAAGTTCTGTTCTTCCTCTCAGCCACTCCATTTTGTTGCGGAGTATACGGTGCGCTGTATTGGTGTTCAATCCCCTTCTGTAGGCAGAAGATCTCCATCTGATAGTTCTTGAACTCAGTCCCATTGTCACTCCTGATGTATTTAACTCTTTTTCCCATAATGTTCTCAACTTTGGTAATCAAATTTAATACCATCTGAACAGTTTCATCCTTCGACTTCAGGAAATATACCCACGAGTATCGAGAAAAATCATCAGTAATCACCAAGCAGTACGATGTTCCCCCTAGACTTTTTACATTCACTGGACCAAAGAGATCCATGTGAAGTAGGTCTAGGGTACTGACTATTGAGTTGACCTTCTTGGTGTGATGGGATTTCTTGTGTTGCTTTCCCTTCTTGTATGATAAGCATTTGTCTTCGAAGTTGAAATTCTTCAAGGGAACCCCCAACACAAGCCCATTTTTGACAAGGTAGTTCATCTTACGAAGATGAATGTGCCCCATTCTCCTATGCCATAATTCGGACTCTGATTCAGTTGCTTTCGACAAAAGACACGATTCTTCAGTGGCCATTTCCTTAGACCTCATATCCATGATATACGTATTCTTCACTCGTGGAGCCTTCATAACAATCCAGTCCTCTGGTATCTTAAAACCAGGATACAACACTATCGCCTCATTCTACGTGAAATGCACGGTACAATCCTTGTCACAGATCTGCGAAACACTCAGCAGATTGTGCTTCAGTTCTTCAACAAAGTTAACTTTCTCTAGCGTCATCTTCCCGTTAGTCACAGTCCCAATTCCTGTGATCTTTCCACCGCTCTCTCCTGCGAAACTCACTCTACCACCTTGAACAGGTTTCCAGTCTTGTAACAATTTCTTGTTACCCGTCATGTGCCGGGAACAGCCGCTATCCACAACCCATTGATTGTTGGCAGCCCTGTTCAACTGTTCCTGCACGATTAAAGCAGAGAGTTAAAATATGGGGACCCAAGACCGATTGGTCTTGGGTCGATACATTCCGTACCTTGGCTGTCCAAAGTTAGTATTATAATAATTTCTGTGAGTCCTAACAGGATAACTTCTTGTGGATTGTCTATGAGGCCATCCAAACCTTCTTGAATTAAATGAATTATTAGTTATGGTTTGGTTGTTAGCAGTGAAAAACTGAGATCCTTTTCTTTGAACACCTGAATTAGACCAATTTCTGAATTTAGATGGGTTTTCAGTTTTAACATTAAATTGATTACTGTTAGCTCTTATCTCAGATTTTAAAGGCCTCACACCTCTGAATTTTTGCTTCAGAGGGCAATCAGCGACAAGGTGTCCTTGTTGATTACATCTAAAACAACACCTGTTTTCAACTTTCTTATCAAAAGTTGTCTTAGATGTTGAGGCTGTATTACTGCCCGTTTGTCTCACATATGGTGGGACATACGGGTTTAGTGGAGACTTCTTTTCAGATGTTTTCTTTTTCTCTCCACTTTTTGGTAACACTTCCTCTTGATTTGTCTCACTCGACTCAGAAGACTTGTCCTAGTTAGATGAGACGGGACTCGGAGCAGAAATCTTAACACTTGCAACAGGCTTACTAACTTCTGGTTCTTTAATCGTTACTTTAACCGGAACTGTCTGACCATAGTCAACATCGACAGATTTCTGATTACTAGGGTCAAAAGTGTAATTATGATTGAAAGGTGGTGGAACTTCATGATAACCAATTCCTCCCTTTTTTGGAGAACCTTAATCACTAACGAGGTGATCAAGTATAGCGGAGGAATTTCTGAATTGTTCAAGTTTCCTGTTAAGTTCCACCACTTTTACCTGGTGATCAGCTATATGTTTTTCCCTCTCAGCTATTAGTTTGGTTTTCTCTTCTAGAACTTCATAGCTAAGATCAATCACCTTAATTTTTTCAACAAGCTTTGCTTTAAGACTTTTAATATCTGTTTCACTAGCTTTAATTTTTACTTTATAACTATTTTCTCTAGCTTTAGTGAAATGATGATCTTCTTTTAAAGTTTTATATTGCGCATCCAAACTAACAAACTGATCAGTTAGAGTTGTCACTTGTTCAGACAGATGTTCACACTTAGTACAAGGGAGTTCGGTACTTACCTCGGAGAGCTAGTCTGCTACATCTGCCATGTACGCTTCATTTTCGCCAGTTCCCTTCTCACTATCTGCATTTTCGATGTTTGCCAAGTTGGCCTGTTCAAATACTTCTTCAACATGCAGATTCCAGTTGTACTCCTCGTTCTGTCTGGAAATCATGGCTCTATAGTCATTACCACTACCACTCTGCTGTGTAGATCTGTTCTGACTGCGTTCTACACGTTCATTCTTGCATTCTTTTGCAAAGTGGCCATTCTGCTGACAGTTGTAGTAGCGAACCTTCGTCTTATCAAACCCTGGCCTCTCACCGACAAACTTCCTGCCAGTCTTCTTCATGAACCTCTTTACCCTTCTAACTATCATGGCCATCTGCCACTGCAGATCCATCTCCTCCAGATCATCAGCATCGATCTGGTCATAGTCTTCATCCAAAACTGCAGGATCAACGATCTTACCCTGAATGTAGTTCTCATACGAAGCAATAAAGGATGCATAGAGAGCAAACTGTTGTTCAGCAGATTTGACACTCATGGGCATCTTCGAGTAGTTGTTGTTTGAAACACTTGGGGAATAACTACTCTTGGTCGCTTGAGATTGAGAAGCATTTGACCCTCCAGCTACATAGCACACATCACCGTTCATGTTGAGAGATACGTGTCCCTCATGTGTTGAGCTCGCGCCTGACTCTCCCTTAGAGTAGTAAGTAGATGATTCAGTTTTCGAACTTGATCCAGGGTTAACCTTTGCACCATACATACCCGGATCTTGAACCTGATCGGTAGGTGTCTCCTTTCGTACCATGTTCAGTTCAAACGTTCTTAGCTTGTTAACTGCTGTCTCAAGGTCATAGTCAGCAAAGTCTTTATCTTCTCTCATCAACACTGTATACATCTCCCATTTTGGTGGGAGAGCATCAAGAAGCTTCTCAACAATCTCATCTTCTTTGTATGCAATTGAATAGTTGCTGAGTTCAGTCATCAGATGATAATATCTGGTGATGATATCATCAAGTGATTCGTTTTTCAGATACTTGAAGACCGAGAATTGAGTTTTTAGAAGTTTAATCTTCGAAGCACGAATTCCCACATTGCCCTCAAAACGGTTTTCAAGAGCTTCCCGAAGTTCTCTAGCAGTCTTGTACTTTCTGAAAGTGTGCAAAATCTCTTGTGGAAGAGCCATTGTAATTGCTACATGAGCTTTGCTTTCGGCTTCATACATTTTCTTCTCTTCATCTTCCATCTCTTTGTACTTCTTGATCTGATCACGACCCTCATACTCAGCAGTAGGTGGAATGTAACCATCTTGTATGCATACCCACATCTTGGCATCTTGATACTTGACATATTGTTCAAAACGATCTTTCCACGCTACATAATCAGTTTTCTTAAGCATCTTGGGTGCTTTTGTAGCCGAACCTGCTTCTACTTCCATCTTTACTAGTTCAGTAATGTTTATCGAAGACATCTTTCACAAAACCCAAAGAAATCCGAAAATAAAAAATTTTATTTTCAAACAGCACTGTAGGCGAAGTTGAGGATAACTTCGCTTAAAACTTAACTTCGCGTGAATCTCAAACTTCGCTCACTTTCTTAAATTCGCTGGATTGGCGAACTTGAGAATAACTTCGCTTAGGTTGAGCGAACTTGGGAGGTAGGCGAAGTTGTGGGTAACTTCGCTTGAGGTTAGCGAACTTGAAGAGGTAGGCGAAGTTGTGGATAACTTCGCTTAACCTTATATCTTCGCCGAAACCCTAGTAACAGTGACGGCAACTTCGCCTGATGAATACGAAGTTTCTGCAGATTAGATTTCTGGGTTTTTCGAGGTTTGTGAAGGTGTTATGGGTTGTTTAAGATTGTAGGGGGAGAGTATAACACAAAAACTCAGAAAACTCGTCCCGCGAATAGTCGAACGGAACGATTTCTATACCCGCGTGATAATCCCGAACCACACAATCGAGCAAAAGCTCTGATACCAATTGTAGGTTCCCAGCCGGATCTACACGAGATATCGCGTACTACGCAGGTGCGGAATCCCTACGTAAGACGTTACGAGTATAGAAAACAATACGGTTAACACACGATACGATAATCAAACACGTTGTATACCAAGCTTAAACACGTGATACGAAGATCACTTGATTACAGACTCTCTCTCTCGAATACTCTCTGTAAAACTGAATGTTAATGATTAACTAATAAGCCGTAACAGATGGATTATATAATCACGACAACTTCGCCTGGCATGTTCAGGCGAAGTTGTCACTAACTTCGCTTGTCTAACAAGTTCGCCCATATCAGCGAACTTGTTAGCAACTTCGCTTATACAAAACATAAAACATTACAAACGCGATTACAGACACTAGACACTGAACTACTGACATCATGCACCAACAGAAAGCGGGTCGGATAACGTATATAAATTTTAAGTTTGAAAACTCGAGTTGTTACAGTCTCCCCTACTTTAGGGAATTTCCTCCCGAAATTAAAGAATACTATAACAAAACCAATAAATTTTGAGGAGAGGAAAGTTTTAATTATAATTTTTTTACAAAAGAAGAAAAGAAAGAAAAAAAATTCATAATACAAAATTTTGGATGGTCAAAACAACGCTCTAAATGAAAATCCGATAAGGGCACTTATATGTAGGATGTACCAGCGGCGTATCCACCATCTCCTTATCATCTCTGCATTTGTACCGTTATCCCAACTACTTTCATATTATGACACATAATTGCACGCATTATGATTTCCATGCGAGGACTTTGGTAATTATGTAGGCCTCCATAATTACTTAGATCGTCGGATGGTCCACATAACTCGTTCCATCATGTGGGCTACAAAACATTTGCAAAACATGATTTTGAGAAAATAAGAGTTTTAATAAGTTTTAGTTATAATTAGAAAATAGTCATTGCGTAAAATATTGCTAAAAATGAATTGAATTTTTGAGTTGTTTTAATAAAATATTAAATTTTTTTAAACATCTTTTGAAAGTATTGCAAACAGTTGTCTTTGAAAAGATAAATTATGTTGTATGAGCATAATCACTTAAAATTTTTTAAGTTATTAGAATTTAAATTGTTAAAATCCGAAAATCGAGTAAAGATTTGTTATAATGTATGATTAAGAAAGATAAAATATGTTTAAATAAAAATGACAAAATCATCTTCTTTGATAATGTTAGTTATAATTGATTTGTTTTTATTAATATAAAATAACTTGATTAAATAGGTTTATAGAAATTTGAATAATTGAAGTTGATTGAATCGCAATAATTTAATTATGTTGCAAAGTAGGGTTTAATAAAATAAGTTTGAAAATTTGAGCTTGATGTATACGATTGAATAGGGAACACATATGGCGTAGGTGATTGGGATTTCCATAGTTGTAGAAATTGCAGGTAGCAAGGTATAAAATTTGAGCAAACGTCGTAGCATGAGTTTTAGAATTAGACGGCATAGACCGTTGTGAAACGTCTCGTTGCACGCGACAAGTATTAAACAAGATAGCTGAACGATTACATTGGGTACAAAACGATATGTGGATTGAATCGAATAGTGATAGTGGAAAGTGAAGCATAATGAGTAAATTTTGACGTAAATTTTCTTGTTTGAGACGCTAAGGTTTTGTTGAGATTGATTGTTAACTTGATTAGCAGCATATAGTTGATGTTTAGACTTGTGTTTTTTATTGTTGTGGTTATGAGAATGAGTAGGGGTAAAAGAATCAAAATTACCAACAATTAGTTTAATGGACGAGATTTAGTTGATTGAGTATATTTTGGAAATTGAGTTTATATTTTAGAGATCGCAGGAGTTATCTCCTTAACTAAACATGTGGGCATGATGCGGTTTAGAGAATAAATATTTGGTGTTGTTTGACGTTGAGAAGACATTCTATGATTAATATAGATGTGATTTAATGGGAGGTTTGGGTAGTTGTGTAGATTTCATATGAGTTATTGTGTAAAACGAAACTTAGATATGTAATGCTGATGTTTATTTATATCTTAAAGATAAGTTAGAATTAAAATGAATTGAACGTGATAAGTTTTATCAAAGCATAAAAGGTTGAAATGTTTAACAATTTCAAATTTGAGGTTGAAGATGAAAACCTGTTTAATAGTTTGTGAATATGATAGACTATCTGAAATATGTTTGATGGCTTGTGAATGTGAAATCATTTGATTACTAGAATGTACTATGAAAATCTTTAAATTATTTGATAATTTTATAATATTATAAAGCGATAAGATTTGTATAAGTAACCCAATTAAAAAAATGTTAATTGATAACTTGTGACAGTGATAAGGTTATTATGAGAAAAATCAATTTAACAAGGAGGTGAAAATTATTTAAATTGCCTCGATAATAGCCGAGTCTTGATGAATGAAAAATTTTGTATCCGATCATGAGAATAAAAATGTTTTGAGTGTATAAATAGATTGAATCAATAGATCTTGATTCATAAAAAATTATTTAGTAAGTAATTGAATAATTTAATAATAGAATAATAGAATAATTTAATAGTTAAATCAAATCATAAATTGTTTCGTATAAAATCAAACAATTAACGAATGTTTCTTCGAGGTGTTGGGTTTCCCATGAGCTTTACACGGCATTTTGTTTCCCCAAATTATTAGCATACCAAAACCAAAATAAATGTGTTAGTTTGCCTCCCATGAGCATTACATGGCAATTTGAATGACCCAACTTAATTAACGAGATAACGAATCATTTAAGTTTGTCGGCCCATGAGCGATACATTGCGACTTGACCGACCAAACTAAATAACGAATAAATGAACTCAAGCACAAGTAGTTGAAACATCTCGTGTATCATTACGGATGATAAGGTTCCAACAAAATATCGCAAATATAACAAGTGGTGCAAATGTACAGTTGGCGTGTCCATGGCGTCCCATGGGTTTTACACCCGACTAGACATTTTAAACCATAAAACACAATAAAAAGTGTAACCGTTAAGCCGATTACGTCAAACGCTTAAAGTGTCGGTCGCATGACAATTTCCACTATGGCGGGGAATCTTGTCACACTCCCTAGTTTTAAGTGTAAATGAGCAAAAACAAAGCTAGGAAACTCACAAGGAAATTTCCGACAATAAAACGCAATCTAATAAAATTTAACAGAAATATTTTAAGATTGAGGCATAGCCTCGAAGTTATAAAAATATTTTTAGAATGAGACATAGTCTCGGAGTAATAAAACATTTTGAGACTGAAGCATAGCTTCGGAGATGTGTATGTCTGCATGACAATAAAATAAACAATTAGCTAAGCAGTCAAAATAAGTATTTAATCTAGCAAGTAATTACGTAAGCTGTAAACAATCAAATAGAACACATCAGGTAAACGAATAAGCACGTATGGGGTTCCTAAGCATGTTACTAAGGCACCACTAACGACCTATCTTAAACCTTCGGTTGTAACACCCTTGGCAAACACAACATCGTCCCACTCTTACGCTATC
This sequence comes from Bidens hawaiensis, assembly GCF_021521415.1. Classification (NCBI taxonomy): domain Eukaryota; kingdom Viridiplantae; phylum Streptophyta; class Magnoliopsida; order Asterales; family Asteraceae; genus Bidens; species Bidens hawaiensis. The sequence goes on along the minus strand of NW_027491020.1, from coordinate 3,000,373 downwards.
CCACATCGGCCGTGGATAAGAGAGATCACTGGTTCATAAGTAATGTCCTACCTCTTAAATCACCAACGCGTTTTGGGCAACCAAAAACAAATCTGTGAGCTCTTCGTGGGCAGAGCAGACAATATTGGTGGTGCGAGGGGCCGGATGTTACAGTTGGTATCAAAGCCACTCTTGTGCCGTTCGGGATGTTGGGACACGCCTCATCGAGGACGATGAGTCCAAAGGGGGGTTGTATGTAACACCCTTGGCAAACACAACGTCGTCCCACTCTTAGGCTATCCCACATCGGCCGTGGACAAGAGAGATCATTGGTTCATAAGTAATGTCCTACCTCTTCAATCACCAACGCGTTTTGGGCAACCAAAAACAAATCCGTGAGCTCTTCGTGGGCAGGGCGGATAATATTGAAGGTACGAGGGGCCGGATTTTACAGCTACAGTGCACAAATCAAAGGCCAAGAAGAAAAAGAAAAGAAACATATTAGTTTGAGGGTTTTTGGTCACGTGAGCAAAAGAAACAGAGAGAATAATTTTTTGGTGTAAGGCTATTTTTTTTATTTTTCTTATTTATTTTTTTTAATGAATAACAACAATATCTATATTATTAGTTTTGTTGCATATTTTTTTATGAGTAACTAATATTTTATACTACCTAGGTTTTGGTTGAGTACAATGTTAGTTTAATGGTTTGATGAACTAATTATTTGACTTTGGTTGATATAATATTGTGGTAAAGTTTTTAATTGGTTTGGTCATGATATTGTTGCGTAATAGAATCTAGTTTATTGCTTTAATATTTATTCTACTTGTGTTTAATAGTTTTTTTTTAGATTGTTAGGCGCTTGATTAGGTTGTCTACTTTGTGTTTCAACTTGTTTACGGTTTATGGTCGAAAAAATCGTAGGAATAAGTATTGAAAGTGGTTTAGATTTTATTGTTCTTTCACTAGAGAGGCCGAGAGGCAATTTAGTGTTGTGTCATCTTTGTGTTTTGCGGGTTTGGGTAATAATTGTACGGGAGTGGGTTATCCTATGTCCCTTAGATTATTGTGATACAAGTTTTGTTCAAATTAATTAAAAATACCCTCTTTATATTAATATATATTGTATCCGAAGAGACCAGGAGGTGATTTGGGTAGTGGGGTACCATAGTATTATTAGGTAAGGTGAGACTGGGAGGTGATCCAACCCTTTAACAATTGAGCTTCACATGTCATTGGAGTTCTAGGGTGTCGTTGGTGAGGCTGGGAGGCGATCTGGCGTATTTTAGTGGTCTTTAGTGTCATAATTTTTTAAGGTATTGTTTTTCAACCAACTCAAATTCGTTAGCTATTAAGTTTAACTAGTATGATTCCATTACCTAGGTAGTCGTTTCTCGCATATTAGTAAAACCCAATTTTTTTATAAAGTTTTATTTTTAGTTTAAATTTTAATTAGTTAAGTTTTATTAGTTTAATTAATTCTAAAAAATTAAAAGAAAGTCTAGGTTAGTAATCTTTTAGGTTTAATAATTAGAGTTTACCCATAGTGTCCTAGGTTCGATATCCGTTCTTACTTGCTAACTACATTGCGACCGGTACACTTGCCGAATGTGTGTTTTTTTAAGTGAATTCGGTAAAACTTGGTTTTTAATATTATATACATTTTTCACACATCAGGTTACCCCAATCGAACGTGAAATTGATAAATACATTGGGGGTTTACCAATGCAAATCCTGGACTCTGTCATGAGTAGCAAACCCGTGACCCTCGAGGATGCCATCACTTTGGCCGGCGCGCTTTCGGAAAATCACGTGAAAGTGGGTACCCTCACCATTAAGAAAACGACCGAGAAAGCCAAAGCCGAGCCCGCTCCCCAAGCCAAGGTTGAACCCGCACCACAAGCCATCAACCACTCCAACTCTTCCCGACATAACAACAACAACAAGAAACCCAAAACCCATCACCGAAACTTTGTTGTTACCCAACCCCAACCACAATAAAACCAAACCCAAGCTCCCTAAAACCGAAGACCCTATACCGGTACTTTCCCACTATGCAACACTTGCCAATGACACCACCCATCACATTTGCCATGTCGCCAATGCACCATCTGTAACCGTTTTGGTCATCTCACTACCTCATGTCGATCCGCACAACCAACCCAAACCAACCAACCAAGAACCACTCCTCAAAATGCCCAAACCCGTTATGCACTCTACCCACCAAACCAACCCCAACCACCCCGAGCTTGCTTCAATTGTGGAGATCCAAACCATTTCCGCAACAATTGCCCTCGCCTCACTTTTGCTAACCAAACCATGAACGTACCTTACTACCAAACCCAAGCCTATCAAGTCCAAACCCACCAACCCCAAATTCCCCAACTCATTGCACCACTTATCCAACCCATCCAAGCAATCCAAGAACCACCTCCACCTCCACAACAAGCACCTCAAGTCAACCATGGCAATCAAGGGGGAACTTTCATGATGAGCGCGAATCAAGCTCAAGTGGCAAACGATGTCGAGAACGGTATGTTTTTGGTGAACCATTATTTGCTTCTATTTTATTTGATACTGGTGCCTATAGAAGTTTTATTTCTTTGAAATTTAAGTCGAAACTTGCGATGCCTCGAACTAAGCTTTCGTGACCATTCTCTGTTGAAGTCGCCAATGGAAATTCTATTACCATCAACTCCGTCGTCCGCGATTGTACTCTTATCCTTGCTAACCATAAGTTCTCCATCGATCTCATCGCGATGCAAATGGGAAGTTTCGATGTCATAGTAGGCATGGATTGGTTATCTTTGCACCTTGCCGAAGTAGATTGTTTCGATAAATTCATTCGTATTCCACTTGTCAACTGTAAAATTCTCAAGGTCTTTGGAAACACTACTTCTCAAAGGCTAAATCTTATGCCGTGCTCCCAATCGCAAAAGTACTTACGCATAAAGTACTTTCCGTTTTTAGCTCTCTCGGTGACGAACGACTAAAAGGAAAGGAAAATTCAAGATATTTCCATTGTTCGTGAATTACACGATGTCTTTCCAGACGATGTTACCGGTCTTCCTCCCATTCGTCCAATTGAATTCCAAATCGATCTTGTGCCCGGCGCAATGCCCGTGGCCAAGGCTCCTTATGGTTTAGCCCCGTCGGAAATGCAAGAATTATCAAACCAACTCGAAGAACTTTCCGATAAAGGTTTCATTCGTCCAAGCTCTTCTCCTTGGGGCGCTCCCGTCTTATTCGTGAAAAAGAAGGATGGTTTGTTTCGTATGTGCATCGATTACCGAGAACTTAACAAACACACCATCAAAAATCGATATCCCTTACCACGTATCGACGACCTATTCGACCAACTCCAAGGCGCAACTTGTTTCTACAAAATCGATCTTCGATCGGGTTATCATCAATTGCGTGTTCGCGAAGATGACATTCCTAAAACCGCTTTTCGTACTCGATATGGACATTTCGAATTTTCGGTTATGCCCTTCGGGTTGACAAATGCACCCGCGGTATTTATGGACCTCATGAACCGCGTTTGCAAACCATTCCTTGACAAATTCGTTTTCGTCTTTATAGATGACATCCTTACCTTTTCTAAATCCAAAGCCGAACATGAAAATCATTTGCATTCAATTCTCGAGCTCCTTATAAACGAACAACTCAATGCCAAGTTCTCCAAATGTGAATTTTGGCTAGAGGAAGTTCAATTTTTAGGACACATCGTAAACTACAAAGGTATTCATGTTGATCCCGCTAAAATTGAGGCCGTTAAGAATTGGAACACTCCAACGACTCCCACAGAAATCCGATCTTTCCTCGGTTTGGCCGGATATTATCGGCTTTCATTCGAAATTTTTCTAAGATCTCCTTGCCGGATATTATCGGCTTTCATTGGAACACTTGTTTTTGTTGTTTGTGTTCGTTTTTTACCCTTTTTGCATGAAATTTCTTGTGTTTAACACTCATCTTTGACCTAACTCCTTCCCCTATATATACACACTCTTTCCCCCTTATTTACACCTACTACAACTCCAAATTTATCTCTCAAACATAAAAGATTCAAGGTTGTTTATTAGTGTTCTTGAAGGTTTGACTTCTAAAAGTCAAACTGAGTTTAATCTTTCATTCTAATTTGTGTATCTAACCTTATTAATACTTGTTTATGGTGGCACAACATATATATATATATATATATATATAATATAATATCCCTTGTTACCTTTGGTATTTACTTCTCCGGCTCAGGTCGGTGAGGTTTCGGACCTCGTAAGGCAAGGCTTCATGGAGGACTTCGTGTTCTTGATATATATATATATATATATATATATATATCTAACTTTGTTATTGCTTACTAACCATGCTTAACTTCTGTTTATTTTAGTTTGTTATTCACATTTAGTATCTTTACCCCAATGGAACTGGCATTTTAGTATTTTTCCACCTTATTACCTAACATTTGGTTAAGTAAATATTAAGGTTAGATACTTTAATCCGGTTTCGATCAAACTTACATTTTTAAAGGGTTATTATCATAAATTCTTAAATAGTTACATTTTAAACATTGAACTTTAATTGTTTACTTTTTGCAACAATTATTTTATTTAAAGATCTTCTAGACAACCTTTCTAAATCCAAGATTTCCTTTTATTTAGGCTTCATACATTAAACTCGTCATTCCGGCAAATCTCCAAATAATCAATCTTTCAAGTTTATTACTTGAACGTGAGTACATTCATCCCCCGTTTTCTATCTTTTATTTTGGGGTGACATTTCATACTTATACAAACTTGAGTCTTAAACCACAAACGTTATTGTATACTTTACTTAAATAAATTCTCGATTTGGTGTTCTATGCTTACATGATTATATGCTTATGTGTTTATCGCTTTTGGAGTGCTGATTCATAAATCCGTGAACTATCTGGTATTCTCTTATAGCACGGTGCCGTTAATGTATTCTTATTAACGACTTCACGAAATCCGAATCTATTTGGTATTCTCTTATATACGGTGCCGCTAATGTATTCTTATTAGCGACCTCATATTATCCAAATTATTGCTATTTATTTGTTGTTTTGTATACAAGATTGTGGCTTTTCTTATTATATACATATTGTTCAAAATCTATGGATTGCTCGCCAACCTTTGTATTGACAAACTTTATTTTATGAAATGTTACAGGTTTACATCTTGATTGATTTCGGATGCTTGAAGAAAGCGTCACAAATACCATTAGGATATTAGCAAAAATGAACAATATTTGATTTGCTATATTTTGTTATATTTTGTTATGACTTGTTATGAATATTGTTATGTGACATTTTCGATGATGTGAAATAAAATGAGTTTATTAAATATTGTCGCTTTAATAGTGTCATGTGCTTATGGGCAATCGTTACACCTCGGCATGTTCCGCCGCCTATGGACGGGGTTTAACAGATTGGTATTAGAGCCATAACAATAAGATAGGTGGTTAGACGTAACGACCTATAATTGTTATGCTTAGGGTCCTATACGTGTGCTCATACGTGTTTACTCTATTTTAATTGTTCATATCACATGTTTTTTATAAACTTGTTTAAAATTCACCAATATCCTAAATGTTCACATACACACACTTTCATAGTATTTCCAAGGTATGCTTACCTTAAAACGCAAAAAGTAGATTTTCATTGTGTTTTATGGATTACAAGATTAAATTGGATCCCGTTGTTTCAAATCACTTAAAGGTTGCGTTTATTTCGGGTTTGTAGCCATCATAGAAAACGAGACATTATAAAATGACCATTTGACAAAAAGATTCCAAGAATCGAAGGTGATTTACTTACCTGGGATGGTTGAGTTATAATGCTCGTTTTCTAGGCCACAAATCGTGTTATAAATGTAAATACTTTAAGTAGTCGAATGCGAGCGTTCCGGTCGCCATCCTTATTTTCGTTGTCAAAACAATAGAACTACGGTGGTACATGTACTAGCGTTTTGACATGACGTTGTATCTCGATTTATTGTGTTATTATCGTTATTTGAGTTGAAAACTTGAAAAAGTTTCGGTGGTACGTACACATGTTTAGACTCTATCGTGGTGTTTTATAAACTTTCTAGTGTCGGGATATCAAGTCATGGTGGATCATGCACGATTTTTCCGACTCTATAAATCTCAAAGTCTCAAATTTTTTAGCTTTAACCATCTCAAAAATCTTTTACGTTTGTTTTCGGTGTGTTAATTATAGACAAAGTTTTATGTATTTTATCTAATACTAACATCTTCTCCTTACTAACTCTAGGATTCAAAATCAATAAATCAAACTTCATCCTATTTTATTTTTATTACAGCTTCATATTCATTTCTTTTACCCAAAACTTATCCCATTTTCTTTACAAATTTTAGCATGCCTCCGCTAAGATTCCAACCGCGCAAGAACTCCACCAGACTCATGGCCGCTCTCGTCTCCAAACAAATGGTCAGTGTGATTCCCGAACTTATAACCCAAATCCAAGCTACCTTACCCGCATGTTACCTACTCAAGCAATTTACTAGTGCCAACCCGTCCAAATTCCTTGGAACCAATTGTGCGACTACCTTGTTGCAATGGTTCGAATAGACCGAGAGTGTTATGCACCTCCAAGACAAATTTCGCGTCAAGCATGTTTAGAGAAATCGCTCTAACATGGTGGAGTAGTGTTATGCACCTCCAAGGTTCAGAAACGGCTATGGCTCTTCCATGGTCCGATCTCAAAGCACTCATGATGAAGAAGTTTCGCCCCAAGCACGAACTTCAAAAGCTCGAGGAGGAATTTTGGAACCTCAAGCAAGAAAGTGATGATAACGCCGCTTACGCACTCCTCTTCCATGAGTTGAGCATCCTTGTTCCTCATTTGGTTACCCCAACCGAACGTGAAATTGATAGATACATTAGGGGTTTACCAATGCAAATCCGGGACTCTGTCATAAGTAGCAAACCTGTGACCCTCGAGGATGCCATCACTTTGGCCGGCGCGATGTCGGAAAATCACGTGAAAGCGGGTACCCTCACCATTAAGAAAACGACCGAGAAAGCCAAAGCCGAGCCCGCTCCCCAAGCCAAGGTTGAACCCGCACCATAAGCCATCAATTACTCCAACTCTTCCCGACATAACAACAACAAAAACAACTACAAGAAACCCAAAACCCGTCACCGAAACTTTGTTGTTACCCAACCCCAACCACAACAAAACCTATACCGGTACTTTCCCACTATGCAACACTTGCCAACGACACCACCCATCATATTTTACATGTCGCCAATGCACCATCTGTAACCGTTTTGGTCATGTCAATACCTCATGTCGATCCGCACAACCAACTCAAACCAACCAACCAAGAACCACTCCCCAAAATGCCCAAAACCGTTATCCACCCTACCCACCAAACCAATCCCAACCACGCCGAGCTTGCTTCAATTGTGGAGATCCAAACCATTTCCGCAACAATTGCCATCGCCTCACTTTTGCTAACCAAACCATGACCATACCTTACTACCAAACCCAAGCCTATCAAGTCCAAACCTACCAACCCAAATTCCCCAACTCAATGCACCACTTATCCAACCCATCCAAGCAATCCAAGCACCACCTCCACAACAAGCACCTCAAGTCAACCATGGTAATCAAGGGTGAGCTTTCATGATGAACGCGAATCAAGCTCAAGTGGCAAACGATGTCGTGAACGGTATGTTTTTTGTGAACCATCATTTAGCTTCTATTTTATTTGATACTGGTGCCGATAGAAGTTTTATTTCTTCGAAATTTGAGTCGAAACTTGCGATGCCTCGAATTAAGCTTTCGCGACCGTTCTCTATTGAAGTCGCCAATGGAAATTCTATTACCATCAACTCCGTCGTCCGCGATTTTACTCATATCCTTGCTAACCATAAGTTCTCCATCGATCTCATACCGATGCAAATGGGAAGTTTCGATGTCATAGTAGGCATGGATTGGTTATCTTTGCACCGTGCCGAAGTCGTTTGTTTCGATAAATTCATTCGTATTCCACTTGTCAACGGTAAAATTCTCAAGGTCTTTGGAAACACTACTTCTTGAAGGCTAAATCTTATATCGTGCTCCCAATCGCAAAAGTACTTATGCCAAAAGTACTTTCCGTTTTTAGCTCTCTCGGTGACGAAAGACAAAAAGGAAAGGAAAATCCAAGATATTTCCATTGTTCGTGACTTCCCCGATGTCTTTCCCGAAGAAGTTACCGGTCTTCCTCCCGTTCGTCCGATTGAATTCCAAATCGATCTTGTGCCCGGCGCGATGCCCGTGGCCAAGGCTCCTTATCGTTTAGCCCCATTGGAAATGCAGGAATTATCAAACCAACTCGAAGAACTTTCCGATAAAGGTTTCATTCATCCAAGCTCTTCTCCTTGGGGCGCTCCCGTCTTATTCGTGAAAAAGAAGGATGGTTCGTTTCGTATGTGCATCTATTACCGAGAACTTAACAAACTCACCATCAAAAATCAATATCCCTTGCCAAGTATCGACGAGAACTCGCATTTTAAGAATTTGGCATACAACCTCTCGGTTCTAATAATTTCAAGCAACGTTCGAAGATGGACTTCGTGATCGGCCTTAGACTTAGAATAAATAAGTATGTCGTCGATGAAAACGATAACAAATTTATCCAAGTAAGGCTTACAAATACGATTCATCATATCCATGAACGCGGCTGGCGCATTAGTAAGTCCAAACGGTAAGACCGTGAACTCATAATGTCCATACCTTGTTCGAAACGCAGTTGTCGGGATATCTTCGGATTGGACTTTGAGTTGGTGATAGCCGGAACGAAGATCGATTTTAGAAAAGAAGCTAGCACCTTGAAGTTATTCGAAAAGATTATCGATTCGAGGAAGTGGATAGCGGTTCTTGATTGTAACTTTGTTGAGAGCTCGGTAGTCAATGCACATTCGCATGGATCCATCCTTCTTTTTGATAAAAAGTATCGGCGTTCCCCATAGTGACGAACTCGGTCGAATAAAGCCTTTCTCTAGTAGCTCATTGAGTTGTTTCTTTAACTCTTTCATCTCAGCAGGCGCTAAATGATACGGAGCTTTGGCGATCAGAGCAGTACCAGGAATAAGATCGATCCTAAACTCTACTTCACGATCGGGAGTGATTCCGGGAAGTTCATCAGGAAAGATATCGGAAATGTCGGAGACTATAGGTAAGTCCTTTATCTCCTTTGGCTTTGACTCTTCATTGACGTAGGCCATGAATGCTAAGCATCCTTGATTTAAACATTTTTAGCTCTAATCATGGAAATTATGCTAACTTGACCAGCGTCTTTATCCCCTTCAGCGGCTTTCTTTGTGTCGAGTACGAAGACTCGCGCGTTTCCTTTCTTGTCTTTGCCACTTCCACCCGCACCACCAGTCGCGGGTTTGTTCTTTGGGCATTCAAAACTCAAGTGCCCCATCTCCTTACAATTGTAACATGTCATCTTCTTTTTCCAGCAATCAACAGCATCATGACCCGGTCATTGACATGTTTCACACACTTTTGAAGGCGGAGCGAAGTTACATCGACCCCTATGATACCTTTTACAGGTTTTTCAGGGAATGGAATTTGAATTGAATCGGTTTTGGTTTACGCCCTTGCCTTTGAATCGATTGTTTCCTCCAGTCCTTCTTTGGTCGTTAGATGACACGCCTTCTTATCCTCTTCCTTGTTGCGGACCATGCCGCCCATTAAGTAACCAGCTAACTCCATCGCGAAGTCAGCGGTTTGTGGTAAGTGTAACCTCACCGTGTCGCGGATTTCCCGCGGTAGTCCCCAAATATATCATGTAACCTTGCTGGATTCAGGATTCACCAGCTGGGAACTAGACGACAATATTCATGAAACTTGGTGTTGTATTCACGTAGATTCGTCCCTACGACCTTAAGATTGAGAAATTTAGTTTGGATTTGGTCGGTTTCATGCATGGGACAAAACTTTCCCATCAATGCAGCCTTGAACTCATCCCAGCTCAAATTATACATCATCTCTCTCCCTTTGCTCATCAACATCGTACTCCACCACTCGAGCGCTTCTCCTTTAAACATAAGGGCAGAGTATTGAATCTTTTCTTCATTGGTACACTTGCTCGTTAACACAATTGTCTCCATCTCCTCAAGCCATCTTATGGTCGTGATGGCTCCTTTGTCACCATGGAACTCTTTCGGTCCATAGTATTTGAAATCTTTGAACAAACACCCACCAATCTTAAGCTTTTTGAATTCTTGTCTAACTCCTCCATCGGATTTAGACTCATGAACACTTTCCTCGACTCGAGACGGGTTCGGACGAGACTTAACCGACTTTCGGGAAGGATTAACGGAATGAGAATGTTTTGAATTTTTCGATTGAGACCTAGCCATGGACTCTTCTCTAACCGCATCCTTAATCATCTTTTGTATTTTATTCATATATTTTCGGGAATTTCTTCTTCTTGATTACCCACGGGGTCTTTCCCTTTTTCTTTTCTTATTTCTTTCTCTTTTTATTTTCTAACATTTTCGTTGTTGTTACTTTGTTCAGACATTTTATCGTTTTTGTTTTCGATTTATATCTGAAATTCAAAAAATTTTTCTTTCTTAATATAACGTTTTATTTATAACCATATATATCATAATTGATATTCTTTTTATTGTACAACACAAAGATATACATATATATATATATATCGAGTCACACGATGTATATATTTATAGACCTATCTTTACATAAGAACGTCTTAGCGTTCTTTATTATATAACATATTCAACTATTTTACACACATACTTCCATCTTATCTCCTTCTCAATCACTTCAATCCTTCATGAACTTGTTCACTATCTTTGTCAGTTTGTTACACTTGTGAAGAAGTTTTTCTCCTATCTTCTTCTGTTTCTTTCCTTCATCAGCCACCTTCTTTCTCCAATCATCTGTCTCATGGAGATCACGGTCCAAGTGTTCTTCATATGATTGTGGAATCTCATTGGGGTATCCATATTGTGGAGGTGGGTCACAGTAACCCAATGTCACCATTTTGTAGTGGTTTCTTGGTTCTGGATATGGAACGTCGGTCATGTCGGATGAAAGGTAGAAGAAAGCTTTAGCAGCTTCGTTCTGTTCTCGGATCTCATTAGCCTACTCTTCAATTGGTGGTATTTTTCCTTGGAATGGTGGGAAGCTTGACGAAGCTTGATTCTTGAGATTTTCGAGATATTGGATATAGGGATACACATATCCGTTGCTTGGATTTGGGAAGTGAGTGATCCATCCATTGATGTTGATATCTCATTGGGATTATTGGGATGCTCTTCTTCCGGTTCAGACTATTCCTCAGGATCCTCCTCTTCTTCTGATTCCTCTTCTTCCACCGGTTCTTCCTCTTCCATATGTTGGGTGGTCTCGTTGATCATCGATGTGACAATCGTCAATTTCAGGTTAACTCCGTTAACTCAACTCCGTCAATTCAAACTTAAAGATTACTGAATCTATAACGCACACCTCATTACATTTAAACTAGGGTTTAAATGGCGCTTGACACTTACTACATGTGTAGTCTTTCCGGAATTGCACCGAAACGCAAACGAGTTGACGCAAACAATTGGTGAATAAACGAAAAACGTCAAAACAATAATTATGTGATAATTATGTGTTAGACTTATGTGTTATGTGATAACATTCTTATATACATAAACTTAATGTGCTAGAACTAGTTAATTAAGCTAGAAAAGTAACATTTGAAAGTTAAGGGACCAAAGTGTATTATATTATTATTAATAATAATAATCACCAAACCCTAACCTCTACCCCATTCCCAAAACCCGATCGTCAGCCCCCCTAGCCCCCCTCCTTGCGATCGGCCCTCATACACACACATACAATCAAGATTGTTCAAGTTTGATTGAAGATTAAGGTGCTAGGAAGGTATAAACGACTATCCTATGCATCCTTTATACTTAATTTCGATTTTTAATGGGTTAATTACAAACCCTAGATTCCGAAAATTTCATATATTGTGTTCATATGATTTTTGTTTGATTTGATGATGTATTGATGATGATTGATAACTAGAATTGATATTGTTACATGTTAATTGTTGTGTCTTTGATTTTGAGATCAAATAAAACCCTAACCATGTATGTATGGTGTAATTGATGTGCATGGATAGTGGTTATGGTGTCTAGAGTGTCATATGAAAGGATTATGGTCTATAGATGATTAATATGTTGAATTTTGTTGCAAACAGTTTCTGGACAGATTGTGTTGTTGATGTTCAATTGACTGTATCTGGTGTAAATGTGAAAATTTATTGAGATTATTGATACTACAGTAAACTAGGTTGAGACTAGTTTCTAAAGAATATAAATTTGCAATTTTTGGACGTGTAAAAGTTAACCTTTATGATTTTACAAAAACGTTGTGCAAAGCTGAGTTGTTAGACCGGCTGTTAGGTTGTTTTGTAAATGTTATATCTCATGAACTACGAGACCAATTGGGTTGGTTCCACTTCTGGAAGTTGACTTGTTGAGTTAGGAACCTAACCAAAGTGGTCTTGCATTTTTTGGATTTTTCGTTTAACGGGAATTTCAAATAACATTCTGTTGCGCATGAATTTGACTGTTATGAGCTTGCTGTAATGTTTTGATCAATGTGAGAAATCTATGTAGAATAAAAATATAATAAAATATGTTCTGGAAACCTAATTCATGTATGCTCTTGTGATAATTTTTAGTAAATTAATTGAGATGCTATGATCGGTGGAATAGTACAATCTTTCAAGTAGAATTTCTGTCTCGGTGAAACTAGCTGCTGAATTTTGTGAAAATGCATGAAACATGATAATTGCTAGTTAATTGTTATGTTTTGACCAAATTGCCCCTGCGGGGAATACTTGCTAAATGGTTGTGGTGTTTTGACCAAATTTCCCCTGCGGGGAATAGTTGCTAGTGATGTACATTATTAATACATGACACGTAAATAATTGTTCACACATGTATCGTATCACAAATGTACTTGTTAAGTCACACACGATTCACAAACGAAACATGAAACGTAATTTGTGCATAGGTGTTATGTGCCGAGTCTAGAGACTCGATAATAGTTCCGAGACTTAGAAAATCTCTTTGTTGTTTTAGAACGCTAGAGAGAGTTTTCTGTGACGCGCATCACTCGGTGATTTATTTTTGGGAATTCTTCGCAAACAGTGAGTTTCACTTACCCCTTTAAACTGTTTTCAAACGCTTTTCACTTGGGGGAGATAACATACTCCGAAAACGCATTTAAGATTTTGTTAGTAAATTATATATCACTTGTAAAGGCTAAGTGGCAAACGAAACAATTGAAGTCCTACACATCGAACCGGTTAATATTTGGATAATAGCGAGTCACTGTTGAGTAGTACTACTGGGTTTGACAAACCCCACCCAACGCTAAACTCGACTGGAGGTCGATCGGGTGTAATTTTGGCTAACACGTACCATGGTCTGGACTTAGTTTCATTTAAATGTTTTTATGGTTTGATTATAACTAATGATTCCGATCCTGTTAGTTCACACCCTCTGACGGTAAAACTCCGTTAGTAGATTTTGAGGGTGTGACAATCGAGGGCATTTTGAAACTTTCATAGGGCATCACCACCCTTATTCTTGGTTTGAGAGATGACCCTTCTCCATTAATGGGTTGAGAATTGACCTTGTTAGCTGTGGAGCTTCCGGTATGCCATCGTCGTTGATCAGAGTGGCATTGCATCTAGTCAGAGGATGGGGATCTTGGTTCTTCTTTTTTTGGTCGATTTGAGAGGAAGGCATAGGACAGATGTGGATTTGGTAGGTATCCAGTTGGGTAGTACTGCGGTATTTCTGATGGTTGGTAAGTGGGGATCTCTGATGGATGGTACGTCGGTACTTCAGAGGGTTGATACATGGGTATTGTTGGTGGATGATAACTTGAGTGTCTCGGTGGTTCAACTCTATGTTTCGGTGGACTATCGGGTATGTCTATTGGATAGTGTCTACTTCCGGGGTAGTACACAGGTTTGGTTAAGTCATGTTCCACATCTTGGTCGAAGTATGCTTCATAATAACCATCACCCATGTTATCATCGGGGTAAGGTTCGACGATTCAAGCCTCTTTTGCTTTTCATACATGGTTCTCCATCCAACTTTTGAATGACATCTAATCATTTGGGTGGTTTAAAATGTAGAGGGAAAGAAAAGGTTACCAGCCTATCTTATCCCTAAAACAAGTAATCAATTATTTCCTATACTTGGATCGAAGCTTGGGTATTGTTTTATGATACCCAATTCGCTAAGATCGATGGCTCTGATACCAACCTGTCACACCCCCATCTTAGGCCTAGGAGTGCGACCAATAGTTGGTACCACAAGTGTAAATAAATCAGAGTTACGTTTATTTAGCGGAAGACTTTATAACTTGTGGATTAAAGTTGTGATATTACAAAAGACGGAAACGTAAAAGATTCCCGTTTAAGTTTAAAAGATTACTTGTTTTAATTACAAACCACCATTTTAACATATTAAATTTATACGAAACAAATCCGAGCCATCGGATATTAATAGCACTACGACCAGGCGTGGTGTGATTTGCCCATCGCGTACTACCACATATGTAAAGATCCAGACAAACGTATACTACAGCCTGAGGGCTAGGCTTATACTCTTATTTATAATGGTTTTAGGAACACATAGTCCCTTGTAAACAATTTTCATATAACATGTTTGACTCGTTTGAAATCAAGTTTGTAAAAGTTTGGGGCATATTCACCTTATCGCTTTGGGATCGGCTTCAACACCGTCCGAGGGTCTTTCCCTTGCTATCTCGCACCTATAGTACGAGAATAACCATTTGTTAGTCGGATATACAATCCGGCTTAAGACCTTTAGTCTTATTTTATAACTCTACCTCGACGAACCTTTAGTTCATAGATCTCTTTTACTTGAAAACCTTTAGTTTAAAAGTAATTATAAACCTTTAGTTTATTTATAAAACCCGACGTTTCTTCTTCTCTAAGAAACGTATTATTTTCTTTATTATTTAAGAATATTCATTATTACTTAAATAATAATTTCATAACAAAGAATATATATACTTGCACATATATATATATATATATATATATATATATATATATATATATATATATATATATATATATATATATTTATCTATCACAACATATCTTTTAATTTTTCTTTGTTATGTTTTCTTTTCTTTTATCGAGGTATCGAGTATAACCTCGACTCAAGGTTTAAGCCTTTATAATAATATTTTATTATTATATTCACTGGCGTTAAGCCTTACCATAAAGGCTTATGAAAACCCTAACGATTTGAGCAGCACTCCAACGCCGCTTGGTATCCTTTGTCGTCTTTGTCAACGTTCCTTCTTGTCGCCAAACGATAATACCAATCTTCAATACTCGATGGCACGCTTCTCGAGACACACTGCCATGATAACAAACGCCTTTTTGGTATGTGGGTGGAGGGTGGCATGAACTTTGAGGAACGTTGGCACGCAAATCGAGGAATCGGGGCACGTTTATCGAGGTGAAATGAGGGTACGTATTTCGAGGTGTAGAGAGATCTTAGAGAGAGAAAGGAGTACTAATTTGTGGTGTGTAGAAATGAGATCTCGACCTTGCTATTTAAAGACATGATCAGGGGTCCCATCGCGGTACGCGACGGCCTCCTGGGCACCCGTCGCGTATCGCGACGTAGCCTTGGTCAGTCACAACGTAGGTCTGCCACATGTCGCTACATGGAAGACAGTGTGCCATGTGTTGACACGTGGCGGACGACGTGCCACGTGTGGACACGTGGCAGCTCTTGTGCCAGAGGTGTCAGGCCACGTCATCGCGATACGCGATGAAGTTGGGTCAACAGCGATCGCGTATCGCTGTTGACTCCATCTAGAACCTTTGACCAAGCCTCATCACGATACGCGATGGGCTTGTCCTTTGTCCCGCCGCGTATCGCGATAGGACAAGAAAACAGAATTTTTGTTTTAAACCCTAAGGTTTGGAATTTGGCAAATTTGTTCCCTTAAATTTGGAAAGTTTATAATTCGAACTCGAAATTTTCTCGATGTTACAGGTTGACAAATGCACCCGCGGTATTTATGGACCTCATGAACCGCGTTTGCAAACCATTCCTTGACAAATTCGTTATCGTCTATATTGATGACATCCTTATCTTTTCTAAATCCAAAGCCGAACATGAACATCATTTGCGTTCCATTCTCGAGCTCCTTAGAAACGAACAACTCTATGCCAAGTTCTCCAAATGTGAATTTTGGCTAGAGGAAGTTCAATTTTTAGGACACATCATAAACGACAAAGGTATTCATTTTGATCCCGCTAAAATTGAGGCCGTTAAGAATTGAAAAACTCCAACGACTCCCACGGAAATCCGATCCTTCCTCGGTTTGGCCGGATATTATCGGCGTTTCATTCGAAATTTTTCTAAGATCTCCTTGCCTCTTACCTCATTCACCCATAAGGGAAAACCCTTCGATTGGGGTTCGAAGCAAGAAGAAGCTTTTTATACCCTCAAGGACATGCTTTGCAATGCTCCTATTCTAACCCTTCCCGATGGAAACAACGATTTCGTTGTATTTTGCGATACCTCTCATCAAGGTCTTGGTTGTGTTCTCATGCAACGAGGTCAAGTCATCGCATATGCATCAAGACAACTTAAGGTCAACGAGAATAACTACACGACTCACGATCTCGAACTTGGTGCCGTCGTTTTAGCTCTCAAAATATGGAGACATTACCTTTATGGTACGAAATGTGTGGTTTTTACCGATAATAAAATCCTTTAACATATTTTTAACCAAAAAGATCTCAACATGAGACAACGAAGATGGGCCGAATTACTTAGTGATTACAATTGTGAGATTCTCTACCACCCCGGTAAAGCGAATGTTTTCGCCGACGCCCTAAGTCAAAAGGTTAATGTTAAATCTGTCCTGCTTTTAAGCGTTGTCATTCAAACCGATCTTCAAATTCGTATCTGCCAAGCTCAACGTACCTCTGTTGAAGAAGGTAACATGTACGACGAAATGTCTTGTGGTGCTGAACTTCAACTCGAAACCAAACCCGATGGTTTTTTGTACTTTCTCAATCGTTTGTGGGTTCCCGATCGCGATGACCTTCGTACTTGTATACTCAAAAAAGCTCACAATTCGTGGTATTCCGTTCATCCCGGTGCGGATAAGATGTATTTTGATCTTCGTGCTACCTTTTAGTGGTCGGGTATGAAAAGGGACGTAGCGTTGTTTGTATCTAAATGTCTTACTTGCTCAAAAGTCAAAGCCGAACATCAAAGACCTTTTGGTCTACTCGAGCAACCACCGATTCCCGGTTGAAAATGGGAAGACATTGCTATGGACTTTATCATCAAATTACCCAACACCCAAAAAGGCAACGATAGTATTTGGGTGATCATCGATCATTTGACCAAATCTGCTCATTTCATTCCGATCCGCGAGAAGTATTCTTTCGAGCAGCTTGCTCAAATCTATGTTCGAGAAATCGTGTGCCAACACGGTTTGCCATTGTTTATCATCTCCGATCGCGATGCTCGTTTTACCTCTCATTTTTGGCGATCTCTTCAAGAAGCTTTGGGAACACGTCTCGATCTTAGCACCGTTTATCATCCTCAAACGGACGGTCAATCCGAACGTACTATCAAAACACTCGAGGAT
Organism: Bidens hawaiensis; assembly: GCF_021521415.1. Taxonomy (NCBI): domain Eukaryota; kingdom Viridiplantae; phylum Streptophyta; class Magnoliopsida; order Asterales; family Asteraceae; genus Bidens; species Bidens hawaiensis. Next base: position 2,982,656 of record NW_027491020.1, on the reverse strand, counting down.
ATGCTACGAGCGTGTGTTCTTGATTTCTGTGGGAATTGGGATTCACATCTTCCGTTCATCGAGTTCTCCTATAACAATAGCTACCATTCTAGCATTGATGTGGCTCCTTTTCAAGCTCTTTACGGTCGTAAATGTCGATCTCCAATTAGTTGGAACGAAATCAATGAAGCTCAAATCACGAGACCCGAAATGGTCTAAGAAGCTACCGACATCATTGATCAAATCCGTAAGAACCTCTTAGCCGCTAGAAGTAGTCAAAAGAGTTACGCTGACAAACGGCGAAAACCTATCGAATTTAATGTTGACGATCTTGTCCTTCTAAAAGTATCTCCTTGGAAGGAGGTAGTCTGTTTTGGAAAGAAGGGTAAGCTAGCTCCTCGTTTCGTTGGTCCTTTCAAAATTCTTGAACGTGTTGGAAAGGTGGCTTATCGACTCGAACTACCGGAAGAACTTGTCGGTGTTCATTCGACTTTTCATGCATCAAATCTTAAAAAGTGCCTAGCCGAGGGTAATCTCCATATACCTCTCGACGAAGTACACGTCGAAGAGTCGATGATCATGGTTGAACGACCCGTCGAAATCATGGATCACAACGAGAAGAAAACCAAGCGTAGTCGAATTCGATTAGTAAAAGTTCGATGGGAATCACGGCGTGGCGCGGAGTTTACATGGGAACGAGAAGATGCAATGAAAGAAAAGTATCTACATTTGTTTACATCATCGTCTTCATCTTAATTTCGGGACGAAATTTCCTAAAGTAGTAGATACTGTGACATTCGTCAATTTCGGGTCCGAATAGTATTCGTTTTGTAAACCTTTATTATGTAAACCTACCCGTTTTGTAAACCGAAAACTTTGGATATAATAAAAATGATGTATTTTATGTTACAATATTGTTTTACACTTGTTGGGTCTTGAAAACATTCATTGCGGTCTTTAAAACGCTTAAAAATCACTTAAAACGAACTTCGGGGGCCAAAACTGCCATTTTTAAAAATATTGAAAAATCAGGAAATCCACCCCGTCGCGCCGCGCGACGGGGGACCCCTATGCCGGTCGCGTAGCGCGAAGGCAGGTCTGCAGCTTCACTTGTTTTTGTTTTTTGTGTTCGTTTTTTACCCTTTTTGCATGAAATTTCTTGTGTTTAACACCCATCTTTGACCCAACTCCTTCCCCTATATATACACACTCTTTCCCCCTCATGTACACCTGCAACAACTCCAAATTTCTCTCTCAAACATCAAAGATTCAAGGTTGTTTATTAGTGTTCTTGAAGGTTTGACTTCTAAAAGTCAAACTGAGTTTAATCTTTCATTCTAATTTGTTTATCTAACCTTATTAATACTTGTTTATGGTGGCACAACATATATATATATATATACATATATATATATATATATATATATAAAATATAATACCCCTTGTTACCTTTGGTAGTTACTTCTCCGGCTCCGGTAGGTGAGATTTCGGACCTCGTAATGCAAGGCTTCATGGAGGACTTCAAGCAAGTAATCTGATAAGGTTGAATACCAGGCACGAGGTGCCTGATGTAGTCCATACAGCGCTTTACTTAGCTTGTACACGTGATCGGGAAAGTCAGGGTCAGGAAAACCCGGAGGTTGCTCAACATACACAACCTCGTCGACTTTACCGTTTAGAAACGCACTCTTCACATCCAACTGAAAGACCTTCATCTCCTTATGAGCAGCAAATGCCAAAAACAGCCGAATGGCTTCCAATCTTGCTACAGGAGCAAACACCTCATTGTAATCAATCCCCTCTTGTTGATTAAAGCCTTTAACAACCAGCCTCGCCTTGTTCCTGATAACAACCCCTTTCTCATCTCTCTTACATTTGAAGACCCACTTCGTGCCTATCGCATGCACATTTTTCGGTTTTTCAACCAAATTCCATACTTCCATTTTCTTAAACTGAGCTAACTCTTCTTGCATGGCTTCGACCCACGAGCTGTCCTTAAGAGCCATTTGATAGTTCTTTGGTTCAATCTGGCTGATGAAGCAGGTGTACAAGAATTCGTTGATAATGTCCGTGTCTTTAATGCTTGTGTTAACACAGGTGTGCTCATTCACGCTTTTTCTTGTTTGTACACCGGCGGACAGATCACCTATCACATTCTCCAACGGGTGATTTTTGTGAATTCTCGTAGTCGGAACCGAACTGACATTTAGATTATCTTCCAAGTTCGAAGATAGCTCATCCATGGTTGATTGATGTTGAGAGTGAAAAGGATTGATGAATTCCTCTTCAGTAGAGGCAGCAGGGGTATTGACAGCATTTGACGAGGAAGGCTGACATTCATCATACTGTGGTCTTTGCACCAAAGTGTCTTCCTCATCGCATATCATCTTCGTAGCAATTCGTTCCTCATATTCTGCAAAATCCAAATAAGGCATGTTAAAAGATTTAAAAAGTCTATCATAGTCAAAAACCCCAGCGGGTCCCGTGCTTGGTTTTGGTGATTTGTAACTTGTGATATCAGGTGTTACACACCACCTCAACCTTGCTGGTCGATGTATTAAAGACCCGTCTGTTGGGAGTCCCAACAACGTATCCGACTAAGATTCCTTCGTCGGCTACCTCACCAAATTTTGAATTGGTCTTTAATATCGAACACGGGGACCCGAATGGTTCAAGACCACTCAAGTTGGGCTTTCTCCCATGCATTAGTTCATAACAGGTTTTATTTAAACTTTTAACAGTTAACACTCTATTAAGGATATAACAGGCTGTTGCAACAGCTTCAACCCAAAACACCACAGGAAGTTGCGAATCAGCCAGCATGGTTCTGGCTCCTTCAATTAAAGTTCTGTTCTTCCTCTCAGCCACTCCATTTTGTTGCGGAGTATACGGTGCGCTGTATTGGTGTTCAATCCCCTTCTGTAGGCAGAAGATCTCCATCTGATAGTTCTTGAACTCAGTCCCATTGTCACTCCTGATGTATTTAACTCTTTTTCCCATAATGTTCTCAACTTTGGTAATCAAATTTATTACCATCTGAACAGTTTCATCCTTCGACTTCAGGAAATATACCCACGAGTATCGAGAAAAATCATCAGTAATCACCAAGCAGTACGATGTTCCCCTTAGACTTTTTACATTCACTGGACCAAAGAGATCCATGTGAAGTAGGTCTAGGGTACTGACTATTGAGTTGACCTTCTTGGTGTGATGGGATTTCTTGTGTTGCTTTCCCTTCTTGTATGATAAGCATTTGTCTTCGAAGTTGAAATTCTTCAAGGGAACCCCCAACACAAGCCCATTTTTGACAAGGTAGTTCATCTTACGAAGATGAATGTGCCCCATTCTCCTATGCCATAATTCGGACTCTGATTCAGTTGCTTTCGACAAAAGACACGATTCTTCATTGGCCATTTCAGTAGACCTCATATCCATGATATACGTATTCTTCACTCTTAGAGCCTTCATAACAATCCAGTCCTCTGGTATCTTAAAACCAGGATACAACACTATCGCCTCATTCTTCGTGAAATGCACGGTACAATCCTTGTCACAGATCTGCGAAACACTCAGCAGATTGTGCTTCAGTTCTTCAACAAAGTTAACTTTCTCTAGCGTCATCTTCCCGTTAGTCACAGTCCCAATTCCTGTGATCTTTCCACCGCTCTCTCCTGCGAAACTCACTCTACCACCTTGAACAGGTTTCCAGTCTTGTAACAATTTCTTGTTACCCGTCATGTGCCGGGAACAGCCGCTATCCACAACCCATTGATTGTTGGCAGCCCTGTTCAACTGTTCCTGCACGATTAAAGCAGAGAGTTAAAATATGGGGACCCAAGACCGATTGGTCTTGGGTCGATACATTCCGTACCTTGGCTGTCCAAAGTTAGTATTATAATAATTTCTGTGAGTCCTAACAGGATAACTTCTTGTGGATTGTCTATGAGGCCATCCAAACCTTCTTGAATTAAATGAATTATTAGTTATGGTTTGGTTGTTAGCAGTGAAAAACTGAGATCCTTTTCTTTGAACACCTGAATTAGACCAATTTCTGAATTTAGATGGGTTTTCAGTTTTAACATTAAATTGATTACTGTTAGCTCTTATCTCAGATTTTAAAGGCCTCACACCTCTGAATTTTTGCTTCAGAGGGCAATCACCGACAAGGTGTCCTTGTTGATTACATCTAAAACAACACCTGTTTTCAACTTTCTTATCAAAAGTTGTCTTAGATGTTGAGGCTGTATTACTGCCCGTTTGTCTCACATATGGTGGGACATACGGGTTTAGTGGAGACTTCTTTTCAGATGTTTTCTTTTTCTCTCCACTTTTTGGTAACACTTCCTCTTGATTTGTCTCACTCGACTCAGAAGACTTGTCCGAGTTAGATGAGACGGGACTCGGAGCAGAAATCTTAACACTTGCAACAGGCTTACTAACTTCTGGTTCTTTAATCGTTACTTTAACCGGAACTGTCTGACCATAGTCAACATCGACAGATTTCTGATTACTAGGGTCAAAAGTGTAATTATGATTGAAAGGTGGTGGAACTTCATGATAACCAATTCCTCCCTTTTTTGGAGAACCTTGATCACTAACGAGGTGATCAAGTATAGCGGAGGAATTTCTGAATTGTTCAAGTTTCCTGTTAAGTTCCACCACTTTTACCTAGTGATCAGCTATATGTTTTTCCCTCTCAGCTATTAGTTTGGTTTTCTCTTCTAGAACTTCATAGCTAAGATCAATCACCTTAATTTTTTCAGCAAGCTTTGCTTTAAGACTTTTAATATCTGTTTCACTAGCTTTAATTTTTACTTTATAACTATTTTCTCTAGCTTTAGTGAAATGATGATCTTCTTTTAAAGTTTTATATTGCGCATCCAAACTAACAAACTGATCAGTTAGAGTTGTCAGTTGTTCAGACAGATGTTCACACTTAGTACAAGGGAGTTCGGTACTTACCTCGGAGAGCTAGTCTGCTACATCTGCCATGTACGCTTCATTTTCGCCAGTTCCCTTCTCACTATCTGCATTTTCGATGTTTGCCAAGTTGGCCTGTTCAAATACTTCTTCAACATGCAGATTCCAGTTGTACTCCTCGTTCTGTCTGGAAATCATGGCTCTATAGTCATTACCACTACCACTCTGCTGTGTAGATCTGTTCTGACTGCGTTCTACACGTTCATTCTTGCATTCTTTTGCAAAGTGGCCATTCTGCTGACAGTTGTAGTAGCGAACCTTCGTCTTATCAAACCCTGGCCTCTCACCGACAAACTTCCTGCCAGTCTTCTTCATGAACCTCTTTACCCTTCTCACTATCATGGCCATCTGCCACTGCAGATCCATCTCCTCCAGATCATCAGCATCGATCTGGTCATAGTCTTCATCCAAAACTGCAGGATCAACGATCTTACCCTGAATGTAGTTCTCATACGAAGCAATAAAGGATGCATAGAGAGCAAACTGTTGTTCAGCAGATTTGACACTCATGGGCATCTTCGAGTAGTTGTTGTTTGAAACACTTGGGGAATAACTACTCTTGGTCGCTTGAGATTGAGAAGCATTTGACCCTCCAGCTACATAGCACACATCACCGTTCATGTTGAGAGATACGTGTCCCTCATGTGTTGAGCTCGCGCCTGACTCTCCCTTAGAGTAGTAAGTAGATGATTCAGTTTTCGAATTTGATCCAGGGTTAACCTTTGCACCATACATACCCGGATCTTGAACCTGATCGGTAGGTGTCTCCTTTCGTACCATGTTCAGTTCAAACGTTCTTAGCTTGTTAACTGCTGTCTCAAGGTCATAGTCAGCAAAGTCTTTATCTTCTCTCATCAACACTGTATACATCTCCCATTTTGGTGGGAGAGCATCAAGAAGCTTCTCAACAACCTCATCTTCTTTGTATGCAATTGAATAGTTGCTGAGTTCAGTCATCAGATGATAATATCTGGTGATGATATCATCAAGTGATTCGTTTTTCAGATACTTGAAGACCGAGAATTGAGTTTTTAGAAGTTTAATCTTCGAAGCACGAATTCCCACATTGCCCTCAAAACGGTTTTCAAGAGCTTCCCGAAGTTCTCTAGCAGTCTTGTACTTTCTGAAAGTGTGCAAAATCTCTTGTGGAAGAGCCATTGTAATTGCTACATGAGCTTTGCTTTCGGCTTCATACATTTTCTTCTCTTCATCTTCCATCTCTTTGTACTTCTTGATCTGATCACGACCCTCATACTCAGCAGTAGGTGGAATGTAACCATCTTGTATGCATACCCACATCTTGGCATCTTGATACTTGACATATTGTTCAAAACGATCTTTCCACGCTACATAATCAGTTTTCTTAAGCATATTGGGTGCTTTTGTAGCCGAACCTGCTTCTACTTCCATCTTTACTAGTTCAGTAATGTTTATCGAAGACATCTTTCACAAAACTCAAAGAAATCCGAAAATAAAAAATTTTATTTTCAAACAGCACTGTAGGCGAAGTTGAGGATAACTTCGCTTAAAACTTAACTTCGCGTGAATCTCAAACTTCGCTCACTTTCTTAAATTCGCTGGATTGGCGAACTTGAGAATAACTTCGCTTAGGTTGAGCGAACTTGGGAGGTAGGCGAAGTTGTGGGTAACTTCGCTTGAGGTTAGCGAACTTGAAGAGGTAGGCGAAGTTGTGGATAACTTCGCTTAACCTTATATCTTCGCCGAAACCCTAGTAACAGTGACGGCAACTTCGCTTGATGAACACGAATTTCTGCAGATTAGATTTCTGGGTTTTTCGAGGTTTGTGAAGGTGTTATGGGTTGTTTAAGATTGTAGGGGGAGAGTATAACACAAAAACTCAGAAAACTCGTCCCGCGAATAGTCGAACGGAACGATTTCTATACCCGCGTGATAATCCCGAACCACACAATCGAGCAAAAGCTCTGATACCAATTGTAGGTTCCCAGCCGAATCTACACGAGATATCGCGTACTACGCAGGTGCGGAATCCCTACGTAAAACGTTACGAGTATAGAAAACAATACGGTTAACACACGATACGATAATCAAACACGTTGTATACCAACCTTAAACACGTGATACGAAGATCACTTGATTACAGACTCTCTCTCTCGAATACTCTCTGTAAAACTGAATGTTAATGATTAACTAATAAGCCGTAACAGATGGATTATATAATCACGACAACTTCGCCTGGCATGTTCAGGCGAAGTTGTCACTAACTTCGCTTGTCTAACAAGTTCGCCCATATCAGCGAACTTGTTAGCAACTTCGCTTATACAAAACATAAAACATTACAAACGCGATTACAGACACTAGACACTGAACTACTGACATCATGCACCAACAGAAAGCGGGTCGGATAACGTATATAAATTTTAAGTTTGAAAACTCGAGTTGTTATAGTCTCCCCTACTTTAGGGAATTTCGTCCCGAAATTAAAGAATACTATAACAAAACCAATAAATTTTGAGGAGAGGAAAGTTTTAATTATAATTTTTTTACAAAAGAAGAAAAGAAAGAAAAAAAATTCATAATACAAAATTTTGGATGGTCAAAACAACGCTCCAAATGAAAATCCGATAAGGGCACTTATATGTAGGATGTACCAGCGGCGTATCCACCATCTCCTTATCATCTCTGCATTTGTACCGTTATCCCAACTACTTTCGTATTATGACACATAATTGCACGCATTATGATTTCCATGCGAGGACTTTGGTAATTATGTAGGCCTCCATAATTACTTAGATCGTCGGATGGTCCACATAACTCGTTCCATCATGTGGGCTACAAAACATTTGCAAAACATGATTTTGAGAAAATAAGAGTTTTAATAAGTTTTAGTTATAATTAGAAAATAGTCATTGCGTAAAATATTGCTAAAAATGAATTGAAGTTTTGAGTTGTTTTAATAAAATATTAAATTTTTTTAAACATCTTTTGAAAGTATTGCAAACAGTTGTCTTTGAAAAGATAAATTATGTTGTATGAGCATAATCACTTAAAATTTTTTAAGTTATTAGAATTTAAATTGTTAAAATCCGAAAATCGAGTAAAGATTTGTTATAATGTATGATTAAGAAAGATAAAATATGTTTAAATAAAAATGACAAAATCATCTTCTTTGATAATGTTAGTTATAATTGATTTGTTTTTATTAATATAAAATAACTTGATTAAATAGGTTTATAGAAATTTGAATAATTGAAGTTGATTGAATCGCAATAATTTAATTATGTTGCAAAGTAGGGTTTAATAAAATAAGTTTGAAAATTTGAGCTTGATGTTTACGATTGAATAGGGAACACATATGGCGTAGGTGATTGGGATTTCCATAGTTGTAGAAATTGCAGGTAGCAAGGTATAAAATTTGAGCAAACGTCGTAGCATGAGTTTTAGAATTAGACGGCATAGACCGTTGTGAAACGTCTCGTTGCACGCGACAAGTATTAAACAAGATAGCTGAACGATTACATTGGGTACAAAACGATATGTGGATTGAATCGAATAGTGATAGTTGAAAGTGAAGCATAATGAGTAAATTTTGACGTAAATTTTCTTGTTTGAGACGCTAAGGTTTTGTTGAGATTGATTGTTAACTTGATTAGCAGCATATAGTTGATGTTTAGACTTGTGTTTTTTATTGTTGTGGTTATGAGAATGAGTAGGGGTAAAAGAATCAAAATTACCAACAATTAGTTTAATGGACGAGATTTAGTTGATTGAGTATATTTTGGAAATTGAGTTTATATTTTAGAGATCGCAGGAGTTATCTCCTTAACTAAACATGTGGGCATGATGCGGTTTAGAGAATAAATATTTGGTGTTGTTTGATGTTGAGAAGACATTCTATGATTAATATAGATGTGATTTAATGGGAGGTTTGGGTAGTTGTGTAGATTTCATATGAGTTATTGTGTAAAACGAAACTTAGATATGTAATGCTGATGTTTATTTATATCTTAAAGATAAGTTAGAATTAAAATGAATTGAACGTGATAAGTTTTATCAAAGATAAAAGATTGAAATGTTTAACAATTTCAAATTTGAGGTTGAAGATGAAAACCTGTTTAATAGTTTGTGAATATGATAGACTATCTGAAATATGTTTGATGGCTTGTGAATGTGAAATCATTTGATTACTAGAATGTACTATGAAAATCTTTAAATTATTTGATAATTTTATAATATTATAAAGCGATAAGATTTGTATAAGTAACCCAATTAAAAAAATGTTAATTGATAACTTGTGACAGTGATAAGGTTATTATGAGAAAAATCAATTTAACAAGGAGGTGAAATTTATTTAAATTGCCTCGATAATAGCCGAGTCTTGATGAATGAAAAATTTTGTATCCGATCATGAGAATAAAAATGTTTTGAGTGTATAAATAGATTGAATCAATAGATCTTGATTCATAAAAAATTATTTAGTAAGTAATTGAATAATTTAATAATAGAATAATAGAATAATTTAATAGTTAAATCAAATCATAAATTGTTTCGTATAAAATCAAACAATTAACGAATGTTTCTTCGAGGTGTTGGGTTTCCCATGAGCTTTACACGGCATTTTGTTTCCCCAAATTATTAGCATACCAAAACCAAAATAAATGTGTTAGTTTGCCTCCCATGAGCATTACATGGCAATTTGAATGACCCAACTTAATTAACGAGATAACGAATCATTTAAGTTTGTCGGCCCATGAGCGATACATTGCGACTTGACCGACCAAACTAAATAACGAATAAATGAACTCAAGCACAAGTAGTTGAAACATCTCGTGTATCATTACGGATGATAAGGTTCCAACAAAATATCGCAAATATAACAAGTGGTGCAAATGTACAGTTGGCGTGTCCATGGCGTCCCATGGGTTTTACACCCGACTAGACATTTTAAACCATAAAACACAATAAAAAGTGTAACCGTTAAGCCGATTACGTCAAACGCTTAAAGTGTCGGTCGCATGACAATTTCCACTATGGCGGGGAATCTTGTCACACTCCCTAGTTTTAAGTGTAAATGAGCAAAAACAAAGCTAGGAAACTCACAAGGAAATTTCCGACAATAAAACGCAATCTAATAAAATTTAACATAAATATTTTAAGATTGAGGCATAGCCTCGAAGTTATAAAAATATTTTTAGAATGAGACATAGTCTCGGAGTAATAAAACATTTTGAGACTGAAGCATAGCTTCGGAGTTGTGTATGTCTGCATGACAATAAAATAAACAATTAGCTAAGCAGTCAAAATAAGTATTTAATCTAGCAAGTAATTACGTAAGCTGTAAACAATCAAATAGAACACATCAGGTAAACGAATAAGCACGTATGGGGTTCCTAAGCATGTTACTAAGGCACCACTAACGACCTATCTTAAACCTTCGGTTGTAACACCCTTGGCAAACACAACATCGTCCCACTCTTACGCTATCCCACATCGGCCGTGGACAAGAGAGATCACTGGTTCATAAGTAATGTCCTACCTCTTAAATCACCAACGCGTTTTGGGCAACCAAAAACAAATCTGTGAGCTCTTCGTGGGCAGAGCAGACAATATTGGTGGTGCGAGGGGCCGGATGTTACAGTTGGTATCAAAGCCACTCTTGTGCCGTTCGGGATGTTGGGACACGCCTCATCGAGGACGATGAGTCCAAAGGGGGGTTGTATGTAACACCCTTGGCAAACACAACGTCGTCCCACTCTTAGGCTATCCCACATCGGCCGTGGACAAGAGAGATCATTGGTTTATAAGTAATGTCCTACCTCTTAAATCACCAACGCGTTTTGAGCAACCAAAAACAAATCCGTGAGCTCTTCGTGGGCAGGGCGGATAATATTGAAGGTACGAGGGGCCGGATTTTACAGCTACAGTGCACAAATCAAAGGCCAAGAAGAAAAAGAAAAGAAACATATTAGTTTGAGGGTTTTTGGTCACGTGAGCAAAAGAAACAGAGAGAATAATTTTTTGGTGTAAGGCTATTTTTTTTATTTTTCTTATTTATTTTTTTTAATGAATAACAACAATATCTATATTATTAGTTTTGTTGCATATTTTTTTATGAGTAACTAATATTTTATACTACGTAGGTTTTGGTTGAGTACAATGTTAGTTTAATGGTTTGATGAACTAATTATTTGACTTTGGTTGATTTAATATTGTGGTAAAGTTTTTAATTGGTTTGGTCATGATATTGTTGCGTAATAGAATCTAGTTTATTGCTTTAATATTTATTCTACTTGTGTTTAATAGTTTTTTTTTTTAGATTGTTAGGCGCTTGATTAGGTTGTCTACTTTGTGTTTTCAACTTGTTTGCGGTTTATGGTCGAAAAAATCGTAGGAATAAGTATTGAAAGTGGTTTAGATTTTATTGTTCTTTCACTAGAGAGGCCGAGAGGCAATTTAGTGTTGTGTCATCTTTGTGTTTTGCGGGTTTGGGTAATAATTGCACGGGAGTGGGTTATCCTAGGTCCCTTAGATTATTGTGATACAAGTTTTGTTCAAATTAATTAAAAATATCCTCTTTATATTAATATATATTGTATCCGAAGAGACCAGGAGGTGATTTGGGTAGTGGGGTACCATAGTATTATTAGGTAAGGTGAGACTGGGAGGTGATCCAACCCTTTAACAATTGAGCTTCACATGTCATTGGAGTTCTAGGGTGTCGTTGGTGAGGCTGGGAGGCGATCTGGCGTATTTTAGTGGTCTTTAGTGTCATAATTTTTTAAGGTATTGTTTTTCAACCAACTCAAATTCGTTAGCTATTAAGTTTAACTAGTATGATTCCATTACCTAGGTAGTCGTTTCTCGCATATTAGTAAAACCCAATTTTTTATAAAGTTTTATTTTTAGTTTAAATTTTAATTAGTTAAGTTTTATTAGTTTAATTAATTCTAAAAAATTAAAAGAAAGTCTAGGTTAGTAATCTTTTAGGTTTAATAATTAGAGTTTACCCATAGTGTCCTAGGTTCGATATCCGTTCTTACTTGCTAACTACATTGCGACCGGTACACTTGCCGAATGTGTGTTTTTTTAAGTGAATTCGGTAAAACTTGGTTTTTAATATTATATACATTTTTCACACATCAGGTTACCCCAATCGAACGTGAAATTGATAAATACATTGGGGGTTTACCAATGCAAATCCGGGACTCTGTCATGAGTAGCAAACCCGTGACCCTCGAGGATGCCATCACTTTGGCCGGCGCGCTTTCGGAAAATCACGTGAAAGTGGGTACCCTCACCATTAAGAAAACGACCGAGAAAGCCAAAGCCGAGCCCGCTCCCCAAGCCAAGGTTGAACCCGCACCACAAGCCATCAACCACTCCAACTCTTCCCGACATAACAACAACAAGAAACCCAAAACCCATCACCGAAACTTTGTTGTTACCCAACCCCAACCACAATAAAACCAAACCCAAGCTCCCTAAAACCGAAGACCCTATACCGGTACTTTCCCACTATGCAACACTTGCCAATGACACCACCCATCACATTTGCCATGTCGCCAATGCACCATCTGTAACCGTTTTGGTCATCTCACTACCTCATGTCGATCCGCACAACCAACCCAAACCAACCAACCAAGAACCACTCCTCAAAATGCCCAAACCCGTTATGCACCCTACCCACCAAACCAACCCCAACCACCCCGAGCTTGCTTCAATTGTGGAGATCCAAACCATTTCCGCAACAATTGCCCTCGCCTCACTTTTGCTAACCAAACCATGAACGTACCTTACTACCAAACCCAAGCCTATCAAGTCCAAACCCACCAACCCCAAATTCCCCAACTCATTGCACCACTTATCCAACCCATCCAAGCAATCAAAGAACCACCTCCACCTCCACAACAAGCACCTCAAGTCAACCATGGCAATCAAGGGGGAACTTTCATGATGAGCGCGAATCAAGCTCAAGTGGCAAACGATGTCGAGAACGGTATGTTTTTGGTGAACCATCATTTGCTTCTATTTTATTTGATACTGGTGCCTATAGAAGTTTTATTTCTTTGAAATTTAAGTCGAAACTTGCGATGCCTCGAACTAAGCTTTCGTGACCATTCTCTGTTGAAGTCGCCAATGGAAATTCTATTACCATCAACTCCGTCGTCCGCGATTGTACTCTTATCCTTGCTAACCGTAAGTTCTCCATCGATCTCATCGCGATGCAAATGGGAAGTTTCTATGTCATAGTAGGCATGGATTGGTTATCTTTGCACCTTGCCGAAGTAGATTGTTTCGATAAATTCATTCGTATTCCACTTGTCAACTGTAAAATTCTCAAGGTCTTTGGAAACACTACTTCTCAAAGGCTAAATCTTATGCCGTGCTCCCAATCGCAAAAGTACTTACGCATAAAGTACTTTCCGTTTTTAGCTCTCTCGGCGATCTCATCGCGATGCAAATGGGAAGTTTCGATGTCATAGTAGGCATGGATTGGTTATCTTTGCACCTTGCCGAAGTAGATTGTTTCGATAAATTCATTCGTATTCCACTTGTCAACTGTAAAATTCTCAAGGTCTTTGGAAACACTACTTCTCAAAGGCTAAATCTTATGCCGTGCTCCCAATCGCAAAAGTACTTACGCATAAAGTACTTTCCGTTTTTAGCTCTCTCGGTGACGAACGACTAAAAGGAAAGGAAAATTCAAGATATTTCCATTGTTCGTGAATTACACGATGTCTTTCCAGACGATGTTACCGGTCTTCCTCCCATTCGTCCAATTGAATTCCAAATCGATCTTGTGCCCGGCGCAATGCCCGTGGCCAAGGCTCCTTATGGTTTAGCCCCGTCGGAAATGCAGGAATTATCAAACCAACTCGAAGAACTTTCCGATAAAGGTTTCATTCGTCCAAGCTCTTCTCCTTGGGGCGCTCCCGTCTTATTCGTGAAAAAGAAGGATGGTTTGTTTCGTATGTGCATCGATTACCGAGAACTTAACAAACACACCATCAAAAATCGATATCCCTTACCACGTATCGACGACCTATTCGACCAACTCCAAGGCGCAACTTGTTTCTACAAAATCGATCTTCGATCGGGTTATCATCAATTGCGTGTTCGCGAAGATGACATTCCTAAAACCGCTTTTCGTACTCGATATGGACATTTCGAATTTTCGGTTATGCCCTTCGGGTTGACAAATGCACCCGCGGTATATATGGACCTCATGAACCGCGTTTGCAAACCATTCTTTGACAAATTCGTTATCGTCTTTATAGATGACATCCTTACCTTTTCTACATCCAAAGCCGAACATGAACATCATTTGCATTCAATTCTCGAGCTCCTTATAAACGAACAACTAAATGCCAAGTTCTCCAAATGTGAATTTTGGCTAGAGGAAGTTCAATTTTTAGGACACATCGTAAACTACAAAGGTATTCATGTTGATCCCGCTAAAATTGAGGCCGTTAAGAATTGGAACACTCCAACGACTCCCACGGAAATCCGATCCTTCCTCGGTTTGGCCGGATATTATCGGCTTTCATTCGAAATTTTTCTAAGATCTCCTTGCCGGATATTATCGGCTTTCATTGGAACACTTGTTTTTGTTGTTTGTGTTCGTTTTTTAACCTTTTTGCATGAAATTTCTTGTGTTTAACACTCATCTTTGACCTAACTCCTTCCCCTATATATACACACTCTTTCCCCCTTATTTACACCTACTACAACTCAAAATTTATCTCTCAAACATAAAAGATTCAAGGTTTTTTATTAGTGTTCTTGAAGGTTTGACTTCTAAAAGTCAAACTGAGTTTAATCTTTCATTCTAATTTGTGTATCTAACCTTATTAATACTTGTTTATGGTGGCACAACATATATATATATATATATATATATATATATATAATATAATATCCCTTGTTACCTTTGGTATTTACTTCTCCGGCTCAGGTCGGTGAGGTTTCGGACCTCGTAAGGCAAGGCTTCATGGAGGACTTCGTGTTCTTGATATATATATATATATATATATATATATATATATATATATATATATATATATATATATATATATCTAACTTTGTTATTGCTTAGTAACCATGCTTAACTTCTGTTTATTTTAGTTTGTTATTCACATTTAGTATCTTTACCCCAATGGAACTGGCATTTTAGTATTTTTCCACCTTATTACCTAACATTTGGTTAAGTAAATATTAAGGTTAGATACTTTAATCCGGTTTCGATCAAACTTACCTTTTTAAAGGGTTATTATCATAAATTCTTAAATAGTTACATTTTAAACATTGAACTTTAATTGTTTACTTTTTGCAACAATTATTTTATTTAAAGATCTTCTAGACAACCTTTCTAAATCCAAGATTTCCTTTTATTTAGGCTTCATACATTAAACTCGTCATTCCTGCAAATCTCCAAATAATCAATCTTTCAAGTTTATTACTTGAACGTGAGTACATTCATCCCCCGTTTTCTATCTTTTATTTTGGGGTGACATTTCATACTTATACAAACTTGAGTCTTAAACCACAAACGTTATTGTATACTTTACTTAAATAAATTCTCGATTTGGTGTTCTATGCTTACATGATTATATGCTTATGTGTTTATCGCTTTTGGAGTGTTGATTCATAAATCCGTGAACTATCTGGTATTCTCTTATAGCACGGTGCCGTTAATGTATTCTTATTAACGACTTCACGAAATCCGAATCTATTTGGTATTCTCTTATATACGGTGCCGCTAATGTATTCTTATTAGCGACCTCATATTATCCAAATTATTACTATTTATTTGTTGTTTTGTATACAAGATTGTGGCTTTTCTTATTATATACATATTGTTCAAAATCTATGAATTGCTCGCCAACCTTTGTATTGACAAACTTTATTTTATGAAATGTTACAGGTTTACATCTTGATTGATTTCGGATGCTTGAAGAAAGCGTCACAAATACCATTAGGATATTAGCAAAAATGAACAATATTTGATTTGCTATATTTTGTTATATTTTGTTATGACTTGTTATGAATATTGTTATGTGACATTTTCGATGATGTGAAATAAAATGAGTTTATTAAATATTGTCGCTTTAATAGTGTCATGTGCTTATGGGCAATCGTTACACCTCGGCATGTTCCGCCGCCTATGGACGGGGTTTGACAGATTGGTATTAGAGCCATAACAATAAGAAAGGTGGTTAGACGTAACGACCTATAATTGTTATGCTTAGGGTCCTATACGTGTGCTCATACGTGTTTACTCTATTTTAATTGTTCATATCACATGTTTTTTATAAACTTGTTTAAAATTCACCAATATCCTAAATGTTCACATACACACACTTTCATAGTATTTCCAAGGTATGCTTACCTTAAAACGCAAAAAGTAGATTTTCATTGTGTTTTATGGATTACAAGATTAAATTGGATCCCGTTGTTTCAAATCACTTAAAGGTTGCGTTTATTTCGGGTTTGTAGCCATCATAGAAAACGAGACATTATAAAATGACCATTTGACAAAAAGATTCCAAGAATCGAAGGTGATTTACTTACCTGGGATGGTTGAGTTATAATGCTCGTTTTCTATGCCACAAATCGTGTTATAAATGTAAATACTTTAAGTAGTCGAATGCGAGCGTTCCGGTCGCCATCCTTATTTTCGTTGTCAAAACAATAGAACTACGGTGGTACATGTACTAGCGTTTTGACATGACGTTGTATCTCGATTTATTGTGTTATTATCGTTATTTGAGTTGAAAACATGAAAAAGTTTCGGTGGTACGTACACATGTTTAGACTCCAACGTGGTGTTTTATAAACTTTCTAGTGTCGGGATATCAAGTCATGGTGGATCATGCACGATTTTTCCGACTCTATAAATCTCAAAGTCTCAAATTTTTTAGCTTTAACCATCTCAAAAATCTTTTACGTTTGTTTTCGGTGTGTTAATTATAGACAAAGTTTTATGTATTTTATCTAATACTAATATCTTCTCCTTACTAACTCTAGGATTCAAAATCAATAAATCAAATTTCATCCTATTTTATTTTTATTACACCTTCATATTCATTTCTTTTACCCAAAACTTATCCCATTTTCTTTACAAATTTTAGCATGCCTCCGCTAAGATTCCAACCGCGCAAGAACTCCACCAGACGCATGGCCGCTCTCGTCTCCAAACAAATGGTCAGTGTGATTCACGAACTTATAACCCAAATCCAAGCTACCTTACCCGCATGTTACCTACTCAAGCAATTTACTAGTGCCAACCCGTCCAAATTCCTTGGAACCAATTGTGCCACTACCTTGTTGCAATGGTTCGAATAGACCGAGAGTGTGTTCCGACACAGAGAATGCCCTGACGAAAAAAAAAGACAAATTTCGCGTCAAGCATGTTTAGAGAAATCGCTCTAACATGGTGGAGTAGTGTTATGCACCTCCAAGGTTCAGAAACGGCTATGGCTCTTCCATGGTCCGATCTCAAAGCACTCATGATGAAGAAGTTTCGCCCCAAGCACGAACTTCAAAAGCTCGAGGAGGAATTTTGGAACCTCAAGCAAGAAAGTGATGATAACGCCGCTTACGCACTCCTCTTCCATGAGTTGAGCATCCTTGTTCCTCATTTGGTTACCCCAACCGAACGTGAAATTGATAGATACATTAGGGGTTTACCAATGCAAATCCGGGACTCTGTCATAAGTAGCAAACCTGTGACCCTCGAGGATGCCATCACTTTGGCCGGCGCGATGTCGGAAAATCACGTGAAAGCGGGTACCCTCACCATTAAGAAAACGACCGAGAAAGCCAAAGCCGAGCCCGCTCCCCAAGCCAAGGTTGAACCCGCACCATAAGCCATCAATTACTCCAACTCTTCCCGACATAACAACAACAAAAACAACTACAAGAAACCCAAAACCCGTCACCGAAACTTTGTTGTTACCCAACCCCAACCACAACAAAACCTATACCGGTACTTTCCCACTATGCAACACTTGCTAACGACACCACCCATCATATTTTACATGTCGCCAATGCACCATCTGTAACCGTTTTGGTCATGTCAATACCTCATGTCGATCCGCACAACCAACCCAAACCAACCAACCAAGAACCACTCCCCAAAATGCCCAAAACCGTTATCCACCCTACCCACCAAACCAACCCCAACCACGCCGAGCTTGCTTCAATTGTGGAGATCCAAACCATTTCCGCAACAATTGCCTTCGCCTCACTTTTGCTAACCAAACCATGACCATACCTTACTACCAAACCCAAGCCTATCAAGTCCAAACCTACCAACCCAAATTCCCCAACTCAATGCACCACTTATCCAACCCATCCAAGCAATCCAAGCACCACCTCCACAACAAGCACCTCAAGTCAACCATGGTAATCAAGGGTGAGCTTTCATGATGAACGCGAATCAAGCTCAAGTGGCAAACGATGTCGTGAACGGTATGTTTTTTGTGAACCATCATTTAGCTTCTATTTTATTTGATACTGGTGCCGATAGAAGTTTTATTTCTTTGAAATTTGAGTCGAAACTTGCGATGCCTCGAATTAAGCTTTCGCGACCGTTCTCTATTGAAGTCGCCAATGGAAATTCTATTACCATCAACTCCGTCGTCCGCGATTTTACTCATATCCTTGCTAACCATAAGTTCTCCATCGATCTCATACCGATGCAAATGGGAAGTTTCGATGTCATAGTAGGCATGGATTGGTTATCTTTGCACCGTGCCGAAGTCGTTTGTTTCGATAAATTCATTCGTATTCCACTTGTCAACGGTAAAATTCTCAAGGTCTTTGGAAACACTACTTCTTGAAGGCTAAATCTTATATCGTGCTCCCAATCGCAAAAGTACTTATGCCAAAAGTACTTTCCGTTTTTAGCTCTCTCGGTGACGAAAGACAAAAAGGAAAGGAAAATCCAAGATATTTCCATTGTTCGTGACTTCCCCGATGTCTTTCCCGAAGAAGTTACCGGTCTTCCTCCCGTTCGTCCGATTGAATTCCAAATCGATCTTGTGCCCGGCGCGATGCCCGTGGCCAAGGCTCCTTATCGTTTAGCCCCGTTGGAAATGCAGGAATTATCAAACCAACTCGAAGAACTTTCCGATAAAGGTTTCATTCATCCAAGCTCTTCTCCTTGGGGCGCTCCCGTCTTATTCGTGAAAAAGAAGGATGGTTCGTTTCGTATGTGCATCTATTACCGAGAACTTAACAAACTCACCATCAAAAATCAATATCCCTTGCCACGTATCGACGAGAACTCGCATTTTAAGAATTTGGCATACAACCTTTCGGTTCTAATAATTTCAAGCAACGTTCAAAGATGGACTTCGTGATCGGCCTTAGACTTAGAATAAATAAGTATGTCGTCGATGAAAACGATAACAAATTTATCCAAGTAAGGCTTGCAAATACGATTCATCATATCCATGAACGCGGCTGGCGCATTAGTAAGTCCAAACGGTAAGACCGTGAACTCATAATGTCCATACCTTGTTAGAAACGCAGTTGTCGGGATATCTTCGGATTGGACTTTGAGTTGGTGATAGCCGGAACGAAGATCGATTTTAGAAAAGAAGCTAGCACCTTGAAGTTATTTGAAAAGATCATCGATTCGAGGAAGTGGATAGCGGTTCTTGATTGTAACTTTGTTGAGAGCTCGGTAGTCAATGCACATTCGCATGGATCCATCCTTCTTTTTGATAAAAAGTATCGGCGTTCCCCATAGTGACGAACTCGGTCGAATAAAGCCTTTCTCTAGTAGCTCATTGAGTTGTTTCTTTAACTCTTTCATCTCAGCAGGCGCTAAATGATACGGAGCTTTGGCGATCAGAGCAGTACCAGGAATAAGATCGACCCTAAACTCTACTTCACGATCGGGAGTGATTCCGGGAAGTTCATCAGGAAAGATATCGGAAATGTCGGAGACTATAGGTAAGTCCTTTATCTCCTTTGGCTTTGACTCTTCATTGACGTAGGCCATGAATGCTAAGCATCCTTGATTTAAACATTTTTAGCTCTAATCATGGAAATTATGCTAACTTGACCAGCGTCTTTATCCCCTTCAGCGGCTTTCTTTGTGTCGAGTACGAAGACTCGCGCGTTTCCTTTCTTGTCTTTGCCACTTCCACCCGCACCACCAGTCGCGGGTTTGTTCTTTGGGCATTCAAAACTCAAGTGCCCCATCTCCTTACAATTGTAACATGCCATCTTCTTTTTCCAGCAATCAACAGCATCATGACCCGGTCATTGACATGTTTCACACACTTTTGAAGGCGGAGCGAAGTTACATCGACCCCTATGATACCTTTTACAGGTTTTTCAGGGAATGGAATTTGAATTGAATCGGTTTTGGTTTACGCCCTTGCCTTTGAATCGATTGTTTCCTCCAGTCCTTCTTTGGTCGTTAGATGACACACCTTCTTATCCTCTTCCTTGTTGCGGACCATGCCGCCCATCAAGTAACCAGCTAACTCCATCGCGAAGTCAGCGGTTTGTGGTAAGTGTGACCTCACCGTGTCGCGGATTTCCCGCGGTAGTCCCCAAATATATCATGTAACCTTGCTGGATTCAGGATTCACCAGCTGGGAACTAGACGACAATATTCATGAAACTTGGTGTTGTATTCACGTAGATTCGTCCCTACGACCTTAAGATTGAGAAATTTAGTTTGGATTTGGTCGGTTTCATGCATGGGACAAAACTTTCCCATCAATGCAGCCTTGAACTCATCCCAGCTCAAATTATACATCATCTCTCTCCCTTTGCTCATCAACATCGTACTCCACCACTCGAGTGCTTCTCCTTTAAACATAAGGGCAGAGTATTGAATCTTTTCTTCATTGGTACACTTGCTCGTTAACACAATTGTCTCCATCTCCTCAAGCCATCTTATGGTCGTGATGGCTCCTTTGTCACCATGGAACTCTTTCGGTCCATAGTATTTGAAATCTTTGAACAAACACCCACCAATCTTAAGCTTTTTGAATTCTTGTCTAACTCCTCCATCGGATTTAGACTCATGAACACTTTCCTCGACTCGAGACGGGTTCGGAAGAGACTTAACCGACTTTCGGGAAGGATTAACAGAATGAGAATGTTTTGAATTTTTCGATTGAGACCTAGCCATGGACTCTTCTCTAACCGCATCCTTAATCATCTTTTGTATTTTATTCATATATTTTCGGGAATTTCTTCTTCTTGATTACCCACGGGGTCTTTCCCTTTTTCTTTTCTTATTTCTTTCTCTTTTTATTTTCTAACATTTTCGTTGTTGTTACTTTGTTCAGACATTTTATCGTTTTTGTTTTCGATTTATATCTGAAATTCAAAAAATTTTTCTTTCTTAATATAACGTTTTATTTATAACCATATATATCATAATTGATATTCTTTTTATTGTACAACACAAAGATATACATATATATATATCGAGTCACACGATGTATATATTTATAGACCTATCTTTACATAAGAACGTCTTAGCGTTCTTTATTATATAACATATTCAACTATTTTACACACATACTTCCATCTTATCTCCTTCTCAATCACTTCAATCCTTCATGAACTTGTTCACTATCTTTGTCAGTTTGTTACACTTGTGAAGAAGTTTTTCTCCTATCTTCTTCTTTTTCTTTCCTTCATCAGCCACCTTCTTTCTCCAATCATCTGTCTCATGGAGATCACGGTCCAAGTGTTCTTCATATGATTGTGGAATCTCATTGGGGTATCCATATTGTGGAGGTGGGTCACAGTAACCCAATGTCACCATTTTGTAGTGGTTTCTTGGTTCTGGATATGGAACGTCGGTCATGTCGGATGAAAGGTAGAAGAAAGCTTTAGCAGCTTCGTTCTGTTCTCGGATCTCATTAGCCTATTCTTCAATTGGTGGTATTTTTCCTTGGAATGGTGGGAAGCTTGACGAAGCTTGATTCTTGAGATTTTCGAGATATTGGATATAGGGATACACATATCCGTTGCTTGGATTTTGGGAAGTGAGTGATCCATCCATTGATGTTGATATCTCATTGGGATTATTGGGATGCTCTTCTTCCGGTTCAGACTATTCCTCAGGATCCTCCTCTTCTTCTGATTCCTCTTCTTCCACCGGTTCTTCCTCTTCCATATGTTGAGTGGTCTCGTTGATCATCGATGTGACAATCGTCAATTTCAGGTTAACTCCGTTAACTCAACTCCGTCAATTCAAACTTAAAGATTACTGAATCTATAACGCACACCTCATTACATTTAAACTAGGGTTTAAATGGCGCTTGACACTTACTACATGTGTAGTCTTTCCGGAATTGCACCGAAACGCAAACGAGTTGACGCAAACAATTGGTGAATAAACGAAAAACGTCAAAACAATAATTATGTGATAATTATGTGTTATACTTATGTGTTATGTGATAACATTCTTATATACATAAACTTAATGTGCTAGAACTAGTTAATTAAGCTAGAAAAGTAACATTTGAAAGTTAAGGGACCAAAGTGTATTATATTATTATTAATAATAATAATCACCAAACCCTAACCTCTACCCCATTCCCAAAACCCGATCGGCAGCCCCCCTAGCCCCCCTCCTTGCGATCGGCCCTCATACACACACATACAATCAAGATTGTTCAAGTTTGATTGAAGATTAAGGTGCTAGGAAGGTATAAACGACTATCCTATGCATCCTTTATACTTAATTTCGATTTTTAATGGGTTAATTACAAACCCTAGATTCCGAAAATTTCATATATTGTGTTCATATGATTTTTGTTTGATTTGATGATGTATTGATGATGATTGATAACTAGAATTGATATTGTTACATGTTAATTGTTGTGTCTTTGATTTTGAGATCAAATAAAACCCTAACCATGTATGTATGGTGTAATTGATGTGCATGGATAGTGGTTATGGTGTCTAGAGTGTCATATGAAAGGATTATGGTCTATAGATGATTAATATGTTGAATTTTGTTGCAAACAATTTCTGGACAGATTGTGTTGTTGATGTTCAATTGACTGTATCTGGTGTAAATGTGAAAATTTATTGAGATTATTGATACTACAGTAAACTAGGTTGAGACTAGTTTCTAAAGAATATAAATTTGAAATTTTTGTACGTGTAAAAGTTAACCTTTATAATTTTACAAAAACATTGTGCAAAGCTGAGTTGTTAGACCGGCTGTTAGGTTGTTTTGTAAATGTTATATCTCATGAACTACGAGACCAATTGGGTTGGTTCCACTTCTGGAAGTTGACTTGTTGAGTTAGGAACCTAACCAAAGTGGTCTTGTATTTTTTGGATTTTTCGTTTAACGGGAATTTCAAATAACATTCTGTTGCGCATGAATTTGACTGTTATGAGCTTGCTGTAATGTTTTGATCAATGTGAGAAATCTATGTAGAATAAAAATATAATAAAATATGTTCTGGAAACCTAATTCATGTATGCTCTTGTGATAATTTTTAGTAAATTAATTGAGATGCTATGATCGGTGGAATAGTACAATCTTTCAAGTAGAATTTCTGTCTCGGTGAAACTAGCTGCTGAATTTTGTGAAAATGCATGAAACATGATAATTGCTAGTTAATTGTTATGTTTTGACCAAATTGCCCCTGCGGGGAATACTTGCTAAATGGTTGTGGTGTTTTGACCAAATTTCCCTTGTGGGGAATAGTTGCTAGTGATGTACATTATTAATACATGACACGTAAATAATTGTTCACACATGTATCGTATCACAAATGTACTTGTTAAGTCACACACGATTCACAAACGAAACATGAAACGTAATTTGTGCATAGGTGTTATGTGCCGAGTCTAGAGACTCGATAATAGTTCCGACACTTAGAAAATCTCTTTGTTGTTTTAGAACGCTAGAGAGAGTTTTCTGTGACGCGCATCACTCGGTGATTTATTTTTGGGAATTCTTCGCAAACAGTGAGTTTCACTTACCCCTTTAAACTGTTTTCAAACGCTTTTCACTTGGGGGAGATAACATACTCCGAAAACGCATTTAAGATTTTGTTAGTAAATTATATATCACTTGTAAAGGCTAAGTGGCAAACGAAACAATTGAAGTCCTACACATCGAACCGGTTAATATTTGGATAATAGCGAGTCACTGTTGAGTAGTACTACTGGGTTTGACAAACCCCATCCAACGCTAAACTCGACTGGAGGTCGATCGGGTGTAATTTTGGCTAACACGTACCATGGTCTGGACTTAGTTTCATTTAAATGTTTTTATGGTTTGATTATAACTAATGATTCCGATCCTGTTAGTTCACACCCTCTGACGGTAAAACTCCGTTAGTAGATTTTGAGGGTGTGACAATCGAGGGCATTTTGAAACTTTCATAGGGCATCACCACCCTTATTCTTGGTTTGAGAGATGACCCTTCTCCATTAATGGGTTGAGAATTGACCTTGTTAGCTGTGGAGCTTCCGGTATGCCATCGTCGTTGATCAGAGTGGCATTGCATCTAGTCAGAGGATGGGGATCTTGGTTCTTCTTTTATTGGTCGATTTGAGAGGAAGGCATAGGACAGATGTGGATTTGGTAGGTATCCAGTTGGGTAGTACTGCGGTATTTCTGATGGTTGGTAAGTGGGGATCTCTGATGGATGGTACGTCGGTACTTCAGAGGGTTGATACATGGGTATTGTTGGTGGATGATAACTTGAGTGTCTCGGTGGTTCAACTCTATGTTTCGGTGGACTATCGGGTATGTCTATTGGATAGTGTCTACTTCCGGGGTAGTACACAGGTTTGGTTAAGTCATGTTCCACATCTTGGTCGAAGTATGCTTCATAATAACCATCACCCATGTTATCATCGGGGTAAGGTTCGACGATTCAAGCCTCTTTTGCTTTTCATACATGGTTCTCCATCCAACTTTTGAATGACATCTAATCATTTGGGTGGTTTAAAATGTAGAGGGAAAGAAAAGGTTACCAGCCTATCTTATCCCTAAAACAAGTAATCAATTATTTCCTATACTTGGATCGAAGCTTGGGTATTGTTTTATGATACCCAATTCGCTAAGATCGATGGCTCTGATACCAACCTGTCACACCCCCATCTTAGGCCTAGGAGTGCGACCAATAGTTGGTACCACAAGTGTAAATAAATCAGAGTTACGTTTATTTAGCGGAAGACTTTATAACTTGTGGATTAAAGTTGTGATATTACAAAAGACGGAAACGTAAAAGATTCCCGTTTAAGTTTAAAAGATTACTTGTTTTAATTACAAACCACCATTTTAACATATTAAATTTATACGAAACAAATCCGAGCCATCGGATATTAATAGCACTACGACCAGGCGTGGTGTGATTTGCCCATCGCGTACTACCACATATGTAAAGATCCAGACAAACGTATACTACAGCCTGAGGGCTAGGCTTATACTCTTATTTATAATGGTTTTAGGAACACATAGTCCCTTGTAAACAATTTTCATATAACATGTTTGACTCGTTTGAAATCAAGTTTGTAAAAGTTTGGGGGCATATTCACCTTATCGCTTTGGGATCGGCTTCAACACCGTCCGAGGGTCTTTCCCTTGCTATCTCGCACCTATAGTATGAGAATAACCATTTGTTAGTCGGATATACAATCCGGCTTAAGACCTTTAGTCTTATTTTATAACTCTACCTCGACGAACCTTTAGTTCATAGATCTCTTTTACTTGAAAACCTTTAGTTTAAAAGTAATTATAAACCTTTAGTTTATTTATAAAACCCGACGTTTCTTCTTCTCTAAGAAACGTATTATTTTCTTATTATTTAAGAATATTCATTATTACTTAAATAATAATTTCATAACAAAGAATATATATACTTGCACATATATATATATATATATATATATTTATCTATCACAACATATCTTTTAATTTTTCTTTGTTATGTTTTCTTTTCTTTTATCGAGGTATCGAGTATAACCTCGACTCAAGGTTTAAGCCTTTATAATAATATTTTATTATTATATTCACTGGCGTTAAGCCTTACCATAAAGGCTTATGAAAACCCTAACGATTTGAGCAGCACTCCAACGCCGCTTGGTATCCTTTGTCGTCTTGGTCAACGTTCCTTCTTGTCGCCAAACGATAATACCAATCTTCAACACTCGATGGCACGCTTCTCGAGACACACTGCCATGATAACAAACGCCTTTTTGGTATGTGGGTGGAGGGTGGCATGAACTTTGAGGAACGTTGGCACGCAAATCGAGGAATCGGGGCACGTTTATCGAGGTGAAATGAGGGTACGTATTTCGAGGTGTAGAGAGATCTTAGAGAGAGAAAGGAGTACTGATTTGTGGTGTGTAGAAATGAGATCTCGACCTTGCTATTTAAAGACATGATCAGGGGTCCCATCGCGGTACGCGACGGCCTCCTGGGCACCCGTCGCGTATCGCGACGTAGCCTTGGCCAGTCACAACGTAGGTCTGCCACATGTCGCTACATGGAAGACAGTGTGCCATGTGTTGACACGTGGCGGACGACGTGCCACGTGTGGACACGTGGCAGCTCTTGTGCCAGAGGTGTCAGGCCACGTCATCGCGATACGCGATGATGTTGGGTCAACAGCGATCGCGTATCGCTGTTGACTCCATCTAGAACCTTTGACCAAGCCTCATCACGATACGCGATGGGCTTGTCCTTTGTCCCGCCGCGTATCGCGATAGGACAAGAAAACAGAATTTTTGTTTTAAACCCTAAGGTTTGGAATTTGGCAAATTTGTTCCCTTAAATTTGGAAAGTTTATAATTCGAACTCGAAATTTTCTCGATGTTACAGGTTGACAAATGCACCCGCGGTATTTATGGACCTCATGAACCGCGTTTGCAAACCATTCCTTGACAAATTCGTTATCGTCTTTATTGATGACATCCTTATCTTTTCTAAATCCAAAGCCGAACATGAACATCATTTGCGTTCCATTCTCGAGCTCCTTAGAAACGAACAACTCTATGCCAAGTTCTCCAAATGTGAATTTTGGCTAGAGGAAGTTCAATTTTTAGGACACATCATAAACGACAAAGGTATTCATGTTGATCCCGCTAAAATTGAGGCCGTTAAGAATTGAAAAACTCCAACGACTCCCACGGAAATCCGATCCTTCCTCGGTTTGGCCGGATATTATCGGCGTTTCATTCGAAATTTTTCTAAGATCTCCTTGCCTCTTACCTCATTCACCCATAAGGGAAAACCCTTCGATTGGGGTTCGAAGCAAGAAGAAGCTTTTTATACCCTCAAGGACATGCTTTGCAATGCTCCTATTCTAACCCTTCCCGATGGAAACAACGATTTCGTTGTATTTTGCGATACCTCTCATCAAGGTCTTGGTTGTGTTCTCATGCAACGAGGTCAAGTCATCGCATATGCATCAAGACAACTTAAGGTCAACGAGAATAACTACACGACTCACGATCTCGAACTTGGTGCCGTCGTTTTAGCTCTCAAAATATGGAGACATTACCTTTATGGTACGAAATGTGTGGTTTTTACCGATAATAAAATCCTTTAACATATTTTAAACCAAAAAGATCTCAACATGAGACAACGAAGATGGGCCGAATTACTTAGTGATTACAATTGTGAGATTCTCTACCACCCCGGTAAAGCGAATGTTTTCGCCGACGCCCTAAGTCAAAAGGTTAATGTTAAATCTGTCCTGCTTTTAAGCGTTGTCATTCAAACCGATCTTCAAATTCGTATCTGCCAAGCTCAACGTACCTCCGTTGAAGAAGGTAACATGTACGACGAAATGTCTTGTGGTGCTGAACTTCAACTCGAAACCAAACCCGATGGTTTTTTGTACTTTCTCAATCGTTTGTGGGTTCCCGATCGCGATGACCTTCGTACTTGTATACTCGAAAAAGCTCACAATTCGTGGTATTCCGTTCATCCCGGTGCGGATAAGATGTATTTTGATCTTCGTGCTACCTTTTAGTGGTCGGGTATGAAAAGGGACGTAGCGTTGTTTGTATCTAAATGTCTTACTTGCTCAAAAGTCAAAGCCGAACATCAAAGACCTTTTGGTCTACTCGAGCAACCACCGATTCCCGGTTGAAAATGGGAAGACATTGCTATGGACTTTATCATCAAATTACCCAACACCCAAAAAGGCAACGATAGTATTTGGGTGATCATCGATCATTTGACCAAATCTGCTCATTTCATTCCGATCCGCGAGAAGTATTCTTTCGAGCAGCTTGCTCAAATCTATGTTCGAGAAATCGTGTGCCAACACGGTTTGCCATTGTTTATCATCTCCGATCGCGATGCTCGTTTTACCTCTCATTTTTGGCGATCTCTTCAAGAAGCTTTGGGAACACGTCTCGATCTTAGCACCGTTTATCATCCTCAAACGGACGGTCAATCCGAACGTACTATCAAAACACTCGAGGATATGCTACGAGCGTGTGTTCTTGATTTCGGTGGGAATTGGGATTCACATCTTCCGTTCATCGAGTTCTCCTATAACAATAGCTACCATTCTAGCATTGATGTGGCTCCTTTTCAAGCTCTTTACGGTCGTAAATGTCGATCTCCAATTAGTTGGAACGAAATCAATGAAGCTCAAATCACGAGACCCGAAATGGTCTAAGAAGCTACCGACATCATTGATCAAATCCGTAAGAACCTCTTAGCCGCTAGAAGTAGTCAAAAGAGTTACGCTGACAAACGGCGAAAACCTATCGAATTTAATGTTGACGATCTTGTCCTTCTAAAAGTATCTCCTTGGAAGGAGGTAGTCTGTTTTGGAAAGAAGGGTAAGCTAGCTCCTCGTTTCGTTGGTCCTTTCAAAATTCTTGAACGTGTTGGAAAGGTGGCTTATCGACTCGAACTACCGGAAGAACTTGTCGGTGTTCATTCGACTTTTCATGCATCAAATCTTAAAAAGTGCCTAGCCGAGGGTAATCTCCATATACCTCTCGACGAAGTACACGTCGAAGAGTCGATGATCATGGTTGAACGACCCGTCGAAATCATGGATCACAACGAGAAGAAAACCAAGCGTAGTCGAATTCGATTAGTAAAAGTTCGATGGGAATCACGGCGTGGCGCGGAGTTTACATGGGAACGAGAAGACGCAATGAAAGAAAAGTATCTACATTTGTTTACATCATCGTCTTCATCTTAATTTCAGGACGAAATTTCCTAAAGTAGTAGATACTGTGACATTCGTCAATTTCGGGTCCGAATAGTATTCGTTTTGTAAACCTTTATTATGTAAACCTACCCGTTTTGTAAACCGAAAACTTTGGATATAATAAAAATGATGTATTTTATGTTACAATATTGTTTTACACTTGTTGGGTCTTGAAAACATTCATTGCGGTCTTTAAAACGCTTAAAAATCACTTAAAACGAACTTCGGGGGCCAAAACTGCCATTTTTAAAAATATTGAAAAATCAGGAAATCCACCCCGTCGCGCCGCGCGACGGGGGACCCCTATGCCGGTCGCGTAGCGCGAAGGCAGGTCTGCAGCTTCACTTGTTTTTGTTTTTTGTGTTCGTTTTTTACCCTTTTTGCATGAAATTTCTTGTGTTTAACACCCATCTTTGACCCAACTCCTTCCCCTATATATACACACTCTTTCCCCCTCATTTACACCTGCAACAACTCCAAATTTCTCTCTCAAACATCAAAGATTCAAGGTTGTTTATTAGTGTTCTTGAAGGTTTGACTTCTAAAAGTCAAACTGAGTTTAATCTTTCATTCTAATTTGTTTATCTAACCTTATTAATACTTGTTTATGGTGGCACAACATATATATATATACATATATATATATATAAAATATAATACCCCTTGTTACCTTTGGTAGTTACTTCTCCGGCTCCGGTAGGTGAGATTTCGGACCTCGTAATGCAAGGCTTCATGGAGGACTTCAAGCAAGTAATCTGATAAGGTTGAATACCAGGCACGAGGTGCCTGATGTAGTCCATACAGCGCTTTACTTAGCTTGTACACGTGATCGGGAAAGTCAGGGTCAGGAAAACCCGGAGGTTGCTCAACATACACAACCTCGTCGACTTTACCGTTTAGAAACGCACTCTTCACATCCAACTGAAAGACCTTCATCTCCTTATGAGCAGCAAATGCCAAAAACAGCCAAATGGCTTCCAATCTTGCTACAGGAGCAAACACCTCATTGTAATCAATCCCCTCTTGTTGATTAAAGCCTTTAACAACCAGCCTCGCCTTGTTCCTGATAACAACCCCTTTCTCATCTCTCTTACATTTGAAGACCCACTTCGTGCCTATCGCATGCACATTTTTCGGTTTTTCAACCAAATTCCATACTTCCATTTTCTTAAACTGAGCTAACTCTTCTTGCATGGCTTCGACCCACGAGCTGTCCTTAAGAGCCATTTGATAGTTCTTTGGTTCAATCTGGCTGATGAAGCAGGTGTACAAGCATTCGTTGATAATGTCCGTGTCTTTAATGCTTGTGTAAACACAGGTGTGCTCATTCACGCTTTTTCTTGTTTGTACACCGGAGGACAGATCACCTATCACATTCTCCAACGGGTGATTTTTGTGAATTCTCGTAGTCGGAACCGAACTGACATTTAGATTATCTTCCAAGTTCGAAGATAGCTCATCCATGGTTGATTGATGTTGAGAGTGAAATGGATTGATGAATTCCTCTTCAGTAGAGGCAGCAGGGGTATTGACAGCATTTGATGAGGAAGGCTGACATTCATCATACTGTGGTCTTTGCACCAAAGTGTCTTCCTCATCGCATATCATCTTCGTAGCAATTCGTTCCTCATCTTCTGCAAAATCCAAATAAGGCATGTTAAAAGATTTAAAAAGTCTATCATAGTCAAAAACCCCAGCGGGTCCCGTGCTTGGTTTTGGTGATTTGTAACTTGTGATATCAGGTGTTACACACCACCTCAACCTTGCTGGTCGATGTATTAAAGACCCGTCTGTTGGGAGTCCCAACAACGTATCCGACTAAGATTCCTTCGTCGGCTACCTCACCAAATTTTGAATTGGTCTTTAATATCGAACACGGGGACCCGAATGGTTCAAGACCACTCAAGTTGGGCTTTCTCCCATGATTAGTTCATAACAGGTTTTATTTAAACTTTTAACAGTTAACACTCTATTAAGGATATAACAGGCTGTTGCAACAGCTTCAACCCAAAACACCACAGGAAGTTGCGAATCAGCCAGCATGGTTCTGGCTCCTTCAATTAAAGTTCTGTTCTTCCTCTCAGCCACTCCATTTTGTTGCGGAGTATACGGTGCGCTGTATTGGTGTTCAATCCCCTTCTGTAGGCAGAAGATCTCCATCTGATAGTTCTTGAATTCAGTCCCATTGTCACTCCTGATGTATTTAACTCTTTTTCCCATAATGTTCTCAACTTTGGTAATCAAATTTATTACCATCTGAACAGTTTCATCCTTCGACTTCAGGAAATATACCCACGAGTATCGAGAAAAATCATCAGTAATCACCAAGCAGTACGATGTTCCCCCAAGACTTTTTACATTCACTGGACCAAAGAGATCAATGTGAAGTAGGTCTAGGGTACTGACTATTGAGTTGACCTTCTTGGTGTGATGGGATTTCTTGTGTTGCTTTCCCTTCTTGTATGATAAGCATTTGTCTTCGAAGTTGAAATTCTTCAAGGGAACCCCCAACACAAGCCCATTTTTGACAAGGTAGTTCATCTTACGAAGATGAATGTGCCCCATTCTCCTATGCCATAATTCGGACTCTGATTCAGTTGCTTTCGACAAAAGACACGATTCTTCAGTGGCCATTTCAGTAGACCTCATATCCATGATATACGTATTCTTCACTCTTGGAGCCTTCATAACAATCCAGTCCTCTGGTATCTTAAAACCAGGATACAACACTATCGCCTCATTCTTCGTGAAATGCACGGTACAATCCTTGTCACAGATCTGCGAAACACTCAGCAGATTGTGCTTCAGTTCTTCAACAAAGTTAACTTTCTCTAGCGTCATCTTCCCGTTAGTCACAGTCCCAATTCCTGTGATCTTTCCACCGCTCTCTCCTGCGAAACTCACTCTACCACCTTGAACAGGTTTCCAGTCTTGTAACAATTTCTTGTTACCCGTCATGTGCCGGGAACAGCCGCTATCCACAACCCATTGATTGTTGGCAGCCCTGTTCAACTGTTCCTGCACGATTAAAGCAGAGAGTTAAAATATGGGGACCCAAGACCGATTGGTCTTGGGTCGATACATTCCGTACCTTGGCTGTCCAAAGTTAGTATTATAATAATTTCTGTGAGTCCTAACAGGATAACTTCTTGTGGATTGTCTATGAGGCCATCCAAACCTTCTTGAATTAAATGAATTATTAGTTATGGTTTGGTTGTTAGCAGTGAAAAACTGAGATCCTTTTCTTTGAACACCTGAATTAGACCAATTTCTGAATTTAGATGGGTTTTCAGTTTTAACATTAAATTGATTACTGTTAGCTATTTTCTCAAATTTTAAAGGCCTCACACCTCTGAATTTTTGCTTCAGAGGGCAATCAGCGACATGGTGTCCTTGTTGATTACATCTAAAACAACACCTGTTTTCAACTTTCTTATCAAAAGTTGTCTTAGATGTTGAGGCTGTATTACTGCCCGTTTGTCTCACATATGGTGGGACATACGGGTTTAGTGGAGACTTCTTTTCAGATGTTTTCTTTTTCTCTCCACTTTTTGGTAACACTTCCTCTTGATTTGTCTCACTCGACTCAGAAGACTTGTCCGAGTTAGATGAGACGGGACTCGGAGCAGAAATCTTAACACTTGCAACAGGCTTACTAACTTCTGGTTCTTTAATCGTTACTTTAACCGGAACTGTCTGACCATAGTCAACATCGACAGATTTCTGATTACTAGGGTCAAAAGTGTAATTATGATTGAAAGGTGGTGGAACTTCATGATAACCAATTCCTCCCTTTTTTGGAGAACCTTGATCACTAACGAGGTGATCAAGTATAGCGGAGGAATTTCTGAATTGTTCAAGTTTCCTGTTAAGTTCCACCACTTTTACCTGGTGATCAGCTATATGTTTTTCCCTCTCAGCTATTAGTTTGGTTTTCTCTTCTAGAACTTCATAGCTAAGATCAATCACCTTAATTTTTTCAGCAAGCTTTGCTTTAAGACTTTTAATATCTGTTTCACTAGCTTTAATTTTTACTTTATAACTATTTTCTCTAGCTTTAGTGAAATGATGATCTTCTTTTAAAGTTTTATATTGCGCATCCAAACTAACAAACTGATCAGTTAGAGTTGTCAGTTGTTCAGACAGATGTTCACACTTAGTACAAGGGAGTTCGGTACTTACCTCGGAGAGCTAGTCTGCTACATCTGCCATGTACGCTTCATTTTCGCCAGTTCCCTTCTCACTATCTGCATTTTCGATGTTTGCCAAGTTGGCCTGTTCAAATACTTCTTCAACATGCAGATTCCAGTTGTACTCCTCGTTCTGTCTGGAAATCATGGCTCTATAGTCATTACCACTACCACTCTGCTGTGTAGATCTGTTCTGACTGCGTTCTACACGTTCATTCTTGCATTCTTTTGCAAAGTGGTCATTCTGCTGACAGTTGTAGTAGCGAACCTTCGTCTTATCAAACCCTGGCCTCTCACCGAAAAACTTCCTGCCAGTCTTCTTCATGAACCTCTTTACCCTTCTCACTATCATGGCCATCTGCCACTGCAGATCCATCTCCTCCAGATCATCAGCATCGATCTGGTCATAGTCTTCATCCAAAACTGCAGGATCAACGATCTTACCCTGAATGTAGTTCTCATACGAAGCAATAAAGGATGCATAGAGAGCAAACTGTTGTTCAGCAGATTTGACACTCATGGGCATCTTCGAGTAGTTGTTTGAAACACTTGGGGAATAACTACTCTTGGTCGCTTGAGATTGAGAAGCATTTGACCCTCCAGCTACATAGCACACATCACCGTTCATGTTGAGAGATACGTGTCCCTCATGTGTTGAGCTCGCGCCTGACTCTCCCTTAGAGTAGTAAGTAGATGATTCAGTTTTCGAACTTGATCCAGGGTTAACCTTTGCACCATACATACCCGGATCTTGAACCTGATCGGTAGGTGTCTCCTTTCGTACCATGTTCAGTTCAAACGTTCTTAGCTTGTTAACTGCTGTCTCAAGGTCATAGTCAGCAAAGTCTTTATCTTCTCTCATCAACACTGTATACATCTCCCATTTTGGTGGGAGAGCATCAAGAAGCTTCTCAACAATCTCATCTTCTTTGTATGCAATTGAATAGTTGCTGAGTTCAGTCATCAGATGATAATATCTGGTGATGATATCATCAAGTGATTCGTTTTTCAGATACTTGAAGACCGAGAATTGAGTTTTTAGAAGTTTAATCTTCGAAGCACGAATTCCCACATTGCCCTCAAAACGGTTTTCAAGAGCTTCCCAAAGTTCTCTAGCAGTCTTGTACTTTCTGAAAGTGTGCAAAATCTCTTGTGGAAGAGCCATTGTAATTGCTACATGAGCTTTGCTTTCGGCTTCATACATTTTCTTCTCTTCATCTTCCATCTCTTTGTACTTCTTGATCTGATCACGACCCTCATACTCAGCAGTAGGTGGAATGTAACCATCTTGTATGCATACCCACATCTTGGCATCTTGATACTTGACATATTGTTCAAAACGATCTTTCCACGCTACATAATCAGTTTTCTTAAGCATCTTGGGTGCTTTTGTAGCCGAACCTGCTTCTACTTCCATCTTTACTAGTTCAGTAATGTTTATCGAAGACATCTTTCACAAAACTCAAAGAAATCCGAAAATAAAAAATTTTATTTTCAAACAGCACTGTAGGCGAAGTTGAGGATAACTTCGCTTAAAACTTAACTTCGCGTGAATCTCAAACTTCGCTCACTTTCTTAAATTCGCTGGATTGGCGAACTTGAGAATAACTTCGCTTAGGTTGAGCGAACTTGGGAGGTAGGCGAAGTTGTGGGTAACTTCGCTTGAGGTTAGCGAACTTGAAGAGGTAGGCGAAGTTGTGGATAACTTCGCTTAACCTTATATCTTCGCCGAAACCCTAGTAACAGTGACGGCAACTTCGCCTGATGAACACGAAGTTTCTGCAGATTAGATTTCTGGGTTTTTCGAGGTTTGTGAAGGTGTTATGGGTTGTTTAAGATTGTAGGGGGAGAGTATAACACAAAAACTCAGAAAACTCGTCCCGCGAATAGTCGAACGGAACGATTTCTATACCCGCGTGATAATCCCGAACCACACAATCGAGCAAAAGCTCTGATACCAATTGTAGGTTCCCAGCCGGATCTACACGAGATATCGCGTACTACGCAGGTGCGGAATCCCTACGAAAGACGTTACGAGTATAGAAAACAATACGGTTAACACACGATACGATAATCAAACACGTTGTATACCAACCTTAAACACGTGATACGAAGATCACTTGATTACAGACTCTCTCTCTCGAATACTCTCTGTAAAACTGAATGTTAATGATTAACTAATAAGCCGTAACAGATGGATTATATAATCACGACAACTTCGCCTGGCATGTTCAGGCGAAGTTGTCACTAACTTCGCTTGTCTAACAAGTTCGCCCATATCAGCGAACTTGTTAGCAACTTCGCTTATACAAAACATAAAACATTACAAACGCGATTACAGACACTAGACACTGAACTACTGACATCATGCACCA
Source organism: Bidens hawaiensis (assembly GCF_021521415.1). Taxonomy (NCBI): domain Eukaryota; kingdom Viridiplantae; phylum Streptophyta; class Magnoliopsida; order Asterales; family Asteraceae; genus Bidens; species Bidens hawaiensis. Next base: position 2,946,956 of record NW_027491020.1, on the reverse strand, counting down.
ACAGAAAGCGGGTCGGATAACGTATATAAATTTTAAGTTTGAAAACTCGAGTTGTTATAGTCTCCCCTACTTTAGGGAATTTCGTCCCGAAATTAAAGAATACTATAACAAAACCAATAAATTTTGAGGAGAGGAAAGTTTTAATTATAATTTTTTTACAAAAGAAGAAAAGAAAGAAAAAAAATTCATAATACAAAATTTTGGATGGTCAAAACAACGCTCCAAATGAAAATCCGATAAGGGCACTTATATGTAGGATGTACCAGCGGCGTATCCACCATCTCCTTATCATCTCTGCATTTGTACCGTTATCCCAACTACTTTCGTATTATGACACATAATTGCACGCATTATGATTTCCATGCGAGGACTTTGGTAATTATGTAGGCCTCCATAATTACTTAGATCGTCGGATGGTCCACATAACTCGTTCCATCATGTGGGCGACAAAACATTTGCAAAACATGATTTTGAGAAAATAAGAGTTTTAATAAGTTTTAGTTATAATTAGAAAATAGTCATTGCGTAAAATATTGCTAAAAATGAATTGAATTTTTGAGTTGTTTTAATAAAATATTAAATTTTTTTAAACATCTTTTGAAAGTATTGCAAACAGTTGTCTTTGAAAAGATAAATTATGTTGTATGAGCATAATCACTTAAAATTTATAAGTTATTAGAATTTAAATTGTTAAAATCCGAAAATCGAGTAAAGATTTGTTATAATGTATGATTAAGAAAGATAAAATATGTTTAAATAAAAATGACAAAATCATCTTCTTTGATAATGTTAGTTATAATTGATTTGTTTTTATTAATATAAAATAACTTGATTAAATAGGTTTATAGAAATTTGAATAATTGAAGTTGATTGAATCGCAATAATTTAATTATGTTGCAAAGTAGGGTTTAATAAAATAAGTTTGAAAATTTGAGCTTGATGTATACGATTGAATAGGGAACACATATGGCGTAGGTGATTGGGATTTCCATAGTTGTAGAAATTGCAGGTAGCAAGGTATAAAATTTGAGCAAACGTCGTAGCATGAGTTTTAGAATTAGACGGCATAGACCGTTGTGAAACGTCTCGTTGCACGCGACAAGTATTAAACAAGATAGCTGAACGATTACATTGGGTACAAAACGATATGTGGATTGAATCGAATAGTGATAGTTGAAAGTGAAGCATAATGAGTAAATTTTGACGTAAATTTTCTTGTTTGAGACGCTAAGGTTTTGTTGAGATTGATTGTTAACTTGATTAGCAGCATATAGTTGATGTTTAGACTTGTGTTTTTTATTGTTGTGGTTATGAGAATGAGTAGGGGTAAAAGAATCAAAATTACCAACAGTTAGTTTAATGGACGAGATTTAGTTGATTGAGTATATTTTGGAAATTGAGTTTATATTTTAGAGATCGCAGGAGTTATCTCCTTAACTAAACATGTGGGCATGATGCGGTTTAGAGAATAAATATTTGGTGTTGTTTGATGTTGAGAAGACATTCTATGATTAATATAGATGTGATTTAATGGGAGGTTTGGGTAGTTGTGTAGATTTCATATGAGTTATTGTGTAAAACGAAACTTAGATATGTAATGCTGATGTTTATTTATATCTTAAAGATAAGTTAGAATTAAAATGAATTGAACGTGATAAGTTTTATCAAAGCATAAAAGATTGAAATGTTTAACAATTTCAAATTTGAGGTTGAAGATGAAAACCTGTTTAATAGTTTGTGAATATGATAGACTATCTGAAATATGTTTGATGGCTTGTGAATGTGAATCATTTGATTACTAGAATGTACTATGAAAATCTTTAAATTATTTGATAATTTTATAATATTATAAAGCAATAAGATTTGTATAAGTAACCCAATTAAAAAAATGTTAATTGATAACTTGTGACAGTGATAAGGTTATTATGAGAAAAATCAATTTAACAAGGAGGTGAAAATTATTTAAATTGCCTCGATAATAGCCGAGTCTTGATGAATGAAAAATTTTGTATCCGATCATGAGAATAAAAATGTTTTGAGTGTATAAATAGATTGAATCAATAGATCTTGATTCATAAAAAATTATTTAGTAAGTAATTGAATAATTTAATAATAGAATAATAGAATAATTTAATAGTTAAATCAAATCATAAATTGTTTCGTATAAAATCAAACAATTAACGAATGTTTCTTCGAGGTGTTGGGTTTCCCATGAGCTTTACATGGCATTTTGTTTCCCCAAATTATTAGCATACCAAAACCAAAATAAATGTGTTAGTTTGCCTCCCATGAGCATTACATGGCAATTTGAATGACCCAACTTAATTAACGAGATAACGAATCATTTAAGTTTGTCGGCCCATGAGCGATACATTGCGACTTGACCGACCAAACTAAATAACGAATAAATGAACTCAAGCACAAGTAGTTGAAACATCTCGTGTATCATTACGGATGATAAGGTTCCAACAAAATATCGCAAATATAACAAGTGGTGCAAATGTACAGTTGGCGTGTCCATGGCGTCCCATGGGTTTTACACCCGACTAGACATTTTAAACCATAAAACACAATAAAAAGTGTAACCGTTAAGCCGATTACGTCAAACGCTTAAAGTGTCGGTCGCATGACAATTTCCACTATGGCGGGGAATCTTGTCACACTCCCTAGTTTTAAGTGTAAATGAGCAAAAACAAAGCTAGGAAACTCACAAGGAAATTTCCGACAATAAAACGCAATCTAATAAAATTTAACATAAATATTTTAAGATTGAGGCATAGCCTCGAAGTTATAAAAATATTTTTAGAATGAGACATAGTCTCGGAGTAATAAAACATTTTGAGACTGAAGCATAGCTTCGGAGTTGTGTATGTCTGCATGACAATAAAATAAACAATTAGCTAAGCAGTCAAAATAAGTATTTAATCTAGCAAGTAATTACGTAAGCTGTAAACAATCAAATAGAACACATCAGGTAAACGAATAAGCACGTATGGGGTTCCTAAGCATGTTACTAAGGCACCACTAACGACCTATCTTAAACCTTCGGTTGTAACACCCTTGGCAAACACAACATCGTCCCACTCTTACGTTATCCCACATCGGCCGTGGACAAGAGAGATCACTGGTTCATAAGTAATGTCCTACCTCTTAAATCACCAACGTGTTTTGGGCAACCAAAAACAAATCTGTGAGCTCTTCGTGGGCAGAGCAGACAATATTGGTGGTGCGAGGGGCCGGATGTTACAGTTGGTATCAAAGCCACTCTTGTGCCGTTCGGGATGTTGGGACACGCCTCATCGAGGACGATGAGTCCAAAGGGGGGTTGTATGTAACACCCTTGGCAAACACAACGTCGTCCCACTCTTAGGCTATCCCACATCGGCCGTGGACAAGAGAGATCATTGGTTCATAAGTAATGTCCTACCTCTTCAATCACCAACGCGTTTTGGGCAACCAAAAACAAATCCGTGAGCTCTTCGTGGGCAGGGCGGATAATATTGAAGGTACGAGGGGCCGGATTTTACAGCTACAGTGCACAAATCAAAGGCCAAGAAGAAAAAGAAAAGAAACATATTAGTTTGAGGGTTTTTGGTCACGTGAGCAAAAGAAACAGAGAGAATAATATTTTGGTGTAAGGCTATTTTTTTTATTTTTCTTATTTATTTTTTTTAATGAATAACAACAATATCTATATTATTAGTTTTGTTGCATATTTTTTTATGAGTAACTAATATTTTATACTACCTAGGTTTTGGTTGAGTACAATGTTAGTTTAATGGTTTGATGAACTAATTATTTGACTTTGGTTGATTTAATATTGTGGTAAAGTTTTTAATTAGTTTGGTCATGATATTGTTGCGTAATAGAATCTAGTTTATTGCTTTAATATTTATTCTACTTGTGTTTAATAGTTTTTTTTTAGATTGTTAGGCGCTTGATTAGGTTGTCTACTTTGTGTTTTCAACTTGTTTGCGGTTTATGGTCGAAAAAATCGTAGGAATAAGTATTGAAAGTGGTTTAGATTTTATTGTTCTTTCACTAGAGAGGCCGAGAGGCAATTTAGTGTTGTGTCATCTTTGTGTTTTGCGGGTTTGGGTAATAATTGCACGGGAGTGGGTTATCCTAGGTCCCTTAGATTATTGTGATACAAGTTTTGTTCAAATTAATTAAAAATACCCTCTTTATATTAATATATATTGTATCCGAAGAGACCAGGAGGTGATTTGGGTAGTGGGGTACCATAGTATTATTAGGTAAGGTGAGACTGGGAGGTGATCCAACCCTTTAACAATTGAGCTTCACATGTCATTGGAGTTCTAGGGTGTCGTTGGTGAGGCTGGGAGGCGATCTGGCGTATTTTAGTGGTCTTTAGTGTCATAATTTTTTAAGGTATTGTTTTTCAACCAACTCAAATTCGTTAGCTATTAAGTTTAACTAGTATGATTCCATTACCTAGGTAGTCGTTTCTCGCATATTAGTAAAACCCAATTTTTTTATAAAGTTTTATTTTTAGTTTAAATTTTAATTAGTTAAGTTTTATTAGTTTAATTAATTCTAAAAAATTAAAAGAAAGTCTAGGTTAGTAATCTTCTAGTTTAATAATTAGAGTTTACCCATAGTGTCCTAGGTTCGATATCCGTTCTTACTTGCTAACTACATTGCGACCGGTACACTTGCCGAATGTGTGTTTTTTTAAGTGAATTCGGTAAAACTTGGTTTTTAATATTATATACGTTTTTCACACATCAGGTTACCCCAATCGAACGTGAAATTGATAAATACATTGGGGGTTTACCAATGCAAATCCGGGACTCTGTCATGAGTAGCAAACCCGTGACCCTCGAGGATGCCATCACTTTGGCCGGCGCGCTTTCGGAAAATCACGTGAAAGTGGGTACCCTCACCATTAAGAAAACGACCGAGAAAGCCAAAGCCGAGCCCGCTCCCCAAGCCAAGGTTGAACCCGCACCACAAGCCATCAACCACTCCAACTCTTCCCGACATAACAACAACAACAACAAGAAACAAAAAAACCCATCACCGAAACTTTGTTGTTACCCAACCCCAACCACAATAAAACCAAACCCAAGCTCCCTAAAACCGAAGACCCTATACCGGTACTTTCCCACTATGCAACACTTGCCAATGACACCACCCATCACATTTGCCATGTCGCCAATGCACCATCTGTAACCGTTTTGGTCATCTCACAACCTCATGTCGATCCGCACAACCAACCCAAACCAACCAACCAAGAACCACTCCTCAAAATGCCCAAACCCGTTATGCACCCTACCCACCAAACCAACCCCAACCACCCCGAGCTTGCTTCAATTGTGGAGATCCAAACCATTTCCGCAACAATTGCCCTCGCCTCACTTTTGCTAACCAAACCATGAACGTACCTTACTACCAAACCCAAGCCTATCAAGTCCAAACCCACCAACCCCAAATTCCCCAACTCATTGCACCACTTATCCAACCCATCCAAGCAATCCAAGAACCACCTCCACCTCCACAACAAGCACCTCAAGTCAACCATGGCAATCAAGGGGGAACTTTCATGATTAGCGCGAATCAAGCTCAAGTGGCAAACGATGTCGAGAACGGTATGTTTTTGGTGAACCATCATTTGCTTCTATTTTATTTGATACTGGTGCCTATAGAAGTTTTATTTCTTTGAAATTTAAGTCGAAACTTGCGATGCCTCGAACTAAGCTTTCGTGACCATTCTCTGTTGAAGTCGCCAATGGAAATTCTATTACCATCAACTCCGTCGTCCGCGATTGTACTCTTATCCTTGCTAACCATAAGTTCTCCATCGATCTCATCGCGATGCAAATGGGAAGTTTCGATGTCATAGTAGGCATGGATTGGTTATCTTTGCACCTTGCCGAAGTAGATTGTTTCGATAAATTCATTCGTATTCCACTTGTCAACTGTAAAATTCTCAAGGTCTTTGGAAACACTACTTCTCAAAGGCTAAATCTTATGCCGTGCTCCCTATCGCAAAAGTACTTACGCATAAAGTACTTTCCGTTTTTAGCTCTCTCGGTGACGAACGACTAAAAGGAAAGGAAAATTCAAAATATTTCCATTGTTCGTGAATTACACGATGTCTTTCCAGACGATGTTACCGGTCTTCCTCCCATTCGTCCAATTGAATTCCAAATCGATCTTGTGCCCGGCGCAATGCCCGTGGCCAAGGCTCCTTATGGTTTAGCCCCGTCGGAAATGAAGGAATTATCAAACCAACTCGAAGAACTTTCCGATAAAGGTTTCATTCGTCCAAGCTCTTCTCCTTGGGGCGCTCCCGTCTTATTCGTGAAAAAGAAGGATGGTTTGTTTCGTATGTGCATCGATTACCGAGAACTTAACAAACACACCATCAAAAATCGATATCCCTTACCACGTATCGACGACCTATTCGACCAACTCCAAGGCACAACTTGTTTCTACAAAATCGATCTTCGATCGGGTTATCATCAATTGCGTGTTCGCGAAGATGACATTCCTAAAACCGCTTTTCGTACTCGATATGGACATTTCGAATTTTCGGTTATGCCCTTCGGGTTGACAAATGCACCCGCGGTATTTATGGACCTCATGAACCGCGTTTGCAAACCATTCCTTGACAAATTCGTTATCGTCTTTATATATGGCATCCTTACCTTTTCTAAATCCAAAGCCGAACATGAACATCATTTGCATTCAATTCTCGAGCTCCTTATAAACGAACAACTCAATGCCAAGTTCTCCAAATGTGAATTTTGGCTAGAGGAAGTTCAATTTTTAGGACACATCGTAAACTACAAAGGTATTCATGTTGATCCCGCTAAAATTGAGGCCTTTAAGAATTGGAACACTCCAACGACTCCCACGGAAATCCGATCCTTCCTCGGTTTGGCCGGATATTATCGGCTTTCATTCGAAATTTTTCTAAGATCTCCTTGCCGGATATTATCGGCTTTCATTGGAACACTTGTTTTTGTTGTTTGTGTTCGTTTTTTAACCTTTTTGCATGAAATTTCTTGTGTTTAACACTCATCTTTGACCTAACTCCTTCCCCTATATATACACACTCTTTCCCCCTTATTTACACCTATTACAACTCCAAATTTATCTCTCAAACATAAAAGATTCAAGGTTGTTTATTAGTGTTCTTGAAGGTTTGACTTCTAAAAGTCAAACTGAGTTTAATCTTTCATTCTAATTTGTGTATCTAACCTTATTAATACTTGTTTATGGTGGCACAACATATATATATATATATATATATATATATATATATATATATATAATATAATATAATATCCCTTGTTACCTTTGGTATTTACTTCTCCGGCTCAGGTCGGTGAGGTTTCGGACCTCGTAAGGCAAGGCTTCATGGAGGACTTCGTGTTCTTGATATATATATATATATATATATATATATATATATCTAACTTTGTTATTGCTTACTAACCATGCTTAACTTCTGTTTATTTTAGTTTGTTATTCACATTTAGTATCTTTACCCCAATGGAACTGGCATTTTAGTATTTTTCCACCTTATTACCTAACATTTGGTTAAGTAAATATTAAGGTTAGATACTTTAATCCGGTTTCGATCAAACTTACATTTTTAAAGGGTTATTATCATAAATTCTTAAATAGTTACATTTTAAACATTGAACTTTAATTGTTTACTTTTTGCAACAATTATTTTATTTAAAGATCTTCTAGACAACCTTTCTAAATCCAAGATTTCCTTTTATTTAGGCTTCATACATTAAACTCGTCATTCCGGCAAATCTCCAAATAATCAATCTTTCAAGTTTATTACTTGAACGTGAGTACATTCATCCCCCGTTTTCTATCTTTTATTTTGGGGTGACATTTCATACTTATACAAACTTGAGTCTTAAACCACAAACGTTATTGTATACTTTACTTAAATAAATTCTCGATTTGGTGTTCTATGCTTACATGATTATATGCTTATGTGTTTATCGCTTTTGGAGTGTTGATTCATAAATCCGTGAACTATCTGGTATTCTCTTATAGCACGGTGCCGTTAATGTATTCTTATTAACGACTTCACGAAATCCGAATCTATTTGGTATTCTCTTATATAAGGTGCCGCTAATGTATTCTTATTAGCGACCTCATATTATCCAAATTATTACTATTTATTTGTTGTTTTGTATACAAGATTGTGGCTTTTCTTATTATATACATATTGTTCAAAATCTATGAATTGCTCGCCAACCTTTGTATTGACAAACTTTATTTTATGAAATGTTATAGGTTTACATCTTGATTGATTTCGGATGCTTGAAGAAAGCGTCACAAATACCATTAGGATATTAGCAAAAATGAACAATATTTGATTTGCTATATTTTGTTATATTTTGTTATGACTTGTTATGAATATTGTTATGTGACATTTTCGATGATGTGAAATAAAATGAGTTTATTAAATATTGTCGCTTTAATAGTGTCATGTGTTTATGGGCAATCGTTACACCTCGGCATGTTCCGCCGCCTATGGACGGGGTTTGACAGATTGGTATTAGAGCCATAACAATAAGATAGGTTGTTAGACGTAACGACCTATAATTGTTATGCTTAGGGTCCTATACGTGTGCTCATACGTGTTTACTCTATTTTAATTGTTCATATCACATGTTTTTTATAAACTTGTTTAAAATTCACCAATATCCTAAATGTTCACATACACACACTTTCATAGTATTTCCAAGGTATGCTTACCTTAAAACGCAAAAAGTAGATTTTCATTGTGTTTTATGGATTACAAGATTAAATTGGATCCCGTTGTTTCAAATCACTTAAAGGTTGCGTTTATTTCGGGTTTGTAGCCATCATAGAAAACGAGACATTATAAAATGACCATTTGACAAAAAGATTCCAAGAATCGAAGGTGATTTACTTACCTGGGATGGTTGAGTTATAATGCTCGTTTTCTAGGCCACAAATCGTGTTATAAATGTAAATACTTTAAGTAGTCGAATGCGAGCGTTCCGGTCGCCATCCTTATTTTCGTTGTCAAAACAATAGAACTACGGTGGTACATGTACTAGCGTTTTGACATGACGTTGTATCTCGATTTATTGTGTTATTATCGTTATTTGAGTTGAAAACATGAAAAAGTTTCGGTGGTACGTACACATGTTTAGACTCCAACGTGGTGTTTTATAAACTTTCTAGTGTCGGGATATCAAGTCATGGTGGATCATGCACGATTTTTCCGACTCTATAAATCTCAAAGTCTCAAATTTTTTAGCTTTAACCATCTCAAAAATCTTTTACGTTTGTTTTCGGTGTGTTAATTATAGACAAAGTTTTATGTATTTTATCTAATACTAACATCTTCTCCTTACTAACTCTAGGATTCAAAATCAATAAATCAAACTTCATCCTATTTTATTTTTATTACACCTTCATATTCATTTCTTTTACCCAAAACTTATCCCATTTTCTTTACAAATTTTAGCATGCCTCCGCTAAGATTCCAACCGCGCAAGAACTCCACCAGACGCATGGCCGCTCTCGTCTCCAAACAAATGGTCAGTGTGATTCACGAACTTATAACCCAAATCCAAGCTACCTTACCCGCATGTTACCTACTCAAGCAATTTACTAGTGCCAACCCGTCCAAATTCCTTGGAACCAATTGTGCCACTACCTTGTTGCAATGGTTCGAATAGACCGAGAGTGTGTTCCGACACAGCGAATGCCCTGACGAAAAAAAAAGACAAATTTCGCGTCAAGCATGTTTAGAGAAATCGCTCTAACATGGTGGAGTAGTGTTATGCACCTCCAAGGTTCAGAAACGGCTATGGCTCTTCCATGGTCCGATCTCAAAGCACTCATGATGAAGAAGTTTCGCCCCAAGCACGAACTTCAAAAGCTCGAGGAGGAATTTTGGAACCTCAAGCAAGAAAGTGATGATAACGCCGCTTACGCACTCCTCTTCCATGAGTTGAGCATCCTTGTTCCTCATTTGGTTACCCCAACCGAACGTGAAATTGATAGATACATTAGGGGTTTACCAATGCAAATCCAGGACTCTGTCATAAGTAGCAAACCTGTGACCCTCGAGGATGCCATCACTTTGGCCGGCGCGATGTCGGAAAATCACGTGAAAGCGGGTACCCTCACCATTAAGAAAACGACCGAGAAAGCCAAAGCCGAGCCCGCTCCCCAAGCCAAGGTTGAACCCGCACCATAAGCCATCAATTACTCCAACTCTTCCCGACATAACAACAACAAAAACAACTACAAGAAACCCAAAACCCGTCACCGAAACTTTGTTGTTACCCAACCCCAACCACAACAAAACCTATACCGGTACTTTCCCACTATGCAACACTTGCTAACGACACCACCCATCATATTTTACATGTCGCCAATGCACCATCTGTAACCGTTTTGGTCATGTCGATCCGCACAACCAACCCAAACCAACCAACCAAGAACCACTCCCCAAAATGCCCAAAACCGTTATCCACCCTACCCACCAAACCAACCCCAACCACGCCGAGCTTGCTTCAATTGTGGAGATCCAAACCATTTCCGCAACAATTGCCATCGCCTCACTTTTGCTAACCAAACCATGACCATACCTTACTACCAAACCCAAGCCTATCAAGTCCAAACCTACCAACCCAAATTCCCCAACTCAATGCACCACTTATCCAACCCATCCAAGCAATCCAAGCACCACCTCCACAACAAGCACCTCAAGTCAACCATGGTAATCAAGGGTGAGCTTTCATGATGAACGCGAATCAAGCTCAAGTGGCAAACGATGTCGTGAACGGTATGTTTTTTGTGAACCATCATTTAGCTTCTATTTTATTTGATACTGGTGCCGATAGAAGTTTTATTTCTTTGAAATTTGAGTCGAAACTTGCGATGCCTCGAATTAAGCTTTCGCGACCGTTCTCTATTGAAGTCGCCAATGGAAATTCTATTACCATCAACTCCGTCGTCCGCGATTTTACTCATATCCTTGCTAACCATAAGTTCTCCATCGATCTCATACCGATGCAAATGGGAAGTTTCGATGTCATAGTAGGCATGGATTGGTTATCTTTGCACCGTGCCGAAGTCGTTTGTTTCGATAAATTCATTCGTATTCCACTTGTCAACGGTAAAATTCTCAAGGTCTTTGGAAACACTACTTCTTGAAGGCTAAATCTTATAACGTGCTCCCAATCGCAAAAGTACTTATGCCAAAAGTACTTTCCGTTTTTAGCTCTCTCGGTGACGAAAGACAAAAAGGAAAGGAAAATCCAAGATATTTCCATTGTTCGTGACTTCCCCGATGTCTTTCCCGAAGAAGTTACCGGTCTTCCTCCCGTTCGTCCGATTGAATTCCAAATCGATCTTGTGCCCGGCGCGATGCCCGTGGCCAAGGCTCCTTATCGTTTAGCCCCGTTGGAAATGCAGGAATTATCAAACCAACTCGAAGAACTTTCCGATAAAGGTTTCATTCATCCAAGCTCTTCTCCTTGGGGCGCTCCCGTCTTATTCGTGAAAAAGAAAGATGGTTCGTTTCGTATGTGCATCTATTACCGAGAACTTAACAAACTCACCATCAAAAATCAATATCCCTTGCCACGTATCGACGAGAACTCGCATTTTAAGAATTTGGCATACAACCTTTCGGTTCTAATAATTTCAAGCAACGTTCGAAGATGGACTTCGTGATCGGCCTTAGACTTAGAATAAATAAGCATGTCGTCGATGAAAACGATAACAAATTTATCCAAGTAAGGCTTGCAAATACGATTCATCATATCCATGAACGCGGCTGGCGCATTAGTAAGTCCAAACGGTAAGACCGTGAACTCATAATGTCCATACCTTGTTCGAAACGCAGTTGTCGGGATATCTTCGGATTGGACTTTGAGTTGGTGATAGCCGGAACGAAGATCGATTTTAGAAAAGAAGCTAGCACCTTGAAGTTATTCGAAAAGATCATCGATTCGAGGAAGTGGATAGCGGTTCTTGATTGTAACTTTGTTGAGAGCTCGGTAGTCAATGCACATTCGCATGGATCCATCCTTCTTTTTGATAAAAAGTATCGGCGTTCCCCATAGTGACGAACTCGGTCGAATAAAGCCTTTCTCTAGTAGCTCATTGAGTTGTTTCTTTAACTCTTTCATCTCAGCAGGCGCTAAATGATACGGAGCTTTGGCGATCAGAGCAGTACCAGGAATAAGATCGATCCTAAACTCTACTTCACGATCGGGAGTGATTCCGGGAAGTTCATCAGGAAAGATATCGGAAATGTCGGAGACTATAGGTAAGTCCTTTATCTCCTTTGGCTTTGACTCTTCATTGATGTAGGCCATGAATGCTAAGCATCCTTGATTTAAACATTTTTAGCTCTAATCATGGAAATTATGCTAACTTGACCAGCGTCTTTATCCCCTTCAGCGGCTTTCTTTGTGTCGAGTACGAAGACTCGCGCGTTTCCTTTCTTGTCTTTGCCACTTCCACCCGCACCACCAGTCGCGGGTTTGTTCTTTGGGCATTCAAAACTCAAGTGCCCCATCTCCTTACAATTGTAACATGTCATCTTCTTTTTCCAGCAATCAACAGCATCATGACCCGGTCATTGACATGTTTCACACACTTTTGAAGGCGGAGCGAAGTTACATCGACCCCTATGATACCTTTTACAGGTTTTTCAGGGAATGGAATTTGAATTGAATCGGTTTTGGTTTACGCCCTTGCCTTTGAATCGATTGTTTCCTCCAGTCCTTCTTTGGTCGTTAGATGACACGCCTTCTTATCCTCTTCCTTGTTGCGGACCATGCCGCCCATCAAGTAACCAGCTAACTCCATCGCGAAGTCAGCGGTTTGTGGTAAGTGTGACCTCACCGTGTCGCGGATTTCCCGCGGTAGTCCCCAAATATATCATGTAACCTTGCTGGATTCAGGATTCACCAGCTGGGAACTAGACGACAATATTCATGAAACTTGGTGTTGTATTCACGTAGATTCGTCCCTACGACCTTAAGATTGAGAAATTTAGTTTGGATTTGGTCGGTTTCATGCATGGGACAAAACTTTCCCATCAATGCAGCCTTGAACTCATCCCAGCTCAAATTATACATCATCTCTCTCCCTTTGCTCATCAACATCGTACTCCACCACTCGAGCGCTTCTCCTTTAAACATAAGGGCAGAGTATTGAATCTTTTCTTCATTGGTACACTTGCTCGTTAACACAATTGTCTCCATCTCCTCAAGCCATCTTATGGTCGTGATGGCTCCTTTGTCACCATGGAACTCTTTCGGTCAATAGTATTTGAAATCTTTGAACAAACACCCACCAATCTTAAGCTTTTTGAATTCTTGTCTAACTCCTCCATCGGATTTAGACTCATGAACACTTTCCTCGACTCGAGACGGGTTCGGACGAGACTTAACCGACTTTCGGGAAGGATTAACAGAATGAGAATGTTTTGAATTTTTCGATTGAGACCTAGCCATGGACTCTTCTCTAACCGCATCCTTAATCATCTTTTGTATTTTATTCATATATTTTCGGGAATTTCTTCTTCTTGATTACCCACGGGGTCTTTCCCTTTTTCTTTTCTTATTTCTTTCTCTTTTTATTTTCTAACATTTTCGTTGTTGTTACTTTGTTCAGACATTTTATCGTTTTTGTTTTCGATTTATATCTGAAATTCAAAAAATTTTTCTTTCTTAATATAACGTTTTATTTATAACCATATATATCATAATTGATATTCTTTTTATTGTACAACACAAAGATATACATATATATATATCGAGTCACACGATGTATATATTTATAGACCTATCTTTACATAAGAACGTCTTAGCGTTCTTTATTATATAACATATTCAACTATTTTACACACATACTTCCATCTTATCTCCTTCTCAATCACTTCAATCCTTCATGAACTTGTTCACTATCTTTGTCAGTTTGTTACACTTGTGAAGAAGTTTTTCTCCTATCTTCTTCTTTTTCTTTCCTTCATCAGCCACCTTCTTTCTCCAATCATCTGTCTCATGGAGATCACGGTCCAAGTGTTCTTCATATGATTGTGGAATCTCATTGGGGTATCCATATTGTGGAGGTGGGTCACAGTAACCCAATGTCACCATTTTGTAGTGGTTTCTTGGTTCTGGATATGGAACGTCGGTCATGTCGGATGAAAGGTAGAAGAAAGCTTTAGCAGCTTCGTTCTGTTCTCGGATCTCATTAGCCTACTCTTCAATTGGTGGTATTTTTCCTTGGAATGGTGGGAAGCTTGACGAAGCTTGATTCTTGAGATTTTCGAGATATTAGATATAGGGATACACATATCCGTTGCTTGGATTTGGGAAGTGAGTGATCCATCCATTGATGTTGATATCTCATTGGGATTATTGGGATGCTCTTCTTCCGGTTCAGACTATTCCTCAGGATCCTCCTCTTCTTCTGATTCCTCTTCTTCCACCGGTTCTTCCTCTTCCATATGTTGGGTGGTCTCGTTGATCATCGATGTGACAATCGTCAATTTCAGGTTAACTCCGTTAACTCAACTCCGTCAATTCAAACTTAAAGATTACTGAATCTATAACGCACACCTCATTACATTTAAACTAGGGTTTAAATGGCGCTTGACACTTACTACATGTGTAGTCTTTCCGGAATTGCACCGAAACGCAAACGAGTTGACGCAAACAATTGGTGAATAAACGAAAAACGTCAAAACAATAATTATGTGATAATTATGTGTTAGACTTATGTGTTATGTGATAACATTCTTATATACATAAACTTAATGTGCTAGAACTAGTTAATTAAGCTAGAAAAGTAACATTTGAAAGTTAAGGGACCAAAGTGTATTATATTATTATTAATAATAATAATCACCAAACCCTAACCTCTACCCCATTCCCAAAACCCGATCGGCAGCCCCCCTAGCCCCCCTCCTTGCGATCGGCCCTCATACACACACATACAATCAAGATTGTTCAAGTTTGATTGAAGATTAAGGTGCTAGGAAGGTATAAACGACTATCCTATGCATCCTTTATACTTAATTTCGATTTTTAATGGGTTAATTACAAACCCTAGATTCCGAAAATTTCATATATTGTGTTCATATGATTTTTGTTTGATTTGATGATGTATTGATGATGATTGATAACTAGAATTGATATTGTTACATGTTAATTGTTGTGTCTTTGATTTTGAGAACAAATAAAACCCTAACCATGTATGTATGGTGTAATTTATGTGCATGGATAGTGGTTATGGTGTCTAGAGTGTCATATGAAAGGATTATGGTCTATAGATGATTAATATGTTGAATTTTGTTGCAAACAGTTTCTGGACAGATTGTGTTGTTGATGTTCAATTGACTGTATCTGGTGTAAATGTGAAAATTTATTGAGATTATTGATACTACAGTAAACTAGGTTGAGACTAGTTTCTAAAGAATATAAGTTTGCAATTTTTGGACGTGTAAAAGTTAACCTTTATGATTTTACAAAAACATTGTGCAAAGCTGAGTTGTTAGACCGGCTGTTAGGTTGTTTTGTAAATGTTATATCTCATGAACTACGAGACCAATTGGGTTGGTTCCACTTCTGGAAGTTGACTTGTTGAGTTAGGAACCTAACCAAAGTGGTCTTGCATTTTTTAGATTTTTCGTTTAACGGGAATTTCAAATAACATTCTGTTGCGCATGAATTTGACTGTTATGAGCTTGCTGTAATGTTTTGATCAATGTGAGAAATCTATGTAGAATAAAAATATAATAAAATATGTTCTGGAAACCTAATTCATGTATGCTCTTGTGATAATTTTTAGTAAATTAATTGAGATGCTATGATCGGTGGAATAGTACAATCTTTCAAGTAGAATTTCTGTCTCGGTGAAACTAGCTGCTGAATTTTGTGAAAATGCATGAAACATGATAATTGCTAGTTAATTGTTATGTTTTGACCAAATTGCCCCTGCGGGGAATACTTGCTAAATGGTTGTGGTGTTTTGACCAAATTTCCCCTGTGGGGAATAGTTGCTAGTGATGTACATTATTAATACATGACACGTAAATAATTGTTCACACATGTATCGTATCACAAATGTACTTGTTAAGTCACACACGATTCACAAACGAAACATGAAGCGTAATTTGTGCATAGGTGTTATGTGCCGAGTCTAGAGACTCGATAATAGTTCCGACACTTAGAAAATCTCTTTGTTGTTTTAGAACGCTAGAGAGAGTTTTCTGTGACGCGCATCACTCGGTGATTTATTTTTGGGAATTCTTCGCAAACAGTGAGTTTCACTTACCCCTTTAAACTGTTTTCAAACGCTTTTCACTTGGGGGAGATAACATACTCCGAAAACGCATTTAAGATTTTGTTAGTAAATTATATATCACTTGTAAAGGCTAAGTGGCAAACGAAACAATTGAAGTCCTACACATCGAACCGGTTAATATTTGGATAATAGCGAGTCACTGTTGAGTAGTACTACTGGGTTTGACAAACCCCGCCCAACGCTAAACTCGACTGGAGGTCGATCGGGTGTAATTTTGGCTAACACGTACCATGGTCTGGACTTAGTTTCATTTAAATGTTTTTATGGTTTGATTATAACTAATTATTCCGATCCTGTTAGTTCACACCCTCTGACGGTAAAACTCCGTTAGTAGATTTTGAGGGTGTGACAATCGAGGGCATTTTGAAACTTTCATAGGGCATCACCACCCTTATTCTTGGTTTGAGAGATGACCCTTCTCCATTAATGGGTTGAGAATTGACCTTGTTAGCTGTGGAGCTTCCGGTATGCCATCGTCGTTGATCAGAGTGGCATTGCATCTAGTCAGAGGATGGGGATCTTGGTTCTTCTTTTATTGGTCGATTTGAGAGGAAGGCATAGGACAGATGTGGATTTGGTAGGTATCCAGTTGGGTAGTACTGCTGTATTTCTGATGGTTGGTAAGTGGGGATCTCTGATGGATGGTACGTCGGTACTTCAGAGGGTTGATACATGGGTATTGTTGGTGGATGATAACTTGAGTGTCTCGGTGGTTCAACTCTATGTTTCGGTGGACTATCGGGTATGTCTATTGGATAGTGTCTACTTCCGCGGTAGTACACAGGTTTGGTTAAGTCATGTTCCACATCTTGGTCGAAGTATGCTTCATAATAACCATCACCCATGTTATCATCGGGGTAAGGTTCGACGATTCAAGCCTCTTTTGCTTTTCATACATGGTTCTCCATCCAACTTTTGAATGACATCTAATCATTTGGGTGGTTTAAAATGTAGAGGGAAAGAAAAGGTTACCAGCCTATCTTATCCCTAAAACAGGTAATCAATTATTTCCTATACTTGGATCGAAGCTTGGGTATTGTTTTATGATACCCAATTCGCTAAGATCGATGGCTCTGATACCAACCTGTCACACCCCCATCTTAGGCCTAGGAGTGCGACCAATAGTTGGTACCACAAGTGTAAATAAATCAGAGTTACGTTTATTTAGCGGAAGACTTTATAACTTGTGGATTAAAGTTGTGATATTACAAAAGACGGAAACGTAAAAGATTCCCGTTTAAGTTTAAAAGATTACTTGTTTTAATTACAAACCACCATTTTAACATATTAAATTTATACGAAACAAATCCGAGCCATCGGATATTAATAGCACTACGACCAGGCGTGGTGTGATTTGCCCATCGCGTACTACCACATATTTAAAGATCCAGACAAACGTATACTACAGCCTGAGGGCTAGGCTTATACTCTTATTTATAATGGTTTTAGGAACACATAGTCCCTTGTAAACAATTTTCATATAACATGTTTGACTCGTTTGAAATCAAGTTTGTAAAAGTTTGGGGGCATATTCACCTTATCGCTTTGGGATCGGCTTCAACACCGTCCGAGGGTCTTTCCCTTGCTATCTCGCACCTATAGTACGAGAATAACCATTTGTTAGTCGGATATACAATCCGGCTTAAGACCTTTAGTCTTATTTTATAACTCTACCTCGATGAACCTTTAGTTCATAGATCTCTTTTACTTGAAAACCTTTAGTTTAAAAGTAATTATAAACCTTTAGTTTATTTATAAAACCCGACGTTTCTTCTTCTCTAAGAAACGTATTATTTTCTTTATTATTTAAGAATATTCATTATTACTTAAATAATAATTTCATAACAAATAATATATATACTTGCACACATATATATATATATATATATATATATATATTTATCTATCACAACATATCTTTTAATTTTTCTTTGTTATGTTTTCTTTTCTTTTATCGAGGTATCGAGTATAACCTCGACTCAAGGTTTAAGCTAGAGGTGGTCAAAAAAAACCGGTCCTCGAACCGGTTTGCCGGTTTAAACCGGAAACCGGTTTTTAAGAAAACCGGTTTTTTGTAAACCGGTTTACAAACCGGCGGTTTATATATCGGTTACACAATTTGGAGCCAAAACCGGTTTTATAACCGGTTATAAAAAAAACCGGTTTTTTTTAATAACCGGTTATTAAAAAACCGGTTTTTTTAATAACCGGTTTTTTAAAAAATCGGTTAACCGGTTTTTTTATAAACCGGTTTTTGACCGTTATAAAAAAACCGGTTAACCGGTTAAAAACCGGTTTTTTCCCGTTGATTAACGGCCATATAGCCGTTTTTTTTAAGTTTTGACCGTTTTTTTTTTTTTTCCCCATTTTACCCCCACAAACATCTATATATAGCTTAGGTTGGGTATTGGTTAGATCACACTCGATTATACAACTCCAAACGCTCTAAACGTTTATTACTTACGCGATTATTTTGTTATCTCACGCTCAATTATACCACATTACCACTCCATACGCTCTTATTTCGTAGTCGATTATCATGGCCTCCCAAAGTGCTGCTTCATCCGTCAACATGGGTGCCTCGAACACGGGAGAAACGGTCGTTCGGGTCATCCCCACGAAACGAAACCAAGATGTTTGGCAACATTTCGACCTATGCGAAATGTCTAACGGTACCCAAAAAGCTCGATGCAAACATTGTTTGAAGTTTTATGGCAAAGATGCAAACTCCACTTTAAGAGCGCATGTACAAAGGCCCTTTTGCAAGGCCTTGAAGGACGAATCGGGAAGTAGTTCGCAGCCGGAGATGACGAATCAAGGAACGGTGTTTACGTACGACCTTGAAGCGGTACGTCAAAAGTTTTCAAACTTTGTGATTCAAAATACACTTCCTTTCAACCACTTCGACAACCCTCAATTCACGGAGATGATGCAAAAGTATGTTCAACCACGCTACCAACACGTAAGTCGTTCGACCCTTAGAAGAGATTGTCTTAAAGCTTGGAAAAACGCTAAATCCGAACTAATTTCATACTTTTCAAACTTACAAACTGGTGTAAACTTAACAACGGATGTGTGGTCGGTACCTAATGGTTCGCCCGACTCATACATTTGTGTGACGGCTCATTGGGTTGACCCCGGGTCGTGGCAAATGATGAAACGAACCGTTGCGTTTCAATTGTTTGATTACCCGCACACGGGTAGAAATATTTTTAAACTCTTGGATAAAGTCATTCGACAATACAAGATTGAAGAAAAAATCTTTTCAATTTCGTTTGATAACGCGTCCAACAATACGGCCGCGGTTAGCCATTTAAAATTAAAGTATAAACCTATTTGTGATGGAGCGTTTTTTCATAGCCGATGCATTGCACATATTATCAACTTGGCCGTGCAAGATGGGTTAAACGTGATCGAAACGCAAAGAAACAATTTTAAAAGAATGTTACGAGATGTTTTTAGCAACAATAAAACATTTTCAAGATACAAAAAATTTTGTGATGAAGCTAATTGTCAATGGTTGGGGCCCAATTGGGATTGTCCAACAAGATGGAACTCGACTTGTGATATGTTTGAGAAAGCCATCCAACAAAAAGAATCACTAGTTGCGTTTCATCAAATAATGTCAAGTAGGGGTAAATGTGCACCGTACGATCCTAGAAACTGGTTATTGATTGAGATCGTTACGGAGGTCCTTCAAATTTTTAAATCTTGCACAACTAGTTTATCCGGGGTTTACTATCCAACAAGCCCCATTGCTTTACCAAAAATTGCTGTCATGTGCACAAAGTTGAGTGAACTTCATTGTAGGGGTGCACCTTATTTTGATATGGGTGTAAAAATGAAAGAAAAATTTAGAAAATATTTTCAACAACTACCCGCTGTTTTGACATGTGCTGCTGCGTTAAACCCTTGCATAAATGTTGGTGGTGTTGAAGCTTTAATAGAAAAAATTTGTGATGAGCTAGAGTTAAACGACGATCAAAACCCCTATTATAACCAAACTTTAAAGAATGCTTTCAACACCACCTTGTCTAACATGTATGATGTTTACCTTACAAAATACGGGTCGTCTTCCCAAATTCATGACTCGTTAAGAGCTGTTGCCCAATCCCAATCCCAAACCGACCTTGAAATGGGGATGTACTACATGATTTGGGAAGACGCCGGTAAACGTCAAAAGGTAAACACCCCAAGCAGTGAACTTGGAAGGTATGGTGGTACCAACTTTGTGAAACACATGACTCCAGATGAATTTAGAAGTCTTGATTTGCTGGCTTGGTGGAGAGGTAAGGAGGATGAGTTTCCGATCCTCGCCGCCATGGCCAAAGATTTACTAACGGTCCAAGCTTCCACGGTAGCTTCGGAGTCTGCTTTTTCTGTTTCTGGCAGGGTTATATCGATTAGGAGGACTCGACTCACTCCACCAGCTGTAGAGATGTCTATTTGCTACAAGGATTACTTGGACGCTTTAGATAGGGCACAACATCAACGCTCACTCGAGGGGGAAATGGACTATGAGGCGGGCTTGTATGAAGACGAGGTCAATCAAGGACACACTCAACCAATGACCGATGAAGAAGCCGCGTACGACGATTACCTAAGGAATAGCTCGGGATCGGGTAGCGATGAAAATAATGAGTAAGAAACAGCAAGTTGTTAATGTAATCGTGTCTAAGCATTCTTTAATGTTTGTATTTTTGAGTTACGAATATGCGATAACGATTTAATGTTTGTATTTTTAATGTAAAAGCTATAAATGAAAGTTATGTATTTTTGAGTTACGAATATGCGATAACGATTTAATACTTGTAGTTACCGGTTTGCCTTGTAGTTACCGGTTTGTTTATACTGTGAAAAAATAATGGTTATTTAAAAAAAAAAAAAAAAAAAACCGGTTAACCGGTTAGACCGGTTATTAAAAAACCGGTTAATAAAAAAACCGGTTTATTAACCGGTTCTAACCGGTTCACAAACCGGTCGTAACCGGTTTGATCGGTTATGGTTTTCATGCACAAAAACCGGTTATTAACCGGTCCGGTTATTAACCGAACCGGTTTTTTTCCGGGACGAAAAAAACCGGTCCGGTTAATAACCGAACCGGTTTTTTTAAAAAAACCGATTTGTGCACCTCTAGTTTAAGCCTTTATAATAATATTTTATTATTATATTCACTGGCGTTAAGCCTTACCATAAAGGCTTATGAAAACCCTAACGATTTGAGCAGCACTCCAACGCCGCTTGGTATCCTTTGTCGTCTTGGTCAACGTTCCTTCTTGTCGCCAAACGATAATACCAATCTTCAACACTCGATGGCACGCTTCTCGAGACACACTGCCATGATAACAAACGCCTTTTTGGTATGTGGGTGGAGGGTGGCATGAACTTTGAGGAACGTTGGCACGCAAATCGAGGAATCGGGGCACGTTTATCGAGGTGAAATATGGGTACGTATTTCGAGGTGTAGAGAGATCTTAGAGAGAGAAAGGAGTACTGATTTGTGGTGTGTAGAAATGAGATCTCGACCTTGCTATTTAAAGACATGATCAGGGGTCCCATCGCGGTACGCGACGGCCTCCTGGGCACCCGTCGCGTATCGCGACGTAGCCTTGGCCAGTCACAACGTAGGTCTGCCACATGTCGCTACATGGAAGACAGTGTGCCATGTGTTGACACGTGGCGGACGACGTGCCACGTGTGGACACGTGGCAGCTCTTGTGCCAGAGGTGTCAGGCCACGTCATCGCGATACGCGATGACGTTGGGTCAACAGCGATCGCGTATCGCTGTTGACTCCATCTAGAACCTTTGACCAAGCCTCATCACGATACGCGATGGGCTTGTCCTTTGTCCAGCCGCGTATCGCGATAGGACAAGAAAACAAAATTTTTGTTTTAAACCCTAAGGTTTGGAATTTGGCAAATTTGTTCCCTTAAATTTGGAAAGTTTATAATTCGAACTCGAAATTTTCTCGATGTTACAGGTTGACAAATGCACCCGCGGTATTTATGGACCTCATGAACCGCGTTTGCAAACCATTCCTTGACAAATTCGTTATCGTCTTTATTTATGACATCCTTGTCTTTTCTAAATCCAAAGCCGAACATGAACATCATTTGCGTTCCATTCTCGAGCTCCTTAGAAACGAACAACTCTATGCCAAGTTCTCCAAATGTGAATTTTGGCTAGAGGAAGTTCAATTTTTAGGACACATCATAAACGACAAAGGTATTCATGTTGATCCCGCTAAAATTGAGGCCGTTAAGAATTGAAAAACTCCAACGACTCCCACGGAAATCCGATCCTTCCTCGGTTTGGCCGGATATTATCGGCGTTTCATTCGAAATTTTTCTAAGATCTCCTTGCCTCTTACCTCATTCACCCATAAGGGAAAACCCTTCGATTGGGGTTCGAAGCAAGAAGAAGCTTTTTATACCCTCAAGGACATGCTTTGCAATGCTCCTATTCTAACCCTTCCCGATGGAAACAACGATTTCGTTGTATTTTGCGATACCTCTCATCAAGGTCTTGGTTGTGTTTTCATGCAACGAGGTCAAGTCATCGCATATGCATCAAGACAACTAAAGGTCAACGAGAATAACTACACGACTCACGATCTCGAACTTGGTGCCGTCGTTTTAGCTCTCAAAATATGGAGACATTACCTTTATGGTACGAAATGTGTGGTTTTTACCGATAATAAAATCCTTTAACATATTTTTAACCAAAAAGATCTCAACATGAGACAACGAAGATGGGCCGAATTACTTAGTGATTACAATTGTGAGATTCTCTACCACCCCGGTAAAGCGAATGTTTACGCCGACGCCCTAAGTCAAAAGGTTAATGTTAAATCTGTCCTGCTTTTAAGCGTTGTCATTCAAACCGATCTTCAAATTCGTATCTGCCAAGCTCAACGTACCTCCGTTGAAGGAGGTAACATGTACGACGAAATGTCTTGTGGTGCTGAACTTCAACTCGAAACCAAACCCGATGGTTTTTTGTACTTTCTCAATCGTTTGTGGGTTCCCGATCGCGATGACCTTCGTACTTGTATACTCGAAAAAGCTCACAATTCGTGGTATTCCGTTCATCCCGGTGCGGATAAGATGTATTTTGATCTTCGTGCTACCTTTTAGTGGTCGGGTATGAAAAGGGACGTAGCGTTGTTTGTATCTAAATGTCTTACTTGCTCAAAAGTCAAAGCCGAACATCAAAGACCTTTTGGTCTACTCGAGCAACCACCGATTCCCGGTTGAAAATGGTAAGACATTGCTATGGACTTTATCATCAAATTACCCAACACCCAAAAAGGCAACGATAGTATTTGGGTGATCTCGATCGTTTGACCAAATCTGCTCATTTCATTCCGATCCGCGAGAAGTATTCTTTCGAGCAGCTTGCTCAAATCTATGTTCGAGAAATCGTGTGCAAACACGGTTTGCCATTGTTTATCATCTCCGATCGCGATGCTCGTTTTACCTCTCATTTTTGGCGATCTCTTCAAGAAGCTTTGGGAACACGTCTCGATCTTAGCACCGTTTATCATCCTCAAACGGACGGTCAATCCGAACGTACTATCAAAACACTCGAGGATATGCTACGAGCGTGTGTTCTTGATTTCGGTGGGAATTGGGATTCACATCTTCCGTTCATCGAGTTCTCCTATAACAATAGCTACCATTCTAGCATTGATGTGGCTCCTTTTCAAGCTCTTTACGGTCGTAAATGTCGATCTCCAATTAGTTGGAACGAAATCAATGAAGCTCAAATCACGAGACCCGAAATGGTCTAAGAAGCTACCGACATCATTGATCAAATCCGTAAGAACCTCTTAGCCGCTAGAAGTAGTCAAAAGAGTTACGCTGACAAACGGCGAAAACCTATCGAATTTAATGTTGACGATCTTGTCCTTCTAAAAGTATCTCCTTGGAAGGAGGTAGTCTGTTTTGGAAAGAAGGGTAAGCTAGCTCCTCGTTTCGTTGGTCCTTTCAAAATTCTTGAACGTGTTGGAAAGGTGGCTTATCGACTCGAACTACCGGAAGAACTTGTCGGTGTTCATTCGACATTTCATGCATCAAATCTTAAAAAGTGCCTAGCCGAGGGTAATCTCCATATACCTCTCGACGAAGTACACGTCGAAGAGTCGATGATCATGGTTGAACGACCCGTCGAAATCATGGATCACAACGAGAAGAAAACCAAGCGTAGTCGAATTCGATTAGTAAAAGTTCGATGGGAATCACGGCGTGGCGCGGAGTTTACATGGGAACGAGAAGACGCAATGAAAGAAAAGTATCTACATTTGTTTACATCATCGTCTTCACCTTAATTTCGGGACGAAATTTCCTAAAGTAGTAGATACTGTGACATTCGTCAATTTCGGGTCCGAATAGTATTCGTTTTGTAAACCTTTATTATGTAAACCTACCCGTTTTGTAAACCGAAAACTTTGGATATAATAAAAATGATGTATTTTATGTTACAATATTGTTTTACACTTGTTGGGTCTTGAAAACATTCATTGCGGTCTTTAAAACGCTTAAAAATCACTTAAAACGAACTTCGGGGGCCAAAACTGCCATTTTTAAAAATATTGAAAAATCAGGAAATCCACCCCGTCGCGCCGCGCGACGGGGGACCCCTATGCCGGTCGCGTAGCGCGAAGGCAGGTCTGCAGCTTCACTTGTTTTTGTTTTTTGTGTTCGTTTTTTACCCTTTTTGCATGAAATTTCTTGTGTTTAACACCCATCTTTGACCCAACTCCTTCCCCTATATATACACACTCTTTCCCCCTCATTTACACCTGCAACAACTCCAAATTTCTCTCTCAAACATCAAAGATTCAAGGTTGTTTATTAGTGTTCTTGAAGGTTTGACTTCTAAAAGTCAAACTGAGTTTAATCTTTCATTCTAATTTGTTTATCTAACCTTATTAATACTTGTTTATGGTGGCACAACATATATATATATATACATATATATATATATAAAATATAATACCCCTTGTTACCTTTGGTAGTTACTTCTCCGGCTCCGGTAGGTGAGATTTCGGACCTCGTAATGCAAGGCTTCATGGAGGACTTCGTGTTCTTGATATATATATATATATATATCTAACTTTGTTATTGCTTACTAACCATACTTAACTTCTGTTTATTTTAGTTTGTTAGTCACATTTACAAGTCTTGGGTATGTGGAGACCATCTATGAACTCATTGTGAGACGGAAACCGAACCAAACCAAACTTTTGTTAAAAAGACTTGTTGTTGACTTTTTAGTTGTAGAACTTAAATATTTTCATTTGTACATTATTATACAAGATCTATGGTATATGGGTATGTGGAATCCATCTATGAACTTGTTGTGAGATGGAAACCGAACCGATCCGATTTTTACTCGCTTAAGACACACAAGTGTGTGTTTTTAGCTATCAAGACTTGTATATTTCTTTAAAATTAGTTTACAAACTGATTTTAATTACTTTCTTAAGTACTTGGAAATGTTGGATCCAACTTGATCTCATAACTAAGTTTGGACCAACAAAAAAACCGAACACTCGCTTAACGAACGTTGTTAGTTCTAAAACAATATATCTACAAACTTGGTTAAGTCTTATAAAGTTTTTGTGAGTTATCACATAACAATTAATATTTTGGAAAGTTGACTTTGGGTTGACCATTCGTCAACACCCGAACACTCATTAAAGACCCGTTTTAGTATCTTTAGCCCAACGGAACTTGCATTTTAGCATTTTTCCACCTTATTACCAAACATTTGGTTAAGTAAATATTAAGGTTAGATACTTTAATCCGGTTTTGAGCAAACTTACATTTTTAAAGGGTTATTATTATAAATTCTTAAATAGTTACATTTTAAACCTTGAACTTTAATTGTTTACTTTTTGCAAAAATTATTTTATTTAAAGATCTTCAAGACAACCTTTCTAAATCCAAGATTTCCTTTTATTTAGGCTTCATACGTTAAACTCGTCGTTCAGACAAATCTTCAAATAATCAATCTTTCAAGTTTATTACTTGAACGTGAGTACATTCATCCCCCGTTTTCTATTTTATTTTGGGGGTGACATTTTATACTTATACAAATTAAATGATTTATACTTGAGTCTTAAACCACAAACGTTATTGTATACTTTACTTAAATAAATGCTCAATTTGGTGTTCTATGGTTACATGATTATATGCTTATGTGTTTATTGCTTTTGGAGGGTTGATTCATAAATGCGTGAACTATCTTGTATTCTCTTATAGCACGGTGCCGTTAATGTATTCTTATTAACAACCTCACGAAATCCGAATCTATTTGTCGTTAATGTATTCTTATTAGCGACCTCATATTATCCAAATTATTGCTATTTATTTGTTGTTTTGTATACAAGATTGTGGCTTTTCTTATTATATACATATTGTTCAAAGTCTATGAATTGCTCACCAACCTTTGTGTTGACAAACTTTATTTTATGAAATGTTACAGGTTTACATCTTGGTTGATTTCGGATGCTTGAAGAAAACGTCACAAATACCATTAGGATATTAGCAAAAATGAACAATATTTGATTTGCTATATTTTGTTATATTTTGTTATGACTTGTTATGAATATTGTTATGTGACATTTTCGATGATGTGAAATGAAATGAGTTTATTAAATATTGTCGCTTTAATAGTGTCATCTGCTTATGGGCAATCGTTACACCTCGGCATGTTCCGCCGCCTTTGGTCGGGGTGTGAAACAACACGTAAGCCAAGAAAGAGAAAAAGAGATAAGAATAAGGCTGGATTATGATTATCCGGAACCCTCACTGTTTACTCGGACCTCCACCTTCCCTTTTTACCAGCTCACAACCAGCTGCTTCTCATTTGGAAGTTGGTCCAAGTGTGACCTGCCAACCCTTTAACCCTACTCCTTATGCCTACGGGAGGCCAAGCCCAACGGCCTTCCCTTTGTTCACTTCGCAACCCCCCGGGCATGAAACCACTCTCGAACAAATATGGCATTCACCAGCCTCAAGTGTTCCTCCTCTTATAGCCACCACATGGGAGAAGGCCATGGCGGCCTTGCCCGTGGCTCGGAGTGCAGCAATGAGCACCCCCATGGGAACAAACCAAATAGCAGCAACTACTGAAAGCCTTCATGGCTTTAACCTCATTGCTCAGATGATGGCTCAACTCATGGCACACTTCCCTTGGACCCAGCTCATCAACCAAGCACTGAGTACTCACCAAGAAACAACAAGTCATAATATCTATACAAGGGTAGAAGAAGACCTTGCAAAGCCCTATAAGCCCGATAACCTATCTTGTTTCTCTCAACAAATCGTCGATTATGACTCTCAAAAGAAAATCAAGATGCCATCCCATATAAAAACATATGACGGGACCGAGGATCCCGAAAACCACCTCCAGATCTTTACCGGTTATGCCAGAATCGAAAAGTGGTCCCACGCTGAATGTTGTTTAATGTTCATGCAAACACTTGTCAGATCAGCCAGGATATGGTTCAACGACCTTTCTGCCAGAAGCGTTCGAAGCTTCGATGATCGGAGCAAAGGATTCTTGGTCAACTTTTCACAACAAATGAGGTACGTCAAGGATGCCATGGTAATTTTTCAGATAAAACAAAAAGATGATGAAAGCCTTCGAGAATTCATCGAAAGATATAAGAAGGAAGGGTTGACATATGTGGGGGCAGGCGAAAAAAATGAGGGTGGCAGGCTTCTTGAATGCCATCACCTCCAAATACCTCACGAGGGACTTTAACAAGTGCCTGCCTAAAACCCTTGAAGAAGCTCTCGAACGAGCTAAGGCTCATATCCGAGGCGAATAGGTCGTTGATTCCAAAGAACAAAGAAAAAGAGCTCCTAGTTTTCGGAGAAACAGCCTCCACCGAAAGAAAGGGAACTTCAGTCCCTATGATAGACACCCAAGACGCTCAGATCAACAAAGGCCTGAAGGTTGGAACCTTCCAAGCAGGAAAAAGACTTTGAACTTCACAGCTCTAACCAAAACCCCTTAGGAAATCCTTGCCACTGAAGAAGTAAAACATAGTTTCCGACCTCCTCGACCCTTGCCCAAAAGAAAGAAAAATGAAAGCTCCACCCAGTTCTATGAGTTTCACGTAGAAAAAGGTCACCGCACAAACGGTTTCTTTCAGCTAAAAAGAAGAATTGAGGAAGCTTTTAAGTCTGGAGAATTGGCCCATTTGGTTAAGGGGGTCAAAGACAAGATGGCCGAAAGAAAAGGTAAAGAAGTGAATATGGTGAATATAGACCAAGGTGCTCCCCACAAGCGACAACGCTTGGAGGCCTGGGAGCTTCAGTGCATTTGCTTCCCACCACCTCAAGGTGACTTACTCACAAACCCTTTGACGGTAGAAGCGAACGTGGGAACAATCAAAACAAGCAAAGCCTACATTGACATAGGGGCGGCCACAGAAATCATATATGAAAGGTTCTTCAACCGACTAAGTAAGGAAGAACGTGTAAAGCTTCAACCCTCCGGGTCATCTATAAAAGGTATCGCTGATATACCCTTGAAGCCTCTGGGCCAACTAACCCTTGATGTCTATTTTAGTGAAGGAAAGATGAAGAAAACCAAACCACTCACTTTTGTGGTTATCAACATACCTTCCAACTATGATGTAATCATAGGAAGGCCAGGACAATGTGCGTTCAACATGGCTGTCTCGGTTGGTCAAGGTGCGGTAAAGTTTCCTACCGATAGAGGAATTGCAACCCTTCAACCCACCCAAGAGGTTTACACGGTTGAAGGGGAAGGTTCGAAAAATGAATACGACTAACAAGGCTTGATCATAAACCCCAAGTATCCCGAACAAAATTTAGGGGTAAACACGGGCCTTTCCAAAGAAACCCTCTCACGCCTTGAGAAGCTCTTGATACACTATAGCGATGTCTTTGCTTGGTGTCCGGAAGACATGACAGGCATCCCTCGAAGCATTGCAGAACATGAGCTAAAAATACCCCCCGATGTCAAGGCTGTTGTCCAAAAGAAACGGAGCCTAGCTCCTGAACGAAGCTTAGAAGCATGCCAAGAGGTCGAAAAACTTGTACTAGCTGGGATCCTACGTGAGGTCAAATATCAATCTTGGGTGGCTAATCCAGTCATGGTTCGAAAGCCTGACAAGTCTTGGAGGATGTGCATCGATTTCAAAGACTTAAATAAAGCATGCCCGAAAGATTGCTATCCCTTACCCGAGATGGACCTCAAGGTTGACTCTTTAACCGGCCATCCCTTTAAGTGTTTTCTTGACGCTTACAAGGGTTATCATCAAATTCTCATGAAAGTTAAAGATGAAGAAAAAACTGCATTCCACACAGACAAAGGTATTTTTTGTTATCAAAAGATGCCTTTTGGCCTACGAAATGACGGAGCAACCTATCAATGTTTGATTGACAAAGCATTTGCCAGCCAAATTAGAAGAAACTTGGAAGCTTATGTCGGTGATCTGGTTATCAAAAGCAAGACCGAGCATCAAATGCTTGATGACATACAAGAAACCTTCCAAAACCTGAGGAAGATCAACATGAAACTCAATCCCGGAAAATGTTCGTTCGGGTTCGAAGAAGACAAGTTTTGGGACACATCGCGGGGGAAACAAAGCATAAAAGCCAATCCCAACAAGGTCAGGGTTGTTCTTGAAACTAAATCTCCACAAAGCAAAAGAGAAGTGGAAAGTCTGAATGGAAGGCTTGCAGCCTTGAAACGTTTTACCTCCAAGCTCGCTGAGAAATCCCTACCCTTCTTCAAAACACTAAAGGGTTGCACCAATAAAAAAGACTTCAGGTGGACGGAAGAAGCCTTCAACCAAATGAAGCAACACTTGGCTTCACTTCCAGCTATTGCAACCCCCGAAACAGAAGAACTGATCTCTGTCTATCTCTCAGTAGCTGAAAAAGCATTAAGCGCGGTCCTAACCATTGAACAAAACAAAGTTCAGGTACCCGTTTATTTCTATAGTAAAACGTTAAAACTGGCAGAGATCAAATATCCTCCTTTGGAAAAACTTTCTCTGGCTTTAATTCAAACTGCCAAAAGGCTTCAAAGGTACTTTCAAGCACACCCTATACAAGTGGTCACAGACCAACCCATCAAGAGTGTGCTTGAAAAACCAGAAAATTCAGGCCGATTGGCCAAATGGGCCGTGGAGCTAGGTGAACATAGTATCACCTATGTCCTAAGAAAAGCTGTCAAAGCCCAAGTCTTGGCGGATTTCATTGTAGAAATCTCGAAGCAAGTCATTCCTGAAATACATACAACTGCCACTAAACCTTTTGACCCCGAAGCCTGTAAGCTTTTTACCGATGGAACTTCCAGCATTGAAAGGTCAGGAGATGGGCTTATTTTAATCAACCCCGAAGGGTTAGAATTTACATATGCTCTACGACTTGAATTTCAGACCACCAACAACGAAGCTGAATGTGAAGCATTGATCGCTGGTCTGAAAATTGCCAAAGAGATGAAGATCCAAAAGCTACAAGTCTTCACAGACTCGCTGCTTGTTTCAAGTCAAGTCAATGATAGCTATGTAGCAAAAGAGCCCAACATGAAGAAGTATTGTGATAATGCAAAGGAATTGATGAACACATTTCAAGAATGCGCCATCAAACAAGTCCCATGGTCACAAAACAAAAGAGTCGATGCCCTGAGCAAGCTAGCATCTATCACATTTGCACACCTCACCAAGAAAGTATTGGTAGAAGTGTTGAAAACTCCTTCAATTCAAGAATTGGAGGTTCAAGATGTAATCACTGAAGAAGGTCCCAATTGGATGACTCCCATAGAAAAGTTCCCCAAAATTGGTGAGTTACCTCTGGACCAGACAGAGGCTGAAAGGGTTCGAATCAAGTCCCGACAGTATGTGTTGCAATGAGAAACCCTTTATAAAAAAGCTTACCGTGCACCACTACTAAGATGTGTGGGCCCTGAACAAAGTCAATATCTGATCAAAGAGGTTCACGAGGGAATATGTGGAGCTCATTTTGGGCCAAGAATGGTGGTTGCAAAATTGATGAACCTCGGATACTTCTGGCCCACGATGCACCGAGATTCAACAGAGCAACTTAAGAAATGTGAAGCATGTCCCGGTTCCCAAAAGCCCCAAACACGATCTAGTTCCCATCTCCTCGGCTTGGCCATTCCACAAGTGGGGAATGGATATCGTTGGTCCATTTCCACCAGCCAAGGGTGGGGTTAAATTTTTGTTAGTAGTCGTTAACTACTTCACCAAGTCAAACCACTTGCAAAAATAACGGGCAAACAAGTCATCGACTTTGTATGGGAAAGCATCATTTGTTGCTATGGGCTGCCAGGAGTGTTGGTCACAGATAATGGGAAGCAATTTGCTGAGAAGCCTTTTAGCACATGGTGCAAGGAATTCAGAATCACCCAAGTGTTCAGCTCAGTTGCATACCCACAATCCAATGGCCAAGTTGAAAGAACAAACAGAACCATTATGGAAGGAATCAAAGCAAGGCTGGGAAGACATAACAACAATTGGCTTGAAGAACTCCCAAATGTTCTATGGGCAATAAGAACAACCGAAAAAACAAGTCACAAACGAACACCTTACAGCTTAGTGTTCGGATCGGAAGCCGTAATCCCAGCAGAAGTCGGAGTTGTGACTCAAAGAACACTCAACATGGATCTCGAATCAAACAACAATGAGACCATGTTGAATTTGCAACTCCTTGAAGAAATCTGAGACCAAGCCGCAGTACAAGAGGCTAAGTACAAGAAAAAAATAGATGCTTAATACAATGCAAGAGTGAAGCATGAACGTTTCAGGCCAGGAGATTTTGTACTCCGAAACAACAAGGCCAGCAAAAAAGAAAACCAAGGAAAACTCGGCCCAAAGTGGGAAGGACCATACACAATCCTTGAAGATCACAAGGGTGGATCCTACAAACTGGCCGATGCAGAAGGCAAAAAGCTTCCAAGAAACTAGAACGGCAAAACCCTTAAAAGGTTTCATGTCTAGTCAAGAACTTAAAATGTATTTCAAGAGATGTATAACTCTCCTTTTTGTAAACAAAAACCTCTTGAATGAATGATGAAGTCTTTATCATAACTTGTCTTTACTATCCTATAATCAGGTTGAGAAGCAAGAAACTCCATGGCAAGGGCCATGTAAGGGGATGAGCTCCCAGGCCACATCACTCAATAGGTTCAAGGGTTAAATGAACCTATATAAGGAGTGAGTTCCTATATCAATCCAACTCCATGAGACTTAGAAAATTTTTTCAAACAAAACTTGTCTTATAGACGGGTCTGAACAACCTACATCAATTCGTTCCTTAAGCTTGGAAAAACGTTTACGGTCAATTCGTTCCTCAATGATATAAAGGATAGACAACATGTGCTTTTTACCTAATGAATCCTTGAAGCTAAAGTGACTGCAACACTAAAACTTCTTAAGGAAAGTTAGCTAAAAAACACATCAAACAAACAAGACAAGCAACAAAAATATAAAACAACAAAAGCTACGATTCATAAAAAAGGCCTTTAAAGGCCATAACTAAGACCATCCATAAAAGCCAGCCACGCTAAACAAGTAAATCACAAGGTTTCCCATAAAAGTGTTCAAACGGCCAAAAAGGCCAACAACAACCATGAAGCAGAAACCGTAAGGGTTTCATGCTAATCCTAAATTGTTCAAAATACATCACATTGTTTAAAAGTGCTAAGATAGCTACGAATTAATTATTCAAACATTAGAAACAGGCTTTAAAGTACTAGCACCACCACTCTTTCATTTCTGGGGTTTCCTCGCCTTCAAGTCACCACCAACCGCTGAACCTTCGAGACTGCCCGCATGAGACCCACCACTATTTCCGGACAAAGTCTCTTTACTGTCACCCAAGCGAGAACGCTTCTTGGATAACGCTTCAAGCACCTCAGAGCAAACCTTCTCATCAAGCCCAGCCGGTTTTAAACCCTGCAAAACAGAAATGGGTTTACCGAAGCAAGAAGAAACTTCGCCCATGTAGGGGTAAGTAAGCCTTTCCATTGCATGAACAGAATCCGAAAAATCTTGGATGCTTCACGGTTGAACATAGGCGATTGCTCCAAGGTTTGACCAGACTCGTGGAGTTTGAAGCCAGCAACTAAACCCAGATGTTTTCCATAGCGCAGCAACTTGGTGTAAACGCCACCCAAAACTGAGTTAAATTCGGTTGAGTGAAGAAGGTAAGTCACAACTCGATGAAACCCATGCTCGATCAGCCATCGGTTGTCATTAGTAGCTTAGATGACTGAAGCCTTCAAAACATCCTTCTCCATAGCAAAGGCTTTCTTCTGAACCTCCAAGGCTTCCCTATCGGCTTCAAGCTGAACTCTGTCGGCTTCCATCTTCTTCTTCAGCTCTGCAATCTCAACCTCATGATTACGGGAAAGCTCATCAATCTTCTTTACCCAATCCTCCTCCTTCTTCGAAAAGCCATCAACATCCTTCTTCATCGCTGCCATGGAAGCCTTCATCCTCTCCTTCTTCTTGGAGAATTCTTCATACTCTTGCATCCCTTTCCGAAAGTGAGTAACGCCCTCAGCTAAAAGGGCAGAAAGATTGCAAGAGCTAAGAATCAACCTTGAAAGCATGGCATCACCTTCCATCTCAGATATAGTATTACGAACCCAAGGGGGAGCAAAGTTAGCCAAAACCTCAGCACAAACCTCCGGATCCTTAAAGCTATCACCAACTTTAACACTCCAATCAGGAACATAAACCTCATCTCCACTCAACCCTTGAACAGTGGATGCCGCAACCTTTTTACCAACTGATTTCTTATTCTTAAACACAACCAAACCCTTCTCCTTCTCTGCCTCTACACTCTGACCCTGATCCTCAGCAGCCTGAACATCATCACTAACATCCACAGGCTCATGTGAAGATGAGGGACCAGAAGACTTCAACAAACGCTGATTGGAACGGCGGGTAGAAACCTTAGGACCAATGGACTTAGTGAAACCTTTAACGTTCGGAACACCCACATAACTAGAACCTTCGAACCTATTTCTGTTCCTCGAACAACAGCGCTTTCACCAACAGTAGCCGCAGCATCCCCAAATCCAACATCGGAAGTGCCATCACTCTTCACAAAATCCAAAGCCGACATAACTACAAAAACAAAGGAAATTTGTCAACAAACATATCATGGAAACAAAACAAATGCAAGATAAGAAAATGCACACCCTTATCATTTATTATAAGCAATGAAAGACAAGTATCAACCTGAGTATGCTCAAAGGTATACCAATCGCCGTTCTTCGCTAGACGGAAGAAACGGCGAAAACACAACAGCGACGGATCAAACCCTAAAGCCTTGCATAAAACTTCAAAATGCAAAACCCTAGCAAGCCCCAAGGGATGAATCTGACCAAAAGACACACGATAATATTCTAACACATTCAAAACAAAGATCGAAAAAGGATGACGGAGGTTAGAAAACTCAAAGTGGCGACAATAGAGAGCAATTGACCCGGCCGGACAACGATCGATCGAAGCGTCGGTCGGCGGAGCCACCGGTTTAAACTCTAAACCTATACCCCAATCGAGGCAAAACGATTCGACTTCCTCTTGGGTTAATCTGGAATAACTCATCGGTAAATCCTTACGGGCACCCATAATTTCAAAAGAAAAGGGGAAGATTTGAACTAACCTAGTGAAAGATTGAAGGAAACTTGATAAATGTGTTTGGAGAATAATGAGGAATTGTAAAAGAAAAACTAAAGAAAATGAGCAGTTGATAATATTAATAAGCAGTTATTGGGAACTGCTATTTGCAGAAACCACCCAATCAATCACATCAACTGTCTTGTCAAAAATTCAAAAAATAAGCAAAACCGTTCAAAGCCTCGAAGCCTTTAAGCAATAACAAAATGTGTACAAAAGTCAGACGCCTTTGAGCCTACTTCCCAGAAACCTCTGACTTGGGGGGGCTGATGACGGGGGTAGCCTAAAGTCTGGTAAAATGGCTTTCACACATTAACGCTAAAAAGGTTAGAAGGTTAAAAGGTTCGTTTTCTCGCCCAATTAAGAAAAACAAGTACGTGAAGAGTAAAAGCACGTAACAGTAACACGTCAAATCACTGTTCACATCATCCCTCAGCCGTAAAAGAGGGGATATGCTCAAAAAAGTATATTATTATATATCATTAACCATAGGTCAATAACCTCCCGCGTATAAAAGGGTCATCCATCTACCACAAACAAGAGATTCACTAGTTTACCCATCGGACAAAAGGCTTACATTCCTTTCTCTATATAAAGAATGTAAACTCAGTCATGAAACACACCAGATCTGGGAGTTAACACATACTCTCTGATCTTCTCTTCTTCCTGGAGAAGCTTGTACTTTGCATGCTTCTTTCTTACTCCAAAAACTACATAGCTTCACTAAGAACTCACATCCAAAAACCGGTTCCAACACCTCGATCTTGGATCCTTAGTGAATCATAACAAATAACAATTAAATTAGTGAACCTCTCTCTACGTTTTGCAAACGTAGAGGGACCCGACGACCTGTGTTTGGTTAACCAGAACCTTTGAAGCCTGTTAGCCTAACCAGCCTATTCACTATCGTTGGTCTTAAAATTGTTGTAGCAACAATGGTATTAAAGAATCATACGATTCTATATGACTCAGTAACATGACCTTCGAGGTATAATCTTTATGAATACCCAAACACTAAAGTAGAACCTCAAATAATATATAGTTTATAGACTTCGTATTACAATTGAATGCGCTGGCGAATCATAAGCAACCCCCTCCCCTCTTGTTCATTATTGCAATTTACATGTTTTCTTCTGAAATTTTTTTATACGTAGCGTAAATTTACCCTTTTTTATTTGAAAATTCGAGTGTGGTCCCTTTTAACATTTGTCACTGATGAAAGGTGCACGTAATTATTCTAATTAAAGTTAGGAGACATATTTGAATTACGAGATAACTAAAAAATGATTACTTAAAATTGATGAATGACCATGTTGACCGAAACTGGTGGTCGCTCGATGTTTCTCAAAAACTAAAACTAATAATAATAATAGCCCCTTGTCCACGCCAAACACGTATTAAACCCTTTTTCTTCTTACTTTCTTTCAACTTCATTTACCTTTATTTATAGAGAAATCTGCATTTTGTCTCCCTGGTATATGGAACGATTCTACAGGTTTGACACTGAAAATGATTTTGCAAACTTTGGACCATCGTGATATTTGGGTGGGTCAATCTGACTCCTTCCGTTAAATATTTTCATTTAAGTCCGTTTATTTGCTGGGTATTTTAGACTTTTTACAAATGTAATTTTGGCCAGTCACATATGTGCCCCTCTGTTAGTTATATTTTTTAAAAGCTTGAAAAAACCAGCTTGCCGGGAAAAATGACAGTCCGACCACCGGGTATTATCTTCTTCCTCCTTCCTCCATACTCTTCCCCCTTCTCCACCCTCCTTCCTCCCTCTTTCCTTCATTCGTTTCTTACCCAACTCAACCTCCACAATTTCCCCACAATTTCATCACCCCATTATATATACACGACTCCCTCACCCATCGCCAACACCATCACCGCCATCTCCATCACCATCACCGTCGCCATCTCCATCACCATCGCAATCTCCATCTCCATCATCAACATCGATCCACGCAGCCACCACCGACGCCGAGCCACCATCCCTCCGCCATGGTTTTCGTGTTCATTATTCGGTTCACATGTTCAGAGCAATGGGGAATTAGACAGTGATGTGACTCATCGAATTCAGGTAGGATGGTGTAGATGGAAAGCAGCCACAGGTATATTGTGCGACAAGAGTTTCCCGACTAAACTAAAGAGAAAATTTTATAGGGTTGCAGTTAGACCTGCAATGCTATATGGAACAGATTGTTGGGCCATCAAGAAGGCGCAAGTGCGGAAGATGGAGGTAGCAGAAATGAGTATGCTACGTTGGATGTGTGGGCACACAAGGCTAGACCGAATAAGAAACGTTGTGTTTCGAGAGAGATTAGGGGTAGCAAACATATCAGACGAGATAAGAGAGTGGAGATTGAGATGGTTTGGGCATGTGAAGAGAAGACAGACGACGAATCCTGTTAGATCCGTAGAAAACATTACTATAGAGGGGGGAAGGGGTAGAGGACGACCTAAATTGATTTGGGATGAGAGGATTAGGCATGATCTCATAGACCTAAACCTCTCCGAGGACAAGGTTGAGGATAGGAATCTTTGGAGAAGTAGAATTAAAGTTAATGATTTTTAAGAAGAAATGAATACCTTAGGGCTTATACTTAACTTATTTAGGTCACATACCATAATGGTATTTCCCCTTCATATATTATTATTATTATATTACTATTACTATTAGTATTATTAGTTTTGATATAACTGTTGAACTTTGATTCCCTTGTTTTGCTTAATACATATTATTATTATTATTAGTATTATTATTATTACTATTACTATTAGTGCTTTATATAACTGTTGAACTTTGTTTTCTTTTGTTTTGCTCCATACATATGTATTTAGAGCCGAGGGTCTCTCTGGAAGCCACCTCTTTATCCTTTTGGATAGAAGTACGGTGTGCCTACATCCCACCCTCCCCAGACCCTACTTATAGCTTTGCTGTCGGTGGGACTTCACTGGGTATGATTGATTGATTGATTGATTGATGTTTAATCGGAGTCCCACTAGCAATAGGTCTCCGAATCCGGTTTCGGATTCGTCAAATTTCCGTCCGCGTTGTGGTTAATGTCGCCGGTGTAGTCCGGTTGGCGTTCCGTAGAACGTGGAATGTCGACTCACTTCTCCTACCGTAGTGTTCGGGGCGTTCGGGTTCGACTTCGGCGCGTAAAATCCCGAATATTATAATTCGGTGTTTTGATATATGTGTTTATGTTTATGTGTTTATGTATTGTGTAATATATATAAAAGAATGGTTGTGTTCATTGTGTGTTCGGGATCGGGTTTGGGGATAACTAAAAAACGAGTCGGTTCGTCGTTTTTTAGTTAAAAGTTTCCTAAAAAACGACCCGTTTCGCCGTTTTTAGTGAAAAGTTTGTTAAAAAACGAGCTGTTTCGTCGTTTTTGGGTGAAAAGTTTGTTAAAAAACGACCCGTTTCGCCGTTTTTTAGTGAAAAGTTTGTTAAAAAACGAGCCGTTTCGTCGTTTTCGGGTGAAAAGTTTATTAAAAAACGAGCCGTTTCGTCGTTTTTTAGTTTCATCGTTTTTTAGTGAAAAGTTTGTTAAAAAACGAGCCGTTTCGTCGTTTTTTAGTGAAAAGTTTGTTAAAAAACGAGCCGTTTCGTCGTTTTTGAACAAAAAGTTTGTTAAAAAAACGACCCGTTTCGTCGTTTTTTAGTGAAAAGTTTGTTAAAAAACGACCCGTTTCGTCGTTTTTGAACAAAAAGTTTGTTAAAAAACGACCCGTTACGTCGTTTTTGAACAAAAAGTTTGTTAAAAAACGAGCCGTTTCGTCGTTTTTGAAATAAAAGTTTGTTAAAAAACGACCCGTTTCGTCGTTTTTGAACAAAAAGTTTGTTAAAAAACGAGCCCTTTCGTCGTTTTTGAAAGAAAAGTTTGTTAAAAAACGACCCGTTTCGTCGTTTTTGAACAAAAAGTTTGTTAAAAAACGAGCCGTTTCGTCGTTTTTTAGAGGTTTGTTAAAAAAAGACCCGTTTCGTCGTTTTTGAACGAAAAGTTTGTTAAAAAACGACCCGTTTCGTCGTTTTTGAACAAAAAGTTTGTTAAAAAACGACCTGTTTCGTCGTTTTCGGACTCGTTTCGTCGTTTAAAAATATTATATACAGTATATATATATATATATATATATATATATGCAACATATATATACAGCGTATGTATATATGCAGCATATATATACAGCAGCATATATATATATGCAGCATATATATATATATATATATATATATATATATATATATATATATATATATATATGCAGCATATATATATATATATACATCAGCATATATATATGCAGCATATATATATATATCTACGGACTATATATACACAATATATATATATACTATAGGGCATACATACAGAACATAAACACAGGTTTAATTATATAGCACATTGTGGTACTTAATATATATTAGATATTGTGTAGTTTTATTAAATGGTAGCTCAGTCTAACTGGTTTGTGTTGTTTGTTGTTAAACCGGGGGTCCGGGGTTCGAACCCCACCCACTACATGAAATTTGGATATTTAGTTTTAGGTTTAATTATAGACTCAGGGGTAAAAAGGTAATTTCACAGTTTTTTGGTCGGTCAACTGATGACAAGGAGTCAGATTGACCCGCCCAAATATCACGATGGTCCAAAGTTCGCAAAATCATTTTCAGTGTCAAACCTGTAGAATCGATCCCATATAACAGGGAGACAAAATACAGATTTCTCTTATTTATATATTATTATATAATATTCTAAAGACTAGGAAAGCAACCGTACACGCGACCTCAATACTGTCCACTTCTTGCTGCTGCTGCTTGAGTGAGTTATTTATTTATTTATTTTGTAATGTGTATGATTTGATTTTGATTCTAGGTTTTCGTTTGAGATGTAGACCGAACAACAGAAGTTGCTTATTATATCCAGATAATGTTTATGTTAAGTTATGTTGTGAAGCACATTTTCTTGCTTTCTTTCTTGTTGATTTGGATCTGAATTGTACCCACCCTTAATTATATTATATTATATTATATTATATTTGTAGAATTGGTAGCCCTCCCTCCTGATTTAGAGTTTGTTATTTTATACTTATACGTGTGTGTCTTCTGCTTTTGGTCAATCGGAATCAGAATCTCAACTCAAAATTATATTAATAAATTAACATACTTGGATTATTATGTGAGTTTGGATGGAATTATTAAGTCACTTCAACTCTTGCTTTTTAGATGACCTGTTACCTGTCAAACCATGAAATTGATGTTCCTGGTCTGATTCTTTCTTTTATTAGATTATCAAAATGTCATCAATGTTCTTCAACTTTGTTTTATTTTATTTTTTTAAGAAACTGTTGTTTACTGATTATATATCTTTATGAGAGAGATTTGTTAAACAGATCATCCAGCATGTCAAACATAGACATTGAGGGCATCCTGAAGGACCTTCCAAATGATGGGCGCATTCCCAAAACAAAGATTGTATGCACCCTTGGCCCGGCTTCTCGCTCTGTGGCTATGTGTGAGAAGCTACTGCGGGCAGGGATGAATGCTGCCCGCTTCAACTTCTCTCACGGGACCCACGAGTATCATCAGGAGACGTTGAACAATCTTCGTATTGCCATGCAAAACACTCAAATCTTGTGTGCAGTAATGCTCGACACCAAGGTAGAAGATTTTACTTGATTAAAATTAGGGGTTTTATTAAAGATTCCAACCCATTATTCTTTGTAGGGGCCCGAGATTCGTACTGGATTTCTACAAAATGAGAAACCCATCCAGCTCAAGGAAGGGCGTGAGATTACAATAAGCACCGATTACACCATCAAGGGAAATGAAGAAACCATATCTATGAGCTATAAGAAACTGCCAGTTGACTTGAAACCTGGTAACACCATCCTATGTGCAGATGGGACCATCACCTTAACGGTTTTGTCATGTGATCCTGCATCCGGGACTGTTAAATGTCGGTGTGAGAACACAGCTATGTTAGGTGAGAGAAAGAATGTGAATCTTCCTGGTGTGGTGGTTGATCTTCCTACATTAACAGAAAAGGATAAAGAAGACATTCTTCAATGGGGCGTTCCTAATAACATTGATATGATTGCACTCTCCTTTGTCCGTAAGGGGTCTGATCTTGTAAATGTTCGCAAAGTTCTTGGCCCACATGCCAAGAATATTCAGTTGATGTCAAAGGTATGTGTTCTTTTATTAATTTTCTATGCGCTGTGTAGTACTGTTTAAATAGCATGTGACTTGCTCGAAATCTGCTTGTTTGTAACGATCCGAGCCTGAGTCAATGTAAGCTTGGTTCGTTGGCTGTGCGGTGTTTGGGAATTAACCAAAACTTTTAATATGCATAAGCTTTAATACAAAGTTATAACCCATTTTAATAATGTTTAAAAATATTAAGTTTTTGTTTTATATATATCAGTATTTGTAAAAAAGTACAAGTTAATTTTTTTTAGAATTGCTAAAAATAAACAAGCTGACTTAGGCTTTTGACGAGTAGAGCTTGAGCCCAACATGCCAGCTTGTTAAGATAAACGAACCGAGCCTGACCCACCCTGGCCGGATTTTTTACAGCCCTAGTGTTGTGATCCTGAATAATCATAGTTATAATCAGATAGATGGAATTTAACGTGATGCAATAGGCGTGTTTGGTTGTGCTTATGTTTTAAAGATTAATATTCTAAAGATTAAATGATCAATACACATTTTTATATATTGTTCTTAAAATTTAAAAGTTGAAATTTATTCTTTTATCAACTACAAAGACAGTTTTTTTTTGGTAAATTTCTTGTCTAACATTTTCTAAAGATGGTAAATAAGTTATGTTATTTTTTTGTATGCTTAGTTTTTCTACAAGCATAAGATGGTGTTTGACTGCTTGGCATTGCAGTTTAAAAGTGATTGTCTGATCATTGCGTTTTTTAATCACAGAATCAATTTTATTGTTTGGATTATGTTAAACAGTTTCTAGCAATCTGGCTATCTCTTAATTTAGGGGTGAAATAGTTAGTTTTGGATAATCAGTTTAGTTGAAATAAAATTGATGTCAGTTACATAAAAATATAGGGGATATTATACATGTAGATGTTTAGATGTTTAAATGATCAGAATTGGGCAAACACTCAGAAATTGATTAATCTAATTATCACAATTTTGAATATCAGAAACACACATCCAAACCATAGTTATTAAAAGCCCTCGCTTCTTGCGCCTAGGCCCATTTTTTCAGGCGAGGCTCAATAAATGCGCTTTTAGTTCCTAGGCGAGCGCTTCAGCATTGTCTATGCCAAGAACATGAGAAGATAAAAGCCGAGCAAAAGAAACGCATGGAGTGCTATTAAAACTTAGATCTAGGAGAGGTCAAAAGCATTTTATTGATACATTTTGTTATTCAAGTCGTGGAATTACATTTGAATCTTGAATATTTTAGAACTTTTGGTACCAATTTGATGATATTTTATATAATAGCCTTTGTTTTTAGTTTATTTGAAGAATAGTATTATTTTACATATACATATTATATTTTAAATTTTTTATTCAAGTGCGCTTTTTTTCTTCAGGCCCTCGCTTTTTTTGCGCCTAGGCCCTAAGCGAGGCCTATGCGGCTAGCGCATTTGATAACTATGATCCAAACACTAATCCAAGAACCGCTAGAAGCATATCTGTTCCGGCTGTCATCGTCTCTGTCAATATTTATTCTTTAATTTGGGTATTAACGTATTTTAAATGGATTGGAATTTTGAAGGTTGAGAACCAGGAAGGAGTAGTAAACTTTGA
Source organism: Bidens hawaiensis (assembly GCF_021521415.1). Lineage (NCBI taxonomy): Eukaryota > Viridiplantae > Streptophyta > Magnoliopsida > Asterales > Asteraceae > Bidens > Bidens hawaiensis. The sequence goes on along the minus strand of NW_027491020.1, from coordinate 2,904,087 downwards.
TGAGATCTTGCGTGAGACCGATTCGTTCATGGTTGCTCGTGGTGATCTAGGAATGGAAATTCCAGTTGAAAAGATCTTCTTGGCCCAAAAAATGATGATCTACAAGTGCAATCTAGCTGGAAAGCCTGTGGTGACTGCAACCTAAATGCTCGAGTCAATGATCAAATCACCCCGGCCCACCCGTGCTGAAGCCACCGATGTGGCAAACGCGGTTCTCGATGGTACCGATTGTGTCATGCTTAGTGGCGAAAGTGCAGCCGGTGCATACCCAGAAATAGCTGTCAAAACCATGGCCCGCATCTGCATTGAAGCCGAGTCGTCTCTGGACTATGGACTCATTTTCAAAGAGATGATACGGTCAACCCCGTTGCCAATGAGCCCGTTAGAGTCGCTTGCATCATCCGCTGTTAGAACCGCTAACAAGGCTCATGCTAAGCTCATTGTGGTTCTAACCAGGGGTGGGACCACGGCTAAGTTAGTAGCAAAGTATAGACCCGCGGTTCCTATTCTGTCGGTGGTGGTCCCGGTTTTGTCGACTGACTCGTTTGACTGGACGTGCAGTGACGAGACGCCAGCTAGGCATAGTCTGGTGTACAGGGGGTTGGTTCCTATTCTTGCTGAGGGGTCTGCTAAGGCGACTGATGCTGAGTCAACCGAGGTGATTTTGGAAGCTGCTTTGAAATCCGCGACTGCGAAAGGGCTGTGTAAGAAGGGTGATGCGGTTGTGGCGCTTCACCGTATCGGTGCTGCATCTGTGATCAAGATTTGCATAGTCAAGTAAGATGCTCAGAGTTCACTTTGGTTGTGAAATGAATTGGTTTTGTATTAGTATCTTAAACTTGAAGCATGTTATGTTTTGATGATGTGGATCATGTGACCTACCATGGACTAGTTTCTTGTGTTTGAAAATCGTAGGTTTGTTTGATTAATCAATATCTGGGCCAAATGTGTTTTGATTTGTTTTATGTCTGTTGAGGTGTGAGTTAAATGCACATAGGTTTTAATACTTGGTTATTAGTTTAGAAAATATTTATCATGTCACATTTTATTGGTTAATAAACAAAATAGTTAGAAAAATTTATCATGTCACCTTTTATTGGTTAATAAACAAAATATTGAGAAAATATGTTTATTTTAAATGACTTAAAAAAGTTTTTTTTTTCACTCACGGGATTTGAACATTTACCGTATGTAAATGCATAGTTTTATATTATAAAACACATTGATACCGTATAGTATCAATGTGTTTTATATTATAAAACACATTGATACCTTTCTAACGAAATATCATTTTTAACAACATATTATATTATTATTTTGAAGTGTAGATATATCTAACTCCATTTAAATCAGGTAGAGGTATTGGGTTTTGGTTACACGTTACATGGTAGGTGTACCCCATCTATATTGTGCTAACTTGTGTGCTAGAAATATATGTACATAAAAATAGATGTAACTAACTACCCTTTGTTTATAAATGTTATACATGTGTACTAGAAATATATCTACATAAATAGATGTAGTTACCAATTGTTTATCACACATATACATGTGCTCACGCCTGTTGTTTTACGAAAAGAGAAAATGATTTTCGTGTGAAAACTCATCTATTGAAAGAGATCCGAAAAGAAAATAAAATAAAAAGACCCAAAAACCCTTAAGTACTGCCCGCGGATCAACTAAGAGCTCCTCACAAGTCACCCGCGAGACATACGGATCACCCGCTTAACCGTCTAAGAAAGAAACACCCACATGACGTATGCGGAAGCATCCTGGCATCCTCAGAAGTCATCCGCAAGACGGAGTACCCGTCCGCACAAAATGACTAGGAGGTAATGCCTCAGGACAGCTGTTATTAACTAATTAATTTCTAGAAGATTTGTCAAGTTGCTTTCTTGGGCAATACGTGACCCCTCGGCTAATGAATAAAGGACACCTGGCGAGGCCGTTATAACCGTGCACATGACCAGGGTTATTTATCATCCTATCACGTGAGGACACGTGTCCAAGTTGTTATACATGCACATGCGACGTATAACTGAACCTATCATGTGAGGACACGTGTCCAGGTGGTTACAAGAGCATCTTCTGAAAAGGACAGCTGGCCCAATCACCTTCCCACATCCTTCAGCTATAGATACCCTCTCAATCTTCATGAGGTATTCGTTCACTCTCACTGTACTTACTCTAAATACTTTAGTACTTTCTCTCTTAAGAACTGTACTGATTCTCACGCCGGAGGGTGGTTATGGGAAGATCCCCCGTCTTGTTCTTCCCGTGAAGAGACTCACATTGTCTGTTTCGCAGGTTCCGGTCATTGGACTTTGGGAAGTTACACTCATATTGTGTTGGTTGTTATTGTATCCTACCCTGTAGACTTATTGGATCCAGGACCCGTTTAGGGGATTGGATCCGTATTTCTTCATTAGCGCCATCCGTTTTGGTGTTAGAACTGCATAAGTTTTCGTTGGTTTTTTGGTTCGTTCAATATGAGTAAACTTCCTGAGGGGCCGACGGGAACTCCTGCACCTACTTCACGTGTTACAAACACGGAAGCACCTGAAGGTTTTGCTTCAAATGTTTTTACACGTGTCACAGCTCCGGGTTCACGAACCACCGATACAACACCAGGTGGTCGTACCCTCGAGCGTGTCACAGCACCAACTGGGCCAACCCCCACTGATTTGGGACGTGTTACGGCACCAGAAGGTTCCAATCTGGGTGACCTCGGACGAATTATGGGAGAAACTCGCCGAACTCGATCAGTATTGGGTCTGGAGGACGATTCAGGCGATTCTGATCTGGCGAGGATTCATCGACATAATTCCAAATCTAGAGGACCACTGTCTCCAGAAGAGTGGCTCCGTGTACAGCAAGAGAGTTTGGAAGCTGAATATGAGCGTAGAGTGCGCAACGAACGTTTTCATGCCCGCACTCTGACTTATGAAGAATCTCCCCAGAGATCTCTTTCTCCTCCACCAACAGTGAGAGGAAGTCAAATCCGTTATAGCCAACAGACGGAGCAATAATTTGGTGAATTACGGAGGTTGCGCCCCCGTCCTCGAATGGACATGCGGATGCCATCTTATGTAGATGAGTTTGATAGTTATGATTCAACTTATCACCCAGGAGATTTCAGTTTTTACACTAGTGACAGTAGGATGCGTCCGTGGGAAAGAGGTAGTCGCCCGCAGGATGTAGTCCGTCACACTGAATATCATAGCGACGCGGAAGAAGATTTCACTAAATCATATCGCCCAGCAGCTTTTGCTGAGAAATCGAAGTTCATAACAAGCATCGCTACAGCACCTTTCCCTGTCAATGCTAAAATACCTACATTAGTGGGTAAATATAATGGAATGACTGATCCAAGCGATCATATTCAAAACTTTGTGGCGGTAGGTTGTGTTAGCGGGTGGACGCTCCCCTATTGGTGTCACATGTTCGCATTGACACTAACAGGGGCAGCACGAGAATGGTTTGAAAAGTCATCTGATGGTCAAATTTCCAGTTGGGATGATCTGGTGAAGAAATTTTCTCAACAGTTTAGCCAGCAAAAGAAGCATACTCGTGACCAGTCAGAAATTTTGGACGTTATCCACCGAGATAACGAATCTGTGGAAGATTTTATTAGCCGATTCAACGACGAAAGTCTAAACATCGGCGGAATCAGTAAAGACATGCTTCGCGGTGCCTTCCGCAAGAATGTCAGATGTGATGCGTTGATCCGCACACTAACAGGTAGAGATGGAATGCCACAAGAATGGAACGATATCATGACCGCGGCGAAGTTGTATGCCAGAACTGAAAATACTTTGGGGTATAACAATTCAAAGCAGAAATTAAAAGTAGAGTTCCAAACTCCAAGACCTAATAAACAGGCAAATGGGCCAATATGGTCAAGACTTCAGCCAAACACGGAGGTATCAAAACCATTCGATGCAAGATCTCTCATTGGCAATAAAAATAAATCGGGACCCTCAAACCGATAACGAATCCGTGGAAGATTTTATTAGCCGATTCAACGACGAAAGTCTAAACATCGGCGGAATCAGCAAAGACATGCTTCGCGGTGCCTTCCGCAAGAATGTCAGATGTGATGCGTTGATCCGCACACTAACAGGTAGAGATGGAATGCCACAAGAATGGGACGATATCATGACCGCGGCGAAGTTGTATGCCAGAACTGAAAATACTTTGGGGTATAACAATTCAAAGCAAAAATTAAAAGTAGAGTTCCAAACTCCAAGACCTAATAAACAGGCAAAGGGGCCAATATGGTCAAGACTTTAGCCAAACACGGAGGTATCAAAACCATTCGATGCAAGATCTCTCATTGGCAATAAAAATAAATCGGGACCCTCAAACCGAGGTTCCAACAATTGGACTCCACTTTCAAAGATCCCTACAGAAATCCTCACCACAGAGAATGTGAATTTCAGGAAACCACAGCCACTCACGAGGAGGTCGTTCCTCGATGCCAAGAAACATTGTTCATTTCACGATGATATCGGTCACAACACGAACGAATGTAATGTAATATCCTAGAATTTTCGTATTTAATAAAAGAAAGTCGCGTTTAGTTATTGGGCCTAAATAATTAATTAGTATTAATAAAGATCATAGACTTGGACTAATTAAGATGGATTAAAGGGAATGGGCCTTAGGTCCATGGGCTTTAGGGGATATAAATATTCTCCTAAACCAACATAAAACCCTAAACCCTCATTCATTTCCATCCTAATCTATACACACTCCAAACACACACACCACCTCATACGGCCGAGAGAGAGAGAGAGCGGATTCGAGTCCAAAATCAAGCCAACCGTTATTAGACCTTCAATATACGAGCTAGTTACGAGATAACCGAGCAAACCGAGCACATAAAGGTATGATTTCGATCTTAATGTTCACGTTTTTATAAACGATTAGCCACGAAACTTAAACGTATAGTAAATCGGGTCTAAACGAAACGTAAAGTAGCAAACTTGACGTTGGAAACGAACTTAACAAACCTATGGCTATGTACGGCAACTCGTTTTGAATGTTCTTAAGCTTAAAGGTCCAAGCTTTATAGTATATACGGGTTATATATGAACGAAAACGGTTAGGAAACGATTAGTGGGTGATGTCGAACCATAACGAGGGTATTAAAATCGCCAAAATGCTTGTTAAGATCGATAGGAACCAAACCCGTAGCTGAACTGAATAACTTCGCCTGTAAACAACAGACCACGAACTTCGCCTGTGTTAGAAGTTCGCTGCTATAAGAACTTCGCTGAGTATATAAGTTCGCCAGGACTAAGTTCGCCGAACATTAAGTTCGCCTACGCTTAAGTTCGCTAACGATAATTTTGCTTAATGGTAAGTTCGCCAAAAGTTAAGTTCGCTGAGAAATAAATTAAAATCCTAATAGAAATTGTGTTAAGACAGTTAATGAAAATAAAATTTTTTCAAGCTGAACTGGCAGCTTAACCTCAGCCAGGGGCTCTGCCCCTTGGACCCCGTTAGGGGCTGCCGCCCCTAGAACCCCGCTGCCAGGGGCGCTGCCCCCGGACCCCCGTTCGTTGCGGGTTATATAAAGATAGAAATACGATATGAGTAGTAATAGTTAATTGATACATGTAAATATTATACAGTTAGCCGTGCACAGCTTAAGAAAGGGATTACGATTAACGGTGAACGTAACCGCATTCAGGTGAGTTTCTAACCCCATTTCCTTGTTATGTTTTCGGGGCTGTGTGCATACTCGATGTGATAGTTAATGCGCTTACCTTAAATGGTAAGTGTATGCCATGTATGATTTATGTGATAGATATTATGTTATGATTGTGAATGAAAGCTTGTCAATACGTGAACGATCTTCGGATATTGCACGTGTTGACAAGGGAGGTATGTACATTGTGAATGAAAGCTTGTCAATACGTGAACGATCTTCGGATATTGCACGTGTTGACAAGGGAGGTATGTATATGAAAGATGAATGTGTATGATATAAAGATATGAACGATATATGAGTATGTAATAATGATTAAAGAAAGTATATGTATGAGTATGTAAAGATGGTACGAATGAAGAAGAAGAAAGAGGGATCAGACCCTAATAATATCTGAGATAGAGAAGACGGGATCAGACCCATAATATTAGATGAGATAGAGAAGTAAGAAGGGATCAGACCCTAATAATATCTGAGATAGACAAGAAAGGGATCAGACCCTAATAATATTTGAGATAGACAAAGGAAAGAGGGATCAGACCCTAATAATATCTTAGATAGAAAAGGAAGGGATCAGACCCTAATAATATCTGAGATAGAATGGACAGTAAATATAAAGTATGAACGAAATAAAGTATGTACGTGTATGAAAGTACGAAATAAAGTAAATTAGTAAAGTAATTATTATGTATCTTCGGATGCATGATTGAAGGTAAGTGAATGTATTGTATGATGTATGATTAACTAGAACTCACTCAGCGTAGCTGACTTTTAGTATGCACGCAGGTGAGTAGGATACGACAGCTGGCGTGAGCGGGACACATGGCAGAAGAATAAAAGCCTGGCATCTGAAGATCTGCTATGTTTTATAAGTTATGTTTTGATTTTGAAAAGACAAGAAGAATGGTTTTAAGACCTGTTTATGATTTAATATGTAACGTTTATGAAAGTTTTATGTTCCGCGTAAGTTTTTAATTAACTATGATTTTAGAACCGCGTTTATGAGTAAATCCAACGTCCAAATGTAGGGCACCGGTAACGGGCCTTACATGTAATGCTTTGAAAAACGAGATTGAGGCGGCTGTAAAATCTGGAAAACTTGGACATTTGGTGAAAGGTGGAAAATCCGGGACTGATAAAGCTCCCGCGCGAGATAACTAGGGCCCGCCAAAAAAGCAAGTTAAGGACTTAAACGTTCATATAATCCAAGGGGGACATAAGGTTGGAGGGAAGAGACGAGAGTCCGATAAAGAAGAGTGGAAGAATGAGCCAGTGATTTTTTCACTGATCAAAGGAGGTCCTAGTAACAAGAATCCCTTGATCATCACTGCCCTCTTCGGCCACTATCGCTCGCAATATGTTTTCTTCGACACCGGTAGTACGTCAGACATAATGTACGGGCAATGATTAGAACAGCTGGATGAGGATGATAAGGAGAGATTGAAACCCATTCATGCTCTTGTGTCGGGATTTGGAGGTGAGATAATGCACCCACGAAGGGTGATTTCTTTCCCAGTCACTCTAAGCGACGAAGTTCATTCAAGGAACGAGGAGGTTGAATTTTTAGTTTTACCAGCAACATCGATGCATAACATCATTTTGGGGCGTGAAGCGATCGGAGATTTCAACGCTCATCCTTCCACAGCACACCGTGCACATGGCCAAGGTTATTTATCATCCTATCACGTGAGGACACGTGTCCAGGTTGTTATACATGCACATGCGGCGTATAACTGAACCTATCATGTGAGGACACGTGTCCAGGTGGTTACGAGAGCGTCTTCTGAAAAGGACAGCTGGCCCAATCACCTTCCCACATCCTTCGGCTATAGATACCCTCTCAATCTTCATGAGGTATTCATTCACTCTCACTGTACTTACTCTAAATACTTTAGTACTTTCTCTCTTAAGAACTGTACTGATTCTCACGCCGGAGGGTGGTTACGGGAAGACCCCCTCTTGTTCTTCCCGTGACGAGACTCACAGTGTCTGTTTTGCAGGTTCCGGTCATTGGACTTTAGGAAGTTACACTCATATAGTGTTGGTTGTTATTGTATCCTACCATGTAGACCCATTGGATCCAGGACCCGTTTAGAAGATTGGATCCGTGTTTCTTCAACGATCATGTGAAAACTCACCTCTTGAAGTTAAGGGAGGCCTGAATATTTATGTATTGTGATAACACAAAAATAATAAATTAGAAAATTCTTACTGATGCATTTCTAAATGTCTATGTTGGGTTTTGATTATCCGTTACATGAGTGGGCATGCTCCATTTATATTCTGACAACACGTGTGCCAGAAATATGTTTATAAATGGACGAAATTACTCATTGCCTACAAAAATTATAAATGTGCTTACGCATAATTCTTGTGCTTTAGTTTACGAAATAAAAAAAGTTTCCGTATAAAAACCCACCTCTTGATGTTAAAATGGGTTTCATATAAATGAACACCTCTTAATTGAGTATCTTATGTATCTTAATTCTTAATTACATTAAGAAAAGGTGAATTAGAGTAGTCATAGGTAGGGATGAGCAAAATCGGTATCGATTTGGTATCGTCGGTACCGAATCAGTACCAAAGTTTTAAGTTTCGGGATCGGTACGGTACCGGTATTTCTCGATTTTTTACCCTCGGTGCCGGTACTCTTCCGGTACCGTCCCGATACCGGTACCGGTACCGAACCGAATATTTCGGTACCGGTACTGGTACCAAAAATTTCCGATTATCGGGATCGGGAAAATCGGGATTGATACCGGTCGGTACCGGTATCATTCCATGCTCATCCCCAGTCGTAGACAGAGCCAAGTAAACGTGGTCCATGCTAATTAAAACCATAAACGGACCCAATCAAACAAGTTTAAAAAATTGAGAAATACGTATATTAAATATTAATAATTATATAGGTTATATTTAAAATCTTTCATTTAATGCAATAATGTAAAATAACAATTTAAAACTGATTGAGATCTCGTTTGGATCATGGGAAAATCAGAACTTCACGTGAATTAACCTTTGACTTCTCAGAAGATGCGTTTCTTGCCATGAACCTCTGCTTAAAGTTAACGTTTGGATTATTTTTGTTGAAAGTAGATGCTCCGGTTGATTTTATTTTACAAAATTCACATTCTAATGTAAAATTAGAAATAATGGTTTCTAAATAGTTTGACAAATATATTTCTTAATGGCATTACATTAGCCTGGCTGGTAGGTCCTAAACGGAAAGTTTCTATACCAATATCTCTTTACCCAAGTTTGAATCCTTTTACTGTGGTGCTCTTCTAACAACTGACATACGCTTGTGAGAATCAAACTCGAGACCTCCTCAGACGTAAACCATCTGACCATTCAAGTTAATCCTCTTACAGTGGTGTTCTTCCAATAAGTGACATACACTTATGAGTTATGAGAATCGAACTTGGGACCTCTTTAAACGTAAACCTTTTGACAAACCATCTGACCATCCAAGCTTGGCTTGTGACGACAAGTTTACTAATACTAGTTGTTGTGATTAGTATTTCAATCATATTCACCCGACCATAAGCTGATAAAGAAATTAAAAGAATCTTTTAGTTAGATATCTAAAGAAGTTTGACATTTTATTAAACTGGATCATCACCAAACCATCCCCATCTACTGGTTCCCTAGCAAGATGTCAGGACCGACTGAACCATATGGTATTATGATTATTAGTTATTTAAATTTAAAACTATTTTTATGTAACTGTGAATTTAAATTGTTTAATGCTACTTAGTTTAAAAAAGACATATTTCGTTAAAAGGAAAAAAGATCTAAACAACAGCAAACAGATAACCGACTGAACTGGATTGTATTATGATTAATAGTTAGTTAAACTTATTACTATTTTTTTGTGTAACTTAAAATTCAAACCGTTTAATGCTACGTAGTTTAAATATTTCGTTAAAAGGAAAAAGATCTAAATGACAGCAAACAACGAATCAATCGATATTCGAATTCGAGTTTCTAGAAAAAAGCATAATAAAGAGAATTTTTTGTAGGGATAATGTAGTTTTGCCATCTGCAAATACGACACCAATATCTTTTTAGACTTTTTACTAGACGAACACTTTCATACACGGTTGGTTATATGCTAATTGAAATGCCAGGGATCCGGTTTCTAATCCAGTCAGCCAGGCCGGTCTAAATTTATTAATTTAACAATATTTATAAGTACCTAAACACTTTAAAGTTAAAATAGTTTCAAGTAAAACTGTTAAAATTGTCTATAGGTTTGTTAACATTTGCGTTTTTTTACAAAACGTGCAAATGTGACCAAAGCTTAGTGGATGTTTTTGGTGGTTTAGTGTACTTTTTAAGTTGAATAATGCAGCAAAATGGGAATATAGTTTTTGAACAAGGCCTGTCAAATTCACTTCACTAAGTCATATTTTAAGTTTCACATTGAAAATCTATACATCTAAATAAAACCCCCCCAAAATGTTAAATAACTTGTAATCTATGACTCAACACTTCACAATAGAAACCATATTATTCTTTTGAACTAAACAAGCTCTAAAATATGTCCAGAAAGTGTATAATTAGACAACTTCATAACCTCTATTCAAATCACGCCGGATAATCAAACGGCAACGGCGACACAACCGACGGATCCGATAAATTCCGATGAACAAACCCATAATTCCGTAACATCTGATTATCCCCAAAATTCAACGCCTTGTTCATCGCATCACGACACCCCTTGGCTGTAAAAATCGGGTTATGCTTCCCATTACACGGCTGACAACCCGCAAAATGCGTCACAAAAGGCCGCCTCCAGCTCCCAAACTCATTCCCCGCATCCTTCAACGTTGGCTCCCGCAAAACCCCATACCGCTCAGTCACCTTCTCCGCGTGCCTCCGCCTTAACATACTTGCACCCGTCTCGATTTCCAAATATCTCTCCGTTATATTTTTCAATGTGTCCACAATCACAACCCAGTAACCTTCTAAATAATATCCCGTCTCAATTAGCATTTTCTTCCCGTACCATTTGTTGTGGTCCTGTAACAACAAATAAGCCAAAGCCGTCTGGTCATCCGACTCGTGCTTGAACACGTCTAACAAAACCTTAGCCCATTTGTCGTAATTGACAGACCGTGGGCCCATATCAGCCCACGTGTCCAAAAAATCAAGGGACCACTGGCAATTTCGTATCAGAAATGATCCGGCGTTTAACCCTAACCAGCTTTTCCTCTCGTACACTTCCTTGGGCCACCCGTGTACGACGAAATTGTAATCATCGTACATATGGAACGGGATCTTAAACTCCATGTCGGTAAAGGCGGCATCCTCGTCAAGCCACCAGATCCACTCGGCTTCCGGGTGTGCCGCCATGGCGGCCCTTACCGCGGGGATCTTGGCCCAGCATGACGGCATACCCGGGTCGAGCAGCACGTTGTTGTAGAAAATGTCGTATCCGTGGATGCGGCAGTAGTCCACCTTGTTACGGAAAAAGCGCAGCAAGAAGTGGTCACCCGTGGGGGATTTGCACGGGGTGGAGCGTGTCCCTGTCACCACCAGGACACGCTCTTGCAAACCCGGCTCAAAGGAGGGGTGCAGTTTGAGCCAGGTTTGCCTCTTTTGGTCCCAGTCTGTTACGGGCGTGTTGAGGGTGTAAGTGAAATCCGGGTCGTCGTAGAATGTGGCCACGGGTGGGTCGGACCGGAGGTTGAAGGCCGGGTGGGGCTGATTGCAGTTGGTTTGTATGGAGGAATTAAAATTGTATTGTGGGTCGAGAGTGGAGAAGAAGAAGAAGAAAGCCCAGAGGATTAATAACGCCGACACGGCTCCGGCGAGAAAGATTGAGGGCCGGTCAAGGCTGCGAATTGTCGGCTTTCGCCAGTTTGTGTGGGAGAATACTACCATGCCTTCCTTCCTTCCTTCCTTCCTTCCTTCCTTCTGATTGATTATTTTGCACTTTTCCAATGTATTATAACTATATGTATATCCTGAGAATTTATTTTTTATGTTTTTAATTCCCTACCAGAATTAGTTGTTGATAAACAAAATTAACAAATTAGGTGAAGGTAATACATTACATCAGCCGAATAAAATACAAAGTAAACGCATATATTGAAGACTTTTAATTTATTACACTTTTAAATGTTAATAACTTATATTAGAGTTTATATTAACACTAGCTTTTATAACTCCTTTGCAATTTGCAATCAACTATTGTGATTTGTCCTTGGGAAAAAATAATATTGTGATTTGAGAGCTTAACTTACAAATTTAACAACTCTAGTGTTTACAGGAAAAAAAAAATGTAAATGTTCCCGGTATCTGATAAAGAAATTTAACCATAAATGTTTAAACATATTAATGCCACTCAAAACATAAACGAATTATACATTACAAAAAGTTCAAATTCAATTTTGATTTTAGATTATGTAAAGTAACGGATCCAGAATTTTTTTTCATGAGGGGACAGAAATTTTTAAGCATAGTATGACTATCACTATATAATATTTTTTTTTCCGATTCATACCGGGTCAGGTCGATCCGGGAGACATGATAAAAAATTAAAACTGAACTAAATGTCACATACATAACAAAAACATGTCAATCGTCATTTAAATTGAACAAAATTTCACATAATTACTTTTATGTTTATATATACAATGGCGAAATCAAGAGATTTTAAATAAAACATCATATATATATATATATATATATATATATATATATATATATATATATATATATATATATATATAAACGAACACATAAAAATCCTATGTGTCTTGATGTGGTCGCTCCCCCATTTTTTTGGAGTCACCAGATTTGTCTGATTTTTAAATGGAGGCTTCTCATGCATTTGACCCGAATTCATGGGTATGGGTCTTACCAAACCCAGATATTCCTTAAACGGGTTATAACATCTCATTAAAATAAAAATTATTCTCACCAAATTGTTTATGTAAAAATCCTATAAAATAGGATATAATAAAAAATAATATCTTATTTATTTTAAAAAAGATATATATATATTATTTAAATTAAAAAACCAATTTGATAGTAAAAAAAATAAACGGGTATTGGGTCTCATCAAACCATAAGTATATTATTAACTTTCATAAATATTATTTATAATTAAAAAACCAATTTCATAGTAAAAAAATAAACGAGTCTTGGGTCTCATCAAAACCATATAGCTTTTAAATCGGGTTATAACATCTCATTTATTTATAAAACAATTTATTATCAAACCATAAGTATATTATAAACTTTCATACAATAAAAAATATAAATTAAAAAAATAAATAAATATTAAAAAAAACAAATATAAAACAACCTCCGTAATACGGGGGATAAAACTAGTGTATATATATAAACATGGATGTGCCTACTATTTGAACTCCACAAACTATATGTGTACTGCTATACTAAAATAATATTAACATAAATAGCAAATTTTAAATTAAACACCAAAAAGCATTGGTAATAAAACTAGGGATATTGGTTTTTAATACTCTCAAGTTTCACCTGTTGGTTGATAACACTCCCAGCTTTTACTTTGTCACTCATCACTCCCAACTTTAACCATATTTATTTATGACACTCCCTCATTAACGGAACACTAACGACGTTAGTGGAGATGCTGATGTGGATGTTAAGTGCTTCATCTGGCATGCTTATGTGGAAATTACCTTATAAGAAATTAAAAATAAAAGCTAAACACACAAGCAACATAAATGAATAGGAACCGTCTTTCCGGTGACGGCAAATGGCATTACTCCGTTGGCACACCAGGTACATGAAAGCTCTACTGGTGCTCTAGACCTGATCGGTAGTTCGTGAATCGGCTTAGATTTGAATGATACAACTCTCCGACTAACCTAATGGCAATAGTGGTTGGGTTTCGTTGAGATTCGAGGAATTAGTGGTAGGATAATTGTTGTAACAACTATTAAAAGTGATGAACTTAGGGTTCCAGTAACAAACATGCTCTTTCCGGCCATAAACGTTTTTCTGGCGAGGCGATATATCCGACAAGGCCGATATGTTTGATGAGTTTGGGGTCGTTTCCAGGTTACTAAACCATTCCAGCCGGAACTTGTGTGAAACCCTTCACTTTTGGCAATTGATTCTTGAGTCTCAGGTTGAAAAAAACCCCCCGAAACCTAGATTACCGGATATGAAAATCGATTGGAAATTGAGGAAACTAAATGGTGGGTTTTGCTCTCTTTGAAAAAGTAAGCACTTTAGGCTCAAGAATCACTCAAATCTGTTGAGTATTGATGGAGGTATGTGATGAGGAAGATGAAGATGGGTGGAGGTGTTCTTGGTATGTGATGAGGAAGGCAAAGATAATACAAGAATTGAGTTGTTGGTAGAGGATGGTGGGTGGTGGTGAAGGTTGATGGGTGGTGTTGGTGACTATGGTTAATTACTTAATTTGATGAAGAAGATGAAGTGGCTACGTGGGACCCACATATGACACATAAGCAGGCCAACTCAATTAAAAGAAAGTCCACGTCAACATGAATACTAACGTCATTAGTGTTTTGTTAGCGAGGGAGTAACAGAAACAAATAGAGTCAAAGTTGGGAGTGATGGGTGATAAAGTGAAAGTTGAGAGTGTTATCAACCAACGTGTAAAACTTTAGAGTATTAAAAACCAATACCCCATAAAACTAAATAAATAATTTAGCATATTATTGATTCAATCAAAAATAAAAGAAATATTTACAACTTAGGTTATAGATCTAAGACGGTTACTTGTAAGTTATTAGCCTAATATACAGTGTTAAATATAGATTCTTTATTTTAATATTTGGTTGGGCTTTATTTGATAATGTCCATCTTATATTAAATAAAATAACTATTAACCCTAACAAGTAAAATATATCTTCTTCCTCTTCCTCTACATGTTCTTTACATTCAACAGCAGGAGAAACCCAACGTGCATCATTAGGGATGAGCAAAATCGGTACCGGTACCGAAATCGGTACCAAAGTTTTAAGTTTCGGGATCGGTACGGTACCGGTATTTCCCAATTTTTTACCCTCGGTACAAGTACTATCCCGGTACCGAACCGAATATTTTGGTACCGGTACCAAGAATTTCCAATTTTTGGGATCGGGAAAATCGGGATCGGTACCGGTCGGTACCGGTACCATCCCATGCTCATCCCTATGCATCACCACTCTTTGCCGGAAAAATTCAGATGAGTAGGTGCTAAAAGTTTAGGGATCTGGGGCAGTAGGAGATCTTAACCAGATTTTAATGGGGGCAGTCGGAATTTTCGCTTAAAAATTACATTGTAAATATTTTTTTAAGGGGGCGGCTGCCCCCCTTCCTATAAACCTCGGTCTGCCTCTAATTATGTATCAAGGTATCATCAAACAATACCGTTATTTGACGTAGCATTAAAAAAATGAAACGAAAGTAATCTAATAAGATTGAAGTTACACATATTACATAAGACTTCAAATAAAAACTAGTCTATTATCTTTGAACTAGATTTAACATCTTGAACCAAAACTATAAAACCAACTTTGTTTTTGGTTTAAACCAAAATTGAGTTCATTCTAACTGGTTTAGCTTCATTTCAGGTTCGGTTTAATTGCTATGGACCCGAATATTGAGCACCCGCAGGATTAATAATGTTTTACAAATGATTTGTCACCATATATATTTTACTTGATATATTTTTATAATAGTTATGTTATTTTAAAATATGTAATACATACAAAAGTTGGAGGATACGCATGTTATGTTGTTATTCGACCGAAAACCAATTCCTAAAGCCAAGTGCCAAGCAATATCTTTCCTATATTTATCAATACTTTTAAAAAACAGTATTTATAAGTTTAAAGAGTGTCCATAAATAGTGTTTTAATAAGAATGAGATACACGATAAATTAAAGAAAATATAAACCAACCAAGAAATTTCCTGGCGTGTTACATCGGGTTGATGTTATTAATAGTATACACGTACAACGTATTAAATTGTACGATATATGTCTGCTAGTAGATGTGAATTCCATCAGTGTCATGTTACGAAACCAGGAATAATCCCCACCCCTAAAAAAAACTTTGTTAACGCAAAAATATATATTAGATTAACATAACAAAATGCGCGTTGTGTTTACGAACCGATGGCATTTCAGTTGGTGTCTAGTGGCGCCGAAATAAAGCAAAAAATAAATTTGTCCACAACTAAATACAAAACTTATTATATATAATAATTAAGAGGTTTGGCGACCTAACCACACGATTGGTTCATGTGGCTTCACGTGGTTGGTCGGATTTTTTATTTGCTTTTAATTTGTTTTTAAATTCACGTAGGTTCATGGTTTTAGAACACAGGTTTTTTTTACCGATGATGATGTCAAATGATTCCGGAAAAATTCACGTCAGCTCACGATCGCAACCTAAGGTTTTTTCGCCGCGAGTTTTTTTTGTCCATCGATTCTGGACAAATTCACGTCAGGTCGTGGCCACAACACGTGTATATTTTATGTTTTCTCCACAATCTTTTTTATTTAAATATGTTAATTTGTTGTATTTTGAGCGTGAACGAATTAACTTATTACTTAAATTTCAGTGTCGTAACATGATACTAACCGAATTCGTGTCGATTCGCCACTACAATACATGGTTTTCTGTGTACGACTTAGTGCCTACAATGTCGATTCCGACTGAATTTTCGTTAGTTTGCAATTGCAATGCATGTGTTTTTTTGTTCGCCACATTTTTTTATAATTTAAACATAATACTATTTATTATTATTACTGTCGTTGCATTATTATATTTATAAAACTATATATTAATATGTGTCTGAAAGGGTGCGCATGATACCGATATTGATATTGTTAAAAACTATAAAAAAATATATTAATAATATTAACAATGATAATAATAAAAATAATCAATAATAATAAAATAATTTTTATTTTAATATATTTAGTGGAAACTATTAAGTGAAATAAAATGTTGGAGAGATTAATATGTATGTAAATAATGTTAAGGGTAAATGATAATTGTTTTGAATAGTTCAAGAGGGGTGTACATTTAGTAAAAAAACGTATGGAGGGGGTACATTTAGCAACACTCATCCGTAAGATTATCCGAAATATCCAAAAATTATCCGAAATTTATAATAATATTTATTATTATATAATTAAAAAATATTTAGGATAGTTTGGATATCCGAACCCTAAAATTTGGATATCAGAATTTTCGGATAATTCAGATGCGGATTAGGATTTTTTGAGCACCTCTAGTGGTGGCGACATTGACGAATAGAGGTGTACACGGACCGAACCGAACCGGACGAGAGCATGTCTGTGTCCGTCCGTTAAGTTTTTGACGGAAAAACGGACGGTTCACAAACACTCTACCGAACGAAAATTCATGTCTGTGTCCGTTCGTTAATATTGTAAACAGACGTTAATGGACAAGCGGACATGTGAACATTAATGAACAACATAACTAATGGACGAACATAAACGGTTACATATTAAATCAAAAAACTTTACCTACAAATTTAGAATGACACCATATAATATCCAAATATACTTAACATTTAATATATTAAGAAAAACATAATCACTATAAAAGACATCATACATATGCAATGATACAACAGTGTG
Organism: Bidens hawaiensis; assembly: GCF_021521415.1. NCBI lineage: Eukaryota > Viridiplantae > Streptophyta > Magnoliopsida > Asterales > Asteraceae > Bidens > Bidens hawaiensis. The sequence continues at coordinate 2,886,747 of NW_027491020.1, read as the reverse complement.
ATTAATAACATTAAAAATTCCACAATTAAATTACAATACTTGATAGATCTAAACACTTACAATACTTGACGGACATTACCGGACGATCATTACCGGACGTAATCAGACGAACTTGACCGGATGTTCATGAACACTATCGAACAGACTTGGCTCTTGTCCGTGTTCGTCCGTTAAGCATACTGAATTTTTTTTGTCCATGTCCGGTTTGTTCATTAAACAGGCAAACATAAACGGACTTCTTGCCGAACGGACGACCGGTGTCACAACCCCAACCTAAGGCGGAAATGCCGAGGCGTCAAGGTACTATCAAGCAATATTTAAAAGTGGCAATATCTATTTAATTCGATTAAATTATACAGATAATTCAAGTACAAAGTACAAAATACATAACATACAACAATACAAACTTATATCTCAAATGATCTTGATTATAATTCTTCTAACTTAAATTCTTTACTAAATCTTCACCAAAGCTTGCAACTAGTTCAAACAATAACCTGTATATGCGTGTAAAATAGAAATAATTTTGTCAACAACACATGTTAAGTGAGTAAAACACCTAATTTTGACACTACAATAATAATAATATATATAAGAGAAAACGCAAATTGTTCCTGTGAGATAAACAATTAAGCCATAACATATAAAATATTCACACAATAATATATAAAGGGCTAAACCATTGCCATGCGAATCGGGCATTGGTTACCAAAGATGGGTTTTCGGTGAAACCATTGTCATGCGATTGGACGCTGGCCACTACGACGGTCGTATGATCATACTATAATGATGGAGCTCTCCGAATGAGGTAAAATAAAGCAAGTATGCAAACAGCAAGTTAGGCATAAACTGATATACACACAAGGATTAACAGTTGCAGTTGAATACTATATAATAGGTAAATAGATAACGTACACATATGTCCCCAAAAGATTTTAAAATACGTAAAAAGGGGAGTGATTACTCAGCTTAGAAATTAAGCAAGAGATAATGGTTCGTTAAGAAAAAGAGGTAGATCAAGCTCTTCGGGAATTACCGATGAGATATCCTTGTTGGGATGAAAAAAGACCTAAGGAATATTGAAATCTTCTCAACCTCCCTGAAAATGGCTAAGTATGGAAAACGAGCAAACTCAGGCCTCCTAGCAAGCTTATACTAAGTTTAGCAAGGTATTTTGCTATCCCATCAAAGTTATCTTATGGAATTCCTTAAGTGATAGAACGAGCAAGGTTCACTTTGTCTAGCAAGGTTTTTCTTCAAAGTCAAGCAAAGTTTGTTTCATAGCAAACTCTTGTCTAAACCAAGCTAAAACCAAGTCCTTTGGAGGATCTAGCAAGGTTTATTCATAATAAACAGTGGTCCCAACAAGCTTGAAGGAAGTTGATAAAGAAATTACTTAAGGACTTATATCGAGCAAGGTTCAACTCAGCGCAAGCTACAGTGTTACCAACACACTTGAGTTTTTTCAAATAAGTTAAGTTAACAAAAGGTTGAAGGGATCTTTGAAGAACAAGTTTGCTCGTAGGACCTTATCGAGCAAAGTTTCATATGGTCAAGAGGATTGAAGTCTCCTAGATGAATATTTTCTAAGGAAAATATTCTAAGTAAAGCTTACCTGAAGAACTGGTCCCCAGCACACTTAATGGTTACCAGGTCAGCTCGCTAAAGACAAAAGCTGCAAAGCTTGCTCGAAGACCAGTTTACACTTAGAATCTTTTGTAATACGTTTTGAATATGTTTCAATCATTAGGGTTTCTAAAAGGAATGGCAGCTGTCAAGGCAGGCTTATATAAGGAATAATTTAGGATATGCCTACGACAACAGACTAAGCGAATATTGTGATTTGACGGCTGTCTCCCTCATGTACGGAAAGCTGCCAAAAATCCAAACATTCCACCTAGAAATCCTAATTGATTTTCATTGTATCCTTCGCAATATATATATGGAAATATTTTGAGTTACTTTGTGTGTTTGTTACTTTTCTGTCTGTTGAGCAACACTAAAAGTATTATTGATTCCCCTTTAATATTCTTTTGTTCTTTTCACAAAATAGTAAGCCGTAACCTTCTTGTCAACACTTATACGTGGGTTACGAAAGTGAGCGATTGAGCTATTGAGTGAGCTATACGAGACCGACAAGTGGTATAAGAGCTTGTTTCTGCTATTTTTGTGAAGAACTGTTGCTGAATATTGCTGACTTTGAAGATGAAGAGTGACGTCAGCTGACAACTATTACAATGGCTTGTGACGTCAGCTGCACTGTTTTTCATTTTTATCAGATCTAAAATATTTTTGAGGTTTAAAAGTGTCTCATACTCAGATCTATATTAAAGTTCTTACCTTTGTTAAAGATCTTGTTCTTATCCATCCAAATCTATGAGATATGAGGATTTAATCCACAGATCTGATTACTTTTTCAAATTTGCTAAGTTTTTCATTTAAGTTTGCTAAGTTTTCATTTAAAATCTTAACAAAAATACCAAAAATATGTCTGGATCAATAGATGAGCAAGAGATTTCTACTAACAAGATTCCTAGGCTGTATGGACAGGAAAATTACATCAAATGGAAGGTGCTATTAGAAGTTGCCGTCTGATGTACATAAAACTATACATCTTTTTAGCATCAAATAATCTCTAAAAACTACAAATTCTGTCAAATAATATAGCTCAGAAGGCTACTTATCATAATAATATGCAAATTCAGGTAAGCCTTAAACAAAGAAACAAACGAAAAGACAAAGAAAAACGAAAGAAAACACAAGCAAAACAAGAAACACGCCCCCATGCTTCTGAACACAAGAAAAGACAAAAATCTACAAGAAAAGACAAACATTGAAGTCAAAAGCACGGGGTCATGCCTCCTCAACCACGGGGCCGTGGTCACCTTCAGATAAGAAAAAAATAATTTAAGCACATGTCAATAAAAAGCACGGGGGCGTGCCTGTAACATTCGTCTTTTTTGGTTAATGTTTGTATTTGTATTTGATTCAAAACCCGACCCGTTTATAAACCGAATCTTTCAAAATATAAAATATTGGACTTTTATGTTTCATAATCATCTCACACTTGTCGGTTTTCGAAAACACTTTTTAACGGTCTTTAAAACGCGAAAAACGCCTCGTAAACGACCCGAAACGACTTAAAATGACTCGCGAACCAAACTGGACCAGCCCCCCTGGAGGCGCCGCGCCACGCGGACCAAGAGGAGGAGCCAGTCGCGAGACGCAAAGCCCCATCCGCACACATATTCGGATTTTCTTGTTTGTGTCTTGTTTGACCATTTTAACTTAACCCTTCTCATGCAAATCTCAAAAGAAACCATTCATAACCGACCCCTCACTCCTTCCCTATATAAACAAGCCTATCCTCTTCCTTTCTCCTTGCTCATTTCATCTTCTTTCTCTCTCAAACTAAGAACACCATCTCTAACATTCAAGGTTCATATTAATCAAGCAACAACCTTCTTTAATTCTTATTTATTACTTAATAATTCTTATCTTGTGGCACAACATATATATAATATGCACCCCTTGTTTCCTTCGGCTTTCATCTTCTTCGGGAGGTGATATGCTACAAGGCAAGGCTTCTTGGAGAACTCTTTGTAGTTCTTGATTATACTATTTTCCTTTAATGCTTTACTAGTCTTGTTTATATTGTAAGTAGTTTAGTTTTAATTCATGTTTAAAGAGTTTCATGGTGTTGGGTATGAAGTCACTAGTCTCGGTTTCATCTCGAGATTAGACCCGAATCAAGACCGAACCAAGATCGAACTCTTGTTTACTAGATTTTGTTTTAAATAGTTTTGTTTACTAGTTTTGTTTAAAATAGTTAAATAAACATGTTTGCAAGATTTGAACCTTGTAACTTCTAAAACCATTTTGATTGTTCTATGGTATTTGGGTATGTGGCAACCATCCTCGGTATCATTCCGAGTTAAGGACCGAACCAAAACCGAACTAAACCGAGTTCACTTGCCTAAGACACACAAGTGTGTTTTTGGCCATCGAAACTCATCTTTTCTTCAAGAATGTATTTTAAACTAATTTTGAGTATTTTATCAACTTACTTGGTGTGTCAGAATCCAACTTGATCTTATAACAAGCTTGGACCGGTGAAACCAAATACTCACTTAACGGACGTTAAGGTTCTTCACAATAGAACTATATACTTGGTTAAGTCTTTTGATTTTATCGAGTTATCTCAAAACATTTTGGAAAGTTAACTTTGAGTTTAGTTAATTATCTAGACCCAAATTAACAAGTCCGAACACTCGATTAAAACCTTGCTTTGGTATTCATATACCCAAGGGTTTTGCAATAGTGCGTTATAACCCACATTAGTTACTTAACATAGGTTGAGTAATAATTATGAATGGAATACCAAGACCCGGTTTCGAGTAAACTTACTTTTTAGAACAAGTCTTTAATTTCCCAACTATTTATATTTTTAAACCATAAACTTCATTTATTTACTTTACTTGTCATACTTTACGTTAAACCCTTCCAAGACTACCTACTAACTTAAGACCCATTTAATCTAGGTCTTGCTCGTTAAGCCCGATCTCCTATTATTCACGAATCAAGCTTTCAATTTACTTAGTTAACGTGAGTCCATTTCATCCCCCGTTTTCACTTTTATCTTTTGAGGGTAACATGCATTCTTATTCAAACAAAAGTGATTTATTATACTCATTTCTCAAACCACAAACTTTAGGGTGTATGATGTTAGAATACTTGCTCTTTCATGTGTCATATGTCTCATATGCTTTACGTGCGCGAGTGTTTATTTTTATTTTGTTGTTGAGCCTCATTAAGTATTCATACGCTCCCCTAACTACTTAGCCTTGTGCTAGTAGAATAGGGCCTCATTATCCAAGTATGTTGGTTGTTACCGATTAGTAAGGATCCTTATTTACATATGTTCTATATACCATGATTGATGCTTTTATTTATAGTCTCATATATGTTTGTGGATTTCGTTCATATTATATATACTTAAAACTATGAAATTGCTCACCAACATACGTGTTGACAAATGTTATTTTATGTATTATTACAGGTTTGATTATTACTTGAGTTGGAGTTGGAAGACGTCATTCTATTTGATACCGCTAGGTTATTAGAAGAATGAACAATATCCATCTCTTATATTTTGGTGTTTATTTGTATGAACAATATGTGTTACTTTGATGGTTGAATGAAATTAATGAGTTGATTAAATATTGTCACTTTAATAGTCTTGTGTTCTTGGGCAATCCGTTTCACCCCGGCATGTTCTGCTGCCTTTGGTCAGGGTGTTACAGATTGGTATCAGAGCCAAGACTATAAGATAGGTGGTTAGACGTAACGGCCTGGTATAGTTTTGCTTTAGGTTCCTTATACGTGTTACCCTAATTGATTGTTCATTACACTTATACATTTAATTGCTTATTTATTTCATTTAATCTTCAAAAATATACACATGCACACACTCTCATAGTATTCCAAGGTATCCTTACCTTAAAACGCAAAAACATTAGTTTTTATATTGTGTTTTGTGGATCACAAACTTAATTTGGATCCCGTTATTTAAGATCTCCTTAAAGGTTGCATTTATATCGGGTTTGTAGCCATCATGGAAAGCGAAACATTATGAAACGACCATTTGACAAAAAGATTCCAAGAATCGAAGTTGATATACTTACCTGGGATGGTTGAATTATAATGTGCGTTTTCTAGGCCTACGAATTGTGTTATACATGTCAATACTTTAAGTTGTCGAATGCAAGCGTTCCGGTGGCCTCCTTATATTTTTGGTGTTAAAAATACAAGTTGTTTTTAACATCTCGTTGTATCTCTGTTTTTACTATATGTTATTATCGTTATTTGAGTCATAACAACATAATTAGACGCGATGGTACGTGCACATGTTTGACTCCACCTATTATTTTATACAAGCTTTATTTGTCGGGATATCAAATTTTGGTGATTTCATGTACGATTTTCCCGACTATATATATAAATTTCAAAATCTCAAAACCTCCAATTTTTGAATGGTAAAATTTTGAAACTTATAAATATATATACATTTTATCTTTTGATGCAAGTGTAAAATAGTTTTTACTAACATTATCATCCTCATAACTCTCGGATTCACAATCATTAAAACCTCACATTTACTCATTTTTCCCTCATACTTATATCAATTACCCCATACTTATACCATTTCTCTTTTATTATTTTAGAATGCCTCCAATCCATCTCCAACTACGCAAGCTGAGATCCGGTCGTCGGATGGCCTCAATGGTAGCAAAAGAAATCGCCGCTGTGATTCCCGGACTCATAACTCAAATCCAAGCCACCCAACCCACCGTTACTCAAACCACACCCAACCCCATACCTTTCGCTTTGAAAAACTTCACTAGTGCCAACCCATCTCAATTCTTTGGTACGAGCTGTGCCACCACTTTGTTGCGATGGTTCGAGAAAATGGAAAGTGTGTTTACTCTTTGTGAGTGCCCTGAACTCAAAAATACCACGTATGCCTCTAGCATATTTGAGAATACCGCCCGCACTTGGTGGAATAGCGAGATTTTCACCTATGGAGCGGAAGTAGCTATTGCCTACTCATGGACCAAGTTCAAAAAAGTCATGATGAAAAAGTTTTACCCAAAACATGAACTTTAAAAACTCGAATCCTAATTTTGGGAACTCAAGCAAGAGAGTGGTGACAACTCCTCCTACTCCAACCGCTTTCACGAGCTTAGTCTCTTGGTTCCTCACTTGGTCACTCCCCTCGAAAGGGCTATTGACAAGTATGTCGGCGGTTTGCCTATGCAAATCCGCGACTCGGTGATGAGTAGCAAACTGCAAACCCTTCATGATGCTATTACCTTCGCCGGTGCTCTTTCTGAAAACCATATCAAAGCCGATACCCTCTCCATCAAGAAAACGAGTGACAAGAGTAAGCCCGAACCAACCCTTCAAGCTAATGTCGACCCACAACCTCAAGCCATCAACTATTCCAATTCCACCCACCACACCAAAAAGAAAACCAAACCAAATTACCGAAACTATGCTGTCACCCACCCATCACAACCTCAATCTCAATCCCAAGCACTCCAAAACCTAAAACCGTATTCCGGCCCGCACCCATTATGTAACACTTTTCAACGTCATCATCCCTCCTACTCTGCTTGTCGCCACTGCACCAAGTGTAACTGCTATGGTCACACTAACAACGTGTGTCGAGAAGCCTCTCGTGGGCAACCCGCTCCACCAAGGTTTGCCCCATCTAACCAAAATCGTCCCGCTCCTTTTGCTCAAAACCCTCCTTCTCAACCTAGGGATTGTTTCAATTGTGGAGACCCAAATCACTTCCGCAATGCTTGTCCTCGACTTGCCCTTGTTAACAAAGCCCAAATCATACCCACACCCTACTACCAAACCCAAGCCTACCAAGTTCAAACTTACCAACCCCAAATCCCGCAACTCTTGGCTCCTACCGCTCAACCGATCCAAGCCATGCAAGCCCTTCCTCCTCCACCACACCTGCAAGCCATGCAAACTCTCCCTCTTCCTCCAGCTCAACAAGTCAACCATGGCAACCAAGGGCGTGCCTTTATGATGAACGCCAACCAAGCTCAAGTTGCCAACGATGTGGTGAACGGTACGTTTTTAGTAAATGAGCATTTAGCTTCAATTTTATTTGATACCAGAGCTGATAGGAGTTTTGTTTCTTTTAAATTTGAATCTATTCTTGGCGTATCCCGCACTAAACTTTCTCGCCCCTTTTCTGTCGAAGTCGCCAATGGAAATTCCATCATCATCGATTCGGCCATTCGCGATTGTATCCTCACTCTTTGCAAGAACGAGTTATCGATCGACCTCATCCCGATGCAAATGGGAAGCTTCGACACCATAGTAGGCATGGATTGGTTAGCCTTGCACCGTGCCAAAGTCGTTTGTTATGAGAAATTCATTCGTATTCCGCTCGTCAATGGCAAAATTCTCAAAGTCTTTGGCAAAACAATTCCCAAGAAACTCAACCTCATATCTTGCTCTCAATCTCGTAAGTACTTGCGCCAAAAGTACGTTCCGTTCCTATCCCAAGCGGTGGTGAAAGACCCTAAAGAAAAGAAACTTCAAGACATTCCCGTTGTTTGTGAATTTCCCGGCGTTTCTCCCGAAGACGTCTCTGGTCTTCCACCTGTTCGTCCTTTTGAATTTCGAATAGACCTTGTACTCGGCGCGACTCTTGTAGCCAAGGCTCCTTACCGTTTAGCTCATTCGGAAATGCAAGAGTTATCGAACCAACTTCAAAAACTCCCGATAAGGGCTTTATCCGTCCAAGCTCTTCTCCTTGGGGCGCTCCCGTCCTCTTTGTGAAAAAGAAAGATGGCTCATTTCGCATGTGTATCGATTACCGTGAACTCAATAAACTCACAATTAAAAATCGTTACCCTTTGCCTCGCATCGACGACCTCTTTGATCAACTTCAAGGCGCAACTTGTTTTTCCAAAATCGATCTTCGATCGGGTTATCATCAATTGCGTGTTCATGAAGACGACATTCCTAAAACCGCTTTTCGTACTCGGTATGGACATTACGAATTCTTGGTTATGCCTTTCGGATTAACCAATGCACCCGCGGTATTCATGGATCTCATGAACCGCGTTTGCAAACCATTCTTGGACAAATTCGTAATTGTTTTTATTGATGACATTCTTATCTTCTCCAAGACCCAAGACGAACATGAACATCATTTACGTTCCATTCTCGATCTCCTATGAAAAGAACAACTTTATGCCAAGTTCTCTAAATGTGAATTTTGGTTAAAAGAGGTTCAATTTTTGGGTTACGTCATCAACGATAAAGGTATTCATGTTGATCCCGCCAAAATTGAGGCCATAAAAGATTGGAAAACTCCATCCACACCCACGGAAATCCGATGTTTCCTTGGTTTGGCCGGTTATTATCGGCGATTCATTATAAACTTCTCTAAAATCGTGTTACCCCTCACCGCACTAACTCATAAAGGACAACCTTATGAATGGGGACCGAAACAAGAAGAATCTTTCCAAACACTAAATCATATGCTTTGCAACGCTCCTGTTCTAACCCTTCCCGATGGAAACGATGACTTTGTGGTATTTTATGATGCATCCAACCAAGGTCTCGGTTGCGTTCTCATGAAACGAGGTCAAGTTATCGCATATGCCTCAAGGCAACTCAAGGTTCACGAAAAGAATTATACGACTCATGATCTCGAACTTGGTGCCGTCGTTTTCGCTCTCAAATTCTGGAGACATTATCTTTATGGCACAAAATGTGTTGTACTCACCGATCACAAAGTCTACAACACATCTTTGACCAAAAAGATCTCAACATGAGACAACGTAGATGGGCCGAATTACTTAGTGATTACGATTTCGAAATTCGCTACCACCCCAGTAAAGCAAATGTTGTAGCTGATGCCCTTAGTCGTAAAGTTAATGTCAAATCCGTTCTGCTTCATAGCATCATCATTCAAACCGATCTCCAAGACCTTATCTATCGAGCCTAATGCACCTCCGTTGATGAAGGCAATATGTATTATGAAATGTCATGTGGAGCCGAACTTCAACTCGAAACCAAACCCGATGGCTTGCTTTATTTCCTCAACCGTTTGTGGTTCCCGATCGCGATGAACTTCGTACTTTCATTCTCGACGAAGCCCATATGTCGCGATACTCTGTGCATCCCGGTGCGGATAAGATGTACTTCGATCTACGATCTATTTATTGGTGGCCGGGTAAGAAAAAGGACGTAGCACTTTATGTCTCGAAATATCTTACTTGCTCAAAGGTTAAAGCCGAATCAAAAACCTTTTGGTTTACTCGAGCAACCTCCTATCCCCATTTGGAAATGGGAAGGCATCGCTATGGACTTTATCACCAAATTTCCTCCCACTCAAAAGCAAAATGATAGAATTTGGGTCATTGTTGATCGATTAACCAAATCGGCTCACGTCATCCCGATCCGTGAGAAGTACTCCGTTGAACAACTCGCTCAGATCTATGTTCATGAGATTGTATGCCGCCATGGTATTCCTTTGACCATCATTTCTGATCGTGATGCTCGTTTTACATCCCGTTTTTGGAAATCGCTTCCAGAAGCTTTGGGCACTCGCCTCAATCTTAGTACTGCTTATCATCCTCAAACTGATGGCCAATCCGAACGTACAATCCAAACTCTCGAGGATATGCTTCGATCTTGTGTTCTTGATTTTGGTGGAAATTGGGATTCTCATCTCCTGTTTATTGAATTCTCATACAATAATAGCTATCATTCTAGCATTGAGATGGCTCCTTTCCAAGCTCTTTATGGTCATAAGTGTCGTTCTCTGATTTTTTGGAACGAGATTGGTAAAGCCCAAATCACCGGTCCCGATATGGTTTAAGACACTACCGATTGTATCGATCAAATCCGCAAAAATCTCATTGCTGCTAGAAGTCGCCAAAAGAGCTATGCCGACAAACGGCGAAAAACTCTCGAGTTTAATGTTGGCGACTTTGTCCTTCTTAAACTATCCCCTTGGAAGGGGGTAGTCCGTTTTGGAAAGAAAGGAAAACTAGCACCCCGTTTTGTAGGCCCATTCAAGATCCTTGAAAGGATTGGAAAAGTGGCTTATAAGCTTGATTTACCGCAAGAACTTGCCGGTGTTCATCCCACCTTTCATGTCTCAAACCTCAAAAAGTGCTTAGCCGAAGGTAATCTCCGTATACCTCTCGACGATGTACGTATCGATGAAACCTTACAAATGATCGAAAAACCCGTTGAAATCTTGGATTGCAATGAGAAACGAACTAAACGTAGCCGAATCCGTTTAGTTAAAGTCTGATGGGAATCACGGCGTGGTGCTGAATTTACTTGGGAACGAGAAGACGAGATGAAGGAAAAGTACCCACACTTGTTTATTATGGACTCTTCTTAATTTCGGGACGAAATTTCCAAAAGTAGGGAAGACTGTAACATTTGTCTTTTTTGGTTAATGTTTGTATTTGTATTTGAATCAAAACCCGACCCGTTTGTAAATCGAATCTTTCAAAAATATAAAATATCGGACTTTTATGTTTCATAATCATCTCATACTTGTCGGTTTTCGAAAACACTTTTTAACGGTTTTTAAAACTCGAAAAACACCTCGTAAACGACCCGAAACGACTTAAAATGACTCGCAAACCAAACTGGACTAGCCCCCCATGGATGCGCCACACCGTGCGACCCAAGAGAAGGAGCCGTTCGCGCAACGCAAAGCCCCATCTTCACACATATTCGGATTTTCTTGTTTGTTTGTGTCTTGTTTGACCATTTTAACTTAACCCTTCTCATGCAAACCTCAAAATAAACCATTCATAACCCACCCCTCACTCCTTCTCTATATAAACAAGCCTATCCTCTTCCTTTCTCCTTGCTCATTTCATCTTCTTTCTCTCTCAAACTAAGAACACCATCTCTAACATTCAAGGTTCATATTAATCAGGCAACAACCTTCTTTAATTCTTATTTGTTACTTAATAATTCATATCTTGTGGCACAACATATATATAATATGCACCCCTTGTTTCCTTCGGCTTTCATCTTCTTCGGGAGGTGATATGCTACAAGGCAAGGCTTCATGGAGAACTCTTTGTAGTTCTTGATTATACTATTTTCCTTTAATGCTTTACTAGTCTTGTTTATATTGTAAGTAGTTTAGTTTTAATTCATGTTTAAAGAGTTTCATGGTCTTGGGTATGAAGTCACTAGTCTCGGTTTCATCCCGAGATTAGACTCGAATCAAAACCGAACCAAGACCGAACTCTTGTTTACTAGCGTTTGTTTTAAATAGTTTTGTTTACTAGTTTTGTTTAAAATAGTTAAATAAACATGTTTGAAAGATTTGAACCTTGTAACTTCTAAAACCATTTTGATTGTTCTATGGTATTTGGGTATGTGGCAACCATCCTCGGTATAAATTCCGAGTTAAGGACCGAACCAAAACCGAACTAAACCGAGTTCACTTGCCTAAGACACACAAGTGTGTTTTTGGCCATCGAAACTCATCTTTTCTTCAAGAGTGTATTTTAAACTAATTTTGAGTATTTTATCAACTTACTTGGTGTGTCGGAATCCGACTTGATCTTATAACAAGCTTGGACCGGTGAAACCAAATACTCACTTAATGAACGTTAAGGTTCTTCACAATAGAACTATATACTTGGTTAAGTCTTTTGATTTTATTGAGTTATCTCAAAATATTTTGGAAAGTTAACTTTGAGTTTAGTTAATTATCTAGACCCAAATTAACAAGTCCGAACACTCGATTAAAACCTTGCTTTGGTATTCATATACCCAAGGGTTTTGAAATAGTGCATTATAACCCATATTAGTTACTTAACATAGGTTGAGTAATAATTATGAATGGAATACCAAGACCCGGTTTCGAGTAAACTTACTTTTTAGAACATGTCTTTAATTTTCCAACTATTTATATTTTTAAACCATAAACTTCATTTATTTACTTTACTTGTCATATTTTACTTTAAACTCTTCCAAGACTACCTACTAACTTAAGACCCATTTAATCTAGGTCTTGCTCGTTAAGCCCGATCTCCGATTATTCACGAATCAAGCTTTCAATTTACTTAGTTAACGTGAGTACATTTCATCCCCCGTTTTCACTTTTATCTTTTGAGGGCAACATGCATTCTTATTCAAACAAAAGTGATTTATTATACTCATTTCTCAAACCACAAACTTTAGGGTGTATGATGTTAGAATACTTGCTCTTTTGTGTGTTATATTTCTCATATGCTTTACGTGCGCGAGTGTTTATTTTGGTGTTTATTTATATGAACAATATGTGTTACTTTGATGATTGAATGAAATTAATGAGTTGATTAAATATTGTCACTTTAATAGTGTCTTGTGTTCTTGGGAAATCCGTTTCACTCCGGCATGTTCTGCCGCCTTTGGTCGGGGTGTTACGGTGCCTCAAAAGCACACCCTCCGTGGTGAGTTATCATATACGATCTGACAACATGCAACTGAGACACGTGGACACGGGGCCGTGCTTCATTAAGCACGTGGCTGTGTCCCTACCTCCAGACAGCCTATAAATAGAGGCTTAAGTTGCAATCATTTGGTATGCTTGAAGAAGATCTCTAAACGGGTTTCTCTTATATAACACGCACATTACACTCATATTGAAGATCTTGTGAGGAGTTTGAAGGCTTGGAGATCATCATCATCCATCATCAACATCACCATAATCCATCATCATTAAGAAGGGAGACTCATCCACATTTGGTTAGATTGTTCTAATTTAGTCATGTGTTTGTTATCGTTATCTCTTTTTATGTTTATAACAATGCTCATTATGAGCTAAACTCCATTTACCATCTATAATCTATGAAGAAGCTTGATTTTACTTGAAAATTATGTGAAACATGTGGTTTAGTTTGGTATAGTACATGGTTATTTTGCAATTATCCATTGATGAAGAAATATTTTATCACTTTAATTCAATACATCAAGGTTGATGATTTATAATCATTCATGGTAATTCATGTTCTTGGAAACTAGAAATGGTAAAAAGTATACTTTGATACTTTATTCAAGATAAAAATGGATCCTTATGTTGTACTTAGAAATGATGAGATATACACTATGATCTATTTCTCTAGTTTTGATAATTCTGAAATAACATTGTTAACCCGATTGCTTAGGTTATCATGCTAGTTAAAGAAATCATATGTTAATGGAATGTGTAATTATAGTCTAATTAAATCAACCAAGGGGAGATTGTGTGAGTTAACTACAACCACTCGAAGTTGTTAGGATTGGTATTTCAGAAATCGAAGTCAATCCTAATCGTTCTAAAGCCCAATTAGTTGTGCTCGTTTAATGAGAACGCCTTCCACCACCCATGGAGAACCAATAGGCCCAATCGGACAATTCTTAGCCCCGTCAGTCAATTACTCGGTAGGAAGTAATAAACTTCTTGACGATGAGCTCGAGGATGATGCCACTAGCAAATGGGGCTGGCCCATTACAACTATCTTGAAGACTAGCGGACTTGTTGGACTTGGAGCTTTGATCTACCTTTTATTTCCTTAATCTATCTATGTGTAATCTTGATCCGCCTTTAAATATTTTGATTTTGAACCCCTCATTAATTTGAAACCGAGTGAACTAGACATCCCTTACTTCGTCGAGCTAGCCAATGGTAAAACCGTCTAGCCAATACTATTATTCGCGATTGCACCTTGACTTTTGATGATCCTTCTCTTAATATCGATCTAATTCCCTTTAAGCTTGGTAGCTTTGACCTAGTCGTGGGAATGGATTGGTTTTCCTGTAATCAAGCCGAAGTTGCCTGTGCCGAGAAGCTCCTTCGTATCCTGTTACAATCCGATGAAACACTAATCATTCAAGGAGAAAAGCTCGATGAAACACTAATCATTCAAGGAGAAAATCTCGATCGTAACCTAAAAATTATCTCTTGTATGAAGGCATGTAAACTTTTAAGGAAACAATGCTATGCTTATTTTAGCCCATGTAATTGACAAGAAATCGAAAGAGAAAAAGATTCAAGACATTCCCGTTATCAAAGACTATCTCGAAGTTTTTCCAGACGATTATCCAGGTCTTCCTCTTTCTCGACAAGTGGAATTCTGAATCGACCTTATACCTGGTACAACTCCCTTAGCCAAATCTCCTTACCGCTTAGCCCCGTCCGAAATGCAAGAAATCTCTAGCCAACTTCAAGAACTTCTTGACAAAGGATTTATTTGACCCAGTTTCTCACCTTCGGGAGCTCCTGTCCTTTTCGTCAAAAAGAAGGACGGATATTTCCGAATGTGCATCAACTACCAAGAGTTAAATAAACTTCTCATCAAGAATCGGTACCCACTACCAAGGATTGATGATCTCTTCGATCAGCTTCAAGGAGCCACTTGTTTTTCAAAAATTGATCTCCGCTCAGGCTAGCACCAACTGCGAATTCTCAAAGAAGACATATCCAAAACTGCCTTTCGTACTCGTTATGGACATTATGAGTTCATGGTCATGCCCCTTGGCTTGACTAATACACCCGCAGTGTTTATGGACCTCATGAACCGCATCACAAACCATACCTTGACAAATTCATCATTGTTTTTATTAATGACATTTTAATCTATTCAAGAACCAAGACCGAGCATTAGCAGCATCTCGTCTCACTTTGAAACTGTTGAAGAAAGAACAACTTTATGCTAAATTTTTGAAATGTGAATTCTGGCTTCGCGAAGTTCAATTTTTGGGTATGTCATTAACGATAAAGGCATACACGTGGATTCCACAAAAATTAAAGCCATCAAGAATTGGGAAGCTCCAAAAACCCCATCAAAAATATGTTCCTTCCTTGGTTTAGCTAGTTATTATCATCGATTCATCTCGAATTTCTCAAAAATAGCCTTACCTCTCACCACCTTATCTCAAAAAGGCAAGTCGTTCATTTGGGAACAAAAGCAAGAAGACACAATCCAAACCCTAAAACAAAAACTTTGTAACACACCCATGTTAACCCTTCCCAATGGAAACGATGATTTCATTATCTATTGTGATGTTTTAAATCAAGGTCTCGGTTGTGTACTCATGCAACGAGGCAAAGTCAGAGCCTATGTCTCTCGTCAACTCAAGATCCATGAAAAGAACTACACCACTCACGATCTTGAGTTAGATGCGGTGATTTTCGTTCTAAAAATTTGGAGACACTACCTTTATGGAACTAAATGTGTCATCTATACCGATCATAAAAGCTTGCAACACATCCTTAACCACAAAGAACTCAACATGAAGCAACGGCGTTGGGTCGAGATACTCAATGATTACGATTGCGAGATTTGCTACCACCTCGGTAAAGCGAATGTCGTGGCTGATGCCCTAAGCCGAAAGGATAGAGTTAAACCCAGACGTATTCGAGCCATGGAAATGATTATTCACACTAGCCTTAAGGCCCAAATTCTTCAAGCTCAAGCCCAAGTGGTAGCCCAAAACAATCTTAAGGCCGAATTGGATTGTGGAGCCGAAACACCATTTAAAACTAAGTCCGATGGAGTTCTTTACTTCATGGGACGCATATGGATTCCAAATTCTAAAGACCTTCAAAATCTTATCCTTGATGAAGCACACAAAACTCGATACTCGATCCATCCGGGAGTCGATATAATGTACCACGATCTTAGGGAATTCTATTGGTGGCCTGGTATGAAGAAGGATATAGCCTTGTATGTTGGGATGTGTCTCACTTGCTCAAAAGTCAAAGCCAAACATCGAAAGCCCTTGGGTTTGCTTCAACAACCCGAGATTCCTCTATGGAAGTGGGATCAAATTTCCATGGATTTCATCACTAAACTACCAAAAACCACTCGTAAGCATGAGTCTATTTGGGTTATAGTCGATCGTCTCTCCAAATCAGCTCATTTCATCCCTGTTAGTGAAGCCTACAAGATGGAGAGGTTGTCTCAAATTTACATCAACGAGATCGTGACACGTCATGGTGTCCCCTTATCCATAATCCCTGACCGTGACTGCCGCTTTACCTCCAACTTTTGTCAATCCCATCAAAAAGCTTTGGGGACTCGTGTGGATCTTAGCACATCCTATCATCCCCAAACAGATGGTCAAACTGAAAGAACCATCCAAACCTTGGAAGATGCTTCGTTCTTACATAATCGAGTTTGGAGGAAATTGGGATGATCACCTACCTCTCATTGAATTTTCCGTAATAACAGCTGCCATACTAGCATCAAATGTGCTCCTTTTGAGGTTTTGTATGGTAGGAAATTTCGAACACTCGTGTGTTGGACCGATATTGGTGACTCACAATTTATTGGTCCCGAAATCGTCCAAGCAACCTCCGACAGGATTGCTATCATTCGAGAAAGACTTAAGGCCGCTTGTGATCGACAAAGGAGTTATGCTGGCAATCGAAGGAAACCACTTGAGTTTCAAGTTTGCGACCAAGTCTTACTTAAAGTTTCCCTCTGGAAAGGCATGTCCGATTTGGGAAAAAGGGAAAGCTTGCTCCTAGGTATTTTGGACCTTTTGAGATTCTTGATAGGATTGGTCCAGTGGCATACAAACTCAAACTACCTCAGGAATTGCGAGATATTCATGACACTTTCCTTGTTTCTAACCTCAAGAAATGCTTATCCGATGACACTCAGCCTATTTCCCTTGAAGATATCCGCATTGATCATAAACTTCACTTTGTGGAGAAACCTATCGAAATCGTGGATTGTGATGTCAAGAAACTCAAGCGTAGTCGAATCCGTCTAGTGAAAGTCAAGTGGAACTATAAGCAAAGACCCGAGTTTACTTGGGAACTTGAAGATCAAATGAAACAGAAGTACCCTCATCTTTTTTTCAATCCGAACCAGTCTCCACTATTTAATTTCGGGACGAAATTCCCTTAAGTGGGGGAGACTGTAACATCTATGGATTTTTTCTTGTTAATAAACGCGTTTTTCTACTCATTTAATAAAGTTATCGTATTCATTTCTTCGTCTAAATTTATTATTGTTGAATTATATGTTATTTATTGAATAACATTAACTTTGTATGCGTAATTATATGATCCTGTGTTCACTTCATCATAAACATGCTTAATCGTTAATATGACACGTTGAACCGAAATGCCAAGATTAATATTTTATAACATTTAACAAAATATTTTTTTATTATTATTAATATTATTTTTATCCTAAGTATTTAAATAAATCATTTAACTTAGAATGGAATATTCTAGAACCTTCTAATTTAACCTTATTCCCCAAGTTATTTAACCTTATTCCCTAAGGTATCGTATGTCGACATAAGTGTCGTCACCAATGAGAGGAACAAGCTTATTCTCACTAGGACTGTGACTGGATGGAGAGTCTGCATCGACTATCGCAGACTGAATGATGCCACCAGGAAAGACCACTTTCCTTTACCCTTCATTCACTAGATGTTGGAGCGTTTAGTAGGTCAGCAGCACTACTGCTTCTTAGATGGTTTCTCCGGGTACTTCCAGGTTCCGATAGCTCCTAATGACCTGGAGAAAACCACTTTCACTTTCCCTTACGGAACGTTTGCTGATAAACGTATGCCGTCAGGACTTTGTAACGCTCCGGACACATTCCAGAGGTGTATGGTGGCCATTTTCCATGATATGATTGAGGACTCCATGGAGGTGTTCATGGACGATTTTATGTATTTGGGGGTTCCTTCGATCATTGTTTGTCTAATCTTGAGAGGATGATGTCCCGCTGTGTTGACACCAACCTAGTCCTTAAGTGGGAGAAGTGTCATTTCATGGTTCGTGAGGGCATTGTTCTGGGGCATCGGATTTCGAGTGCGGGGATAGAGGTTGATCAAGCGAAGGTCGAGGCCATTTCTAATCTTCCCCATCCATCTTCTGTGAGATCCATTCATAGTTTTCTAGGTCATGCCGGGTTCTATCACCGGTTCATCAAAGATTTTTCTAAAATAGCGAGACCCATGACCAAACTTCTGGAGAAGGATGCTCCATTCATTTTTTCTGAGCAGTGTATCGAGGTGTTTAATCTTTTAAAATTCAAACTCATAAGCTCCCCGGTCATGGTTGCTTCCGACTGATCGTTACCATTCGAGTTGATGTGTGATGCGAGCGACTTCGCAGTCAGAGCGGTTCTTGGAAAGCGGACGGATAAACTCTTCCATCTGATCTACTACGCTAGCCAGACTTTAAATGGTGCACAAGAGAGCTATACCACCACCGGGAAAGAGCTTTTAGCTGTGGTGTTTGCATTCGATAAATTTAGGTCCTATCTAGTTCTGTGCAAGACGATTGTGTACACAGACCATGCTGCTCTTCGATATCTCTTCAGCAAGCAGGATGCTAAGCTTCGTCTTATACGATGGATTCTATTGCTTCAAGAGTTTGATATTGAGATCCGTGATAAAAAGGGGGTCGAGAATGTGGCGGCCGATCATCTTTCGCGTCTAGAGGGAGCAGAGTTAGGAGATTCGGGGGTCAGGATTGACGATCGTTTACAGAGAGTGTCATGTTTGTTACGGCACAAGAGGAAGGTTTTCCATTGTTCGCTGACTTTGCGAACTATCTCGCTGACGGGTATCTCCTGAAGATGCCTTACAGCAAAAGAAGAAATTCTTTGCTGACATTAAGTTTTACCTATGGGACGACCCATATCTTTTCCGCATCGGTGCTGGTCAGCTGATTAGGAGGTGTGTAGATGTCAAGGAGGGACGGCAGATTCTGAGCCATTGTCATGTGGGACCGACATGAGTTCACCACGGGGTGAGTTCGACGGCGAAGAAAGTATTTGATTCTGGTTTTTACTGGCCTTCTATCTTTAAGGACGCGCATGCGTTTGTTAGGAGTTGTGATCGTTGCCAGCGTGTCAGCAACATTTCATCGCGAAACGAAATGCCCCAAAATGCTATTCAATTTTGTGAGGTTTTCGATGTGTGGGGCATTGATTTCATCGTTCACGGTCACTGAGGTATTCCCATATGGCATTATTGAGATACAAGATCAGAGCGGGAAGTTTAAGGTGAATGATCACAGGTTGAAGCATTACATAGGCGAGCCGATAGCTGATCAGACAGTTGAGGTGTTCTACCTTGACTCATTCACCGAGGCGTAGACGTGTTGGATGCATCACTCGGGAGACAACCCGAGTTGTCTAGTGTGTATTATAATTTTCTTTATATCTGTTTTATTTTTGTTATTTATAAAAACATAAAAATAAAAAAATTATTATTAAAAAAATGACAAAAACACCAAAATATGTTTATTTATGTTTTTTTTGCATTCTATTTTATACGCCGCTACAAGCGAGCGTGTTTGAGTTATTGCATACATTATTATGCGCATGGTAGCTCTGATGGGGTTTTGGACCTGGTTCCCCGGAGATTGTTGCCACGAATGAAATGCTATACGGTCGCTCGATTGATACACAACTGATGAAGAATCTGCATATAAACCAGAGGAGTAACCCGTTCTCTATTTTACTTTTTGCTATTTTAAGTTTTAATTTTATTTTATTTCTTTTCCTTGTTCTCATCGAGGACGATTTCGTTCTGAGTGTGGGGATGAGAATTTATTTTACTTAGTTGTAGAATTTTTTTTAAAAAATAAAAAAAATAAAAAAAAATTGTTTTGTTCTTTCGCTGAAAATTATGTCGGCTACTTAAGTTCGAGGGACATATACTTGTATATGTTTGGTCCTGCTATCTGCCTGTAGATATACGGGATAGCCATTCACCCGAAAACTGAAAGTGGCTGGGGCGATTGAATATAAGAAAAAGTTTTAAAGAAAAATGTCCTTGAAAATTGATTTTATTCTACGTTAAGCAGGAAATGATATTATTACCGTTGTGTTAACGAACTCTCGGAACTTTTGAAATATATAATATAATAATAAAAGAAGAGATGGTTTGCATATCTGATTGGGATGTGTCGGTAGGCCCTACTAGCTTTGATAGTCCCCTTTAGCAGTTTTATATATACAATAATTTGAAAAATGGTGAAACCGAATTTCGATGCTTAGGGAGGATTACCATAATCTGAAAACTTTGAGATGGTAAGAATTAAATTCACTCAAACCAGCACACCACCACATGTCCATCTTTTTACGAGCTTAGAAATAGTTATATATTTTAGGGTGATATAAAATATGGGAAAAAAAGAAAAGAAAAAAAAGTATGTTTTGAAAGTTATGTCTATTATCAAAAGTTGTTCAAGAAAAGCAAATGCTTGTGAAGAAAGTTATGTATTGTAAAATGCCAAAGAAGCATTCTTTATAGTTAATAAAATAGGCCAAAGATGCACATACTAGACGGGACTTAGAGTTTATGTGTTACCAAGTGGATAGTGACTCTGAGGATACACTATTGGGGCTCGAAAGTTCTTATTCAATAAATATCAAATTAGGAATTTATATGACAAAGTCCAATAATACTTAGGAATAGCTCGTACGACCTCCATGACCATTCATCCATCAAAATTTCACCGAGTGCATCTAATTAGTACCATCAACGAGTCCTTGGCTTATGGTGATTTATCGAACCAGTTTGCTTTGACTCTAGTTTTTCTAGCTCTTTATGTCGGAGATGGGGTAGGTGTAGCCTTAATTTTTGGACTTAAACACTTAATGTAATTGTGGGCTTGATTGGCTGGTGGCTGGGTTTAAGTGGACAACAATATGTCGAGTTGTTTCTTGTGCTTTAATAATGATAAATAATCTGGGAGTTTGTTGTTTTTCACTTGGTTATGATCCTGTGTAGATTTCTTTTTTAGGGATGAAAAAGTCTTAAGTGTGGGGATGTCTGATGTGTTTTAAAACCTTTCCGTATCTTTTTACCATGTTTTAAGTGCTTAATAGTATAATAAATAAGAGTTATGGCTTGTTTTTGTATGATCTTACAAAGATTGATAATTGATTGTAGGTTATGAGTTTTAAGGGAGAAAAGTTTCATGTTTGAAGACTCTAGGGGCCTTTTGATCAATTTTGAAGACTACAATTCAAGGCCCGACCCAAGCCCACAAGATCCAAGCCTTTTACACCATAATATATGATAATTAAAAAAAAGAAAAAAACCCTAAGTGCAGCCACAAGATCCAAGCCTTGATTTCTTTTGCAATTGAATTGAAGATTGGATTGTGTATGATCTTGATAGATTGTTGAATGATTAATATGATGTTTATGATGATTAACATGGTGTTTATTAAGAGTTATACCTGTTGTCCAAAAATAATGTTAGGCTAAACTTGTTAGTTATACCTAGGTTAGATGAATACTGTTAGGTTTTAGTGAGTTTTATGTGTTGTTGATCATCATGACTTGATTTGTTAATGAAAGTTTGGTTTAATATTAAATTAAGTTGAGTTTATTGGCTGTGATTTATTTAATTATACTCATAAACCCCTTTCCTTGATTGATTGAATTAGTTTTGATTGATTGTTGCTTGTTTGACTCTTTACTTTATGTCTAGAGATTGTTTGCGGTATGATAAACCGTAGGGTTTAGTTGGGTATGTTAATTAGTTAAAATCGGCGGGTAGACACCTTCTTAGAGACCGAGAGGTGATAGGAAGTAAGGTCGTCTCATAGATTTTCTTTGTTAGGATTAGGATCGCGCGAGAGTGGGTTTGGTTCTTGTCGGGTTTGGGTTTGTGAGCGATTAGTTGATCTAGTTTAAGTTAAACCAAATTGTTCCTCTATCCTTGGTTGCGTAGTATTCATTTCCATTATGGTCGTGTGTCGGTGAGACCGAGAGGAGAGTCGACATTTGAACACTTTAGCAATTTGTTTCCCGGTTTGTTCTTAAAATCAACTAAGTGTGAGTTAGGGTTTGTTAGTGAGACCGAGAAGTGATCTAGCTTTCTTGAGTGAACCTTAGTTGTGTCATTCTTAGATACCGGTGTCGTGAGATTATTCAATCCATTAGCTTGTTAAACCTTCAATAGGATTCTTACCTAGGTAGACGTTTTATCCATTGTTAAGTCTCATTCTTAAAGTTTCATTAAGTCTTGTTAAGTCTTTTAACTTAGTTAAAGTAAGTTAGGTCAAGTAGTTTACTAATTAAAAATCAATAAAAAAATTATTCTTAGGGAAGGTATTTTCTAGGGTTAGTGATCATAGACGTTTTCACGAGTCCTCGTGTTCGATACCCGGACTTCCTTAGTTCTATAGTGCTTACAATCGCAACACTTGACGGTTGTGTGTAGTTTTATTAAAAAAATCCGTTTTATAAATTCAAAGCTTATTGTGAGTTCCGTAGAAAGAAACATCTTTTAAACACACATCATCCAGTTCAAGTAGTACCCAAGAAGGGAGGAATGACAGTTGTAACGAACAAGAAAGACGAGCTATTACCGATGAGGACCATCACATGCTGGCGAGTCTGCCTTGACTACCGGAAGCTTAATGAAGCCACAAGAAAAGATCATTTTCCACTTCCTTTTATCGATCAAATGCTTGAATGTTTATCTAAAAAAAATGTTCTACTGTTTTCTTGATGGATTCTCCGGATACTTTCAAATTCCCATTGCTCCTGAAGATCAGGAGAAAACCACCTTTACATGTCTGTATGGAACCTTTGCCAACCGAAGAATGCCATTTGGACTATGTAATGCTCCAGCCACCTTCCAACTTTGCATGGTGACCATATTTCATGAAATGATCGAACACTCTATGTAATTCTTTATGGACGACTTCTCAGTCTTTAGAGACTCCTTCGATCATTGTCTGGAAAAACCTAGACAAAATGTTGACTAGGTGTGAAGAAGTGAATTTAGTACTCAACTGGGAAAAGTTCCACTTTATGGTTAAAGAGGGAATTGTTCTCGGTCATAAGATATATCAAGAAGGATTGGAAGTTGATAGGGCAAAAATAGAAACAATCTCTAAACTTCCACCACC
This sequence comes from Bidens hawaiensis, assembly GCF_021521415.1. Taxonomy (NCBI): domain Eukaryota; kingdom Viridiplantae; phylum Streptophyta; class Magnoliopsida; order Asterales; family Asteraceae; genus Bidens; species Bidens hawaiensis. The sequence continues at coordinate 2,863,292 of NW_027491020.1, read as the reverse complement.
AACTTCAGTCAAAGCCATTAGAAGTTTTCTAGGTCATGCAGGATTCTATCGTCGTTTCATAAAAGACTTCTCCAAAATTGCTAGACCTATGACCAAACTTCTAGAGAAAGACGCACCGTTCGTCTTCTCTGAAGAATGTATTGAATCATTCAACACATTAAAAGACAAGCTTGTCAACGCACCTATCATGACTACACCAGATTGGACCCTTCCATTCGAAATCATGTGTGATGCAAGTGAGTTTGCAGTTGGAGCTGTACTCGGACAACGCAAAGAGAAACACTTTCACCCAATTTACTACGCTATTAAAACTCTTAATGATGCACAAGAAAATAACACCACAATAGAAAAAAGGGTTATTAACAGTAGTTTTTGCCTTTGAATAGTTTAGACCTACCTAGTTCTTTCCAAAACCATAGTTTACACCGACCATGACGCCATACGATACCTCTTCAACAAGCAAGATGCCAAACCCAGACTTATCCGATGGATTCTACTACTCCAAGAATTCGACATTAAAGTTAAGGACAAGAAAGGAGCAGAAAATGTAGCCGTAGACCATCTCTCACGCTTAGAATGCCCAGCTTCAGAAGAACATCACAAGGAAATTATCAATGATAATTTTCCACATGAAGCTCTCATGCATATGCAAGTAGTCATGCAAGAGAAGGATGAAAGCCCTTGGTTTGCCAATTTCGCAAACTATTTGGCTTGTAGAATCCTAAGAAAAGGGCTAACTCATCAACAACGGAAGAAATTCTTTTCTGATCTTAAGTTCTGTTTCTGGGAAGATCCATACTTGTTTAGGATAGGTGCCGATCAGGTTGTTCGTAGGTGTGTATCAGGAAAGGAAGCCTTGGATATCCTCAAACACTGCCATGAAGGACCAACTGGTGGACACCACAGTACCGCCACCACGGTCAGAAAAGTGTTCGATGCTGGATTCTTCTTGTCCACCATATATAAAGATAAAAATGCTTTGATCCAAGCATGCGATGCTTGTCAAAGAGCCGGTAACATCTCAGCCAAAAATGAGATGGCTCAAAAAGGCATTCAAATTTGTGAAGTCTTTGATGTATGGGGAATAGATTTCATGGGCCCCTTTCCTAACTCATTTGGAAACAAGTACATCCTTGTAGCAGTTGATTGTGTGTCGAAATGGATAGAAGCACAAGATTTTCCCATTAATGATGCTCGAGTAGTTGTACGATTTCTGAAAAAGTTGTTTTCACGATTCGATACCCCAAAAGCCTTAATCATCGACAGAGGTACTCACTTCTGTAACGCTCTAATGGACAAAGTCTTAGCACGAATGGAGTTTACCACCGACTGGAAACACCATATCACCCTCACACTAGCGGGCAAGTAAAAGTCTCGAATCGAGGAATCAAGAGGATTCTAGAAAGGACTATAGGAATGAATCGCAAAAAATGGGCAGAAAAGTTAGATGATGCTTTGTGGGCCCTTAGGACAGCCTACAAAACCCCTATTGGAACAACACCTTTCAAACTCGTTTATGGAAAAGCATGTCATCTACCCGTAGAACTAAAACACAAAGCCTATTAGGCTCTCAGAGCAGTGAACTTTGATCTAGTGTCCGTCGGTAAAAACCGGGAAGATCAAATTCACGAACTCGAAGAACTAAGAAAATTAGCCTATGAAAACTCCTGGTCTTACAAAGAAAATACTAATCTTTTACACAACGCCCCAAAGGAAACAAAAAGTTTCGAATCGGCGATCGAGTATTGTTATACAACACATATTTACGTCTTTTCCCAGGAAAATTGAAATCTCGCTGGACAGGTCCGTACAGGGTTGAATCAGTTTTTTACTATGGTACAGTTGAGATTTCAATTCTGATGGCTACAAGTTCAAAGCTAATGGACATCGATTAACACCATACATCGATGGGCCATTTGAAGATGTTTCGGAGGTAATAATCCTCCAACCAACTCAATAAACATGCAAGGAATAGGGTCTGGCCAAGACCTTCGTAAACTAGGTCTTGTAAATATTTTTGTTTTACAAAAAAAACTTAGGTTCTAAAAGTGCGAGCCGAAATCTTCGCTGCAAATATCTCAGTCAGACTGGTTTGCAACAAAATTGTTAGACCAAAAAAACGGGGCCGTACTTCTACAAGCACGGGGTCATGCCTGGCTACTGGTTGGCTATAAAAGGCACTCTTTGCCAATACATTCCTTGCACCAACCCAAACCAAAACACTCTCTTTTGAGAATAAAACATGTATACTAAGATGAGTGAAGCAATCCCCGTCCCTCGCCAACCGAGGAACGAAACCCGACACGTTTCCAAAACCGTGCTTCTTTTGAAATTTTAAGAATTCATCAAAGAACTCACCGAAATGAATTTCCTCGTCGAGATGTGTCTCGTTCAACTCACTGAATCGGTGGAGAATATGAAAATGGAGCTTCGAGACATTAACGAAAAACTCTAGTTTCAAGTTCTCGGTTTCACGTACTTTCCACCACCAGGACCATTCGACGGAGGAGAACCCTTTGGAGAAATTAAGGAGTCTCGGGCGCATTGTGTTAGGAGTCTCGGGCTTAACCCGAGTAATTTTACATTTCTAGGAAAACTGGGCTTATCCCATAATTGTTTTAGGACTTTTTAATTTTAATGAAAAGTTATTTTTAGGATGGTCAAACTCTTGGAATAACATGCTAAAAATCATTCTAAAAATTCCGGCTCTCGAGTTTGGTTGAAAAGTCAAAGAAACTTTCAGTGACAAAAAGCATGGGGTCGTGCTTCTTGAAGCACGGGGTCGTGGTCACCTTAGAATCTTCAGCTTGATACGCGCTGACTTCGTACAATTCTCTAAATCAGAAACATCTATTCCCCTAGAAGCACGAGGTCGTGCCCGACTATCCAATCTCTATATAATGCGTGCAAAACTCACTATTCCATTCATTCCAAAAATAAGTTTACTGAAATTGAAAGAAAGAAAATGGAATGGAAACCGGTGAGAAGGGGCAAGCATGGTGATTCTTCTTCAAACCTTGAGGAAGAAATCATGAGGCTCCAATGCATCGTGAGAGACCGAGTCGAGAGTAACATCCAAACCGAAGCTCGCCTAATCGAGCTGGCCAACAAAGTCAAACTACTCCGGTATGAGATTTTCCATATTGTGGATAGCCACAACAAAGACGTGGATTTCAAACTCAATTATCTCAACCGAGAAATCTCAAAGTTAGACAAGAATCTCTCCGAGCTCTTGGATGCTAAAAGAGCCCCACCACGCATTCAAGACTTGTTCGGGAATGGTGGTCGCTAAAGTTCAGACTTTGTCTTGTTAAGAAGTTACTCTTGATAGTATTATGTTTCGTGATTCGAGATTGTTGTTGTACTTTTCTTTTTACTATGTTTAACTGTGTTTTATGTTTTAATGAAAATTAAGACTCTTAATTTCTATCTTAACTTTAATCCTCAAGAAAAATCAGTTAAAAAAACAAACTAGTACGTCAAATAAACAGCAAAACAAAAGATACTGACTGCTTCATGCAGCATGGTACCGTGCTTCCAAAAGCACTGGGTCGTGCTTTTATTTCCAGAACAGTTATGAGTTATATTTTAATAAAATAACATTTTCATTCACTTAACCCTAAAAACAACTTCATCCAACACCAAAAACCGCCGACCATCCACCAATTTCACTAATCTTTGCCTCAAATCTTTGATTTTCAACCAAAGGTATGTTAATTTAACAAATCTAATCTTCAAATTCAACATTCTAGGTCTAAATCAAACCCCAATTCTAAACAATTGATAAAATTGGGTACAAACTCGGAAAATAGATGGGTTAATTTTTTAGATTTTGGACAATGAGTTGTTAGAAAGATTTACACTTGTGTTTTGTGTTGGTGCATAATGTCAGTAGTTCAGTATCTAGTGTTTTGTATGTGTCTGTAATCGTGTTAGATTGGTTGTTTTGGTTTTAGATATGGTGTCACACAAGTTCGCCTGATGTAAGCGAACTTGTGGACAAGCGAAGTTAAGACAACTTCGCCTAGTCTGTTAGGCGAAGTTGTCGAGGCCTATATATACCTAACTTCGTCTTGTTTAGAAGGAGGTTTTTTAGAGGGCAGTACGTGTAAGTGATATTCGAGATCATGTGCTGAAGAGTTGCAATACAACGTGTTTATTAGTATTGTAACGTGTGTTTGTGTATCGTCTCAACGTATTATATATCTTACGCTCGTATCATATTACGTGGGGATTCCGCACCCTCGTGTTACGAGATACTCTTGTGTAGATCCGGCTGGGAACCTTCAATTGGTATCAGAGCTTTTGCTCCTCGTGATTGTGTGGTTCGGGATTATCACACGGGTGTCAAGATCATTCCGTTTGACTATTCGCGGAACGAATTTACGTTGAAATACCTAGTTTTTGTGTCTTACCCATCTCCCACCATCAAATAAAACCCATTACACCTTCACATACCTCACATTACGTCAAATTAAAACCTGCAAAAACCTTGTGTTCATCAGGCGTAGTTGTCGTCATCGTTTGTAGGGTTTAAGCGAACTTATAAGGTTTAAGCGAAGTTATAGAGAAAGCGAAGTTGGGAAGTTAAGCGAAGTTAAGTTGTTAAGCGAAGTTATAGTGCAAGCGAAGTTAAGAACAAGCGAAGATAGGAAGAAGCAGCGAAGTTAAGCAGGCGAAGTTAAGCACAACTTCGCCATCTGATCACTGTTCAAAATAAAGAAAAATTAAATACTTTCTTTGTATTTCGAGACGTGTTTCTTTCAACTATGACTTCGATAAACATTACAGAACTGGTAAAACTAGAGGTTGAAGCCGGTTCAGCAACTAAAGCTCCAAAAATGCTTAAGGGTACCGATTTCGTTGCATGGAAAGATCGGTTTGAAGAGTACGTGAAGTATCAAGACGCTAAGATGTGGGTTTGCATTCAAGATGGATACATTCCACTAACATCCTTGTTTGAAGGTCGTGATCAAATTAAGAAGTACAGTAAGATAGAAGAGGAGGAAAAGAAAATGTATGAGGCAGAGAGTAAAGCTCATGCAGCAATAACCATGGCTCTTCCACAAGAGATTCTTCATACCTTCAAGAAGTACAAAACTGCTAGAGAGCTATGGGAAGCACTAGAAAATCGTTATGAAGGTAATGTGGGGATACGTGCTTCCAAGACAAAGCTGCAATTATCACTTGATGACCAAACTCAGTAATTACTCCATTGAATACAAAGAAGAAGAGATAGTAGAGAAACTTCTTGATGCTCTTCCACCGAAATGGGAAATGTATACGGTTTTGATGAGAGAGGATAAAGAATTTGCCAATATTGATTTGGAAACAGCAGTCAATAAGTTACGAAATTTTGAACTTAACATAGTTCGGAAGGAGACACCAACTGATCAGGTTCAGGATCCGGGAATGTATGGTGCGAAAGTCACTTCAAGTTCAAGTTCAAAGTCAGAATCCTCTGCCTACTACTCAAAGAGAGAATCAAATTCAAACTCAACTCGTGATGGTCATGTGATTCTCAATATGGATGGCGACGTATGTTTAGTAGCTGCAGGTAGTAACCCTTCAAAACCTCAAGCCACAACTGGAAATTTCTCGTCAAATGTTCCGAGCTACAACTACTCACAGATGCCCATGAGTGTTAAATCAGCTGAACAACAGTTTGCTCTTTATGCATCCTTCATTGCATCTTATGAGAACTACATCAAAGGTAAAATAGTCGACCCTGCAACTTTGGATGAAGACTATGATCAGATCGATGCTGATGATTTGGAGGAGATGGATCTGCAGTGGCAGATGGCTATGATAGTAAGAAGGGTAAAGAGATTCATGAAGAAAACGGGTAGAAAGTTCGTTGGAGAAAGACCAGGGTTTGATAAATCAAAGGTTCGATGTTACAACTGTCAACAGAATGTTCACTTTGCTAAGGAATGTACAAATGAGAGAGTCGAACGAAGTCAGAACAGGCCTGCACAACAGAATGGGGGTGGTAGTGAGAATAGAGCTATGGTATCTAGACAGAATGGTGGATACAACTGGAATATACAAGTTGAGGAAGTGTTCGAACAGGCTAATTTGGTAAACATCGAAACTGGAGGAAGTGAGCGGGAGACGGGAGAAAATCAAGCATATATGGCAGAAGTGAATGATCAGCTCTCTGAGGTAAGTTCTAAACCTCATTGTATACAATGTGAAAATCTGTCTGAACAATTGAAAACAGTAACTGATCAGTTTATTAGTTTGGATGCACAATTTAAAACGTTAAAATAAGATCATCACTACACTAAAACTAGAGAAAACAGTTACTCGGTAAAAATAAAAGCTAGTGGAAAGGATATCAGAAGTCTTAAAGCTAGTCTAGCTGATAAAATACAAGTAATTGATCTTAGTTATGAAGTGTTAGAAGAAAAAAACCAAACTGATTGCTGAAAGAGATAAACAGATAGCTGATTACCAGGTAAAAGTGGTGGAACTAAACAGAAAAATTGAACAATTTAGAAACTCTTCAGCAATGCTTGATCACATCATAAGTATTCAACGTTCCCCAGTTAACAAAGGGGGAATTGGATTTTCTGAAGTTCCACCACCGTATAACAATAACTATACCTTTAATCCTAGTAATCAGAAATCTGCTGATGTTGAGATTAGTCAGACAGTTCCAGTCAAAATTTTGACTAAAGAACCTGAAGTTAATAAGAGCAAAACGAGTAAGCCAATTTCCAATGTTGAGATTTCTGTTCCTAGCTCTGTCTCATCAAATTCGTACAAGTCATCCGAATCGGGTGAGATAAAAGAAGAGGTAGTGTTACTAAAACGTGGGGAGGAATATAAGCCTGATGAAAAGAATTCTTCAATAAACCCGTTCGTCCCACCATATGTTAGACAAAAGGGTAGTAATGCAACCTCGACATCTGCAACAACTGTTGAGACGAAAGTTGAACACAGAAGTTGTTTCAGATGCAATCAAATAGGACACCTTATTGCTGATTGTCCTCTAAACCAGAGAATATTTAGAGGTATGAGGCCTTCGAAAACTGAGAATAAAAGGAATTTTAATTATAATACGGGTAAGATTGCGAACTCATCAAATTTCAGATATTGGACTAATCCAAGATTTCAAAGAAATCGGTCTCAGTTTTTCCCAGTTAACAACCAAACCAACAATTATAACTCAGTTAATTCACTAAGGTTTGGATGGCCTCATAGTCAATCCTCGAGAAGGTTTCCTTTCAGAACTCACAAAAATCATTCTCAAACTGACTTTGGGCAACCAAAGTACTGGATGCCGGTCAACAGATTTAATCGAGACCAGTAGGTCTTGGGTCCCCAGATTTTAATATTTTCTCTAATTATGCAGGAACAGTCGAACAGGGCTGTAAACAATCTGTGGGTTGTGGATAGTGGCTGTTCCCGGCACATGACTGGTAACAAGAATTTGTTACGTGATTGGAAACATGTTCAAGGTGGTAGGGTTAGTTTCGCTGGAGAGAGTGGAGGTAGAATCAGTGGTATTGGAACTGTGACGAATGGAAAAATGAAGTTAGAGAAGGTGAATTTTGTAGAAGAATTGAAGCATAACTTGCTGAGTGTATCTCAGATTTGTGACAAAGAATACACGGTGCATTTTACTAAAAACGAGGCAATCGTCCTTTATCCTGGTTTCAAGATACCAGAGGCATGGGTTGTAATGAGAGCTCCAAGAGAAAAGAATACGTATGTAATGGATATGAGGTTAACTGAGATGACAACAGGAGAATCATGTCTTCTGTCAAAGGCAACTGAGTCTGAGTCAGAGTTATGGCATCGAATAATGGGACATATACATCTTCGCAAGATGAGTTACATTGTCAAGAATGGGCTGCTGCTTGGTGTTCCCTTAAAGAATTTTAACTTTGAAGATCAATGCTTGTCGTGCAAGAAGGGAAAACAACACATAAAACCTCATCACTCCAAGAAGGTTAACTCAATTTTCAGTACCCTAGACCTACTTCACATGGATCTCTTTGGTCCCGTGAATGTAAAGAGTCTAGGTGGAACGTCATACTGCTTGGTTGTAACCGATGACTACTCTCGATACTCTTGGGTATACTTTCTGAAGGCAAAAGATGAGACAGTTCAGTTGGTAATTAACTTGATTACCAAGGTTGAAAATATTGTTGGGCGAAAGGTTAAGTACATCAGGAGTGATAATGGTACAGAGTTCAAGAACTACCAGATGGAGATGTTTTGCTTACAGAAAGAGATAGACCATCAATACAGCGCCCCGTATACTCCGCAACAAAATGGGGTAGCTGAGAGGAAGAATAGAACGCTAATTGAAGGAGCCAGAACCATGCTGGCAGATGCTAAACTTCCTGTGGTGTTCTGGGCTGAAGCTGTTGCCACAGTCTGTTATATCCTTAATCGTGTTTTAACTGTTAAAAGTTTAAATAAAACTTGTTATGAACTCATTCATGGTAGAAAGCCAAACCTGAATGGTCTTGAAACTTTCGGGTCCCCATGTACGATATTAAAGACAAACTCAAAATTTGGTGAAAAAGCCGACGAAGAAGTTGATGAGAAAATTGCTTCACAGATTCTGTATGACGAGGAGGAGAATATTGTGCAACGTCCGCAATACGACGAAAGTCAACCTTCCTCGTCAAGTGCCGTTGATACTCCTGCTGCCTCTACTGAAGAAGAATTCTACAGCCCATTTCACTCTCAACATCAATCACCCACTGATGAACTCTCTTCGAATTTAGAAAACAATCTGGAAGTCGGTCTGATTCAGACTACTGCAATTCACAAAAATCACCCTTTGAGGAATGTGATAGGTAATCTGTCTGACGGTGTTCAAACAAGAAGAAGCTTGGATGAACACACATGTGTTTACGCAAGCATTAAAGACACGGGTATCATAAATGAATGCTTGTACACTTGCTTCATCAACCAGGTTGAACCAAAGAATTATCAAATGGCTCTAAAGGATAGTTCGTAGGTCGAAGCCATGCAAGAAGAGTTAGCACAGTTCGAAAAGATGGAAGTATGGAAATTAGTTGAAAAACCAGAGAATGTAAATGCTATTGGTACAAAGTGGGTTTTTAAATGTAAGAGAGATGAGAAAGGGATAATCATAAGGAACAAGGCAAGGCTGGTAGTAAAAGGGTTTAATCAGCAAGAAGGAATCGACTACAACGAAGTGTTTGCTCCTATGGCAAGATTGGAAGCAATTCGACTATTTTTGGCATTTGCTGCACACAAAGAGATGAAAGTGTTCCAATTAGACGTGAAAAGTGCCTTTTTAAATGGCAAAGTCGATGAGGTGGTGTACGTTGAACAGTCTCCGGGTTTCCCTGACCCAGATTTTCCTGATCATGTGTACAAACTGAGTAAAGCTCTATATGGGCTAAATCAGGCTCCTCATGCCTGGTACGAAACTCTGTCTGATTACTTGCTTGAGAATGGGTTCGAAAGAGGAAAGATCGATAGCACGCTGTTTGTCAAGAGAAAAGGGGGTGATCTTCTACTCGTTCAAGTCTATGTGGACGACATCATTTTTGCTGCATCAAGAGTCGCCATGTGTCAGGAATTTGAAGCAGTCATGAAAAAGAGGTTTGAAATGAGCGCCATGGGAGAATTAACTTTCTTTTTGGGATTGCAGGTAGATCAGAAGAAAGATGGGATGTTTATTCATCAAAAAAAATATGTCCATGATATGCTCAAACGCTTCAAGATGGACAATAGCACTCCATTTGATACTCCAGTTTGCATCAACCACAAACTGGGTGCTGATTCTGACAGTGATGAAGACGTGGATCCCACCCAATATCGAGCAACCATAGGTTCTTTAATATATTTAACTGCATCTAGACCTGATATTATGTTTGCAGTTTGTCTTTGTGCTCGTTTTCAGGCAAGCCCGAAGAAATCTCACATGAAGGGAGTGAAGAGAATATTGCGGTATCTCAAAGGCAAGCCTAAGTTGGGGTTGTGGTACACGAAAGGGGGAGAACTAGATTTGGTAGCTTACACAGATTCTGACTATGGAGGTTGCAATCAGAACAGGAAGTCAACAACCGGTGGATGTCAGTTTCTGGGAGGAAGATTGGTGTCGTGGCAGTGAAAAAAGCAGACCTCAGTAGCCATTTCCACCTGCAAAGCAGAGTACATGGCAGCATCGAACTGCTGCTCCCAGGTTCTTTGGATACAACAGCAATTGCGCGATTACGGTCTGAATTTCACTCAAACCCCTATTTGCATTGATAACACTGCTGCAATCTCATTAACTAACAATCCCGTCAAACACAAAAAAACTAAACATATTGACATTCGTCATCATTTTATACGGGATTGTGCTGAGAAGAAATTAATTGTGCTAGAAAAGGTTGATTCGTTGGATAATTTCGCCGATCTTTTTACTAAAGCGTTTGACCGATCCTATTTTCAAAATCTTGTTGAACTTAATGGGATGATCAATCCCGAGTAACCTTGTTTTTCGCTTTTCTTAAAAAAAAAACATCACTATCGCTTAGAATTATGTCGGTTGCTTCAGTTTGAAGGACACATCTTCGGATATGTTTGGTCCTTACTTCTACTAGTAGATTATGAGGATAGCCATTAACCAGATGACTGAAAGTGACCGGGGCGGTTTATGATGGGTTTTTATTCTTTCGCTGAAAAGTAGTCGTTTATACTTAGTTAGAAGGACACGTACTCGTATGTGGTCGGTCCAGCTGATCCATTGGATCTTCAGGATAGCCGTTTACCTAAAGACTTTGACTTGATCGGGGCGATAGAATTTAAATTTATTTTTGGGGAGATGATATAATTTTTCAAGTCTATAACTTCTTAAGAAGTTACAATACAATGTTTAAAAGAAAATTGATCCAACCATGGAAAGTGATAGAAAAACTAATTCTGTGTGCTTAACTGGTGAAGTTATTAGGCCTAAAAGACTCTAGAACAGCCATTGTAAGTTATGGTAGCTTTATATGGTACGTAAAAGTAGAAGTGATACAAACTAAATCTCCTCGATTTAATGTGGAGAATCATTCTGAGTTTTGCATGTCTCCATATACATCTTTCCGAATGATAGGCAGAAAAGTGATTACCCTGTCATACACGAGCCCGTGAGTGTTCTGATTCCCGAGAAGATGGTGTGTCAAGTACCTGCAGTGATCCAGATTTGGGACTTGTAGTCGTCTACTATTTGAAGCTGTATTAATATCTTTATTTAAAAAAAATGTTGTTAAGCCTTTTTGAAGCTTATGTTTTTTCAAATATCAACCAAGAGGCAAGAAAGAGAACGGGAAGAAGACTCTAAAGATCAATATGTACTTACTGTTTAATCAGACACTACGGGTCAAGGTCAACTCGGGGTGACTTGGGGAAAGCCAAATACGCTTTGAGAATAGATAGGAGGCATCACAATCTCTCATGTGATGTCCATCTAAATTTTGAGCTTAATTGAACCTAATCCGTATCACAGAAGCGATGAAAACCATACTAAGTTTTATACCTGCTTACAACCTGTTTCTTTATGTCACAATACCGCTGAACATGGATCTATGTGACAGCCACTTAATTAGTATGATTCCTGTTCGGATCTTTTCTAAAACATGCAGGTTCTCGTTAAGACTGAAATTTGATCCCTTTTATTTACTTACTACAATTTTCACACGCATATTTTGTTTTATGTTTTAAAACTTGGTCACTTGGTTATTTGATCGTAAAGTTTAAATCTTTAACGGAGGATTTTAAAAGACAGTTGCACTTTGATCAAATTTATAAGGTCCTGTTTTGTAAATTAAGTTAGGCGAACTTGTGTTAAGGTAAAGAGGCGAAGTTGTCCATGCTTGGTGTTAAGTGAAAGAAAATGAAAAATCACAAGTACTCCTGAGCACACTTTTGCTCCCGAGCATGCTTGGTGTTGTGTGAAAGAAAATGAAAAAGCACTAAGTAATCCAAGCACACTTTGTTTTCGAGCACAAAGTAATCCGAGCACACTTTGTGCTAGTTGAAAATTGAAAAATCACAAGTGTTTTGATTTCCGGGTACACTTTGTGCTAGGAAAGTGCTTCCAAGTACACTTTGTGATAGTTAAAAATTGAAAAATAAAAGTGTTTTGCTTTCCGAGTAGACTTTACTTTCGAGCACACTTTGTGCTAGTTGAAAATTGAAAAATCACAAGTGTTTTGATTTCCGGGTACACTTTGTGCTAGGAAAGTGCTTCCGGGTACACTTTGTGCTAGTTAAAAATTGAAAAATACAAGTGTTTTGCTTTCCGAGTAGACTTTACTTCCGAGCACACTTTGTGCTAGTTGAAAATTGAAAAATCACAAGTGTTTTGATTTCCGAGTACACTTTGTGCTAGGAAAGTGCTTCCGGGTACACTTTGTGCTAGTTAAAAATTGAAAAATACAAGTGTTTTGCTTTCCGAGTAGACTTTACTTCCGAGCACACTTTGTTTTCTGAGTACACTTTGTCTTCCCAGCACACTTTGCTTCCGAGTACACTTTAGGTGAACTTGTAAAGAGGCGAAGTTGACCATGGTTGACCTTGAGCGAAGTTAATGATAATCTGTTGACCAACGAAGTTGTCACAGGGGCGAAGTTAAGGTTAACTTCGCCCTTGCATTTTCATACCTATATAAGGGTCAACCTGGTCAAACCCTCGGCGAACTTATATACACTCCTAACCCTCGGCGTAGTTAATCCTTGAATCCGTATTATCTGTTTCCAATCCGTGTTAAAGGTGTGTAGGCTCGGTATTACATGTAATTCATACTAATGGTGATAATCAAGGGCCGTGGTGATTCGATGTGTGACATTGTTTATGCTAACTTTTAAACAATTGATAAACCAATCTGTTTCTAATGTATTCGTAACTCTGTAAATCGTCTAGATCTCCATAGTAACATCTTTTCATGTTTTCAATCACAAAAACACCAAACAAACCTTGATCGGACCTCTGTTTTACGCCGTTTCAGATTCAGGATAAGTTAGCTTTAGGTGAAGTTGTTCTCAACTTCGCCCTAGGCATAACTTCGCCTGCTCATAATTAATTAATTAATTAATTAATTAATTAGTCTGGTTGTTCTCAGGCGAAGCTAGGGTTAGGCGAAGTTATACTCAACTTCGCCTTATGCATAACTTTGCCTGCTGCTAATCTTATTTAATTTAAAAGTTCTAGTTTGTTATCAGGCGAAGTTATGTTTAAGGCGAAGTTGTACTCAACTTCGCCATATGGTTAACTTCGCCTGCACATAAGACCTTATCATAACTTCGCTTATGGTACCAAGCGAAGTTATGATTTGCTTTGTCGATGTTCTAACTTAGACTGTTTGTTGTGCAGATATGGCTGCTGTAGCAGGAGCTGGTGGTGCTGGTGGTGACGAAGGTGCTGACAACAACCGACAGTTCTTTTCGGGTCACAACATGTACATTACTTTGGATCCGGATGCTAGTGGTATCGACGATTATCGCGAGATCATCTCATTCCTAGTTCGCTCACGTATTTTTTACGCTATTACTACAACTCTCCCCATTTCTCTACCGAATATTGAAGATTTCTGGCGAACGGTAGAATATGACTATAGAGTTGAGCCTCCGGTTATGCGCGCCATAGTGAACAATCAGGAGGTGCAGTTCTCAGCAGATCAGATCAGAGTCGCTTTGCAGTTCGGGACTGAAACTAGAGATGATCCTACAGATTTTTCAGCTCCATTCAGAGATGGTGCATTTTTACGTACGGGCTATTCGGGTCCTTTGGGTGACACTCAAAGGCGAAAGGGATTCTTGCTGGATCAGTGGCGTTTTTTGATGCACGTAATGATTGTGTGCATGTCGGGTCGTAAAGCTGGTACTGACGGTATGGGGGAAACGATGCAGTCTGCTATGACAGCCCTGACTTACAACAAGCCCTACAGCTTCAGTCAGATGGTGTTTTATGAATCGATCATCAGATACGCGCGGTCTCTCGTGAAATATTTTTAATGTACCCCAGATTCTTACAGATGATTTTAAATCATGTAGCACCTATGCTACCTCAACGACGTCCCATCCGTTATGTTGAGAGTGTAAGTAAGAGGATCTTTGCGCAATGTAGGTCGTCAAGCGCACGTAGCAAACCAGAGCTTCGTCCGCGGCACACTCCATTGTTTGGTTATTTGGTGAACCCTGCTTATATTGCCCCTCGTGGAGATGAATTTCGGGACCCGGCACCGCAACAGGCTAATGTTCCTCAACCACCACCTGTGGTACAGCAAGCTTTGCCTGCTGATCCTGTTGCAGCTCCAGAGGAAAAGGTAGATCTTGAAGCTGCTTTTGGTGGCCAAGGGTTCTTTGATATGGAGCAGATTGATCCAGCTGCAGAGGTCCAAGCACCAGAAGCTGTGAAGCTGAGGCATCTGGTGTGAATGTTTCGATGGTAGCTACGTCTGTAGCAGATTCTGAGAGAACCGACTCTGACTCCTCCGCTGACGATATCGCTGAAGCACGACAGATTCTGGTCACACAAGAAAGAATACATGGTAAGAGAAAGAAAGACTTAGATGACAGTGAATCTGACTTCGAGGAGGAGTTAGACCAGTTGACACGTCGATCAAAGAGGGCCAGAACTGGTGAGGGTTCGAGAGATGGTAAAGCTCAAGGGTGGTTCGTTTCTCTCCACCCTCGTTATCTGGTATGACCATGGTACCGGCTTCGATGACTGTAGCAGTACCGATCACCTCCAGTGTTCCCGTGGTGACAACATCATCATCATTTGGTATTCCACCAACCACGTTTCAGTTTTCGGCTCCGGAGATAGTTCCCTTGCCACCTCCTACTGTTACTCCGTCGGAGGTTGTTGCAAGATTTGTTAAGTCGACGTTGGTTGCTACTGCGGGGTTATCTGTCACAATACCACCCGCGGTTACTTTTCAGTCTGTTTCTGACACTCCATCTAGTTTGGGAATACCTCCACCTTATGCTCAAGACGTTTCTAATATGCGGTTTGATTTTGATGCTACCTTATCCGATTCTGAAAGGATAGCTGCTCTTGAACGGGTCGTTGCTGAACAGTCAAGAATCAATCTAATCCAGACTCAAGCTATCCAGCGCCTTGTAGCAGAGAATCAGATCCAATCGTCCCTCCTTGTTGAACATGGTAAACTTTTTGATGCTCTAAAGTAGTTCTTAGCATCTCAGGGGGAGACGAGCTGCAAGGGCGACGAGTTGAGAACAAAGAAGAGTCATGATAGAGACGATGATCCCAACGCATCGAAAGGTGCAGGTGGTGAGTTGCCAAGAACTGAACAAACTCTTGGGACTTCCACATCTCAGGGGGAGTCAACTGGTACAACAGGTGGATCAGGTGGTGAAGAAATGTTGGATGATGATGTTGTGGGTGATGATGATGTGTTACCTGTTGAGGAGATAGAAAAGATAGGAGAACAGATTGTGATTGATAGTGAGATTGAAGAGGGAGGGATTGTGGATGACAGTGTAGAACATGATATTCCGGACGTTGACAAAAGTAATGTGAGTCAAGATATGGATGTGTCAGATGAGTCTGAGTGGGAAGAACAGCCGAGATGGAAAGAAGGCTACGCTCAGTGGTTTGTTAAGACAAAGAAGCCAGCGGTTCCGAC
The DNA here is from genome assembly GCF_021521415.1 of Bidens hawaiensis. Taxonomy (NCBI): domain Eukaryota; kingdom Viridiplantae; phylum Streptophyta; class Magnoliopsida; order Asterales; family Asteraceae; genus Bidens; species Bidens hawaiensis. The sequence continues at coordinate 2,847,676 of NW_027491020.1, read as the reverse complement.
AATGTTCAAAAAGAGTTACAATATCAAAGGGTATGCTGAGTCGAAGAAGGGTATTATTTCCTGGCTGTATGATGAGCAGTTGAGGTTATTTGTGATGAAACGCTTTGATGGGATTCAGTACTTTAAGAGGATGTTGAGATCTCTTAATACCTTGCCTGAGTGTGAGGTGCAGGATTTGGCAAAATTACGGTTGATTAATAGAAGTGATGATAATATGGCCAGAAAAATTGGGAAGATTGTGTGGAAAGAAAGTATGAAAGAGAAGAAGTTTGAATTGTTAAAGCCGCAGAAAGGGAAGCTGGTTGAAGATAAGGAAAGAGGAATGCGAGCTGATGGTAAACCTTGGATGGTAATGAAATATAAACCGGTTCGGTGTTTAAAAGAAGTGCCGATGAAGATAATGCCTAAGGATGTTTTAAAGAATCTAAAGTGGTGGTATGTTGATAGCCAAACAGCTGAAGCGGTTATAGAAGATGAAGATGAACAAGAAGTTCTGAGAGTGTATGATCCCATGCACTTGGTAAATTTGTCTCAAGCTGACTTGCAGGTGCTGAACGATAAGAAGATATTCTATATTCCTGCCTGGAAAGATGAAGCCAAGAAGTACCAGAGAGTGGTCTCTGTTTGTGTTAGACAGGGTGTTCATGCTTGAAGACGGGTGACACGAGATTTTAGGGATTACTAGACACGTGAATGAAGATAGAGATATGAAGCTACTGCCAAGGGGGAGTCTGTTGGTTCATAATGTCAGTAGTTCAGTATCTAGTGTTTTGTATGTGTCTGTAATCGTGTTAGATTGGTTTTCTTGGTTTCATATATGGTGTCACACAAGTTCGCCTGATGTAAGCGAACTTGTGGACAAGCGAAGTTAAGACAACTTCGCCTAGTCTGTTAGGCGAAGTTGTCGAGGCCTATATATGCCTAACTTTGGCTTGTTTAGAAGGAGGTTTTTTAGAGGGCAGTACGTGTAAGTGATATTCGAGATCACGTGTTGAAGAGTTGCAATACAACGTGTTTATTAGTATTGTAACGTGTGTTTGTGTATCGTCTCAACGTATTATATATCTTACGCTCGTATCGTATTACGTGGGGATTCCGCACCCTCGTGTTACGAGATACTCCTGTGTAGATCCGGTTGGGAACCTTCATTTTGTTAAGAAAAAAACGATTCGGGTTCGGATCTTAGTTGATTTGCTTAACACTTGAACCCGAATGATATGTCAAAACCGGTTGGAATCGCAAGTTCGAGTCTTGATTATGGTGGGATTATGATTAAAAACACTGGCTGTGTTTTACAAAGCACTGCCCATGGTCACCTTCTAGTCAACAAAAAGTCAAAATCAGGAACTAGGTTAAAACTGTCAAAGACCCGCAACATGGGGTCGTGCTTCTAAAAGCACGGTACCGTGCTGTTGCAAAACATGGGGTCGTGCTTTTAAAAGTACGGCACCGTGGTTCTGGTTCTGTTTCAGATTTTCTAAAATTTTTGTTAAAATTTAACAAATTTGGGTATAAATTGCAGATGGCCGAATATGGGCACGATGTACATGCATTCCTAGTCTTCCCAAACGCAGTGAAAGGGATCAAAGAGCCCAAACTCAAATGACCTACCTTAACCGACGCTTCCCAGAACCGAACTTTTATGCTTGCAAGGATACGTTGATTCAAGTTAATCAGTGGAATAGATACAAGACTATTGTGAAAGGACCATGGAAACGAGTTTTTAGTCAAAAAGGGAAAGAAATTACCGAGTTAACAAAGGAATTCTTAGCCTGTTTCTCTTTTAAGACGAAAAATTTGGACATGTGGGATGATGAAGCAGTCAAGTTCAGGTGTGGGGGTGAGTGGTATACTCGGTTAACCAACTGGGGATAGATTTGGGAATTTACACGAGGAAACAGACAGCCCAATCTGGTACACAGCCGCAACCACATTCGCAGATGAAGATGCTGCTGAAGACGCAGAGACTGGAAACACACGGGTACAAGCATGGAAACAGTTAAGCTACGGGGATGAAACTTACATTGTAAGCAGCTAAAAGAGCACGACATTACGCGACCCAATTATGAGATACATTCACCGTTTGCTCAGCCACACTGTCACTGTTCGTGGTCAAAGCGAAGGGGTTGTAAACCTGAAGGATTTATGGGCCCTATATTGCATGAAGAATGACACACCGTGCAACATCACTTATTTGTTCTGCAAGTTGTTCACTACGAATGCAAATGCAAAGAGCCGAATACCCCGATTTTTGGTGGACCGTGGATCTACAAGCTGTATAAAGATTACCATGAAGACATAGAAGGAACCCATAGCCCAGACCCGATTGCTCTTAACCTTGGCTTTTGTATCAGCATGCAGATGGCCCAGCAAATCAGCAGAGAACCAGAGGTGTGGAGATTACATGATGCCTATAACCAGGTTTGGGATCCCGAGGACCCGTCTGACATGATGATCCAGGACAACCCCGAGAGGAGAGGAGGATCACCACCTCTACATACCCGCCACCACCCTTGCCCCCAGCAGGGAGGCCCGTCTTTATCAGGGGTCGGCCGAAGCTCGTCACACGATAGCCGATACTCATTCGAGGGCGTATACAGGCTCATTGACCAGTTTGCAGCTAACACTACCGCCTCGTATGATAGGATCACATGACAGATTGTTGCGTCCGACGCACAACAAGCAGCTGAATATGTAGAAACGAGGCGATAGATTGACCGGTTTGGATATCGTATGGACAGGTATTGGGGACGTTCGACCCGGACACGGGTAACTGACGAGCAGCGGCACTGGTAGGTTTGGGATGGGCTGGTGGTACTTTTATGACATTATTATCAAGTTTGTACAATTTACATTCTGTCACTTATTTGTTTGTTTGGTTGGTGGGATACTTTATATGGTCGTAGATGCCAAGACATTTTAGTAGCTACTTATTGGCCCGTGTGGGCAGGGAATGGATGATTCGAAACCCAATTTTCTGTAGAATTCGCTTGGTTTTTTGTGGTTGTGTGTAGTTTTTATATTATACAGGTACAAAACAGGACTCGGACGAAAAACAAGGGCAGCTCTGTCGAAATTTCGTTAACCCATAGAGAAGTACCTTTCCATTTAACCCAACATACTTAATTAGAATATTAATCTTTTTATGAATCTTTTCACATTGAGCACAATATGAGATTCAAGTGTGTGGAGGGGAATTACTTGACCAGTTGCTTGCTCAACTAATTATAAAATTCTCTAATAACAAAATTTTTGTAGTAAATAAGGATTATTTTTATAAGCCAAAAGAAAAATCCAACAAAACTTTTTGCAAATAACCAACTACAAATCTATTATAACCAAAACTGAAAAAGTAAAAAATAGAAGAAGTTTTGTAATATTGAGTATAATATTATGCATAATATGGCGTTTATACCCAATTCATCCGTTACTGTGAGATAAACCTCATGCCATATAAATATTTTTTTTGGAAGATTTAAGTGAGTTGTTCGTGTGATTTAGAACTTATCGCAATTATTCAATTCAAGACCGCACGAAGCGTTGTATAAGGAAGAAGGTAATATTTTTAAAAACACCTCAAACCAGAACCTTACCACTTTATCCCTCTCACCGGTAAAATACAACGTTGGTCTTTTACCAACAGACCCTAAAGAACTGAAAATACATTCTTTCGATTTCAATTTCCTTTGCTGCATACATCGCGCAAAACCTAGGTTGCGTCCAGAACTTAGGGAGAGAATCTTTCTCTTAAGAAATGAGGTGAGGAAAAAGTCGCGCCAAAACGAACAAAGGCCACCAATTTGTGGAGTTTCCAAAAGCCAAATGAAAAGAAGAGCAAAAAAGATACGAATGATGCTTAGGATGCGGAAATTGGTCCCACGAAGGAAGATGTAGAAAAACTCAAACTCAGTCTTAACATGAATATACCAAAATAATGAGGGTGGGGGCTATTAGGCTCAAAGCCGAACGATCCATTAGAGTTGGGAGTTATGTTCAGAGCAGGATTGAGGAAGAACTAATCCACATCCTCGACAAAACTGGCCTTCACGATCTGACCTTAAAAAACAAAAAAAAAAACTAACCATTGAAGACATCTAAAGATTCCCGACGATCAGCAGAAGTTGTATTTACCATCCTCATTAACCTAAACCCCTTGAACCACCACAAAATACCCAATTCCAGTTCATACAAAACCAACCCCAATTACCTTCTGATATATACAACCCTTCACCAAGGTGGAGATTTGAAATTGTTACAAGCTTATTTTTCACATGTCGCATTTTTGACTAAGAGTGTTCACATACATACATCACACGTATGATCAGATATATAAACCAAGTGTGAGTGAACATTGTGAGAACGTGACATTTTGCATAAACAGAAACTCATAAAACAAAATTACCTTTTTATATCACTACATATATTCCTATGATTTAAGGTTGGTTATTTTGTTTCCATTTTCTTAGAACTCTTTTGGGTATTTGAAGCAATGGTCCTAACTTGCTATTTTTAGAGAATATTTATAAGTAGCTTGCTTGAGGACAAACAATGTTCAAGTGTGGGGATGTTTGATGTACATAAAATTATACATCTTTTTAGCATCAAATAATCTCTAAAAACTACAACTTCTATCAAATAACATAGCTCAGAAGGCTACATATCATAATAAAATGCAAATTCAGGTAAACCCAAGCCTCAAACAAAAAAACAAGTGAAAAGACAAAGAAAAACGGAAGAAAAAACAAGAAAAACAAGAAACACGCCCCCATGCTCCAAGAAACATGCCTCCATGCTTCTGAACACAAGAAAAGACAAAAATCTACAAGAAAAGACAAACACTGAAGACAAAAGCATGGGGTCGTGCCTCATCAACCATGGGGTCGTGGTCACTTTCAGATAAGAAAAAATGAATTTAAGCATTTGTTAATGAAAGGCACGGGGACATGCCTCAGAAGCACCCCTCCGTGGTGAGTCATCATGTACGATCTGACAACATGCAACTGGGACACATGGACACGGGGTCGTGCCCCTACCTCCAGACAGCCTATAAATAGAGGCTTAAGTTGCAATCATTTGGTGTGCTTTAAGAAGATCTCTGAACGGGTTTCTCTTATATAACACACATATTACACTCATATTGAAGATCTTGTGAGGAGTTTGAAGGCTTGGAGATCATCATCATCCATCATCAACATCATCATAATCCATCATCATTAAGAAGGGAGACTCATCCATATTTAGTTAGATTGTTCTAGTTTAATCATGTGTTTGTTATCATTATCTCTTTTTATGTTCATAACAATGCTCATTATGAGCTAAACTCCATTTACTATCTATAATCTATGAAGAAGCTTTATTCTACTTGATAATTATGTGAAACATGTGGTTTAGTTTGGTATAGTACATGGTTATTTTGCAATTATCCATTGATGAAGAAATATTTTATCAATTTAATTCAATACATCAAGGTTGATAATTAGTAATCATTCATGGTAATTCATGTTCTTGGAAACTAGAAATGGTAAAAAGAATACTTTGATAATTTATTTAGGATAGCATGGATACTTATGTTGTACTAAGAAATGATGAGATATAAGTTATGATCTATTTCTCTAGTTTTGATAATTCTGAAATAACATTGTTAACACGATTGCTTAGGTTATCATGCTAGTTAAAGAAATCATATGTTAATGGAGTGTGTAATTATAATCTAATTAAATCAACCAAGGGGAGGTTGTGTGAGTTAACTACAACCACTCGAAGTTGTTAGGATTGGTATTTGAGAAATCAAAGTCAATCCTAATCGTTCTACTATACCAAACTGCTTGTCTACTTAAATTGACATTCTCGTGGTAGCATGACAATAGGAAAGGATGAACTTTAAAATGCGCATGTTACTTTCTTTTATGTCATAGAATATGTTCACTTAGAAATGAGGGACTATTCTATCATATTTATTAGGACAAGTTTATCACATGTTTATTTAATAATTATCAATGAATAATGGAGTGGATTCTTGATTTTAGATGGTAAACCTTCATATAATTGAATTACTCACTTAGAACTTCTCTTCTTGTCACCTAGATATTATATATTTCTATTTTATAAAAAGTTAACAAAAATCAACATCAAATTGATTAAACCCTCCGATTAAAGTAAAACGATAATTCATTATTAGAAACATTTGTGTCCACGGATCGATACTTGGTTCTTACCAATAATATTCTACATATACGATAAGTACACTTGCCTATTCTGTGTGTGTTTAGTCTTAGTAGAAATCACTTTTATTAATTTAAAACACGATCTTGTGTGAAAGCTAAAACTCCCATTCCAACCATTTTAAGCACTCACACAGACAACATCACCGTCTGTTACAACGATCTTGAGATGTAGAACTCTATTAAAAATGGGCCTTATGTGCCTGATGGAATAGCAAAGAATCAAATTGTTGAAAGATCAATGCAAAAGAAACATGATAGAGCATTAACAATGTTGAAGCTGGGTCTATCATGGGAAATCTTGACCAGTGTAGCTCATCACACAACAGCCAAAGCAATGTTTGATGCTATTGTTGAAATGTTCGAAGGCAACACCGAGTTGAAGAACATTATGAAGGATCGATTGAAATCAGAGCTTTCCCGATTCAAGTTTAGATAAGGCAATTGTTAATGAAATCAGAACAACTGATCTAGCAATCATTGATTTCGATTTGACCAAGAAGTTATTATCATCTCTTTCGGGTGAATGGTACACAACTAACAAATTCATTAAAGAGAAGGAGAATTTTCCTCAATTGAAGCTAGATGATGTCATCTATTTTTTACAAGCAGCTGAACATGAGATGATAGAGAACAACATGATCAAATAAGACAGACCAAGTTTTCAGGTGACAAATGCTCTTATAGCACCCATGGGAAATCTGTCCACAAAAAATCAACAACAGATTCCCATCATAGAAGAGCCAAGTGAATATAGTGGTGACACACCAAGGGGGTTAGTTTTTGGCAATGCAAACAGTCAAGTTGGACGATCCAGATTTAATGTCCAATTGATTGATGACCATGATACATCCTCTATGGCAAGTGGACATGCTCCTTTTGGTGGTGGAAATGTTAACCAAGGAAATTAGTATCAAGCACTATTTTCAATGTTTACCAAATCCTACAATGCCTTTATGGATAAGAATCTGAGTCATACTTGTGTGGTTCAATAGGACCTTGAACAAATTGATGTTGATGACTTAGAAGACATGTATTCAAAATGGCAAGCTTTTATGCTAGCTTTGAGAAGAAAGATGTTGTTCAATAGAACTGGAAGGTCCTTGGTCTCTGGTCCTAATGACAGAATAGGATTTGACAAGTCAAAAGCAATCTGCTACAACTGTCAACAGCCAGGACACTTTGCTAGGAAATGCAATCTACCTAGACAATTCCTTAACAACAATCCAAGAAATCAGTATCCGTACCTGACCTAGAAACCAGGTCAACATAGAAACTTCAGCAACAACTACAACAATCAACAACCACAGAATCATCAGCAAGTAATTACCCAACATCAAAACTTTCAAAGAAATAATCAGAACCTTCCACAAGCTCCTGCAAACCCCGAAAGAAACATTGTCAACCAACCAAGAAACCAAGGGAATGTTGCATTAGTTGCACAACAACAAGAAGGTGATTTTGATTGGAGCTATTATGCCAATGACATTGAAAAGGCAAATGTGGCATTCATGGCTAAAATAGAGAGTGAAGCTGAATCCTCTTCATCTCAGGTACATTCAAATCTCTCAAAACTTGAATTACTTGAAATGAATGGATCATTAAGAATGACAGTGGGAAAGTTACAAAGTGAGTGTTTTAAAAAAGCAAAGTATGATCAATGTATATGGGGCAAGGGACTTGACTTATGAGGAAATAGTCAAAAGCCTGAAACAAGATTGTATGGACAGCTATATGAAACAGTCCAGATATGTCACTGAAATAGAATAATTGAAGAAGATTTTTCTTGATGTAAAGTTGAAGAACACTACACTTCAAGTTGAAAATGATTTGAAAAATTTAGTTTCAACTGGAAATATTTGTGGGATATTAAACAAGATCAAAGAGGAAGATAAGTACAAGGTTGTTCCTCCACCTATCAATGACAATTACTTATTTTGATAAGGAAAAGAGAAATGCCAACCTTGATCAGTTTAGAGAAGTGTTTAAAGAAAAGGAAGAATTTATTGAAAATTATAAATTGGTTAAAGTTGATGATAAGGGTGAGTTTGTGATGAAAAAAAGAAATGAAAGATGAGAAAAATGCTGAGATTTCTGTTGGTGTGCAAGTGTCTGAAGATAATTTTGATGAAGACTGTTGGAACATGTATGACTTAAGTGACTCAAGTGCTAAATTTTCAAGTGATAATGGCTCAAATAATAAAATAAACTGCAAGCCAAGTCCTCCAAGCAAGATTCCTTTGCTACCAAAGATCACACCCAAGATGAGAAAACATCATGAACAAATGAAAAGGGAACATGTGTCAGTTGACATATGTGGTGGATCAAAAGTTAACTATAATTCAGTGAAGCCTCCAAGCAAAGAAGCATTAAAGGAGAAAAAGGTTAAGAACAAGAAGAAGATTGAAGAAACTGTGAACAGTGATCAGTTTATTCCTGTGTACCTTGTTTTCTCAAATTAAGAATTATTTGATGTTGGTGAAGTAAAAAGTGTGGAAGAATATGAAAGAAGACAATCAAGGTTTAGAGATAACTCAGATGATGAACCAATCAATATGGAAAGGATAATAATTGTCAAGAGTTCAGTTGAAAGACAAGTCATCAAGATTGAGGAATTTGTACCTTTCTCAATTGACTTTGATGGTCTCAAAACTCAAAAACCATTAGAGTTCAACCCCTAAGACCAAGTGAACGATTTAAAAAGGGGAAGTCAAGTGAGAGCTTCAAAGGAAAAGTTTAGTGCAAGAATTGTGATGTGTATGGACATCACACTGATTCTTGTCATGAAAGATTTACATTCAAGCCATTTCATGTTCCAGATACAACCAAGTTTGGGCAAGACTTTGGTCTTTACAAGAAGAAGTATGATGAATACTTGGCCAAGGGCAAGAAGCCATCTGATGGTACCGTGATAAGGGCTGAAGTAAAGACTAAAAAAAAACTGAAGTTATTGACAAGAAAGAAAAGAAAATAGTTGAAGAGAAGAAGGCTCCAATGATCAAACAACCTATCAGAATAAAACCTGATAAGGCTGCTAAGAATGTGAAATTTGTTGACCAAGGGAAGTCAACAGAGGGTGAAGAAAAGGTTAAAAGAGAGACATTTAGGAGAAAGAAATCAAGAGAGTTAAATGGTGATGAAAAATTTCTTTTAAAACATGGGTTTGTTTGAACTCGTTAAACTAACACAGATCTCAGATCCGATCTATGTATAATTAACCTAATACGGATCTAGTTTGTAATCGCCATTGATCGTCAGTAATACGTCATAGATATATATTAATTGTATGAATGTGTATAATAATAATAGTATGAAGCTTGAGAGTGAATCTGGGCAGACGTTCGATAATTAAACTCAAAAAATTCAATTAATCTGTGGACTAAAGCCACTATATATAAGATGAGTCTGATTCGTTAACATTCCATAACGAATCAGACACCGCCTTCGTTACATTAACTATAACGAAATAAGTCTTAACGAAACACCCCCTGATTCGTTAAACATCCTTAACGAATCAGGAAGGATATTAACTTAGATCTAGTTCGCTAAACATCCTTAGCGAACTAGACTATACCTTAACGAACTATAAAGATAACTTAATATTTTATTACATAAATAAAACGACAAATACATTAACGATAGATACAAAGACTCAACACGTAAAACCGTGCACTAACAGACACCCCCTCGTCTTGAGCTCTTTGTCTTTACTTTACTTGAAGCGCTTGGACCGCCAATCTCTGCAGCTATGAATCCCGTTCTCATAACATACACGCACGACGCGTTGGAACTGCATAGCCAGATCATAGTCTTCATTGCGCTCGATCAATATCTTATTCTTGTGTAGCACGTCGTTGTCGGTCTCAGTTAAGTTAACAAGCCACATCGGATCGATGATCTTGATTAGCTCGGTCTTTAACCCTTTACCCGGGACAATGACGGTCTTGCCATTTCGGTTGTCGTAGTACCAGTGGTTGAAGGATAAATATATGTGTTGGTTCATCGTCTTCACCGACACACGCTTCATAATCTTCGGCGGCTTTACTTTAAGAACCAGTTTTCTCCAGCCAGTCCTCGGGTCAATCTCATTAATACGCTTACGAATAGGGACCTGTGGCTTAAGAAACTTAAAGCCATGGTTGATCTCAAATAACAGATGTTTATGAAACCAATTTGCTAATCGATTTCCCCCACGGTTGATAAATGGACGACATGCAAGGGTCCGAACGTCCCAACGTGGAAATGAGAGAACATCAGTTATCTTCTTATAATATTGGACCCCTTTCTCCCATTTAACAATACACACATTCAAATCAGAATCAAATAACCAAGAGATAATATCACCTTGAACCTTTGACACGGTCATGAATGAAGTCATCTGATTGGATTTAGCTCGAGCAACAGCTTCTTATTTATGTCCCTGGTCCACATACCGAAATGCCTCGATGATCTTACGAGCTTTCTTTTATCTAAACCATCTTAGAATGTCATCATCAGTTGGGTTTTCAAGCGAATCAAATCTTGTATCAACCACCCTTTTACCCTTTGACACTTTATCCAACTCATCTTCAGCTGTTTTGATTGTTTCCTCAGTAAATACTAGAGCACCCTGATCAACATTAGTGTGTTGAAACAGATCAGGTATTCCTCAGCTGTAACATCTTCAACCTCAACCTCCTCGTCATCATAAATAAAGGTCGTATTCATCTGAATTGTCGGATCATTCAAGATCTCTTCATCGTTCTCGACCTCAACATCGGGCTCAGCTTCCAACACGGTCAATTGATCATCATTTAATCCAAGCAGTAGCGAAATCTGCTCTCGTGTTAGTGATTTCTCAACAAACTGTCCCTCTACAATCTCATCCCGATTCACAACACTTCTCACCATTCCCTTTTCATTAACAAAAATAACTGTATTGGCCTCGATCATCTCAATCGGTTTGGCAGCCGTATAATCACGATAAATAATTATCTGCTTGCCTGAATCATCAACAAAACTCGTACTCGCACCAGAGGCTGGGTCTTGAGTTTGTTTAGTCTCACCACCAGCACCAGACTCATCCGGATCCTCATCTCATTTTTGAGCTTTTTCAGTGCGTCATCTTTGCATGTAAGTTGCAAAATAAGCTTCTCTTGTTCTTTAATTTTCACCCCCTGAGACTCAACAATCTCACGAAAGGCCTTTGTTTCCTTTTGATAGGAGGAAACATAGCTGAGCAGCTTCCTCTAGTTCTCCATCATATGTTCTTGAGTCATACGATCCGCAGACATTTGATTTTCATACAAATGTAGTAGACTCAATACCATGCCCATCTGCTGATCATGAGGTGATGCAGCAAAAGAAGGAGGAACAGGCTGAACTGGACCCATAGGCCGACTAAGCCTCAGAAATAAAATATCTGGTGGAGGCATCATTGTTGGTGTTGGAGGAACCACCGAAGTAGCAGCCGCCGGCCTTGGTATAGTAGATAAAATTGAGTGAGGAATCATACCAAGCTGTGGATCCTAAGTAAGCGTGGTCGTCAATGTGAGCTCCGGGGTGCTAGCAGTGAGCGGCACCGCTGGACGTTGAGATGTGGACAACCTTGGAGGTTGAACTCCAAACGAGATGCCAGCCCCATCTGACACTCGACGCTTAGAAGAGCCTTCAGAAGCTAACTCTTTCCCTTTTCACTTGCGTTGAGCAGCAATTGTAGCCTCAAAAGCCGCTTCAACCGCAACTTGTTGTTCAAGGATAGCAGCATCTCCATCACCACCATTACCACCATTACCACCTTCATCACCATCATCACCTCCATCATTCCCACCTAGTCTTTCCTCACGCACAGAATCTGAATCCAGCGATCATTGTCAGGGCATACATAATCTGGATTCACCAGATGACCAATCAATCATTTGAATCTAGGAGGAGGAGTTTGACAGTATGACTTCATTCTTCGCATGGTGTCTGCCTTCATGTTATCCAAAATAAACTTATCATTCACATCATTCGGTGCGAGCACCAAATCCCTGATAGCATCGTTAACAAACAATTGAATGAAACGCGGATACATCAAGAACTTCACACGTCGTTTTCCAGGAATACAAATTTCTTTCAGATGATCGAAGATCATTTCAGAAAAATTGTAAGGCCTATTCAAAACAAGTGCAACAAATGCCGATTGTAGCATGATGCGGCACTCGTCAAACCCAGCCTTTCGTCCACCAAGGCAGTGAATAAACATGAAGTAAATACTTGTATTGGGGACAAAAGTATGCCTTGTTATACATGGACGCACCAAGATTACTAGCATAAAATAAACGTCCAAATAATCCCTGGATCAGCTCCTTGTGATACTCGCTCGGATCATCAATAGTGTCATTGAATCGTAACACCCCTTCGAACAGTTTCAACGGATACGACAACTGGTTTGTCATTAACCTCGGAAGCAATATGATTCTCGGTCTCCACATAGTGAGAAGTGTTCCAAAATTGTCGAACAATGCTGAACCGAATATCCGGATTAGCATTAACAGCGTAATGGATACGAGAAAGACGTATAAATACCACCATATCACCAAATACATCCTCATCAGGAAAATTTGTGTCAACAAATGCACAAACGTTATGGCGTGTATCAAATGGAAGCAACAGAACACCCTGAGCTTGTTGATCTTGTGGTGCATCAACAGGCGGACCTTGAGCGACGTTATCAGCCATTGAACTGTATAAATCAACCCGAAGAATAGTGAGAATTATAAATAATAATACTTATATAATAAATAAATAAAAATTTTATAGTTTAACTTAATAATTTTAAATTAAAAACCATGTCATTCGTTAAGAAACAGGCTGATTCATTAAATAATATAACGAATCATCTGATTCGCTATCAAGTAAATAAATGACGAATTAAGAATTTGCGAAGTACTTATGGTCAGGTAACGAACTAACCTCTAGTTTGTTATTATTTACAAATATCAAACTGATTCGTTAGAAACATTGATTCGCTCATTCTAATTTATTTGAATTTCTTAACGAATTGGACACGAATTAGTTCCAATTCGCTAAGCATAACAAATGGCCTAAAATGGCTAAATCTTTGACTTCTCTAGTCAAGGTCAAAATTCACCAAGAACACCAAAAGTCAAAAGTGCAAATCTGATATTGAATACCCCATAATTATCAATGGATATCCGAACAAATGACCATAAAGATCTCGGAAACTCATTCCGACTCAAATGGTATCGATTTGAGGAACCAAAACCTGATATAAGTCAAGTTAATTGAGGTTTGAACGAAGCGTAAAAACCCGATAATAACAGTTAATCATTAACCCGGTAATCAATAACCAACATCTGATAAAAGATCACCAGGGAAATCGGAAAGACATTCCGATGATAATGACAGCAAAATAAAGTTATTAATCAGAGTATTAAACACCCCGATGAAGGTTTATGTAAACCTCAAACACCCGATAACAAAACATCATAAATAACCTATCAAATCTGTGTTATTTTTGACAAAAACCACAAAGATGTGATCATCTATACCTTATAAACACAATGGTATAATCAAAATGCCGAAAATCGATGATTAAGGATTCCGGAAAAATTGGCCAGAGTAACAGTATAAAGGGAATAAGAAAAGTGAATAGTAGGACGGTCCATATGCACGCCGTCCTATATACACTGACATTGCACGATTCCCAAAGTAACGAACCAGATGATTCGTTCAAAATTTGAATTAACGAATAAGGTGATTCGTTAGTTTTAAATTAACACGTGTCATCCTGAATCAGATTTTATTCTTATCTAATTCGTTAACTTATGCATAACGAATTGAAGTCATTCGTTACAGAGTGCGGAAGCGAATTAGGGTAACGAACTAGGATGTAGTTCGTTAGAATGACCTAATTCGTTATTCATAATTAACGAATCATTCATAAAAAAACTTTAAATGGAAAAATTTAAATAAATGAATTAATAAATAATGAATAACAAATTAATAAATAAAGAATTAAATAATTGTAAATTTAACTTAAAAGAATTACCGAGGACTTTTATCTCGATAATCGAATACCTTAAAGACGTTTCATGTTTTGAAACCCTTAAATTAACATAAATAATGTTAGAGCAGACGACTGCTCTCGTTGCATCGATTAAGTTAAAATAAATATTATGTAAACTAGAAAAACAAAATCTTTTTGATATTTTTGAAATTTTGTTAAAAAAATGAAAAATTTAACAGAAAATTATCCGAAAAATTAAAAATAAAACAAAAATATATTTTTGTGTTTTTGTATGATTTATCAAAAGCAGTACATAATTTTTTTTTGGATTTTTTGTCGAGTTTGACCAGAGAATCATATTGACCAAATTGCCCTTCCATCACAGCTTTATATTTCAGCGATATTGTGACTGGCGTTAAGTCGGTCATTGGTATTGTTGTCCACGTAAATCTAATAACAAACTTTCAAGTGTTTTTATGATATGATTAATGGTTCAATTAGAGCACAGAATATCAGAAACTATCAGCCTCTATTCTCGGTTCAAGCTTAATTTGATTTTTGCCATATCACCCCAACTTGACTTAAACCATTATACTGTTGATCAAAATTTGAATTTTATAAACATTTCTTAGCAATGCATTGAGTTTCTTTTACTATGAGTGAATATGCACAAGTCCATCTGTCGGCTTACATACATTGTATCCCCGTTTCTTAATGGTATTGAGACGGCGCAAGGGAGGAACAATGTATGACTAACAGCGGATTTTGATCAAGTCAGTAATTTAGATTTGTACGAAGTACAGCAGTGATCAAGTTTAATGACTTTGGGTTTGCTCTAAAAGCGACTAAAATATTCATGCATATGAATACCCAGATGATTAAGCCGCATAAAGACTCACAGTGTCCAGAACCTCAAAGCTTGTTATTTGCTTTATTTTATTTTTGGGTGATCAAACAAGTATAAGGCTTGAGTATGACAGGTTATCACATTTCTGCCATCCTCACCGAGACTTTTTCTAGAGACTAACACCTCTTTCAATTTGGCGTTTCTTTATGTTTATATCACATACTTTGCTCTACTTGTTTGTTTTAAGACCTACCAATGCACCAATGCAATTAAGCACACAGTCTTTTAAGCTTATTTCTTGCTGGATTTGGGGTCAAGATAGTCAATGTACTATCATTTTCTCTTTTTGCTTCAAAATCTCAAAATTTTGAGGAGCATAAAATAAAAATAAAGATAAATTTAATCGACGCAGTTAACTTAAGTTTATAAATAAATGGCTATTCTATCAATTTAACAAGTGAATAATAGGACCAAGACATGCAAGCATGCTTCACAAACTTAAATAACCGACATAATTTTCAGCGAGAAAATTAACTAAAACCGCATAACGAATGCCCTAACTACTTTCCATTATCAGGTGAATGGCTAACCCGATCATTTACAAGTAAATGTCAGGACCAAACATATACAAGTACATGTCCTTCAAATTTGGGTAATTGACATACTTTTCAGCGAACGTATGCAAAAATCGTATTGGTTTTTCTCTATACATATATTAAAACACAATCTTTTTGTCTTTTTCAAATTTCTTATAAACATAAAAATTTCACAATCTTTTTGGTATTTTTGGATTTTTCTGTACAAACTGAAAACACAATCTTTTTGAATTTTCGGATTTTTCTGTACAAACTGAAAACACAATCTTTTTGACTTTTCTGGATTTTAAATTGTTTTTGGTTTTTCAAAATGATTTAATAAAATCAATAAAGAAAAGAAATCACAATATTTTTGATTTTTCAAGATTTTCAAAAGTTTTTGGATTTTAAAATTTTTAATATTTTTGGGTTTTATCTATACAAACTAAAAAACGCAATATTTTGGTATTTTCTAAATTTTCACACCCTAAAACATAAAACCAAAATAAATTTTAAAATAAAAATTAACAGAAAATAAAGATAATCATCCTTGTTTCAGGATATCAGCGGGGGTCTTCAATCCATTTAAACCAAGCAAAAATTGAAAACACGTTTTATCAAAAGCTTTGGTAAATAGATCGGCTTTCTGAAAGTCAGTCTGTACTTTCTCAAGGTCGATTAATTTCTTCTCAAAGCAATCCCGTATAAAAAGATATCGAATTTCGATATGTTTAGTTTTAGAATGTTGTACGGGATTCTTTGTGATAGATATTGCAGCAGAGTTATCAATCAAAATAGGAGTAGTAAGAAATTTCAAACCGTAGTCGCGAAGATGTTGTTGTATCCACAGAACCTGAGAACAGCAACTCGAGGCTACAACATACTCAGCTTCGGCGGTTGAAGTGGAGACCGTTGTCTGCTTCTTACACTGCCAGGAAACAAGTCGGTTTCCTAAAAATTGACACCCTGACGTGGTTGATTTGAAGTTGGTCTTGCAAACTCCATAGTCCGAGTCTGAAAAGGCAGTAAGCTCAAAGTTATCGTCCTTGGGGTACCACAACCGCAGCTAGGTGAGTCACTCGGGGACTTGCTTGAAACCTAGCTAAAAGACAAACAGCAAACATAATGTCACCGCAAGAAGCCGTTAGATACATTAAAGATCCTATCATAGCACGATAAAGGGTAGGATCAACGGTATCCTTCAATTCATCTGGTTATAAATTGTGACCCACGGGGAGAGGAGTTGAAGGGATCTTTTCGGCAGATATCTTGAATTGGCTCAAGACATCGTTCACATACTTGGTCTGGTGAATAAAGATTCCTTTCGCAGACTGGTGAACTTGCAACCCTAAAAAGAAATTCATCTCTCTCATCGAGCTCATCTTGAACTTCGTTTGCATGGACTTCTCGAACTCCTTACATAACGTGTCGTTTGTAGACCCAAAGATAATGTCGTCGACATAAATATGAACTAGGAGAAGATCATCACCAACAGTCTTAAGAAATAAAGTGCAGTCGAAAGTCCCTCTCTTGAAGCCGTTATCAGTCAGATGGTCGGCAAGCGTGCCATACCAAGCTCTCGGGGCTTGATGTAGACCATACAGGGCCTTGTTTAATCGGTAAACTCGGTCAGGATAATCAGGATCTTCAAAACCAGGAGGCTATAAAACGAACACTTCCTCGTGTAGTTCACCATTGAGAAAAGCACTTTTAACATCCATTTGATATGCCAGAAAGATTCGAATCCACTCTAATCTTGCAAATGGAGCATATACTTCTATGTAATCAATACCCTCTTGCTGATGAAAACCTTGCACCACTAATCGTGCCTTGTTTCGTACGATCACACCTTGATCATCTTTCTTACACTTAAATACCCACTTATTCGGAATAGCTTTCTTGACTCTAGCAGGTTTGTCGATTAAATCCCAAACACCCAAACGTGCAAATTGATGTAACTCTTCTTGCATAGCTTCTACCCAAGAAGGATCTTGAAGAGCCATACATGGCGTCGTTGGCTCAACTTGGGATAGAAAGCAAGTGAATTTAGCAACATTTACAATTCCAGAGGAATGTAAATCTGCATAAGCACACAATACGTTATTCTCACTTGATGAAGCAACTTGATGACGTGTTTGAATGCCCACATCAAGTTCTCCAATGATGTTTTCCTGTGGATGATAATTATTAATCCGAAGAGTGGGATTCTCAGGAACAACAACATTATCAAATAAGTTGTAATGTTCACCAAGTTCAGGAGATGAAACATTATCACTGTCAAGTTCAATAACTGTATCATCAGCTTGATTATCATCAGAAGAAGTAGATACGTTATCAACCTGATTACCATCACACGGATCTTCAGTCGGAGCAGTTGTTGTAGCTTCAACGTCATTAGAACTTGAAAATCTTGGAATGGCCAAAGGATCTTCAAAGTATGCTCGAACCAGATCTTCGTCTATGTTTTTAGTTGATGGAGTAAATTAATTAAATAAGTCATCATAGTCAAACATCCAGTCGGGACCTTTCCCTTGAGGAGGTGTGGTGTACTTTTGACAATCCACATGATACCATTTCTCAACACAACCACAAGTGAAATTAAATACTCTTTTCTTTGGAGACGCATACCCCAAGAAATATCCTTCAGTGGCTTTTTCTTCAAACTTACTCGCATCCTTCTTCAGCATTATACAAGGACACCCAAAAGGTTCCAAATACTTTAAGTTAGGCTTTCGATTGTTTAAAAGCTCGTAAGTTGTCTTCTTGAGTCGTTTAACAGTTAAAACCCGATTAAGCGTATAGCAAGCCGTATTCACCGCCTCATTCCAGAATTGGACGGGAAGCTTAGAATCAGCAAGCATAGTTCTTGCAGCTTCAATCAAAGTTCTATTCTTTCGTTCTGCAACACCGTTTTGTTGTGGTACATAGGCTGCACTATATTCTTGATGAATTCCTTTTTGAATGCAAAAGAAATCCAATACAGTGTTTTTAAATTCCGTACCATTATCACTTCGAATTCTCCTCACCTTTTGTTTGTATAGTGATTCGATCTTAGTGATAAGGTTTTGTACCAAAACAGGCGTTTGATCTTTCGAACTCATAAATAGCACCCATGAGTATCTTGAATAATCATCGGTGACAACAAGACAATACCAATACCCAGAGATACTCGCATGATTCACAGGACCAAAGAAATCCATATGAAGTTGTTTAAGAGGAGTATCAATGGAATTCAATAACTTAGAAGGATGAGACTTTTTCTTTTGCTTACCCTTCTTGCATGCAATGCAGTGATCAGATAACTTAAAGTTCTTCAACGAGACACCCTCAACTAAGTCATTTGTCATTAAATAATTCATATTACGAACATGTATTTGACCCATTCTACGATGCCATAGAATAGAATCCTTCTCGGTTGCTTTGGAGACAAAACATGTTTCGATAGACGTTGATACTTTAGAACTCATATTTAAGATATAAATATCATTTGATTGTGGTGATCGCATGACAACCATGTCCTATGGAATCACGTATCCCGGTTTCAAAATAAGACACTCTTTATCAGTAAATACCGTGGGGTACTTCTTATCGCAGATTTGCGACACACTTAATAAATTATGGTACACCTTGTCACAGTAATTGACCTTTTCAAAAGTAATATGACCATTTGAAACTTCACCCTCTTGTGTTATCATTCCCCCAGAATTCCCAGCAAACGCTACATAACCCCTTGAATATTTCTCACATTGGTTAATAGGTTGAGATTTCCAGTGATATGACGAGAACATCCACTATCCATTATCCAGTTTTCACCAGACACAGTCTTGAATGTCCCTACACACAAAGTAAAAGTGATTAGTTCAAAAAGGCAGCCCAGGCCTCAATCTTGGGCACCTTTTGAGTTTCTCTTTGATCATTAACTTGAACAGATTTCAACTGTTGTTCAGCCACTTGAGTATAAGTTACAGGCTTCTTATACTTTCGTCTTAGATAAGCAGCTTGAACAATGTATAAATTTGTGTTTCTACAAATGGGCTCAGTTGGAACGAATTTTGGTTTCACTTGACCATGTGTTTCATTTACATGAATTACCTTACGAGGATTCACGTTTTAAAACATGATATGTGTGTCATCCTCACACGACACAGGTCATTTTATAATCTCCTTTATCACATGAACCGGTTTTGAATGGTCCTTGACAAAAGGATGGAGATTCTAAGATTTCTGTTGACCACAATTTCTTACCACATGACCTTGTTGACCACACAAAAAGCAACTTCGCATGTCAACATGACCATGTTGAGATTTGGCAGAAACATATGCAACAGAAGGTTGATAACTTACATTTTCAGTGAAACGTTTGGCCAAATCATCAGAAGTTACAGACTTCTTTTTCATATAAAAGTCAAGGTTAGAACAATTGAAAAACCTTTTCAATGTATTTGTTCCAGTTGATTTTACAAACTGAACCATTTTAGCATGCTTTAACAATTGTTTTGCTTTATTTAACGGGTCTGATGAGTTCGTTGTTTTGGCACAAACATATTGATGATGTGTAGTGAAACACACTTACTTTCCTTATGAATTTATCATGGTTTTTATGTTTATTTGTTTATTTTATGAAAGTATTGGGGGCTAAGTGCAATAATTTACAAAGTTTAAATGTTATTTGATAGTTTATGAAAGATGGTGAAAAAAGAGTCAATTTGGAAGACTCTAGAGGACTTGTTGGTCAAGTTTTGAAGATATAACTCAAGGCCCAACCCAAGCCCACAAGTTAGAAGCCTTAAGTAATATTATATGAAGATAATTAAAAGAGTTTTCAACATTATTCACCAAGGAAACCCGAAAATACAAAAACCCTAGCCTACTCTACTTGTTCCGATCGGAACAGCAGCAACAAAAGAAGAAGAAAAAAAGAGAAAAAAAGGCGGCTGAGGTGTTTGTGACGGCTGGTGAGGAAGAGGAACATCAAGGAGGATCTTGTGCAGCTGCTAGGAGTCTTATACATCATAAATCTCAGCCATAAACCCTAAGTAATTGATCTTAAACTTTGGTTATTGTTCAGGAACCCTAACTTTGTTGAATTAGTCTTTTGCTTTGGATTGTTTTGCAAGTGATTGATAGTTTGACTTGTGATTGATTGTGTTTGAATCTGAATGAGTTTGATTATGTTTAAGTTGATGTTTGTGATGTTTTTCTTAAGTATACATGGCTGTCCAAAATCTATGTTAGACTAAACTTGCTTGTTCTACCTAGGATAGATGATTGTTGAGTAGTTTAGACTTGTATAATGAATTGTTAATGTTCAAGACTTGAATTATTGATGTAAAATTTAACTAAACCATAAATTAGATTGTGTGTGATGGCTGTGTTTTATGTTTTATTACTTATAATCCTCTTGCATTAGTTAATTGAATTAGTTTTGATTAATTGATTGCTTGTTAGACTCTTGACTTGGTGTTTAGGGTTTATTTGCGGGGTGTACAACCGTAGGGATAAGTGGGTAATATAAATCATCTAAAATCAGTTAAAATACATCTTCTTTGAGACCGAGAGGTGATAAGAAGTAATATTGTCTCGTTGCTTTTACTTGTTAGAATTAAGACCGCGCGAGAGCGGATTTTTGTCTTGTCGAGTTTGAGTGTTTATGTGCAATTAGTTGGTTTAATTTGGGTTAAGTTAAATTGTTCCTCTATCCTTGGTGACATAGTATTTGTCTCCATTAGGATAGTGTGTCGATGAAACCGAGAGGAGAGTCGTCATTTGAACACGTTAATAATTGTTTTTCCGGTTTATTCTTTAAAATTAATTAAAATAAGTTGGAGTTTGTTAGAGAGACTGAGAGGTAATTTGACTTTCTTAAACAAGTTTTAGTTGTGTCATCCTTTATAACCGGTGTCGTGAATATTTTCAATCCATTGTCTTGTTATTTCTGTCAACATGATTCATTCCTAGGTAGACGTCTTTATTCATTGAATTTAAACCAAAGTTTTCAAAGTTTTGTCAAAAGTTTTTATTCAGTTAAGTTAAGTAGTTAAATTAAATTCTAAAATAAATCAATTAAATATTTTGGTGAGTCTTGGTTAGAGTTTAGTAATTATAAACGTTTTCACGTGTCTTCGAGTTCGATATCCGAACTTTCTTCATCTGTGCTATACGCGACCGGTACACTTGCCGTTTGTGTGAACTAGGATAGATTGTTTGGTTTTTAAAGCTTAGTTGCGACTTGTGTTTTATTTATATATATATTTTCGCACATCAATTGACGTTCCAAATCTTTCAACTTGTCAGTTTCATTGTAAAAGACGCTCTCAATTAGTTCCGGTTTAATGATACTAATCGGGATATCCCTTTCAGTGAACATCGTGTTCATTCCCTTTAACTTAAAAACCCTAGCAGATGATGGCTTAGAACTAGGAGGACTGATGAAACGCATCAAGTCCTCATCAGAAATTTTCGATTTTTCTGACTTCTTTGCCTTCACAGGTTTAACTTTCACTTGTTATTCCTTCTTCACATGAGACTTGTTTGAACCATACACATTCCTCAAATTCATGAGGCTCGCAAAGAATATGATTAGAACTTGGGATGTTCTTGTTCTTGTGTATAACCTCGGGTTCGAACACATCCTTAATAATTACTTTGCAACATTCTCAACAAAGACTTTGTTGCTTTCCACATGAGGGTTTTGAGGTGCAAGTTGGGTTTTAACAGTTTCAGTTAATAGTTTTAGCATTTTCTGAAATCACAGGTTCTTTCACAATCACATCTTCTTCTCTTTTAGAAAAAGGATTAATTTTATAATCATTGTGAAAAGGTGGTGGAATTTCAACAAAACCTATACCTTACTTTGAATCTTTTTGCTTTCCAGACACTTCGATTATTTTGTTTAGAAAAAAAAAAGAAGAGTTTCGAAATTTACCCAACTTGTTCTTTAACTCAAGAACCTCATTCTCAAGCTTGGTTATCTTTGAACGATGTTTCAAGATTTCTTGATAATTTTAGTCATTAATTGCCATTTTTACAGATAACTCAGCCTTGAGATCGTGGTTACTTGTCGACAATGCTTCAATTTTTTCTCGAGATATCATTTGAGATTCAAGAGATTGTCGATAAGTATCCTTTAGTGAAGAAATTTCCATCACTAAATTATCATTATGATTCTTCAAAGACTCTAACTTAGTTTTGTTAGTCTCACATTCAACACAAGTTACTTTAACAGATGAAGTAGCAGAGATAGAATGACTAACCTCATTGATCTTAGCCATGCAAGCAAAGACAGTTGGAAGCTTGTCACATGAGTCGTCAGAATAAGATTCAGAATCATTGTCAGAGGACACCTCACTTCCACTTGCATCTTGGAACACATCATTAGTCTTGAACATTACCAAATTTGCTTGATTGTCGTTACACAGCAATCTTTCTGACCAATCAGTTCCATCAGCTAACATTGCTTGTGACCCAGAAGTAGACGGTTTCTTTTTAGCATCATTACCTCGTGGTGTAGAAGTACTTTGGTTTTGACCACAAGGACCAGTATACTCCTTCTTAGGTTTGTCACATTCTTTTGCAAAGTGACCAAACTCTTGACAATTGTAAAATTTCACCTTCAACTTGTCAAATCCCAATTTCTTGTTCAAAGCAGGAAGATCTTTGCCAGTCCTTTGCATGAATCTCTTAACCTTACGGACAATCATAGCCATGTTCCACTTCAAGTCCATGATTTCTAAGTCATCTGGATCAATCTGATCATAATCTTCATCAGTCATATCACTTATGGCTATCTTAATTTTCACCAAATTCACATATGAAGACATGAAGGCTGTCAGAAAAGCAAAGTTTTGTTCAGCTTCCTTCATGTTTACACTTGGTGGTGGAGCAAATGGATTTGTAGTAGATGAATTTCCAGACCCAACAGAAACACCAGGTGATCCAGAATTACCAGCAGTGTAAAAACATGCTCTTGGATCACTATAGATGGTTGTTTCATTTTCACTTGCATTCTGTGTAAGAAATGCATTGATTAGAGAAATAGTTGAACTTAGAGGCATACTACCACCATTGAAAGCAGGATCTTGACTTTCCTTGGAGGACTTCTGACATTTAAGATCGTATTCTCTTGCTTCAATCTTTTGCAAGAATTCAGTTGCAGTCAAGTCTTCATTAGTGAAATAGTTATTCTCTTTCAGAAACATTAAAAACGTAGAATAAGAACTTGGTAGTGCACTCTTGATAGTGTCAATCTTGTCAACCTCAGAAGTTTCCAATTTCATTTTATCCATCTCAGCAATTAAGTGATTAAATCTAGTAGTCATCTCCTCAACTGTTTCACTCTTCAATAAGTTAAAGTTTCGAAATTGAAACTTAAGCATTACCTTCTTACTCTCAGCTGTATTCCCCATACTCCTCATACAAATATGTTGAAATAAGGAAGCACAAATCTTTATGCTACCCACTTGGTGAAAGATCTTTTCAGGTAAAGCCATGGTAAGAGTAGAATAAGCCTTTGTCTCAATTTCTAATGCTTTCTTCTCTTCTTGTGAATATTGAGAGATTGCTTTAGTTGGGTAACCGATTGTCTCATCTCCAATCATAGGAATAGTGTACACCTCATCCAAACAGTACGAGCAATCAGGATGAACAGAACCCAAATGAGCACGAAAACGGGGTTCCCATTTAGCCAAATCGCTAAATTTCATCAACCTTGGACATTTAGAATATGAGCCAATCTCAGTGTCCAATTGCAACATTTGTTGCATTAACAGATTCTGTGAAGCCAAAGCATACATACCGGCCATGTTTGTTAAATGATAATTTTCTCAAACTCTAAGGATTAAAATTGAAAATAAGATTAACGAACTGTGAACAGTAAAGGTAACGAACTGTGAACAGTAATAACAAATTGTGAATAGTAGTGACGAACTGTGAACAGTAGTAATGATTCACAACTTAAAGAAGTTAAGATTGATCAGGTAACGAATCAGAAATGATTTTAACGAATTTTTCTATGAACTAATTAACGAAACATAATTGTTTGCTTTAACGAATCATTAAGTGTATGCTGAGCGAATCAGCTACAATTGATAACGAGTCAACTTGTAATGAATTAGGTAGTTACAACGGTGGTAACAAACCTCTGACAACAAATGCCACATGGAAAAAGTTGTTATAAAACAGTTACAAAGGTAAGACACGTGTCACACGAACTAGTTGACACGAATTAGAATACTTAGCGAATTGGTTCACGAATCTAAGGATAATTTTAACGAATCAGTTAATGTCATTAGCAACTTAGCCAAAATGTTAACAAATTAAGCTGAAGGATTAACGAATTAAAGTGAATCTTCAAATCTTCAAACCTTCAAACTCATATTTTCCAGATTTCTGGAAAAAGTATGAACACAAACCCAGAAATCAAATTTGTAATACTTAACCAATTCTTAACCAAATTACCCAATCGAACTACCAAAACACTCGTGATCACAACACGAATCCAATAAACTCGTTCCATAACCAATAATCGATTAAATCGTATCCGATCTAACCAAAAACCATTCCCCTGTTCTCGGCTTAAACCAGTTCTCAATACAATTCAATCCAAACTCAAATCAAATTCCAATTCCGATTATCCAAACCTTTCCAATACCTTACACACCTCAAATCCAATCCAATCAGTCCATAACACGTTTAATCAAACTCAATTTAATCAAAACTCAACCGAAAACAAAATTATACCAAAATAACAATTAATCGTCTACTAATAACGAATTAACTATCAAATCAAGAGCAAAAGAGCACCGAAAGCTCTGATACCACTTGTTTGAACTCGTTAATCTAACACAGATCTCAGATCCGATCTATGTATAATTAACCTAATACGGATCTAGTTCGTAATTGCTATTGATCGTCAGTAATACATTATAGATATATATTAATTGTATGAATGTGTATAATAATATTAGTATGAAGCTTGAGAGAGAATCTGGGCAGAGGTTTGATAATTAAACTCAAAAACTTCAATTAATCTGTGGACTAAAGCCACTATATATAGAAGACAAGTCTGATTCGTTAACATTCCATAACGAATCAGACACCGCCTTCGTTACATTAACTATAACCAAATAAGTCTTAACGAAACACCCCCTAATTCGTTAAACATCCTTAACGAATCAGGAGGGATATTAACTTAGATCTAGTTCGCTAAAAATCCTTAGCGAACTAGACTATACCTTAACGAACTATAAAGATAACTTAATATTTTATTACATAAATAAAACGAAAAATACATTAACGATAGATACAAAGACTCAAGACGCAAAACCGTGCACTAACAGGGTTTGAACCCCAAGGATTTCTTTGTAAATCAAGAAATGAAACAAAAGTTACATGTGAAACATTAGTGACAAGTGTGAAGAAAGAGTTTGTCATTGAAGAATGCATAAGCATAGTTCGATATGTGAGATCACCATATGAGACTGGTTATGATTCAGATGATACTTGTGAAATTGTTTATGAAGATCCCAAACCCAATGCAACAATTGTTCTTGTTGCTGATGATTTGCAAGCTGATGGGGCTTGTATTTCAATCTTTAGCTGATCGTTTTCTTTGATTTGTGCAGGAACAGTCCACACCAATCAATGATGTATGGTATATGGACAGTGGAAGTTCCAGGCACATGACATGTGACAAGAGGTCACTAGTGAACTATGAAGAGAAGTTTGAGGGACCTGTTGTATTTGGGAATGATGAAAATGGAGGGAAAATTGTGGGTAAAGGCATTCTAACCAATGGAAATGTGTGATTTGACAATGTGTACTATGTGTAAGGATTGCAATATAATCTTTTGAGCATCTCACAAAAGTGTTATATAGATTATAAGGTTGGATTTGATTATTCTCACTATTTCATCCGCAAACCTGAATTTGTGATTCCTCCAGATATGATTATGATGATGGCTCCTAGAAATGGAAACATGTATGAATTGAACATGAAAGATGCAGTTTCTAGTGGTGGAACTTGTTTTGTGTCAAAGGCCACTGAAAATGAAACCAAATTGTGGCACAGAAAGCTTTGTAATGTTAATATAAAGAACATGAATAAACTTGTTAAAGGTGAACATGTAATTGGTTTACCTACAAGGGAGTTCAAGCTTGATGATAAATGCATTTCATGTCAGAAAGGTAAGCAGCACAAGTCATCACACAAAGCAAAACTTGTAAATTCAATTGAACATGTACTGGAAATGCTTCATATGGATCTTTTTGGTCCTGTGAGTGTTCCTAGTATTGAGAAGAAAAGATATTGCTTGGTGATCATTGATGAATTTTCAAGATATACTTGGGTTTATTTTCTGAATTCCAAGGATGAGGCTACTGAATTGATCAAGAGTTGTGTTACAAGGATTGAGAACCAACTGATGTGAGGGTAAAGGTAATGAGAAGTGACAATGGGACGGAGTTCAAAAATGGGGTGATGACTGAATTCTGTCTTGCAAAAGAAAATCTATAACAATTCAGTGCCCCTAGAACTCCTGAACAAAATGGTGTAGCTGAAAGAAGAAACATAAAACTCATTGAAGTTGCAAGAACCATGTTAGCAGATGTTTTTTGCCTGTTACATTTTGGGCAGAAGCTATCAACACTGCTTGTTATGTTCAGAACAGGGTTCTTCTCAACAAAAGTCAAGACAAGACTCCTTATGAGATTCTGTTCAAAAGAAAACCCTACATCAAGTTTCTCAATCCTTTTGGATGCAAGTGCTCATTGTTGAATACCGAAGACTATTTGAACAAGTTTCAATCAAAATCTTTAGATTGTTTCTTTGTTGGATACTCCACACACTCAAAGGCTTATTGAGTATATGTGAAAGATCACTTGAGTGTGATTGAATCTTCTGATGTGATATTCAATGAAAACCAGTTAAATACAGTTAATGGAGCATCCGGGTTGTTTGATCTTGAGAAGTTAATCAAGTCTTTCAAGATTTATCCTGAAGACTGTTATGAGAATTTATATAGAACAAGTATCCAAGAAGAAAAGTCAGAAAAGAAGGTTGACTTGGAAAAATTATGGTCAAAAGTTGCTGACACGAATACTCATTTGATAAGAATTCTACTGATCATGAGTCAGAAGATAAGCAAATTGACAATCTTGAGCAACCACATGTTCAAGAAAATCCTACCATGAATAATAAGCAAACTGACAATCAAAATGATCAAGAGCATGTTGTGAACAATGAAGAGCAATCTGATGAACTGCTTGATCAAGAACAAGATGAAAGACAACCGGACCTTGAAGCATTGTTTCAAAGTTTGAACATTGAAAATAATGTTGCTTCAACTTCACAACAGTTTGCTGAAGAATCACCTTAAGTGAATGATGCAACAACAGATACAATCATTGAGTAACCTGATCTCAATGATACAAATCTTGATTCTAATATGTTTGCTGATCTAGTTGTGCAAACTTCTTTTGTTAAACGAAATCATCCACCTGAAAACATCATTGGGGACATAAATGAATGACTTACAAGAAGTGTATCTGAATCTGCAAACATATGTTTGTACTCCTGCTTCATATCCCAAATTGAACCCAAGAACATTGTTCAAGCCTTAAAAGACAATAGTTGGGTAGAAGCAAGGCAAGAGGAGTTGGATCAATTCAGGAATCTGCAAGTGTGGGAACTTGTAGTTAAGCCAAAAGGTAAGTATGCTATTGGAACCAAATGTGTTTTCAGAAACAAAATGGATGAGAGAGGGATTGTAATGAAGAATAAAGCAAGACTAGTTGCACTAGGATGCTTACAAGATGAAGGAATTAACTTTGAGGAAGTTTTTGCACCAGTAGCTAGGCTAGAAGCAATCAGAATCTTCTTAGCTTATGCTGCTTCAAAGAACATAAGAGTATTTCAACTGGATGTCAAATCTGTTTTCTTGAATGGAAAGATTGAGGAGGAGGTATATGTGACTCAACCTCCAGGTTTTGATGATCCTGATTTTCCAAATAAAGTCTATAAGTTGAACAAAGCTCTATATGGATTACTTCAAGCTCCAAGAGCTTGGTATGATGAGTTATCAAACCACCTTCTTGTGAATGGTTTTCATAGGGGAGCCATTGATAAGACCCTATTCTACAATAAAATAGAAAGAGATTTGCTCCTTCTAAAAGAGTATGTAGATTATATCATCTTTGGGTCTACAAATGAACAAATGTGTTTGGAGTTTGAGGAAGTAATGAAGTCCAAATACTGCATAAGCTCTATGAGTGAAATGAATTTTTTTCTGGGTTTGTAAGTTCAACAAAAGAAGGATGGTATATTCATTTTTCAATCAAAGTATGTGCAAGACATCTTGAACAAGTTCAAATGTCAAGACTCGAAGACTACTTCTACTCCAGTGGACACCCATGAGAAGATGATTGCCGATGAACAGGGCGAGCCTATTGATGAACATGAATATAGAGCAAAATTGGATCTCTAATTCACCTGACTGCTTCAAGGCCAGACATTATGTTTGATGTTTGTGTGTGTGCAAGATTCCAATCAAGTCCAAAGATGTCTCACATGATTGCTACCAAGAGAAATTTTAGATATTTGATGGGGAAGCCTGATTTGGGGATATGGTATCCAAAGAATCATGCCTTTAATCTGATTGCTTACACTGATAGTGACTATGATGGCTGCAACATGAGTATGAAGTCTAGTTCTGGAGGATGTCAATTTCTGGGAGACAGGTTGGTGTGTGACACCCGGTAATTCCCCAATCCTATAAACTAAGTAATCAACCTAATAAATAGGTGATTGTGAATATTAAGCGCGCTATGTTAGAATCAGCGCGGGCAATTGTTATGTTCGCCCTGCGCGAGCGCGCTATGTTAGAATCAGCGCGGGCAATTGTTATGTTCGCCCTGCGCGAGCGCGCTATGTTAGAATCAGCGCGGGCAATTGTTATGTTCGCCCTGCGCGAGCGCGCTATGTTAGAATCAGCGCGGGCAATTGTTATGTTCGCCCTGCGCGAGCGCGCTATATTAGAATCAGCGCGGGCATTTGTTATATGCGCCGTGCGCGAGCGCGCCATGTTAGTCAGCGCGGGCATATTATGTGCGCCCTGCGCGAGCGCACCATGTTAAGAACCAGCGTGGGCATATGTTATATGCGCCATGCGCGAATGTTTTGGCTTTATGTTTTCATGTAACTTAACGTTATGTTGTCTAATGGGTTGACCATCCCGCATGATGCTAAGGCGGGTGCATCCTAAATCGTTTATGCGCGTGCGGAAGGGAACTAACCTCCCCGCATGGCGGGAACATTGAGAGCTAGTTTGTCTGAAGCTCCAAGATGGAATTGACTTCAACATGACTGATCACTATGTTGAAATACCAAGACCACCTGGAGAATTTACAAATAAAACTCAATGTCCCTAACTGCAAGAAGGTTACGCACCTACCCGCAGCAGAGAAATGTCCTTCACGCAGAAAGCTATGCGCACAAAGTGATACGCACAGAACACTTAGTCTATTCTCCAGATGTAAGGAGATTACTCCCGCCCAAAAGGAAACAGTAGCGTGTTTCAGAGATTTTCCACTTTTTACTGTACACTGACAAAAGTACCTGAAAAAGCACACTGTAACATGAAAAGTCAACTGTCAGCCACCCAACTCCCACCAACCACAGACCTGCATGTCCTGACCAAATCAAATCAAAATCTTTTATCCACTACTCCACTTTTAAATAAACAATAATAATTTCCATACTTTATCATCATTACACCTAGATATGAAAAGATTACAATCCCCTAAAGCAAGGGATTGTGTTCCCTTGAGTTTGCCTATAAATATGTAACCTAAATTATCACCCAAACACACTTCAAACTTCTCTCTTAAGAACTGCAAACTTGCACTAATCATCTCCCAAGCATCCATTGTTTTCATTTCCGATCCTGTTGCTAGGTAAGCCAAGATTATAACCTTGAGATCTACTTTCCAACCCTTATATTCTCCTATTCCTTGATCTTAATATATATACTTCTTGTTATTTAATCGTATTCTAGACCTTCAATTCAAAGGCCAACACCAAGAAAACCCGAATCTCGATTAATCCCTTAACAAGAACCACAGGTGAGTCTCACAGCCCCTATTTTCACTGTTTTCACTATTTTTAAACTGTTTTCGGGGCGAGGGACACGTACTTAAATAATGTTTTATCATGGTATACTTACAAGCTATGCAAGCGATTATGTGTTTAAATTATGTTTCATGATGAGCAATGCAAACGGTTATCTATGATTTACGATGTGTGTGCGCCAGAACTCGAGTAAGTGATCACTTTACCGTTGGAACTCTAAGGGTAGGGACTGCTGGTTTGATCCGCCCACTCGTAGGGGTCGCACCTCTTACACAGACGAGTGCCTAGTATGGTCATGGGGCAGTACTATGGGATTGAGCCCGCTCGTAGAGGTCGCTCCTCTTACGCAGACGAGCGCCTTGTTTTCCGGCACAACGTCCGCGCGTAACCCGCGGGACGGTATTATTTCGCTCGTAGTGGCAGCGCCACTTACACAGACGAGCACGGTTTTTCAGAAGTGTCCGCGCGTAACCCGCGGGACGGTATTACTTATTTCGCTCGTAGTGGCAGCGCCACTTACACAGACGAGCACAGTTCCCAGAAATGTTCGCGCGTAACCCGCGGAACGATTTTATCAGAATATGTTGATAGAACTATGTTTTACCAAGCATGTGTTTTAATGATGCTATCAGAATTATGTTTCAGAATGATTTTTTTCAAGATTATGATGCAATACGATTTATCAAGTTACTAAAACTTGTGAACTCACTCAGTTTATACTGATTCAAATGTTTTACGTGTCTTTCAGGAGATAACTAGGTAGCGCATGGAGTCACACTTAGAGCACCACACGCTGAGCATCTAAAACTAGCTTTTTGGAAGATTTTAGCTCTATCCCTTCGATGCGCGTGGTCGTTCTCGCCGCGCAAGGGGATATGGCGTGGAAATCTTCAACAGTTTTTATACTTGGATGATTTTATGTAATTTTTTTAAAACAATGTAATGTATTTGTATTAAACATTTCATGCGCAATGAAAATCTTATCTTGAATGTTTGCAATGGCCCGTGCTTAAGTATCAATCCCCACTCGCGCGCGCCCGGCTGTTTCCGCCGTTCAGGGCCGGGTGTGACAGATTGGTATCAGGGCACTGGTTATAGCGAACTAGGAAAAGAAGTTTTAACCTAGACTATAACCGTTGGGGAATCGCATGGAATATTTTTCAAAGAAAATATTTTCGAAACTATACACACACTTAGGAACACGGGTCACACAGTGTCTAGGGAATAAAGATAAAGAACATTATGTGCTCAGAGTACATGCGCTAAGTTTAATATATTTTCACTCTTTTAAAGCGAGAATGCCTCCAACTAGAGCCAAGGGAATCACCATGACACCCGAGGAACTCGCGGAAATAATCGCGCAGGCGATCGCGACACATGAGGCCAGCAAGGCCGAATCAAGTCAGGGTCGTCAGAACGAGACCCCAGAACCCGAATCAGGAGCCTTGGACAAAGGGTGCTCCTATAAGACATTTATGGCCTGTAGGCCTTGGCCATTCAAGGGTACCGAAGGGGCCATTGGGCTCTACAACTGGATTGACAAGATGGAGACAGTTCTCTCCATTAGCAGATGTAGTGAGAACCAGAAGGTCCTTTATGCGACCTGCATGTTCCAAGAAGCAGCTTCGTCTTGGTGGAAGCTTCAAGTGAAGACTTTGGGGCGAGAAGTTGCTCTTCACAAGACCTGGGAAGAACTGAAGGAAATGATGATAAGAAAGTTCTGCTCTCGCGCAGAAATTCAGAGCCTGCAACAGGAATTCTGGAACCACACCATGGTAGGAACGGATATCGACGCCTACAACAACCGGTTCAACGAGCTTTGCCAGTTGGTGCCAGACATGGCAAACACGGAGGAAAAGAAAATCGAGAGATATATCTTTGGGTTACCTCCTGTTGTTAGGGTTCCGCTCAACGCCGCAGCGCCTCCAACCTTTGATGAGGCGGTAGCGCGGGCCATCACCCTTACAAGGGATACGGTCCGTGCGGGTATGTTGACTACGCGCGGAAGCGAGCAGCGAACCTCTGACTCCAAGAGGAAATGGAACTCTCACCACCGAGGGTCCGACTCCAAGCAGCCACCGTTCAAGAAGCAGGAGAGCGCAAAGGTTTACGCGATCCAAGCCGCAGAGCCATCAAGGAAAGGATACAGCGGGCCTTACCCATGGTGCAACAAATGCAAGTTTCACCACGAGGGTGAATGCGCGAGCGTCTCGTGCGCCAAATGTAACAGGCCAGGGCACAAGACGGTGAATTGCCGTGCTAAAGAAGCTGGAGCCAGTGACAACTGCTACGCATGCGGAAAGCCAGGGCATTTCAGTCGGGATTGCCCGCAAAGGGGAAACCAAGCTCGCGGGAGAGCTTTTGTGATCGGCGCGGGCGAAGCTAAAGAAGAGCCGAATGTGGTAACCGGTACGTTTTTGCTTAACGGCCATTTTGCATCTGTTTTATTTGATACTGGCGCTGACCTAAGTTTTATATCTGCTGAGTTTAAAAACTCCCTAGGCCTAGCAAGCAGTAGGCTAGATACGCCTTATACTATAGAACTAGCCAATGGTAGGCAGTTATGCGCGAACGAAAGAACTAAACAATGTGTAATAGTCATGGGAGGTCACGGGTTCAATATTAATTTGTTGCCAATAGACTTGGGAAGTTTTGACATTGAGAAAAGTTGTATGCGAAGTTTTCCAAGTGCGAGTTTTGGCTTAGAGAAGTTCACTTTCTCGGTCACGTTGTAAACGAGAAAGGAATACACGTTGATCCTTCCAAAGTCAAGGCCATCGAAAACTGGGAAGCGCTAAAAACCCCAACTGAGGTGAGGCAATTCCTAGGACTAGCTGGCTACTATCGACGCTTCATTGAGAACTTCTCCAAGATAGCTCTACCACTGACCGCGCTAACTCAGAAGGACAAGAAGTTTGTTTGGGGCGAAAATCAGGAAGCGGCATTTCAAAGGTTGAAACAGAAGTTATGTAGTGCGCCAATTTTGTCTTTACCCGAGGGGACGGATGACATCGTCGTTTACTGCGACGCTTCACATCAGGGACTCGGATGTGTCCTTATGCAGCGAGACAAAGTCATAGCTTATGCCTCGCGCCAACTCAAGACCAATGAAAAGAACTACACAACGCATGATCTGGAACTTGGAGCGGTTGTCTTCGCGCTAAAGATTTGGCGCCATTACCTCTATGGTACAAAGTGTATAATCTTTACGGATCACAAGAGCCTTCAACATATATTTGATCAAAAGGATTTAAACATGAGGCAACGAAGATGGGTGGAGTTGTTGAATGATTATGATTGTGAAATAAAGTATCACCCTGGAAAGGCGAATGTGGTAGCAGACGCGCTAAGTAGGAAGGAGCGAATAAAAACGCTACGAGTCAAGGCTCTAAGGTTGACCTTTCACGCAGATCTCTCTACCCGCATCCGAGACGCTCAGCAAGAAGCCTTGAAACCAGAGTTTGTTAAAAACGAATCCCTTGGGGGTATGATTAAGGATTTGGAGCTCAAAGAGAACGACACTCGATATTTCGCTAACCGCATATGGGTCCCTCTCAAGGGAGGATTGCGCGAGCAAGTATTAAACGAAGCTCACAAGACGCGGTATTCCGTACATCCTGGCGCAGACAAGATGTACCAAGATGTTAAAGCGCTGTATTGGTGGCCCAATCTTAAAGGCGCCATCGCGACGTATGTCAGTAAGTGCCTGACGTGTTCGAAGGTAAAGGCTGAATACCAGAAACCATCAGGGTTGCTTCAACAGCCAGAAATTCCCATGTGGAAGTGGGAACAAATCTCTATGGACTTCATTACCAAACTGCCAAGGACACCTGGGGGTTATGACACGATCTGGGTTATTGTAGATCGGCTAACTAAGTCAGCGCACTTCCTGCCGATCAAGGAAACCGATAAGATGGAAAAGTTAGCCCGATTGTATATTCGAGAAGTAGTTTCAAAACATGGAGTCCCAGTGTCCATCATTTCTGATATAGTCGGTTCACCTCAAGGTTTTGGAGATCGTTACAAGGGGCTTTAGGTACTCGTCTTGACATGAGTACGGCATATCATCCCCAAACAGATGGACAAAGCGAGCGAACAATCCAGACATTGGAAGATATGCTGCGCGCGTGCGCAATCGATTTCGGAGGTAGCTGGGATACTCACCTCCCATTGGTTGAATTTTCTTACAACAACAGTTATCACACAAGCCTCAAGGCTGCGCCGTTTGAAGCTTTGTATGGGCGCAAGTGTAGATCCCCACTGTGCTGGGCTGAAGTGGGTGACAAGCAAATGACTGGTCCAGAATTGATCCAAGAAACAACAGACAAGATTTTTCAGATACGGGATCGCCTTAAGACAACGCGCGACAGACAGAAGAGCTACGCAGATGTGCGAAGGAAACCGTTGGAGTTTCAAGTAGGGGATAAAGTACTTTTGAAAGTCTCTCCATGGAAAGGAGTCCCCCGTTTCGGCAAGCGAGGAAAGTTGAATCCGCGCTACATTGGACCATTTGAGATCCTGGAAAGGATCGTTCCGGTTGCTTATAAACTCCGTTTACCCGCCGAACTCAGTGGAGTTCATGATACGTTCCATGTATCCAACCTCAAAAAGTGCTTATCTGACGAAACGTTGATTTTGCCGTTGGAAGAGATTCACATCGACAAACAACTGCACTTCGTAGAAGAACCTATAGCAGTAACCGATTGGAAAGAACAAAAGTTACGCAGAAGCAGAATCAAGTTAGTAAAGGTTCAATGGAACTCGAGGCGTGGGCCTGAATTCACTTGGGAAAGAGAAGACCAGATGCGCATGAAATACCCACACCTCTTTCAGAGCATGGCTTCTGCCAGCAACGTCTCCTAAATTTCGGGACGAAATTCTCTTAACAGGGGGAAAATGTGACACCCGGTAATTCCCCAATCCTATAAACTAAGTAATCAACCTAATAAATAGGTGATTGTGAATATTATGCGCGCTATGTTAGAATCAGCGCGGGCAATTGTTATGTTCGCCCTGCGCGAGCGCGCTATGTTAGAATCAGCGCGGGCAATTGTTATGTTCGCCCTGCGCGAGCGCGCTATGTTAGAATCAGCGCGGGCAATTGTTATGTTCGCCCTGCGCGAGCGCGCTATGTTAGAATCAGCGCGGGCAATTGTTATGTTCGCCCTGCGCGAGCGCGCTATATTAGAATCAGCGCGGGCATTTGTTATATGCGCCGTGCGCGAGCGCGCCATGTTAGTCAGCGCGGGCATATTATGTGCGCCCTGCGCGAGCGCACCATGTTAAGAACCAGCGTGGGCATATGTTATATGCGCCATGCGCGAATGTTTTGGCTTTATGTTTTCATGTAACTTAACGTTATGTTGTCTAATGGGTTGACCATCCCGCATGATGCTAAGGCGGGTGCATCCTAAATCGTTTATGCGCGTGCGGAAGGGAACTAACCTCCCCGCATGGCGGGAACATTGAGAGCTAGTTTGTCTGAAGCTCCAAGATGGAATTGACTTCAACATGACTGATCACTATGTTGAAATACCAAGACCACCTGGAGAATTTACAAATAAAACTCAATGTCCCTAACTGCAAGAAGGTTACGCACCTACCCGCAGCAGAGAAATGTCCTTCACGCAGAAAGCTATGCGCACAAAGTGATACGCACAGAACACTTAGTCTATTCTCCAGATGTAAGGAGATTACTCCCGCCCAAAAGGAAACAGTAGCGTGTTTCAGAGATTTTCCACTTTTTACTGTACACTGACAAAAGTACCTGAAAAAGCACACTGTAACATGAAAAGTCAACTGTCAGCCACCCAACTCCCACCAACCACAGACCTGCATGTCCTGACCAAATCAAATCAAAATCTTTTATCCACTACTCCACTTTTAAATAAACAATAATAATTTCCATACTTTATCATCATTACACCTAGATATGAAAAGATTACAATCCCCTAAAGCAAGGGATTGTGTTCCCTTGAGTTTGCCTATAAATATGTAACCTAAATTATCACCCAAACACACTTCAAACTTCTCTCTTAAGAACTGCAAACTTGCACTAATCATCTCCCAAGCATCCATTGTTTTCATTTCCGATCCTGTTGCTAGGTAAGCCAAGATTATAACCTTGAGATCTACTTTCCAACCCTTATATTCTCCTATTCCTTGATCTTAATATATATACTTCTTGTTATTTAATCGTATTCTAGACCTTCAATTCAAAGGCCAACACCAAGAAAACCCGAATCTCGATTAATCCCTTAACAAGAACCACAGGTGAGTCTCACAGCCCCTATTTTCACTGTTTTCACTATTTTTAAACTGTTTTCGGGGCGAGGGACACGTACTTAAATAATGTTTTATCATGGTATACTTACAAGCTATGCAAGCGATTATGTGTTTAAATTATGTTTCATGATGAGCATTGCAAACGGTTATCTATGATTTACGATGTGTGTGCGCCAGAACTCGAGTAAGTGATCACTTTACCATTGGAACTCTAAGGGTAGGGACTGCTGGTTTGATCCGCCCACTCGTTGGGGTCGCACCTCTTACACAGACGAGTGCCTAGTATGGTCATGGGGCAGTACTATGGGATTGAGCCCGCTCGTAGAGGTCGCTCCTCTTACGCAGACGAGCGCCTTGTTTTCCGGCACAACGTCCGCGCGTAACCCGCGGGACGGTATTATTTCGCTCGTAGTGGCAGCGCCACTTACACAGACGAGCACGGTTTTTCAGAAGTGTCCGCGCGTAACCCGCGGGACGGTATTACTTATTTCGCTCGTAGTGGCAGCGCCACTTACACAGACGAGCACAGTTCCCAGAAATGTTCGCGCGTAACCCGCGGAACGATTTTATCAGAATATGTTGATAGAACTATGTTTTACCAAGCATGTGTTTTAATGATGCTATCAGAATTATGTTTCAGAATGATTTTTATCAAGATTATGATGCAATACGATTTATCAAGTTACTAAAACTTGTGAACTCACTCAGTTTATACTGATTCAAATGTTTTACGTGTCTTTCAGGAGATAACTAGGTAGCGCATGGAGTCACACTTAGAGCACCACACGCTGAGCATCTAAAACTAGCTTTTTGGAAGATTTTAGCTCTATCCCTTCGATGCGCGTGGTCGTTCTCGCCGCGCAAGGGGATATGGCGTGGAAATCTTCAACAGTTTTTATACTTGGATGATTTTATGTAATTTTTTTAAAACAATGTAATGTATTTGTATTAAACATTTCATGCGCAATGAAAATCTTATCTTGAATGTTTGCAATGGCCCGTGCTTAAGTATCAATCCCCACTCGCGCGCGCCCGGCTGTTTCCGCCGTTCAGGGCCGGGTGTGACATGGTGTCATGGCAATGAAAGAAGCAAACTACTGTGTCAATATCTACTGCTGAAGCTGAGTACATTGCTGCATCTGGTTGTTGTGCAAAAGTCCTTTGGATTCAAAATCAACTGTTGGACTATGGTTCGAATTTCTTGAACACCCCTATCTTTATTGATAATACTGTTGCTTTGTTCATTGTTAGGAACCCAATCCAACACTCTAAGACCAAGCACATTGAAATCAGACACCACTTCATTAGAGATTGTAGTGTGAAAGGACTTATCGAAATGAAAAGAGTTGATACTAGCGACAACTTGGCTGACTTATTCTCCAAGCCACTGGATAAAACTATATTCCACTTTCTCATGAAAGCTTTGGGAATGATCAATTCTGATGAGGTCTGATTGATTATGTGTGCTCATTATGCTAACTGATTATCTTTTATGGTCTTGTGAGTGAAAATTGTGATAATGTGCTTGATTATGTGAATGGTATTTGCTTATGTGCTTTGAATGACAATTTGTGTGACTTAGGTGTCTATGATACTTAGGTTTGCTTAAGTGAATACTAATAATATCTTGATAAGTGTGATTGCATATGATTTGAAATGATAAATTTGTGTGCTTATCTGATATTCTTGAATACTTGATAATCTGAATTAATGATGTGATTAGGATAGGATAGCCTTTGCATAATCTGTCTTGGATGTCCATAATGCTAAGTATGCTTGTTTTAAATGTGTCATTGATGTTTTGATTATTCCTAAATAGTTACCTACTGCATGTGTCAAAATTGAGTTTTGTGTCAAACTTGTATGCTCAAATGAATATTTGGAAAAAGAAGTTTTTCCAAGAAAAGTGTTTTTGACAAATGAGCAAGTTGATGAAGTAGAGACATGATAAGATTATTTAGCTCAAAGCTTTATAGAAGCTCAAAAAGGTTTTCAATGAAAATTGATCCAACCTTTGGAAAATGATAGTACATTGATTATTTATGCCAATCATATGGATTTAATAGGCTAAAAAGACTATTAGTGCAGTCATTAATATGTATGGTTGTTTTACATGATGTGTAAAAATTGAGGTGATATAAACATAACGAAAATGCTAATCTTAACGTGGTGATACATTGTTGAATATGCATGTTTCAAGATAAATCGCTCCTAATGATAGGCAAGAAAGGGATTACCCAGTCATACTTGAGCCTGTTGGTATTTGGTCACCAAAAATGAAACATCTTATGAATATGACAAAGAAAAAATGTGAGCAAAATTTCTATATTCAACCAAAAGTTTATCTATGTTCACAAATTTTGAAAGAAAATCCAAACATGAGGGTTAATTATAGAACTACATAGGTGGAGGCAATAAAATAAGTTCTTTAACATCTCGAATGAAAGGCATGTAAGTCTGAACTACGTGGCATGTAAGTCTAACTTTCAACCTCAATATGTTTGAAGTTTTGAAAGAAAAAATTCAACAAATTTAAATGTTCTGTCATGAAAAATATTTTGACCAAATATCAGGGGGTTGAAGTCAATTTGGGGTGATCTGGGGAAAGCCAAATAAGCTTTGAGAAGAGATATGGGACATCATAGTGCAATAAGCGTTATCAATTTTTGTATTATGCAATCTAATTGAACTCTTAATCATATCACCAATATGTAATGAAATTCATGCTAAGTCTAGACCTGCTATTAACCTGCCTGATCAGTCATAATAATGCTGAGAATGAAGTATTGAAAGGTGACTTAATCAATATGATCCTAGTTGAGATATTTTCAGAAAAGAGAAAAAGATTTAAAAGGAAATAACTGAAATATGATCTCATAATGACCATATGCTCTTAAACTCTGAGATTTCATGAGAAAACTGATTTGAGAAAAGTTTAAGTCAAAAAGAGTTGCATTTTACCTTGAATATATCTGAATATGTTATTTCCAGCAAGTTTTGATGTTTTTGAACTTGCTAGCAAACTTAGATGTTCTGATTAGATGTTTAACTCATTCGAGCAAGCTTGATGCTTATCTGTAGTTAAGAGAATTATTCATGTATTATCTAGCAAACTTTGATGATTTTATACTTTCGAGTAAACTTGGATGTTCAAAAAGTTGTTTTTATCAAGCACACTTGATGATTATGTGATACATGTATGAATATGCTTTACATGTCTGTTTTGAGTAAACTTGAATGTTTTAGTTGAAATGTGTATTTGTCTAGCATACTTCATAGTTTAAAGTTATTTTCTAAAATTACAAGGGTATTCAAGTAAACTTTGTTTACCGAGAAAACTTCATGTTTAGAGCACACTTGTCAATTGGTAAAACATTCCATGTATTCTCCCAGCATATTTTTAATTTCATAAAATCTCAAGCAAACTTTACTTTTGGGGTAAACTTTATGTTTAGAGCACACTTGTATATCAAAGGATAACAGGTCCTTTCTAGCACACTTTGCACTCTTGAAGTATTTTCGGGCATACTTTGCTTTGAAGTATATTTGAATGAATATTTGTTAACTTTTTCCTCTTATAAGTATAATCGAGTAAGGTTTGTGAAATTCAGATATTCGAGCAAGGTTGACAATTAGAAATACCTCTAAGTTATTAATTTGGATTCTTTATTGATCCCAAGCAAGGTTGCCTATTTGATGAATTATACTTGATTATTTTCCTTGTGATTTATTTCTCAAGCAATCTTGTATATTCGAGTAATCTTCCTTCATTTTATTCACTTAGCTTATTTTTAATTACTTTATAATATCTGAGAAAACTCTGGGACGAACAAGGTTTGCAAACTGTACTTTAAAGAGCAAGGTTTTAATAGGAAAAGATATTTTTACTGGGATATTTTTGGCAGTATTATCAAACTAAAAGATAAAATTCCTTTAAAACCCACTTTCAAAATGCAAAGAGTACACTATATAAGGGGGAGTTAGAAAATTTTTCACATTTCACCTTTTCCCTATTCTCTCTTGCATTATTGCCCGATTGCTCTTCGCCGGAATCTCAATCGTTTTTCTTTCATCCTTATCCAAATTTACCATCCCACTAAATCCGACTCGGTAAGCTTCAATTAATAGTTTTTTGACAATCATAGTACGGATTTAGGGCTTTAATTTCATCATCACTAACGTCTCTGTTTTCTATGTAGGTTATCAATTTGTCGAGGAACAGGTTCTTAAAGAAAATATTTTATTTCTTCTTCAAGTTATGACTAATTACATGTCAAAGTTGTGAACCTTATGACTAATCTTCACTTTGAATGTGTTTTTATCTTTGCATGTACAGTTATGGAGTACCCTTTCGAAAAGAAACACAATATGTGTGCACTACTCCAAGTCACGGATGATAACAGACCAGTTTAACTCATGATACGTTGGATGCAGCGGTCAAATCTATGTTTCTTTTTTATCAAAAGCCCGGTTATTCACATAAATCACCAACTTGATTTCTGGATATCTGCTGAACTAATTGATGATGGACTCGGTAGGCACATTGAGGCTACCGTAGCGAGGCAGGATATAATCATTACTGAGCATCTGATCAGGGAAAGCTTGCAATTGAATGATGCAATAGAAGCCCCAATTCACTTTTCCACTGATCGTTTGTTGAGAATATTTCAAGAAACTATGGGCTATCAAGGAGATGTCCATGAGGGGCAATTCAAAAGGGGCATGTTTCCAAACTCATAAGATTTTTAATTCATCATATTGTACAGGGTTTTACACCCAGGAGAGGATCGTGGACCCTAATGAGCAGGGACATTGCAAATGCCACCGTGGCTATCATTTACAACCAACAGTTTAATTTTTCAATATTAATATTTGAAGGTTTGGTTACCAATCTGAGAAAGGATGAGAAGGATAGATTTTAGGTTTATACACGATTTTTGCATATTATTTTCAACATGCCGATTCCTGAGCTACCAACCTTGGGAACAACTCATGCCTTACAAGATCCTGATGTTTACAGAAGGATAGCAAGGTTGGCAGCCACTAGCAATTTTAACCCAGAAATTGTATTTGATGTACTTCTTTGGTTGATTAATCATGATTTAGAGATTATAGCTGTTCCAGAATCACCTAGGGTGACTTCTAAGGAGGAAGAGAGTGAAGATGAAGATGAAGATGATTCAGAATCTGATGATGATGCTGATGATAGAGGTGATGGTGATAATAATGATGATGCTGATGGAGGAGGTGATCATGTGATTGTTGAAGAAAATTTTGAAGAAAATGTGCCTAAGGGTCAGAGGGAGAATCTAAACCAACCCATTCCTACACCACCTATTTCACCTCAAAACCTACCCTTAAACCAAGACCTATCACCACCTCAACACCAAGACATGAACCATATATCCCATCCCCACCAACCTCACCACACCAAACACAATTACCAATCCAAACACCAACCCAATCACCAAACCAAAGCCAAACCCAAAACCTATACCAAACCCAAACCTTAAACCAAACCCAAGATCAACCTATACATGAACCATACATTCCTCAACATGTACCAGCCGACCTTATTAACCAACCAAACACACCATATCAATCCCCAACCCAATCACAAACAACTGACCAACCACACATTCCAACTTTCCAAATCATACATACACACACACCTACCATTAGAAACCTAAACCCATTACCCTCAACAAGTACAAACATTCTTGAAAGCCCGCCCCATGACCCCATCCAATCCCAAACAAATATTCTTAACCCATTCCCAATTTCACCGACCAACCCTCCTTCTCTTAGTGCCCATTTTAATATGTTGAGTAGGCACATGGATGTTTTGATTGAAAATGTAAATTTAAAGAGGGAGAATAAGGAGCTGAGGAAGAGAAACACAACACTGGAATCATTATTGGCACAGGCTCAGCAAAGGATTCAATCCCTGGGCACTAAGGTTGAGAAGACCTCAGCTATACCAAAATAGGAGGAGAATCCACCTGTGATCAATACGATGGATGATGATACATTGAAAAACTTATGTGCTATGTATGGGAGTGATGAAGATGATGAGGATCAGGAGGATAGGAATGATGAGGATGGTTATGAAGCTGATGAATCTGATGGTAGTGAACGGAATTATAATGTTGAAGAGAATGATAATACTGAGAAGAATGTGCAGGAAAAGGTAGTTGATGAGGAGATGGCTGGAACTGAAAATTTTGACAAAGTTGATAATGTGGTTAATGATGTGATGGTTAATGAGAAACCTGATGAGGAGGAATTAAATGTGTTGTATGGTGATTTCAAAAATATTGAATCTTTGTTGGAGAATGAGAAGGAGGATGAGGTTGGAAAGTCTGATGAAGAATTAAATAACCTATTTGATCAGATTGACAATTTTCTCGATGAACCAACTAAGGTGAGGGAAACTGATCCATCCAATTCCTTGACCATGGATGAGGAGAGAAGGAGAATAAAGGGTAAATCTGTTGCTGAAAATGAAGAACAACTACAACCCTTGGGATCCAATAAAATCAAATCCAGTGACAAGGTATTAATAGTTGATGAAGGTGCTGAGAAACCTGCTAAGAGGCATGGTGATATTTTGGAGGAACTGATATAAAGAGAAAGGATCACAAGATCCTTGACTGATAAAGAAATTGAAGAGCAAAAAATTTTATTAGAAGAGGCTGAACTGAAAAAGAGTCTATATAAAAATCAGGGGGAGTTGGACCAAGAGGTGATTGAAAGTTTGTTAAAGATACAACAAGTTGAGGAGGTTAACAATTCCTTGGCCCTAGTCATTTGAAATTTGAAACACGCTGGAACAAAATTACCTAACCAAGCCACTAATGATATACCTGAAAATGATGAGAAACAAGTGGTTGCTGAAGAATATGATGCTAAAACTATGATTCAAATATTGGGTGAAAAATGTCAACAGCCGGTTATTGATGATCTAGATAAGAGTCTAGAGAGTTGGGATCGTAGAGATGAGAATAAATATGCAAAGAGATATCAAAGGAAGAGGAAGAGGGGTGATAAAAATGACGATACTGATGAACCCATCCCAAAGAAACATAAAAGTCCAATCAAGGTCGTACTCATCCAAACAGTGAAACCTGCTGATGTTGAAGATGAGCCTGAAATAAATGTACCAAA
This sequence comes from Bidens hawaiensis, assembly GCF_021521415.1. Taxonomy (NCBI): domain Eukaryota; kingdom Viridiplantae; phylum Streptophyta; class Magnoliopsida; order Asterales; family Asteraceae; genus Bidens; species Bidens hawaiensis. The sequence goes on along the minus strand of NW_027491020.1, from coordinate 2,803,464 downwards.
AATTGATGCAATTGCTGATCTATCAGAGGCTGAGGATGATGATGATGATATGGCTGATTCCCCACATGTGGATATGACTGATGCCCACAGGGAGAATATACAAAACATGTTGAATGAAGCTAAAAAGGAAGTTCATAAATGTCACACCCTCAAAATCCACTAACGGAGTTTTACCGTCAGAGGGTGTGAACTAACAGGATCGGAATCATTAGTTATAATCAAACCATAAAAACGTTTAAATGAAAATAAGTGTGGAAGCGTAAAACCATAGAAACCAATGTTGCGTCACGCAGGACGACTTAAAAACCAATGATAACAGTTTAAAATAAGTTTGCATAATTAAAAGTGTTTCAAGCAATGCATGATCCTAAACCGCGCGCCCGCCTCGGCTACCTGAGAATAACATACTAAAAGTGTCAACACAAGGTTGGTGAGTTCACAGTTTATATAAAATAAAGCGTTTAGCGTTTGCGTTCAGCGTTTTGCGTTACAGCGTTTTGCGTTACAGCGTTTTGCGTTACCAGATAGTGTTATGTCAATTATATATCTATAGGTAGCTAGCCTATAAAACAAGTATCACTAAGTGTTCGACACCGAAGCTGACTGTTTATCATTTGCCTTGCCACCAAGTCTATCCCGACCATGGTATGTGTTTAGCCAAGATTACACCCACTCGACCTCCAGTCGAGTTTAGCGTTGGGTGGGGTTTGTCAAACCCAGTAGTACTACTCAACAATGACTCGCTATTATCCAATATTAAACGGTTCGATGTGAATGAAAGACTTTAGTTAACGCGTTTGCCACTTAGTCTTTACAAGCGATATATAATCTATATTAACAAAATCTAAATGCATTTCGGAGTATGTTATCTCCCCCAAGTGAAAAGCGTTTAAAAAGTTTAAAAGGGAAAGTGAAACTCACTGTTTGCGAAGTATTCCCAAAATAATTCACCAAGATGCGCGTCACAGAAAAACTCTCTCTAGCGTTCTAAAACAATAAAGAGATTTTTCTAAGTGTCGGAATATTATCGAGTCTCTAGACCCGGCACATAATACCTATGCACATAACGTGTTTCGTGTTTCGTTTGTAAATCGTGTGTGACTTTAACAAATACATTTGTGATACGATACGTGTGTGAGCAATTATTTATGTGTCATATATTAATAATGTACATAACTAGCAATTATTCCCCGCAAGGGCAATTTGGTCAAAACACGACAACTATTTAGCAAGTATTCCCCGCAGGGGCAATTTGGTCAAAACATAACAATTATATAGCAAGTATTCCCCACAGGGGCAATTTGGTCAAAACATAACAATTAACTAGCAATTATCATGTTTCATGCATTTTCACAAAATTCAGCAGCTAGTTTCACCGAGACAGAAATTCTACTTGAAAGATTGTACTATTCCACTGATCATAGCATCTCAATTAATTTACCAAAAATCATCACTAAAGCATGCATGTGTTAGGTTTCCAGAACATATTTTATTTTATTTTTATTCCACCTAGATTTCTCATAATGATCAAAACACTACAGCAAGCTCATAACAGTCAAATTCATGCGCAACAGAATGTTATTTGAAATTCCCGTTAAATGAAAAATCCAACAAATGCAAGACCACTTGGGTTAGGTTCCTAACTCAACATGTCAACTTCCAGAAGTAGAACCAACCCATTTGGCTTTTAGTTCATGAGATATAATATTTAGAAAACAACCTAACAGCAGGTCTAACAGCTCAGCTTTGCACAACGTTTTTGTAAAATCATAAAAGTTAACTTTTACACGTCCAAAAATTGCAAATTTATATTCTTTAGAAACTAGACTCAACCTAGTTTACTCTAGTATCAATAATCTCAACCAATTTTCACATTTACACTTCGTTACAGTCAATTAAACATCAATAACACAATCTGTCCAGAAACTGTTTGCATCCAAACTCAACATATTAACTATCTATGGACCATCATTCATTCATATAACACTAGACTCCATAATCACTATACATGCACATCAATTACACATTACATACATGATTAGGGTTTTTGTTTGAACTCAATTCAAAGACACAAGCAATTAACATGTAACAATATCCATTCTAGTTATCATATCATCATCCAATCAACAACAATCATATGAACTACATACACACATAAAATCGGCCCCTAGGGTTTACAATTAACCCATTAAACATCAAAATTAAGTATAAAGGATGCATAGGATAGTCGTTTATACCTTCCTAGCACCTTAATCTTCAATCAAAAGCTTGAAATCTTGGTTGTATATGTGTGTATGAGTGGCGGCAGCCAAGGGAGCCAAGGGAGAGGAGTCCGATCGGGATTGTGTGAGGAGAGAAAGAGTTAGGGTTTAACATATTATAAATAATAATATGTTACACTTTGGCCCCTCCACTTTCGATTGTTGTTTTTCTAGCTTAACTAACTAGTTCTAGTACATTGAGTTAGCGTTTATAACGATGTTATCACACAACACATAAGTCTAACACATAATTATCACATAATTACTGTTTTGACGTTTTTCGTTTATTCACCAATCGTTTGCGTCAACTCGTTTGCGTTTCGGTGCAATTCCCGAAAGACTACACATGTAGTAAGTGTTAAGCGTCATTTAAACCCTAGTTTAAATGTAATGAGGTGTGCGTTATAGATTCAGTGATCTTAAGTTTGAATTGGCGGAGTTGAGTTAACGGAGTTAACCTGAAATTGACGATTGTCACATCATTCCCTTGTTAAAGAATTTTCGTCCCGAAAATTTGAGTCAAGTCATGATGAGTGTCTGAAAAAGTAAGAAAAATTTTCAGTTTGTCATATCATCCCCTAGTAGAAAGAAATTTCGTCCCGAAATTTAATTCATACCTCCGGTGATTTCTGACGGTTTGCCGGGTTTCGCGGTTTTCTGTGTTTGGTCAGCCCTTCAAAATGGTGAGGATACTTTTACATCATTTGATCCTCGCGTTCCCACGTGAACTCCGGTCCACGTCTCGAGTTCCAACGAACCTTAACGATTGGAATTTTGCTATGCTTGAGCGTTTTGGTTTCCCAATCCAAAACCTCGACTGGTTCTTCAATGAAACGTAACTGTTCATCAACTTGCAGTTCCTCCAAAGGGACTACTTGGGTTTCATCGGATAAGCATTTCTTCAAATTGGATACGTGGAATACATTGTGTACGCCACTGAGTTCCGTTAGTAGGTCCAGTTGGTACGCCACCGGACCAATGCGCTCAGTTATCCGGTAAGGACCAACATATCGTGGGTTGAGTTTGTTTAGCTTACCAAAGCGAACCACACCTTTCCAAGGTGAGACTTTAAGTAACAGTTGGTCATTCACTTGAAATTCGAGAGGCTTTCGGCGCTTGTCGGCGTAACTCTTTTGGCGATCTCGTGCTGCTACCATGCGATTTCGGATTTGAACAATCTTTTCCGAAGTTTCGAGTACCAGTTCTGGACCAGTGATTTGGCTGTCACCCACCTCTGCCCAGCAGAGTGGTGATCAACACTTCCGTCCGTACAGCGCTTCAAACGGCGCTGCTTTAATACTTGTGTGGTAGCTGTTATTATACGAAAACTCTACCAAAGGTAAGTGAGGTTCCCAACTTTTTCCGAAATCCAACACGCATGCACGCAACATATCCTCCAAGGTCTGAATAGTTCGTTCACTTTGCCCATCCGCCTGAGGATGGTATGCTGTGCTCATATCAAGACGGGTGCCTAGTGCGCTTTGCAGCGACTTCCAAAAGTGCGAAGTGAAACGAGAATCTCGATCAGAAATGATTGAGACAGGCACTCCTTGTCTAGACACCACTTCTTTCATGTAAACACTAGTCAGTCTTTCCATTTTGTCCGATTCCTTAATCGATAAGAAGTGTGCAGACTTAGTCAACCGGTCAACGATCACCCAGATGGTATCGCATCCCGTCGGTGTCTTAGGTAAACCCGTGACAAAATCCATTGAAATGTGTTCCCATTTCCACATTGGAAGTTCCGGTTGTTGTAGTAGGTCAGATGGTTTCTGGTATTCTACTTTGACTCTGGCACAAGTCAAGCATTTGCTCACGTAGGTGCCAATGTCGGCTTTCATGTTCGGCCACCAGTAAAGTGCCTTTAAATCATGATACATTTTATCTGAGCCAGGGTGGATAGAATATCGGGACTTGTGTGCTTCGTCCATCACCAGAGTTCTCAACTCTCCGAACCGTGGAACCCAAATCCGGTTCTCAAAATATCGGACCCCGTCCGATCTGGTTTCAAGTTGCTTGTTCATGCCCCGCATGAGTTCCGATGGAAGATTATCATCTTTCAAAGCTTCGTGTTGCGCATCGCGAATCTGGTCGGGTAAGTTTGCATGAATCGTGAGTTGCTCGCACTCGTCTGGGTTTATCTGTTTCTTTTCGGCTGAGGGCATTGGCCACTACATTGGCCTTGCCAGGGTGATACTTGATGGCACAATCATAATCCTTGAGCAGCTCGACCCAACGACGCTGTCGCATGTTCAGCTCCTTCTGATCGTAGATATGCTGGAGACTCTTGTGGTCGGTGTAAATGGTAAACTTGGTACCGTACAAGTAATGCCTCCATATCTTAAGGGCAAACACCACAGCTCCGAGTTCCAAATCATGGGTCGTGTAGTTCTTCTCGTGAACCCGTAGTTGTCGAGAGGCATAAGCTATAACCTTCTCGAGTTGCATCAGCACACAACCGAGACCTTGTACCGATGCTTCATAGTGTACCTCAAAATTTTCCGTTCCCTCGGGGAGGGCTAGAATAGGGGCGCTACAGAGTTTGGTTTTCAACAGTTGAAAAGCGGATTCTTGCGCATCACCCCAATTGTACTTAGTGCCTTTGCGAGTCAAAGCGGTGAGGGGTTGAGCAATCTTTGAAAATCCCTCAATGAAACGTCGGTAGTAGCCGGCCAGTCCTAGGAATTGCCGCACCTCAGTCGGAGTCTTAGGTGCTTCCCAGTTTTGATGGCCTCTACCTTACCGGGATCGACATGGATACCGTTCTCGCTGATCACATGTCCTAAAAAGTGAACCTCGCGAAGCCAAAACTCACATTTCGAGAGTTTAGCATACAGTTGTTCCTTCTTCAATAATTCCAGAATTACCCTTAAGTGTTCTTCATGGTCAGCTTCGTTCTTGGAGTAGACGAGAGTATCATCAATGAAAACAATCACAAACTTGTCGAGGTACTCCTTGCATACTCGATTCATGAGATCCATAAATACGGCTGGTGCGTTGGTTAGGCCAAAAGGCATAACCGAAAACTCGTAGTGACCATACCGTGTTCTGAAAGCCGTCTTTGAAATATCTTCTTCGCGCACTCTTAGTTGGTGGTAACCAGATAGCAGATCGATCTTCGAGTAGTAACTCGATCCTTGAAGCTGGTCAAACAAATCATCAATTCGGGGTAAAGGATAACGGTTCTTGACCGTCACCTTGTTCAACTCCCGGTAGTCGATACACATACGGAAAGTCCCGTCCTTCTTTCGGACAAACAAGACAGGGGCTCCCCATGGCGATGAGCTAGGTCGGATAAAACCCTTATCCAAAAATTCTTGCAACTGAGTGGACAACTCCTGAAGCTCCCCCGGTGCGAGCCGATACGGGGCTCGTGCTATGGGTGCTGCACCGGGTGTCAACTCGATTCGGAATTCGACTTGTCGTATAGGAGGGAGTCCAGGCAAATCCTCCGGGAAAACTTCCGGAAAATCTCGCACAATCGGTATATCTTCAATTCGCTTCTCCTCCGCGGGTTTCTCAACAATCTGCGCCAAAATTGCCGGATGACCCTTTCGTAGGTACTTCTGCGCCTTCATGAGGGTAATGACGCTGGTGGTCATGCCGCTTCTCTCACCTCGGAACGAAATGATCTCGCCGGAAGGGGTAGTAATGTGGACTATCTTGTCGTGACATATAATCTCCGCTCGGTTCTCGGACAACCAGTCCATGCCGACCACGACATCGAAACTACTAAGCGTAAAAGGAATAAGGTCGATATCAAAGACATGACCTGACAGTTTTAACTTACATCCCGCAAGTACATGAGTCGTTACTATAGTCTTACCGTCAGCTAATTCAACAGGAAACTTAGCATCTAACGGAGTTGGAGTTAAGTCTAAGAGTTGGCTAAAGGCTTTCGACACAAAACTCCTATCAGCTCCAGTGTCAAACAATACAGAAGCAAAACAATCGTTCACAGGGAACTTACCAGTCACTATGTACAGATCATTGCGGGCTTGACCCGACCCAATTACAAAAGCTCTCCCTTTGCCATTGCTTCCACCATTACTGCCACTTCCATTACCTCCATTATTGTCGTTCTGTTTCAGTTTGGGACAATCTTTCCTGAAATGACCTTCCTGCCCACATTCGATACATCCCTTCGTCGTCATAGGTGGTTTAGGAGCACCCTTTGCCGCAAGGTCTCCTCTACATTCCTTCGCCTGGTGACCCATCTTTCCGCATCTCTGACACTTGACACGGTCACACGGGCCAACATGATGATAGTTGCACCTATGCACTTCGGATATTTCCCAGCATATCCGCTCGAACCCTGCCCGCTACCGTTGTTATTGTTGTTGTGACTCTGATTGTTAAAGCTCCGAGTGAATTCGGGCTTACGGTAGTGTTGTTGCTGTGGGAGGTTCGAGGATGAGGATCTGGTGTTGTCAAACTTTCTCTTTCCGCTGCTCGGGTTGCTGTTGCTGTTGTTGTCATTACTCGGGTTGTCACGGGCTTTAGCTGTTGAACCCCTAGGTGGTAGCGCACCTTGGGTCACTGCTTGATCCGTCAGTTTGTGAGCTAAACGGATCGCTTGTTGAATCGTGGCTGGTCTGGAAGACGTCACCATGCCCTGAATTTGCAGTGCTAACATATCAATATACATCTCAATCCTCTTACTCGGCGGGTCTACCGTCCGTGGACACATCACAGCTAACTCGTGAGAACGTGTGGTGTAGGCTTCAATTTCGGAACCCACCATCTTCAACGACCAAAAGTCGGATTCCAACTATGCAATCTCCTCCTTAGGACAGTACTCTTCTCGCATCATGTTCTTGAACTCCTCCCAGTTCATCGCGTTAGCCAGCTCCAATCCAAGAATCTGTACGTTCGAATTCCACCAAGTGAGAGCAGAATCTTCAAGTGTTCCAGCAGTAAATTTGACCCTACTGGCAGGGGGGACAATTACACATCTCAAACGCCGATTCGGCCTTCTCAGCCCAACGCAGGAAGCCTATAGCTCCCTCAGTGCCCTTAAACGTACTGGGTTTGCAGTCAAGGTAGTTCTTGAAGGTGCACGTTCCAATTGGACCTCCAGCTTGATTCTGGACATGTGCGGCTAGAGCGGCCGCTGCATGGTCGTTCAGCAGAGTTTGGAGTTCTGCTGCAGTCAAGTTGATGTTACCGCGACCATGTCCAGCGTTTCTTCCAGCCATCTAGGTGTTATCATCCTTAGATGTCATCGTCTGAGGACACCTCTGAGTGTGCCTCCTCCTCAGCCGGTTCTTCCTCCGGTTCCTCTTCGGGTTCCTCCTCGGGATCTTCCTCGGGATCCTCCTCAGGCTCTGCCTCAGGTTCCGCTGCGTTCTGAGCAATTTGCATTTGTAAGACATCGCAACGCTCTAAAGTTATCTCTGTTCGGGTCCTTGCTACTTGGAGTTGCTCTTGCAAGTCTATCATCTCGGCTTGCATCTTTCTCTAATTTTCATCTGTTGATCACTAGCCTCTTGCATTTCCTTCATTGCCGCTGCCATGCGGGCAATCTCCTCCTTAGTCTCGGTTCCGTCTTTTAATAGTCCGGAAACGTTCGCTCTCGTATAGCGCATGTAACCCACGTCACGCTCCAAACAAGAAACAACAGCTGCGAGCACACGCTCTACAAGTTCGGTTATGGGTGGTAGGGTGTTGGGGTAAGCAGGGTGGTTCGGGTGAGGTAACGGGGGAACTTGTTCGCGATAGACCATACGTCTGATCATATTAGGGTACCAATCCCAGCTAACTTCGTTTTCGTACATGCCTCCGGATAAGCGGTACCTCTTCGGTGCGGGAGCTTCGAGTTCCGGGACAACGCGGGGTGGCGATGCGGTAGGTAACTGCGGTTCCTTCCCGTGAGCATGAGTCATCGGATCAGATGATGATGAGGGTGGCAGCGTCGACATTCCTACAGGTAAGCCGTGTGTGCGCGAACGTATGAGTGAAAGAGGTAAAGAGATAAGATAACAAAGACTACACAAACATATGCAGTACGTATCATTATAACTAATGGGTCATCGTGGTTATAGTCTAGTATGCATGCAGCTTCTAGTTCACTATAACCAATGGCTCTAATACCAATCTGTCACACCCTCAAAATCCACTAACGGAGTTTTACCGTCAGAGGGTGTGAACTAACAGGATCGGAATCATTAGTTATAATCAAACCATAAAAACGTTTAAATGAAAATAAGTGCGGAAGCGTAAAACCATAGAAACCAATGTTGCGTCACGCAGGACGACTTAAAAACCAATGATAACAGTTTAAAATAAGTTTGCATAATTAAAAGTGTTTCAAGAAATGCATGATCCTAAACCGCGCGCCCGCCTCGGCTACCTGAGAATAACATACTAAAAGTGTCAACACAAGGTTGGTGAGTTCACAGTTTATATAAAATAAAGCGTTTAGCGTTTGCGTTCAGCATTTTGCGTTACAGCGTTTTGCGTTACAGCGTTTTGCGTTACCAGATAGTGTTATGTCAATTATATATCTATAGGTAGCTAGCCTATAAAACAAGTATCACTAAGTGTTCGACACCGAAGCTGACTGTTTATCATTTGCCTTGCCACCAGGTCTATCCCGACCATGGTATGTGTTTAGCCAAGATTACACCCACTCGACCTCCAGTCGAGTTTAGCGTTGGGTGGGGTTTGTCAAACCCAGTAATACTACTCAACAATGACTCGCTATTATCCAATATTAAACGGTTCGATGTGAATGAAGGACTTTAGTTAACGCGTTTGCCACTTAGTCTTTACAAGCGATATATAATCTATATTAACAAAATCTTAAATGCGTTTCGGAGTATGTTATCTCCCCCAAGTGAAAAGCGTTTAAAAAGTTTAAAAGGGGAAAGTGAAACTCACTGTTTGCGAAGTATTCCCAAAATAATTCACCAAGATGCGCGTCACAGAAAAACTCTCTCTAGCGTTCTAAAACAATAAAGAGATTTTTCTAAGTGTCGGAATATTATCGAGTCTCTAGACCCGGCACATAATACCTATGCACATAACATGTTTCGTGTTTCGTTTGTGAATCGTGTGTGACTTTAACAAATACATTTGTGATACGATACGTGTGTGAGCAATTATTTATGTGTCATGTATTAATAATGTACATAACTAGCAATTATTCCCCGCAAGGGCAATTTGGTCAAAACACGACAACTATTTAGCAAGTATTCCCCGCAGGGGCAATTTGGTCAAAACATAACAATTATATAGCAAGTATTCCCCACAGGGGCAATTTGGTCAAAACATAACAATTAACTAGCAATTATCATGTTTCATGCATTTTCACAAAATTCAGCAGCTAGTTTCACCGAGACAGAAATTCTACTTGAAAGATTGTACTATTCCACCGATCATAGCATCTCAATTAATTTACCAAAAATCATCACTAAAGCATGCATGTGTTAGGTTTCCAGAACATATTTTATTTTATTTTTATTCCACCTAGATTTCTCATAATGATCAAAACACTACAGCAAGCTCATAACAGTCAAATTCATGCGCAACAGAATGTTATTTGAAATTCCCGTTAAATGAAAAATCCAACAAATGCAAGACCACTTGGGTTAGGTTCCTAACTCAACATGTCAACTTCCAGAAGTAGAACCAACCCATTTGGCTTTGTAGTTCATGAGATATAATATATACAAAACAACCTAACAGCAGGTCTAACAGCTCAGCTTTGCACAACGTTTTTGTAAAATCATAAAAGTTAACTTTTACACGTCCAAAAATTGCAAATTTATATTCTTTAGAAACTAGACTCAACCTAGTTTACTGTAGTATCAATAATCTCAACCAATTTTCACATTTACACTTCGTTACAGTCAATTAAACATCAATAACACAATCTGTCCAGAAACTGTTTGCATCCAAACTCAACATATTAACTATCTATGGACCATCATTCATTCATATAACACTCTAGACTCCATAATCACTATACATGCACATCAATTACACATTACATACATGATTAGGGTTTTTGTTTGAACTCAATTCAAAGACACAAGCAATTAACATGTAACAATATCCATTCTAGTTATCATATCATCATCCAATCAACAACAATCATATGAACTACATACACACATAAAATCGGCCCCTAGGGTTTACAATTAACCCATTAAACATCAAAATTAAGTATAAAGGATGCATAGGATAGTCGTTTATACCTTCCTAGCACCTTAATCTTCAATCAAAAGCTTGAAATCTTGGTTGTATATGTGTGTATGAGTGGCGGCAGCCAAGGGAGCCAAGGGAGAGGAGTCCGATCGGGATTGTGTGAGGAGAGAAAGAGTTAGGGTTTAACATATTATAAATAATAATATGTTACACTTTGGCCCCTCCACTTTCGATTGTTGTTTTTCTAGCTTAACTAACTAGTTCTAGTACATTGAGTTAGCGTTTATAACGATGTTATCACACAACACATAAGTCTAACACATAATTATCACATAATTACTGTTTTGACGTTTTTCGTTTATTCACCAATCGTTTGCGTCAACTCGTTTGCGTTTCGGTGCAATTCCCGAAAGACTACACATGTAGTAAGTGTTAAGCGTCATTTAAACCCTTGTTTAAATGTAATGAGGTGTGCGTTATAGATTCAGTGATCTTAAGTTTGAATTGACGGAGTTGAGTTAACAGAGTTAACCTGAAATTGACGATTGTCACAATAAAATCATAAGTCTCATGAAACATGGTTACAAGTTTGAAACACTGGATCCTATGACTGATGAGGAGTTGCAGGCATTAGTGGATGAAGAAGTGAAGGATTTGAGGAAAAAGATGGAAAACAAAAATAAGAATACTCAAAAATTCCTTGCATATCTAAGACTTCATGGCTTTTCTGAAAAGCAACCGAGCCATATGAAGTTTGAAGAATTGGAAAATGCTTACAATACAACAATTGAAACTGTCAAGAAAGAGGAATTTGAAAGGTTGAAGAAGAATGCATTTGATCAACAGGAAAAGATTGAAAAACTCTATAACAAGTATGGTGGAAAGTGCAGATACTTGATTGATCATGGAATGGAAATAAAAGATGTGGAGAAGATGAGTAAGAAGGAAGTTGAATAAAAGTTCAAAAGGATATCAATGAAAACTCAGTCCGAATCCAGCTCTAGCAAAATAAAACCCAAATTGATGACATTGGCAGAAAAAGAAAAGAGAGCATGGGAAAATGAGCAAGTGAAATTGTTTGACATATTAATGAAGGCAAGGGGTAAAGGAGATGAAGCAAGAAACATGAGCATAAATGAAAAACTTTCTATGTATGAATCTGAAAAGGCTAAGTTTAATCAAGAAAAATCTAAATCATCTAAGGCTCCTCTTTTGATGGCTGTAAAGGAAGAGCATGTAGAGCCTGTTGAGCCTGCTGAGCCATGGGAAGATGAAAATAAAATCAAAACCTTGAAAGGATTGATGTTGAGTAAAGGAATGGCCGAAGGGGTGTTTGACAACTTGGGAAAAGGGAAATTAAAAGACTTGTCTTATTCTGAAAAAGTTGAGTAGGAGAAGGTGGAAGCTGAGGAAAGAAGATTACTGCAATTCCAGTGTGGACCTAGGGGTGAACCCATTGCAAGCCAAAGATTAGTCCATGTAGGTCCAACTGATGATGAAGTAATGAAAATGATAACCACATTGGAAAAGGAAGTTAAAAATTATTTGGAGCTTGTAATGTTGCCAAAGAAAAAATCATTGACATGTTTGAAAAATCTAGGCATGTGAGAAGGCCAATCATCAAAAGGAAATACTCTCAAAGGTCATCCACTGTAAGTGTCCCAATACCAACCACCAGAGCCTCACAACAAAGGCCACCAATTGATGTGGACCTACCAAAGAGGCTATACTTTGATGCAAGAATTGAATCTTTAAAAGTCATAATGACCAGTGTTGAGTTGAGGTACATTATTTTCAAAGATGATTTTCTGGACTTCAAAAAGGAAGAGTTGGAAGAGATGGATACTCTGAGCTTATTTGATTATCAGCACTGGCAGAGTTTTTCCATATGACAACGGAGTAGACTCTCTAAACACATAAAGATCAATCAACAAATGGGTTTCCTATGTTGAATAAGAAGAGGAAGTTGGAACTGTCTGAATTTGAAAAGAAGAAAAGGCAGAGAAGGATGATAGACATTAGGCTTATTGAAGCTTCTTACAACAAGAAGACCAAGTACTCCAATCCTCTGGCCAACTTAAAGGAGTGCTTCAGTATGAGGCGGCAGATGACCAGGTCAAATCATGAAGTCCAAAAGAATGGAAGGATTACCAATATTGTATATGAACCAAGTGATAAATCCTTCATTCTTAGATACTCGAAAGGACTGGCCCTGGACATCATACAACACGACACGGATCTTAAATGTCTTCATGTGGAGGATTTGGAGGATATAATCAGATGGACTCTGCCCCGCCCCCAACATCCACGCCACAGGGAGTTATTCCTATTCAAGAAAAAAGCCGCAACTGTTAAATTGGATAGAAGAAAAGAAGCCTCTGACTCTAGAAGATGAAGATACTACTTATAGTTTAGGCTTGATTTGTAATGTCCTTGGGACAGAATTCCAACTTGTAATTTTTCATTTTGTTAGGTAATGTTGATTTCTGAAAAAAATTGATGTGTATTTTTGATAAGTGTATGTAACCCAAGAGGTGTTTTGGTACAACTGAGGATGTTCCAATCTAGGGGGGAGATTGTTGGGATGAGAAAAAACCTAAGGAAGATTGGAATTTTCTCAACCTCCCTGAAAATGGCTAAGTATGGAAACCGGCAAACTCAGGCCTCCCAGCAAGCTTATACTAAGTCTAGCAAGGTATTTTGCTATCTCAGAAAAGTTATCTTCTGGAATTTCTCTTAAGCGATAGAACGAGCAAGGTTCACTTTGTCTAGCAAGGTTGTTCTTCAAAGTCAAGCAAGGTTTGTTTCATATCAAACTCTTGACAAAACCAAGCTAAAACCAAGTCCTTTGGAGGATCTAGCAAGGTTTATTCATAATAAACAGTGGTCCCAGCAAGCTTGAAGGAAGTTGATAAAGAAATTACTTAAGAACTTTTATCAAGCAATGTTCAACTCAGAGCAAGCTACAGTGTTACAAGCACACTTGAGTTTGTTCAAATAAGTTAAGTTAACAAAAGGTTGAAGGGATCTCTGAAGAAAAAGTTTGCTCGCAGGACTTTATCGAGCAAAGTTTGATATGGTCAAGAGGATTGAAGTCTGCTAGATGAATATTTTCTAAGGAAAATATTCTAAGTAAAGCTTACCCGAAGAAATGTTCCCCAACACACTTAATGGTTACCAGGTCTGCTCGCTAAAGAGAAAAGCTGCAAAGCTTGCTCGAAGACCTGCTTACACTTAGAATCTTTTGTAATACGTTTTGAATATGTTTTAATCATTAGGGTTTCTAGAAGGTATGACAGCTGTCAAGGAAGGCCTATAAAAGGAATAATTTAGGGCACGCCTATGAAACCTCTTTACACACCTGAACAACAAAGAACAACAGACTAAGCGACTATTGTGATTTGACGGTTGTCTCCCTCATGTACGGAAATCTGCCAAAAATCCAAACATTCCACCTAGAAACCCTAATTTATTTTCATTGTATCCTTCACAATATATATGGAAATCTTTTGAGTTACATTGTGTGTTTGTTACTTTTCTTTCTGTTGAGAAACACTAAGTTAGCGTTTGGTATGCAGGAATGGGGGACGAAATGGAATGACCCATTGTGACGGAATGGAAAATAGTGTGTTTGGTTGACCAAAGGAATGGAATGACCCATTACCTAGTCCATTCCATTCCCTCTAAAATACCCAAATTTCATTCCATCCATACCCCCATGTTTTTTTCATTCCATTCTCTCCTTCACCCTACATCACCTCCACCACCCTCCCAACACCACCACCACCCAACATTAACACCCACCACCACCACCAACCACCGCCGCTGCCACCAGCCACCACCATCGCCGTCCACCGCCGCCACCACCACCTCCACCAACCATCGCCATCGGTGCCAGCCACCCATCACCGCCAGCCGCCCGCCGCATATATCCCAATGCTTCCCACCACCGCCGCCACTGCCACCAATCACCACCATCGGCGTCCACCGCCGCCACCACCCACCTCCACAAACCATCGCCATCAGTGCCAGCCACCCACCACCTCTAGCCGCCCACCGCACCCATCAATCATCGCCCAACCATCACACACGCCGCCCACTGTCACCGCTGCCCACCACCATCTTCACTATTACCGCCACCACCACCTCCACTGTTACCGCCGCCACTCCCACCACCACCACCACCACTCACTACCATTTTAATTTTATTTTTTTAATTTTTTCTTACCTACCAACAATACAATGTAATAATTCATTTCATTCCCATGTGGTAACCACACATTTCATTGGAATGGTAATAACCCATTCCATTCCTTTGTCCATTCCATTACCATGTCCATTCCATTCCATCGTCCATTCCATTACCTCATACCAAACAGACCCTAAGAGTATTGTTGATTCCATTGATTCTGCCTTTAATATTCTTTTGTTCTTTTAATAAAATAGTAACTCGTAACCTTCTTGTCAACACTTATGTGTGGGTTACGACAGTGAGCGATTAAGCTATTGAGTGAGCTATACGGGACCGACAATCCTAATAAAGAATAGTTGCGAAAATAAATATAATTTGAATAACAGAACTAAACTAAATAGAGATTCGGGATTTTGCTGATGATCGGGTGTGTTCTTTACGAAAATTAAATATTACATGATTTACTATCAGTTTTATTATCACTTTTATTTAACAAAGGTTTATCATAAATAATATGATTTTAATAATTTAAAATACATAAAAATACTTAACTAAATATTTATAAAGATTTTTATAGTTTGCATAAAAAGATTTGCTTTTAGATATTTCTTTTAAGTTAAAAAATGTATTTAATATAGTTATATATATATATATATATATATAGGATCAGGATCATGAGAGAACCTTTTTGAAATTGAAACTATGAGAAACATTTTGGACCACAAAAAACCCAAAAATAAAAAAAAAGTCATAAAATAAAAAAAACACAAAAATCAAAAAAGTATAAAAACCAAAATTCTTATTTTATCATCCCGGTTTCATAAAAAAACCTCGGTTTAGCTAAATTATATACACATATGTATAATATATACATATATGTATATTTACATGTTTTTTTTGTACACGTTTGTATAATTTAAGATAAATGATATTGTACATATGTGTATATTACATAACTAAAGATTATATAAAATTATACATATGTGTATAATACGACGTTTTTTTTTTATTTTTTCTGTATTTTTTTTATTTTTTTAATGAAACCGGAATGAAGTATAAGAATTTTGGCTTTTTTACTTTTTTAAAATTTTTTTTATTTTTTGATTTATGATTTTTTTAAAGGTGTTTTTAGTGGTCCAAAATGGTTCTCAAAGTTCTCAATTTTCAAAAGGTTCTCTTAGGATCCTTACCCTATATATATATATATATATATATATATATATATATATATATATTATTAATAAAGATTTCTTATTAAATTATTATTGTAAATAATATATAGTAAACAATAAATTAAATGGTAATAGGATGAAAGAATAAAATAAAAAAGGTGAGGAGAAATGGTTTAGATATTCCTTGTATAATTGTTGTTTTAATTTCATATATCAACTAAAACCTTCTTTTTTATTTCCTCACAATGATTCATTTTATTTTTCTTATCATTTTTGCATACCAAACGTGTTAGGCCAGGAATTTTATACTGAGGATCCTTTATCCTTAACTGTCTTATGGATAGGTTATCCTTGAAATATGTATCAGGATATAAAGGATCGACGATCCTCGGTATTACTTGTTTACTAATGATTGCTGTGATGTGTTAGACAGGTGTGGCAACTTTAAGACGTATTTGTATCAACTATCCTCATAGAGCAACCTCTAGCTGGAGCATGGATCCAGGATCCTACTTCAATATAGCTGTTAATGGATGAACTAATGTGAAGATGAACGCGTTAATATCAACAACGGTTATAAGACTTGGTCTACCGCTTATATCGCTATTAGACGGCTATTGGCACGTGGTCAAAGATCGTGGAGCGGATAAGTGGAAGACTTCCGGATAATTAGGAAATATTGTTATTGTTGTTATCTTATTTAAACGAGCTATGATCGAGTAGAAAAACACATGTACTTACACACACACTAGAGCAGAACTAAACACTCTCTCTATTCACTAGATTTCGTTGTAATCTCGATCATAAACTCCACAAACACTTGTAATACCTTTTTGTTAATCAATAAACTCGACGGTGATAGTTTTCACCGTCCGGGGGTTTTTTGTGCCGGAGACCACGATAATCATATACTCACCGACCAAAGGTTACCTTGTTGATCATTGACTAAAGTAATCCGACCAAAGATTATCTTATTAATCCTTGACCAGTGTTATTTTACCAATGATTACCTCGATAAGTTTTGACCGAAGTAAGACTATCGTGATTAAGGGATTTTTCCCTCGTGATCAAATCATTGTGTTCAACTATATTACAATCAAACACTTGCTTTTACCGAGTTAGAACCTTACCTCACTTAACAGATTTGGATATGTGATCCTTGACAGATTTTTGTCCAAAAATATTTGGCGCCCACCGTAGGGCAATTGGTGCTATAATCCATATTATTCTTATCATTCTCAACTTTTTCATACCCATATCACTATTAATGGCCTCTCAGTCATCCTCTGCTTCATCAACCATGCCAGCTACGGTCGCTCTTTCTTTGAGGACTTTGCCACCGATGCCTGCGCCAATCACGGGAGCACCAAGGGCTGTTGCTGCTGGAAGCATGACACAACTACCAGTCTTCCAGAGCTCAAAAACTGTTGTTGTTGCCCCGGTGGTTAGTACTAACAGTGATGTTTCATCTATGTTTTCGCAGGTTAAAGCATACATGGAGCAGCAGAACAAGACCAACCAGATGATCCTCCGTGAGATAGAAGATCTCAGGAAGAACAAGAGGCCAGCTGAGGATCTCACCCCCTTAATGCCCAGGATGCTGGATTTCAGCAGTCCAGAATCCATGGCGCAGTTCTCGCAAGGATCATCTATCCTTCAACAGGGATCCATGGGTCAGCAGGCTCAAGGATCCTCACTATTTCAGCCAGGATCATCTATCCTTCAACAGGGATCCATGGGTCAGCAGAATCAAGGATCCTCATATTATCGGCAAGGATCGGTCATCCTTCCACAAGGATCCTATGGTACCCAACCTCTAGGATCCTTCATCCCGAATCAAGGATCCTTCTTTCCGAATCAAGGATCCTCGGGCGTCCAACATCAACGATCCTCTGAAGTCCATGAAGGAGATATAATCCCCATGCAGACCATAGCTCCTGGAGGACCTACTCCGATTGCTGACTCCTCTTATCCCAGATACTCGTCTGGAATACCAAACTCCACCCAGCAGAGAGGTAACTGGTACGATCCTATATCTTTAGATACTAACCATATTCCCATACAGGATTTAGGTATCAACCAGGCCATGGCCAGAGAATTACAGAAGCTAAAGGATATGATATCCAGTGTCCCGGGAGTGACACGTCCAATCCCTGAAATACCGGAGGGGAGTCACAAATTATCCAGATTCGCTCCGCCCATATGTGATGCCGAAATCCCGAAGCGGTTTCAAACTCCCAACATGAAGACGTATGATGGGAGCACCGATCCTGAGGAACATGTTGCCCAATATCGAGAGAGAATGGAAATTAATCATGTACCTAAGAAACTCAAAGAGGCTTGCCTTTGTAAAGGATTTGGAGCCACATTAACGGGAGCTGCACTAAAATGGCTGCTAAGTCTTCCCCCTTTCTCGATTACATCTTTCTCTCATTTAGTTAATTTGTTTAACACTCAATTTTCCTGTAGTCGGAAATTTGAGAGGTTGACCAGTGATTTGTATCGTGTTATCCAAACCAGTGATGAATCCCTTAGGGATTTCGTTACGAGGTTCGGAAAGAAAGCTCTAGAAATCCCAAACCTTGATATGACTACTGCTGTTGAAGCATTAAAGATGGGAATTCAAAAGAGCTCCCCTTTTATGATTATTTAGTGATGACTCCATGCAGGACATTAGATAAAGTTAGAAGTAGAGCATTGAGATACATCCGCTTAGAAGAAGATAAAAAGATCCAGGATCGTCTCGGTGGACAGACGAAACAAGAAACTCCTGAGAAGAATAAAGGATCCTGGAATAGGAACAACAATGCGAAGCCGTATGCCAAGTTCAACAATCAGAACGTACGGGCAGTTGAAGAAGGAGAAGACGGCGAAGACTATCCTTGCATCTCCGACTATTGTTTCTCTGTAGATACTCATGGCTTGATTTGTGCCATGAAGGATTTGGCAGAAAAAGCAAGGTGGCCCAGAAAAAATGAAAAGGTTGTCGGCTTCAAGAACAAGTCTAAGTGGTGCGTTTTCCACGAAGATTTTGGCCACGCAACAGACGAGTGCATCGCCTTAAGGAAAGAAATTGGGTACCTTCTGAGCAAAGGTCACTTTAAAGAACTCTTGGGAAGAAAGAAATCCAAGATCCAGGATCCTGAAGATCTTCCACAGAAAGCGACACCGCCACCACCAGATGCTCATGTGATCTACTTCGTCTCCGGAGATTATGATCTATTTAAAGATTCTTGTGCCATCAAAGAGAATTCCGTAGAGAAGTTCGAGTTGGATGATGAAAGAAGACCGCTCATCCCCACTACTCGAGTGACTGATCAGAGAATATTTTTCAAATCAAGGACCCAGGATCTTCAACAGGACAAGCTTGATACGCAAGCAGTCAATTTCATCTCTGGAGGATCAAACATATGTGGAACTTCTTTCTCCGCAGCAAAAAGACTTGCCAAAGAGATCAAGATGGATAACGTGGATCATCCAATAGTGTCAACAACATTAACAACAGACAAAAGAATCTTCTTCTATGAAGAAGACAAGCTGAACATCCAGGATCCTCATCACGACGGTTTGATTATTACTTTATTTATCTCTAACTATTATGTGCGCATGATCCTAATGGACGGTGGCAGCTCGGTCAACATTATTCAACATGATTTCCTAAAGAAAATGAACATCCCTGATTCAGAAATCGTTCCTAGAACGTTGGTGCTGGTCGGCTTCAGTGGCGAAACTAAAAAGACATTGGGGGACATCAACTTGACAATCTATATCGAAGGGTTAAATTCATATCAAAAATTTTGTGTTATAGATAACCTCTTCTGTTGCAATGTTATTTTAGGTAAGCCCTGGCTCCATGGAATGAAAGCGGTAGCCTCAACATATCACCAATATATCAAGCTACCTACCCCTTGGGGAGTCGTGAAGATAGTGGGTGATCAAGCGGAGGCCAGAAACTACTATTCATCATCAATGAAGCCAACAGCCAAGCCAACCATTGCGTAGAAATTACAGCAAAATCCTAGGAACGTGCTGGAGGCTCGGGAGAAAGATCTTAAAGAAGTATCATTGGACCCCGAAGATTCAGAAATAAAGGTGTTCCTAGGATCCAATATCCCCAGTAAGATCGAGGAGGATATAGTATCCTTCTTATCGCGAAGAAGATCCACTTTTGCTTTCAAGCACTCGGATATGACAGGTATTTCAAAAGAGGTAATCACTCATAAACTCGGCCTTGATTTATCTGTAAAACCCGTCCACCAGAAGCGAAGGAAATTCACTCCTGGGAGGAACAAGATCATACAAGAAGAAGTTGAAAAACTTCTTAAGGCCGGTATGATCAGAGAGGTTCAATATCCTCGATGGCTAGCTAATGTGGTCGTTGTTCAAAAAAGAATGGAAAGTGGAGGGTGTGTGTCGATTTTACCGATTTAAACAAGGCATGCCCAAGGATCCTTTCCCATTACCATATATAGATGCCATGGTGGATGCAACGGCTGGACATGAAATGCTTACCGTTATGGATGCTTCCTCTGGATTCCAACAAATTCATATGGAACCATCTGATCAAGAAGATACAACATTCATGACTCCAACCGGCATATATTGTTATACTGCTATGCCATTTGGACTAAGAAATGCAGGGGCAACATACCAAAGATTAGTCAACATGATGTTCAAGGATCAGTTGTGTAAGACTATGGAAGTTTACATAGATGACATGGTGGTGAAGTCAAAGAAAGCTGAGGATCACCTTAGAGACCTCGAGGAAGTATTCAATATCCTTGACCACTATAACATGAAACTAAATCCGTCCAAATGCCACTTCGGTGTTAAGGCTGGAAAGTTTTTGGGATATATGGTCACAAATAGAGGAATTAAAGCAAGTCCAGAGCAAATCGAGGCCATTGTCAATCTTAAATCTCCTGCAAATGCCAAAGATGTCTAGAGATTCACCGGAAGAATAGCGGCCTTGAATAGATTCATCTCAAGATCCTCCGAGAAGTGCAAAGACTTCTATGATATTCTTAGAAAGAACAAGAAATTCGAGTGGACTGCAAAGCATGAAGCTGTACTTACAGCACTGAAGGATTACTTATCCTCAGCTCCAGCCCTAATGAAACCTGTGGATGGAGAATCCTTGTATTTATATCTTGCAGTCTCAGGAAATGCAGTGAGTGCAGTCTTGGTAAAGGATCATGAAGGTGAACAACATCCTATATACTATGTAAGTAAAAGTCTTCTAGATGCGGAGTCCAGGTATTCTCATTTAGAAAAACTAATTCTTGCACTTATTATGGCTTCCACTAAAACTGAGACATTATTTTGAAACTCACCCTATTATTTTGAGAACTAACTATCCTGTAAAAAATGTTCTTAGAAAACCAGAGTTATCAGGTAGAATGGCTAAGTGGGCTGTAAAATTGAGTGCATATGATATCCAATATGAGCCGAGAACAGCAATCAAGTCCCAAGCGCTAGCGGACTTTGTGGCTGATTTCACTAATGATCTACAAAAAGAAGCTGACTTGGAGGTCCAACAACTGGAAAAGACCAAGGATCCTTGGATACTCTTCATAGATGGAGCATCCAACGTAAGAGGAACAGGATTAGGGATCCTACTGAAATCGCCACAGGGGGACATAATACCCCAATCCATATCTTGTGAGTTCCAAGCAACAAACAATGAAGAAGAGTATGAGGCTCTGATCGCAGGTTTGCAATTAGCCAAAAGCATGGAGATCAGGTATCTTCAAGTTTTTGTAGATTCTTTATTGATAAATAACCACTTTAATGGCTCGTATGCTGTTAAAGGTGAGAAACTAATGAAATATTTAGATGTTGTGGAGGAGTTATCGAAATCCTTCGAAATATTTAGTATTACACAGGTACCGAGGGAAGAAAACGCTGGGGCAGATGCCTTGGCAAACTTAGCCTCATCTCTGAATATTCCTGAGGATTTGAAAATCCCAATTATCCACATACTCTCGCCAGAAATAAGAGAGCAAGAATTTGGGGAAATAACAAATGATAAGCAGATTGTGCTTTGGGATCTATTATCTTCAGACAATCAAGGATCCTGGATCCTCCCGATCAAAAAGTACATACAAACAGGAAAAATTCCAACAACAGAGAATCCCAGATCCTTCAAACTCAAGGTATCACACTATATTTTATTAAATGATATACTATATAGAAAATCTCTTGCAGGTCCATATTTGAGATGCATTGAGGATCCTGAGATCAAAGAAGTACTCAAGGATTTTCATGAAGGAGATTGCGGCAATCACACAGGTGGAAGAGCATTATTTTCTAGAATACTTAGAACCGGATACTTCTGGCCAACAATGAAGAAGGATGCAGTGGAGTATTCAAGGAAATGTGATGCTTGTCAAAGACATGCAAACATCATTCATCAACCAGCAGAGCCATTATATCCTATATCCTCCTCATGACCTTTCATGAAATGGGGTATGGATATTGTAGGCAAATTGCCAAAAGCACCAGGTGGAAAGGTCTTTATGCTTGCTATGACCGACTACTTCTCCAAATGGATTGAGGCAGAGGCGTTTGTACAAGTCCGAGAAAAGGAAGTAATATCTTTTATTAAACGAAATATTATAACTAGATTTGGTATCCCTTCTGAAATTGTTTGTAACAATGGTTCCCAGTTTATCGGGAAAAGAACCACTAACTTTTGTGACAGTTGGGGCATCAAAATGATTACTTCCACTCCGGTTCATCCTCAAGCCAATGGCCAAGCAGAGTCTAGCAACAAGATCATCATCAACAACCTAAAGAAGAAACTAGGATCTAAAAAGGGAAAATGGGCTGAAGAACTTCCTTATGTTCTTTGGGCCGACAGAACTACGCCCAAAAATGCAACAGGCCAAACACCCTTCTCTTTGGTGTTTGGATCAGAAGCAGTGATTCCCACAGAAATGGTGGTCCCTACTACAAGAACCAGCATCCGTGATCCTGAAGCCAACGAAGGAATCCTTCTTGAAGACTTGGATACTATAGAAGAACTCAGAGACCTAGCAAAGATTAGAATGGCAGCTTATCAACAAAGGGTAGCTGGGGCATACAACAAAAATATCAGAGTCAGAAGATTTCAAGAAAGAGATCTAGTATTGAGGAAAGCCTTCCAAAACACAACAAATCCGGCTGATGGGAAACTAGCGCCCAAATGGGAAGGACCTTATCAGATAGAGTCAGAAGCAAGAAAGGGCGCATATCATTTGCTCACAATGGAAAGCAATAGATTACCGAGAGCATGGAATGCAGTCCACCTCAAGAAGTACTTTTTCTAATCAGGTTCCCATATCCTGAGAGGATATATTATCCTTAGAGAATCAAGGATCCTAAAATCGGTAATATCTATCTAATTACTTATTCATATTATTCTAAGGATAATGTATTTTTAACATTTATTTTTTCCAAGTTTTTTAAGTAACAATGCAGATTTCAATAAGAAGTTCAATGTCGAAGAGGTTGGCCACCTCTCCCTTACATTCAAGGTACAATCCTATCTCTCTCGGCTTAGCTCACGTTTGGATATGACTACCGATGGTCATGTCCTCTAAGGTTTAAAGGTTTTCACTTTTCTTATAAATAGAGTTTCTACACTCTCGCCTGGAGCGTACGTTATCCAACGTATGGCCCGGGGCAGCGGGACCAGTACACGCTTAGTGGCTGACAATTTCGTTGCTTTCGGCTATATGGAGGATCCTACGATATATGGTAGACATACCATTTCCTAAGGTTTTAGAGGTTTTCACCTCTTCCCAAGGGCCTTGTCGCCGGTATTAATTCTAAGGTTTTAGGGGTTTTTCACCTCTTCTCAAGGGCCATGTCGCCAGTTTAACACCAGTTTAATTTCTTGGGCATGTCCCCAGATTATTATTGGGCTTGTCCGTAGATTATTATTGGGCTTGTCCCCAGAATATTTGTTGGGCTTTTCCCAGTTTACTATTTGGGCTTGTCCCCAGCTTAATGAGTTTGATCCCAGTTAACATTATGAAATATCTGCAACAGAATCATTAAGTTGTCTACGATGATCAAACACATAAGGATCCTGAATCCTAAAACTATCCCTTCAAGGATCGTTGAGAATTCAACATTTCTGGTAACTTAGGTCTATCTAGACCTTCTGATATGATCTCTATTAATTAATCTTTGTGTTATATTTATTTCAATGATTTTAAACATATCAGTTTAGAAGGCTATTCCTTTAAAATTATTTTATAATTAGTTAATCTGTTTTAAGGATATTTTATCCTAGAATTTACCCTTTGGAAGAATTCTCTTATGAAATCTTTATCAATTATTAAAGATATGATTTCCTACTGTTTATTTTTTGAGGATATTTTATCCTGAAATATTTTTTTAAGGATCTTCTATACGTCTTTTACTTGAAATTATTTTCCAAATTATCAATAATGCTAAACTTATATTTAACAAGTGTTTGAAAATAAATAAACAAATAGATGGACCTTAAGAATAATTTTCCCAATTATCAAACACTTGTTAAATATAAGTTTGATAATTTGGTGAAGTCCGGGTTAGGTAATTTTGGTTATATATTAACTAGAATAAGCCCCAAGGACTTATCCAAAATTACCTAACCCGGACTTCACCATACGAAAAGATGGACCATCCATCCGGGTTAAGTAGAAGTTACTAATAGTTCATAAAGTGCAGGAAATTAAAAACATGAGCAATAAAGGCTTCATCCCCATAAACAGAGGATCCCTCCACCTTTGTCACCCCCGCCAATTGTCTTAAGGATCACAGATCCTTTATCCTAGAAACTATTGTTTATTACAGACCATAGTAGTTGTTCATAAAAACAAAATAAAAAGGGCTTAGGCCTTGTCTTTAATATCCTTCATCGCCCGTTTATAACTTTGTTTCCGCCTCCTGACCCTTCACACCACTTGTTCCTGCTTCGCCCGCTTCAACCATTATAGCTTCAGTCTCCTCTTCGGCCCCATCCAAATCGATCAAGGCTTGCCTCCATTCTTTGATTACCCATGTAGATTTATCAAAATATGGGTCGTTGGCTTCGGTAAACATTTTGATTCTGGCCTCGAGGATTGACTTGGCTGCCCATACTTTCGCTTCTTCGGCAACCCGGTTGATTTCGTCCTGCATCTGGATGGCCAAAGCAGCAGCATGTGCCTCTATCTCTCTTTTCTCTTTGGTCATCTTCGAGAGAGCCTTCTCCTTAGCAGCAGCAGTTGATCTCAGCGCAACGAGAGTCTTTTCATGCTCAGCAACAGTCTTCTCGTAGTAGTGTCGGGCAGAATCTATGGCCTGCGGAAGAAATTGGAGTAAGCTTGGCGAGATGCTTGGAATAGTAAGAGTTAACAAAAATAAAGGATCCTTACAGTGGAGAGCATGTTCAGAATTTGCTTTTCAGCATCAAAGGGATCCTCCATGTCTGAGCTCTTCTTTCTCTTGGTTCCTGACTTTGTTCGGGTTGTGATCGAACGAGGCTCAGACGTAGGAGTTGATTTCGGGGTCTTTTTCTTGGTAATCATGCAATCAATATCCTTGAGGGAAAACTTGGAGGCAGATTTTCCTAATTTTGGAGCACCTATAAACGGCAATTGACAGATAAGTTTTCAATTATTAACACTTTCTATACTAAAAGTTATTATTCTTACTCGACATAATTGATTCTGAGATTGGTCTTTGAAAAGATTCAACAATTTTTTCTTGAAAAGTCCTAATCGCAGGATCCAGTGATAAAAACCTCTTCACTCTGTCTTCAACTCCCGGAAGATCAATCAGCAAATCCCAATTTTCAACTGTACAAGTAATAAAAGTTATTAGCGGAAGAATGAAGTATCCTATCTAGATTATCTAAGGATCCTAGATCCTACCCCTTGGTATCCACTTCTTGGGAAGATTGTTTCCACCTGGGATGGAATCTCGTCTTACGAAGAAGAATTGTTTTTCCATAAGGTGCTATTAAGGGTGACCTTTGAAATGGGACTTTCTTGGTGAGGTTTCGATTTAAAAATAAAGCGATGGGAACCGTGGGTAAAAAGATTGTATAGATAAGCTAATTCTGCTAAGCCAAACTCGATTCCCTCCTCTACGATTATCCTTTCTATGTATGAAGGACTCTCCACAACATTGGCGCGGCCTGGATATAAAAAATCCCCGCCAAGTTAAAGAACTTTTGGGTGAAAGTAGGAAAGGGATACTTGTAACCAATGAAAAAAGGCTGAGCCGGAAAGCAAATCCAGTTCTTTGAAATGCTGTCACTTCGAACTGAAGAATCGAAGGGTCGAAAAACTGTATCTGCGGGAAAGTATGACCGGATTCCATCAATATCCGAGTCTATAAATTTACAGGTTTCGGAGGACGGTGATTGAAGAAGGTTTTGTGAGTACAGGTCATCGGGATGGAAAAAGGAAGAGGAAGAAGATGTAGAAGCAGTTGACATGTTGAAAGAAAATAAGCAGAAAGGAGAATACCTGGAAGACGCTTGGATATTTGATTATGTGAATATTATATTATCACATATATAGACGGCGAGTAATTATGGTTAATAGATATTGAACCACCTGACACACGTCTAATCGCTTTCTGTTTTGCAGGATTTTGAAATTCAAAATGACAGCTGTATTCCACTGTCACCCGCCATTTTGGGGGCAATTGTTAGGCCAGGAATTTTATACTGAGGATCCTTTATCCTTAACTGTCTTATGGATAGGTTATCCTTGAAATATGTATCTGGATATAAAGGATCGACGATCCTCGGTATTACTTGTTTACTAATGATTGCGTTTAGTATGGTGATGTGTTAGACAGGCGTGGCAACTTTAAGACGTATTTGTATTAACTATCCTCATAGAGCAACCTCTAGCTGGAGCATGGATCCAGGATCCTACTTCAGTATAGCTGTTAATGGATGAACTAATGTGAAGATGAACGCGTTAATATCAACAATGGCTATAAGACTTGGTCTGCCGCTTATATCGCTATTGGACGGCTATTGGCATGTGGTCAAAGATCGTGGAGCGGATAAGTGGAAGACTTCCGGATAATTAGGAAATATTGTTATTGTTGTTATCTTATTTAAACGAGCTATGATCGAGTAGAAAAACACATGTACTTACACACACACTAGAGCAGAACTAAACACTCTCTCTATTCACTAGCTTTCGTTGTAATCTCGATCTAAACTCCACAAACACTTGTAATACCTTTTGGTTAATCAATAAACTCGACGGTGATAGTTTTCACCGTCCGGGGGTATTTTGTGCCGGAGACCACGATAATCATATACTCACCGACCAAAGGTTACCTTGTTGATCATTGACTAAAGTAATCCGACCAAAGATTATCTTATTAATCCTTGACCGGAGTTATTTTACCAACGATTACCTCTATAAGTTTTGACCGAAGTAAGACTATCGTGATTAATGGGGCTTTTTCCCTCGTGATCAAATCATTGTGTTCACCTATATTACAATCATACACTTGCTTTTACCGAGTTAGCACCTTACCTCACTTAACAGATTTGGATACGTGATCCTTGACAGATTTTTGTCCAAAACAAAACATTACCTAAGTATAAATTGTTATCGATGCGGTAGTAATTTAAATTATTAAAATCCAACTTTTTTTTTAGAATATGTACTATGTTTTAAAATATTTATACGTCCAGAAAAGATAATATGGAAAGTTAAGACACAATATTTGACTACGGAAAAATAAAAGAAAACAAGAAATTGCTTTGACTTGTGGAATAAAGACGTGGGAAATTATGCCACAAATCAAGGAAAATATATCCGACAAAAAACAATAGGTGTGGACTTGATTAAAAAATAATGCTAGTAAGTTATGTTTACTTGTTTAGAGAATGCAATTTAGTAATTCTCATATCAAATGTTGCTTTTTGGATCTAGCTAGGCTGTTCACAAGTCGATTGATCCTGAGCCTCTCAAGTTCTTATCTTAGTTGGCTCGGCTCAACTTGAATTCTAAATTGAACTGGAAACTTGGCCTTGAGCTCGACCGTTTAAATTTGTGCAAACTCATCTTAGTTCAAGTTTATTAGTTTAAAAAAAATTAAAAAAATTCTAAGATGTAGTGAGGCACTGAGCCAGTGAGGCTTGGCTTTATTTCATAGGGATTAATAAGTCCTATCATAGCCAATGTGGAATAGTACAGAGTGAAGAATTATAATGTAGTATATCATATATACCGTATAAAGAATCTATCTATCTATGTGATTGTCTATCATGAAATTTTACGTATCGTTTTCAGGTTGTCCCCTCCATTCTCTAGAACCACCAGATTGCTTTATTCCTAAATGGAGGCTTCTAAAGCATTTGACCCGAAATCGCGAGTATGAGTCTTACCAAACCCAGATAGTCTTTAAATGGGTTATAACATCTCATTTATTTGTGAAGCTCTTTCGTAATCAAACAATAATTTTCGCGGGTCATGAGTCTCACCAAACCCGTATAACTCTTAAACGGGTTATAACATCCCATTTATTCGTAAAATAACCCCTTAATCATCAAAGAATAATTTTAACAGGTTATGGTCTAACCAAACCATGATAGCTCTCAAATGGGTTATAAGATCTTATTTATTGGTAAATACTTCATCCTCAAACCCTAATTTAATTTATTCTTTACATGTTATCCATTGCTGGTATATCATCTTCATCGACGGTTAACTACCGATAGTGCCTTCGTCAACTACATCAACGTCCCCTTTTTCATTAGACAAATATTTGTGTTCATGTTTGTTCATTTATAAAAATCATCATGTTCGTGTTCGTGTATTTTTGTTTGATAAAAATGTAAAAAACCTACACATCTTAATTGAAAATACCCAAACGCAAAAAAGTATAATAACAAACTAAATATGTATTAAATTAAAACAAACTACGTTAAAAAATAAAATAAATCGTCATAAAACAGCAAAACGATTAAAAACTTTAATAATGTATAATAATAATAATACCCAAACGTGTAAGGGCCCGAACCCGGTAACCTTACTTTAGCGTCGGATTTACTCATAAACACAGTTCTTCAAATCAGAGTTTATTAAAACTTTTCGCGGAAAGTAAAACATCAATCATTTGTTACAAAACATTAAATCTTTTCTTTGATACCATAACACAAAACTTATATTTAAAACATCTTTTCTTCTTCTTCAGATGCCAGCCGTTCAATCCATGCCATGTGCCATCCTCATGCTAACTCTATAATCAGCTCACCTGCGTGCATACTAAAAGTCAGCTACGCTGAGTGAGTTCTAGTTAATCGAACGCCATACAATACATACACATACATACATATCCGTACTTCACTAGTTACCCTTCTGTTCTACATACATACTTGCTACCATACATACATACATATCTACAATCACTAACCTCAGTAAACCGAGAGTACGTTCATAGTCCACCGTCTATACCTGTACTCAAGGTCGTGAACACGTACAAGGTTCGCAGTCCTTACCTATGTTGCAACCTAATTCATAGCACGTACGAGGTTCGCAGTCCTCCCCTATGCTACAAAATCAGCACGTATAAGGTTCACAGTCCTTTCCTATGCTGAAATACATCCACAACACGTACAAGGTTCGCAGTCCTTCCCTATGTTGCAACCTAATTCATAGCACGTACGAGGTTCGCAGTCCTCCCCTATGCTACAAAATCAGCACGTATAAGGTTCACAGTCCTTTCCTATGCTTACACCTATTATCTACATCACGTATAAGGCTCGCAGTCCTTAACTACGCCATCACCTGCCAAGTCTATGTCCAACAGGAGTTAGAGGGATTTGCCACCCTGACTTACTATGTCGAACGTAGGACTCACATACCATTCGTGTACCTATATACACATACTTCACACATACAAAAATTACATTATAACATAAGAACACTCTAGGCGTTCTTTACATCATTCATTTAACAACCATATCCCTTGTCGATACGTGCAATATCCGAAGATCGTTCACGCCCCGGCAAGTATTCATTTGAAACATTCGTACATCTTCCATATATAATATTCGTACCTTCATTTATAACCTGACAGTACGCGCAATATCCGAAGATCGTTCGCGTACCGACAAGCAATCATTCATACCTATCACATATATCACATATGACATACACTTATCACTTAGGATAAATGTATTAACAACACATCGAGTATGCACACAGCCCCGAAAACATAACAAGGAATGGGGCTAGAAACTCACCTGAACACGGTTACGTTCACCGTTAATCGTAATCCCTTTCCTCAGCTGTGCACGGCTGACTGTATAATAATTATACATATCAATTAACTATCACTTCTCATATTGCATTTCTATCTTTATATGACCCACAACGAACGGGGGTCCGGGGGCAGCGCCCCTGGCAGCGGGGTCTAGGGGCGGCAGCCCCTAGCAGGGTCCAAGGGGCAGAGCCCCTGGCTGGGGTCGAGCTGCCAGGTCAACTTGGAAAAATTTTATTTCCATTAACTGTCTTAACACATTTTTCATTAGATTATTAATTTATTTTCTAATCGAACTTGACTTTTGGCGAAGTTAAACCTTAGGCGAACTTAGCTTTAGGCGAAGTTGTCATCAGGCGAACTTGGCTTTAGGCGAAGTTGTCATCAGGCAAACTTGGCTTTAGGCGAAGTTACCAGTTAGGCGAACTTGGCTTCAGGCGAAGTTATCGCTTTGAAGGCGAAGTTATCGCTTTGAAGGCGAAGTTGCCCAGATGCAGGCGAAGTTGCCCAGATCAGCCGCTGTTTTAGTTTCTGACCAGCATTTCGAGCGATTTTAACACCCTTGCTATGGTTCGACATCACCCCCTACGTTCCCCAACCGTTTCCGGTCATATATACACTAAAAAGCTTGGATCTTTAAACTTCAAAGATCAAGAATCATACATTTTTGAGCTTGTTTGGATCTTGTTCAACTTGTTAATCACAACTAGCCCTCACTCTCTCTCGGATCTGTCCGTTCCTCTCCTCGGCCGGCCGGCGGTGTTGGTGGTGTGTGGTGTGTGTGTTTTGGAGTGTGTTAGAAAATAGATGGAAAGAATGATGGTATGGGGTTTTAGGGGATATTTATATCCCTTAAATCCCATGGACCTAAGGACCATTCTCATTTAACCCATCTCCATTAATCTAAGTCTAAAACCCATATCCACTACCCAACGCTAGCCCGACCCATACCAACTCCTACTCTATTTATTTATTTCCCGATAACCCGAGTAAACTTTCCCTCTATTATAAGTAATATAATTAATATCATTTTGGAAATTTTCGGGATGTTACAAAACGTAAAAAAATATAATAACAAACTAAATATGTATTTTTAAATAATAATAATATGATTAAAAACTTTAATAATGTATAATAATAATAATACCCAAACGTAAAAAAGCATAATAACAAACTAAATATGTATTTTTAAATATGTATAATAATAATATTATTATTGTTATTATTATTATTATTGGAGTGATAAGGGGCATGAAATGAGGGAGTAACATATGGGAACCCATGCAGTCATTAGACCCGGGAGCAAATCTCGGGGGAATTATTTATCTCTTATTTATTTATTTATTTTCATTATTCTCTCTTATTTATTTCCATTTTCCAACATGTGCCTCCGCGCATGCTTCTTTTCAGCACCTCGTGCTTGCTTTCCCATCGCATCACAAAACACCTTCTTTTCTTCTTTTACCATTTTTAATATATTAATTATTATTGCACTTCAAAAGTAACAAATAAATAAATAAATAAGTGTTTCCAAATACTAAAAAAAGTTGAAACATATATTTTCGTTTGTTCATTTGAATGGAAACACACTACTAAATCTACATTGTCATCGTGTGACTCGCACGGTTACCCTCACTAGAAAAAATCTCAATATATACACACCTTATATATGCAACCACTACAAGATGTGTTACGAAAACACCAACGAATTGAACAAATTGGATATTAAGAGCCACTCGTAATTGCTTATTATTGATGAACGCAAGGTTACATAAACAAATAATGACATTCAGGTCCTTCAGGTTCAATACCCTTTTCTTATAACAAGATGGTGCGGTGGTAAGCATCATATATGGTCATCGTCGCCATGAAAACACCATTTATATGCAAAATAATATTGAATGGGTGAAAATTTTAACATATTAGACAAACTTAGACCAACCATTATTGTATTGTGTTTACAAGAGCTCACAAAATCAACTAACATAAACTTCAATTTAAACTTGTTAATGCTGAAGTTCTTACTTCTCGGTCACACAATCAATCCATATGTGGTATATGAGACGTGACATTTTTTATTTTTCTACGAACACAATCTTGTGTTGGTTTGAGGTATATGAGATGCTATATTTCGTATAACACAATCTCCAATAATTCACGGTCGGTGTGAAACTTTTCCTACAACTATTAGTTGAAAAAACAAAAATTTAGTATTTTTACAAAACGGTTGTTTCACTATTAATAACAAGCCTGCAAGATGCATACACCAACATAATCCTTTTGGAAACGTGTTCAAACTAGTTTCTTTATACAATAAACAATGATCCTGAGTTAGGTGTTAGTGTGTTGTTGCTTCCATGTCAAGGGTTTGAGCCACGCCGATGGCAAAATTTGGGATAGTTTAACCGTTATATATATAAAATAAGTTAAGAATCGAGCAAAAGCTTGGGCAGTTGGGCTCTTCATTCAGCTAAAGAAAAATGGCACAATGATAAGTCTTGCAGGGCTACTTGACTTTTAGTAGGCATCTTATCTTAAATTTAGATTTGGGCATTAAAAATGGTAAGTAAGTCATACAGGGGCCTGGGCTACTTCATTTTTGGTGGGCCTCTATCCAAATATCAGGCATGAGCCTAAAAAACACGGGCTTAAGTTAAATTGGTTAACACACACACACATAGAGGTGACAAAACCGGTTTTAAACCCAAACCAAACCGGTTTGGTCAATGGCTGGTCAAAACCGGTTTGACTTAAACCGGTTCGGTTTATAAACCGGTTTAGAAGCAAGATAGACCAGCCTGGTCACGTCGGTTCGGTTCGGTTTATAAACAGGTTAACTGGTTTTAAACCAGTTTTAACCAGTTTTCCTCAAATCGGTTCGGTTTTAAAACCGGTTTGGTATATCTTAAGGGGATCCGGTCCTGAAACTGGCGGTTTGGGTGAAACCGGTTTTTTTGTACACCTCAACACACACATGTTTCTTTAAAATCCTTGTATTAAGGTGGAAACTATTGGAAATTGGGACGCGTTTTGAGCCCAAATCGAACCTTGGAAATGGTTGATTGAACCCAGTTTGGACCTAAACCGACTGGTAGGTTGAAATCAGTTTCTAACCATATACTTTGAAGTCAGTCAAACCCGAACCAAACCAACTAAAAGTCAAATTCTAGTTAAACACACACACACACACACACACACACATAACGCTTCTACTATTACTGCATCGATATTTTCATAACTTATTTTTATTAACCTTCAAACTTTTTACTTCCTAAAACCCACCTAAGTTTGCAGTGCACTTACAAATATTTGAACACAAACCACTTTTAAGAGAGACAAACTTCAAACCACTTGACCACTAAGTTATGAGTTTAAGATTTAGGGTAACTATATATTACCCGTTTTCTAATTTCTTTTGTATAATGTAACTCATCGGTTATTTTTTTTTCCTGTGATTTGTAGTTTCAGTCACATATAGTCATATGTATATGGTATCACATGGCTGTGTCGCCCTTAACAAAAGCATCTACAAATGAGGAATCCATTTACAAAAAAAAAATAAATAAATAAAAGAAAAAGAAAAAGAAAAACTAGACCAAAGAGAAACTTTATGGGCTACGTACCATGTAGCAAATTAATTAATTTCTGGCTTGGTTGGAGGAAAGAATAGACTATACATCTGTGTTACGTTTATAGCGATATATGACTTAGCATTAATTATTAATGTTAAAAAGAAAGTTCTAGAAAACACCGCCCTTCTAGGCTTCTACTTGTTCTTAATTAAATGTTTATATCCAATACTGTTGCAGACTTGCATCAAACACATATCATTTTTATATACTACATATATATATAACCTTAATTAAAGTTCGCGTGTTTCTTGAAAAGTTATTATTTATTAGGCCTTACATGTTTCACCAAAGATGGTTGGAATGTCGAATACGGTACCCTTTGGATCTAGTCAGGGTTACATTCGGTTCACACGATCGAGTCTATAATATGATTGTCACGTAACAAAAATATGTAAACATTGAAGGATTAATTTACAAAAGTAAAAATATGAATGAAATTCTCCATTGCATACCGTGTTAAATGCACGTAACAATAAGAACTCATTAGCATTTCATTAGTTAGCTATTTAAAAGTATAATAGAGATAATTATAAAACAAAGTTTATCTTATCTGTAATTAATTTAATAGTTATCATTACCCACAATTGGTTGCAGGTTTCATCTAGGGGTGTTCATGGTTCGGTTTCAAACCGTAAAACCGGCCAAACTGGTCATCTGTTTGGTTTCACAATCGGTTTTACTTAACTTTTGGTTGATCAGCTTCAATATTTCTAAATTGTAGCAAACACTTTAATTTATGGTTTATACCAAAATCAACCATATAACCAGACAGTAAGAATTATTTAAATTAAAACGTTGAAATATTATATAACTTAATTGTTTTAACTCTATCTAAGTTATTACATATAAATAAAAGTTGGATCCCCTCGGGCTAATATGGAGACCTAAGTTTAATCTCTACTTGTGTCATTTTTTATGGATTATGACGATGAAAGATTTGAGCTAGCCCATGCGAGGTTGTAGTTCAAATTCTTAGCTCACCCGTGTGTTTCATCCCATCATGTGTTATGCAAGAGAGTTATGCTCTACACTTGTGGTGGCACAACGACTGTTAAATGGCATTCAACGATATGGTTTTTTGGGGGAACGCTCAAACCAAACTCTAAAACCAGCGTAGGCCCAGTTAAGACAATATAATCTGACCAGAGTGAGGTAACGGGACTCTCAAAATTTAGGGAGTGCGGTGGCCTAATAGACAAGAAAGTCGCAGTTTAAAAAAGATAAATAAATAAAAAATAAAAAGTGGGCTAAGCCCATTTTCACATTCAGATAGCTGTTTTAACTAGTAAAGTAAGCCACTAAACTAAGCAAATCCTTTGTGCGTGGTATCCAAATTCCAAGTTTCTAACACAACATAGTAATGTGTGTTTGTTCATTTTATGAATTTCTTGTAAACGGGTTTACGACCGCATGTTTTGTTTTTATGTAACTAATGTTGAAATCCGTTATGTTCCTTTGAAAATCGCTTATGTACCTAGGTTTTGTTGGTTATGTTGAAATCGCATCACTTATCTTGGATGTCTTGTATAAAAGCCCAATGAGCCCAAACTGTTACCAATGGTTTGGTGTAAGAGTTCTACGGTTTGGTTTAGGTTTACAAAAGTTAAAAACCGTTACTAACGGTTTGGTTCACGATTTACTCTAAAAACCGGGCTGTGAACACCCCTAGTTTCACCAACGCTCAAGAGGCGCGACGGCAAGAAACGCTATAACTTACAAGTGGGCGGTGGTAGTGATAGTGGTATAGTTGTTGGACTTAAATTCCGTCCTCGAGTCAATGAGGCGGGTTGGGCCGACTCATCGAGCCTATGATGAGTTCGTGTCTTGTTTATCAAGTTGAGCACGTGACTTGATTTACATGGAATAAATTACTTGGTGAACAAGTCGAGCAAATGACTTGGACAACAAGGAATTTATTTATTAATTATTATTTAGATTTGTTTTTACCAATTAGTATTTGAATATGATTATGGTATTTGTATTCTAGTCTAGTTGGGTTTTGAAATCTAATTAGTATATATACCCGAGCTTGTGGGTTATATCATTAAGAGATTTGAGTATTGTAATTTTCGAGCTAATGAGAATTACAAAGATCGAGCTTATGATCTAAACTTCGTTTTTGTGTTTATCGATCCTGGTCACCAAACTTCAATAGTGGCTTCAAAAGTCAGTGTGTCGGCAACTGATGAACGAAGAAGACATCAAAGTGAAGTCACGGGTGAGGTTCTCCAAATCTAAACATAGACGAGAAAAAGAAATGATACAGTTTAAAACAACTGATGATTATGAACTAAACTAATGGGCGCAGATAGTTCTACTCTATACCTTGACGTTTTCATAACTTATCCATATTTGTTAATCTCCTTTTTCTAAATTACTTTCATAAAATAATAATCATCAGTTATATTTATTAATGGATCAAAAGCTTCAATTGATCATGTGTATGGTATCACATGGCTGCGTCACCCACAAAAGCACTTGAATTAGAAGAATTAATTCCATATGCATAAAGAAAAATAAAAAAGAAATACTTCATGGCCTACCATGTTAAATGTTGAACGACGACGACGCTAGTGCAACTATTACTATGTCACGTTTGTAGCAAAATTAAATTGTGGGTTAGTTGGAGGGATGAATAGACTGACTACACATGATCTATGAACGGTTATTGTTGGTTGATATTGGTTGCTAGAAAGAAAACACAAGCCTTCTACATGTTCCTTGTTCATATTCTCATCCAACTATGACGATTTTGTTTGGTATAGACTCTCTGATTTTTTTTATCTTTTATTTTGGTATAGATAAAAAAAAAACAAATCAACCCTGGTTTTCTTTTATGTTGGAAGGAATCCAGGATTGATATACAAATGCCACATAATCATATGCTACTACTAGTGTGTAAATTCAGGCACAGGCCTTAAACATCAAGTAAATTCAGACATGTCGATTTTTGGTGGGCTTTTAATATAAGTATAAGACATGGGCTTTAGCTAAATTGGTTTGCTAAATACGCATGGTGAGATCTGAATACCAGTTTGGTTGAACTTGGTTTGGAAACGAACCATTCAGTTGCAAACAATATATTCGGGATTCGTAAAACACAATGCTTAGAGAGTCGTGAAACACTTTTATATCGAAATAATTTGGAGGTTCCTTTTGTCGGATACAACTCATAAATTTGACGATAACCTCGCATGATTTCTTTGTGAATTTCAAGAACCAGAAAGAAGAGAGTGCGAGATGAAGAAATCATAGAGCTGCTAGATGGTAGTTTTCAAATTTTTTTTTCATTAGAATTGCGTTCAAAATCATAAAACGAATTTCACACGTGAAAAATTCTAACGAAATTTTAATATAGCAAATTGTCAAAAAAAAAAAAAAAAACTCGTCGTTTTCATAACTTATCCAAAATAGTAAGTGAAATTTTAATATAGCAATGCTTTTGTAGGTCCGTTTATCTCTAGATTCGGTGTAAGCTTGATTACGCAACTAATCAGAACTATGAATTACCAATAGATGTGGCGATCAAAATCCAAAATAGAGAAAATGTGATGAAAACATGTAATAACCCACTAGATTCAACTAATAATCATGATTGGTAAAAGCTAAAGATACAAGCTATAAGTCAGCCATTCTATTACAATGAGAACCATCAAAACTAAAACTAGCCCTAACACAATCTGATTTAACAACCCAACTTACACGAAAAAAATCCAAAACTATATATATAGGCAGGAGAAGTGTCTATGTGAGCCTGGGTGACAATTCTAAGTGTCGCTATCAGATTTCCAAAATTAAGAGCTTATGAGAGATAATAGGAAGTGTCCCATGACACTTCTAGTGTCTCGCTAAGCGTGACCTTCAACATCCATGCAAAACATAAAACCCTTCTTTTCAACACGTCTTAAACCCGATCCTCAATTAGGTTTACATATGTAGCAGTCTAGTAGATCCAACAACTTTACTCTTGTTACATCGTTGTTTTCATAACTTATCCAAAATAGTTAATTCTTGCAAATTATACTACCTGTTTTTCTTAAATTTTCTTTTTTTTTCTGTGATTTAACGTTACAAGAAATCATGTGTATGCCACATGGTTGTGTCATCTAATAAAACCACGTAATTGGAAAGATGCCATTTACAAAAATAAAATATTCAAAGAAATCCTTCATGACCTACCATGCATGTTAAATGTTGATACACGAGGACCCTAATGCAACTATTAGTATGTCACGTATGTATGTATGTAGCAAATTAATTTATGTTTGCTGGAGATCGAGAATAGACTACACATCTATTAAACTTTTAGCTACATTGTTGATGACATCACCTTGATGTTCAAATAGAAACTTCTAGAAAACACACGCCTACTACGTGTTCTTTTTTTATATTTTCATCTAGTTATTATTTGTTGAGCTTGGAACGAGAAGATTGGTGTATGTTTAACTTTGTAAACTTTCCAATTTAATTTGTCACTTTGTCTTTTTGATTTGACTGTTTGAGCCCTTGTTACTTGCTAGCTGCTCTTCTCTTTCTTTTTTATTTTTCAATGAACTTTGCCTTTCAAAAAAAGAAAAAAAAATAAAAAAATACGTGGGAGTGTCTATGATGATTCTGTTTTGTTTTGTATACACTCTAGGGTTTATTTTAAGTATTTTCCTAATAGATAACAAAAAAACGCGCCCATAACATGGAGTCAAGAACCAAACCTTGAGGGCTTGTGACAATAAAGAAAATTCAAATACATTTACTTACCATAAATTTTAACCTATGCATATATTACAAGAAGTAGCAAATGGGCGGTGGGTTGGTCACTTGGTTGAAGGGAAAACAATCAAAAATAGACTAAACGTATGTGACGATTTATTGCGATGTGGATAGTTCATCGTAGTTATTATTATTGATATTTAGCTACCACTTTCTAGAACATTAAAACCTTCTTCTAGTTGTTCTTTGTCATGTTCCTAACCATGGTGTAATTTCTAATTGCCGATTGTAACGTCAGCGAAGATTAGTAATTTATTTTATGTAATTCAATTTTTTCCCCTTTAGCGTTGAAGCAAAGGCAACGACATGCTATCACTTAAGCCTATACAAGAGATTTTTAGAACATGTGTTGTCGTCGTCGTATTAGAAGAATTTGTTGTAGTGAAAGAGGAAAAGGAATTCGGTCACGGTTAGGAGTCATTTGATTACGGTCATGTTAATTATTTGATTGCTTTAGTCATATCAATATGAGCTATCATTATGTCGGTAAACAATTGACTACATATTTTGCTTCTAAAATTTTTAGTTTACAACTGTTTTGTGACCGAAACATCATTTTTAGATTCAGTTCATTATTTGTTGTGCCTTTCCAACCGTTTTGTTACTTGATCATATTTCTTTATTTTTGTGATCAAAAATTAATTTTAACTTTAATATACTACAGTATTTTTTTTCCGACAGGTAGTTGTATTATTTGGATTTTAAGACAGAATTACAGATATTGTCCTTTATGTTTACACCAAATTTCAGTGGTTGTCCTTTATTTTTAAAAGTAACAGAAATTGTCCTTTACGTTTCCAAATGTTACACCGTTTGTCCTTTAGCTCTAACCCAGTTAGTTTTTATCGTTAAGTTTGGTCATGTGCCTTGCACATGAGGGTAAATTGGTCATTTTACCCGCTTATTAAAAAAACATTTTAAAAAATAAAAGAATGCATCTCTCTCTCTCTTCCGTTCATACACCACCACCAACCCAGCACCACCACCACCATCTTCTCCGGCGAGCCACCACAACCACCAACCAACCCATCGTTTTCTCTCTCTCTCTAAAAACATTAAACATACCACTTTATCTTTCTTTGAAACACTCTCTCTCTCTCTCCCTCTTTATCCCTACCTGCAAATCATCAACCACCAACAAAACCGTGACACATCCTTCGCAGCAAAATCAAACGGAACCCTCGATCTCTTTTAGTTTTCTTTATGGAAATCGGAAGTTGGAAACACCAGTCATGCTTAGTGATTGAAAATGTACTCTGCCATTGACGCACCACGGCTCCGACGTCGTTTAGATCTGGGTCGTAATAGGTATGACTTCTGCCACCACCAACGACGTCAGCTAGATCTAGGTCGTAATCTGTGGTATTGGTGGTTGGTGACCCCAATTTTTCTGCTCTCGGTGAGTGACAGTTATTTGGTGGTGCTTTTTGTAGGTGCGGTTGTGTGTGTGTAAGAGATGGTGGCCGGATTTAGTGTATTCGTGTTTTACCAAATTGGGGCTTTTGTGTTGGCCGGGTTTGGTGGTGATAGACATGGCGGTGGTGATAAGCGTTGATGGTGGTTGTCACACGGTGGGTTGCCGGAGGTTGGATGGTGGCTGATGGTGATGGTGTAGGTGTAGGGGTCGGGTACTGGTGGTTCATCAAAGAGAGAGAGAGAGAGTGTTAGTTTTAATATTTTATATTTCTTTAAATTTATTTATTAAAATGTTTTTATAAATAAATGGGTAAAATGACCAATTTACCCTCATGTGCAAGGCATATGACCAGACTTAACGATAAAAACTAACTGGGTTAGGGCTAAAGGACAAACGGTGTAACATTTGGAAACGTAAAGGACAATTTATGTTACTTTTAAAGATAAAGGACAACCACTGAAATTTGGTGTAAACATAAAGGACAATATATGTAATTCTGTCGGATTTTAATTCATTATTGTTTTTTAATTTAATTATGGCTACCTAAGGGAAGAAGTGAACAGTTTTTGCATAAGGTTTGACTGGATCTAGTTGGTGAGGACACTAATTTTGTGACCATCATGATGTTGGTCACAAGTCCGGTTGCTAAATTTGCAACCATCATTTTCAGTCTTAAATATAGAGTTCTCTAAATCAAATGCAAGCTTGATGACAAACAAGTTCAAATATGTGAAATATTCATTGAAATGGTATTCAAGATCCAAAATACAGAAATGTAACAAAAAGGAGTAAAACCGAACACCTCAACTAATAAACATCATTTGATTTATAAAAGTCAAAAATACAAATGTGGTACAACTCTGTTATTCTATTAAACCATTTGAAACGTATATAGAGTTGAGGAGTGTCGCAACAAGCTAACAGGGACACTCTGAAGTGTCGCAATTGTGTGTGACACTTCAAGTGTCGCTACCAGATAATCATTCTCCGTGAGCTTGAGCGACACTAGGAAGTGGTCACAATTGTTTTGGCGACATTTCTAGTGTCGCAGCAACCTGTTCCTATTAGCACACAACCTCCAAAACATGGTTTCTCTCCTCATTATTCGTTAACGATTTGGCCTTTATTCTTTCTTTACTAATGTGTGGTAGCCTAAATGATCCTACAGTTAATAATAATAATAATAATAATTGTCTTGTAATGGAATGATGTAACTGTTATCTTAAATCTAGATTAAAATCAACCGTCAAGTGTCAAATATGGATAATATCGTCTAAATATTGGTAGTGGTTACTTAATCATGATAAAAATCTGAAGAAACACTAACCGGACCCCGGGCAGATTACGGATAACCTGGGGGTTAGATAGATGTTTCCCACGAGGGGTTAGACCCAGAGAAGATGGTTCTTCTGATAACCTGCAAAACGGACACCGTGAGCTTGTCACTGAGAAGGGGGGGGGTTCCTCCTTGTGACCACCCTCCGGCGTGATAATCAGACTAGATTCCTCTTTAAATATAAATGTATATTAAGATATTGCTAGAGCAGATATCAGGTATAATATGATGATACAAGATAAGATGAGATGGTCATACCATTTGTGGTATTTATAGCCGAAGGTAGGTTTCCAAGGAGGTGTGGCCGGCTGCAACAGTATTCCTGTTCCACCAACAGTAGCCTACGCACGTGCCCTGCTGGTAGTTGGTGGGTAGGCAGCGGCTGATAGCGACCAGGCCTGCTGTATACTATTCCTTTTCCACCAACTGCCGGCTACGCACGTGGTATGACAAGAGTTGGTGAGTAGGCAGCGGCTAATAGTGACATACAGTGTAGGAGCATGCTGCTCGCCATACTGTTGTCCATAAGCTGTCGTATCTTTAGTCAGATCTTTTTCCCATACCTCGTCAGGTACAGTACAGAAGATCTTCCCGTATCGTACGGACTGGCTTATTTGGGCGGGAGTATTCCCCCTCCCGCCCTTGTGCGGGATTGTTCCCGGCTTCGCTCATTCCTCAGGTGACACTGAATGATTGAGAGCTAAGTGCCTTGTGCGTGTAGCCTTGCTGCGCGGGTGGCCTTCCCTGATGGCTTGTATCCGAGGCTGCGGGGACAGGCAGAGTCCTTCACCATTGGGAGGCATTTCCTGCGGGAACAGCTTGCGTACTGCGCGTAAGGACGTCACGTCTCTGAGCATGGTTGGCCCTGCGGATCCAGTTGGTTTCTGCGCAGACGTCCCTGTTCAAGGTGAGTCTTGCGGGTCCAACTGGGCTCTGCTGGGACCTACCTCTTCAAGTCCCCCCAGTCCAATGTTCTTCTCATGCGTGTTTAATAAAGTGAGGTGAACTTTTGGACTTAAGCAAAGGGTTTTGAAAAGGGTTTTTTAAGGTTTTCCATGGGGATTCTTCCCGCGGAAGTCCTTGTCACTTGCAGAAATTCCCGAGTTTCCTGCTTGGTCTTTGGGTATGATGCGGGTAGGTCTGTAACCTCCTCGCAAGTCAGGAGCGTTGAGTCCCACTTGTGTGGATTCTCCATGAGGTTTTGGTAGTTTTGAACATAGTGATCAATTATGTTAAAACCACCAATTCCATCCTGGAGCTTCAAACAACGTAGTTCTCGATGTTCCCGCTATGCGGGGATGTTATTTCCGTTTCCGCAAGCATTGCCCAGAAGATCCTTCTTGGTTTCAATTCCCAGCGGAGCGCTAGGTATGTGAAGGGTTTTGCCTTAACACTGTACCTGCGCTCGTCTTACGGTTACTTTACTTCCAAGGTATTCCTGGCTTCAATTCCCTGCGGGTGCTAGGTATGTGAAGGGTTTTGCCTTAACACTGTACCCGCATCCGTCTTACGGTTACTTGTTTGCCAAGGTTTACTTGGCTTCAATTCCCTGCGGGTGCTAGGTATGTGAAGGGTTTTGCCTTAACACTGTACCCGCATCCGTCTTACGGTTACTTGTTTGCCAAGGTTTACTTGGCTTCAATTCCCTGCGGGTGCTCGGTATGTGAAGGGTTTTGCCTTTACACTGTACCCGCACCCGTATTATAGTTACTTGGTTGCCGAGGTATACTTGGCCTCAATTCCCTGCGGGTGCTAGGTATGTGAAGGGTTTTGCCTTTACACTGTACCCGCATCCGTCTTACGGTTACTTGTTTGCCAATGTTTACTTGGCTTCAATTCCCTGCGGGTGCTAGGTATGTGAAGGGTTTTGCCTTAACACTGTACCCGCATCCGTCTTACGGTTACTTGTTTGCCAAGGTTTACTTGGCTTCAATTCCCTGCGGGTGCTCGGTATGTGAAGGCTTTTAACCACGTGGTCGTGGGTTCGTGTCCCACGGATGGCGCCAATGAAGAAACACTAACCGGACCCCGGGCAGATTACGGATAACCTGGGGGTTAGATAGATATTTCCCACGAGGGGTTAGACCCAGAGAAGATGGTTCTTCTGAAAACCTGCAAAACGGACACCGTGAGCTTGTCACTGAGAAGGGGGGGGGGGGGGGGTTCCTCCTTGTGACCACCCTCCGGCGTGAGAATCAGACTAGATTGCTCTTTAAATATAAATGTATATTAAGAGATTGCTAGAGCAGATATCAGGTATAATATGATGATACAAGATAAGATGAGATGGTCATACCATTTGTGGTATTTAT
Source organism: Bidens hawaiensis (assembly GCF_021521415.1). Classification (NCBI taxonomy): domain Eukaryota; kingdom Viridiplantae; phylum Streptophyta; class Magnoliopsida; order Asterales; family Asteraceae; genus Bidens; species Bidens hawaiensis. Next base: position 2,759,968 of record NW_027491020.1, on the reverse strand, counting down.
AGCCGAAGGTAGGTTTCCAAGGAGGTGTGGCCGGCTGCAACAGTATTCCTGTTCCACCAACAGTAGCCTACGCACGTGCCCTGCTGGTAGTTGGTGGGTAGGCAGCGGCTGATAGCGACCAGGCCTGCTGTATACTATTCCTTTTCCACCAACTGCCGGCTACGCACGTGGTATGACAAGAGTTGGTGAGTAGGCAGCGGCTAATAGTGACATACAGTGTAGGAGCATGCTGCTCGCCATACTGTTGTCCATAAGCTGTCGTATCTTTAGTCAGATCTTTTTCCCATACCTCGTCAGGTACAGTACAGAAGATCTTCCCGTATCGTACGGACTGGCTTATTTGGGCGGGAGTATTCCCCCTCCCGCCCTTGTGCGGGATTGTTCCCGGCTTCGCTCATTCCTTCAGGTGACACTGAATGATTGAGAGCTAAGTGCCTTGTGCGTGTAGCCTTGCTGCGCGGGTGGCCTTCCCTGATGGCTTGTGTCCGAGGCTGCGGGGACAGGCGGAGTCCTTCACCATTGGGAGGCATTTCCTGCGGGAACAGCTTGCATACTGCGCGTAAGGACGTCACGTCTCTGAGCATGGTTGGTCCTGCGGATCCAGTTGGTTTCTGCGCAGACGTCCCTGTTCAAGGTGAGTCTTGCGGGTCCAACTGGGCTCTGCTGGGACCTACCTCTTCAAAATCCTAAATAGAACTTAAATCACACCAACCAACATATTGGTCACCGGGTTTGATTGATGGGACTGTGAATGTAACACATGTAACTAAAACATTTATTCAAAGTCTACATGCATTCATCCTCATAAATTAGTGGAATATGATAACTACTGGTTAAATTCAATTGCTTAGATCCATTATTAGTTTGTGTCTTGTTCGGATTGAAATATAACAATGTTGAATCAGAACTTTGTGTGCGATTTAAAATATGGTAGGACATGACATGTTTCTTGAACCAAAAAAACACACATCATGTGATAATTGTCAACTCCTTCTCTAATTTCATATATGTGTCAACTTTCTATTTAACTAAACCCCCAATGTCTTATTTAGATTAACTATCTGATGTAATGTGCGACCACATTTACTTTGACTAGCTTTTTAGAAGTTACATAGCCAATAAGGTATGAACGAAAACATCTAATCAAGCCGGACATATAGGTAGTTTGTCTAACTCTCGGACCCAAAAGGCACACCTAATGTTAATACAATGCCAACTCGAGTGTAGTGAAGTGCTATGGACATGGTATTAGACCCAACGTAGTGGGGAGCCATCCATCTCGAAAGCGGCCCATAGGACCGGAAACACCCTGTTTTTCCCCTTGATTTTCCCACTATGGTCAAAATGACCGTTGAACAACGCCTAATTTTTAAAAAAAAAAAAATCAATTATTTTCCTATATATAACCAAACATCTAAGCTTTCTAAAACAATCTCTACAAATTCCTCACACTTTTAAACTCCCTCTACAAACTTTCTATTCAAAACACCAACAAAATGGATTCTCCCTCCTCATCCGACATAATCAATAGATATTTGAAAAATAATGAGCACACGGCCGATGACGAGGCGGAGGAGGCGGTTACAAGTGCAGCTACGCTTGCGGCAAAGTATATCCAATCTATTTATTCTCCTTCTCAACCGTTTTTGAAAAGAGAATACGTTGAACGAAACGATGAGGGCGCCAATAAGCTTTTGATGGACGACTATTTTGTTGACTCGCCGGCATACAAGATCCCGAAGACTTTTAGACGTCGCTTCTGGATGTCTAAACTTTTATTTTTTCGCATTGTCAATGATTTGGAGCGCGAGTATGATTACTTTAAGCAAAAACGGGACGCGTGAGGGCTGTTATGATTCACCAATATCCATAAATATACTTCAGCGTTACACGTGTTCTCCTACGAAACCATGACCGACATCAATGACGAGCACTTAAAAATGACGTAAAAAACGACACGAGACACCTTGGAGTATTTTTCCAAGGTATTTATTAAACTTTTAAAAACATTAAATTGCGTTTATTTTAAATTTGTTTACTTAATAATTTTACTATAGGCATAATACAACTATACGTTGAACGTTATCTTAGAAGACCCACTTGGCATGATCTACAACAGATTTACCCGGTGCATGAAAGGGAACATGGTTTACTTGGCATGATCGGGAGTATAGATTGCCTGCATTGGAAGTGGGGTAAATGTCCAACTGCATGGCGATGCCAATATACACGTGGTAACCATAAAATACCAACGGTGAGTCTTCAAGCGGTTTCTTCGTACGACCTTCGGGTTTGGTCGACCTAGTTTGACATCCCCGGGTCCAACAATGACATAAACGTTTTGGAGGCGTCGCCCGTGGTAGAGGATTACATCTCCGCTACCGCACCAGTCACATCGTTTTAGGATAACGATAATTTCTACCCACACGATACTATTTGGGAGATATGATATTTCCGGAATATTCTATTATTATCAAAACATTTAGAGACCCGATGGATGAAAAGAGAAACTATTTTAAGAAAGTACAAGAGTCTTCGCGAAAGGACATCGACAGGTGTTTTGGGGTTCTTCACCAACGTTGGCATTATGTGAAAATCCGTGTCGTGCATGGACATTGGAAAAAATGAGAGATGCTATGTATACGTGTATCATATTGCATAACATGATTTTAGAAGACGACGGGAGAGCAATATGTCAACATTATATACCGGGGAATGTCTAACAACAACAACCTCAAGCAACTATGGGGGAGAGGGTGCAAAATGCTTATCGAATGTGTTCACGTGAAATACATAATGCGCTTACGGGTGATTTGGTTCAACATGCTTGGTCGGTTCGGCCAATTTGAGGCGAAGGTGAAATTGTATCAAGCGGGGATGACGATGTAGACGAGGAAAGTGAAGCCGAGCTCGACGGGCAAAGACTACGAAGAATACGAAGACGACGAAGAAAACGAAGAAGACGAAGATAAGTAATCTCTTGTGTCTCTATTATATAGTTAAAAAAAGTTTGACATAAGATTTATGTGTGAAAAAAAATACATTTAACACTTATTGTTGTCCCATAAAAATCAAAGGGCTCTGCCCTTAGTTTTGGATTTTGCCAAGGACTGATGAGCTTCTCCATCCCTAACTCTAATTCCAAGGATGGTGCCTCGCATTTCACGAATTGTGGAATGGAGGTGGCCTTGGTTATTATTGTGATTTTCAAATGCTAATTGGTTGAGTGCTAGTCCATGGCTTTTCTTTTGAGAGCTGGTCGAGGACTCGAGTTTCGCTTGAAACATTTTGTTTTGGGTTAAGACGATGGGTTTTCACAGTTGTAGGTCTCCTCCTCAGTGGAAGGGTCAGGTCATCGCATTCTGTTCTTTGAACTTATGGTTATTTGTTAGTTTCGGTGATCCCGGGTGCACCTCGTGCTCGGACATCTTTTGCACATTTTTTACACTTCATATTTTATTCTTGTTTTCTTTCGGCCTTGGATAGACTCGATCCAAGATTTTAGTGTCAGTGGTGATTTCCACTCACCATTAACACATGTTGATCCGAAAAAAGTTGTTACATCCACTCGTGAGCCTACTATCAACTATTTGGATTACCTTAAGATCTAGCTTCCGAGTCCTACAAAGTTCTCAAAATATTCATGATATTAACTTTTCCTCACTTGTATCTCTAAATATAATTAAAAAAAACCTTTGCCATAAGATTTATGTGTGAAAAAAAAAAACATTTAACACTTATTGTTGTCCCCACAAAAATCAAATGCATCTGCACTTAATTTTGGAGTTTGCCAAAGACTAATGAGCTTCTCCATCCCCAAATCTAATTCCAAGGATGGTGTTCCTCATATTCCACGGATTGTGGAATGGATGCGACCTTAGCTATTGGTGTGATTACCAAATGCCAATTGGTCGAGTGCTAGTCCATGACTTTCCTTATGTGAACTGGTCATGGATATGAGTTTCACTTGATGCATTTTGTTCCAGGTTAAGACAAGGGGTTTTCACATTTGCGGGTCTCCTCCCTAGTGGAAGGGCCAGGTCACTACGTATTGTTCTTTGAAGTGAATGGTGATTTATTTTTTAGGATTATACCTGGTGTACCCCGCGGTCCTTGGACCTCTTTTGCACATCTTTCTCACTTCATTTTTTATTCTCGTTTTTTTTCGGTTTTTGTTAAACGTGATCCGAAATCCAACTTCCGAGTGTTAGTGGTGATTTACGCTCACCATTAACACAAACTGATTCGAAACAAATTGTTATATCCACTGAGGAACCCACAGTCCATATCAACTATTTGGATTACCTACAGTCCATATCAACAAATTCATGATATTACTTTTTCCTCTCTTGTATCTGTATTATATAATTAAAAAAAAAGTTTGCCATAAGATTTATGTGTGATAAAAAACATTTAACACTTATTGTTGGTCCCACAAAAATCAAAGGCTCTATTCTTAATTTCGAATTTTGCGAAGGACTGGTGAGCTTCTCTATCCCTAACTCTAATTCCAAGGATGGTGTGTCTCATATTCCAATGACGGTAGGATGGAGGCGACCTTGACTGTTGGTGTGATTACCAATTGCCAATTGGTCGAGTGCTGGTCCATGACTTTCGTGGATTCGAGTTTTGTTTGAAGCATTTTGTGTCGGGTTAAACTAAAAGGTTTTCACAGTTGTGAATTTTCTTCTGGATGAAAGGGCCAGGTCACCCCTTATGTTCTTAAAACAAAATGATGATTTATTTTTGTGGTGATCCCTGATTAAACTGCGCATACTGTTAACTAGAAGTGCGTAGGTTATCTGCCAAAAAAAAAATAAAAAATGAACAATTAAACTAATTTGGAATATTTTGTAACTTTTTTTTTTTCTGTTTGTTTGTTATAATAGAGTAGAGCCTTGTGAAGTAATATTTAAGTATTTAGAGATGATATTACCTTTTCCTCTCTCCCGTTATCTCCCTTTTTTCTTTATTACTATTTTTCTATTAAATATTTTAAAATGAAGTGTTCCGTAAGATTTACATAGTTAATTTTCGTATTGATAACAATACATTTAAAAATGTATTTGTTAACAAATAACAATCAAGCCTTCCCATCTGTTCATCTCTTTCTTTTGCTTTTAACCCCTTGGAACAGTTCTTTGTGAAATAAACACCACATATATTGCATTTGGGCATGAACGAGCTGGAAAGCTTATTTCACGTGACCTTGTCTTTTGACAGCCTAATAATGTAAAGTAACAAAACACAATCAAACTAGAATCAGGTGATAAGACCAAGTAGTGCAGACGTTATGCTGGCGTTTTGCATTATAACGCCGGGGGACAACCCCCCCCCCCCCCCCCCCCCACACACACACCCCCACCCGATGCTTTGGGTGAACTTTTATTCCAGCGTTTAATGGATAACGCGAGAAATGACACATGTTTCAAAAAATATATCTTTTGAGGATATAGCCGTTTGGATTAAAAAAAAACTTTTTTAAATATTAACACAAATATACCATAAAAACAAACCAAAACTTCAAGTTTTTTACAAAATTCTACTATTTCTCTATCACATATTTTTTACACAATTCTACTACTACCAAAATGTTTCCGTTTAACAACCAAAATTTTCTCGGTTTCGGTCAATATGCCCGTCAAGGCAACGCAAACAATCCCGGCCCGAATAATCCACAACCGAACCCATCTACCGTCCCGATGCCAACAGTCCCCGTCCCTCAATCCCCATATCCGTTCGAAGCGCATATGGCAGCGTACATGCAATATCTAAGTTCTGGAGCCCCTAACCTAAATACGATGCTCGGTTTCCAAAACCCAACCACAAACATGACGGCCGGTTCGGGTTCCCAACCCGTTGACGAGACGGTGCCGGAGACAAAAATAAACCCGGAGCCACAACCCGTACCGGAGACTCGCAGCGGTTCGAGCCAACGCGGACGTCCGAGAAAACACGTTAAGAAACCCGCCGGCGAAGGTCGGGCTAAAAAGAACACTATACCGTGGAGTATCGACGAGCGTGAACTATGTGATCGTGCTTGGTGCGCGATATCAGAAGATTCCTAGTGCGGTAGTTTTTAAAAAATATATACATATATATTTAATTTCTTAGAACAAACATTGAACTTGTAATGTTTTTTTAGCGAACTATCAAGGTACGGACGTATTTTGGAAAAAAAATTAAAGAGTTGTTCAACGAACTTGGCGGGGACTCGCGTTGAGAAAAAGATTCCTTACAGTCGAAATAGAACGATGTTAACACCAAATGCACGGCTTTCCATACGGTTCACTCTCGGATGACTCGAACGTGGAGTAGCGATGTCTCTGACGCGAAAATCATGGAAAATGCGTTGAAAGAGTATCAACATAAGGTACCGGGGACCTTCAATTACTTTAGCATTTGGAAAGAACAACTGAGGTTTCACCCAAAATGGGACCCGGTTATGGATGCCGACACCGAAAGTGGTCAGCCTAAAAATAGGTCTAAAACATCGTCTTCGGTTGATCTCGAAACGCCCCGTTCCGACGCTCGAAACTTCAACATAAGCGATAATGAAACCGGGAATCCCTATGCGGATATTACCGAGATGCCTCGACCGGGGGGGGGGGGGGTAGAAGAAGCAATGGAAGGGGAAAGGGGTCGCGTCGTCGTAGGCAACGGGTTCGAACGCCGAAATGAAAAGTCATTTCAAAGAAATGAACATTCGACTCAAAGATATACAAGAACTTGGAGCTAAATGTCTTCAAGTAAATTTGGACGCCGTCGAAGTGCTTAAAAGGAATGAGTTGGACTACGACATCGAGGTTTTAGCAAAGGAGTTATCCGAAAACAACCCGAGAGTCCAATCTCTAAAAGCAATTCGGCAAGCGAAAATTTTTGAAAAATACATGTAGTCTTATTATTATTTATTGTTTTATTTTTTTAATTTAATGTATTTTTTTTATTTTAATGTAGTTTTTATTTGTGACTTTCATATATTTTTTTTAATTTTAATATAGTTATATAATTTTATATTTAACTATTTAAATGAATTATTATTTAATGATACATGTACATCAGTACATGCATTTGATTTTACTTTATAACTCTTTGCCTCGGTTGACATCTCAGTTACTGATGGTCGACTTGCACGATTGTAATATTCGGTTAATTGTCTGATGGATATGTAAATATGAAGATTAGTTTCAAGCAACATCTAGACATTTTTTTCCTTGTTATATGTGAATATGACATTCGAGCATGTCGGAAGGCAACATCGTAAGCCCAAAAGATAGAGAAGTGAGAAAGAAGATATTTCAGGTATTTAGAATCATGAATATATCAAATTAACCTATTTACATATTATGGAAATCAAAATAACCTAATTTTTTTTTTATCAAATATGCTTATTTAAATTAACTGCTTTTGTTTGTTTACATATGCTAGTGATATTTTCTTGAAATTTTAATCATCCCAACCCGACCCTAGAACGGAGACACAAACACAAAAATAGATATATTAAATACATTTATTCTTGTATCCACTACATAAGTGTCATATCATCAATTTTTAAAATTTGGTAGGGTTTCAGCTTAATGCCTTTAATTTTTATTGTATTGGTAGGGCTGGACACTAGAATAACTGTACCCCAACAATGTTCTCCATAGAAATATATAAATTTCTCAAGTTAAATTTTGAAGGCCCCAAGATTGATTAACAAAACTATTTAACACGTAAATAACAACAATTATGAACATATCTTAGATTATTGATTTTGTACTCAAAACATGATGATTGCAAATGATGGTTGTCGTCCATATTTATAGGTCACCAGAATCTTGTTCCTAGCGTTGTGACGTTTCGCAAATGAACACAAGACAGTGATTTAATTCTAACTAATTACAATGTTTACACAAACTACCAACTAATTATGTTTTGCACTCTAACTTTACTAACTGAACTTTCTAACAGGCTTACCTATTCTTTAATAAACTAACAAAATCTTAAACTAATCGAGGATTAGCCAATTAAATTTTTCGTCTCACTTTTTCTTTAACCGTTAAAAGTATGAAATTGGCTTTACCACTATGCCAACCAATCACATGAAGCTATCCAAATTGATTATAATATGAAATTAATGTTACCACATGACATATGTTAACTTATAGCAGTTTAATCATAAAGGGTAAGACCTTATATATGCACCAGTCATGTACTTCCAAAACATCTAGAGTACACCCTCAATTATTTTGCCAAAATTATACGGTGCCTGTTGGACCAAAGTTATCTAACTTATTATCTTATTTAAAACACTACTTGCGTGCAAACTGTTGTCTACCTTAGAAAACTTTTAACAGCAAGCGCAATTAATGTACGTAATGACATTAATTATGCTCATGAAAATATTGAAGGAATTTAAATTAGTTGCTCAAACACAGGCCCACCAGGGTGTGGTTGTTCACTAAGATAATGGTTCTTTCTAATCCAAACATCCAACAAAATCCATATTAATTATTTCATTTGATCCTCCAAACCCCAAGTGGAACAAGATTCCTCCCTTTTAACACAATTTAAAAATACTCAACATTCCACTAATAGCTAGAGGTTGTTTGAATAGAAACAGCCTTGGTCAAAACATCAATTGTGTGTGCAAGTATAATACCTTAACCTTTAGGTGATAAACCTTTAAAGTGGTAGGGCACAATACGCCCCTAAAAAAGCTAGTCATACCCATGTGCTTCTTTTTGTCAAGTCCTTCATTAGTTTCATTGATAATTGAAAGTCATCATGTGACAAGTCCTAAGTTATAGTTCCACCTTTCCATTTCAAGTATTCTATGGGTATATATACTAAGGTCATATAGGCTCATGTCAAGACTACTCACCACCAACATTAATTCTTTACTAAGAATCAAAGCCTCATATTCTGATCATAATACCTCTATTATTCCTTAAACTTATGGGTATGGGGATAATCAAAATAGCCAATGCTAAACAAAAGCTCAAGAGATCGCTTACGCCAAAGAAGAACGGATTCCTAGATTCCCCGAAGAAAGGCCATTTTGCGGTTTATGTTGGTGAGACAAACCGGAGATATGTCATTCCGATATCCACCTTGGATCATCCCTTGTTCCGGGAGCTCTTGCATTGGGCAGAAGAAGAATTTGGTTTTGAAAACTCGGAAGGAGGTCTTAGAATTCCTTGTAGTGAAGATTATTTTGAAGGTCTTATTTCCCTTATTAGTTCTACTTGATTTAGGGTATGTACACTTATAGTTAGAGTTGCATTTAAACGCTTTATTCGGTCCTTTTTAGAAGATCAAGGGAACCACACATGCAGAGATGAAGTTTTGTTGTCCCTATAATGGAAAACTTATGATAAGTCATCAGGTTTCTCAAATAGGAGGTCAAATCCATTCTCTCTAATTTACTTTGAACAGTTGTAATCACAAATGTTATTTCTGTTTTGCTTTCCAGTGTTGTACTTCTCACCAGTTCACTTCTTATTATAATATATTATGCCTCTAATTTGGCTGTTAAAAATGATTCAAAACATATTAAGTTGTTAACAACATTGTGGCTATAAAGAAACTTGTTTTAATGCAACAAAGGATTATTGTCGATATATCCAACGAGAGCATCTAAGGCCAAGGCACAATTCACTAATTAAATGTGTTTTCAAATACCTGAAGAGCGTGTTGACACAGAAACATATAGACACCTTCTACCTGTTTTTGACATATTGGTAAAATTAGAGGACTTTTAGTCATGACTCATGCCGTGGTAATCCTTTGGTGAAGGTAGCATCCAAATGGACATGGGTAAAGACTTTAGCCATAGATTGGGACGTGCACGATTCAGTTTGGGGCTACAACCGAAACTTCAATTTTTGAGCTTTTGAAAACTGTTCGGTTTCGATGAATTCGGTTTGCCATTTTAGCTTGAAAAAAAACTTGGCCCAAAATAATGAATTTGGGCCTAACTCATCTTGCTAATTAATAATTAATTGAATATTATATATTTTGAGCCAAAATATTTAGGTTACATATTTATTAAATCTTTATAAATTACTTGAAATGAAAAATAAAAAAATGAAAATCCATAATTTTGTTTGGTACGGTTTTTTTGGTTTTTTATGACATTCAAAACAAAATCAAACCTTAAGTTCGGTTTTTACAAAAAAACATAAAATAAACCGTTTGTTCTTATTACAGTTGGGTTTTTCGTTTGCGAATTAGTTTTTTCGATTTCATACACACCCCTACCCTTAAATTTTTTATGGTCCGTCTCTAAATCTGGTTTCACCAAAGACCTTCCATCAGAAAAAGGAACAGTACCCAGAAAAAACTTGTTAGAATATACTAAAATGGAGTCACTAATTTGACGATCCCCAAACCCAAAGTCCAAAGACAACCAACATCAAGAAATATAGACGGGGCTTTACAAACAGCGCATATAAACCCGGCCCATTATCAGCCCAGTAAGGCATAAGTAATGTAGTGTGATTATTAGTGGGCGCCTTTTATGGTACCGGTAGGGCTGTTCACGAGCCGAACCGAACCGAGCGAAGGCTTGCTCGTTGCTTGGCTCGTTTACAACCGAACCGAACCGAACGCCTGAAATTCGAACCGAGCGAAAACCGAAACGAGCCAAAATCGAATTGAACATTTTTCGATCGAACATCGAGCGATTTCGAGCATTATTTATTTCCTTTTCACTTTAAAATTTTCAATAAGAAGCACGTTTAAAGGTTGTAAATTATATATTTTATAAATAAATTAGTAATTTTTAGACTAACGTGTAATAGATTGCAAGTTTTTATTAAAAGTAAGTTTGAAGTGAGATAAATTGATCATGTAAACATACTTCTAGTATTCTAAAAAGTTGAAGGAAACAAATAAAACTATAAAATTGACGAAATAAGAAAAATTTAAAGGGGTTAAAGAAATTGTAAGCTTATATTTATGTGTTTTGTCTATATATTTATATATTTGTTCATATATAATTAGATATAAAATAAATTAAAAATATTCGAGCCGAGCCGAACCGAGCAGACCTTTGCTCGTTGCTTGGCTCGTTTGCAAACCGAACCAAGCAGAGCGGCTCGTTTATAATCGAGCGAAAAAACGAGCGAGCATTTTCCGAGCAATTTTCGAGCGAGCGGCGAGCAAGTTCGAGCGACGAGCGGTTTAGACGGCCCTAGGTACCGGTTATGCATAGAAATGGTAAAACATAACAAAACAAAGAAGGACATATACAGTTACTCGTGCACTCGGATCGGGCAGGTAAAAAACAAATTTAATTTAGTTATCAGTTTCATGACAAATAGTCAAATACAAATATACAATAATCTCTGGAAATATAAATTACAAATTGTACAATACTATGTAAATTAAAATCTACAACAATATATACGTTGACAACATATATAGCTAGAAGGGGCCGTGCTTGCATTAGGCTCGGTCTCAACAAATGTCTAATGAAGTATTCTTTATACGATTTAACAAAACGTAAGATGATTAGCTCATTTATAGAAATTACGGTAACATAACAACTACAACCATATATAGCTTGTTTTAAACAATTATTGTTAAATACAATTTGTTTAACAATGTAATCAATCTATCGAATTATTTTAAAGTTTCCCCAAGAGTGTTATATATATATATATATAGATAGAGAGAGAGAGAGACCGGGAAGGGGGGGGGATGACATTTTCTATAACAACACAAACATGTTCGATATTACCACTCACTACTACATTAACACATTGGGCTAGCTCATATATTCCCCTTAGCTTTGTCTTGACAACAACATAGCAATCTTTTAAATTGTGTTATCAAACGGTGCAACGTATAATACTTGTGATGCTAGAGCCAACGGATCTAACAACTCAACCACTTGAGGACCACAATTCGTACGTCATTCAAGGCTATACAAGGAGCTAAATCTTAGACGGTATAGCTTTAATGAATACAAATTTAAACTGAATTACTCGGGTGCATAACCAAGGTGAATGTTTCATACCTCGTACCCTATTCTAGGATAGTTTGTTTTAATAATTATATTTCATACATCTTTACCTTATTATGTGTTAATGGGTTATATATGTGAAGAAACACTAAATGACCCCGACAGATTTAGGATAATCTGGGGGTTAAGTAGATGTTTCCCACGAGGGTTAGGTCCGGCAAAGATGGTTATTCTTCTCGACTTGCAAAACAGACACCGTGAGCTCGTCACTGAGAAGGGGGGGTTCCTCCTTGTGACCACCCTTCGGCGTGAGAATCAGACTAGATTGCTCTGAATATAAGTATATATTGAGAGAAATAGCTAGAGAGAAGATAAGATAAGAAAAGATAATGATACCGTTCCAAGGTGTTGGAGTATTTATAGCCGAAGGTAGGTTTCCAAGCAGGTACGGCCAGCTGTATAATATTCCTTTTCCACCAACTACGGGCTATGTTCGTGCCACGATGGGAGTTGGTGGGTAGGCAGCGGCTGATGGCGACGTTTTGTACTGGAGCGTGCTCCTCCTCGTACTATTGTTGGTGAGCTGTCACCCTGTGATTGGTTCATGGGTCGCTTTTACCAGATCTTGTCTATTTGTCCATACTTTGGTAGGTATAGTACAAAAGATCTTCTGGAAGCGTACGGACTGGCTCTTTTGGGCGGGAATATTCCCGCCTTGCTCATTCCTTTTTCAGGTGACATTGCTGAAGTATAAGAGTTAGTGCCTTATGCGTGTAGCTTTACTGTTAGTGCGGGTAGCCTTCCTTATTGGTTTGTACCCACAGCTGCGGGAACAGGCAGGGTACTGTACCAAGGGAGGCTTTCATGCGGGAACAGCTGGCTTACTACGTGTAAGGTCTTCATCTCTCTGAGCATGGTGGGTCCTGCGGATCCAGTTGGTCTTTGCGCAGACGTACCTCTTTAAGGTGAGTCTTGCGGGTCCAACTGGGCTTTGCTGGGACCTACCTCTTCATTGGCGCCATCCGTGCATTAAGCTAGAACTAATTCTCTTTCAGTTTTTTCAAACTTCTGGTGGTTAAGGTTACTCTGATGCCAAGGCCACCGAGTGACCAAGAAACTCCGGTAACCACAACCCCAGCTACTGGGGGGAACACCGGTGAATACACGATTTTTACGAACACTACCCCGGTTACCCAAGCCGGGGCAAGTGCAGTAAACAATCCTCCCCTGGGATTCATTGATACCCAGGTGGAGAAACAACAGACGAGACTTCCCCAACAAACACTTGAACAAGTTAAAGCTTGGGCGGAAGCACGTCAAAAAAAATTTCAAGCTGAGTTGGACGAACGTTTACGTTCACTCCAGCAGGCCAATGACAAATTTGGAAGCACTCGACAACAGCTCAACATGAGCAACGATTGCGAGTATGTGGATGATGAAGATTGGGAAGAATCTGACAGTGACGCAAACCCTCGTCATAAGGCGAAAGGAAAGCGAAAAGAAGACTTCCACTCGAAGAGAAATTTCGAGGAAACCTTCAAACCAAAGAGCACGGGGGGAAACTCACGTGACTTTTCCAAAACTTTCAGACCAACTGTTACGAATGCGGGAACGTCCAAATTTGCAAGGGACATTGCGGAAGCAATTGCTCCAAAGAGTGCCAAACAGATGTCCAACATAGGCACTTACGATGGCATATCTGACCCGGACGATCACTTGAACAGATTTATAGCGGGGGCAACCGTCAGTAATTGGACGGAACCCACATGGTGCTACATGTTCCAGATGACGCTCGTCGGGGTAGCCAGAGCGTGGTTTGATCGTCTACCGGTCCACCACATCTATGATTGGGCAGACTTCCAGCACAAGTTCAGCCAGCACTTCAGTCAACAAAGAAAATATACTGAAGAGCAGTGGACGATCCTCAACTGCGTCCGAGAGGAAGACGAATCTTTGCTAGACTTCATCACTCGCTTCAACTCAAAGAAGCTAAGTCTGGGCACCATTAGCGAAGATCTTGTTCGCGCCGCTTTCATCCAGGGCGCTGAGTACCCATAGCTCATCTGCACGTTGACGGGTAAAGATGGCATGGCATCCACGTGGGATGCCATCATGACGGCAGCTAAACGCTTCGCCGAGACGGAGAAGCAACTGGGTAGAAATCTTCCTCAGAGCACAAACCTCTACACTCAGAGAACAAGAGAAAATAACTTCCGTACCGCCCGACAAAATAAGAAGAGGAAGCTTGGTATTTGGCAGTCAAGGATAAACTTTGACACCTCATCCAGCTCTCGCCCTCTCTTAGGCGGAAGAGACAACACGCACTCATCGAACCGGAATCCCAGGTGGATGCCACTCACTAAAAGCGTCACCGAGATATTTGCCACCGAGAAACTCCCATGGCCAAAGGCTCCAATAATCCGACAGCGTCATAACGCTGATCAGAGCAAATCCTGTGACTTCCACGGGACCAAAGGCCACACCACGGAGGAATGCACATCTTTAAAGGATATCGTCGAGACATTCGTCAAAGATGGGAAACTCACACACCTCGTGGCGTCAATCAAGAACGGCGGGAGGAATGACAATCGGAACAAGGGCAATGGACGAAAGCCCGTCGACATCAGCATTCACATGGTTCATGGCAACGTCAGAGGAAGAAAACGACGAACAACAGAGCCAAGTGCGTGGAAGGAATTTGAAGTGCGCTTCCCGCGTGTGCCAGGAGGGCCCAACAAAGATGGCCCCATAGTCATCAAAAGCCAGCTGGGGCACTACATCACCTCCCGCACTCTTGCTGATAACGGCGCTTCGTCAACGGTCATGTACAGGCAGTTCTTCGACAAGCTAGACGACGAAGACAAAGAACGCCTAGAAACGGTTTACGCCTCGATGGAAGGGTTCGATGGTAGCACAAACACCCCCTTGGGTATCCTATCTTTCCCTGTCACTCTCACGGACGGGAAGTACTCCCGCACAGAAGACGTGGACTTCGTCGTAATGAGGAAGCCACACCACACATACGACATTCTCTTCGGGAGAGATGGGATGGCAAGATTTAATGCCGTGGTGTCTTCGGTCCATGGCATGATGGGATGGCCAACATCTGAGGGTGTCGCGATGATCACGGGTATTCCCCAGGTATGCATCGCATCTGTCTCATCTAAACCCAAACCAAAGATCGCTAAACCAACCATTACCGAGCCAGAAGAATGGGCCTTCAATGGCAAGTACCCTGACCAGGCCGTTACCATTGGCCCAATGATCACTAATCCTACACGCACCTTACTCAAACGCTTATTGCAACAAAATGCTGACATCTTCGCGTGGACACCAGCTGACATGACTGGTGTACCCCGAAGTAAGGCGGAGCATAAGCTCAAGTGTGACCCAGCTTTTACGCCGGTCATACAAAAGCGTCGCGTAATGGGTGCGGAACAGGCTAATGCATGTAGAACCCAAGTCAAGGAACTCCTTGACGCAGGAATCGTACGCGTTAGTAAATATCAAACATGGGTTGCAAATCCCGTCATGGTACCGAAATCCAACAAACAATGGCGCATGTGTATAGATTTTAAAGACCTAAACAAAGCATGCCCCAAGGATTGTTACCCGTTACCCGAAATTGACCTTATGGTAGATTCCTTAGCACCGTTTCGCCTTAAATGCTTCCTTGATGCGTATAAGGGATACCATCAAATCCACATGGCCGTTGACGATCAGGACAAAACCGCATTTCGGACGCCCGATGGCACATTTTGTTACCAAATGATGCCATTCGGACTTAAGAATGCTGGGTCCACGTACCAACGCCTGATGGACAAAGAGTTCCACGCCCAAATTGGAAGGAACTTTGAAGTTTACATGGATGACTTAGTCATCAAAAGCCTCGAGCCAGAAGCGATGTTGAAAGACATCGAAGAAACTTTCAACACGCTCAGAAAGATAAACATGAAGCTCAACCCGAGCAAGTGTTCTTTTGGGATGGAAGAAGGGAAGTTCTTAGGAGTCATGGTTACCAAAGATGGCTTCAGAGCGAACCCTGAAAAGGTCGAAGCCATTATGAAAATGGAATCACCTACTACCATCAAACAGGCTCAGACACTGAATGGACGACTAGTCGCACTTAACCGCTTTTTGGCAAACCATGCGGATAGGTCATTCCCATTCGTGTCAACATTGAGAAATTGTTTGAAGAAAACGCACTTCCGCTGGACACCAGAAGCGGAAGCAGCTTTTTAAGAGATTCGATCACGCTTGATCGAACTCCCAACGCTCACAGCACTAGAAGTGGGGGAGGAATTAATTCTTTACCTCTCCGCCACAGACAGAGCAACCGGGGCAGTCTTACTAGTAGAACGAAAAGGCATCCAGATGCCCATCTACTACGTAAGCCGCGTCTTAACGGACGTGGAAACCCGGTACTCTTCCCTGGAAAAATTAGTCTTAGCGCTTGTACAGGCTTCACGCAGGCTAAGACGATATTTTCAAGGTCACCCAATCACCATTCTCACCAACTTCAAACTTGCAAACATTCTAGGCAAACCCGAGTTGTCGGGACGCCTAGCCAAATGGGCAATTGAGTTGGGGGAATACGCAATAAACTATAAGCCAAGACCAGCCATAAAAGGCCAGGTCTTGGCCGACTTTATTGCGGAAGTCCCCGCATCGCGGGAAAAAGAGTGCCAGGAAGAGGCTCAACCCTCTCCAGCACAAGACATTAACGATGTCTGGCGACTCTATACTGATGGAGCAGCTAACAACGAAGGTTCAGGCGCAGGGTTGAAACTAACTAACCCGGCAGGCCAAGAATACACTTACGCTATTCGGCTTGATTTACCAAGTACGAACAATGAAGCGGAGTACGAAGCATTCTTGGCCGGATTAAGAATTGCGCGTAAGATGGGGGTAAAAAACTTGGAAGGTCACGTGGACTCCATGCTAGTAGCCAACCAGATAAACGGGACGTACACGGCCGTGAATGACATAATGGCCCCATACCTTGCACAAGCCAAAACTCTTATGCGCAATTTTAACGATTGCAAAGTTGTGCACATCAAGCGAAGCGAAAACAAATCTGCGGATGCGTTAAGCAAGCTTGCATCGTTAGCCTTCACCCACTTGGGAAAGGACATCCGCGTTGAACTTCTTGGAGCACCATCAGTCCCGCACAAGGAAATTTGTGTCATCCAAACCAGCACGGAAACATGGATGACACCAATCATAAATTACCTTGCAGCGGGTATACTACCAGAGTCGAAGACACAGGCAAGAAAGATACGCTGTAAATCACTGAACTATCAACTTGTTGATGACATACTTTACAGGCGTAACTTTCTTGGCCCACTCCTCAGATGCGTTGACGACCAAGATGTCGATTACCTCCTAAGGGAAGTACACGAAGGCATCTGTGGAGTACACGCAGGTCCACGCGCAGTTGTAGCTAAGCTAAACAACGCAGGATACTTTTGGCCGGGGATGCACACGGATGCGCTGGCCTACATCAGAAAATGTAGGTCCTGCCAGCTTTACGCACCCAACACGCATCGCCCGAAGAACGAACTTGTTCCAGTCACTTCTTCATGGCCATTCCAGAAGTGGGCCATCGATGTGACAGGCCCATTTCCCACAGCAGCAGGAAACGTTCAGTTCCTAGTGGTAGCCATCGACTACTTCACCAAGTGGATAGAAGCAAAACCCCTAGCCCAAACAACCGCAAAACATATCAAAAAATTTATTTGGGAATTTATTATTTGTCGTTTTGGACTTCCACAGAATTTAATGAGTGATAACGGCACCAACTTTGCTGACCAGAAGCTACAAAAGTGGCTGAAAGAGCTTCAAATCACCCACACCTTTACTTCAGTGGCACACCCGCAGGGTAATGGTGAGGTGGAAAGAGCAAACAAGAGCATCGTCGACGGCATAAAGAAAAGACTCTTGGAGCATAGATCCGGCTGGGTGGACGAAGTTTGTCACACCCTCAAAATCCACTAACGGAGTTTTACCGTCAGAGGGTGTGAACTAACAGGATCGGAATCATCAGTTATAATCAAACCATAAAATAAAGTTTCAAAACCATGAAAACGTTTACGAGTAATTAAATGTGGAAGCGTAAAAACCTTTAACCAAAAGTTGCGTCACGCAGGACGACTTAAAACCCAATGATCACAGTTTTAAATAAGTTTGCATAATTAAGAGTGTTTCAAGCAATGCATGTTCCTAAACCGCGTGCCCGCCTCGGCTACCTGAGAATAACATACTAAAAGTGTCAACACAAGGTTGGTGAGTTCACAAGTTTAAATAAAAATAAAGCGATTAGCGTTTGCGTTCAGCGTGTTGCGTACAGCGTTTTGCGTTACAGCGTTTTGCGTTACTGCGTTTTGCGTTACAGCGTTTTGCGTTACCAGATAGTGTTATGTCAATTATATATCTATAGGTAGCTAGCCTATAAAGCAAGTATTACTAAGTGTTCGACACCGAAGCTGACTGTTTATCAAGTGCCTTGTCACCAGGTCATCCAGACCATGGTACGTGTTAGCCAAAATTACACCCGCTCGACCTCCAGTCGAGTTTAGCGTTGGGTGGGGTTTGTCAAACCCAGTAGTACTACTCAACAGTGACTCGCTATTCCAAATATTAACCGGTTCGATGTGTAGGACTTCAATTGTTTCGTTTGCCACTTAGCCTTTACAAGTGATATATAATTTACTAACAAAATCTTAAATGCGTTTTTCGGAGTATGAGTATGCTATCTCCCCCAAGTGAAAAGCGTTTAAAACAGTTTAAAAGGGGTAAGTGAAACTCACTGTTTGCGAAGAATTTCCCAAATTAAATCACCAAGATGCGCGTTACAGAAAAACTCTCTCTAGCGTTCTAAAACAACAAAGAGATTTTTCTAAGTGTCGGAATATTATCGAGTCTCTAGACCCGACACATAATACCTATGCACATAACATGTTTCGTGTTTCGTTTGTGAATCGTGTGTGACTTTAACAAGTGTATTTGTGACACATTACATGTGTAAGCAATCATATACGTGTCATGTATTCATAAAGTACATCACTAGCAATTATTCCCCGTAAGGGCATTTTGGTCAAATCATGACAATTAACTAGCAATTATTCCCCATAAGGGCAATTTGGTCAAATTATGACAATCAATTAGCAGTTATTCCCCGCAAGGGCATTTTAGTCAAAACACAACAATTATCTTGCAATCATTCCCCTCAAGGGCAATTTGGTCAAAACACGATAATAAATTAGCAAGTATCATATTTCATGCATTTTCACAAAACTCAGCAGCTAGTTTCACCAAGACAGAAATTCCACTTAAAAGATTGTACTATTCCACCGATCATAGCATCTCAATTAATTTACCAAAAATCATCACAGAAGCATATATGTCTTAGGTTTCCAGAACATATTTTATTATATTTTTATTCCACATATTTTTCTCACAATCATCAAATCATTACAGCAAACTCATAACAGTCAAATTCATGCGCAACAGAATGTTATTTGCAATTCCTGTTAAACAAAAAATCCAATAAATGCAAGACCACTTGGGTTAGGTTCCTAACTCAATGAGTCAACTTCCAGAAGTGGAACCAACCCAATTGGTCTCGTAGTTCATGAGATATAACATTTACAAAACAACCTAACAGAAGGTCTAACAGCTCAGCTTTGCACAATGTTTTTGTAAAATCATAAAAGTTAACCTTTACTTGTCCAAAAATTACAAATTTATACTCTATAGAAACTAGACTCAACCTAGTTTACTTTAGTACCAATAATCTCAACAAATTTTCACATTTACACTTTGTTACAGTCACTTAAACATCAAATACACATTCTGTCCAGAAACTGTTTGCATCCAAACTCAACATATTAACACCCTATGAACTATTATGCATTCATATAACACTCTAGACTCCATAAACACCATCCATGCACATCAATTACACATTACATACATGATTAGGGTTTTTGTTTGAACTCAAATCAAAGACACAACAATTAACGTGTAACAATATAAATTCTAGTTATCAAATCATTACTCAATCAACAACAATCATATTAGTTACATGCACACATGAAAACGGCAGCTAGGGTTTGTAGTTAACCCATTAAACATCAAAATCAAGTAATAAGGATGCATAGGATAATCGATTATACCTTCCTAGCACCTAATTCTTCAATCAAACACTTGATTTCTTGGTTGTATGTGTGTGTATAGTGGACGGCAGCCAAGGAGAGCCAAGGGAGTGGGCTGATCGGTTTTGGTGTGGGGAAGAATAATAATAAGTTAGGGTTTTATTATTAGTATTATTTATAATAATCTATGTTACACTTTGGCCCCTCCACTTCTAAGTATTACTTTTCCTAGCTTAAACTAACTTGTTTACATCTTGAGTTAACGTTTATAACCATGTTATCACATAACACATAAGTCTAACACATAATTATCACATAATTACTGTTTTGACGTTTTTCGTTTATTCATTAATCGTTTGCGTCAACTCGTTTGCGTTTCGGTACAAATCCCGAAAGACTACACATGTAGTAAGTGTTAAGCGTCATTTAAACCCTAGTTTAAATGTAATGAAGTGTGCGTTATAGATTCAATGATCTTAAGTTTGAATTGACGGAGTTGAGTTAACGGAGTTAACCTGAAATTGACGATTGTCACAAAGTTCCACATGTTCTTTGGGCAAACAGAAAGCTAAAAAAGGCGAGCACGGGCGAAACCCCGTTCAGCCTCACTTATGGCACTGAAGCCATGGTCCCAGTCGAAATCGGTCTACCCTCACCAAGGGTCATAACTTAACCAGAAGACAATTATGCGGAAAAACGGTTAGACCTTATGCTAACCGAAGAGCGCAGAGACTTAGCCGCAGTGCGTGAAGAGAACTACAAGTGACAAATGCAAAAGTACTACAACACGCGGGTAAAACTCTGCAACTTCAATGTCGGAGACTACATACTGCGCAACAACGAGGCTTCGAACCAAGATCGCCCAGGAAAGCTGGCCCCGGTCTGGGAAGGGCCATACATTATCAAAGATGTTCTGGGAAAGGGCGCATACCGGCTCGAAAGGCTCGATGGCACCCCCATCCCAAGAACATGGAATGGAGCTCAATTACGCAGATGTTACATGTAGATCAATTCCAAATTTGTAAAGAAAAGGCATAGAGCCACTTCTAATGGAAATGATTCTCCTTATCACATTGTGTTGATAGCCTTACCTTTATACTTATGAACTGACCACACTGATATGCCGGTATTCACCGCATAAATAAGTGAGGGAGGAAGTAAGTCGTTGCGTGTGGAAAGCGGCACAACCCGCATAAACACAAAAACAGTAAACATTTCTAAGGGGAAGATGAGGAAAACCTTCACGCAGGTCAGATAAAGATAAAGTTTGGTCATCCTACTAAGTGAAAGTGACGGTCCTACCCGCACAATCATGATAGAGGAAACAGAACATTAACCTATTATCTAACACGCGTCGAAAGGTTAACTTATTCAAAACACTTAGAAAATTGCTAAGTTAAAATATGCATGAGCAAATCATAAATGTTTACAAGGCAAGGCTTTAACAAAACATTTTTATTCACAATAAAAGTTGTTCAAACATTACAAAATGGCTAGGTATCTACCCGCCTACAGAAAATACAAATCTATCCTAACGGTTGGAAGGAATCTCAAGATTCAAGCTTCGGGGCCACTTCCTCCAAACCCACTTGAACCCGCACCATCAGTCGGCTGCGGCGGTTCGAGGAAAGCTTTGAGAACAGCTAGCCTGTCATCAGCGGCAGCAACTTCACTAATCTTCTCCACAACCGGATGCGAGAAGGCAGCATACTGGTTCACAGCTTGGTCATAGGCAGCTTCAGTGTTAACATCGTGTAAAGGAAATCTGGAAGGCGGGATGCCTTTCTCTGCAAATCCTAGACCAAGCAAGAAGCCTGCCTTCTCCCCATCCTCATGAGAAGCGTTGAGGGCTGCGCTCATGGCATCGTCATAAGATGTGTTCGCGAAAATCCGATACACAACCTACAATAAAAAAATATATATATAAACTTTTCTAAGTATAAAGAAAAGCGCAAAGCAAAGAAATTATGGAGCTATGCGTACCTGCGGCAACGCTTCTCGTAGAAGCCAATCCTTATTGGATAGAGCTTCTTGAAGGGTAGCTTGGGCTTGATCGCGGGCGCGTTCGGCTTCATTCTTGTTGAAATTGGCAAGCAACACGTCCTTGGCAGCAGCCTCTTCAACGCCTTTAAGCTTGCGCTCAGTGCGATCAAGCACAGCCCTCTGATCCAAGAGCTCCTGTAGCTTCTTGGCATCTTCTAAAGCCAAAGCCTCATGAGCCTGCTGAAGCTTCTCCAGTTTGGCTTTAAGCTCTTCATTCTCAACGCGCAGAGGCCCAGCAACGGCTTCAGCTTTGGTGGCCCTTTCGGTGGCATTACGCGCAGTTTCCTTAGCCAACCTAAGCTGTTCGTTAACAGCTTGGGTAGCCTTGGAACGGGCCTCATGCCTGGCTTGGATCTCGGCCTCAAGGTCCTTGAAGGCCTTCTCTTTCTCTACAGCGATGGCGGCAAGCCTCATGTTTCCTCCCGCAGCGATCGCGCCTGAGCCACCTCCAGGCTACGCGCAGTCTTAAACTTGTCGTTTTCACGACAAAGTAGCTCGACGCGCGGCTGCATCCGGGCAAGAAGGATTCAAAGCTGATTGGACAACCTACCCTCCTGGTAGCTAGCCATTGCCTCCCCCAACGCACCGCTTGGAGCGGCATGGCGCGCCCAGTCGACGCAGTCCGCAGCCGTCCTTAGAGGTGTTCCCCGGCGGATATTCCACCTTGGAGCATACACCTCATTGGAATCTGAAACTGCAAAAACAAAAAACAGTTAGGAAAAAATGATAAGATGGGATAATAGGCCAAAGTAACCCCACACACCTGTAGGGTTGACAACAGGCCGATAGCCGCTAAACCCATCACCTGAACCTAAAGGATATCCATCCAAGAGGTCAAGGAGATGGGAAGGAGGCAAAGGTTGGACTCCCTCATCAACAGAGGTAAGTATAGAGGTCCCAACTCTAAACATACCTGAAGCACCGGCCAAGGACGAAGTAGTCGTTGACGCCGAACGTGACACTGCGGAAGCCATGGAGGTGGAGACCATCGGAGATGAACTCATTTGAGATGAACTCACAACCGTGGTAGCCGCTGCAGCTGTGCCCGCGGAAAATGTCACCGCCGGTCCGGTGAAGGATGTAGTGAAGATGGCACTGACGGCCGGCGGAGATGACGTCATAACCGGAACAGTTGCGTCAACAGTATGAGCAACTGAACCAGCACCAGCAACAGGCGCAGCCGCCTGGGTCATCGCCTCGGATAGGTTGACCAAACCTATCGTCGTGGGTCCTGAACCGCTCCCTCCCGCACCACTATCGAAAGCGGATAAGTCCACTCCTGCATGAAGAAAAAAGATATTAAAAACAAAGGCGGAAGGAAAGGCGGAAAAGGTGAACAAAAAATATACTTACTGGCTTTCTTGATCCTGAAAGACCTAATAGGTGGAGATAGACCCGATGGGACCGGCCTCTTCACGCCAGTCTCCGTCGCAACGTTTGGTGGCTCGGAAGCGACAGTTGTCTCAACCTCTGAGACAATGGTCTCGCCATCACCACCAAGGTTCCCCGCCGCCTCCTCACTTTCAGTCTCGGAATCAGACTGATTACCCAGGTCGACGACGGAAGCAACCTTCGCCTTGCCCTTCACGCCAGCAGCCTTCTTCTTCCTCACAAAGAAAGGCCCATCTGCGGATCCCTCATCAGAAGATGACAAAATCAGAGGAATTCCAGCAGAAGTTTGAGCATGAAGAGGACGAGGATTAAAGAACTCCTTACCTGGCTGGGTGGCGCTCAAAATGTCGTGGCCTGGCGGATAGACCTCTACAAATCTATCCGCCGTTTGCTCCAAAATGGGCAACTCGTTCTCATCGAGATCACGAGTACCCAGCCGTGCGGGACCACCAGTCTCCCGCGGATGCAAGAGCGATTGTAGGTCGTTCCCCTCTGAAATAAAAAAGATAATGTTAGAAGAAAAACCCTAAACCAACACAAAAGACAGAGCATACCGTAAGGGAAATAGTTCAAACCGTATTCAAGGACGATGGGTATTTGCGGCGTCCCAGACCCAGCATCCTTCCACAGGCGGCTCATCCCGAGCATCACCATCCCAGACTCCGCGAAGTGATAAACCGGAGTCTGGATCTGGGAGATCTTGGCGAACCATTCCGTCTCCTGGTAATTGGAGGCGTGAAGGTTAGGGAGCGCCCTCCCGTTCTTGAACATCATCGCGATGGGGACGACGCGAGCGGAGATGAAGAAAAACTCCCACTTCCAAGAACGAAGACTACGTTCGGTAGCGCATATCTTCAACCCCTTGATCCGAGTAACAAGGGTATACCAACCCTGGATGCACCTCCAGGTGTAGAAGGTCATCAGACGGTCGACGCGGGGCTTGATGTCCAAAATACGGCACACCCATTCTAAATGGCGAACTTTAGCAATCGCCATTGGGTGCACCTCCGTCAAATGCACACCGTGTTTCTCCAAAACACGGTATACGAACTTCGTTAATGGGAATATTAGATTCCCATATATGAAGAACGAGGCGTAAACCCCTATCTTGCCCTTAGGGGCATCGTACACCGTATGGTTGGGCTCCGGAAACTCTGGCTCATACGGCTCCAGCATGAACTTCTTAACGATGAAATGGTACACATCGACATAAAGAGTACACTGGCACACACCAGCAGTACTCTTATCGTCCTTATCGGACGTAGACGTCGGGTTCTCGAGGTAAACGTCAGACTCCTCGACGTTAACCTCAGGATCATGAGTAGAAGAAGACATTTTTTAAATGTTAAAGAAAGCGGTTTCAGGAGAATGCTCGCCGGAAAAGATGAGTATTCGCCGGAAATCGCTTAAAAGGAAAAGAAAAGTGAAGTGAAGGTATGGGATGAGATGCACCCTCTACCCCCTTATATACTCATCGCAATGAATGCGATGAATTTAATGCGGAGGAGAGAGAGAGCGCAGGTGCAATGAAACGGCGACACGTGTGGATAAAGCAAGCTGGCAACAGGTGTCGGAATGGCGCGTGACATGAAACTTGCGCCCACGCGCCTGAAAAAGCGTCCTGATTGACCACATGCTGTCACGTCGTCATAACTTCCTGCACGTCCTGAAACCGTCAGAAGACGCCAACGTCCCTTCAACCGTTTGGACTGTCCTTATCCTTTCACCAACTCTTCGAATTCCAAAAAGATTCAAAAAGATTCAAAAATAAGAAGGAATATACTCCCCATACCTTGGGAAACAAGAAACCGTAGGACAAGTGCGGGTACAGTGTCAAGGCAAAACCCTTCACATACTTAGCACCTGCAGGGAATTGAAACCAAGAAGGATTTTATGGGCCATGCTTGTGGAAAGAGAAATAGCACCCCCGCATGGCGGGAACGTTGAGAACCAGATTGTTTGAAGCTTCAAGGTGGAATTGGTTGTTTAACGTAACTGATCACGATGTCAAACTACCAAAACCTCGTGGAGAATCTACACAAGTGAAACTCAACGCTCCCGACTTGCAGAGGTTACGCACCTACCCGCATCATACCCAAAGATCATGCAGAAAAAGTCGGGAATTTTCTGCAAGTGACATTAGGAAAACCGCGGGAAGAATCCCCACGGAAAACCTTAAAAAACGAAAACCCCCTTTTCAAAACCCCTTGCTTAAAGTCCAAAAGTTCACCTCACTGATTAAAAATTCATGAAAAGAACAATGGACTGGGGGGACTTGAAGAGGTAGGTCCCAGCAAAGCCCAGTTGGACCCGCAAGACTCACCTTAAAGAGGTACGTCTGCGCAAAGACCAACTGGATCCGCAGGACCCACCATGCTCAGAGAGATGAAGACCTTACACGCAGTAAGCCAGCTGTTCCCGCAGGAAAGCCTCCCTTGGTACAGTACCCTGCCTATTCCCGCAGCTGTGGGTACAAACCAAGAAGGAAGGCTACCCGCACTAACAGTAAAGCTACACGCATAAGGCACTAACTCTTATACTCCAGCAATGTCACCTGAAGAAGGAATGAGCAAGGCGGGAATATTCCCGCCCAAAAGAGCCAGTCCGTACGCTTCCAGAAGATCTTTTGTACTAAACCTACCAAGGTATGGACAAATAGACAAGATCTGGTAAAAGCGACCCATGAACCAATCACAGGGTGACAGCTCACCGACAATAGTACGAGGAGGAGCACGCTCCAGTACAAAACGTCGCCATCAGCCGCTGCCTACCCATCAACTCCCATCGTGGCACGAACATAGCCCGTAGTTGGTGGAAAAGGAATATTATACAGCTGGCCGTACCTGATTGGAAACCTACCTTCGACTATAAATACTCCAACACCTTGGAACGGTATCATTATCTTATCTTATCTTATCTTCTCTCTAGCTATTTCTCTCAATATATACTTATATTCAGAGCAATCTAGTCTGATTCTCACGCCGGAGGGTGGTCACAAGGAGGAACCCCCCCCCCCCTTCTCAGTGACGAGCTCACGGTGTCTGTTTTGCAGGTCGAGAAGAATAACCATCTTTGCCGGACCTAACCCTCGTGGGAAACATCTACTTAACCCCCAGATTATCCTTAATCTGCCGGAGTCATTTAGTGTTTCTTCAATATGTTAGATGGTATGTCCACTACGTAACTATTATGGGCCTTATTATTGAGTTGTATGAGGCCAAACCACTGTTTCATATCATGCGTGCATAATAGAGTAAATTATGTAAGTCTGTTTTACTTCTTGAACCACTGTTTCGTATATAATGTAAGTCGAAAAAAGCCAAATTATGTCACAGATGTACACCATATATGTTTCCGAAATTATTTATGCACTGCGTGGACACATTTATGAAAGCATACATACATGTGAAAATGTGGTAGATACACTCATAGCGGTATTAGTGTATTTACGCCGGTTTTACTTCTTGAACCATCAATTCCAACATACACATGCGAAAATCCTTTTTTACATAAGTACCCACATATTATAGCGGTATCCTGAATTAAATTCCTTTTTTACATGGTAAGTCTCCACTAACACAAATTGTTGTCCTAACTAGTGTTAAGACGATTATAGCGGTGTTGTGAATCCGTTTGCCTTTGTTTCAGTTTCCTTTTATGTCCCATTTCTCAAGCTAAAATAGTCTTTTCTAGACAATGTCAGCAAGTCGTGTACATGTTTTTTTCTAAGTTATAACCCATCAATATACCAACTTAACAAACATGTTAAGATGAAAATATAAATGCAGATAGATCTCTATGATACAGACTAATAGTTTAATTCCAAAAGGTTCGTTTTTAGCAGGAAACCGTGGGATATGTACTGATTATTGGATTATTAGCCCCAAGTTGGGGACGTGGCTGATCATACATATACTCTCGAAATAGATAACACATGCCTTTTAATGGGTAACATGCATTTGTTTCAGATTCAAATGAAAATAGTGATATAAACTATAAACAAATATTTCTGTTGCAATGATATATGAATAAAGGGCAATACTATTCTTACACTTCCAATATATGATTTCACACGGCTGCCAAAAAAGCAGGGAGTCAAAGTTTGAAAATTACGGGTCAGATAACTGTTCGACAAATACAGCGACATCGATTGTTTGCAATAGTGCGGACATACCAAAAGTTAAAACACGGTGTTTGTTTTACTTTAAATGTGATTTAGAAATTGGACAAACCTAAAAAATTAAAATACAATGTGTTAAGACTCTTCGCTATGGGGCGCGAATGGGGAATTTTTTTGGGCGCCGAAGGCGGCGAACACCGCAGGGGGGCGCGGACGGATGGTGGGCGGCGAGGGTGGGATCCTTTGAACGGCCGGCGCGGTTGAACAAATTGGTGGGTCCCTCACTTTCCTCTCTCAACCTCTCACACACATACATATATGATATGTATGTATATGTGTATATATATATATATGGACGCCAATGGGCATTAAACCACAACGGAGTATTATTAGTTGGGGGCTTCGAAGCCCCTCACCATAGATGACAGCCTTACTACTGAATCTTTTCCTTTTATAATATATAATACAATAAAGCCAAAGTTAACAATTGGACAAACTAAAAAAATAAAACACAAAATTTTAGTTTAAATGTTTTTAAAATTGATATTTTTAAGAAGATGTGGGTATATAGAACAAAAACTTCATAAATGCTCGGTTATTCAAAAATAGTATTAAAAAATAAAAAATAAAAGAAATATGTCTTAAAAAAAGAAGTTTTTTCACCTTATTTTGTTTGACCTAAAATGAACATAACTTAATATAAATGCAAAAATAGATGCAACAAAAAGAGACATATAATATATTTGATATATATTATGTGAATTGTGAGAGTACGTGACGAGTTAAATAAAAAAAAATAAGTAAAAAGAAGGCCAGAACTTAGTTAATTATGCTTATAAAACTTTGAGTAGTATATATTCAATAGCAGGCTCCAGATCAACTAAGGGGCTGTTTGTTTACATTTGAATAGAACCATTCAGATGTAAACATCTGATTCATTCAGACTGTTTCGTTTCAAACAGAAAAACATCTGAATGGTTAAAATTAGGTCTGAATCATTCAGACTTACAGTTGTTGCTGAATGGGACAGATGTTCATTTAGACTTGACTCATTCAGATCTGAATGAACTAATCTGCCCCTAAATACACATGTGATAACTGAAACAAGCTAGTAGGCCAAGTATTTGATATTGTATGTTGTATATTTATACACTTGTATGCTGTATATTAATACACTAAGCAAAGCCATGTGATGATGTGAGGTGACACTGAATTAATTAATGTAGGCCCCTGTTGACCTTCAAGTAACCATCATCTGTATTAACCATCTCCATCATATCAGGCATAAGCATATCAAGTAGCTGGCCTGCTGCTTAATTCTAGTGGTACACACACTATACGTACAAGTACATTCAGTGATTATGATTATATATATATATATATACAAGTACTGTACTTGGTGGATATATATATGATCACCTCCGAATTAGTCCAATCTCACATATCAGATTAAAGCTATATTGTGAATGCATTTTAAACATGGGTATTAATTCTGAGCATTCCATGCATGCTATTGCTAATGACAAACAAATTAAATGATCAAACTGCACGATAGATTGGCAGACCTATGACACAAGAACGTGGGCAGCCGCCCTCCGTATATAAAACAGTTTTATTTATATTCTAAAATCCCGACCGCACCCATATATAAAATTTCGATTTTCGTCTCCTATTAAAAAAAAGTCTTGGGTCTGCCAGACACCTCACCCCAATGGAAGTTTTTTTGGACTTAAACCATCATTTACTCTTTTCTTCTTACAAGTCAGGCACCATACCGAATTTTAAAAACCGAAACGAAAAAATGTGAAAATGGCCGGTCGGAAAGAGACTCTAAATTTAAAAACTGGAACAAAAATTCAATCAAGTGCGGGTAAAAGAATAATCCGAATGAAGAATACAGAATTACAAATCATGAAGGTGATGATAAATACCCTTAATTAGCTAACTAATGTTATTATTACCTTAACAGTAACACCATGACCAAGGTTTATATATGCTCAATTTGCTACTTTTGATCTTCAGAACGTCTAGTTTAAGGGACATGTTAGCAGAGCCTTATTATCATTTGTATTGTAATCTCTTTATATTTATATAATATAATAAAGAGATCTGGTTTTCAAATAAACACATAAAATTATTATCCACCAATACAAGTCTTCAATAATTTTGAATTCTTTCAGTTTCCATGTGAAACTTATTATATATATTATGTCATATCAGTTGCAAAAGCCAGGCTGGTATATATGGTAGAACCCACACGTTTCTTTGATAATCTAATTTCGTATATCTTCCAAATCAACATAATTTATATTCTAGCAGGTCTTATATTGCTTTAATTGATATGGATAGGTTGTGGATAAGAGCTCTTTTCATTTTGTGGTAGCTAGCTAGTGACGCGGACTATGCTAATGCTCCATCATTTGGTGCTTCATTAATGCATAACATATAAATAGGAAAATAATTTAACGTATGTAATCAGTTACATCCTTTATATAAAATTTTGATCCAATTTTCAAAACTTTGCACAGCTCATCCGGATGAGATCGGTATCGTACCCGTACCCAAAATTGGTACGACACTCGCATTTGTACTCATTTTAATTTTTTCAAATCTCCAGTGAATTTGGTATCGGTACGGTACAAGTACAAGTAACAGATAAGCTGGTCCGGGTACCGACACATGCACATGTAAGCGATATGGTACCGATATTCAATAAACTATAATACCAAAACCGTAATAAACCACCAAAACATAATACCTAAACCAAAAATAAAACCAGTAAACTATAATACCAAAGTAGATAAATGATCAAATACAATAATCATTTATCGTACATATTAACCCTTGATTTCAAAACATGCTAACCCTAAAATCACAACTATGCGATTTGTCCACTGCCTCTGCCGTCCCGTCAAAGTCCACCGTCGCGACCATCGTCTACCGTCATGAGCACCGTCCTCTTCTGTCACGACTATCGATCGTGGTTCACAATGTCAGTTGATCAATTTCCAATTGAAATTTAAATTGTTGAACCTAATTAATCAATTAACCTTAAAAATGATCCAATTAATCATCATTTGAAACTTCAATCGATCAATTTTGAGTTTTGAGTGATGGGTTTTAACCTTGAATGTATCTGGATAAAAGCCTGGACGTTTTAGGATTTAAGCCTGAACGTTTTAGGTTTTAAACCTGAACGTTTTAGGTTTAACCTTGAACGTTTTAGGGTTGGGAATTTTTTTAACCTTGAACGTATTTCGCGCACCTAATGTACGTTAAACAATTATTGTACGTTGACGCCCCCTCCCCCCTACCAAAGTAAACCATAATATCAACGGCTACCGAGTACCAAAATGCCCGCTTGAAGATACGTACGGGTTGGACTTCCCAATAAAACTCTACATATTCCTAACGGGTACCAATTGCCAAAAGGCTCATATATGTACCCGAAGTACCAAATACCGAATTCATGAAATCTTGGTACCGATACCGAATATGCAGGGTCGGATACGGAACAGGTATCAGGGAAAAACATTGCATCCCTTAACAACGTAACTTCAATACATATGGCAACTCTTATAATCACATTACTTCGCGCTCTATCAGTAATCTCCATATGTTGCGGATTTTTAGCGAATACATAGTGATCTATATAGAATCGAACTTAAAGACACCTAAAATATCTCCATATGCAATTAACTGAAAGAAATTTGTATATATCTGTAAGTCCATGCAGACTAAATGCTATGACTTCTAAAAGGTTGTGAAAATGAAACAATGTGCCATGCATAAATATCAACAACTCATTCCAAGTTGTAGCTAATGATAGAAAATTTAATAAAACAAATATATATGCAGGCCCAGTGTGTTGCTTTTTAGTCCTCTGATTATAACCGCACAGAAACATATAGGCCATGCACATATTTATATATCGATTAGATGGATTAGAAATTATATTTTCCAAGTCTACTGAACTGATCATTAAGCAAAGCCATGTGAAGCTTCACATGCAGTAGGTCCTTGTACACCATATTGTAGTTTCCATTTGTGTTGCTAGCTAGCTGCAAATATGACACTATATATATGATCAGCCCGCGATGATCATCTACCACATTTTAATCATCCTTTCAATTCAATACCATTGTTCTTAGTTTTAATTCCCTCCAAAAATTAACATGGGTGCTTTCCGGTTGCAAACATTAGTTGCTAACGCGAAACAACTAATCAAACAAAACAACAAACACCAGCGAGATGTCCCCAAGGGATATCTGGCGGTGTATGTAGGAGAAATACAAAGGAAGCGGTTTGTGGTTCCTTTGTCTTACTTGGACCAACCGGTGTTCCAAGATTTGTTGCGTCGGTCAGAGGAAGAATACGGGTTCAACCATCCAATGGGAGGACTTACTATTCCTTGTTGTGAAGAAGCATTCGTCCGTCTCACCACGCAATTACACGAGTCGTAGTTTGAGAACAAAAAATTAATGGTCGTGCTTGGCTTATTTTGTCTTTAGATCATAGACGGTTTAATATATAGGTGAATTTGTAAAAGGGGTGACTCCCAATTTTTTACACTACTAAACAAATGAGTATCAACACTCATTTGTTTAATTTGTGGTGTTATAGTTGGAAAATATATCATTGTTTTTCATATGTACATATATATGTTATATGCTTAAAATATATACTCCATTTCTTACTGGGAAGTTGAATGATAAAAAACGCATTAATTAGTATGGTTCAAGTAAAAAGTGGGATCACTAACTAATGTTTCTTTCGTAAACAGACGGCGCTACATGTACATTTCTTTTATCAAGAGATGGGGAAATTGTACAGAAAACGGGTATCCTTGGAAAATTTGAGAATCGAGATCACATAAAAACAATTTGTGGTTCACAAATGAATTGATTGGATAAAACTTAGAATTAAGAGCAAGAATCAAGTATGGATTTTGTGAGAGATTTTTATGAACTAGGGAATCAATCGTATGATCACGGTGATTATTATTAGTGTTAGGGTCAATGATAATTGCTATCACAACAGTTATTATGTTTTGAAAATCAAAACAAAATAAAAGACGGTGGCGTTGGTTTTCATTAAAAATTAATAACGGAATTTAATTAAATCAGCCCGACCCAACCGGGGGCTCTGCCCCTTGGCCACTGCCCCCGGACCCCCACTAAGGGGGGTGTTACCCCTCTGATGCACATAAACGCCTACGGGGACGGCTGCGGGACGTTTCCATAACGTTTCCTGAGATTTGGGGACGTTCTTAAACCAACCCGTTAAATGGGGACGGTCAAAAAAACGATTCTGAGACGTTTTCGACGAATTCCGGCGCCACATACGGTATTCCGGTGAAGATTCCAGCGCCGGAAAACAGATGAAGAAAAATGAAGAAGAAGAAGAGGCGGCTGTTTTATTGTTTAGGTTAAATTTAAGTTTAGGTTTAACATTTAACCCCTTGATCTTTTACTTGTTTGCATCTAGTCCTTAAAATTTGTTAACATTTACATAAAAAGTATTAAATTAGGTTATGCATATTAACATTTAACCCTCTTTATCTAAACTAGTTTACATTTGGTCCTCGACTTGTTATTTTATACATAAAATGTTTAAAATTGACATTATATAAATAAAAATTATATAGTTTTTTTTACTTTTTATTAATAATTAATTACTTATGTTTAATATATATTTATTTTTTATATGTATTTATTGTCGTACCCGTTTCTTGATTTTTTGAGTTTTGCCGTTTCCCGTTCCCGTACCCGTGCCCGTTTCCCGTTCCCGTACTAGTTCCCGTGCAACATAGCCTGTAACCCCCATTGCTTAGGGGCTTCGCCCCTAGGTACCAATAGTAAGATAAAATACATGTGCACACCGCACCCGACTTATTTAGATTCATATTACAATTAACCTGATTAATAAAATAATATCCAATTACAATAAAATCACTAACAATAGTTTGATTTGTTTTTACAAATTTCTTTAATCAATTTACGGACTGTCTGATTTGTTGCAAAGGTTTCTTTTAAGAGTTGTGACATATATCCTGTCATGTAGGTATTTTTTTTTGGTTATGTAAATAGGATGGTAGTTAATAGTTGTAGAGAAATTGTGACCCTGTATCCACTCGTGAAATGATGCTAGAAACTCAAAAGAGCAGTATATAGTCGCAATGGTTCGAGTCAGTATCCCTATAAATCCAATAGTTTGAACTGAACAAGGGTAGGACCAGAATGAACCATTGTGTTCTATTCTTGTTATTAGGGTGTTCTTGTGTCTTTAAATAACCAAAATCAACCTTTTCACTTATACTTTTTCTTGTCTTTCAACAAATTTCAAATTGAATTAAAATCTTTAATACAAACTAATAACTTTGAAAAAAAATTGGTTCGTCCAGTCAAACTAGCCAACCCACCTTGGTGTGCCATTAGAAGCCGTAGTTAGCGGTTCAATAAAAATAAATTACCAAAACCAATTCAACTAGACCATAAGCATCCTTGGCTTAGAACAAAAGTTGATAGCTTTAGGAAACATGTCCTCAACGAAATGATACATGTAACTTCCTTGTTCATATGGAACAAAATCTTCTAAATCTAAATCATTCAACTTTTTTGCTTAAACCAACTACCTCACACATCTTCTAAATCTAAATCTTTGTTCAACCGGAAGAAACACTTTTTCACACACCTTGATATCCTTAGCCCACAAGCCATTTGGACCTAGACGTGCACAAAAAAACCGGTTCCGGGTCGGTTCCGGTTCCAGTTCGTACCCGATGGACCAAATACCCGGTTTGGGTATTTTTCTACCCGAAAATCATACCCGGTTCCCCTATTTGTATTTCCCAATAGGTTCCTACCCGGTTCCTAACTGTACCCGGTCCGGTTCCTACCCGAAAAAACCGGTTCCGGCGGTTTTTTTTTTTAAAAGTCAAACACAGGTCAAACTAGCCGTTGGAACCGGTTCCAACGGTAATATAGCCGTTGGAACCGGTTTTTGAGACACAAAAGAGCCGTTGTAACCGGTTCCAACGGTAATATAGCCGATGGAACCGATTCTTGATGCCCAAAACCTATATATAAGTTGTTTTCCATTACTTGTTTCACCACCAAACTCAAAAACAAACTAAAATACTTCTCCTTTAGCAAACCCGACCATCCAACTAAATATTACTATGACACCCATCAAAAAAACTAACAAGAAGGCTAAGAAGAGTGTTTTTATTGAACCCGTTCGTGCTATAGATGACCCAAATGTTCTTGCGGTCGTCACCCATAACCGCAACCAAGACATATGGAAGAATTGGGATTTGGTTGTCAATGTCGAAGGTGATTAAAAGGCTCGTTGCAAACTATATGGAACACAATTAAAGCATGATTCCAACTCGACTTTGAGGAAACACATCGAGAAGCCATATTGCAAGGCCTTGAAAGGGATTGGCGCGACCGATCAAGTTGACTTGGGTAAAGATGGTACACTATTTCGTTACAACACGACTCAAGTTCAAGATATATTGACAAAGTTCTTTATTCAACGAGGTTTGCCGTTTAACCACTTTGATGACCTGGATTTGACGTCGTTGATTCGAGAAACTCTACAACCGCGATACACACATGTAAGTCGTACTACCTTAATGTGACATCTGCCCCGATCCGACCCGACCCAGGTACCCGTTTCTCTGACCCGATCTCTTTCTTTTATGATTTAATATTTATTTATACTTATACTTTATTTTTAATAATAATGTTTTCCTTCCCGCCTCTTTCTCTCTCTTTCTTTCCGCCGTCCCGTCCCTCTCCTTCTCTCTTTCCGCCTTCTTTTCCCTCTTGTCGCCGTCCCGCCCTTACGCCTTGTTTCCCTCTTTTTCTTCTAACTCTTTGCTTGTCCTTTGTTCCTTCCCGCCTAAGGTTGTCTGCGCAGCTCCACGCGCCAGACTCCCTTACAAGGAATCCTGCGTGAAGACCACCTGTACAGCGATTCGCGAGACGAACTCTTCTCGCAGCGCGCTAAGAATTGTAATTCTTCTCGCAACGCGCTAAGAACGGTAGTTCTTCCCGCGACGCGCTAAGGATTTGTAGTTCTTCTCGCAGCACGCTAAGAATCGTAGTTCATCCCTCGACGCGCGAAGAATTATAGTTCTTCCCGCGGCGCGCTAGGAAATGTGATTCTTCCCGCGACGCGTTAAGATTGGTTCTGTCTGCCTTCGCGCTCGCGCACTTTTGCCTCCAGCCTTCTCGCGCTAAACCCTTTGAGTTTTCTTCTGTTTAATCTAGCCGTTGCTTTTGAGTTGTCTTATCTTTTGAGCTGTTGACCTAATCTGCCTTATGTCTGAAAAGTTACTTTCGGCGCAGCATGCGCACCAACCCCATTGGTTGACAGAAAAAGTGACTGACATAATCTTTTGAGATCTGCTTTTGCCATGCTTGACCTGTACCTTTATCTGATCCGCCCATGCTTTTTACTGTTCCCTGTCAGCTTTATCTTGCCTCTGCAGCTGCCATATCTTTCCATATCTTTTGCTTTTGGATTCTTATGCTCTTTGATATCTTTTGCTTGATCCTGTTAAAGATCCTTTCCCCTTTTTTAGGGATTATGTCTCCTAGGGTTTTCCTATAAATAATAATAATATTTTCATAACACTACACACACAAAACACTTAATCTCTCCTGTTCTCTTGCTCCTTGCTCTCTCTGCCGTCTTCCTCTCTGCCTCCGTCTTCCTCCCTGTTCTGCCCTACTTTTCCGGTAATATATATAAATTATATATAATAATTTACTTATTAATTATGCTAACTTATAATCAAGACTTAAAACAAATCATTAAAACAATAATCTTATCTATAGGTTAACTTGTGCTTGTTCAAAGTTGGTTCTTGCTTTATCTTGCACCGCATCGTTTATCAAGTGAGTAATCTCGTACCTAATCCCTTTTTGCTTTTAATGTTTTGGGATGTTCATGTGTTCATACAAACTTAGAGTCTTAAACTGTTTATGAACTTTAGTCGCGCAGTATCCCATGTGTTGAGGACGTAGACTTGGCTGTTTATTTGTATGTGTGGATCATTAACCGTCTTGTCGGTCTATTCCGCAGTTTTCATGGTACCATTAGATGAACACGGGAGAACTATCGTTTATGATTTTCTCTTTTGTTTACACATGCACAGTTTGTCTTGTTTGTGAGCTCAATTGTGAGCACTGGCAGTCTTATGAATCTTAGAGTTGGTCCCGATCAGATTACACCCTTGTTGAAAACCAGACATACACATGTTGCGCGCAGATTTATTGTTATCTATGTATTGTATTAAACTTGATTTCTCACCAACACGCAAGTGTTTGACGTTTATTTTAACACATGTTCAGGTTTGCAGTAGCTGTTTTGGAGCTTGTGGACACATAGGACGTTTTTACTTTTGGACCTAGATTAAAATGTATCAAGACAAGTTATTGCTGTTCGAATATTATGATTTATAATATATTGATTTATGTTGGTTTATTTATATCTTGTGTTTACGTTGCGCGTGCGCGAATAAATGTATTTATTAAATATTGACACCCAATAGTGTCACGAGTAATGAAACAATATGTGGCGCCCCGATGTATAATCCGCCTTTGGTCGGGGTGTTACAGATTGGTATCAGAGCTCGTTGACTTTAGGATAGGTGGTTAGACGTAACGGCCTAGAATACCTAAGAGTCCCTTCTCGCGCATGAGAGAAATCTCATGTTTGCGCGCTTATTGTTAATTACTCGTTATTTATGAATATGCTCGCGCTTGCGCAGTATATGATTTTATGTTTTATTTCGCGATATTTCGATTTTTGTTGAATTTCGATTTTTATTGATTTTACTTACATATTCGTTTGTTGGGATTGAAAATCCGAAAAGTCATGGTGATACATGAATAGTTGATTTTCAATTTCCATTTACGATTATGTTCTGAGGTTGGAGACTTGAAAAGTCATGGTGATACATGAATTGTCAACCTCCAATACTCATTTTCTTGTATATTTTATATTGAAGATTGAAAAGTCATGGTGATACATGAATCGTCAATCTCCAATACTCGTTTGCTCGTATATTTTAAATTGGGAATTCGGAAAGTCATGGTGATACATGAATTGTCGATTCTTGATTCGAATTTGTTACCTTAATTAAGTCTGCATTTAGGGTCATTTAATCTACTTTAACTTTTGATAGTATCTAACTCCGTGAAACCAAGCTTTTCGAGGTTATACTTTGTGCTAAAACCAAGATATTAACTAAAATTAAAATTTTTATAGAATGCCTCCGCTATCTCGCCGATTTCAGAAAAGAGAAGCCTCGCGCATGCGTAGACAGCAACGTTCCCAGGAAATGGCCGCCGCGATAGCCCAAGCCTTGAGCCAAAACAATACCTCCAGTTACAACATTAAATCCTTTAACGCGGGTAACCCTCCAAAGTTCACAGGTCTTGAAGGAGCCACCGTGATGCTCCAGTGGCTTGAGAAAATAGAAAACGCTTTCCTCCACACCCAATGCCCCTCAGACAGACGAACCCTATATGCTTCCAGTGTCCTGGAATCCAGAGCGCTTACATGGTGGAATGGAGTAGCTCATGCGCGTGGCGCAGAGGCTGCTTCTAGCATGACATGGGAGGAATTCAAGGAAATTCTTACGCGAGAATTCTGCCCTCCCAACGAAGTTAAGCGCCTGGAGGAGGAATTTTGGAATCTTAAGCAATACAGTGGCGAAGCGCGCGAGTACGCGACGCGTTTACATGAACTAAGTTTGCTTGTCCCTCACCTTGTTACCCCTTCCCGCCGAGCCATAGAGAAATTCCTTGGGGGTCTCCCCATGGAAATTCAAGATTCTGTATGGGCCATAAACCCAGTAACCCTCTCTGACGCCATCGAGTTGGCCGCTGTGCTCAGCGACAACCATGTCAGAGCAGGAACCCTGTTCCTGCGGGGAACTGAGAAGACCAAACCCACCAAAACTGTCCATGAACCCGCAGAAACCAAACCTGAACCCTCAAACCATAACCAGAAACGTAGGCGCAGACAAGCCTATGCGCTTACCAACCCGCCCATAGTCCAGCAACCCATCTATCAACCCCCAGTTTACGCGCCTAACCCTCTGTCAGCCTACCCAACTCCTCCTGTAGCCCACAACTATGCCTTAACCAATCCAGCACTCCCTGCCCCGCCAACTAAGAAACCTTACACAGGAAACCATCCCTTTTGCCCAACCTGTAGATTTCACCACCCAACCCAAACCCCGTGTCGACTTTGTAACCGATGTGGCCGTACTGGTCACACTACTGAGAACTGTAGAGTCCTTCCCGCCAATCCAATTGCGCCAACACCACCAGTCTACCCGCAGAACCCACAATCAATCTACCAAAACCCACGACCCAGATCGTGTTTTAACTGCGGTGATCCCAGTCATTTCCGGAACGCGTGCCCAAGGCTACAAGTGCAAATCACACAAGCGAATCCGGTGAACCAGATTTCGAACCAAGTAACGCGTGGACGAGCTTTTAATATAACCGCGCACCAAGCGCAAGCGATTAATGACGTAGTTAATGGTACATTTTTGCTTAACGGATTTTATGCTTCTGTACTTTTTGATACTGGCGCCGATCGAAGTTTTATCTCTCGCGCCTTCGAGCAGAAGCTTGCGCGACCGCGCAGCGATTTAAAAGAAGATTTTTCAGTTGAATTGGCTAACGGTGAAACTGTTTTAATTAACTCGGTGATTAAAGATTGCACACTTAACCTTAACGAAAATGATTTTCTAATCGACCTCATCCCCATGCCTCTTGGAAGCTTTGATGTTATCATTGGTATGGACTGGCTCTCGAATAATCGCGCCGAAGTTATTTGCGCCAAGAAGTTGATTCGCATACCTCGAGAAAATGGTGATCTTCACATCTACGGCGAAAAACCCTCCCGCGGTCTTAAGCTTATGTCTTGCGCCGAAGCCCAAAGGCTTATGCGGAAGAAGTGTGTTGCATTCTTAGCCCATGTGGTCAAACCTGCTGAAGAGAAGAAGCTTCGCGATATCCCTGTTGTGCGTGATTTCCCTGAAGTTTTTCCTGATGATCTTCCTGGTATCCCTCCCGCTCGTGAAGTCGAGTTTCGTGTTGATCTTGTCCCTGGTGCTTCCCCCGTAGCTAAATCTCCTTATCGTCTTGCACCCGCTGAGATGCAAGAATTGGCAAGTCAACTTCAAGAGTTGACTGCTAAAGGATTCATTCGCCCTAGCTCTTCGCCCTGGGGTGCTCCGGTGTTGTTCGTTAAAAGAAAGATGGATCGTTCCGCATGTGTATTGATTACCGCGAGTTGAACAAACTCACCATTAAAAACCGGTATCCTTTACCGCGTATTGACGACCTCTTTGATCAACTCCAAGGTGCCTCCTGTTTCTCGAAGATTGATCTCCGCTCTGGCTATCACCAGTTGCGCA
Source organism: Bidens hawaiensis (assembly GCF_021521415.1). NCBI lineage: Eukaryota > Viridiplantae > Streptophyta > Magnoliopsida > Asterales > Asteraceae > Bidens > Bidens hawaiensis. Next base: position 2,719,853 of record NW_027491020.1, on the reverse strand, counting down.
TCCGCGATGAAGATGTTCCGAAGACTGCTTTTCGAACTCGTTATGGCCATTTTGAATTCTTGGTCATGTCCTTCGGTTTAACCAACGCACCCGCCGTTTTCATGGATCTAATGAATCGGGTGTGTAGGCCCTTCCTGGATAAATTCGTGATCGTGTTTATCGATGATGTTCTGGTGTATTCTAAGACCAAGGCCGAGCATGAGCAACATCTCCGGTTGGTGTTGCAGAAGCTTCGAACCGAGCAGCTCTATGCTAAGCTTTCCAAGTGTGAATTCTGGTCTGATGAAGTACAGTTTCTTGGTCATGTTGTAAACAAGATGGGTATTCATGTCGACCCATCCAAGATTGAAGCAATCAAGAACTGGATCACGCCATCCACTCCTTCTGAGATCCGTTCCTTTCTGGGCTTAGCTGGTTATTACCGGCGCTTCATTTCGAACTTCTCGAAGATCGCTTTGCCTTTAACAGCTGTAACGCACAAAGGTAAACCGTATAATTGGGGCTCGAAGCAAGAAGAAGCCTTTCTAACGCTCAAGCGATTGTTGTGTGAAGCTCCTGTTCTTGCGCTACCTGAGGGTAATGATGATTTTGTCGTGTATTGCGATGCATCCAACCAAGGTCTCGGTTGTGTTCTTATGCAACGAGGCAAGGTTATCGCTTACGCATCAAGGCAACTTAAGGTTCATGAAAAGAATTATACAACTCACGACCTCGAACTTGGTGCAGTTGTTTTTGCCTTGAAGATCTGGAGACACTACCTTTATGGTACTAAGTGTATCCTTTACACTGACCATAAAAGCCTTCAGCATATCTTTGATCAAAAGGAACTTAACATGAGACAACGCCGATGGAACGAACTCATCAGCGATTACGATTGTGAGATCCGGTATCATCCTGGTAAGGCTAATGTGGTAGCCGATGCACTCAGCCGAAAACCCTGCCAACTTAACTGTATCTTGCCGCGCACCCAGCTTCACTTCGCGCCGATTCAAAGCAACCTTGAATCGCGTATTCGTGACGCGCAGCGCGCATCCATCAGTAATGGTAACCTTCGCGCCGAGTTAGCGTGTGGCGCGGAAGCGCACTTTGTGCCTAATCTGAGTGGAATTCTCTGCTATCTTAATCGCATCTGGATTCCCTTTGATGAGAATCTTCGCGCTGATATCCTGAGTGAAGCGCACAAATCTCGATATTCTATTCATCCCGGCGCTGATAAGATGTACAAGGATTTGCGCATAACTTATTGGTGGCCTGGTATGAAAAAGGATATTGCTGTGTTCGTAGCTAAATGTCTGACTTGTTCTAAAGTAAAAGCTGAACACCAACGCCCATCTGGTTTGCTCGAACAACCAGAAATTCCTACGTGGAAATGGGAATGTGTAGCGATGGACTTTATTACCAAGTTACCTTTGACAGCAAGCAAACATGATAGCATTTGGGTAATAGTGGATCGTTTGACTAAGTCTGCTCACTTTCTGCCCATTCGTGAAAACTACCGTGTTGAGCAACTCGCGCAGCTTTATGTCAAGGAAATTGTCTGCCGCCATGGTACTCCTTTGAGCATCATATCCGATCGCGATGGCCGTTTTATATCTCGCTTTTGGAAATCTCTCCAATCTGCACTAGGAACTCGCTTGGACATGAGTACGGCATATCATCCTCAGACTGACGGTCAGTCTGAGCGAACTATTCAGACTCTTGAGGATATGCTCCGATCTTGTGTTCTTGATTTTGGAGGTAATTGGGATTCACACCTGCCTTTGATTGAGTTCTCTTATAATAACAGCTATCATTCCAGTATCGGTATGGCCCCATTTGAAGCACTTTACGGTCGTAAGTGCCGCTCCCCGATTTGTTGGAACGAAGTGGGAGAAGCTCAAATCACAGGACCCGAACTTGTTCAAGAGACAACCGATAAAATCGCCAAGATCCGTGATCATCTGCTGACTGCTAGAAGCCGACAGAAGAGTTACGCAGATCGTAGGCGGAAGCCTCTCGAATTTCAAGTTGGTGATCTTGTTCTCCTCAAGGTGTCGCCCTGGAAGGGTGTTGTCCGCTTTGGGAAGAAAGGTAAGCTTGCTCCTCGTTATGTTGGTCCATTCAAGATTCTCGCGCGTGTGGGAAAAGTTGCCTACAGACTTGACCTGCCACCCGCGCTCAGTAATGTGCATCCAACGTTCCATGTATCCAATCACAAGAAGTGTTTAGCTGACGAGAACTTTCACATTCCACTTGATGAAGTTCAAGTTGATGAATCTATGCATTTCGTTGAGAAGCCTGTTGAGATTATGGATCGCGAGGTTAAGCAAACCAAGCGCAGTCGCATCCCTATCGTGAAGGTTCGCTGGGAGTCCAAGCGCGGAGCCGAGTTTACATGGGAAAGGGAAGATCAAATGAAGATCAAGTACCCGCACCTGTTCTCTGCGCAACCTACTTCGAGATAAATTTCGGGACGAAATTTCTTAAAGTAGGGGAGACTGTGACATCTGCCCCGATCCGACCCGACCCAGGTACCCGTTTCTCTGACCCGATCTCTTTCTTTTATGATTTAATATTTATTTATACTTATACTTTATTTTTAATAATAATGTTTTCCTTCCCGCCTCTTTCTCTCTCTTTCTTTCCGCCGTCCCGTCCCTCTCCTTCTCTCTTTCCGCCTTCTTTTCCCTCTTGTCGCCGTCCCGCCCTTACGCCTTGTTTCCCTCTTTTTCTTCTAACTCTTTGCTTGTCCTTTGTTCCTTCCCGCCTAAGGTTGTCTGCGCAGCTCCACGCGCCAGACTCCCTTACAAGGAATCCTGCGTGAAGACCACCTGTACAGCGATTCGCGAGACGAACTCTTCTCGCAGCGCGCTAAGAATTGTAATTCTTCTCGCAACGCGCTAAGAACGGTAGTTCTTCCCGCGACGCGCTAAGGATTTGTAGTTCTTCTCGCAGCACGCTAAGAATCGTAGTTCATCCCTCGACGCGCGAAGAATTATAGTTCTTCCCGCGGCGCGCTAGGAAATGTGATTCTTCCCGCGACGCGTTAAGATTGGTTCTGTCTGCCTTCGCGCTCGCGCACTTTTGCCTCCAGCCTTCTCGCGCTAAACCCTTTGAGTTTTCTTCTGTTTAATCTAGCCGTTGCTTTTGAGTTGTCTTATCTTTTGAGCTGTTGACCTAATCTGCCTTATGTCTGAAAAGTTACTTTCGGCGCAGCATGCGCACCAACCCCATTGGTTGACAGAAAAAGTGACTGACATAATCTTTTGAGATCTGCTTTTGCCATGCTTGACCTGTACCTTTATCTGATCCGCCCATGCTTTTTACTGTTCCCTGTCAGCTTTATCTTGCCTCTGCAGCTGCCATATCTTTCCATATCTTTTGCTTTTGGATTCTTATGCTCTTTGATATCTTTTGCTTGATCCTGTTAAAGATCCTTTCCCCTTTTTTAGGGATTATGTCTCCTAGGGTTTTCCTATAAATAATAATAATATTTTCATAACACTACACACACAAAACACTTAATCTCTCCTGTTCTCTTGCTCCTTGCTCTCTCTGCCGTCTTCCTCTCTGCCTCCGTCTTCCTCCCTGTTCTGCCCTACTTTTCCGGTAATATATATAAATTATATATAATAATTTACTTATTAATTATGCTAACTTATAATCAAGACTTAAAACAAATCATTAAAACAATAATCTTATCTATAGGTTAACTTGTGCTTGTTCAAAGTTGGTTCTTGCTTTATCTTGCACCGCATCGTTTATCAAGTGAGTAATCTCGTACCTAATCCCTTTTTGCTTTTAATGTTTTGGGATGTTCATGTGTTCATACAAACTTAGAGTCTTAAACTGTTTATGAACTTTAGTCGCGCAGTATCCCATGTGTTGAGGACGTAGACTTGGCTGTTTATTTGTATGTGTGGATCATTAACCGTCTTGTCGGTCTATTCCGCAGTTTTCATGGTACCATTAGATGAACACGGGAGAACTATCGTTTATGATTTTCTCTTTTGTTTACACATGCACAGTTTGTCTTGTTTGTGAGCTCAATTGTGAGCACTGGCAGTCTTATGAATCTTAGAGTTGGTCCCGATCAGATTACACCCTTGTTGAAAACCAGACATACACATGTTGCGCGCAGATTTATTGTTATCTATGTATTGTATTAAACTTGATTTCTCACCAACACGCAAGTGTTTGACGTTTATTTTAACACATGTTCAGGTTTGCAGTAGCTGTTTTGGAGCTTGTGGACACATAGGACGTTTTTACTTTTGGACCTAGATTAAAATGTATCAAGACAAGTTATTGCTGTTCGAATATTATGATTTATAATATATTGATTTATGTTGGTTTATTTATATCTTGTGTTTACGTTGCGCGTGCGCGAATAAATGTATTTATTAAATATTAACACCCAATAGTGTCACAAGTAATGAAACAATATGTGGCGCCCCGATGTATAATCCGCCTTTGGTCGGGGTGTTACACTTAAGACGTCATTGTATCAAGTTGTGGGAGTGTGCTAAAAAAGAGTTAATCGAGTTTTTTCATTCTTTACAAGCGACGGTTAGTTTAACTACCGATGTTTGGTCGGCACCACACGGGTTGCCCGAATCATACATATGTGTCACCACTCATTGGGTTGATCCGCTGACATGGAAATTGATGAAACGAACCATCGCTTTTGAAAACTTCTCGTACCCACATACCGCCGAAAAATTGTTTGACTTGCTTGATGAGGTTATAACGACTTACAATTTGAGAAATAAAATATTTTCGATTTCGTTTGACAACGCATCAAACAATACCAAGGCGGCCGAAAAATTTATCATTAAATATTCACCACCTTGTTTCGGGGATTTTTTTCATGTTCGATGTGTTGCACATATCATCAACTTGGTTGTTCAAAAAGGTCTCGACAATGAAAACATTTGTGACGATTTAAAATATTTTAGACTTATGTTACAAGATGTCTTCAAAAGTGGTATAAGAAGACATCTTGAATATAAGAATTATTGCAAGTCGGTTGAAAGAAAGTATTTGGGGCCGAATTGGGATGTTCCAACCCGTTGGAACTCAACTTGTCATATGCTCAAGTGTGCGTTCGCCCAACGCCAAACTCTACAAAGTTTTCATAACAATCTTGTTAACGTATGAGAGGCCGATATGCTTCCGGAAGGTGTCTGGGTCAATGTCGGTTTTTTGTTGGGGTATCTTGACGTGTTCAAAAACTCAACAACAAAGTTATCGGGAGTCTATTACCCTACTAGTTGTTGGGTTTTGCAAGAATTATACTACATGTCTTGTACTTTTAAAGAGTTTGAGGAGAAGAACAAACTATTCAAGAATATTGTTGCGGTTATGAAGGAAAAGTTCTTAAAATATTTTGAAAACATACCGCCGGTCTTCACTTGTGCCGCCGCTTTAAACCCATATTGGAATGTTCATGGAGTTGAGAGAACGATCGAAGAAATATTCGACAACATGGGTATGCACGAGATCGACCCGAAGTTGTCGACGGAAGCGTGTGAAAAGTTTAACAAAAACCTTCAAGACCTTTATGACCATTATTTTCAACTTTATGGTCCAAGCACGAGATCGTTTTTTGTTAAAAAAACAACGACTAGTAGGCCGAGCAAGGACCTACTTATAAACTTGATGAATGGGATTCGTGAATCGGCATCTAAGAGGCAAAGAGGAAACACACCAACTAGCGAACTTGGTCGATATAGTGGAGCAAACTATGTTGAGGGTGCAACGGTCGACGAGGTTCGCAATATTGATTTGTTGGCTTGGTGGAAAGGAAAACAAAACGAATTTCCTATTCTATCCGCCATGGCTCGTGATTTGCTTGCCGTAGAAGCTTCAACGGTTGCTTCCGAATCGGTTTTTTCTCTTAGTGGGAGGGTATTATCAATGCGAAGAACAACATTAACTCCCGAGTCTCTAGAGGTTTGCATTTGCCTAAAGGACCATTTGGATGCGGTTGATCGTGTACAACACAAGGCGAAATTTGAAGACGAAATACCAATAGAGCGTCCTATTCATGATGAGGAGGCGGAGGACGGGCTTTCTTCCGATAATGAAGACGAGGGTGGAGACGAGAATGAAGACGAGGGTGAAGATGAAGAGGAGTTGTAATTTTTATTTGTTTTAGTAAAACTATTTGTAACAAGTTCAACTAATATGTAGTTTTGATTTGTTTAATAATAACTACTTTTGTATTGTTTATTTCTTATTAGTCATGATTAATTTTTTGTTACTTTTTTAAAAACGACGAACATTTTATTTATTTAAACAATAACTATTACAAACATTATTAAAACATAAACGATACTAAACATAACAACTTAAACTTAAAAACAACGTCCGTCGTTTTAATCCGGCGTTCTACAACGATTAAGCGTTGTCACCGGTGGTAGATGCTTGGGTTGTAGAGCCGGACGACTCTCCCACTTCCGCTTTTTTAGCATCCAAACTTCTTTTCTCTCGACAATACTTATTCGTATGTTTTCGTAATGTCGAGTTGGACCCTGCTTTAAGAAACTTCGAGCAATATTTGCAACGAGCCATCTCTTGTGAGTCGGTCATGAGACACAAATCGTAATGAACCCAAACATCGGGGCATCTTGTTGTTTCGATCACCATAACAACGTCGTCATTAGTTGCCATTTGTTGTCTGTTTAAGCTTAATTGTGTTTTGGAGTGTGTTTTATAGTTTTGGAAGTGGTTTAACAAGTACACACCATACCTTGCTATTTATAGAATAAAAATAACCTAATTATAGTAAAAAACCGGTTCCAATGGTCAAAAACGGCTATATAGCCGTTGGAACCGGTTTCTAACGGCTAGATTTTTTAAAATTAAAAAAAAACCGGAGTAACCGGTTTTTACGTAATAACCGGTCCCGGTTCATACCCTACCCGGTTCCTAAAAGTTGGCATTTCGGGGCATCGGTTCGGGTCGGGAACCGAACCGGTTCTTGACTGGAACCGGTGTCATTTTCTTCCCGGTGAGAAAAAACCGGTTCCGAACAGGTTCGGGTTTTTCAACTGTACCCGATTTGTCTATTTGGACCTATCACTAACAATTATTTTTGGCTGTTCTTTTGGGTCGTTAAGAGTTGTCTCACATTTTCTTAACATGATCATTTGTCATGGTATTATTAACAATTTAAAAAGTACCAAATAACTCTAATATGCCACAAAATGCGCAAACAAATATGTCATACGACGCTAGTAACCACCATAGAAAACGAAGACAAGTAAACAAGCCAACCTAAGCAATGAGTCCGTATAATCACATAACGCAATATGGTACAACTCACGAGACTCATATCAAGTATAAATGATCTTAGGTTCCTAGTTAATGTTACAATGTTTCATTAACACAAAACTTAGAAACATACTATGCAGATAACGTACACAAAACAACAATGCCATAGACCATATCGTAAACAAAATGAGAAAAAAAATAGGTGTAAAACTAAACTCGTATAACTCCCTGTTTCTTACCGCTCTCCTTTTACCTGTATCACTCTGTGCAACTGATATGACGAATACGTGATAATAATCAATAAAAGAATCTGGATGACATGCCAACAACTAACGCATATAAAACAGCTAATCATCAGGATCCATTTCAACATCTTCTTCCAAAGAAGGTGAATCCTTTGCCTTGCTTTCGTCTTCAGAATCTAATAGCTCATCTGTTTCATCATTACCATCCACTTGCTCGTTTTCATTAACAGCAGTGCTCTCTTGCAGTTTTGCCAGGCTGGCTTCAATCCATTTGGGGCATGCGTTCTGGCCACCTGTTTTGGAAATAGTACAAGAACATTCCGGAATTGGGTGGGAGAGAAACGACAATGGTTTCGATTGAGTTAATTGTCTCTTGAGTCCTTCTTCCCGCAAACTATCGTTTAGATGTTTACGTGCTGCTAAAATCCAGCTTCGTTTTGGATAATAAAGATGATCTTGTGTACTGTTGAACAGATTAGTAAGAAATTTCCTGTTTAAAAAACAAGAGCATATTGTTATTAAAAATAACAGTAGAAAAAATAAACTATGCATATTCACCTTTCGGGTCGATACGTTCTGGCGGATGCCAGCTCATAGAGCCGGTGACCCATAACCAAGCTTGAAAAATCAGGTAAACCGCTACCATCATTATTAAACCCGGGAAAAAAAGCATCTGCTTCAATTGATACAACATAGTCAAGTGCATCCCACAACAACCTATGGGCTTTATCCCTTAAATCAATTGGTGACGGGTCGGGTTCGTAGTCTTTTTCTGCAATCCAACCATACCAACCTTCTTTTTCATGCTGATAAATGGGTCGGTCTGGAGGTGGTGGAAGAGGTCGGGGACGTGGGCCCGCCTGATCCCATTCTTTCCTCAACTCTTTGGGTGTTTTAGTAGGAGTCGGGTTGAAGGAGTTTGAAGGAAGTGGGCCTTCATTGCCAAACAACTTAATTAATTCGTGTTTATGACATAAATTAGAACGATCCACTAAATTTGTGTACATGGCCCGTAGCGGGATCATGACACGTTGACCACCAAATGTTTCGGAACCTGCCAAATATATCCTCGTTGTTGGTGGATAACCCATGGCTCGAAAGAGGAGTCCCACCTGCAAACTAATGTTAATATATAAATATTACACTTATATAAATATATAATTCTGAAGAATACCTCTTCAGGCATCAGTGGACATGAACCGTTGACTTTCCGAACATACGAGTCAACACTTAGTTCATCACGAATGATTTTCTGCTTGATCATTTTTGCACGTCGGTACTGTATAAGTTCAGTATGAACATCCTATGGCAAAACAGGGAACATATTCATCATCTAGAACCTTCTAGAAGCACTATAATTGCAAATTGATAAGTAAAAGAAATTCTGACCTGGAAAAGCTCAGCACAACCCTTGCGAGCCAAGCTATCTCTTACTAGACCAGGATGATATGCAAGATAAGGTTGCCCCGACGCTCTTAACCTAATTAGATATTTAGATCAAATACTGGTTTGGTTATTATGGACGTGTATTTAGATTATTTTTCTTAAAAGACAATGGTGATACTATGCTGCAGTTAGGTGGTGTTTGGGATTCCTTAAAAAAACTCCTAATAACTTTTCAATAAGTTAATTAAGTTAATAAGTTACAAAAGTGTAACTTATTAACTTTTCCCACTCACATCAAAAGCAATCCCAAACACCTTATTACTTTTCAAAAAGTTAAGTTATAAGTTGGTGAAAATTAGCAATCCCAAACACCCCCTTAGTATTGCATCTCTCTTTATAACTGAACAAAGTTGAAAATAAGATGATTTAACCTTTTCACCATTAGATGTGCAAGTGCTAGAATGTCCGGACGAAAATGAAGTGCGAGAAATGCTACACGACATCTGAGCCTTTGATATTCAACAAACTTAGAAGAGAGAATAGGCTGATAAGACAATAGACAGAGAATATAGTTCAGATTCAGCAAAATATGCACCATACTAACAGACCAAATATCATAACTTAAAAATATGCGACAATAAGATCTAGCTTTCAGTGGTCACTCATAAAATATCATTGAAGGCAATCATTCGAGTTAATATCGCCAGACATATTCTTTCTTCAACTTTCATAAACAAGATTTCAGTATTCAATCACAAGGTATTTTTTGTGAATAAAAACTAAAAAGAAAAAAGAAACAGAAAGGAAATGTATACATTTGTGCCAAGTAATTTACTGGCAAATGCAGGCATAAACTTAAGTTTTGGGTCAGTAAATCTCACGGATCACTGAATTCATTTTGGTAACTGAAGCATAAATGGTGGAACTTGTAAGCACTCCTACTATGCAAATAACGCAAAAACCTAAGGCTTCGTGTAATGTTACTCATGCTGTCTATGCAATCTGTTCTAACCATGGCTTTTTGCATAGGAAAAATCAAATAAGTTGGCTGGCTTTGCTCATAGAATATGCAAATATCAGTGAGCATAGTCATGCATACAATATGTATGTGTTCATTACTTGGGATACATTTGAGAGAGAAAGTGAAAAGCAATTATTATGTCTGCAGTTCGATTCAGGCCAACAAATATTGTCATTTTCTATTTTGGACCTTTTGGTTAACAAAAATCAACTATTTCTGACTTGAGAATACACCACATGTAATTCCAAACATGAACCAATTTAATAAAGATGGCATGCAAGACTTCTCTTAACAAAAAGGAATGAATAAAAGATGATTAATACCTGTAAACAGCCTCCATCCATAATCACTAATCCAATAACCTTCGACTTCTTTAACTCTGGCAAAACTTCTTTAATATAATAATCAGGAGAAGCCGACTTCTTGGGCTTAAAAGTAGGAAATTCTTTGCGTCTCCTTGCCTCCTTCAAGTTAGGAGGCAGATTTTTCACAATGATAATATCATTTTTAAGAGAGGTTATGAACTGTTCTTCATTGTAGAGGTATGAAAAGCTTTTAAACTCAGAGCTGCATAGAATTATAAAAGATTTAAAATTACAATAGAAGATTACAGGTTATTCTAATTGTTCCCAAGACTGACAAACGTACCTAATGCCTTTAGAGCTAGTACTTTCTTGAATCTCAGGAATGACCAGAGTAGCATTGAGAAGCCTGGATATGGCAACAAGATCACAAATCTAAAAAAAGGTCAAGCCCATATAAGCCATGAGAAAAAAAACTATCAAGTTACTAGAAAGCATTCGAATCAGCAAGAACATACCGAAGACCTGATGTTCTCAAATTCACCAAAAATTTTGGCATATATGAAGCCATTACTTTGTTCAACCGGAACTGCACATAAAATCAAGTTAAAGCAAAGTATATGTTGTAAACTAAAGTGTTGTTTGTTGCTATAGTATAAATATGTATCATTACCAGGATACTTGCTTCTAGGGTTTGCATATGGTTGCAAAACCTCTAAAGGCTTAACCTTCTCCCACAACCTTTTAGATCTAACAATACCCTGCAGCAACACGAATTGGACTTTTTTTGCTTAGGAATTGATGATAGAATATGAAACTTTAAAAAATACAAGTTGTTTTACCTGTTTCCCGACCACGTCTATATTCAAATCCTCAATAAAGTGTGTCATAACACTGTATTGTACTAGGTCAACACTTGTATTTGCAAGAAACATGTGCACGAGCAGAGACAAGAAAGACAAAACCAGGCCTCCAAGTAATAACCATTTGAACTTGGATATCATTATCACACAGTTTGAGATTGTATCCAGTTACAGCTGCAATATCCAGCGTTGCCAAACCATGACTGTAGAATCAAGGTGGATTAAAGTTCAAACATCAGATAAATAGGTGGGGTAGACACATTTGTAATTCGGCTAATAAACAAATAAAAACAGAAAAGAAGCTGTTAATTTAATCGTGATCTATGACACATAATTAACAAGACTTCAATTGCCACTTGTTAATCATCTATAACGAGAACATCTAGAAGATTATGAATACCGTTCGTTGACAAGGTTTTAATAATTAAATAAATAGATCTGAAATAGTAAACAAAGTATAGATGATGAGTCGCGTAACCTGAATTGATGAATCGGTGAGAGCAGAGTGAGGTTCCGTTTGGGTAAAATGGAAATGGAGGGAGTCAAGTGTAAACTGATGATGTTAATCCTCACTAAATTTACAATTATTTTGCGTATAAATTATACCAATGTTGGAACATTTTATTAAGTTTAAATAATTTAATTTTAAATGTGCTTATTTGATTATAATTTGTGTTGTGTAAAATACTTTTGTATAAAAATAAGCTTAAAACTATAACCCACACAACCTTTTGGTTAGATGTATAACCCTTTGCCACTAGACCAAGCTAATGGTTATGTAATTGTGTTGAAACATTGATTATACTTATTTTTTCATAAAAATACATATAGTTTTTTTAAAAAAAAAATTCGGACCTAACGGGGTATCGAGCCTGTGGTCGTCGACTACCCTGCCACCCTCCATGGCTGGCCTTGTGTCTACTCCATTTCTCTCGTCTTGGATGGTTCGCTCTAGTTTTTCGGGATGGTTTTGTTTAGTGACTTCAATGTTGGTTTGTATCTTGATGGTTGTATTGGTGTGTCTAGCTTCTTACTAGAGTGTTTAATAGAATTTTGTTGGTCGTCCAAAAATATATATTATACTAGCTTTTAGCCACGCGAGTTACTTTTAGTTTTTAATAATTGTTTTTTTAATTATTGTTTACTAGTTTTAGAGCTCGTATAACACACAGTATTATCCAAATTATAAAATTAAAAGTAAAAAAAATAAATACATAACGTATATGAAAAAAATTATTGTACCTATGCTAGTGTCTATACTATGTGTATATATAAAATGATTTTATTTATATCACAAAATGATTTTTTAAATAAACTTAATAAGAAAAATGCACGTGCCAAAACATACCCGAGAACACATATTTATTGAAATTGTCTTTGTCAATATCATATATGTATAATTAAAAGAATGCAGGAAGAAGACTTTTCATACAATAGTCAAACAATAGTAGTTCTGACCATTCAACCTAAATACTAAAGGAGCATTACCTTTATTGATATATTTATGAATTTGTAACTCATAGAAGGAAATGAAAACATTAAATTATAACGACGTGTGTTCTTCAAGAACTATGTTTTCTGATATAAACCATGAAAAAGATGTTGATAAGTTTGACAACATAAATAATAACATGTTAACTGTTAGGGCATAGAATTTATGCTGAGAATCCTCTATCCTTAAATGACTTATGGATAAATTATCATTGAGATATGTTCCAGGTTGTGAAGGATTAAGGATTCTCGGTATTATCTGTTTACTAATAATTGTGTTTGAGTGGTGTTGTGTTTGATAGATATGACGGCTGGACGACTTGGTCACCCTATTTAATCGCTACTGGATTACTCCCGCACGTGGTCAAAGAGATGGGAACGGCTAGTGGGAAGAGTGGCGTGATTATAGGAAATCTAGTTGTTTGTTATTTTTATTTATAACGAGATTATTGATCAGCTAGGAACACACTTGTACTCTCGCACACTTTAGCAACACCGAGAACTCCCTCTAGAAAAGCACTCACACTTAGAAAATATTGTATTACTGATCATAATCTTCACCATTTGTAACCCGATTTTTGATTAATAAAGTGGTGATAGACGATTTGTCATCACCCGAGGTTTTTGTGCCGGTGATCCGAATAAGATCAAGGGCTTTTCCTCGTAACAAATCCTCGTGTTTGTGCTTGCAATCGTTTCATTATTGTTATCATCAAATTAGCACTAGACCTCACCTAACGAATTTGGTTACATTATCCTTAGCCGGTTTTTTACCAAAACAATTTGGCGCCCACCGTGGGGCAATTGGTGCTGTAATCCATATTATTCCTATCAATTTTCAACCTATTTACCTACACTATCATCAATGGCATCTCAACAATATTCTGCTTCATCCACCATGCCTTCATCAGTTTCTCACCTACCAAGGACTTTACCACCGATGCCTCCTCCGCTAATAGGAGCACCAAGGGCTACTGCTGCTGGAAACATGACGCAACTTGTAGTCTTCCAGAGCTCAAAAACCACTACTGCCACTCCGGTGGTTAACTCTAACAATGATGTTTCTGCTATGTTTTCACAGGTTAAAACATATATGGAGCAGCAAAATAGGACTAATCAGAAGATCCTCCGCGAGATAGAAGATCTCAAGAAGAACAAGAGGCCACTGGAGGATCAGACTCCTTTGGTGCCTAGGATGCTGGATTTCACCACTCCATGATCCTTGGCTCAACATGCTCAAGGATCATCTATCCTCCAACAGGGGTCCATGGGTTAACAAACTCAAGGATCCTCGTTCCTCCAGCCAGGATAATCTATCCTCCAACAAGGGTCTATGGGCTAGCAAGCTCAAGGATCCTCGTTCCTTCAACAAGGATCATCCATCCTTCAACCAGGATCCTCTGGAATGTATCATCAAGGATCCTTCAACTCCCAACCTCAAGGATCCTTCTGGCAGAATCAGGGATCCTCAGGAATTCAACATCAAAGGTCCTCACAGGTTCATGAAAGAGACATCATCCCCATGCAGACCATTGCCTCTGGTGGACCAACTCCCGTGGCAGATGCTTCTTATCTAGGCTATTCTTCTGGGATGCCAACATTCACTCAACAAAGAGCTAACACCTATAATCACATATCCTTAGACACTAATCTTGGTTCAATGCAGGACACATGTATCAATTAGGCTATGGCTAAGGAACTTCAGAAGCTTAAGGATATGATATCCAGCGTGCCAGGAGTGGTCCATCCAATTCCTGAAATACCAGAAGGGAGCCATAAGCTGTCCATATTTGCTCCACCAATATGTGATACGGAGATCCCAAAATGCTTTCAAACCCCCAACATGAAGGTGTTTGATGGGGCCACTGATCCGGAAGAGCATGTGGCCCAGTATAGGGAAAGGATGGAAATCAATCCAATTCCTGAAAGACTCAAGGAAGCTTGTCTATGCAAGGGTTTCGGATCCACACTAACAGGATCTGCACTTAAATGGCTGCTAAGTCTCCCCCCTACTATGTTACTTCTTTTTCGCATTTAGTTAAATTGTTCAACAACCAGTTTTCTTGTAGTAGGAAATTTGAAAAGTTAACTAGTGATTTGTATAGAGTTGTCCAGCCTTATGATGAATCCCTTAGGGATTTTGTTACAAGGTTTGGAAGGGAGGCCCTAGAGATCCCTAATCTTGATGTAGCTACGGCTGTTGAAGCATTCAAGATGGGACTTCAAAGGGGCTCCCCCTTTTATGACGATCTTGTGATGACTCCATGCAGGACTTTAGATGAAGTCAGAAATAGGGCACTCAGATTTATAAGGCTGGAGGATGACAAGAAGATCCAAGAACGGTTAGGAGCTCCAACAAAACAAGAGTCACCTAACCAGAAACAAGGATCCTCATTCAGAAAATAACAACTCGAAGCCATACTCCAAGTTCAACAATCAAAACGTCCGGGCAGTTGAAGAAGGAGATGATGATGAGGACTACCCAACTATTTATGAGTATTGCTTCTCTGTTGATACTCATGGCTTAATTTGTGCCATGAATGATCTAGGAGAGAAAGCAAGGTGGCCTCGGAGAAATGAAAAGTCAACGACCTTCAAAGACAAATCCAAATAGTGTGCATTCCATGAGGATTTTGTCCACATGACTGATGACTGCATTGGTATAAGAAGGGAAATTGGATACCTTCTGAGCAAGGGCCATTTCAAAACGTCCGGGCAGTTGAAGAAGGAGATGATGATGAGGACTACCCAACTATTTCCGAGCATTGCTTCTTTGTTGATACTCATGGCTTAATTTGTGCCATGAATGATCTAGGAGAGAAAGCAAGGTGGCCTCGGAAAAATGAAAAGTCAACGACCTTCAAAGACAAATCCAAATAGTGTGCATTCCATGAGGATTTTGTCCACATGACTGATGACTGCATTGGTCTAAGAAGGGAAATTGGATACCTCCTGAGCAAGGGCCATTTCAAAACATCCGGGTAGTTGAAGAAGGAGATGATGATGAGGACTACCCAACTATTTCCGAGTATTGCTTCTCTGTTGATACTCATGGCTTAATTTGTGCCATGAATGATCTAGGAGAGAAAGCAAGGTGGCCTCGGAAAAATGAAAAGTCAACGACCTTCAAAGACAAATCCAAATAGTGTGCATTCCATGAGGATTTTGTCCACATGACTGATGACTGCATTGGTCTAAGAAGGGAAATTGGATACCTCCTGAGCAAGGGCCATTTCAAAACGTCCGGGTAGTTGAAGAAGGAGATGATGATGAGGACTACCCAACTATTTCCGAGTATTGCTTCTCTGTTGATATTCATGGCTTAATTTGTGCCATGAATGATCTAGGTGAGAAAGCAAGGTGGCCTCGGAAAAATGAAAAGTCAACGACCTTCAAAGACAAATCCAAATAGTGTGCATTCCATGAGGATTTTGTCCACATGACTGATGACTGCATTGGTCTAAGAAGGGAAATTGGATACCTCCTGAGCAAGGGCCATTTCAAAACGTCCGGGCAGTTGAAGAAGGAGATGATGATGAGAACTACCCAACTATTTCCGAGTATTGCTTCTCTGTTGATACTCATGGCTTAATTTGTGCCATGAATGATCTAGGAGAGAAAACAAGGTGGCCTCGGAAAAATGAAAAGTCAACGACCTTCAAAGACAAATCCAAATAGTGTGCATTCCATGAGGATTTTGTCCACATTACTGATGACTGCATTGGTCTAAGAAGGGAAATTGGATACCTCCTGAGCAAGGGCCATTTCAAAGAGATCTTGGGAAGAAAAAAGTCAAGGATCCAGGATCCTAAAGATGTCCCGCAGAAAGCAGCTCCGCCCCCACCAGACGCACAAGTCATCAACTTCATCTCTAGTGGCTCAGATATATGTGGAACTTCCTTCTCCGCAGCCAAGAGGCACGCTAAAGAAACAAAGTTAGAGAATGGGGAACGACCAGTTATCTCCATTACTTTAACAACTGATAAGAGAATCTTCTTTGACGAAGAAGACAAATCTAGCATCCTGGATCCTCATCACGATGGTTTGATTGTAACTCTTTTTATTGCTAACCATTACGTACGCATGATCCTTGTTGACGGGGGAGTTCAGTTAACATCATTCATTTTGATGTGCTCTAGAAGATGAACATTCCAGACTCAGAAATTGTTCCCCAAACATCCGTGCTAGTTGGTTTTAGTGGTGAAAAAAAAGACAATGGGGGACATCAAACTCCCGATATATATTGAAGGGTTAAACTCTTACAAAAAATTTTGTGGTATTGATAATTTGTCTTGTTGCAACGTTATTCTTGGCAAGCCATGGTTATATGGAATGAAGGCTGTAGCCTCTACTTATCATCAGTGTATCAAACTACCAACTCCTTGGGGAGTAGTAAGAATAGATGGTGACCAGGTGGAAGCTAAGAATTATTACTCTTCGTCCATGAAGTTGGCGACAGAGCAAACGATAGCATAGCAACCACAACAACATCCTAGGAACGTACTGGAAGCTTGAGAGCAAGATCTGAAAGAGATATCCTTGGACCCTGAGGTTCCAGACGTGAAAGTTTTCATAGGATCCAGTATCCCTACCAGCATTAAGGAGGATATAGTATCCTTCCTTAAAAATCGAAAATCTACATTTGCCTTCAAGCACTCAGACATGACAGGTATTTCAAAAGAGGTAATAGCTCATAAGTTAGGCCTTGACACTTCTATTAAACCCGTCCATCAGAAGCGAAGGAAATTCGCTCCTGAGAGGAACGCGATCATACAAGAAGAAGTTGAAAAACTTCTTAAGGCCGGTATGATCAGAGATGTTAAGTATCCTCTATGGTGGCTAATGTGGTTGTTGCTTCAAAAAAGAATGGAAAGTGGAGGGTGTGTATTGATTTCACTGATTTAAACAAGGCATGCGCCAAGTATCCTTTCCTACTACCACATATAGACTCCATGGTGGATGCAACGGCAGGACATGAAATGTTAACTTTTATGGATGTTTCCTCTGGATTCCAACAAATTCATATGGAAACATCTGATCAAGAAGACACAACATTCATGACTCCAACCGGAATATATTGCTATATTGCCATGCCATTTGGACTAAGAAATGCAGGTGCAACATATCAACGCTTAGTCAACATGATGTTTAAAGACCAGCTAGGGAAAACCATGGAAGTCTGTATAGATGACATGGTTGTGAAGTCCAAGAAGACTGAAGACCACCTTAAAGACTTGGAATAAGCATCCAATATCCTTGACCAATATAACATGAAACTAAATCCTTCTAAATGCCATTTTGGTGTTAAGGCGGGAAAATTCCTTGGTTATATGGTCACTAAGAGGGGTATATAAGCTAGCCCGAAACAGATAAAGGCCATCATCAACTTAAAGTCTCATGTGAATGCAAAGGATGTACAAAAGTTGACTGGAAGAATCGCATCCTTGAATAGGTTCATCTCTCGATCCTCAGAGAAGTGTAAGGATTTTTATGATATCCTTAGGAAGAATAAAAAATTCGAATGGACGGAGAGGCATGAGGCTGCACTCAAAGCCCTAAAGGATTACTTATCCTCATCACTAGCATTAATGAAGCCTGTGGATGGAGTCCTTATACTTGTACCTAGCTATCTCAGGAAATGCAGTAAGTGCTATCCTTGTGAATGATCATGAAGGTGAACAGCATCCCGTTTATTATGTAAGTAAAAGTCTTCTAGATGCTGAAGCCAGGTATTCTCATTTTGAAAAATTAATTCTTGCACTTATTATGGCTTCTACTAAATTAAGTCATTACTTTGAGACTCATACTATTATTTTGAGAACTAATTATCTTGTTAAGAATGTGCTTATAAAGCCAGAATTGTCAGGAAGAATGGCGAAGTGGTCCGTGAAGATGAGTGCATATGATATTCAATATGAGCCCAGAACAGTCATCAAGTCACAAGTGCTAGCAGACTTTGTGGCTGATTTCAGTAGTGACATGCAAAAGGAAGCTGACTTGGAGGTTCAATAATTAGAAGAAACCAAGGATCCTTGTATCCTCTTCACTAATGGAGCTTCCAACGTGAGAGGAATAGGATTAGGTATCCTACTGAAATCGCCACAGGGGGACATAATACCCCAGTCCATAGCCTGTGAGTTTCAAGCCACAAATAATGAAACAGAGTATGAAGCTTTGACCGCAGGTTTGCAATTAGCTAAACACATGAGGATCAGGTATCTTCAAGTATATATAGATTCGTTATTGATAACTAACCACTTTAATGGCTCGTATGTTGTTAAAGGAGAAAAACTAATCAAATATCTAGAAATTGTGAAAGAACTTTCAAAGTTCTTCGATTCTTTTAGTATTATACATGTACCAAGGGAAGAAAATGTTGGGGCATATGCCTTGGCAAATCTAGCTTCATATTTGAAGATTCCAGAAGCTACGAAGATCCTGATCATCCATATACTCTCACCAGCAATAGGAGAACAAGAAGTTATGGAGATAACAACTGACAAAGTGATTGTGCTTTGGGATCCATTATCCTCAAATAATCAAGGATCTTGGATCCTCCCGATCAAAAACTTCATTCAAAATGGAGAGATTCCCGCCACAGAGAATCCTAAATCCTTCAAACTTAAGGTATCAAAATACATATTATTACATGATATTCTATATAGAAAATCTCTTGCAGGTCCATACTTGAGATGTATCGAAGATCCTGAAATTCAAGAGGTGCTCAAAGACTTTCATGAAGGAGATTGTGGTAATCACACTAGAGGTAGAGCCCCATTCTCTAGGATTCTGAGAACAGGATACTACTGGCCAACTATGAAGAGAGACGCCATGGATTATTCAAAGAAGTGTGACTCATGTCAAAGGCACGACAACATTATGCACAAGCCAGCAGAGCCTATGTATCCTATATCCTCATCATGGCCTTTCATGAAGTGGGGCATGGATATTGTGGGTAAGCTACCTAAAGCACCAGGAGGAAGAGTGTTTATGCTTGCCATGACTGATTACTTCTCGAAGTGGATAGAAGCTAAAGCTTTTGTACAAGTCCGCGAAAAAGAGGTGATATCTTTCATTAAAAGAAATATTATTACTAGATTCGGTATACGTTCAGAAATTATTAATGACAATGGTTCCCAGTTTATCGGGAAAAGAACCACCAACTTTTGTGACAGTTGGGGCATTAAGATGATTACATCTACACCAGTATATCCTCAAACTAATGGCCAGGCGAGATCAAGTAACAAGATTAGCATCAACAACTTGAAGAAGAAACTAGGATCCAAGAAAGACAAGTGGGCAGAGGAACTTCCTTATGTTCTTTGGGCTGATATAACAACATCAAAGAATGAAATAGGTCAAACACATTTCTCTTTGGTGTTTGGCTCAGAAGCTGTAATCCCTACGAAGATGGTGGTTTCCACTGCCAGAACAAGCATCTGTGATCCTCAAGCCAATAATGAAATCCTTCTCGAAGACCTATATACTGTTGAAGAACTCAGAGACCTAGCTAAGATCAGAATAACAACGTATCAACAAAAGGTAGCTGGGGCATACACCAAGAGTATCAGGATTCGAAGATTCCAAGATGGAGATTTAGTCTTGAGAAAAGCATTCCAAAACACAACCAATCCAGCAGATGGAAAGCTAGCACCTAAGTGGGAAGGCCCTTACTTGATAGAGTTAGAAGCTGGAAAAAGGGCATATCACCTTATGGAAGGCAACTGGTTACCGAGAGCATGGAATGCTACCCATCTCAAGAAGTATTTTTTCTACTCAGGATCTAGTATCCTTAGAAAATCAAAAATCCATCAAGGATCAAGGATCCTGAAATTGGTAATATCTATCTAATCACTTATTCATTTCAGTTTCATGCTATTGATTTAAGGATAATATATTCTTAATGTTTGTCTTTTCCAAGTTATAAATAACAATGCAGGGTTCTAGTAAGAGGTTCAATGACTAAGAGGTTGGCCACCTCTCCCTCACACTTAAGGTACTTTACTATTTCCCTTGGCCTTGCCCACGATTAAGGTATGACCCCTGATGGTCATATCCTACAAGGTTTAAAGGTTTTCACCTTTCTTATAAATTAGAGTTTCTACACTCTCGCCCGGAGCGCACGATTATCCAACATATAGTCCGGGGCAGCGGTACCAATACACGCTTAGTGGCTGACAATTTCGTTATCTTCGGCTATATAGAGGATCCTACGATTTATGGTAGACGTACCATACCTAAGGTTTTGGCGTTTTTACGTCACTCACGTTTGGGCTAAATTCCGGTTTAGGCGAGTCCCAAGGTAACATCCGTATCTTTGGGCCAGTCCCCAGTTTGGGCTTGTCCCTAGTTTTTGGGCTTGTCCCAAGTATGGGATTGTCCCTAGTTTTTGGGCTTGTCCCCAGTTCACGGGCTTGTCCCCAATTGCACGAGCTTATCCCTAGTTTATTTTATGGGCTTGTCCCCATCTTGTTGGGTTTAATCCCAATTAATATCATAAGTTATTTGCATTAGGTATCCTAAGTTCAATTATAAGGATCACAGAAGGATTAACATTTACGGATCCAAGATCCTTAATTTATTTTTTACAAGGATCGCGGAAGGATCAACACTTATGGTAACTTAGGTCTAATTAGACCTTATGGTATGATTTCTACTTATCAATTTACATTTATTTGGCTAAGATCTTTATAAACTCTATTATAGAAGGATTTAAGATCCTTTAATCTATTTTTTTGCAAGGATATTCTATCCTAAAACTTTCTACTCAAGAATATTTCTTAAAACTTTCAACAAGACTAAAGCTATATCAAACAAACTTTCAAAATAACAAATAACAAGCAAATAGTAAAAAGTTTTTAGTTATTATTAATCATAAGTTACCTGGACTTACCCAAAATCCTAACTCAGATTTCACCATACGAAAGATGGACCATCCACCCGGGTTAAGCAGGTGTTACTAACTGTTCATAAAGTGCAGGGAAATAAAAACAAGGGCATCAAAGGCTTCATCCCCACAAACATAGGATCCTTCCACCTTTGCTACCCCTGAAAAATTATCTTAAGGATCATGGATCCTTTACCCTAATTACTATTGTTCAAGTAAAGACCATTATCCAATATCCACAAAAACATCATCAAATAAATAGAAAAAAGGGCTCAGGCCTTGTCTTTATTATCCTTCATCTCCCGTTTAAGCAGCTTCTTCACCTTCTGCCGCTGCTTCTTTTCCCTCTTCGGTCTCACCTACCTCCTTCGCTCCAGCTCCGCTTCCATCAACCATCTCAGCCTCCTCTACGTCATCACCTCCACCAAGTTTCGCCAAGGCTTTCTTCCATTTCTCCACTTTCCAAGCTGACCTATCGAAAACAGGATCAGTGGCTTCCGCAACCAACTTGATTCGGGCTTGCAACACTGACCTTGCTACCCAAATTTTGGCCTCCTCGGTAGCCTGCTTCACTTCCTACTGATGTTGGGTCTCTGTAGTGGATAGTAGATCCTCCAAGCGCTTCTTATCCCTGGTGAGTTGGGCTAGAGCCTTGTCCTTCGCCATGGCTGCAACACCCATTCCAGTTAGGTTCTACCCCAATTGTCCCACAATCTTTTCATAATGATCTCGGGAAGTATTCACAACATGTACCAAACAATTGTGCAAAGTTGAAAGGATACTTGATACATAAATAAGGGATATCAGAATAAAGGATACTTACAACAATGATCATGTCAAAATGATTCTCTGGCTCTGAAGATCTTTTCCTTTTTGAAGCTGCTGATTTGAACCTGGTGGTTGCAGTTCTTGGCTTAGAAGTGGTGGCTGCTTTTAAAGCTTATTTTCTTGACGGTTTGAGGAGCTATCAGACTATCAATATCCTCCAAAGAGAACTTACTAACAGAATTGTGAGATTTCTGAGTGTTTGTAAAGCACAAGAAACATATAAGTTTTATATTTTATTCAATTTATTTTATAAATGTAAATCTTACTTGACATGTTGCTATTGAAATCTGAAGATATTTCACATAAGGCCTCAATGAATTTGGCTTGGAAACTCCGGACTTTGGGATCCAGGGCAAGAAACTTTTTTGCTTTTCTCTTGTTCCAGGTAAATTAGCCAAGGAAGCAAAGTTATCCACTGCAAAGAACAGAAAACAAGAAAAAACAGTTAAAAGAAGGATCAGTTATCCTAAACCGTTTCTCTTTCAAGGATCTAGGATCCTACCCTTTTTAACCCAAGTACCCCACCAGGAATGGAGCTTCGATTCTCAAAAAAGAACCGATTCCTCCAGAGAGAACCGTTCTGGGTTACTTTGGAAATCGGAGTAGGCTGTCGAGGTTTAGACTTCAAAACGAATCTATTTGAGCCGTGGGTGGTTAAGCTATAGAGGAATGATAACTCTTGGACACTGAACTCGATTCTCTCCTCCTCTATTATCTTCTCGATGGTCCGTAAAACCCTACAAATCATCGGCATAGCTTGGATATAAGACATTCCGGTGGTGTCAAAGAAACTTTCGGTAAAAGAGGGGAATGGATACGTGTAGCCGATAAGAAAAGGACAAGAGGGGAAGCAGACCCAAGTCTTTGAATAGATGTCGCATCGGATTAAAGAATCATATGGTCGGAAAACGGTTTCAGGTGGGAACAGTGGCCGGAGTTCGTCCATCTCAGGGTCAGTAAACTTACAGATCTCCATGGATGGGTTAGTGATAAGATTCTGTGATTGCATCTCCGATAACTCGGAATGATCGGAATGGTCAGAATGGTCGGAAGGAGAAGAAGAAGAAGTGATAGACATTTTTTTTATTATTATAAGAAAACAAGAAGAGAAAGAAGAAGGATACCTGAACGGTCTGCCAAGATGTGTGGTTAAAAAAGGATTGAAGACATCACATATGTAGGCGGATAGAGTTGATAATAAGGGTTATTGATAATAATGACTTATGGATAAATTATCATTGAGATATGTTCCAGGTTGTGAATGATTAAGGATTCTCGGTATTATCTGTTTACTAATAATTGTGTTTGAGTGGTGTTGTGTTTGATAGATATGACGGCTGGACGACTTGGTCACCTTATTTAATCGCTACTGGATTACTCCCGCACATGGAAAAAAAGATGGGAACGGCTAGTGGGAAGAGTGGGGTGATTATAGGAAATCTAGTTGTTTGTTATGTTTATTTATAATGAGATTATTGATCAGCTAAGAACACACTTGTACTCTCGCACACTTTAGCAACACCAAGAACTTTCTCTAGAAAAGCACTCACACTAAGAAAATATTGTATTATCGATCATAATCTCCACCATTTGTAACCTGATTTTTGATTAATAAAGTGGTAATAGACGATTTATTATCACCCAGGGTTTTTGTGTCGGCGATCCGAACAAGATCAAGGGCTTTTCCTCGTAACAAATCCTCGTGTTTGTGCTTGCAATCGTTTCATTATTGTTATCATCAAATTAGCACTAGACCTCACCTAACGAATTTGGTTACATTATCCTTTTCGATTTTTTACCAAAGCATTAACCCATTTAATTTTGTGAATATTTTACTTCATTTGAGCATAGTTTTGCATGGCATACTTCTCATACAACGTTCTGATCACCATTGAAGGAAAAGTTAATGCTGACACAAATGTTTCAAATGTTATACAAGTTAGAAGCATTGATAGGCCTGAGGGTGGCATGTCGTAAGTACTCACAATCTTATTCTTAAATTTTAATTGTTGAGAGAAAAATAGTCAATTTACCAAATACCGAACCTTTTGATTATTGCCAAAAATGTTATTGAAAATAAATTTGAAACCCAAGTCAAGTTTAAAATTCTAAGTTTCACCCGTTTGACATTTGAAGTCAACACTTTAAACCCGTAACAAATTTGATGATAAATCTATTTGTATTCTCAAACTTTAAAAATACTTTGATTTCTCATTTTTGACCGATAACAAATTTTGACCCAGATGTAATTAACATGTACTAAACAATCTATTTACCAATTTTTTTATTGTAAAAGCTAAATTTAGGTTTCACAAAACCCGAAACAATCCGTGAAAAAACAATAAATTAAATATGATAAACTTTGTTATATATGAAATTGATGGGTATACATTTACTAAATTAACCGAAAAAATATATAGTTTACTAAATTAACCGAAAAAAATATATTGATAGATTTATAGTATATATTTAAAATTTATATGACAACAACAACAACAACTGAATTGGTTTTAAAAAAATGGATAAACTTTTAAGCATAGATTTATGATTTAATAATTAAAAAAATTACTTTGTATAATAAAAGCATGTTCGAGTTTTTGTTTTCATTATAGTCTTCAACAATATACGTAGTAAAATATTTAATGATAACATTGGAATTATATATTCTTTTCAATCTTCAACAAACATGGTTTATTGTTAATTTTTGGATTTCACGAAGTATTTTGGAATATATAGTAAAATAATATGTTAATATTTATTTTTATAAAAAATGTATAAATATTATATAAATAAAATGTAAAGGAAAGTGAATATGAACATGTATTAGGGTCAATTAAGATCTTAGTTTTTGGAGGGAAAAAACTTGTGAGATTTAACCATAAATTGACACGTGTCACAATTATTTTACTTTATTAGAATAGATAGATGTATATTTTTAATGTATGATGTGTTTAGATATTAAACTTAAAGGTTACATGAACTTATAAAATATATTATATTTATTAGCTGTAGTTAAAGTATAGTTTGTTTTGTTTTTTTGTTTATATCTCAAATGAGTCTTATTGGTCAAGTAGTTAACGTGACCCAATATTTTATTATTTAAAATACGAATTTTCGTCTTAATATACATGAATGCATAAAGAATTTATATGATTTGTGTTATTTCGTTTGTATTGAGTTGTTACGGTTCGTTGGTGATGTAGAACGCATATGTTGTTTAATGGATCATAACAAATGGGCTCTCATGTGTCTATCAATTAATGTAGCCCAACATATTGTTTTTTGTTATTTAAAATATGTATTTTGTGCTTGATAGTGAGTTGAGCTTTTAATAAATTGATATATTTGAATTTATATAGGCCAATTCTAGTTCCACGTCTATCTGAAATGAGTACGTCATGTGTTATCATTTCATTTTTGGTGAATTATTACTTTATTACATTTGTTCTAGTAGGATGTTTAGTTTGTGATTTTCTATTATTTTGTATGTAGTTATAGATTTTGTAGTTTAGTTATTATTATGTATTTAAAGAACATTTAATTTGTTAATTAGTTTTGTTCTTATCAAATATAATATAAGTTATATTAGTTTATGAATTATATTAACGAAAATTTTATGATCATATGTAAAAACTAAGTTTTTAAAAATTTATTTTTTATTAATAATGTATACGTTTTTAATATTTTATACATAATTCTGTATTATAAAGTTTTGTTGATTTATTTCTTTTTTATTAAAATGGGTAATAATTGGAAGCCGTAATTTGAAAGTGACACTATAATGATAATAAACCGTCTTGAGAAACTCTTTTCCCGCCTTCTTTATCAAATCCTTCGTTTCATCTAACAATTATAAACCGTATGTTAATATTCCCCTTAATTAGGACAAATTTTGTTGTTAAGTGGAAGTTTTGTAGGTTGTTGAAGTGATTTGTGTTTATTCTTAGTTTATTTAATCAAACATTGTGTCAATAACAATTTACAACCACTTTTAAAATAATATATTGGTTTTAAATAATCTCAACTATCACCTTTTGGCCACTGCCGATTATAACTAACGAAATGACTAATGACAGTCCCACATTTTATCATTTTTTTCTACCAATGAACCCTAACTAACGAAATTCTAATGTTGTAAGTTTTCATAATGTGGCATTCTTATCTGGCCTCTATGTGGCATGCTTATGTGGCATATTGCACTGCCACCACCACCACCACCATGGCAGCCACCACCACCACCACCACCAGTTTTCTAAAAATATTAAAATATTTTATATATGTTTTATTGGATGAATTTTGACTTTTGAAGTCAAGCCAACAAGTTTAAAAAGAAGATAAACTATTAATACGAATATTGTCACTTAACTTATAGAGTTCATACGGTACTTCAATGAAGCAAATGATAATACAAGCTTAACCTAGATGTCTACTCACGCCAAATATGAATTTTATATTATGACTCATTTATAATAGTCCATTACAAAGCATGATCACACAGAAATTGTGTATACCTGTTGTATCTTTTTATCAGAAGAATTATATTTTGAGAATACAATGGTGCTAAAATAGCATTCATCTTCTGTCAAGGTATTCATAAATTTCAGACGACTTTTAACCCATGTGACCCATATGACCCTTTTAGGATTATGTTATATTCTTTCTTCTAGTATTGTTAATCAGAGCATGTAAATATAAAAAGTTTTCTAAAAGTGTCTATATAAATATATCTATAGTTACTACTCTAAAAATATACGCTATTATTATAACTTCTAGATGTATTTCCAATCAGCTTACATGCTAATTTAAGCCTATAAAAGAACCGAACATTAACGAACTGTTCGGCTAGAAGTTCATCTTCGTTTATTTAAAAAACGAACAAACATGAACATGCATTTTGTTTGTTCATTTATATCCGTGAGCATCCGGTTTTATTTGAGAGAACGTCATATAGACCAAGATCTAGCCGCTAATACGATACATCAACAAGAAATCGATACTTTAAATATATACTTTATTGATAATTTTGTGTGAATACATTAGAGAGAATAATAACTTATGGAGAGGATAATTTAGATCTATGTACAAGTTCTCTACCTAAATTATGACATAATCTACCTATTTATAGGCTATTTTACAATATACATTAAATACAAAGACTAAATCGCCTATAACTTATTCGATCGCTACGGACACCGAAACCGTGCACTAACAGACTCCCCCTTTTCCGTAGCTATCGAATACTTTATCCTTGAATACATTAACTGCAAATCACCAGTCACAAACCGTGCACTAACAGACACCCCCTTGACTGATGATTTTCGGGCTTGTGCAGACAGACAATCTCTAAATCTTTTTCAGCAAACCAATAACTTGTAGCTTCTCATATCAGATCTCCCCCTCTAGGTGAGCAACTCTTGGAGATCATCCCGATCATCCATTGGCGTATGATATGGTTCAATCTTTCAACAATCAGCAACAAGTCATCAGCTATCCGTCAACACCAGTAAAGAAAAACATATCTTTACGTTTAACCTCGTCACACATCTTCATGACAATTCGATCATTCAACATCTTTCACTTCGGTTTTCCCTCTCTTGATAACGTTTATCCCAAATAACTCTTTAAAGCTCTTCCATATCCCATTCGCAAAGATGCACTAATGTTTGGGCATATTATTCAGAGTTCCAACCTCCATTAATAAACCCCAAATGATCAAATTCTTCAATCCAATGACAAGACTCGTATATTCTTCAATAAGATCAACTCGTTCGAGAACCGTCCCCCTCAACAGAAGTAATCCGCCATTTACTCGTAGCCAACATAGTCAGAATCAAGTCCCTCAGAAAGAAGTAAACGAACAGACACTCGTATCCCACATAGTCAGGTTTCAATCTTTGAACAAATCAATCACCAACCGAAAAACAACTGCAGTCTTGAACTCAGTTAAACGCAGCTTTTCAAACACGAATTACCACCCGAATTGCAGTAATTTTTCAAGAAACCTTGCAAACGTAGGAAGATACAAGCCAAATAATCTCAAATGAAAGTTTTATCTCCCCCTTATCTTGACAAATTTGGCAAGGTCTTAAATAATCTTCAAGGTTCACAAACAAATACACTCCTCCTTAAATTACACGAGATCTCCCCATCGGCCAGTCGAAACGCATAAACAGTCAGCCGGAAAATATATTACCAAAATTTGCACGAAGAGTCTCCAATACATTAGGAACATCCTAGAAAAATTTCGATTAAGAAAATTTTTCCGATTTTCCCACAAAAAATTCATCGAAATTTTTCGAAAAATAAATATTAACGCCAAAATTTTCAAAAATGAAATCTCACTTACGAGGAGCATTCAGGAAAAAATTCGCGCAAGAAAATTTTTCCCGCCATTTTTTTTAACGAATCACCTCTCTAATTCGTTATATATATATCCACCTCATTCGTTAACTTAGTTCGTGCTCTCCAATTCGTTATAAATTAAACTCCAATTCGTTATACACTTAACGAATCAACTCAATTCGTTATAAATTACCATTCTTAATTCGTTATAACAATCCTCATTCGTTATAACAGTTAAACGAATGGCCTCCCATTCGTTAAGATTTCCAATTCGTCATACCCATTAACGAATTACCTTACTTCGTTATCATTAACTTAACGATCTCCTTAACGAATTAACTTAATTCGTTATCTTTAACTTAACGAATTACCTTAGCGAATTAACTTAACGAATTACCTTAATTCATTATCATTGCCTTAACGAAATACACCTTAATTCGTTACATTTACTTTAACGAATGACCTTAGCAAATTAACTTAATTCGTTAAATTTTCCATAACGAATTGCTACAGTAGTTTTGTTAGACTCCTTAACGAATTATCTACAGTAACAACGAATCAGGTTGTTGGATCTGAGGTGTTCGCCAGAAAAACGTAATTCGTCGGAAAATACTGTTACATCGTCGGAAAATCATAGATCTGACCGGAATCTGCAGATCCAAACTTCAACCATGGTGAAATCATCAAAACACCATAATTACCCATGAAAATCTACCCGAACACTCGTTTTTTCACACTGATCAAGAATCTAATACCCAATTAACTTAACGATTACTTATTCATCACCAAATAATCAACCCGAAACCATGATCTTTCATGGAAAAACCTTCAATACACCATAATTAACCACCAAAATCCATAGAAACATGCGGATTTCAATAATAAACACAAATCCATCATCCAATTAACTTAACAATCACTAACTCATCATAAACCGAATCAAACGTTAACATGATCTTCCATGGTGAATCGCTCAATACACCATAACTTAACACCAAATTACACAGGAAGCATCATCTTCCATCCATAAACACGAATTCACACTCAAATCCATCAATAACACACTAATTTACTCCAGATGTGACCAAAACCCGAAGAACACGAAGAACACGAAAAATCAGATTTACCTTATTGATGCATCGAGAGCAGCTCCTGCTCTGATACCAATTGAGAGAACGTCATAGAGACCAAGATCTAGCCGCTAATACGATACATTAACAAGAAGTCGATACTTTAAATATATACTTTATTGATAATTTAGTGTGAATACTTTAGAGAGAATAATAACTTATGGAGAGGACAATTTAGATCTATGTACAAGTTCTCTACCTAAATTATGACATAATCTACCTATTTATAGGCTATTTTACAATATACATTAAATACAAAGACTAAACCGCCTATAACTTATTCGATCGCTATGGACACCAAAACCATGCACTAACAATATTCGTTCATTTATGTTCGTTTATTTACAAAGATGATCTTGTATCTTTGTTTATATATATATATATATAGGGATGGGTTATTCTAAAAATATGTGAGTGTCTAAAAAGTGTAGAAAGAAATCTGGAGCGTTGGATCTTAGCAATCAACGGTTAAGATGGAAAGATTAGATAATTGAGGGTGTGTTTTATTTTAAAGGCATATAAAGATGTGTTAAAGGGCATAATCGTCTCATGTGTTATATTATATATGGAAATATATATTAGAACTTTAATTATCATATTTTCATCCAAATTAAAAACCTAACACCAAGAACATCAATGAATTATATCATGAATTACAGTGTGTTATAAAACATAACACCAAATTTTAGTCCAAATTAACAAAAAAACACCAAGAACATCAAGAATAAAAACACACTATATTATATCTATGATTATCATATTTTAATCTAAAATTAAAACAAACACTAAGAACATCATAATCTATTTTACAATGTGTTTTAAACACAACACCAAATTTTCATCGAAATTTAAAACACAACACCAACAACATCATGAACAAAAATACACTATGTTGAACATGATGAACAAAAACACAATAAACATCATACTAAAACATCAACTATAAACACTAAGAACAAAAACACATTGTTCATTCATATAATACAATGTTCTTGATCGATAACATTCACAAGAAGAAAAATAAATACAAAAACACTATAATTCTAACACTAAGAACAAAACACATTGATGATTATAGTTTACAAAAATAGCAGAAACACTATAATTCTAACACCAAGAACAAAAACACATTGTTCATAAACAAAACACAATGTTCTTGATCCATAACATTCACAAGAAGAAAAATCAATACATAAACACTATAATTCTAACACTAAGAATAAAAACACACCGTTCATAATACATACGACCTTCTATTACTACTCAAACACCAATTCGAAACCCTGACCATAACCCCCCACCTCCTTCGCTACGACATCCAGCACAGCTATCAGGAACAAAGACGCCACCGGCGCCCCCATCTGCGAGTGGAACGAGACTGATTTGCACGCTGGCTAACTCCAGCATTCATTTAGCTAGTTTTTTTTTGTCGGGGTCGCCATCTGGTTGGCAGGAGAATAAATGAAAACTTCGCCAGAACAATTATTAACCATGTTTATAATACGTGCCGACGGAAAACACACACCAGTCAGCGAATACGATATAGGCTTTTCCCAATTCCCCGTGATATAGAAAATATCACGACGGTGCCGGATTGATGCTCAGACATCGGCCATGGACTCTAACTGATGCTCTTCGTCGAACATGATTTAAAGTGATGCTATTTTGAATTAAGAAAGTGAAGAGTAAAGGTTGTAGCAATCAGATCTTTTAACATTGATGAATAGCAGTGATGGCTTTCTTCTAGATCAATTAATGTTCTGTCGTAACAAACTGCTCCAATCATATAATAATAATAAAAATTCATGATTTAGAATGGTGTAAAGTTCCAGCAACTTATCCAGCCATGATTTTGTTATCGGGATCTTAAACCTCAAATGATCTTCAGTAACTAACAAAGGCATAACGAAAAATAACCCTAATCAGAACACTAAGGGAAATAACCTTTTGAAATTGAATATAATAATAATAATATATATCATAAAACCTTAAAAATATTAACGAAAAAGCCTAATTAATAAAGAACTATGAATCTTGAATAGTTAACAAAGGCCGATCTTAAATATAGAACAAAAGTCAATCAATTTTAGGTATACATATATATTAGGGGCAATGATACAACTTACTTATTGAATTCGATTTGAAACTATCATAATAAGAAAAAGACGTCTGAAAAAAAGGATTCAAAATTAGTGCGCAATTAATGTGTTGCTGATGCGATAAAATCGCACCATGGAATCGTTGATTGAAAGGTAAGGTTTTGCAATTGTGAAGATAGAAAAAGAATTTCAATCCACCATGACCATCGCTCATTCTTCTCCCTGTTTCAATCAACACCAGCGATAAGGTGGGTGTCAGCAAGGTCTTGAAGTCAGAGGAAAGAGAAAAATGTTAAGATGAGTTGTTATGACCCGTGGGCTATCCGGGTTTCATTAGAATCCCCATACCCGTCAAAGCGGTTCAAACGCATAAAAAGACTCCATTTACAAATGAAGCAATATGGTGGCTTGAGAGGGGGCGGGGAGTGACCAGAGCGCGACACGTAGGATATTAAATGTTTCGTTCGTATTACGAGGTCATTTTATATTACTCGTTTCTAATACACACACACACACACACACATATATATATATTTGATTTTAATTTTATGTATTGTAAGGAAGTTAATAATTATATACTTAGGATTTAATGATGAAAATTGTTTCACAAATAAATTAGATGTTATAACCAGGTTTAAAAGTTATATGGGTTTGGCAAACCCATGACCCGCTTTTTTTTAATATAAAATTGTTTCTTAATTATAAATCATATCTTTTAAAAAAAATATTAATTTTTAGTATATCCCTATTTTATAGGATTTTAATATCCAATATTTGATGAGATTAATTTTTAATTTAATGAGATGTTATAACCCGTTTAAGGACTGTCGGGGTTTGGTAAGACCCGTACCCGTGAATTCGGGTCAAATGCCTGAGAAGCCTCCATTTAAAAATCAAGAAATATGGTGGCTTCCATAAAAGGGGGGAGCGACCACATCGCGACACGTAGGATTTTTGAGCTTTCGTTTATATATATTATATATATTTTTTAGATCAGATGATAATAAATGTTTTGGTCAAAAATTACCGAAACAATAATTGAGCAAATCCATGAGGGAAGGTAGTGTGCTTTTCAGTAGTGAGGTAAGTCATATGGTTGACAAATACGGTTAAAGTAAAGGTTGACACAACGATATATCGAGGATAAAACCTTAGATTCCGGCGAGGATCCTCGGAAAACTACCTCAGGAGGGGGAAACTATCCACTGTCTCAATTTATTAATGAAAACGGTGGTTACAACTCGGGAACTAGTTGAGAACGAAAGCTAGAATACAAGTGTGAGTATTGTGGGTGCAGAATGTGTCCTATAACATTCTCAATAGCCTCATGTATATAGGAAATTAAAATAACAAAAAGTGTTATAAATCCGGGAACCCTAGCCGCCATTATTAATTAACAACTTAGTCTTTTAGGTAGAATGAGTCATCTGGCATTGTAGACCGTTTGAGTCTTGCGTAACCTACAAGCACAATATAAACATAACAAACTCAGTTAGTTAGTTCAGGGTCCCACCTTTAGATAAGAATCCTAGCTACCAGGGTAACGTTTAGGATCACGTTAGGGATAAAATGATCCCCTAACAATTGTCCCAAAAAATGTTACAGCTGTAAACCATTAATGCACAGATCACATTTTTCCGATTTGATAATAATTTTGAATTTTGATGGCCTGAGATAAGACTGAGCGCGAATTCCGAGGTTAGCTAACCGCCTCACAATTTATCTAAATATAACCACTGTAATTACTCTTCATTTGTTTAAATTATACATTCGTCTTCCATTATCATGTAATTTCTCTCTATCTCTAGTTTAGGGTTTCTCCTTCTCTTCTTCTCTCTACGGATCAAGACTAAAAGGTGATACCGAGACTCCGTTTCCAACAATGTGAGCGTACACCCTGATTTCGAATGTCAATATATCCTTGCTGAACCTGATTTTGAAACTTGTAACTTCTCCGATCTGACCTTTCGTACCTCGAACACGGTAACGCTTTTTCCCGCGGGAGCCAAATTTCTCCTTTTTGACCAGACTCTTCGTTCTGACTGTATTTCTTAGAAATGGGGTGGCTTTCTTGTTTATCCATTCAAAATTGGCTTAACCTATCTTTTCCATATTCATCGCTCGTTTCTATAAAGTCACCGAAATTAGCTACATTCAAGTTATGCCAATGTTATGGAGGTTTCTGTATACGCTCAACAAACTCATCACAAGTTGCAACATCGAATTGCAAATATTCGATCTAGCCGCTATCTATAACCTCATAACCCATGGTTCTAGCCGTTTCGTGCTTCTAGGGAAATCTGTCCAAGTTCCTCTTATCCTAGAAACAAAGAGAAACGATGGGCAATAGTACACGAGAATCTTCTTCGTCCAAAGGGATTCTATCCCCGGAGGCGAGGAACTCCCTTAACAATGGGCTAAGAAGGGTAAAAGTATATTTTGTTTTTTTAAGAATTAAGGGACATAGTTGATACTTATCTTGTTTTTTTCCTTTGATTTCTAGGGAAGTTTTCTGATCTCATGACTCCAACGTCTGCTGCTCTGAAGAGAATTTCAGTCATTTTGGGGATTCATAAGGTAGAACGCTCCTTCCATCTTGAGGTCT
This sequence comes from Bidens hawaiensis, assembly GCF_021521415.1. Lineage (NCBI taxonomy): Eukaryota > Viridiplantae > Streptophyta > Magnoliopsida > Asterales > Asteraceae > Bidens > Bidens hawaiensis. The sequence continues at coordinate 2,685,397 of NW_027491020.1, read as the reverse complement.
TGAATTCTTCGAAATCCGAGAAATCATTAATCAAAATATGTCAGGTGAGATTCTTATCTTTATCCTTTCTGACTATTTGATATATTGTTGTCTTTAGGATCTTAATCTTGTGTCATAGCAGGCCAAGGAATGGGTTTGGACGATCTGGACAACTTCATCTCCAATAAGGAACATGCTATTGTAGAAGTTTCCATGACGCTTCCTTTGGCTTCCCGGACCAGGGCTTCTACTTCCAAAAAGATGACGACAATGCCAAGCCACTCCTCGTCAAGGTTAGGATCCTGTAATTTTTATAAGTCGTAGGTAATTATTATACTGATCATACCTTTTTATTGTTGTAGGGTCTCCAACACTTGACTAAGATTTATCGAGACGCTCTCAAGAGGTTGAAGTGCAGAAGCTGAAAGTGGCTGATCTCAATAGCATAGCCGAGGCTAAGTCTCTTTATATTGAGAACAATGACAAGGAATTTGATCACTTGAAGAAGGAGCAAGCTGACCTCAAGACCGTTCATGCAAAGGAGCTTAGTGACTTCAAGACTCAACTCAAGAAGCATGTCGCTCATTCCATTTGTTGTGCCGGGTTAAAGCTGATGGATGAGGCTAGGAAGTCCGGCTTTGATGCTTTTTCTTTGGACCTATAACGGTTAAAGGTGAGGGAGGCAGAGATCATGGTTGAATTGGGCTTGGCTTCTGAAGAAGATCCCGCATAATCAAGCAAGACTGTTGAGGCGAAGGTTGGTGATGCTGAGGTGAAAGCTGGAGATAGAGACAAGGTAGTACAAGCTGGGATAACAACAGGTTTCTTGGAGGGGCAATGAAGGATAATGAAGAAAAGGCCCGCGCCCCTCTTTATTGATGACTTTTGTTTGATGGCATTCGATATGGTTGTACCTTTGAATAATTTACTTTTCCTGTTATGTGGTCGTGGTCTTCTAAACAATTTACTTTTTATGCTTTTAAGACAATGAATAGTTTAAGGTGGAGGGATCCTGAGTTTCAGGACGAAGCCTTAACTATTCTTAGTTTGTTTAGGAAAAATTTTTAATATCACTATGGAGGGATCCTGAGTTTCAGGATGAAGTCAGAGATATTAACCTTGATTAATATAATGATAACCTTTATTTTTACTTATGTCTATCTCATTTTACTCGTTAAAAGATTATTGGTAAAAACGTTGGTTGGAAAAAAATACTTACAAGAATAAATCTTTACCCCATAACTAGAAAAGTAAATAAATGATCAAACCTGGTAGGGGTAGGATAAGGTTTACTCTAATAGGCTTCTAAATTTCCAAAATTCCAATCAATCGTCACAGTTTTTACCTTGCGTTGAACTTTGAATTCTATAAAATAATTTAAAGATGATAACTGAGATTGTTAAATGATCTCGAGGATCCTGGGGAAAATCCAAAAAGTATTTTTAACAGGAGATCCCGAGAATAATCTCGAAAATAACTTTTGTTAGGGCATAGAATTTATGCTGAGAATCCTCTATCCTTGATCGATTTGTGGATCACTTATCCTTATGGTATGTTCTGGATTATAAAGGATTAAGGATTCTTGGTATTATATGTTTACTAATAGTTGTATTTGAATGGTGTTGTGTTTGTTAGATATAACAGATGGAGGACTAAGTCATCATATTCTTGTGCTACTGGACGACTTCTGCACGTGGTCAATGATGAAGAAACGGTTAGTGGAGTGGTGGCGTGAAAGTAGGAATTTTAGTTAGTTATCATTTTTGTTTATAATCGAGATAGACGATCAGTTAGAAGATACTGGTTTTACACACACACTTGAGCAATTTCTCGTTCATAGCTCGCACACTTAGCTTTCATTGTAACACTGATCAATATCTCCACAATTTGTAACCTTTTTTGATATTAATAAAGTGGTGATAGACGATTTGTCATCACCCAGGGTTTTTTTTCCTTTGATCTAATCAAGAGCAAGGGGTTTTTCCTTGCAACAAATCACGGTGTTCATCTCCATTTTGTTCACATATTCATTATTATTATCATAGCACTATACCTCACAATTACGGATTTGGATACATTATCCTTAGCAGATTTTTGTCCAAAACAATTTGGCGCCCACCGTGGGGCAATTGGAGCTATAATACAGAAAATACCCTATTTATATTCAACTTTTCACTACCTATATCACTTCCAATGGCCTCTCAATAAAACTCTGCTTCATCAACCATGCCATCTTCGGTTCCTCTCTCCTCAAGAACTTTTCCACCAATGCCTCCTCCAATCACGGGGACAACAAGGGCTGCTACTGCTGTTGGAAACAAGACGCAAGTACCAGTCTTCCAGAGCTCAAAACCAAATGCTGTCACTTCGGTAGTTAATACTAACAATGATGTTTCCAATATGTTTTCGCAGGTCAAAGTATACATGGAGCAACAAAACAAGACTAACCAGAGGATCCTTCGGGAGATAGAAGACCTGAAGAAGACTAAGAGGACAGTAGAGGATCAAAATTCTCTGATGCCAAGGATGTTGGATTTTAACACTCCAATATCCTTGGCTCAACCTACTCAAGGATCATCCATCCTTCAACCGGGAGCCATGAATCTACAGACTCATGGACCCTCAATTTTCTAGCAAGGATCATCTATCCTCAACCTGGGGTCCATGGGTCAACAGGTTCAAGGATCCTCAACTTTTCAGCAAGGATCTTCTATCCTTCACTAGGGGTCCATGGGTCAACCAGGTCAAGGATCCTCAACCTTTCAGCAAGGACCATTGATCCTTCAACCAGGATCTTCCGGATCGTATCTTCAGGGATCCTTCAACTCTCAACCACTAGGAGCCTTCATCTACAATCAAGGATCCTTCAACTCTCAACCACTAGGAGCCTTCATCTACAATCAAGGATCTTTCTTCCAGGATCAAGGATCCTCAGGGGTTCAACATCAACGATCCTCTGAGGTACACGAAGGAGATATAATCCCCATGCAGACCATAGCTTCCGGTGGACCAACTCCTGTAGTAGACGCTTCTTATCTCAGCAACTCTTCTGGAATGCCGACTGTGACAATCGTTAATTTCAGGTTAACTCCGTTAACTCAACTCCGTCAATTCAAACTTAAGATCACTGAACCTATAACGCACACTTCATTACATTTAAACTAGGGTTTAAATGACGCTTAACACTTACTACATGTGTAGTCTTTCGGGAATTGCACCGAAACGCAAACGAGTTGACGCAAACGATTGGTGAATAAACGAAAAATGTCAAAACAGTAATTATGTGATATTTATGTGTTAGACTTATGTGTTGTGTGATAACATCGTTATAAACACTAACTTAAGATGTAAACAAGTTAGTTAGGCTAGATAAGTAATACTTAGAAGTGGAGGGGCCAAAGTGTAACATAGAATATTATAAATAATAATAATAATAAACCCTAAATCACTTTTTCTTTTCTTTTCCCCTACCCCGATCGGAACTCTCCTTCTCCCCACCCTCACGGCTGCCGCCACCTATACACACACATACAATCAAGTTCTCAAGTCTTTGATCGAAGATTAAGGTGCTAGGAAGGTATAAACGACTATCCTATGCATTCTTTATACTTAATTTTGATGTTTAATGGGTTAATTGTAAACCCTAGGGGCCGATTTCATGTGTATATGTAGTTAATATGATTGTTGTTAATTGTATGATGATTTGATAAATAGATTGGATATTGTTACATGTTAATTGCTTGTGTCTTTGATTTGAGTTCAAACAAAAACCCTAATCATGTATGTAATGTGTAATTGATGTGCATGGATAGTGTTTATGGAGTCTAGAGTGTTATATGAATGCATGATGGTCCATAGATAGTTAATATGTTGAGTTTGGATGCAAACAGTTTCTGGACAGATTGTGTTATTGATGTTTAATTGACTGTAAAGAAGTGTAAATGTGAAAATTGGTTGAGATTATTGATACTACAGTAATCTAGGTTGAGTCTAGTTTCTAAAGAATGTAAATTTGCAATTTTTGGACGTGGAAAAGTTAACTTTTATGATTTTACAAAAACGTTATGCAAAGCTGAGTTGTTAGACCTGCTGTTAGGTTGTTTTGTAAATGTTATATCTCATGAACTACGAGACCAATTGCGTTGGTTCTACTTCTGGAAGTTGACCTATTGAGTTAGGAACCTAACCCAAGTGGTCTTGCATTTATAGGATTTTTTGTTTAACGGGAATTGCAAATAACATTCTGTTGCGCATGAATTTGACTGTTATGAGTTTGATGTAATGATTTGATGATTGTGAGAAAACTGTGAGGAATAAAAATGTAATAAAATATGTTCTGGAAACCTAATACGTGTATGCTTTTGTGATGATTTTTGATGAATTAATTGAGATGCTATGATCGGTGGAATAGTACAATCTTTCAAGTAGAATTTTGTCTCGGTGAAACTAGCTGCTGAGTTTTGTGAAATTGCATGAAACATGATACTTGCTATATAATTGTTATGATTTGACCAAATTGCCCTCATGGGGAATAATGGCTAGTTAATTATTATGTGTTGACCAAATTTCCCTTACGGGGAGTAATTGCTAGTGATGTACTTTATGAATACATGACACGTAAATAATTACTTACACATGTAACGTATCACAAATACATTTGTTAAAGTCACACACGATTCACAAACGAAACACGAAACATGTTATGTGCATAGGTATTATGTGCCGGGTCTAGAGACTCGATAATATTCCGACACTTAGAAAAATCTCTTTGTTGTTTTAGAACGCTAGAGAGAGTTTTTCTGTAACGCGCATCTTGGTGATTTAATTTGGGAAATTCTTCGCAAACAGTGAGTTTCACTTTCCCCGTTTTAAACTTTTTAAACGCTTTTCACTTGGGGGAGATAACATACTCCGAAAACGCTGTAACGCAAAACGCTGTAACGCAAAACGCTGTAACGCAAAACACTGTAACGCAAAACGCTGAACGCAAACGCTAAACGCTTTATTTTTATATAACTTGTGAACTCACCAACCTTGTGTTGACACTTTTAGTATGTTATTCTCAGGTAGCCGAGGCGGGCGCGCGGTTTAGGAACATGCATTGCTTGCAAAACTTTTAACTATGCAAACTTACTTTTAACTGTTATCATTGGGTTTTTAAAATCGTCCTGCGTGACGTAACATTGTTTTCTATGGTTTTTACGCTTCCGCATTTAATTACTCGTAAACGTTTTCATGGTTTTGAAACTTTGCTTTATGGTTTGATTATAACTGATGATTCCGATCCTGTTAGTTCACACCCTCTGACGGTAAAACTCTGTTAGTGGATTTTGAGGGTGTGATTGATTGGTATCAGAGCCATTGGTTATAGCGAACTAGAAATTGCATGCATACTAGACTATAACCGCGACGACCCAATAGTTATAATGATACGCACTGCATGTGTTTGAGTAGTCTTTGTTATCTTATCTCTTACCTCATTCACTCATACGCGCGTATACACGGCTTACCTGTAGAGATGTTGACGCCACCATCATCATCATCATCCGATCTGATGACTCATGCTCATGGGAAGGAGCCGTAGCTACCTACCTCATCGCCACCCCGTGTAGTCCCGGAACTCGAAGCTCCCGCACCGAAGAGGTACCGCCTATCCGGAGGCATATACGAAAACGACGTTAGCTGGGATTGGTACCCTAATATGATCAGACGTATGGTCTATCGCGAACAAGTTCCCCCGTTACCTCACCCGAACCACCCTGCTTATCCCAACACCCTACCACCTATAACCGAACCTGTAGAGCGAGTTCTCGCAGCTGTTGTTTCATGTTTGGAGCGTGATGTGGGTTACATGCGCTATACGAGAGCGAACGTTTCCGGACTGTTAAAAGATGGAACCGAGACCAAGGAGGAGATTTCCCGCATGACAGCGGCAATGAAGGAAATGCAAGAGGGCAGTGATCAATAGATGAAGATTATGAGAAAGAGGCAAGCCGAGATGATAGACTTGTAAGAGCAACTCCAAGTAGCAAGGACCCGAACCGAGATAGCTTTAGAGTGTTGCGATGTCTTACAAATGCAAATTACTCAGAACGCAGCCGAACCTGAGGCAGAGCCCGAAGAGGAACCCGAAGAAGATCCCGAAGAGGAGCCTGAGGAGGATCCCGAGGAAGATCCCGAGGAGGAACCCGAAGAGGAACCAGAGGAAGAACCAGCTGAGCCAGAGGCACACTCAGAGGTGTCCTCAGACGATGTGAAAATGTGCAAATTCTTGGATTGGAACTGGCTAACTCTATGAACTGAGAGGAGTTCAAGAATATGATGCGAGAAGAGTACTGTCCGAGAGAGGAGATTGCAAAGTTGGAATCTGAGTTTTGGTCATTGAAGATGGTGGGCTCAGAAATTGAAGCCTACACTACCCGTTCTCACGAGTTGGCTGTGATGTGTTCGCGGATGGTGGATCCGCCGAGTAAGAGGATTGAGATGTATATCGATGGGTTAGCACCGCATATTCAGGGCATGGTGACGTCTTCCAGACCAGCCACGATTCAACAAGCGATCCGTTTAGCTCACAAACTGACGGATCAGGCTGTGACCCAAGGTGCGTTACCACCTAGGGGTTCAACCGCTAAAGCCCGTGACAACCAGAGTAATGACAGCCACAGCAACAGCAACCCGAGCAGCGGAAAGAGGAAGTTTGACAACACCAGATCCTCGTCTTCGAACCTCCCACCGCAACAACACTACCGCAAGCCCGAATTCACTCGAAGCTTCAACAATCAGAATCACAACAACAATAACAACGGTAGCGGGCAAGGTTCGAGTGGATATGCTGGGAAATATCCGAAGTGCAATAGGTGCAACTATCATCATGTTGGCCCGTGTGACCGTGTCAAGTGTCTGAGATGCGGAAAGATGGGTCACCAGGCAAAGGATTGTAGAGGAGACTTGGCGACAAAGGGTGCTCCTAAACCACCTATGACGACTAAGGGATGTTTCGAATGTGGTCAGGAGGGTCATTTCAGGAAGGATTGCCCCAAGCTGAAACAGAACGAGAACAATGGAAGTAATGGAAGTGGCAGTGGTGGTGGAAACAATGGTAAAGGAAGAGCTTTTGTTATTGGGTCGGGTCAAGCCCGCAATGATCCGTACGTGGTGACTAGTAAGTTCCCTGTGAACGATTGTTTTGCTTCTGTATTGTTTGACACTGGAGCTGATAGGAGTTTTGTGTCGAAAGCCTTTAGCCAACTCTTAGACTTAACTCCAACTCTGTTAGATGCTAAGTTTCCTGTTGAATTAGCTGACGGTAAGACTATAGTAACGACTCATGTACTTGCGGGATGTAAGTTAAAACTGTCAGGTCATATTTTTGATATCGACCTTATTCCTTTTACGCTTAGTAGTTTCGATGTCGTTGTCGGCATGGACTGGTTATCCGAGAACCGAGCGGAGATTATATGTCACGACAAGATAGTTCACATTTCTACCCCTTCCGGCGAGATCGTTTCGGTCCGAGGTGAGAGAAGCGGCATGACCACCAGCGTCATTACCCTTATGAAGGCGCAGAAGTACCTGCGAAAGGGTCACCCGGCAATTTTGGCGCATATTGTTGAGAAGCCCGCGGAGGAGAAACGAATTGAAGATATACCGGTTGTGCGAGATTTTCCGGAAGTTTTCCCGGAGGATTTGCCTGGACTCCCTTCTATTCGTCAAGTCGAATTCCAAATCGAGTTGACACCCGGTGCAGCACCCATAGCACGAGCCCCGTATCGGCTCGCACCGGCGGAGCTTCAGGAACTGTCCACTCAGTTGCAGGATTTATTGGATAAAGGTTTTATCCGACCTAGCTCATCGCCATGGGGAGCCCCCGTCTTATTTGTCCGAAAGAAGGACGGGACTTTCCGCATGTGCATCGACTACCGGGAGTTGAACAAGGTGACGGTCAAGAACCGTTATCCTTTACCCCGAATTGATGATCTGTTTGACCAGCTCCAAGGATCGAGTTACTACTCGAAAATCGATCTGCGGTCTGGTTACCATCAACTAAGAGTACGCGAAGAAGATATTTCAAAGACGGCTTTCAGAACACGGTATGGACACTTCTAGTTTTCGGTTATGCCTTTTGGTTTAACCAACGCACCAGCCGTATTCATGGATCTCATGAATCGAGTATGCAAGGCGTACCTCGACAAGTTTGTGATTGTGTTTATTGATGATATCCTGGTCTATTCCAAGGACAAGGCAGACCATGAAGAACACTTGAGGATAATTCTGGAATTATTAAAGAAGGAGCAACTGTACGCTAAGCTCTCGAAATGCGAATTTTGGCTTCGCGAGGTTCACTTCTTAGGACATGTGATTAACGAGAACGGTATCCATGTCGATCTCAGCAAGGTAGAAGCCATCAAAAACTGGGAAGCACCTAGGACACCGACTGAGGTGCGGCAATTCCTAGGACTGGCCGGCTACTACCGGCGTTTTATCGAGGGATTTTCAAAGATTGCTCAACCCCTCACCGCTCTGACGCACAAGGGTACTAAGTACAATTGGGGTGACGCGCAAGAATCCGCTTTCCAACTGTTGAAAACCAAACTCTATAGCGCCCCTATTCTAGCCCTCCCCGAGGGAACGGAAAATTTTGAGGTACACTGTGACGCATCTATACAAGGTCTCGGTTGTGTGCTGATGCAACTCGAGAAGGTTATAGCCTACGCCTCTCGACAACTACGGGTTCACGAGAAGAACTACACGACCCATGATTTAGAACTCGGAGCTGTGGTGTTCGCCCTTAAGATATGGAGGCATTACTTGTACGGTACCAGGTTTACCATTTACACCGACCACAAGAGTCTCCAACATATCTACGATCAGAAGGAGCTGAACATGCGACAGCGCCGTTGGGTCGAGCTGCTCAAAGATTACGATAGTGCCATCAAGTACCACCCTGGCAAAGCCAATGTAGTGGCCGACGCCATCAGCAGAAAAGAAACAGATAAACCCAGACGAGTGCGAGCATTGCAACTCACGATTCATGCCAACTTACCCGATCAGATTCGCGATGCGCAACACGAAGCTTTGAAAGATGATAATCTTCCATCGGAACTCATGCGGGGCATGAACAAGCAACTTGAAACCAGATCGGACGGGGTCCGTTATTTTGAGAACCGGATTTGGATTCCACGATACGGAGAGTTGAGAACTCTAGTGATGGACGAAGCTCACAAGTCCTGATATTCTATCCACCCTGGCTCAGATAAAATGTACCATGACTTAAAGGCACTTTACTGGTGGCCGAACATGAAAGCCGACATTGCCACCTACGTGAGCAAATGCTTGACTTGTGCCAGAGTCAAAATAGAATATCAGAAACCATCTGGTTTGCTACAACAACCGGAACTTCCAATTTGGAAATGGGAACACATTTCAATGGACTTCATCACGGGTTTACCTAAGACACCGACGGGATGCGATACCATCTGGGTGATCGTTGACCGGTTGACTAAGTCGGCACACTTCCTAGCGATTAAAGAAACATACAAAATGGAAAGACTGACTCGTGTTTACATGAAGGAAGTAGTGTCTAGACACGGAGTGCCTGTCTCGATCATTTCCGATCGAGATTCTCGTTTCACTTCGCACTTTTGGAAGTCGCTGCAAAGCGCACTAGGCACCCGTCTTGATATGAGCACAGCATACCATCCTCAGACGGATGGGCAAAGTGAGCGAACTATTCAGACCCTGGAGGATATGTTGCGTGCCTGCGTATTGGATTTCGGAAAAAGTTGGGAACCCCACTTACCCTTGGTAGAGTTTTCGTATAATAACAGCTACCACGCAAGTATTAAGGCAGCGCCGTTTGAAGCGCTGTACGGACGGAAGTGTCGATCACCACTCTGCTGGGCAGAGGTAGGTGACAGCCAAATCACTGGTCCGGAACTGGTACTCGAAACTTCGGAAAAGATTGTTCAAATCCGAAATCGCATGGCAGCAACACGAGATCGCCAAAAGAGTTACGCCGACAAGCACCGAAAACCTCTCGAATTTCAAGTGAACGATCGAGTGTTACTCAAAGTCTCACCTTGGATAGGTGTGGTTCGCTTTGGGAAGCGAAACAAACTCAACCCTCGATATGTTGGTCCCTACCGGATAACTGAGCGCGTTGGTCCGGTGGCGTACCGACTGGACCTACCAACGGAACTCGGTGGCGTACACGATGTATTCCACGTATCAAATTTGAAGAAATGCCTGTCCGATGAAACCCAAGTAGTTCCTTTGGAGGAACTGCAAGTTGATGAGCAGTTACGCTTCATTGAAGAACCAGTCGAAGTTTTAGATTGAGAAACCAAAACGCTCAAGCACAGCAAAATCCCAATCGTTAAAGTTCGTTGGAACTCGAGACGTGGACCGGAGTTCACGTGGGAACGCGAGGATCAAATGATGAAAAAGTATCCTCACCTTTTTGAAGGGCTAACCAAACACAGAAAACCGCGAAACTCGTCAAACCGTCAGACATCACCGGAGGTATGAATTAAATTTCGGGACGAAATTTCTTTCTACTAGGGGATGATATGACAAACTGAATTTTTTTTTTCAGACTTTCTTTCTTACTCTTTCAGACACTCATCACGACTTGACTCAAATTTTCGGGACGAAAATTCTTTAACAAGGGAATGATGTGACAATCATCAATTTCAGGTTAACTCCGTTAACTCAACTCTGTCAATTCAAACTTAAGATCACTGAACCTATAACGCACACTTCATTACATTTAAACTAGGGTTTAAATGACGCTTAACACTTACTACATGTGTAGTCTTTCGGGAATTGCACCGAAACGCAAACGAGTTGACGCAAACGATTGGTGAATAAACGAAAAATGTCAAAACAGTAATTATGTGATAATTATGTGTTAGACTTATGTGTTGTGTGATAACATCGTTATAAACACTAACTTAAGATGTAAACAAGTTAGTTAGGCTAGATAAGTAATACTTAGAAGTGGAGGGGCAAAAGTGTAATATAGATTATTATAAATAATAATAATAATAAACCCTAAATCACTTTTTCTTTTCTTTTCCCCTACCCCGATCGGAACTCTCCTTCTCCCCACCCTCACGGCTGCCGCCACCTATACACACACATACAATCAAGTTCTCAAGTCTTTGATCGAAGATTAAGGTGCTAGGAAGGTATAAACGACTATCCTATGCATTCTTTATACTTAATTTTGATGTTTAATGGGTTAATTGTAAACCCTAGGGGCCGATTTCATGTGTATATGTAGTTAATATGATTGTTGTTAATTGTATGATGATTTGATAACAAGATTGGATATTGTTACATGTTAATTGCTTGTGTCTTTGATTTGAGTTCAAACAAAAACCCTAATCATGTATGTAATATGTAATTGATGTGCATGGATAGTGTTTATGGAGTCTAGAGTGTTATATGAATGCATGATGGTCCATAGATAGTTAATATGTTGAGTTTGGATGCAAACAGTTTCTGGACAGATTGTGTTATTGATGTTTAATTGACTGTAACGAAGTGTAAATGTGAAAATTGGTTGAGATTATTGATACTACAGTAAACTAGGTTGAGTCTAGTTTCTAAAGAATGTAAATTTGCAATTTTTGGATGTGGAAAAGTTAACTTTTATGATTTTACAAAAACGTTATGCAAAGCTGAGTTGTTAGACCTGCTGTTAGGTTGTTTTGTAAATGTTATATCTCATGAACTACGAGACCAATTGGTTTGGTTCCACTTCTGGAAGTTGACCTATTGAGTTAGGAACCTAACCCAAGTGGTCTTGCATTTATTGGATTTTTTGTTTAACGGGAATTGCAAATAAAATTCTGTTGCGCATGAATTTGACTGTTATGAGTTTGATGTAATGATTTGATGATTGTGTGAAAACTGTGAGGAATAAAAATGTAATAAAATATGTTCTGGAAACCTAATACATGTATGCTTATGTGATGATTTTTTATGAATTAATTGAGATGCTATGATCGGTGGAATAGTACAATCTTTCAAGTAGAATTTCTGTCTCGGTGAAACTAGCTGCTGAGTTTTGTGAAAATGCATGAAACATGATACTTGCTATATAATTGTTATGATTTGACCAAATTGCCCTCATGGGGAATAATGGCTAGTTAATTGTTATGTGTTGACCAAATTTCCCTTACGGGGAGTAATTGCTAGTGATGTACTTTATGAATACATGACACGTAAATAATTGCTTACACATGTAACGTATCACAAATACATTTGTTAAAGTTACACACGATTCACAAACGAAACACGAAACATGTTATGTGCATAGGTATTATGTGCCGGGTCTAGAGACTCGATAATATTCCGAAACTTAGAAAAATCTCTTTGTTGTTTTAGAACGCTAGAGAGAGTTTTTCTGTGACGCGCATCTTGGTGATTTAATTTGGGAAATTCTTCGCAAACAGTGAGTTTCACTTTCCCCTTTTTAAACTTTTTAAACGCTTTTCACTTGGGGGAGATAACATACCCCGAAAACGCTGTAACGCAAAACGCTGTAACGCAAAACGCTGAACGCAAACGCTAAACGCTTTATTTTTATATAACTTGTGAACTCACCAACCTTGTGTTGACACTTTTAGTATGTTATTCTCAGGTAGCCGAGGCGGGCGCGCGGTTTAGGAACATGCATTGCTTGCAAAACTTTTAACTATGCAAACTTACTTTTAACTGTTATCATTGGGTTTTTAAAATCGTCCTGCGTGACGTAACATTGTTTTCTATGGTTTTTACGCTTCCGCATTTAATTACTCGTAAACGATTTCATGGTTTTGAAACTTTGTTTTATGGTTTGATTATAACTGATGATTCCGATCCTGTTAGTTCACACCCTCTGACGGTAAAACTCTGTTAGTGGATTTTGAGGGTGTGACACCGACCTTTACACAACAAAGAGGTAACATGCATGATCCTATATCCTTAAATGCTAACCGTGGTTCCATGCAGGATGCATGTATCAACCAAGCCATGGCTAGGGAACTGCAGAAACTTCAGGATATGATATCCAGCGTACCAGGGGTGATCCGTCCAATTCCTGAGATACCGGAGGGAAGCCACAAATTGTCCAGATTTGCTCCACCAATCTATGACGCAGAGATCCCGAAACGCTTTCAAACCCCCAACATAAAAGTGTATGACGGGACCACCGATCCTAAAGAGCACGTAGCACAATACAGAGAAAGGAACAAAATCAACCCTATTCCTGAGAGGCTCAAGGAGGCTTGTCTGTGCAAAGATTTTGGAGCCACACTATCAGGATCTGCTTTGAAATGGCTGCTAAGTATTTCTCCCTTTTCTGTTACTTCTTTCTCACACTTAGTTAACTTGTTCAACAGTCAATTTTCCTGTAGTAGGAAATTTAAGAAGTTAACTAGTGATTTATACCGAGTTATACAACCTAGTGATGAATACCTTTGGGATTTTGGCACAAGGTTTGGTAGAGAAGCCCTGGAAATCCCCAACCTTGACATGGCTACTGCTGTTGAAGCATTCAAGATGGGAATTCCGAAGGGCTCCCCCTTTTATGATGATCTTGTGATGACTCCTTGAAGGTCTTTGGATGAAGTAAGAAATAGAGCACTAAGGTTCATACGACTGGAGGATGACAAGAGGATCCAAGAACGACTGGGGTCTCAGACAAAACAAGAATCCCCTGACAAAGGATCATCATACAGAAACAACAATTCGAAGCCGTACTCCAAATTCAACAATCAAAATGTCCTAGCAGTTGAAGAAGGAGATGATAATGAAGATTACCTCAACATATCAGAATATTGCTTCTACGTAGATACCCATGGCTTGATTTGTGCCATGAAGGATCTAGGAGAGAAGGCAATGTGGCTCCGAAAGAACGAGAAGTCAACCACCTTAAGAGAAAATCCAAATGGTGTGCTTTCCATGAGGATTTTGATCACATGACGGACGACTGCATCGGTTTAAGGAGGGAAATTGGATACCTCCTGAGCAGGTGATCCAATTAGATGCCTTACATAATATTATATTAAGATAATTAATTAAGTTTTCAGCCAATATCCAGCCAAAAAACCCGAAATCAAAAAAACCCTAACTTTCTACAAAGTTCCGATCGGAACTGCAGCAGCCAAAAAGGAAAAAAAAAACTAAGTGGCGGCTGTTGTGGCGGCTGGAGAGGAAGAGGAACACCAAGGAGACTCTTGTGCAGCTGCTAGGCATCAAATACATCCATAATCTCAGCCCTATAACCTTAAGTAATCATCTTTAAACTTTGTTTATTGTTCAAGAACCCTAACTAGTTGAATTGATCTTTTTCTTTGGATTGTTTTGCAAGTAATTGATTGTTTGACTTTGATTTAGTTATTCTTGGATCTTGAATGAGTTTGATTATGTTTATGATGTTTTACTTGAATGTTAATGGCTGTCCAAAATTAATGAGTAGCTAATCTTGTTTGTTCTACCTAGGTTTGATGAATATTGTTAGGTTTTGACTAGTAATATGGATTGTTAATGATCATGGCTTAAATTGTTAATGTAAAGTTTGATTTAACAATAAATTAGATTGTGTTTAGTGGCTGTGTTTTGTTTGATTATACCTAATAACCTCGTGCTTTAATTAATTGAATCGGTTTTGATTAGTTGTTGCATGTTTAAGGCTCTTTACTTTGTGTTTAGGGTTTGTTTGCGGGGTGTACAACCGTAGGGATAAGTGGGTAAATTAATTAGATAAAATCAGTTGTGAAACACCTTCTTAGAGACCGAGAGGTGATAATAAGTAAACTCGTCTCATTATTTTTACTTGTTAGAATTAAGATCGCGCGAGAGCGGGTTTTGTTCTTGTCGGGTTTGGGTGTTTGAGCGATTAGTTGGTCTAGTTTAAGTTAAGTTGAATTGTTCCTCTATCCTTGGTTGCGTAGTATTCGTTTCCATTAGGCTAGTGTGTCGGTGAGACCGAGAGGTGAGTCGGCATTAGAACACGTTAATAATTTGTTTCCCCGTTTGTTCTTAAAATCAACTAAGATAAGTTAGAGTTTGTTAGTGAGACCGAGAGGTGATCTGATCTTCTTGAGCGAACCTTAGTTGTGTCATCCTTTAGAACAGGTGTCGTGAGAGTTTTTAATCCATTGTCTTGTCATCTCCTTCAATATGATTCTTACCTAGGTAGACGTTTTTATCATTGCAGTCAAAGTTTCCGAAGTTTTGTTAAAAGTTTTCATTTAGTTAAGTTAAGTAGTTAAATCAATTCTAAAATAAATCAATTAAATATTTTGGTGAGTCTTGGTTAGAGTTTAGTGATTATAAACGTTTTCACGTGTCTTCGAGTTCGATATCCGGACTTTCCTCATATGTGCTATACGCGACCGGTACACTTGCCGTTTGTGTGAACTAGGATAGATTGTTTGGTTTTTAACGCTTAGTTGCAACTTGTGTTTTATTTATATATATATTTTCGCACATCAAGTTTTTGGCGCCGTTGCCGGGGACACGGTTTGAGGCGTATTAAGAACGACTCGAGTTAGGACTTGCCTTGTTTACTACTTGTCTTTCTTATTTGTTTTGTTTGTTAGTTTTAAATAGTTTAGCTAATTATAGTTTCTTTTATTTATTTCAATAGTTGTAAGCGACGTACTCGATCTCTAGGACCACCAGAAAGTGAAGGATTTCCCGAACCAGAGAGAGAGCTTTTCGAGAGACGTCGTACAAAACCGTCTTCCAGTGCATTTACATCCGTCGGTAATACATTCTCTTCTCCTACTTTTTCCGAACTCGTCATTAGGGATAGGGTTATGGGCGACGCAAATCCACCACCAAGGAGGACAGTTGCAGACCGGGCCCGTCCGGTCGATGCTGGCGCGAGATCCAGCATTGCTCCACCAGCTATAGGAGTTCAAACGACTTGGCAGATTCCATCTAATGTTCTGAACACGATTGCTCATTCTGCTCAATTTCACGGGTTACTCCATGAGAACCCACATGCTCATATCACTCGCATCACACGAATTTGCGACACGTTTCATCTTGCCGGCGTATCCGAAGACGCCATCAAACTCCGAATCTTTCCGTTCTCACTCGTTGATCATGCGAGTCTGTGGCTTGAGTCCCTCCCACAGGGATCCATTGCTACTTGGGCTGCCATGCAGACCCAATTTCTTGAAAAATACGATCCTCCGGCTAAGGCCGCTCGTTTGCGTAACCAAATTCATTCTTTCCAGATGGAGGACACCGAGAGCTTCTACGAGGCGTGGGAAAGGTTCAAAAATCTACTTGCGTTATGTCCAAACCACGACCTACAAGACTTGGCGGTTGTTGAGAAGTTCTACAACGGAGTGACGTACGCAACTCAGAGTATGCTCGACACAGCTGCAGGAGGTAACCTACTGACAATGAAAGATACGGATGAGTGCATTGCCTTGTTTAACGGTTTAGCCATGAGTGGATACCAGCGACCACCAGTTAAGAGTACCAAAACCGTCGATTCCCTATCACGCGGCATGCATTCGGTCGACACGAATACCGCATTTGCGGCACAAGTTGAAGCGTTAGCAAAGATCGTGAAGGACTTCCAGGTGAAAAGTAAGTTATGCGAGATCTGTAGAGGGGGACATGATACTGTTCAGTGCCCGGTAGGTTTCCAGGAGGAGGCACTCGACTTCGTTAATAATCCAAACCGAAATCAACATTCTTTCAATTCTTATAATTCGGGGTGGAGAGGTAACCAAAATTCCAACTGGAGGAACGGAAATCAGTCTGGCTTCCAGCAACATCAGAGCCTATTCCAGGATTCCGGTGAGGGACCGAGTAGTGGGGAGAAGAAGCCCACGTTAGAGGAGATGATGGCACAGCAGATACAGATGCTGTCGCAACTCATGACTCGAGAGGACTCCCGTCACAAAGAAACTCAAGAGAAATTCCGGGAGCACGAGTCATTCATGAGAAATCAAGGAGCGTCAATTCAAAATCTTGAGCGTCATATGGGAGAGATAGCAAGTCGTCTAAATGAGAGGTCGCCAGGTACACTTCCAAGTAACACTGAACAAAATCCGAAGGCGTTCCCACGTGATTCAAGAGGCGACGAGAGGAGTCGTTAACGAGCCTGCGGTAGATGTAGAGGAGCAGGCAGACGAGGAGATTCAGTTGGAGTCTCCACCGGCCAAGGTGCATCAGAGGTACAACCCCGGAAGTTCAGCACAGGCCGAGAACCAACCATTACCCAGCACACCACCGAGAGTCTACAAACCTAGACTCCCATTTCCCGGGAGAGTCCGTAGGGATAGAGACGTGGAGCAGAACTCCAAATTTCTTGATCTTCTGAAGCAACTTCATCTTAATATTCCTTTCCTTGAGGCACTTACGCAAATGCCCAAATACGCAAAGTTTCTTAGGGATATTCTTTCGAACAAAGAGAAGTTAGCCGAAGTCTCTTCCATTCCTCTGAGTGCTGGTTGCTCTGCAGTCTTGCAGAGAAAGTTACCAGAAAAGATGTCCGATCCTGGGAGTTTCACAGTTCCCTGCATCTTGAGTGATAATACGGTCGTCCATGCGCTGGCAGATCTTGGTGCCAGTATTAATCTCATGCCGTATTCCGTGTATCACAAGTTGGATCTAGGCGAACCGAGGCCTACCCGTATGAGTATCCAGCTTGCTGATCGTTCTGTGAAATACCCCCGAGGGGTGGTCGAGAACATGCTTGTTCGTGTCGACAAGTTCATCTTCCCGGTGGACTTTTTCATCCTGGACATGAACGATGACGATAGTGTCCCACTCATCTTGGGCCGACCATTCCTTGCCACTGCACAGGCATTGATCGATGTCTGCGAGGGTAAATTAATCTTAAGAGTTGGGGATGAGAACGTCACCTTTTCCGTTCGACAGTCTCTGAAACACCCCAAGTCTGCTGATGACTCCTTATACTTCATTGATACCATCATGGAGCATGTCGGGGAGTTTCTCAGTGAAATTTGTGGAGGATCTGCCTCCGACACCCAGATTCTCGATAGGGAGATTCCAGAGATTGAAATGGTTGCCGTAACCAATCAGTCCTTAAATGACGACACCAAGTCGCATACCCCTGAATCTGGCGTGTCTGCTGAGATCGTACGAGACGATCCGATGGACCGACCTTCGGTCGAGAGTCCTCCTCTTTCCTTAGAGCTTAAGGATTTACCTTCCCATCTTGAGTATGCATTTTTAGATGAAGAGAGGAAGCTTCTGGTTATCATTGCATCTGCGTTGACCGAGGTCGAGAAGGAGAAGTTGTTGAGGGTGCTACGAGAGCACAAGGAGGCTATTGCTTGGAAGATTATCGACATCAAGGGTATCAACCCGTTGTTTTGCACTCATAAAATCCTCATGGAGGAAAATTTCAAAACTGTCGTCCAGCCGCAACGGCGGCTTAATCCGAAAATGCAAGAGGTGGTAAAGAAGGAGATCATTAAACTCCTTGATGCGGGGATCATTTTCCCCATTTCTGATAGTGCTTGGGTGAGTCCAGTCCAAGTGGTTCCTAAAAAGGGTGGCATGACTGTCGTCACCAACGAGAGGAACGAGCTTATTCCCACGAGGACTGTGACGGGATGGCGAGTCTGCATTGACTATCGCCGATTGAATGATGCCACCAGGAAAGACCACTTTCCTCTCCCATTCATTGATCAGATGTTAGAGCGTTTAGCAGGTCAGCAGTACTACTACTTCCTAGATGGTTTCTCCGGTTACTTCCAGGTTCCGATAGCTCCCGACGACAGGAGAAAACCACTTTCACCTGCCCTTACGGAACGTTTTCTTACAAACGTATGCCGTTCGGACTTTATAATGCTCCGGCCACATTCCAGAGGTGTATGGTGGCCATTTTCCATGATATGATCGAGGACTCCATTGAGGTGTTCATGGACGATTTTTCCGTATTTGGGAGTTCCTTCGATCATTGTCTATCAAATCTTGAGAGGAAGATGTCCCGCTGTGTTGACACCAACCTAGTCCTTAACTGGGAAAAATGTCATTTCATAGTTCGCGAGGGCATTGTTCTAGGCCATCGAATCTCAAGTGCGGGGATAGAGGTTGACCGGGCTAAGGTCGAGACCATTTCTAATCTTCCCCCGCGTACTTCTGTGAAATCAATTCATAGCTTTCTAGGTCATGCCGGGTTCTACCACCGGTTCATCAAAGATTTTTCTAAAATCGCGAGACCCATGACCAAACTTTTGGAGAAGGATGCTCCATTTGTTTTTTCTGAGCAGTGTATCGAGGCATTTGATCTTCTAAAAGACAAACTCGTTAACGCCCAATCATGGTAGCTCCCGACTGGTCGTTACCATTCGAGTTGATGTGTGACGCGAGCGACTTCGCAGTCGGAGCGGTTCTTGGACAACGGAAGGATAAACATTTCCATCCGATCTACTATGCAAGCCGGACCTTAAATGGCGCACAGGAAAGCTATACCACCACCGAAAAAGAGCTTTTAGCTGTGGTGTTCACTTTCGACAAATTTAGGTCCTATCTAAGTTTTGTCCAAAACGATTGTTTATACGGATCATGCCGCTATTAGATATCTTTTCAGCAAGCAGGATGCTAAGCCTCGTCTTATCCGATGGATCCTGCTGCTTCAAGAGTTCGATATAGAAATCCGTGATAAAAAGGGGGCTGAGAATGTGGCGGCTGATCACCTTTCACATCTAGAGGGAGTTGATTTAGGAGATTCGGGAGTTAGGATCGACGATCGTTTTCCGACGGAGAGTCTGATGTTTGTTACTGCACAAGAGGAAGGTTTTCCATGGTTTGCTGATTTCGCAAACTATCTTGCTGATGGATACCTCCCAAAGATGCCTTACCAGGAAAAGAAGAAATTCTTTGCTGACATCAAATTTTACCTTTGGGACGATCCATATCTTTTCCGCATTGGTGCTGATCAGCTTATTAGAAGGTGCGTAGATGTCAAGGAAGGATGGCAAATTTTGAGCCATTGTTACATGGGACCGACTGGAGGTCACCACGGTGTGAGTTCTACTGCAAAGAAAGTCTTTGATTCTGGTTTTTACTGGCCGTCTATCTTTAAGGATGCTCATCTGTTCGTTAAGAGTTGTGATCGTTGCCAGTGTGTTGGCAACATTTCTTCGTGAAATGAAATGCCCCAGAATGCCATTCAAGTTTGTGAGGTTTTTGATATTTGGGGTATTGATTTCATGGGACCGTTTCCATCTTCGTGTGGAAACAAATACATACTCGTGGCCGTCGATTACGTGTCTAAGTGGGTTGAGGCCAAAGCTCTACCCACCAATGATGCCCGAGTGGTAGTCCATTTTCTAAGAAGTCTATTTGCTCATTTTGGAGTCCCGAAAGCCTTGATCAGTTATCGAGGTACTCACTTTTGCAACTCGCAGATGGATAAGGCGTTGAAGCGTTATGGGGTCACCTATCGGCTTGCGACCGCCTACCACCCACAGACTAGTGGGCAAGTAGAAGTGTTTAATAGGGGAATCAAACGTATTCTCGAGAAAACGGTTGGTTCAAATCGTCGGGATTGGTCCGACAAATTAGATGACGCTCTGTGGGCCTTCCGTACAGCCTACAAGACTCCGACTGGTTCCACACCATTTCGGATGATTTATGGGAAGACCTGTCATCTTCCTGTTGAATTGGAACACCGCGCTTCATGGGCCCTTCAAAGGGTTAATCTTGATTTACCCGCCGCGGAGGGTAATTGTTTCCATCAATTACATGAATTAGAGGAGCTCCGGGATCACGCATATGCACAATCATTTCGGTATAAGGAGCATACGAAGGAACTGCATGACAGGAAATTGAAGGGTAATAAGCAATTCAAGTGTGGGGATAAGGTTTTACTGTATAACTCACGGTTGAGGTTATTCCCGGGAAAATTGAAATCCCGATGGTCGGGACCGTTCACGGTCACTGAGGTTTTCCCGTATGGCACGATTGAGATACAAGATCGAAGCGGGAAGTTTAAGGTGAACGACCATAGATTGAAGCACTACATAGGAGAGCCGATAACTGATCAGACAGTCGAGATGTTCTACCTTGACTCATTCACCGATGAATAGTCGTGATGGATGCATCACTCGGGAGACAGCCCGAGTTGTAGAATTTGTATTATGATTCTCTTTATTATCTGTTTTTATTTGTTTTATTTTTATTTATATTTATAAAAACATAAAAATACAAAAAAAATAAATATTTAATAAAAATAAAAAAAATTAAAAAAATCAAAAACACAAAAATATGTTTATTTCTTATGTTTTTGTTTTCTGTTTCGTACGCCGCTACATGCGAGCGAGTTTGAGTTGTTACAGGTATTATTATGCGCATGGTAGCTCTAATGGCGTTTTGGAACTGGTTCACCCAAGGTTGCGGCCGCGAATGAAATGCTATACGGTCGTTCGTTCGAGTCATACACAGCTGATGAAGAATCTGCATCTAAACCAGGGGAGTAACCCGTTCTCTATTTTAATTTATGTTCTTTTCCATGTTCTCATCGAGGACGATTTCGTTCTAAGTGTGGGGATGGGAATTTATTTTACTTAGTTGTAGAAAAAAAATAATTAAAAAATAAAAAGTTTTAACTTGTTTTTCGTTTTCGTACGTTGTTTATGTTAAAAAAAAATGTCCCTTGTTTTTAGTTTCTTCTGCATTAAAGTGGGAGATGATATTTATCGGAAATCGGTTTTTCAAACTACTAATAATATGAGATAAATAAAAGAAAACGCACTTAACTTGGGATGTGTCGGTAGGCTCAGCCTTGAAAATGAAAGGGTAAATGTGATAAAACGGTTAACGGAAATCTTTTGTGGGTAAAGCGTTTTGTCCGTGGAAAATAAGCAATGAAAGGTCGGGCCATACTCAAGCCTCAAATTTTGGTATGAAAAAGTGGTAGTATCATGAGTTTTAAAAAAATTTGAATCCGTTATCATATGATGCTTGGGTAGGTTTAACGTTAGAGTATGCCGTGTAGGCTGTGATATAAATCTTAAACTGCTAGTTTAGTGTTTTACACCACATTGGCGTATGGTTTTATAACCTTAAATCCTGTATTGATGGGATGCTTCGGGTCTGGAGACCATGGGTCTGTATGCAATCTGTTTATCTGGGTATTCACAATTCCTCAGTGGGGTTGTGGATATTTAAAATAAAGCCAAAGAGCAAACCCTTTTAAGTCTATAAACATGATCACAAAAAAGTACAAAAGTACAAATACACTACAGACTTGATCATTCACGCTGTTAGCCATGTGGGGTCCCCTTGCTCGCGTCTCATTACCATTAAGAAACAGACCACAAGGGACATGCTACATGTAAGCCCTACAGATGAAATTTTGCATACTCACCTATGGTGATGGTTTCGGGGTATTGCTTGATAACAGGGGTATGTCATGTTGCGGGGAACACTAGCTATAAATTAATTGAACCTTAATCGTATCTAATGGCTGCTTGGTAGACTTTGATGCTTAAGCTTAGGTGGATAAACAATACCCTTGGTCGTCTTAACTATTCATAAATATTGAGCAACAAAGTTTTAAATCTGCTAACTTTGAGGTTTAAGTCAAGTTGGGTTGGTCTGGTCCGGTAAAAGCAGAAAATAAGCTGGTCTTAATTGTGTAAACCACTAAGTAATATTATTGTCGGATCTTATTTTTCCTAGTAAAGATTAAGGCATGGGTTTAGGTGGACAAAAATATCGACGATCGCGGTTTTTGCGTTTTTCTGAGCTTTAAAATCTAACCTATATGTTTGATTTGACTTTGATTTTCCGATTCTGATCCAACTGCAGTCAAATCATTTTCAGGGACGAAAAAGTCTTAAGTGTGGGGATGTTTGATGTGTAGTAAAACACACTTACTTTCCTTATGATTTTATCATGGTTTTTGTGCTTAATTGTTTATTTTATGAAAGTATTGGGGGTTAAGTGCAATAATTTACAAAGTTTAAATGTTAATTGTAGGTTTATGAAAGATGGTGAAAAAAGAGTTAATTTGGAAGATTCTAGAGGCCTTGTTGGTCAAGTTTTAAAGCTACAACACAAGGCCCAACCCAAGCCCACAAGTTAGAAGCCTTACATAATATTATATTAAGATAATTAATTAAGTTTTCAGCCATTATCCAGCTAAAAAACCCGAAATCAAAAAAACCCTAACTTTCTACAAAGTTCCGATCGGAACTGCAGCAGCCAAAAAGGAAAAAAAAAACTAAGTGGCGGCTGTTGTGGCGGCTGGAGAGGAAGAGGAACACCAAGGAGACTCTTGTGCAGCTGCTAGGCATCAAATACATCCATAATCTCAGCCCTATAACCTTAAGTAATCATCTTTAAACTTTGTTTATTGTTCAAGAACCCTAACTAGTTGAATTGATCTTTTTCTTTGGATTGTTTTGCAAGTAATTGTTTGACTTTGATTTAGTTATTCTTGGATCTTGAATGAGTTTGATTATGTTTATGATGTTTTACTTGAATGTTAATGGCTGTCCAAAATTAATGAGTAGCTAATCTTGTTTGTTCTACCTAGGTTTGATGAATATTGTTAGGTTTTGACTAGTAATATGGATTGTTAATGATCATGGCTTAAATTGTTAATGTAAAGTTTGATTTAACAATAAATTAGATTGTGTTTTGTGGCTGTGTTTTGTTTGATTATACCTAATAACCTCGTGCTTTAATTAATTGAATCGGTTTTGATTAGTTGTTGCATGTTTAAGGCTCTTTACTTTGTGTTTAGGGTTTGTTTGCGGGGTGTACAACCGTAGGGATAAGTGGGTAAATTAATTAGATAAAATCAGTTGTGAAACACCTTCTTAGAGACCGAGAGGTGATAAGAAGTAAACTCGTCTCATTATTTTTACTTGTTAGAATTAAGATCGCGCGAGAGCGGGTTTTGTTCTTGTCGGGTTTGGGTGTTTGAGCGATTAGTTGGTCTAGTTTAAGTTAAGTTGAATTGTTCCTCTATCCTTGGTTGCGTAGTATTCGTTTCCATTAGGCTAGTGTGTCGGTGAGACCGAGAGGTGAGTCGGCATTAGAACACGTTAATAATTTGTTTCCCGGTTTGTTCTTAAAATCAACTAAGATAAGTTAGAGTTTGTTAGTGAGACCGAGAGGTGATCTGATCTTCTTGAGCGAACCTTAGTTGTGTCATCCTTTAGAACAGGTGTCGTGAGAGTTTTCAATCCATTGTCTTGTCATCTCCTTCAATATGATTCTTACCTAGGTAGACGTTTTTATCATTGCAGTCAAAGTTTCCGAAGTTTTGTTAAAAGTTTTCATTTAGTTAAGTTAAGTAGTTAAATCAATTCTAAAATAAATCAATTAAATATTTTGGTGAGTCTTGGTTAGAGTTTAGTGATTATAAACGTTTTCACGTGTCTTCGAGTTCGATATCCGGACTTTCCTCATCTGTGCTATACGCGACCGGTACACTTGCCGTTTGTGTGAACTAGGATAGATTGTTTGGTTTTTAAAGCTTAGTTGCGACTTGTGTTTTATTTATATATATATTTTCGCACATCAAGCTTCTAATGTAAGAGGGACATGATTAGGTATCCTACTGAAATCGTCACAGGGGGACATATTATCCCAATCTATAGCCTGTGAGTTCCAAGCAACAAATAATGAGGCGGAATATGAAGCCTTGATCGCAGGTTTGCAATTAGCTAAACACATGAGGATCAGATATCTTCAAGTATATATAGATTCATTGTTGATAACTAACCATTTTAATGGTTCATATGCTATTAAAGGAAAAAAACTAATCAAATATTTAGATGTTGTGAAGGAATTAGCAAAATCCTTCGAATTGTTTAGTATTGATCGAGTACCAAGGGAAGAGAATGTTGGGGCAGATGCTTTGGCAAATTTAGCTTCATCTTTGAAAATTCAAGAAGATATGAAGATCCCAATCATCCATATACTCTCGCCAGCAATAGGAGAACAAGAATTTGGGGAGATAACAACTGACAAACAAATAGTGCTTTGGGATCCGTCATCCTCAAATAGACAAGGATCCTGGATCCTCCCAATCAAAAAATACATCCAAGATGGGGAAATTCCAGCCACTGAGAATCCAAAATCCTTCAAACTCAAGGTATCACAATACATTTTATTACATGATATTCTGTATAGAAAATCTCTTGCAGGTCCATACTTGAGGTGTATCGAGGATCCTGAAATTCAAGAGGTACTCAAAGACTTTCACGAAGGAGATTGTGGTAGTCACACTGGAGGTAGAGCTCTGTTTTCTAGGATTATAAGAACAGGATACTTATGGCCAACCATGAAGAGAGACGCCATGGAGTACTCAAAGAAATGTGATGCTTGTCAGAGGCATGCAAACATCCTTCATTAACCAGCAGAACCTTTGTATCCTATATCCTCATCATGGCCTTTCATGAAGTGGGGCATGGATATTGTGGGTAAGCTACCTAAGGCACCAGAAGGAAAAGTATTCATGCTTGAAATAATTGATTACTTTTTAAAGTAGATAGAAGCAGAAGCTTTTGTTCAAGTCCGTGAAAAAGAGGTGATATCCTTCATTAAAAGAAATATTATTACTAGATTTTACATTCCTTCAGAAATTATTTGTGACAATGGTTCCCAGTTTATCGGGAAGAGAACCGCTAACTTTTGTACCAGTTGGGGCATCAAGATGATTACCTCTACTCCAGTGCATCCTCAAGCTAATGGCCAGGCAGAATCAAGTAACAAAATAATCATCAACAATTTGAAGAAGAAATTAGGATCCAAGAAAGGCAAGTGGGCCAAAGAGCTACCTTATGTTCTTTGGGCTGAGAGAACAACACCCAAGAATGCAACAGGCCAAATACCCTTCCTATTGGTGTTTGGGTCAGAAGCAGTAGTCCCTACAGAAATGTTGGTTCCAATAGCCAGAACAAGCATCCGTGATCCTAAGGCTAATAAAAAAATCCTTCTTGAAGACTTGGATACTGTTGAAGAACTCAGAGACCTAGCCAAGATCAGAATGGCGGCTTATCAACAAAGGGTAGTTGGGGCATACAACAAAAGTATAAGGATCAGAAGATTTCAAGAAGGATATCTGGTCTTGAGGAAAGCATTCCAAAACACAAGCAATCTAGCAGATGGGAAGCTAGCACCCAAGTGGGAAGGTCCTTATCTGATAGAGTCGTAAGCAAGAAAGGGGGCATATCATTTGCTCACTATGGAAGGCATTAGGTTACCAAGAACTTAGAATGCTATCCACCTCAAGAAATATTTTTTCTAATCAGGATCAAGTATCCTCTGAGGATCGAGTATCCTTAAAGGATCAAGTATCCTAAAATCGGTAATATCTGTCTGATCACTTATTCATTTAAGATTTTTGTTTATTTAAGGATAACATATTCTTAACATTTGTTATTTCCAAGTTTTAAGTAACAATGCGGGATAT
Organism: Bidens hawaiensis; assembly: GCF_021521415.1. Taxonomy (NCBI): domain Eukaryota; kingdom Viridiplantae; phylum Streptophyta; class Magnoliopsida; order Asterales; family Asteraceae; genus Bidens; species Bidens hawaiensis. The sequence goes on along the minus strand of NW_027491020.1, from coordinate 2,658,996 downwards.
TAGTAAGATGTTCAATGTCTAAGAGGTTGGCCACCTCTACTTCACCTTTAAGGTACTTTACTACTTCCCTTGGCCTAGCCCATGATTAAGGTATGACCCCCCGATGGTCATATCTTCCAAGGTTTAAAGGTTTTCACCTTTCTTATAAATTAGAGTTTCTCCACTCTCGCATGGAGCGCACGCTATCCAACGTATAGTCCGGGGCAACGGGACCTGTACACGTTTAGTGGCTGATAAATTCGTTGTCTTCGGCTATATGGAGGATCCTACGATTTATGGTAGACGTACCAAACCACTGGTTTATAACATTTTCATGTTATCTCACGTTTGGGCTAATCCCAGTTTGGGCGAGTCCCCAGTTAACACCCGTATCTTTGGGCCAGTCCCCAGTTTGGGCTTGTCCCTAGTTTTTGCGCTTGTCCCCTGTTTGGGCTTGTCCCCAGTTTTTGGGCTTGTCCCCAGTTCACGGGCTTGTCCCCAGTTAATTTATGGGCTTGTCCCCAGTTTGATGGGTCAAATCCCAATTAATCTTATGAGTTCTTTGCAACAGATGTTCTAAGTTCAATTACGAGAATCATGACTTCTGAATTCAAAATCCTTAACATAGTTCTACAAGGATCACGGAAGAGTCTCTACTTATGGTAACTTAGGTCTAATTAGACCTTATGGTATGATTTCTGCTTGTAAATATACATTTGTTTGGCTAGGATCCTTATAAACCCTTTTGCTTAAGGATTTAAAAATTTTAAATTATTTCTACAAGGATATTCTATCCTAAAATTTTTATAATTATTTTTCATAAGGATATTCTATCCTAAAATTTTTTTACTCAAGGTTATTTCTTAAAACTTTCAATAAAGCTAAGACTATATCAAACAAACTTTCAAAATAATAAATAACAAGCAAATAGTCAAAATTTTTAGATTATTATTAATCATAAGTCACATGGACTTATCCAAAATCCTTAGCCCGGATTTCACCATACAAAAGATGGACCATCCACCCGGGTTAAGCAGGTTTTACTAACTGTTCATAGAGTGAAGGAAAATAAAGAAAACAGGGGAACCAAAGGCTTCATCCCCACAAACAGAGAATCCATCCAACTTTGCCACCCCTTGAAATTGTCTTAAGGATCACTGATCCTTCAACCTAATTACTATTATCTAATACAACCACATTATCCATAAAAATATCAATAAAGGAAAAAACAAGAATGGGCTAAGGCCTTGTCTTCATTATCCTTCATCGTCCATTCATGCAGCCTCCTCACCCTCTGCTGCACCTGCTCCTTCTTCAGTTTCCACCACCTCCTTGGCTCCGCTAGTTCCAGCTTCATTCCCATCCGGCATCTCCACATCCTCTTCACCACCTAAAGCCACCAGAGCCACCTTCCATTTCTTCACATCCTAGACTGCTTTGTCAAAAGCAGGATCACTGGCTTCCGTCGCCATCTTGATCCTTGCTTGCAGCACACATCTTTGCTTCTTCGGTAGCCTATTTCACCTCTTCTTGGTGTTGGGCTTCTGCTGAGGATAATTGATCCTCCAATCGCTTCTTATCCTTGGTGAGCTGAGCCATGGCTTTATCCTTTGCGACTACTGCACTTCCCTTCCCCGAGAGGCTCTCGCTCATCTGGTTCACAATATTTTCATAGTGGTCTTTGCAAGCATTCACAACCTGTGACCAACAGATAAGTGAAAGTTAGAATGATATTGGATCCGTAAATTCAAGACATCAGGATACAGGATTCTTACAGTGAGGATCATGTTGAAGTGGGTCTCGAGCTCGGAAGATCTCTTTCTTTTGGAAGCGGCTGACTTGGCTCTGGTAGTCGTGGTCTTTGGCTTGGAAGTGGCAGCTACCTTCAAAGCCTCCTTCTTGATACTTTAAGGAGTAATAATGCTGTCGATATCCTCTAAGGAGAAGTTATTGGCGGACTTATGGGATTTTTGAGCACCTGCACAAACCAAATAACAGATAAGTATTCTATCTAATTTTATTCATTTCTATTTATTATTCTAATATTACTTGACATGTTGGAGTCTGAAGAGATGTCATAGAAAGTTTTAACAAATCTGGCTTGGAAGGTCCTAACCTCGGAATCCAGGGCCAAAAATCTTTTTGTTTTTTATTCTGCACTAGGTAACTTGTCCAGAGAAGCAAAGTTCTCAACTGCAAATAAAAAGGAAAAAATATTCAAAGTTAGATTAGTTATCACGGATTGTATCTCTGTCAAGGATCCAGGATCCTACCCTTCTTAACCCAAGTCAAAGGTAAATCAGTTTCACCGAGTATGGAGTCTTGATTCACAAAGAAAAATTGATTCCTCTAGAAGGAATCGTTTAAGCTTACTTTTGAAATCGGGTTGGGTTGTAGAGGTTTGCACTTCAGTAAAAACCGGCTTGAACCATGGGTAGTTAGGGTATAAAGGTGAGACAGTTCCTGGATGCCGTAATCAATCTTCTCATCCTAGATGATTCTTTCAATGGTGCTTAGAACACGCCAAATCAAGGGCATAGCTTGAATGTACGACATGCCGGTAGATTCGAAAAAAATCTATGTGAAAGGAGGAAACGGGTATGTCTAACCAATGAGAAAAGGGCAAGCCGGAAAGCATACCCAGGTTTGAGAGTAAACGTCACATACGACAATGGAATCGTATGGTCGGAAAATAGTTCTGGTGGAAACAGTGACCGTAATTCATCGATCTCGGGGTCAGTGAACTTACAAATCTCCATAGAGGGATTAGCGATAAGGTTTTGAGGTCGCATCTCCATCAACATGGAGTCGTCGGAGGACTGGTCGGATTGTTTAGAGGGGGAAGAAGAAGAGGCGATAGACATACTTATCAGAGAATTAAAAGAATAGAGGGAGAAAGAAGGATACTTGATGGACAGCTGGAGTATGTGGTTATAAATGGATTAAAGGGATCACATATATAGGCGGTTATGATTAATATCAAGGGTTTGATAATAATTATCTCTGGAAACTGTCTAATCGATTAATCTTTTTTCAGGGATTTCAAATTTCAAAATGCCAGCTGTAAAGCATAAACGCCCGCCATTTTAGGGGAAATTGTTAGGGCATAGAATTTATGCTGAGAATCCTCTATCCTTGATCGATTTGTGGATCAATTATCCTTATGATATGTTCTCGGTTATAAAGGATTAAGGATGATTGGTATTATATGTTTACTAATAGTTGTATTTGAATGGTGTTGTGTTTGTTAGATATAACAGATGGAGGACTAAGTCATCCTATTCTTGCGCTACTGGAAGACTTCCGCACGTGGTCAATGATGAAGAAACGACTAGTTGAGTGGTGGCGTTAAAGTAGGAATTTTAGTTAGTTATCATTTTTGTTTATAATCGAGATAGACGATCAGTTAGCAGACACTGGTTTTACACACACACTTGAGAAATTTCTCGTTCATAGCTCGCACACTTAGCTTTCATTGTAACACTGATAAATATCTCCACAATTTGTAACTTTTTTTGATATTAATAAAGTGGTGATAGACGAGTTGTCATCACCCGGGTTTTTTTTCCTTTGATCTAATCAAGATCAAGGGGTTTTCCTCGCAATAAATCACGGTGTTCATCTCCATTTTGTTCACATATTCATTATTATTATCATAGCACTATACCTCACAATTACGGATTTGGATACATTATCCTTAGCAAATTTTTGTCCAAAAAACTTTGATATTTAGTTTACAGATAAATGTCGAACACTTAGGATAAGTGACATGAAAAGTCAAGATCTTACGTAGATACTTGGGAAAAGCCAACATCGAGTGACATGAAAATGTCAAAGCCTTACGCAAATACTTGGGACAAGCCATGGTCGTATAACATGTCCATGTTATTCCATTGATAATATACTTGAGAATCCTTCATGTAACCAACAACAATGAAATTGTCAGCCACACTTAGTATGAACTGGTCTTGTCATCTTGAATTACATGTGAAAAACGTGTGCTCCTGGAGAGGTGTCTAAACCTAATTGGTAGAAAGGTGAAAACCTTTAAACCTTTGAAGGGATTTATACCTTAAACTTAGAGAGGTGTCCAAGCCCCTAGGAATGCATTCACTTCTTAATCAGGATCTCAATTCTGCAAAACACTTGAACCTTTGTGAGGGTGGGCTAACACCCCTCTGATGCTTAAGTCAGTAATGGGTTTCAATAATAATAATAATAACAAAAATAATTGAAATAGTAAAGTTAGAATACATACCATACCAAGTTAGAAATGAAATTCTAACTTATATGAAGTAGCGTTTAAGGTGAAAAACATTCTAGCATCTTGGCAGGATCCTGCCATCCATAGATAGCCAATATGCTCATTTTCCTGCCTCAGCCTCTTCCCATTTGGGTGCTAGTTTTCCACCCTTAGCATCTGTTGTATTCTGAAATGCATTCTTAGCACTAGATCTCCCACTTGAAATATTCTTACCCTGGCATTCTTGTTGTAGGTTTTGGTGATCTTTTCCTGATATGCTGCCATATGGATTCTTGTAGAGTCCATGAGTTCATCTATCATCAAGATCATCAGAAAGATCCTGATTGTTGATTTCAGGATTATGGAGGCAGGATCTTGCAGTAGCGATCGCTATCTAAGTCGGAGTCATCGCTTCGGTCCCAAACACTAAAGAGAAAATAGTTTGCCCTGTTGAGTTCTTCGATGTAGTTCGATCTGTCCATAATACGAAAGGTAGCTCTTCAGCCTACTTTTATTTGCTTTGTCCCCAATTTCTTCTTCAAACTGTTGACGATGATCTTGTTTGAAGATTTTGCTTGTCCATTGGCTTGAGGGTGTACTGGAGTGGAAGTAATCATTTTTATCCCCCATGTAGCATAAAAGTTGATAGTTCTTTTGCCAATGAATTTATACTCGTTGTCACAGATGATCTTGGCTATGATTACGAAGCGTGTGAGCATATTACTTTTGATGAAGGATATCACCTCTTGTTATTTGGCTTGGACAAATGCCCCTGCTTTAATCCATTTAGAAAAGTAATTTGTCATTGCTAACATGAAAACCTTTCCTCTTGGAGCCTTTGGTAGTTTACCCACAATATCCATTCCCCACTTCATGAAGGGCGAAGGAGATACGATCAGATGGATAGGTTTAGGCAGTTGATAAAGAATGTTGATACGTCTTTGACAGGCATCACAATTTTGAGCATAGACCATTGCATCATTCCTCATGGTTGGCCAATAGTAACCAGTCCTAAGGAATTTAGAGAACAATGATTGACCCTAGTGTGATTCCCACAGTCGCCTCCATGGATGTCTTTTAGAACTTTTTGTGTTTCAGGATCCTCCAGACATCTCAAGTATGGACCTACAAGAGACTTTTTATAGAGAATATTATTTAAGATTACAAATCTGGATACATTCATATGAAAAGCTTTAGGATTCTCATCCTTAGGGATCTCGTTGTGTTGCAAATATATCTTGATAGGTTGAATCCAAGATTTCTGATTAGCTTGAGGATCCTGATTAGCTATATCTTCAGAATCCGTTATTTCGTTTACTTGGGAATCCTGCTTAGCATCATCCTTTACTGTTTCCTTTTTATTGAGTGAAGGCATCTTTGTAGCTGGATTTAGGATATGTATGGTTTGAATTTTTATTTTCGTCGGAATCCTGAAGGCAAATCCAAGATTTGCCAAGGCGACTACTTAGCATCATCCTTATGCTTAATAATATAAAACTTTTAACTATCTATTTGTTATTGGTTATTTCAAAACTTTGTTTGACATATCTTTAGGTTTGTTGAAAGTTTTGAGAAATAATCTTGAATGAAAAATTTTAGGATAAACTATCCTTACGAAAAATATTTAGGATAAAATATTTTTAAAGAATAAATTGTAGGATAGAGTATCCTTAAAAATTTCTATAATAGAATATCCTCAAAGATATAATCCCTAAAACGTTTAAAAATTATAGCAAATAAGACAATGTAAATTCATTAACGGAAACCATACCAGAAGGTCTAGGTAGACCTAAGTTACCATAAGTATTGAACCTTCAATGATCCATAGAATTTTTAATCCATAGAACTTTATCTTCGTGATAAACTTAAAAAATCTGTTGCAAACAACTTATCACGTTAATTGGGATTAAACCTATTAAGCTGGGGACAAGCCCAAATAATAAACTGGGGACAAGCTCGTGCAACTGGGGACTAGCCCGTGAAACTGGGGACAAGCCTGTGAAACTGGGGACAAGCCCAAAACTGGGGACAATCCCGTGCTACTGGGGACTAGCCTGTGAAACTACGGACAAGCCCATGAAACTGGGGACAAGCCCAAATACGGATGTTAACTATGGACTTGCCCAAACCGGGATCTAGCCCAAACGTAAGATAACGTGAAAACGTTATCAACCGGTGGTATGGTACGTCTACCATAAATCGTAGGATCCTCCATATAGCCGAAGATAACGAAATTGTCAGCCACTAAGCGTGTACTGGTCCCGCTGCCCCGGACTACACGTTGGATAGCGTGCACTACAGGCGAGAGTGTAGAAACTCTAATTCATAAGAAAGGTGAAAACTTTTAAACCTTAGGGGATATGACCATCGGGGGTCATATCCAATCGTGGGCTAGGCCAAGGGAAATAGTAAAGTACCTTGAATGTAAAGAAGAGGCGGCCAACTTCTTGGTCATTACACATCTTATTAATATCCTACATTGTTACTTAAAACTTGGAAGAAACAAATTGTTAAGAATATATTATCCTGGAATTAATAATAGGAAATTGAAAAGAATAAGTAATCAGATAGATATTACCAATTTTGGGGATCCTTGATCCTCTAAGGATAATAGATCCTCACAGGATACTTGATCCTGATCAGAAAAAGTACTTCTTGAGGTGGATAGCATTCCATGCTCTTGGTAACCTGTTGCCTTTCATAGTGAGCAAATGATGTGCCCCCTTTCCTGATTCTGACTCGATTAGATAAGGACCTTCCCATTTGGGTGCTAACTTCCCATCTGCCGGATTGGTTGTATTTTGGAAGGCTTTTCTCAAAACTAAATCTCCTTCTTGAAATCTCCTGATCCTTATACTTTTGTTGTATGCCCCAGCTACCCGTTGTTGATAAGCTGCCATTCTGATCTTGGCCAGGCCTCTGATTTCTTCAACAGTATCCAAGTCTTCAAGAAGAATTTCTTCATTGGCCTCAAGATCATTGATGGTCATTACACATCTTATTAATATCCTACATTGATACTTAAAACTTGGAAGAAACAAATTGTTAAGAATATATTATCATGGAATTAATAATAGGAAATTGAAAAGAATAAGTAATCAGATAGATATTACCAATTTTGGGGATCCTTGATCCTCTAAGGATAATAGATCCTCACAGGATACTTGATCCTGATCAGAAAAAGTACTTCTTGAGGTGGATAGCATTCCATACTCTTGGTAACTTGTTGCCTTTCATAGTGAGCAAATGATGTGCCCCCTTTCCTGATTCTGACTCGATTAGATAAGGACCTTCCCATTTGGGTGCTAACTTCCCATCTGCCGGATTGGTTGTATTTTGGAAGGCTTTTCTCAAAACTAAATCTCCTTCTTGAAATCTCCTGATCCTTATACTTTTGTTGTATGCCCCAGCTACCCGTTGTTGATAAGCTGCCATTCTGATCTTGGCCAGGCCTCTGAGTTCTTCAACAGTATCCAAGTCTTCAAGAAGAATTTCTTCATTGGCCTCAAGATCATGGATGCTCGTTCTTGCTGTAGGAACCACCATTTCTGTGGGGATAACGGCTTCTGATACAAACACCAATGAGAAGGGTGTTTGGCCTGTTGCATTTTTGGGTGTTGTTCTGTCGGCCCAAAGAATATAAGGTAGCTCCTCGGCCCACTTTCCCTTCTTGGATCCTAGCTTCTTCTTTAGATTGTTGATGATGATTTTGTTGCTAGACTCCACTTGACCATTAGCTTGAGGATGCACTGGAGTAGAGGTAATCATCTTGATGCCCCAGCTGTCATAAAAGTTAGTGGTTCTTTTCCCATTAAACTGGGAACCATTGTCACAAATAATTTCCGAAGGGATACCAAATCTAGTAATAATATTTCTTTTAATGAAAGATATCACCTCTTTTTTGCGTACTTGAACAAAAGCTTCTGATTCTATCCACTTTGAAAAGTAATCCGTCATTGCAAGCATGTATACTTTTCCTCCTGGTGCCTTAGGCAATTTTCCTACAATATCCATACCCCATTTCATGAAAGGCCATGAAGAGGATATAGGATACATAGGTTCTGCTGGCTGGTGAAGGATGTTTGCATGTCTTTGACAAGCATCACATTTTTTTGAGTATTCCATTGCATCTATCTTCATTGTTGGCCAGAAGTATCATGTTCTTAGAATCCTAGAAAACAGGGCTCTACCTCCGGTGTGATTACCACAACCACCTTCGTGAAAATCTTTGAGCACCTCTTGGATTTCAGGATCCTTGATGCACCTCAAGTGTGGACCTGCAAGAGATTTCCTGTATAGCATATCATCTAATAAAATATATTGTGATACCTTGAGTTTGAAGGATTTAGGATTCTCGGTGGTTGGAATCTCTCCAGTTTGAATATACTTCTTGATTGGGAGGATCCATGATTCTTGATTATTCGAGGATATTGGATCCCAAAGTACAATTTCTTAGTCATTCGTTATCTCCCCAATTTCTTGTTCTCCTATTGCTGGTGAGAGAACATGAATGATTGGAATCTTCGTGTCTTTTGGAATTTTCAAAGATGAGGCTAAATTTTCTAGAGTATCTGCCCCAACATTTTCTTCCCTTTGTACCTGTACAATACTAAACAGTTCGAAGGATTTTTCTAATTCCTTCACAACATATAGATATTTGATTAGTTTTTCTCCTTTAAACAACATATGAGCCATTAAAGTGGTTAGCAATCAATAATGAATCTATATATACTTGAAGATACCTGATCATCATGCACTTAGCTAATTGCAAACCTGCGATCAAAGCTTCATACTCTGCCTCGTTGTTCGTTGCCTGGAACTCACAGGCTATAGACTGGGGTAATATGTCCCCCTGTGGTGATTTCAGTAGGATCCCTAATCTTGTTCCTCTTACATTAGAGGCTCCATTAGTGAAGAGTATCCAAGGATCCTTGGTCTCTTCTAGTTGTTAGACCTCCAAGTCAGCTTCTTTCTGCAAGTCGCTACTGAAATTAGCCACAAAGTCCGTGAGTACTTGTGACTTGATAGCTGTTCTTGGCTCGTATTAAATATCATATGCGCTCAGTTTCACAGCCCACTTGGATTTCTAAGGACATTCTTGACAGGATAATTAGTTCTCAAAATAATAGTATAAGTCTCAACGTAACATCTCAATTTAGTAGAAGCCATAATAAGTGCAAGAATTAACTTTTCTAAATGAGAATACCTGGCTTCTGCATCTAGAAGACTTTTACTTACATAATAAACGGGATGTTGTTCACCTTCATGATCCTTCACAAGGACGGCACTTACCGCATTTCCTGAAACGACCAGGTACAGATATAAGGATTCTCCATCCACGGGCTTCTTCAGAGCTGGAGCTGAGGATAAGTAATCCTTCAAGGCTTTGAGAGCAGCCTCTTGCTTTTCCGTCCACTCAAACTTCTTATTCTTTCTAAGAATGTCGTAGAAATCTTTGCACTTCTCGGAGGATCTTGAGATGAACCTATTGAGAGCGGCTATTCTTCCTGTGAGCCTTTGGACATCTTTAGCATTTGTAGGAGACTTCAAGTTTATGATGGCTTCTATCTGCTCCGGGCTTGCTTCTATTCCTCTTTTGGTCACCATATATCCTAGAAACTTTCCATCCTTAAACACCAAAATGGCATTTTGATGGATTCAGTTTCATGTTATATTGGTCGAGGATATTGAATGCTTCTTCAAGGTCTCTAAGGTGATCCTCAACTTTCTTTGACTTTACCACCGTGTCATCTATGTATACTTCCATAGTCTTGCCCAACTGATCCTTGAACATCATTTTGACTAGTCTTTGGTATGTTGCCCCTGCATTTCTTAATCCAAACGGCATAGCAATATTACAGTATATGCTGGTAGGAGTCATGAAGACTGTATCCTCTTGATCAGATGGGTCCATATGAATTTGTTGAAATCCAGAGGAAGCGTCCATAAAGGTAAGCATTTCATGTCCTGCCGTTTCATCCACCATGGAGTCTATATAACGGGAAAGGATCCTTGGGGCATGCCTTGTCTAAATCTGTAAAATCGACACACACCCTCCACTTTCCATTCTTTTTTGAAACAACAACCACATTAGCCAACCATCGAGGATATTGAACCTCTCTGATCAGTCCGGCCTTAAGAAGTTTTTCAACTTCTTCTTGTATGATCTTGTTCCTCTCAGGAGCGAATTTTCTTCGCTTCTGATGGACGAGTTTAATAGATAAATCGAGGCCTAATTTATGAGTGATTACCTCCTTTGAAATACCTGTCATGTCTGAATGTTTAAAGGCAAAGGTAGATTTTCTTCGCCCTAAGAAGGATACCAAATCCTCCTCGATCTTATTGGGAGTATTGGATCCTAGGAACACCTTTACATTGGATTCTCGGGGTCCAATGATACTTCTTTAATGTCTTTCTCCCGAGCTTCCAGTACGTTGCTAGGATGTTTCTGTGGTTGCTATGCTATAGTTTGTTTGGTTGTTGGCTTCATTGATGAGGAATAATAGTTCTTGGCCTCCGCCTGATCACCGACTATCTTCACAACTCCCCATGGAGTAGGTAGTTTGATGCATTGGTGGTAAGTTGAGGCCACCGCCTTCATTCCATGCAGCCAGGGCCTACCTAGAATAACATTGCAACAAGAAAGGTTATCAACAACACAAAATTTTTTGATATGAATTTAACCCTTAATATAAATTGGGAGGTTGATTTCCCCCAATGTCTTCTTAGTTTCTCGACTGAAAACGACTAGCACTGATGTTTTAGGGATGATCTCCGAATCTAGGATGTTCATCTTCTTGAGGAAATCATGCTGGATGATGTTGACCGAGCTCCCACCGTCAACTAGGATCCTGCGTACATAATGGTTAGCGATAAATACAGTAATAATCAAACCGTCATGGTGAGGATCCTGGATGTTTAGTTTGTCTTCCTCATCGAAGAAGATCCTTTTGTCTGTCGTCAAAGTGGTGGATACTAATGGTCGGTCTTCGTTATCCAACTTAATCTCTTTGGTGAGCCTTTTTTCTGCGGAGAAGGAAGTTCCATGTATGTCTGATCCTCCAGAGATGAAATTGACCATTCGCACATCTAGTTCATCCTGGTGAGGATCCTGGATACTCGAATCGAAAAAAATTCTCTTATCAGTTATTCGAGTAGTAGGGATGAGTGGTCTTCTTTCATCGTCCAACTTGAATTCTTCTGCAGGATTTTCTTCTACAGGACAAGAAGCTTGAAATATGTCGTAGTCTCTGGAGACGAAGTTGATCACATGAGCATCTAGTGGTGGTGGTGTTGCTTTTTGTGGAAGATCTTCAGGATCCTGGATCTTGGATTTCTTACTTCCCAAGAGCTCTTTGAAGTGGCCCTTGATAAGGAGGTATCCAATTTCCCTCCTTAAGCCAATGCACTCGAAGGTGGTTGTCTTCTCGTTCTTTCGGGGCCACCTTGCTTTCTCCCCTAGATCCTTCATGGCACAAATCAAGCCATGGGTATCTACGAAGAAAAAATACTCAGAGATGCAGGGATAGTCTTCATCATCATCTCATTCTTCGACTGCTCGCACGTTTTGATTGTTGAACTTGTTGTACGGATTTGAGTTGTTGTTCCTATAGGAGGATCCTTTATTCTTGTCAGGGGATTCTTGTTTTGTCTGAGCCCCCAATCTTTCTTGGATCCTTTTGTCATTTTCCAACCGTATAAACCTTAGTGCTCTGTTCCTTACTTCATCTAGAGACCTGCAAGGAGTCATCACAAGATCATCATAAAAGGGGGAGCCCCTCTGAAGTCCCATCTTGAAGGCTTCAACAGCAGTAGCCATGTCAAAATTAGGGATTTCCAGAGCTTCCTTGCTGAACCTTGTAACAAAATCCCTAAGGGATTCATCACTTGGTTGGATAACTCGGTATAAATCACTAGTTAACATCTCAAATTTCTTGCTACAGGAAAATTGATTGTTGAACAAGTTAACTAAATGTGAAAAAGAAGTAACTGAAAAGGGAGGAAGACTTAGCAGCCATTTTAATGCCGATCCTGTCAGTGTAGATCTGAAGCCTTTGCACAAGCAAGCTTCCTTGAGTCTCTCAGGAATAGGATTGATCTCCATCATTTATCTGTATTGTGCCACATGTTCTTCAGGATCAGTGGTCACGTCGTAAGTCTTCATGTTGGGGGTTTGGAATCGCTTCGGGATTTCAGCATCACACATACGTGGAGCAAATCTGGATAACTTGTGACTTCCCTCAGGTATCTCGGGGATTGGTCGTATCACCCCGGGAACACTGGATATCATATCCTTGAGCTTCTGTAGCTCCTTGGCCATAGCTTGGTTGATACCTGCATCCTGCATGGGACCACGGTTAGCGTTAAATGATATAGGATCATACAAGTTACCTCTTTGCTGGGCGAAGGTTGGCATCCCGGATGAGTAGCTAGGATGAGAGGAGTCTGCGATAGGAGTTGGTCCTCCTGAAGCTATGGTCTGCATGGGGATTATATCTCCTTCATGGACTTCGGAGGATCGTTGATGTTGAACTCCTGAGGATCCTTGATTCCGAAAGAAGGATCCTTGAGGTTGGGAATTCTAGGATCCTTGGTGATATAACCCAGAGGATCCTGGTGGAAGGATGGATGATCCTTGTTGGAAGTATGAGGATCCTTGAGTTTGCTAACCCATGGACCCTTGCTGAAGGATAAATGATCATGGCTGAACCAACGAGAATCCTTGAGTCTGTTGACCCATGGATCCCTGTTGAAGGATAGATGATCCTGGCTGGAACAACGAGGATCCTTGAGTCTGTTGACCCATGGACCCTTGTTGAAGGATAGATGATCCTTGCTGGAACAACGAGGATCCTTGAGTCTGTTGACCCATGGACCCATGTTGAAGGATAGATGATCCTTGTTTGAACTGAGCCATGGATCCTAGACTGGTGAAATCCAGTATCATGGGCATTAGGGGAGTTTGATCCTCCGCTGGCCTCTTAGTATTATTGAGATCTTCTAACTCACGAAGGATCCTCTGGTTGGTCTTGTTCTGCTGCTCCATGTATGCTTTAACCTGCGAAAACGTAGATGAAACATCACTGTTAGTATTAACCACCGGCGTAGCAGCAACGGTTTTCGAGCTATGGAAGACTGGTAGTTGCGTCTTGCTTCCAGCAGCAGCAGGTCGTTGTGCTCCCGTGATTGGCGGAGGCATCGGTGGCAAATTCCTTGATGAGAGAGGAACCGATGACGACATGGTTGATGAAGCAGAGGTTGATTGAGAGGCCATTGATAGTGATATGGGTATGAAAAAATCGAAAATTGATAGGAGTAATATGGATTATAGCACCAATTGCCCCATGGTAGGCGCCAAATTGTTTTGGATAAAAATCAGCTAAGGTAATGTATCCAAATCCGTAAAAGTTAGGAATAGTGCTATGCTAATAACAACGATTATATGAATGAAAATGGAGTGAACACCGAGATTTGTTGCGAGGAAAAACCCTTTGATCTTGTTCAGATCAAAAGAAAAAAAACCCCGGGTGATAACAACTTGTCGATCACCAATTTATTAATATCAAAAAAGGGTTACAATGGTTGTGGAGATTAGATCGATGTTACAGTTGAAGCTAACGTGCATAGAGAGAATAGTGAATTTTGCTCTAAGAGTGTGTAAGTACAAGTGATATATCTAATCGATCATATCTCGATGTTTATAAAGAAAATAAATACAACAATAAGTCCTATCTATCCGCCACTATTCCACTAGTCTTCCAATGTTCATTGACCACGTGTTGGTAGCTTCCAGTAGCGAAATTTAAGGTGGACCAAGTCACATAGCCGTTACTTTTGTTGAACAATAACATATACACATGAAACAATTGTTAATTATATTAACCTCTGAGGATCCTTGATCTTCGACATGGTTCTGGAGCTTTTCGAGAGGATAACTGATCCAGACATATCTTTAAGAATATTATATCCTCTGCAGAGAAAATACAGTCCTAACAATCATGTTGAACGATGTTTGATAGGTGGCACCTGCATTTTTCAAACCAAAAGGCACCGCAGTATAACAATATATACCTGTTGAAGTCATAAATTCCTTGTCTTCATGCCCATCAGTTGCGTTTACCATTGAGTATATATGCGGTAATGGGAAAGGATCTTTAGGGGAAAGCCTTATTGAGGTCCGTGTAGTCGACACAAACTCTCCACTTGCCATTCTTTTTCTGGACTATCACCAGATTGGCTAACCATCTTGGGATATTTACCTCCCTGGTCATTCCTGCTTTCAACAATCTCTCCACCTCTTCTTGGATGATGACATTTCTTTCAGGTGAGAATTTTCTTCTCTTTTGTTGAATTGACCTGAAATTTTTATCCAAACCCAGTTTATGAGTAATAACATTTTTAGAAATACCTATCATGTCCTCATGCTTACATGGAAAGGTAGATGTTCAGTTCTTAAGGAACTTGACTAACTGTTCTTCAATTTATTCAGGAATCCTAGTTCCTATCAACACCTTGATGTCAGGATCCTTATCATCTAATTATATTTATTTGACCTCTTGTTCATCTGCTTCCAAGACATCAAGTGTTTTGATCTTTGATTGCTATGCTTGAGTAGGTTTAGCCGCAGGTTTCATTGATGAGGCATAAAAATCTTTATCCTCCTGTTGATCACCTTGAATCTTGAAAATAACCCAAAGGCATCGGCATATTAATGCATTGATGGTAGGTTTAGGGTAAGACCTTCATATCATGGATCTAGGGCCTTCCTATGATAACACTGAAAGAAGTCAACGCGTCAATAACACAAAAATTATGGATAGATTTTACTCCCTTCACATAGACTGGCAGTTTGATCTCTCCCACTGTACTCATGGCTTCCCCGCTGAATCTCACCAAAATCGAAGACTTTGATACATCTCGAAATCCGGAATATTCATTCTTTTCAGGGTGTCCAACTGGATGATATTTACTGAACTTCCATTGTCCACTAGGATCTTGTGTACAACATAATTAGAAATATATCGGGTTATGACCAAACCATCGTGATGAGGATCCCGAATATTTCTAATGTCCTCATCATCGAACGTGACTCCGTATTCTTTAGGCAAGATCATATTCTTAGTTGGTCCTTCGGGTTTTTCTACCTTGGCTACTTTGACATTCCTTCTGGCTGCTGAGTAGGACATGCCACAAATATCCTATCCCTCGGAGATAACGTTCACGATCAGAGAACTCAGTGGTGGAGATTATGCCATTTTGATTCTTCTTTACCAGCAACAACTCTTTAAAAGGACCCTTGTTGAGTAGGTAGTTGATTTCCGTTCTTAGAAAAATGCAGTGTTTTGTCATATGGCCGAAATCTTCATGAAAAGCACGCAAATTAGATTCGTCTTCCATGCACTGTTTTTCTCATTCTTTCATGGCCATCTTGCCTTATCACATAAACTTGCATACCACACATTAATCCGGGAATATCGACAGAAAAACAATAATCACATAAGTTAGGATAAGAATCATGATCCTCATCATCGTCCACCACATTGACCCTATCGTTTTGGAGTAGGGTTTGGATCGATATGGTTTAGATGACGAGTAATCTGATTTTCTGTTTGGGTGGTTGTAGCTGTTAGGACCATCCAGCCTCTATTAAATCACCTTATCTTCTTCCAGCCTAATGAACCTCAGAGCCCTGTTTCTTGCTTCGTCCAGATTCCTACAAGGATGCATCACGAGATCCTCACAAAAAGGTATCTTTCTTGAGATCCATTTTGAAAGTTTGCACAACCGTTGCAACATCCAGGTTGGGGATCGCTAGAGCTTCCTTGCTGAATTTGCTGACGATATACCTAAGGGTTTCATCATTGCCCAGTGTTACTCTATACAAGTCACTAGTTAACCTTTAAAAACTTCTACTAGATGAAAATTGGTTATTAAGCAAATGAACTAAATGAGCAAAAGTTTCAATAGAAAAAGAGGGACACTAAGGAGCCATTTCAGTGCAGCTCAAGTGAGTGTTGAGCCAAAGCCTTTGCATAAGCAGGCTTTCTTTAGATTCTGAGGTATGGGGTTAATCTCCATTCTCTCTCGGTATTAGGAGACATGCCCTTCAGGATCTGTGGTCCCATTGTACAGCTTCATGTGTGGATTCTGGAATCTCTTTAGGATCTGAGCATCACATATGGGGGGGGGGGGGTACACATCTTGAGATCCTGTGGCTACTTGGGGCCACTTCCAGAATCAGATGGACTATTCCAGGTAAGCTGGAGATTAATTCTTTTAGCTTCCACAATTCCTTCTGAATCATTGGATTAATACCGGAATCTTGCACAATGCACAACATCATGGTTAGTTACAAGTATAATGTTATTGAAATTACCACTATTGAAAATCCTAGCTGGGGATCCCGAGATAACACCAAATTCTCGAGTAGGAGTGATCCTGGTAGATTGGACGAGGTCACTTGTTCTGGCTGTTGATTACATGAGAAGGAAATCATCAAAACGATTCCTTTGGGAACCTGACACATCAAAGTTCAGGTTCCTAGGTAGCAATGGAGTGATGGATTCCTCCAATGGCTTCTTCCCTTGTGCCTGGATATCCTAGAGCTCCCACAAGACAGAGCTGTTTGTTCGTTTCTGTGTCTCTATGTGCTCCTTCATCTGCACTAAAACATCAAAAATTTCATCGTTAGACATAAGGACCGGCCTCGTTTTGGGTGACCCAGATCTTTGGATGAACACGTCGGCATAAGGCCTTGCTGTGAGAGGAAGCATGTTGCTCGGTCCTCCGTGTTAGTGCACGGTTGTGGTGTCTGTAGCGATCGAATAAGTTATAGATAGTCTAGGTTGTTTATTTAATGCAAAATGGCCCATTCGCTATGGTTTGTATAGCGAATGAGGTCCTTTCGTTAGTTAACTAGACTTGTTCGTTAAGGTATAAGCCCATTCGTTATGGACGCATAACGAATGAGGGCTAGTTCGTTAAGTTATTACCCATTCGTTATGGAAGCATAATGAATGGTGTCTAACTCGTTATGAAGATATAACGAATTAGACTAACTTAACGAACTAGAGCATATGGCCTATATATATGCTAGTCATGCTCATAAATAAGGTATGTACATATAGAGAGATCTAGATCTAAGTTAATTCTCTCCATAACTTATTATTTACACTACAATGTATTCATCCTCTAATTTTCAATAAAGTATGCATTTAACGTATCGATTGATATCGTGTTCGTATTGTTTAATTGATGTATCGAAGCGGCTAGATCCTAAGAAGGTTTCAATAATGTATTGGGTACTCTTCTCTCAAATTTTGGTAATATATTTTCCGGCCGACTGTTTACGCGTTTCGGCTGGCCGAGGGGGAGACCAAGTGCAATTTAAGGAGGAGTTTGTTTGAGATTTATGAAGATTATTCAAGACCTTCTGAATTTGTCAAGAAAAGGTGGAGATAAAACTTTCATTTGAGTTTATTTAGCTTGCATCTTCTTACGTTTGCAAGGTTTTTTGAATGATCGGGTTTTTCATGAAGATGTGTGATGAGGTTAAACGAAAAGATATGTTTTCTTTACCGGTTTTGACAGATAGCTGATGAATTGTTGCTGATTGTTGAAAGATTGAACCATATCATACGCCAATGGATGATCGGGATGATCTCCAAGAGTTGCTCACTTTGAGGGGGTGATCTGATATGAGAGGCTACAAGTTGTTGGTTAGCTGAAAAGATTTAAAGATTGTCTATTTGCACAAGCCCGAAAATCATCAATCAAGGGGGTGTCTGTTAGTGCATTGTTTTGTGACTGGTGATTTGCAGTTAAAGTATTCGAGGTTACTGTATTCGATAGCTACGGAAAAGTGGGTGTCTGTTAGTGCACGGTTTTGGTGTCTGTAGCGATCGAATAAGTTATAGATAGTCTAGGTTGTTTATTTAATGTGAAATGGCCCATTCGCTATGGATTGTATAGTGAATGAGGTCCATTCGTTAGTTAACTAGACTAGTTCGTTAAGGTATAAGCCCATTCGTTATGGTAGCATAACGAATGAGGGCTATTTTGTTAAGTTATTACCCGTTCGTTATGGAAGCATAACAAATGGTGTCTAACTCGTTATGAAGATATAACGAATTAGACTAACTTAACAAACTAGAGCATATGGCCTATATATATGCTAGTCATTCTCATAATTAAGGTATGTACATATAGAGAGATCTAGATCTAAATTAATTCTCTCCATAACTTATTATTTACACCATAATGCATTCATCCTCTAATTATCAATAAAGTATGTATTTAACGTATCGATCGATCTCGTGTTCGTATTGTTTAATTGATGTATCGACGCGGCTAGATCCTCAGAAGGTTTCAATACTCCGGCTCATGAGATGCTAACAGTGGAAATAGTCACCTTCCTCTGGACAACAGGTGGATGGGGAAGTGGTTGAGCAACTCCAAAAACTGCGGACGACATGGATGCGGATGTAGCTTTTCATTGAAAGGCCATTTAACTATAGATTTTCAAGGAAACGGTTCAGGTAGAATGTTAATATGGATTTGAGTATGAAAAAAACCATTTGCCCCACGGTGGGCACCAAACTATTTTGGTCAAAAACTACCGAAGCAATAATTAAGCAAACTCATGAAGTGAGGTGTTTTTCAGTAGTGAGGTAAGTAATATAGTTGACAAATGCGGTAAAAGTAAAGGTTGACAAAACGATATATTGAGGAAGAAATCTTAGATCTCGGTGAGGATCCTCGTAAAACAACCTCGAGAGGGGAAAACTATCCCCTACTTCAATTTATTAATGAAAATGGTGGTTACAACTTAGGAACTAGTTGAGAAAATAGCTAGAATACAAGTATGAGTATTGCGGGTGCAGAATGTGTTCTTTAACGTTCTCAGTAGCTTAATTTATATAGGAAATAAAAATAACAATAAGTGCTATAAATTCGGGAACCCTAGCTGCCATGATTAATTAATGACTTAGTCTTCATCCCGCGTGTATTTCAGCTGTTTCTCTGAGCTTTTAGGTATAGTGAGTCATCTAGCTGTTGTAGATCGTTTGAGTCTTGCGTAACCTACAAGCACAATATAAATATAACAAACATAGTTAATTAGTTCAGGATCCTGCCTCTTGCTAGGAATGCTAGCTAACAGGATAACGGTCATGATCACGTTAGGAATAAAATGACCCATAATAATAATAATAATAATAATAATAATAATAATAACAACAACAACAATATGATCAAGTTATTCTACAAAGCGGAATAAAAATGAGAAGTAAGAGAATGATTTGTAGCCACACAAAAAAACGCCTTAAAAATAAAAATAAAATTAATAAAAAATCATAACTCAAAATTTAATAAAAAATAAAAAAAATAAAAACAAAAAAAATTTTTCCTCCGTTTTTCTCGTTCTAAAAAAAGACATATTGGTGAGTGAAAAACATCATTGTGTTTTTTTGTTTATAATTGTGTTTTATGTTTATTTTCGTCATTGATTGTGTAGTTTTCCTTAATATTTTGTCTTTTTTTCTTTATATTGTGTTATATTACTCAACATTGGGCTATATTTTGTTCAGTGTTGTGTTATAGTTTGCGATTTATTGTGTCTTTTTTTAGTTATAACCGTGTCTTTTGTTCATTTTCGTCATTGTGTCTTTGATCTCGGCATTGTCTTTTCGTTAATTTTTTTTGAACGGGAATGATGTCGAAAACATTTTAGTTTTTTAAAATTTTTCTTTTACATATATATTTTAAGTTATGATTTTTTTTTATCACTTTATTTGAATTTATTTTTATGGGGTATTTTGTGTGGTCACAAATTCTTCTCACACTTCTCATTTTTGTCCCCCTTTGTATTTTAACTATACCCAATAATAATAATAATAATAATAATAATAATAATAATAATAATAATAATAATAATAATAATAATAATAGTTTTTATAAGTTGTCGCCGTAACTTTCACGTTTATTGTCATTGGCGAAGCTTCTTTATGGCCAGGGGTTCTTCGGCCCCGTCCGTTATGCTCAGAAATGTAAATTTATCCGTTTTCGCCATTTGAGTCCGGCTCCCTTCGATGTTGTAGTATTAATTGGCCTAACCTCCTTCACTTTCTTGGCGAACACCCGACGAATAATTTGTAAGGCCCCGAACCAGGTAGCCCTACTTAAACGTTGGATTTATTCAAAAACACAGTACTAAATATCAGAGTTAATTAAAACTTTACGCGGAATATACAACTTTCAACCAATATATTACATAACCATCATTCCTTGTCTTAACTAACATTCAAATTGTTTAAACATAAAACATTGTCTTTTAAACAACATAACATTTCATTGAGATGCCAGTGCCTTCAACTCCATGCAATGTGCTTCCCCTCAAGCGAGCTGCCTCATTCTACTCACCTGCGTGCATACTAAAAGTTAGCTACGCTGAGTGGGTTATATTTAATCATACAACATACCATAATTTTACATACTTGCACACATGCCCGAAGGGTGTACATTATTCATACTCTACTTTACACACACAACTATACGCACCACATAAAGAGCCTTCCGCCCGATAACCTCACAGATATTATAAGGGTCTGGTCCCCAACATCACAGATATTAATAGGATCTGGTCCCTACCCTCACAGATATTATTAGGGTCTGGTCCCTATCCTCACAGATATTATTAGGGTCTGGTCTCTATCCTCACAGATATTATTAGGGTCTGGTCCCTTTATTTCGTGCGACCGTACCATACCTGTCTTTACATACTTCCTTAACAATACGTGCAATATCAGAAGATAGTTCAAATAATGTCAATATAACACACATACATCATTCATACATCATTCATACATCATACATATCAATCATATCTTTAACTTCCACCTGGCGGTGTATACAATATCCGAAGATCGTTCACGCACCGTCAAGCAATCATCATACATAAATCATACAAGGCATACACTTACCACTCAAGGTCAGTGTATTAACTATCACATCGAGTATGCACACAGCCCGAAAACATAACAAGAAAGTGGGGCTAGAAACTCACCTGAACGAGAATACGTTCACCGTTTAAAGTTAATCCTTTCTTGAGTTGTGCACGACTAAGTGTAATATCATTCCATATATTAAATACAGATCTAGCTCTCCTTATCGTTTACTTAATTAATCTTACGTGTCTAAGCCGGTTTTACTTCATTGGATTATTACTGGTTAGTTAATCGTTACTCGTTAACCTTTAAAGGTATCTTTCATAGATCATTAAAGTCCAAGGGCTGTTATGTAATTATATCATTTTTCTTTAAGTCCAGGGACTGTTCTGTCATTATATTAAACTTTCAGTTCGTTACTCAGCTCTTTAACAAATTGACTTATCATAACGAACTAGTCCTTGTAACGAACTGACACCTTTAACGAACTGGTCCTTATAGCGAATTGGACCTTTGACGAATCAGACCATATAGCGAACCAGTCCATATAACGAATCAGTCCATGTAACGAATTGGACCTTCTAATTCGTTATCTCTTTTAACGAATGACTATAACGAATCAAGGTTAATTCATTTTCTTTTTTTTTTCCTTTAACGAATTGGATACGAACTAAGGCTAGTTCGTTATGTTTCCTTATCGAATCAACTAGCAAATTACCTCTAGTTCGTTAACTGCCCGTTAACGAATTAGGGTTAGGTCAGAGAATGTCAGAAACATTCTCTGACATTCCCTCTTTGTACCCGCCGCCTTTCCGGTGCCGTTGTCGCCGGAAAACCGCGGCTGCGTCTGGAAAATGATATATAACTCGTTTTCCACCGTTTTCACCGTTTTTCATCCCGTTCGATACAGATCTGATCTAGGGTGATCCCTAGGCTCATCTTAGGTTCGGTTTATACCCGATTCCATTCGGATCTCGTGACTTTAACGGTTTAACGGTGTCGGTTCATCGTTTCGTGACTACGTCTAACTGATTTGAGTTCATACAATATCATATTATCATTACCTTGGATCGGTATCGGTTTTCTATCTTGGTTCGGCTAGAGAAAGGAGAGAAATTAGAGAGAGAGAGAGAGCTTAAGTGTGTGTTTTGGTGGTGTATGAAATATGTGTAAAGTGAATTAAATGGGCAATTTAAGGTTTATATAATTATGGATCATGGGCTTAAGCCCATGGTCTTTCATTTTTTCCTTCATAACCCAAGTCCATAACCCATATCAATTTAACCCAACACTAGCCCGACTCATAATAACTCATATTTTCTTTTATTAACCGGACTAGAAAAACAGGATGTTACATAATTACATTCTCCGGCAACATTGAAGCCATCAGTTACAACGTTAATCTATCATTGAATATATTCCTCTCTCACATTAAGAACAGTCGGTTTCACCAATTGAAGTCCTTTATTATTACGTTATGTTTTCTCCCTACCCTATTGGAACCGCTTGTTGGATAAGATCTTTAGCTTGAGACATATATGAAGCCATTGGTTCATTTTTAGCTTCGTACAACCCATTAATCTGCCCCCAATTAACATGGAGTCAATGCGTGTCTCAAGATGGCGAACGCCAAGTTTATTGTAATGCGTAGTCCTGCTAAGAATGCTTCATACTCGACCTCGTTGTTTGTACTAATTAAAGTTTCTTGGTAATGCATTGTCATTCAGGGCTTAT
The DNA here is from genome assembly GCF_021521415.1 of Bidens hawaiensis. Classification (NCBI taxonomy): domain Eukaryota; kingdom Viridiplantae; phylum Streptophyta; class Magnoliopsida; order Asterales; family Asteraceae; genus Bidens; species Bidens hawaiensis. The sequence goes on along the minus strand of NW_027491020.1, from coordinate 2,636,097 downwards.
CAATCTTAGCCTTGCACATGACCCCTCTTTGCTTGACGCGCCATCTGTTAATAAGGACCATACCTAGTCCTGTTTTGGTGGTATGGAGGGTTGTTGTTCATCAAAACGTTCCTTTTCTTTATTCTTTGGAACTTCTGTATACAAAGTCTGTCAAGACTTGCCCTTTGATTGCGTGGTTTGTATTCAACTGCGTGTTCACCCAGTTCAATGTGTCCTATTTAGCCAATCTCCTAAACAAATCTGGCTTGTTGAGTACAAATTTCAGTTTGTAACCTCTAAGGACATTGATTTGGTGTCCCTGAAAATATTTGTGGAGTCGGTAGGATGCATAAAACAAGACTAGCACTGTCACACCCCAACCTACGGTAGAAATGTCGTGACGTGAACTGTTATTCATAGCTCACAATACACTATCATGCAATTTATGACAATATCTAATTTATTTATTTAAAATTTTCAAATCAAGTACACATCTTTCGTCCAAGTGAAAAATTAATCCAAAGACAATCAACAAAGGTATATAATTCAAAACACTTTGCCTTTCTTTTATTAAGTAGCTTAATAACCTTTCTATATGATCTTCTACTTCACTACAAATTAGACGATAACTTGCAATAAGCGTACAAAATAAATAGGTTTGTTAACACGAGTTTGAGTGAGAAAATCACCACCTTTTGACAATATGATATTATATGTATAGAAGAGAAAACCCATATTGTGAGTATCAACAATTAAAAAATACAAGTAATTGGTGTCAGTTGACCATTGCCTTGGAAATTGGGCTATTGCTACCATGACAAAATCAATGAATATGCTAGAATAAATGACGAACCTCTCTAAATGCTATATTTAAACAAAAAAGCAAGTAATCAAATAGCAAAGAATCATTTAATCGATCAACACACAATATTCACAGTCTGTTAGTTGTGTATAGTATGTAATATGTAAAGTATGAATAGGTACGCATAAGTCCCCAAAAGGTTTTAAAAACAGTAAAATAGGGGAGTGATTACTCACCTTATTAACAAGACAAGTTTTAAAGATAATAAGAAATAAATGAGAGACCAAACTTTAATGTGCTGACTGAGTTGTTCCGAATGAATCTAAAAGTTAGAGATAGTAAAATAACATTAAAACCGAGAATAAGGCAATTGGGATCAGGTTAAACGGATGTGTAAAACTCAAGTTATGGGCTTTCTAAGATTTAAAGGAGCTGGTACTGTTCAGAATCCAGACTCTGATTCGGGAGTCGGGTTCTGACCAGTTGACTCAAAATTTCATGTCGAACAAAAAAGTCTTACGGTCTGAAAGCTAGTTTGGACCAGAAGATGGAGAAATTAATAAGTCCAAAGATTTGACTAACCTTAAAATGGGTCGGGATCAAATTGACCATCGACACTCCCTCAATATGAGAAATTGATTGAGGGTTTTATGTATGAGATAAAATGTCACACCCCGACCAAAGGCGGAACATGCCGGGGCGTAACGTATTCATTGGACAGTAGCTCATAAGACACTAATTAAAGTGACAATAAATATTTAATTCACTAACATCAAAACAAATACGCAAATAGAGTAATCAAAACAATTACATCATATTTATTGTTTGGATAAATATCCAAATGTAAAAACTAATATCTTCAATCTTGATCAATGTAAATTACTTATACCTGTAGTATTTATAAAAATAGAGTTTGTTAACACGAATGTTGGTGAGAATACATAAGTTTTAGTTGAGATACATATATAGATAAAAAAACACAGTTCATATGTTAATATTGAGCATCACAATTCCCATGAAAAATGTAAACAACTAAATAGATGTGGACCCGTTCCTATTGACACGAAATCAAAGTACTTGGGTAAGTGTATGATCATACTAGATGAGGATAGATGAGGATGAGATACCAACCACCAAACATAAAATAAACAATTAAGCACATAGAGCATTATCATAGAGCATGCAATAATCACACGTAAACATATATTGAATTGTGTTATGAATAGATGAATAAATAAAAATTAGTAATTTAAATTGTAACATCCTAAAATTTTAATGTTGAATAAAGAAAGTTATGTTTAGTGATTTCGCGTTAATTATTGGATATCGAGTAAGGAGCGGGTCATGGACTTGGATTAATTGAGATGGGTTAAATGAGAATGGGCCTTAGGTCCATGGGATTTAAAGGATATAAATATCCCCTAAACTCTAAAATATCTTTCATTTCACCATATTCTCTTACACTCCAAAACACACACACCACACACCAACACCGCCGCCGGCCGAGGGAAGAACCGAGCCAGATCCCAGAGAGAGAGCGATTAGTTGTGATAACAAGTTAAACAAGATCCAAACAAGCTCAGAAAGGTATGATTCTTGATCTTTGAAGTTTAAAGATCCAAGTTTTATAGTGTAGATACGACCGAAAATGGTCGGGAAGCGTAGTGGGTGATGTCGAACCTTAACAAGGGTGTTAAAATCGCCAAAATGCTCAATAAAAACCAAAACAGCGGCTGATCTGGGCAACTTCGCCTTCAAAGCGATAACTTCGCCTTCAAAGCGATAACTTCGCCTGAGGCCAAGTTCGCCTAATTGATAACTTCGCTTACGGCTAAGTTCGCCTGATGACAACTTCGCCTAGAGCTAAGTTCGCCTGAGGCTTAACTTCACCTAAAGCCATGTGCGCCTGATGACAACTTCTCCTAAAGCTAAGTTCGCCTAAGGTTTAACTTCGCCTAAAGCCAAGTTCGATTAGAAATTAAATTAAAAAAAAAAAACCTAATGAAAAATGTGATAAGACAGTTAATGTAACTTCACCTAAAGCCAGCTCGACCCCAGCCAGGGGCTCTGCCCCTTGGACCCTGCTAGGGGCTGCCGCCCCTAGACCCCGCTGCCAGGGGCGCTGCCCCCGGACCCCCGTTCGTTGTGGGTAGTAGTTAAGACTAGAAAGATGATATGAGTAGTGATAGTTGTTTGATACGTATACTTGTTATACAGTTAGCCGTGCACAACTGAAGAAAGGGATTACGATTAACGGTGAACGTAACCGTGTTCAGGTGAGTTTCTAGCCCCATTCCTTGTTATGTTTTCGGGGCTGTGTGCATACTTGATGTGTTGATTAATACATTTATCCTAAGTGATAAATGTATGCCATATGTGATATATGTGATATGAATGAATGATTGCTTGATGGTACGTGAACGATCTTCGGATATTGCACGTACTGTCAGGTTGTAACGCTAGGTATAAGGTAAGTATGTTATGTATGCTTATGTGTTTGAATGTGATAAAGTTAATAAAAGAAGGAAAGGATGGTTGTATGGTAACGAAGAGGGAATCGAACCCTACTAATATTCGAGAACTAGGGAACCGAACCCTACTAATATTCGAGGAAGGAGGGTACCGAGCCCTAATAATACTCGAGGTATGATAACGAAGAGGGAATCGAACCCTACTAATATTCGAGAACTAGGGAACCGAACCCTACTAATATTCGAGGAAGGAGGTTACCGAGCCCTAATAATACTCGAGATATGATAACGAAGAGGGAATCGAACCCTACTAATATTCGAGAACTAGGGAACCGAACCCTACTAATATTCGAGGAAGGAGGGTACCAAGCCCTAATAATACTCGAGGTATGATGTATGGTTGTATGGTAACGAGGAGGGAATCGAACCCTACTAATATTCGAAAACTAGGGACCAGACCCTTATAATATCTGTGATGTTAGGGTCCAGACCCTTATAATATCTGTGATGTTAGGGAATCGAACCCTTCTAATATTCGAAAACTAGGGACCAGACCCTTATAATATCTGTGAGGTTATAGGGCGAAAGGCTCTTTATAACGTATGATTATGTATGTAAAGAAAGTATGAAGGTAAAAATGAAAGTAAAAGCACTTAGGTGCGTATGAAAGAAAGTTAAGAGGTTAAGTATGAAATGTAAGAATGTATTGTATGATTATGTGATTAACTAGAACTCACTCAGCGTAGCTGACTTTTAGTATGCACGCAGGTGAGTAGGATGAGGCAGCTCGCTTGAGGAGACACGTGGCACTGAATAAGAGTCTGGCATCTGAAGACTTATGATGTTTTAATTTTAATGCTTTAATGTTGAAAGACAAAGGATGTTTTGAGACAAGTTATGAATTATGTAATGTTTTATGAAAGTTTTATATTCCGCGTAAATGTTTTAATTAACTCTGATATTTAGAACTGTGTTTATGAGTAAATCCAACACGAAAGTAGGGCTACCGGTAACGGGGCCTTACATAAATAGGTTGTACATGTCACCCCCAAAATTTAAAAGATGAAAAAGGGGGATATGTAAACTCACCTCAAAGATGAACAAGGATGATTAAGGTTGTGAGAATGAGAGAAGGAATTGCACACTAACGTCAAAGCCTATGAGAAAACGAGAGTAACGATACGCTTAAGTAGAGATTAATATTGATTACAACAACTGGATAATATAAAATAAAATAATATACTATTATACATAAAGATTTATTATAAAAATAATTAATTAAATTTATAAAAATCTATCTTAATAAAATTTACTTGATATATATATATATATATATATATATATATATTAAAACATTTGTTTCTACGTGTACTGTATATATACACACACACTCACACACACGTATATACCTTTAAGCATATACGAGAACGAAAACGAGAGTTAAACAGTATTTACAAAGTCGGTTTTTATTAAAATAATCTTTATTACTTATTATTATAGTTAATATAAAGATTAAATAGTTTAAAAAGATATAAAACAAAGAAAAATCAAACAAACGGGGTGCAGTGGGATCGAACCCGCGACCCCTGCCCCCAAACCTTTACAAATTAACCAACTGACCAAAAGGTATTATGCAATAAAGAACCAGTTCGTTTATTAATAAACACACACAGGTTATGAACCCAATTGATCAAGAACCCTAGGAAAAACAAATTGATAAACCCGTTTACAAATAATCAAAACTAGTTTAGGGCTTTAGATCCTTGCGTAAGTGCGGTCCAAATCATATATCTAATTACCTCAGACGATGATCAGTGATACGGTAACGCAGCTCAACAGGGGACGACTGAGGACGATGATGAACAGGATATCAACAGGTCACAATAATCCAATTATTTATGGGGTAAAGGTTAGTGATGGTTGAATGATGTTGTGGACGAGTTTAATTGAAATATAAACGAGTTTATATAGTGTTTTAGGAATCGATTGATCCACGGTTCGTTTCTTGGCATTGAGCTGTCAATTAGTTGTCGATTAACACAATTAAGGTATGATTTGGACGCGTTTTGATCACTAAACATTTATACAAGGTCAATTTCGTGATTTCCGGCAGATTATATGGATCAAACACAATGGGAGGGGGGTCGGTTGGTGACGACGGGAAAGAGAGAAAGGAAGGAAAATGGGTTTGGATATTTTACAATTTAGTCCCTGCTCTATAGGTGTGGATTCAAAAGTGGTAATAAGTTAGTTAGGGGGTATTATAGTATATTTTTCAGAGTTATTATTAATAAATAAATAACAAAATATATATCCTTAAACGAGGGCGGGAATTTATTTAGTAACGACCTTTCGAATAATAAATTAGGCAAAAGAAAATAAACGGGTACGGTTTCGGATTTGATAAAGTAACAAATGTTACATAAAAACTATGAAAAAGCGGAAGACGACTTACCAAAACGATTTTCAAATATTTCAATCTGAGAACCTGATATATTGAGGGGTTTTGTTTTTGAGAACTTGATTTTCCTGATTTTCTAATTTTTTCAATGCTAGTCCTTGAAGTTCCATAAATTTGTTTTTACCTATTTTATGCAATTTTAAGAGTTTCTGACGGTTGTTTGGCGAATTTGAAATTTATAAAAATATAACATATGTTAAAACAAATTTATTACAAATAAATACAAGTTTTTATTAATACAAAAATTCTGAACTGTTACAATATCCCATAATTTTGGGAATTTAATCCCGAAATTAAAGAAAACTAAAAAAAATCATGTTAAAAATAATTAAATGTTAAGTAAAACCTTTTTAGCTAAAATTTGAAATTTTAACTTAACATGGAACTTTGAGTAGTAGTAACAACGCTCCAAATGAAAATCTGATAAGACACTTATATAGGAATATAAGATAACCAACGAACTTTTGTGAACTTAAAATAAAAATAGCAAACAACATTGTTATAAATGCACAAAAAATATCAACAACAAAATTAAATAAATGATTTAATTAATAGTTTAAACAACAAATATTAAAATGAGAAATAAGATGTGAAACCTTTAAATATTGTAGATATTAGAAATGAAATTCTTAAGATCAAAGGTATAGATCTGAACAAGGTTAAATGAAGATTTTGATGAACCAGGTTTGATTAGATGTGGAACTAAATTGATATAAAATTGTAGCATTGCAATTGTGAATTTGAGATGAGATAAATTCAAATTACAAGTTTAAAATAAACGATAACTAGTAGTGGAAACATTAATGAAAATACGAAAAGTTACGTATTCGAACAAATTGTTAATAGATTAAATTGGGAAGTGGATATTCTTGAATAACCGAGATAGTTCTATTCCAGATAACACTTCAAAATAATATATAATATACGGTGGATCATTGGAGTATCCACGAATTACGAGGAATCTTCCTATTTCTACAAAATCGTCATAAATGATATGAAATAAGTAAGTTAAATTATCCATGATTTATCATGTAAGTTTAAATAAATAACGGATATTAAATTAATAGTGAAAATGAAAATGAGATGTGAAATAATAAAATAAAATAAAACGTGATGTTAGAAATGCATGAATCACTCTGACTATTCCAACCACTTATCGAAGTCATCATAAAAAATTCACAATTTTCAAGACATATAAAAAAAGTCGAAGTAGGGCGTTGAAATATATACGAACCATCGTATAATTTCAACTAAATAACAAAATTTAATACAAAAATGAAACTTGATCCTTGAGATACCCACAAACCACCATTGGTTTTCAACAAAATAGTGAAAATGTTAATAAATAAAATGAGTGATTAAGTTATCCATAGATCACCATGGGAATTCAATTAAGAAGGAAAAATTCAACTTAATAATGAAACTCCAATGATTTAATTTCAACAATAAAGACCTATAAAATGGAAGGTAAGTTATGAAACATGAGAAGTAACACGAGATTAACAAAAAACATAAAGTACTAAAATGCTAATAGTTAAAGTTGGGGTAAAAATTGAGATGTGTTTGATAGCTTGAAAATATAAAATAAAATGAATGAGAGAAAACCATTTAAATATTATAACAAAATGATAAATGTTTAGAACTTGTGATAACTATATCTTTGTAACTGAAGGATTGTGTCGGATCATGGAAATTAAAATACTTTGATTTAAGTAACGTGAATAAATCATATCCTAAAATTTTGATTAAATAAAATCAAGTAAATAAATGATTAAACGAATATTCTTCGATGAGTTAGGCTTTCCATGAGCCCTCCATGACATTTTATTGTCTCAACTAAATAATGCGACATAAAATTTGCGAATTGGGCATCCCATGAGCATTCCATGACATTTTAAATGGCCAAACAAATTAACGAATTATCAAAACAATTAAGTTGGACAACCCATGAGCTCCCCATAACATTTTAATTAATGTAACTAAATAATAAATTAACGAAATCAAATATGGGTAGTTGGAGCATCTCGTGAACTACCACGGATGGTGACACTCCAACAAAATATCATAATTAAAACGGGTTGAGAAAATGAATAGTTGGATTATCCATGGATCCCCAACTAAACATTTAAAAATAGTAATATTTAAATAATTTTGAATTTATGAATTTATCCACGAAATCATCATGAATTCGATTTGATAATTTAAGGAAGGTAGCCATCACATTGGTTACGTGGACTACTTAAAGTTCCGGTTGTATGACATTTGTTCCGCTTCGGTCTATAAGATCGAGTACCGTGGTCGGGTTATCCTCCAGTAAATGAATATCATCTTTCCTTTGATTCTCAGAATCGCGTTGCGTAAGCCAGACACACAGTTCTCCGCCTTCCAGTTACTACAAGAACTTGTCATACTCCCCTTCTTTAGGTTGAAGGTGTAAAAATAAAATAAGGAATTTTCGAGAAATGAAAGAATAATAAAAATCAAGGGTTTTTATAAAAGTTTAAGAGAGAAAATATTTTGAGAGTGAGGCGTAACCTCGGAGTTTGTGTGTGCGTGTACATGATTAAATAATAAAATAAATAAATATTAAATAAGTTGTAAACCATTTAAATAAACATATAAGGCCACACATAAGCACATATAGGGCTTAGGAATGCTACTAGCCAATTTTAATGCCCTATCTTATAGCCTTAGGCTCTGATACCAATCTGTCACACCCCAACCTAGGGCAGAAATGTCGGGTGCGAACCGTTGGTTCACAGCTCATAAGATACTATCATGCAATTTGTGACAATATTCAATTTATTTAAAATTTCCAACTCAAGTACACATATATCATTCAAGTAAAAAATTAATCCAAAGATAAATAACAAAGGTATATAATTCAAAACACTTTGTCTTTTTTTTATTAATAGACTAATGACCTTTTTAAATGATCTTTTCCTTCACTTCAAATTCAATAATAACCTGCAATATGCGTACAAAATATATAGGGTTGTCAACACGAGGTTAAGTGAGAAAATCACCACTTTTTGACAATCTGATAATATATGTATAGAAGAGCAAACACATACTGTGAGTATCAAAAATTAAACAAATACAAGTAATTGGTGTCAGTTGACCACTGCCTTGCAAATCGGGCTATTGCTACTATGACAAAATCAATGAGTATGCTAGAATAAATGACGAACCTCTCCAAATGCTAGATTTAAACAAAAAAACAAGTAATCAACTAGAAAAGCGTCAATTAATCGATTAACACATAATATTCACAGTCTGTTAGTTGTGTATAGTATGTAATATGTAAAGTATGAATAGGTACGCATAAGTCCTCAAAAGGTTTTAAAACAGTAAAATAGGGGAGTGATTACTCACCTTATTAACAAGGAAAGTTTTAAAGATAATAAGAAATAAATGAGAAACCAAACGTTAATGTGCTGAATGAGTTGATACGAACGAACCTAAATGTTAGAGATAGTAAAATAATATTAAAATTGAAAATAATGCAACTGGGATAAGGTTAAACGGATGCGTAAAACTCAAGTTATGGGCTTTCTAAGATTTAAAGGAGTTGGTTGATGTACATAATATTTTAAATCTTTTTAGCATCAAATAATCTCTATAAACTACAATTCCTATCAAATAATACAGCCCAAAAGGTTACTTATCACATTAAAGTGTAATTTAAGGTAAACCCAAGCCTTAAACGAAGAAACAAGACAAAAGACGAAGAAAAACGAAAGAAAACCCTTAGACACGCTCTCGTGTCCCCTAGATACGCCCCCTATGCTTTTGAACACAAGAAAAGACAAAAATCTTCAAGAAAGACAAACACTGGACAAAGAAGCACGGAGCCGTGCTTTAGCAAAGATGGGGCTGTGGTCACTTTTCAGACAAAGACAAAAGAAATATAACAAGTCACCAAAAGCACGGGGCCGTGCATCACAAAGCACGCCCCCCCCCCCCCCCCCCCGTGGTGAGTCATCATGTACGATCTGACATAGCATTTAATGCAACTGAACACCTGCACACCGGGGGCGTGCCTCAAGAAGCACGTGGCCGTGCCCGCCTCTCTAGAATGCCTATAAATAGAGGAGCATGTTGCATTGATGAAGGTGTGCTTGAAGAAAATCTCTAAACGGGTTTCTCTTATAAAAACACTCACATTACACCCATATTGAAGATCTTGTGTAGAGTTTGAAGGCTTGGAGGTTACCATTGTTATCCATCATCATCATCATCATCATAATCATCATAATCATCATCATCATCATCATCATCATCATTATCATCATCATCATCATCATCCATCATCACATTATGAAAGAAGATTCATCCACATTTGGTTAGATTGTTCTAGTTTAATCATGTGTTTGTTATCATCATCTCTTTTAATGTTCATAACAATGCTCATTATGAGCTGAACTCCATTTACCATCTAAAATCTATGAAGAAGCTTTGTTTTACTTGATGATTATGTAATATATGTAGTTTAGTTTGGTAAAGTACATGTTTATTTTGAAATTATCCTTTGATGAATAAATGTTTTATCACTTAAACTCAATACGCCAAGGTTGATGATTAATTATCATATATGTTCATTCATGTTCTTGGAGACTAGAAATGGTAAAAAGAATACCTTGATAACTTATTTAAGATAAAACATGGATCCTTATGTTGTACTTAGAAATGATGAGATATAAGTTATGATCTATTTCTCTAGTTTTGATAACTCTAGAATAACATTGTTAACACGATTGCTTAGGTTATTATGCTAGTTAAAGAAAACATATGTTAATGGAATGTGTAACTATAACCTAATTAAATCAACCAAGGGATGTTGTGTGAGTTAACTACAACCACTCGAAGTTGTTAGGATTGGTATTTGAGAAATCGAAGTCAATCATAATCGTTCTGCTTTACCAAACTACTAGTCTACATAAATTGACATTCTCGTAGTAGCATGATATTAAGCATATGATGGACTTGAAAATACGCATGCTACTTTCTTTTATGCCATAAAATATGTTCACTTAGAAATGAGGGAGTATTCTATCATATATTATTAGGACAAGTTTATCACATGTTTATATAATAATCATCAAGGAAGAATGGAGTGGATTCTTGATATTAGATGGTAACCTTCATATAATTGAATTACTCACTTAGAATTTCTCTTCTTGTTACATATATATTATATATATAAGTATTTCTATTTTATAAAAAGTTTGAAAATCAACCCCAAAATGATTAAACCCTCCGATCAAAGTAAAACAAAGATTCATTATTAGAAACATTTGTGTCCACGGATCGATACTTGGTTCTTACCAATACTATTCTACATATGCGATAGGTACACTTGCCTATTTTATGTGTGTTTAGTTTTTGTAGAAAACCACTTTTATATATTTAATACACGATCTTGTGTGAAAGCTAAAACCTCAGTGTCATATATTTTAAGAACACGCACGCATGCATCACTGGTACTGTTCAGAATCCGAACTCTGAGTCGGGAGTCGGGTTCTGACCAGTTGACTCAAAATTTCATGTTGAACAAAAAAATCTTCTGGTCTGAAAGCTAGTTTGTACCAGAAGATGGAGAAATTGATAAGTCCAAAGATTTGACTAAAATATCCATAAACAGGTCGGGATCAAATTGACCACCGAAACTCCTTCAATATGAGAAGTTGATTGATGGGTTTTGTTTATGAGATAATAACCTAAAAGAAAGCAGAAAACAACTTACCCAAATGAGGATTGGAATTTGGGGAAATTTGTGGTCAAATAGGTCTTGAACACCAAAGTCAACTAAGCTCAAATGAACTCGATTAATCTAGAAGAAAATGATAAAAGGAGAGGGGAATTTAGTGGATTTTGGGGAGGATGGATGAGTTGTAGTAGGGTTTAAGAATGTATTTTGGTAAAATATATAGAGGTTGAACTTGTTAATTTAGAAATCAACTCGATTAGGGAAGAGAATAACCTATTAATGACTAAATCGGGTCCAATAACTCCAATATTTCAATGTGATCATCAAGAAAATGAACATGGACATGTTACAATCGCTGATTAATTAGCTTGGAACCAATTAATGAAGGATTTAACAATAAACGAACCAAAAATAACAATATGAGATAATACGTACATGAGTAGTTACCTTCACCAAGAAGTAAGGATATACATGTGTCATATTAAAATTATGATATATATTAATAATGACCTCATTGCGGATAAGTCTTCATAACGAAGATTTCAAGCTGGCAATTGTTAGTAAGCAAGCAAATATTGACTATAAAAGCTTTATATATATAGACGGTTTTAGAAAGAAAAACAATTAAAGAGTCATACATACACGATGGGATGGGTACGCATGAGTCTAAGATTTGAAGTCAACATGGTGGCTCTTGTATAATTTTGAGTCGGTTTGATCCAATAATTAGCAGGTTATCGTCTATACCAAGAAGTAAGTATACAGAACCATAATTATGTCATTTTTATAGTATGCTATATTTGTTTATTTAGTACTCAAATACATGATTAATGGAAACAGATTTATGAGATTATGGTTCAAGTATATGAATGGGTGACGTATAAAGAAGCTATAATTTTGAAACAAATATAGTGGTAAGCCCCAATAAAAATATATGGGTTACGAGTCCTGAGATTTTTAGTAATTAAAATTCAAAAATTATGATAGTAAGCATGCAAAGATTTCGGGAGCTGAAATCTTAAGGGGTTCGGGTGTTGAACCCAAAATATAAAAGGTAAGTTAATAACCCTCATGGGTTGAAAATGAACTCATAAGGAATTCGGTTGTTGAATTCCCAAAAAATAATGAGGAGTAAAATTAAGGATTTCGGGTGTTGAAATCCCAAGGAATTCGAGTGTTGAATTCTCAAAAAATATTGTGGAGTAAGTATAAGGATTTCGGGTATTGAAATCCCAAGGAATTTGGTTGTTAAATTCCAAATAAAAATAAAACCTATTTTTATAAAATGATGTACTTACTTAGCGAAAGCTAATAAAAATATGTTTTAAAATATTTCAGGAAAAGCACTCCTAGATGGTTGATGCTTCATGGACGGAACTGGACTGACAAGAGAACCATACTCTCGTGTTTAATAGTTTGTATAATAAAGTTTGTTTTAAACATATATGTTTTCTTGTATAATATATATTTTTATAAAATAAAACATCATCACGAGTTACAGGTTTTGGATGTAAACTGGGACCTACTCTGATATATTTTGTTAAAGTATTATTTATAAAAAAATAAAAAAAATTGGGTGCTACAAGTTGGTATCAGAGCATGGTTTTCAGAGAATTAAGTATTCAAGATAAATACTTAGACTCGAACCATAAGTGCTCTTGATATATAAACGAGAGGGTTAAGTCCAGAAGCAGTCCATGGAAGCTACAAAGGGAGTTTTGTATAGTGCATAACTAAAAATAAATGAGAAAATTTATGTGAAAACTGAAATTTGTATGTTTAAAAGATAATGTAGCAGTCGAGGGATCAAGATGAGTATAATATATTTCTTTCATACCTGGCCAGTATGAGAGTAAATGTATCATACCGTTATGAATTCTCAATATTTATATTGTGTTGGAAACAACAATGAGTAAGTGGGGAAAAAATAAATATGCGTGAAATGATGTGCGCGTTTATATTTATTGCATCAAATGTGCATATACGGTGCTTTGTGCTTTATGGCCTTAGATAAATTATCAGGATTAACAGTAGATTGAGGAGCATAAAGACCTTAGATAAAGTACCTTAGAAGGGATAAGATTATGGAATGAAAATAATAATAAATAAATTATTCGTCGCAGTAAAAAGATATGGCGGAGGAAGAAGGAAATATTGTACATGATGATGGAAACCGTAATGTAGAAAAGCATGTAGATAATGCTTCAGAAAGATCCGCGTCTTCACCTCATCAATATGATCCTATAAAATTTGTACCTGATGAAATTCGCAAGCAAATTGCAATTGAGGTGGGGAAAACATTCGAAGCCAATATTCCATTTCTTTTGGCCGAAATGCAAAACTCTATAGGAATTATTCTAGAAGAAAATCTAAAAAAGATAGAATCGAATGTGGAAAAGCTCCTCGAGAATATGGGAGCGGCATCAAGAATGGAGGTAGAAACGCATCGATGTGCGTACAGAAATTTCATGGCTTGTAAACCGTTACAATTCAAGGGAGAAATAGATACTTTGGTTAGCCAAAGGTGGATAACAGCCATGGAAACTATTTTTGACATGTGTCACTGCAATGCGACTGATGAAGTGATGTTCGTAACGAACCAATTTTTTGAACGAGCGAAAGATTGGTGGGATATGGTTAAAAAAGGAAAAAGGTAAGGAAATGATAAGAAATATGTCTTGGGACGAATTCAAACCAATCTTCCTATACATTTCAATCCTCGAGTTGCGATTGATCGTATCACCGAAGAACTTCTTCATATGCGTCAAGGCAATGAAACGGTGGGCAAAATATTTGGAATTTTCTATGATAAATCAAAGTTTTTCCCTTCTCTTTTCACTAGTGAAGAAGCGTGGATGACTCGTATCCATCTTATCCTTAAAACGGAAATAAGAGAATTTATTTCTCCATCAAAGTGTGGAAGTCTCGAGGAGCTTCTAAATTGGGCTCGTGAACGAGAAGTGGAGCTAAAAACACAAGTTGAAAGAGATGGTAAGCGAAAGCTAGATGTTGTAATTCCTGCAACACCAGCAAAGAAAGCGAAAATTTTTAAGCCTATAAAAGTACATAGCTTTAAGAAGGAATCTGATACTTGCCAGTTATGTGGAAAGAGGCATTTCGGGGAATGCCGTTATTAAAATCCAACTTGTTATAACTGTGGAAGACTTGGGCATACAACATCAGAATGTACTAGTCCAGTGTACTTATGTTATAATTGCTGTAAACCGGGCCATGTGGAATGGAAAGCAAATAGAAGAAATGAGAACTGCTGAGAATGTGAAGAATTTGGAAGCTCCAAAACCCCGAGGCAGGGCTTTTCAAATCACCGCAGAGGAGACGAAGGTTATACCTGATTTCGTAACAGGTACCTTTATCGTAAATTCCCTCCCTGCCTATGTTTTATATGATTCTGGAGTTAGTAGATCCTTCGTACCTAAAACTTTTTCTTGCCATAGTTCTTTTAGTATAAGTAAATTAATAAATTCATTAGACGTCGAAATCGCTAGTGATAAGAGCTTTGTCGTCTCCAAAGTATGTCGAAATTGTAAATAATTATTCAAGGAGAAGAATAATCTATCGAATTAATTCCTATTGCACTAAGGGAATTTGATGTCATCATTGGGATGGACTGGTTATCTCAACATCAGGCGTCAAAAGTTTGCAATAGAAAATTTGTTCAATTTCTGTCACCTACTGGAAGACAAGTTTGTGTTTATGGAGAACGAAAGATGTAAGGCCCCGTTACCGGTGCCCTACTTTGGACGTTGGATTTACTCATAAACACAGTTCTAAATATTAGAGTTAATTAAAACTTTGCACGAAATATAAAAACTTTCATAAAACATCACATATTAATTCATAACATGTCTTAAAACATTCTTTGTCTTTCGATATTAAAACATTAAACATAAAACAACTTGCATCTTCAGATGCCAGACTCTTATTCTTCTGCCATGTATCCCCGCTCAAGCCAGCTGTCTCATTCTACTCACCTGCGTGCATACTAAAAGTCATCAACGCTGAGTGAGTTCTAGTTAATCATACAACATACAATCAATTCACATACTTGCACACATGCCCGAAGGTGCGTACATCATTCATACTTTACTTTACATATATAACTATCCATACTACGTAAAGAGCCCTCCGCCCTATAACCTCACAGATATTATAAGGGTCTGGTCCCTAACATTACAGATATTATTAGGGTCTGGTCCCTACCCTCACAGATATTATAAGGGTCTGGTCCCTTTGCTCATAGATATTATTAGGGTCTGGTCCCTATCCTCACAGATATTATTAGAGTCTGGTCCCTATCCTCACAGATTTTATTAGGGTCTTGTCCCTTTGTTTCGTGAAACTGTAACATACATGTCTTTACATACCATCCTTAATAATACGTACAATATCCGAAGATCTTTCACGTACTATTAACATAACGTACATAACATACATACATCATTCATACATAACATACATAACATACATACATCATTCATACATCATATATATCAATCATATATTTATCTACCTCCTGATGGTACATGCAATATCCGAAGATCGTTCATGCGCCGTCAAGCAATCATCATACATAAATCATACCAAGCATGCACTTACCACTTGAGGTAAATGTATTAACTATCACATCGAGTATACACACAGCCCCGAAAACATAACAAGGAAGTGGGGCTAGAAACTCACCTGAAGTCGGTTACGTTCACCATTTATGGTTATTCCTTTCTTGAGCTGTGCACGACTAACTGTATAACAATTACACGTATCAATTTAACTATCACTACCCATATCGTGTTTCTAGTTTAATTATTACCCACAACGACCGGGGGTCCGGGGGCAGCGGGGTTCTTGGGGTGGCAGCCCCTAGCGGGGTCTAAGGGGCAGAGCCCTTGGCTGGGGTTAAGCTGCCAGCTTAGCTTGGAAAAATTTATTTTCGTTAACTGTCTTAACACATTTTCCATTGGGATTTTAAGTTATTATTTAATGGTTAACCTGTTAATCATTAGTAATGTCCAAGGGCTATTTTGTAATTAAATCATACTTTTTCTAAGTCTAGGGACTGCTCTGTCATTTATCAAACTTCTAGTTCGTTACTTGGTTCTTAACGAATTAAATCCTTCGTTATCTCATAACTAATGGACCTTTATAACAAACTGACTTCTGTAACGAACATGCTCTTTATAACAAACTGGTCCTTTTGACGAATTGAACCTCATAGCGAATGGCCCCTCAGTAACGAATTGAACCCTCTAATTCGTTATCTCCTCTTAACGAATGACTATAACGAATTTGGGTTAATTCTTTATCTTTTTCCTTAACGAATTGGATAAGAACTAAGGCTAGTTCGTTAAGCTTCCGTTAACGAATCACTTGACGAATTACCTCTAGTTCGTTAACTCTCCGTTAACGAAGTAGGGTTAGGTCAGAGAATGTCAGAAACATTCTCTGACATGCTAACCTCGTACGCCGTTTCCAGCGCCGTCGTCGCCGGAAAACAGCGATTTCGCCGAAAAAACGAGATCTCACTCGTTTTCCACCGTTCTTCACTGTTTTTCATCCCGTTCGATCCAGATCTGAGCTAGGGTGACCCCTAAGCTTATCTTAGGTTCGGCTTATACCCTATTCCACCCGGATCTCGTGACTTTAACGATTTAAAGGTGTCGGCTCGTCATTTCGCGACTAGATCTAACGGGTTTGGATCTCTACAATATCATACTATCATTACCTCGGGTTGATGCTTGGTTTCTTGGTGATTTCGGCTAGAGAGAGAGAGAGAAACTAGAAAGAGAAAGCTTACGTGTGTGTTTTGGGTGGTGTATGGAATATGTGTAAATGAATGGATTAAGGGTTAATTATTGCTTATATATTATGGATCATGGGCTTAAGCCCATGGTCTTTTCTCTCTTTCTTTTAACCCAAGTCCATAACTCATATTTATTTAACCCAACACAAGACCGACTTATAATAACTCAAAATTTATTTTATTAACTGAAACGAGAAAACGGGATGTTACAAAAGAATGATATCATAATATGCTCGATGGCGAAGGCAAGGAGTTATATGAAGCATGGTCATCAGACATTTCTCGCCTACGTAATTGATAAAAAAGAAAAGGGAAAGGAACTTGATCAAGTCCCTGTTGTTAATGAATTCCCTGACGTTTTTCCTGATGACTACCAGGAGTTCCATATGAAAGGGAAGTCGAATTTAAAATTGATCTAGTTCCAGGAGCTAAACCAGTGGCTAAATCGCTCTATCGGTTGGCACCAAACAAGAAGAAGGAGTTGATGTCTCAACTTCAAGATCTATTGGATAAAGGCTTTATTCGCCCAAGTGTGTCACCTTGGGGCGCACCTATTTTGTTCGTCAAAAAAAGACGGTAGCATGAGGATGTGCATTGAAAACCGTGAATAGAATAAATTGACCATCAAGAATAGGTATCACGTGCCTAGAATTGATGATCTTTTTGATCAATTGCAAGGTGCTAGTTAGTTCTCAAAGATCGATCTAAGTTCGGGATATCATCAAGTAAAGGTACGAGAAGAAGATGTACCTAAGACGGCTTTTCATACTCGTTATGGGCATTATAAATTCGTTGTGATGCCATTCGGCTTAACGAATGCCCCAACAGTTTTCATGGATCTTATGAATCAAGTATGTAAGCCAATGCTTGATCGTTCAGTAATCGTGTTCATCGATGACATTCTCATCTATTCCCGAACCGAAAAAGATCATGCCCAACATTTTTCGTTAGTTTCTTGATACCTTAAGAAGAGAAAAGCTAAACGCAAAGTTTTCTAAATGTGCACTCTGGTTTTGAGAAGTTCAATTCTTGTGTCACGTAGTGAACGAGGAGGGTATCTTAGTGGATCCCGCTAAAATAGAGTCTATTATGCAATGGTCTCCTCCAAAGACCCCAACTGAAGTAAGAAGTTTTCTTGGTTTAGCCGGTTATTATCGGCGTTTCATTCAGGATTTTTCGAAAATAGCCTCCTCGTTAACGAAGCTAACTCGAAAGAATTCCAAATTTGAATGGAACTCAGAACATGAAAAGGTGTTTCAAATCTTGAAAGAAAATCTAACTAGAGATCCGATACTAGCCTTACCGGAAGGAACATTAGACGTTTTAGTTTATTCTGATGCCTCACATATTGGATTAGGTTGTGTTCTTATGCAAAGTGGGAAAGTGATAGCATATGCCTCATGGAAATTGAAGTCACATGATGCAAACTACCCAACCCATGATCTTGAATTAGCAGCAGTAATATTTGCGCTAAAGATCTGGAGGCATTATTTATATAGAATGAAATGTACTATCTATACTGATCATAAAAGTCTGAAACATTTCTTTGATCAGAAAGAATTAAACATGAGACAACGTCGGTGGTTGGAATTAGTCAAAGATTAAGACTACGAAATTCTCTACCACCCAGGTAAAGCCAACGTTGTTGCTGATGTCCTAAGCCGAAAAGAGAATTATTTTTCGATTAAGGTGAAATCATATAAACTGATTGTAAATTAGGACTTATTTGACCAAATTAAAACTTTGCAAAAGGAAGCACTAAAAGAAGAAAATTTAAAGCGCGAAAGAATTGTTGGCCAAGTCCGACATTTGGAAGAAAATGACAAAGGAGTTAAAATTCGTTTTGGACGTATTTGGATTCCTAAGTCATGTTCAATCAAAACGATCATTCTAGATGAGACACATAAATCAAAGTATTCAATTCATCCATGTGCAACCAAAATGTATAATGACTAGAAGAAAAATTACTGGTGGTCTGATATGAAAAGATATATCATTAAATATGTGGAAAGGTGTTTGACTTGTTTACAAGTTAAGGTTGATCACCAGAAACCATATGGAAAGATGCAACCTCTTGAGATTCCATTATTGAAGTGGTAACACATTACGATGGATTTAATAACGAAACTTCCAAAAACAGCAAAAGGGCATGATACAATATGGGTAGTTGTCGACCGTTTGACAAAAAGTGCACACTTTATAACCATTCATGAAAAATATACTTCAGAATGAATGGCGGAATTATATATTAATGAGGTGGTGTCAAGACACGAAGTACTAGTATCTATCATATCGGATAGAGACACACATTTTACCTCAAGATTTTGGAGAATATTTCAGGAGGAAATGGACACCAAATTATTGATCAATACGGCATATCATCCTCAGATCGAGGGCAAAGCGAAAGAACAATTCAAACTCTCGAGGATATGCTTCGTGCTTGTATTATTGATTTTGGTGGTAGTTGGGACAAGTATTTGCCCCTGACAAAGTTCTCTCATAATAATAGTTACCACTCAAGCATTGGAATTCCCCCATTTGAAATGCTATATGGTAGAAAACGTTGAACTCCAGTATGTTTAGGATAAGTTGGTCAAAAAGAACTCACAAACAAAGAAGTGGTAAACGCAACGAACGAAAAAATTGATCAACTCAGAGCACATTTGAAAGCGGCCCAGGATCGACAAAAGTCGTATGCTGATAAACGAAGACGCCCCTCAAGTAGGAGACTATGTTATGTTAAAAGTCTCTCCATGGAAAGGAGTGATTCGTTTCCGTAAACGTGGTAAGCTAAGTCCACGATTCATTGGTTCGTTTAAGATAATTTCTCGTGTGGGGAAAGTGGCCTATCGGCTTGATTTACCTTAAGAATTAAACGGAATCCATAACACATTTCATGTGATATATTTACGAAAATTTTTGGGCGATGAAACGTCATGTGTGCCATTAAATGACATCGAAGTGGATAATAAGCTTAAATATGTAGAAAAACCTGTAGCAATTCTTGATCGTAAAGTTAAGCAACTTCGAAATAAAGAAATAAGCCAAGTAAAAATACAATGGAAACATCAGCAAGGTTCGGATACCACATGGGAAGCCGAAGACGAAATGAGAAAATAGTACCCTGAGTTATTCGAGGTATGAACAGGTTTCAGGGACGAAACCTAATTAAGTGGGGGAAAATTTGTAACATCCTATCACTACGTGAAATTTGACCTTCGACCACACGAAAAAAGTGTGGTCGTAGTCCTTTAGCCACACACATTTTGTTCAGGTCATATGTGGCCAAAGGTCGCGACACCGTGGGTATGATATGGCCACACACAGTTTTTAGTGGCCTTATGTGGTAATAAGTGTGGCTAAAGGGTACAGGCATTAGTTGCTGGCCATCAAGATGCCTCTCCAATAAGTGTGGCTAAACGGTAGAAAATGGCCACATGACAATTTACTAAGAGTGACCATTGCACGTATATAGCCACAAGAATTCATGTTTCAGTCATATAATTTTTATATTATTATGGCCAATAGGGTTGTGTTAAGCTTGCATTGTGACCTATAACGTGTGGATATAGCAAAGAAATGGCCACTTAAATTTAATAATCTAGTGGCTAAGTATATGATATAGACACTGATTGTTACATTAAAAGTGGGTAAATATGTTTACTTGCCACTCAAATACACCTTTGTAGATTATAGTGTGGCCATTGTCTTACCATTTGTTACACATAATGCTTTTCGTAATATAAAGTGTGGCTATTGTAAAACTTTTCGTCACACATATTGAGGTACTCTGTGGCTAATCATATCTTATAGACACTGGAGGTTATTGTGAATGTGGCTAAATATGTTTACTTGCCACTCAAACACTCCTTTGTAGTTTATAGTGTGACCATTGTCTTACCGTTTGTCACACATAATGCTTTTCGTAATTTAAAGTGTGGCTATTGTCAAACTTTTCGTCACACATAGTGAGGTACTCTGTGGCTAATCATATCTTATATACACTGGATGTTATTGTGAATGTGGCTAAGAATGTGAACTTGCCACTCAAACACTCCTTTGTAGATTATAGTGTGGCCATTGTCACACATAATGGTTTTCATAATTTAAAGTGTGGCTATTGTCAAACTTTTCGTCACACATAGTGAGGTATTGGGTGGCTAATCATATCTTATAGACACTGGAGGTTATTGTGAATGTGGCTAAAAATGTGAAGTTGCTACTCAAAAACTCTTTTGTAGTTTGTGGTGTGGCCATTGTCTTACCGTTTGTCACACATAATGCTTTTGGTAATTTAAAGTGTGGCTATTGTCAAACTTTTTGTCACACATAGAGAGGTACTGAGTGGCTAATCATATCTTATAGACACTGGAGGTTATTGTGAATGTGGCTAGAAATGTGAAGTTGCCACTAAAAAACTCTTTTGTAGTTTGTGGTGTGGCCATTGTCTTACCGTTTGTCACACATAATAATTTAAAGTGTGGCTATTGTCAAACTTTTCGTCACACAAAAGTATTTATGTTGTGGCTAATGGTCATTTATAGACTCTAATTTTTGTAATTTCAGGTGTGGCTATTGTCTTACTTTTGGCCACACCTCTTTAATGTGTTCTTTGTGGCCAAATTGTGTGTAATTAGGCAATATATAATTATTATTATTTTTGTGCAATAATATAAAACAGATATAAGCAAGCATGACAAAACAAAATTAAAAAAAAATTATAATAACAATAATATTCACTTAAGCAAATGTATATGCAAAATATCTTACAAAATTCAAAAATAACGACTACCTATATACTAGCTAAGGCGTCGTTTTTCTTGGCACTGCTCCTTGTCTTCTGTTTGGTCACCCGGTCTATCATTGTGTACTTTGCCTTTGCCTTCTTGCCAGCTCTGTCTGGTTCTTTTGAGGATGGGAGTGGTGGTAGCTTAAACAACAGAATATGAAAAACAAATATGTATAATTAATGTCGTATTTTGTTATTGAATAGAATAAAATAGTAGGCCTGCAGACAAACCGAACGTTCGTTTAACTGTTCGTGAACCTTTCGGCTGGAAGTTCGTTTATGTTCGTTTATTTTTGTTCAATTACGTTAGTTTAGATTATAAACAAACAAACATAAAAGAACACAAGTGTTCATTTTTTAAACTAAATGAAAATGAACATAGATATTTGTTTGGTTAAGTTAAAAGGGAACAAACCTCCTGGTCACATAAGATTAGGTGTTCTGGCCAAGCAACAAAAGTACCACGTGCATTGCCAACAGTCACAATTTCACCTGCCTCACAAGGAATAATTGCTTGTTCCTTTATGACTTCATCAATACTAACTTTATAGCAACCTCTGGGATTGCTTTTCCATGCAACTTTGTGGAACCGGTGATCAATGAACTTTACCATTTGCCACCTTGTTACGCTTGTCATGCACACACAAACGACACTCATACACCTATAATAAAGCAAGTGAAATTAAGATGGCTTAGTTGAAGTCAACAATGTTTCGCGCAGTACCTACCTTTATGACAGCAGGTGGGGAAGCTTCATCCGTAAATACATCAACTTTTCTTTTTCGGCTTCTCCGTTTTACCTAAAAACCATTCAATGAATCAATCAACAATTAAAGGAAAACTGAAATTGCCAAATACTTACTGATGGTTTATTCGAGCCGTTACTATCCGGAGTGTGGTGTAGTTGTGTTGATGCTTGGTCAACATTGTTCTCTACAGGCTTCATTGGTAATATAAAAGAAATTGGAATTGTTAGACTTATTAGGTTATAAAATATTAAAACTGAAATTGCCAAATACTTACTGACGTCGCGCTATGGGGATCGACTACCGTTTGGTCAATACTTTTTTCCACAGACTTGGCCTGCAATTCGGTAATAGAAAATGAGCACACTCACATTGGAAACGAATTATAAAAAGTACTGAAATTGTCAAATACTTACTGATGTCGCGATATGGGGAGTGGGTACCGTTTCGACAACGATTTTATCCGCAGACTTGGCCTACAATTAACTTATGCAAAATCAGCACACTCACATGGAAAGTTAATTATTAAAACAAATCAGTCAACTGTCAAATGCTTACATGAGAAGCGGATTCTTGTTGCACAGCCTCACCTGAGGTTAAGATGTTTCCCATAGAACTGGCCTACAAATCAATTTATTAGGTTATGGAAAATGAAAAATCACATGGAAAGTTGTAATAAACAAAGAAACTGTCAGATACTTATTGGTGCTGGCATTTTATTTTGCGCCACAGCACTAGTACTTTGATCAGAACCAACCTGGTTGGGAACAGGATTTACCTACGAATTATGACAAAAACAGTGACAATTATGTATGTCGAATGCATTAATTAATATGTAACATACGTCACTTACTTGACTTGCCGACATTTCCGGCAACAATCCTTCGAGATGTCTGAACCTGGCCTCAAATTCTAACGGTTCCTTCTCACGGCTTGCTAGCATAGCATTCGTGGATTCAAGTAGAGACGTCAACCTGTTCACCACTACATCTCTCTGCACCGCCTCATACTCAAGTTGGGCAATCCGTTTCTTAAACGAGCCTTTTACCCGACTCACACCCCAATATTTACCTGTTGTCAATCCGTACCCAATCCCTTTTAAAAACCCACCTTTCTCTTTGCCAAGCACTAAGGTGACGGCATCTGGGCACGGTTCAAGTGCCAGGGCTCCGGAGGCGATCTGCTCCTCATGCTGAACCTGCAAGAAAACAAATATTCTAATACACTTGTAACACGCTTATGTATCCACATCAAGTGTTGAGACAAGATATACAGACTCAAGTTTTTGTGACACCAATATAAGGCAATGAATTGACTTTAACATGATTTAAAAAGTTTAATACTAAAACATACTAATTTGGTTGCCACGCCTTCGACAACAGCATTCTTGTATGCACCATCTTTGTCCTCCCTTCCTTTCATCCACATTAATGCACGGCCGGGGATCTCATCCGGTTCAATTTCCTTCCTTTAGACCTTGTAAAATATTCAAGAGAAAGCAGCTGACGGTCATGCGTTAGACAAATCATTGAACTAGAGAGAAAGCAGCTGACGGTGATTACCAGTTTCTCTCGAAGGTAGGTATAACCCCCTCGTCCCATGTGATGATCAAAAACATTCTTTGCTCGAGCTCCCTTTGATGAAGCCGATTTTTTCTTCAACCACACATTATAATCATTTCATTATATTTAAACAAAAAAAATAAACCATATATAGTCGATCAATCTACGTTTGCAGAGTAGAGGATTTATACCAGAAACTGTTCTGATTGTGTGTACTCAAGGAAGCGATCCCAGTCTTCTTGCCTGATTATCGTCCTGTTTCCTTTACGCATCGCCTTCAGCTTCAGAGGTTTACCGATGTTCGGCATAATGTATTTGGCATACATTTTTCTTCTGAAATACTGAAGAAGGTGTCCGAGCCGATTCATCACAGAAGGCCTGTGAGACGCCTCAATCTCAAAATATTTCTGCATAATATAATACAATAAAGGTAAATTACTTCTCAAAATATAAAATGCACAAATAAAAATTAAGAATATGTAAGGCCCTGAACCCGGTAGCCTTACTTTAGCGTCGGATTTACTCATAAACACAGTTCTTACAAATCAGAGTTCATTAAAACTTTCGCGGAAACGTTTACTTGAAGCATTCGTTACAAAACATTCAATCTCTTCTTTGATATTATAAAACAAATCATTATATTTAAAACATCTTTTCTTCCATCTTAAGATGCCAGCCGTTCAATCCATGCCATGTGCCATCCTCATGCCAGTTCTTTGGTCTGATCACATGCGTGCATACTAAAAGTCAGCTACGCTGAGTGAGTTCTAGTTAATCGGACGCCATACAATACATACACATACATACATATCCATACTTAACTAATTACCCTTCTGTTCTTCATACATACTTACTACCATACATACATACATATCTACAATCACTAACCTCAGTCTACCGAGAGTACGTTCATAGTCCGCCGTCTATACCTGTACTCAAGGTCGTGAACACGTAAAAGGTCCGCAGTCCTTACCTATGTTCACCATTCATGGTACGTGCAAGGTCCGCGGTCCTTCCCTATACCATCCCACTTCCACAACACGTACAAGGTCCACAGTCCTTCCCTATGTTGCAACCTAATTCATAGCACGTACGAGGTCCGCAGTCCATCCCCTATGCTACCACAGCACGTATAAGGTCCACAGTCCTTCCCTATGCTGATGCCTATCTATAATACGTATAAGGTCCGCAGTCCTTAACTACGTTGTCGTCTATTACCTGTAACACGTATAAGGCCCACCGTCCCTATCTACGTTTACATCTATCATCTACATTACGTATAAGGCCCGCAGTCCTTAACTACGCCATCACCAGCCGAGTCTATGTCCGACAGAAGCTAGAGGGATTTGCCATCCTAACTTACTATGTCGAACGTAGAACTCACATACCATTCGTGTACCTGTATACACATACTTCACATATACAATAATTACATTATAGCATAAGAACACTCTAGGCGTTCTTTACATCCTTCATTTAACAACCATACCCCTTGTCGTTACGTGCAATATCCGAAGATCGTTCACGCCCCGACAAGTATTCATTTGTAATATTCATACATCTTCGATATATAATATTCGTACCTTTATTTTTAACCTGACAGTACGCGCAATATCCGAAGATCGTTCGCGTACCGACAAGCAATCATTCATATCCATCACATATATCACATATGGCATACACTTATCACTTAGGATAAATGTATTAACAACACATCGAGTATGCACACAGCCCCGAAAACATAACAAGGAATAGGGCTAGAAACTCACCTGAACTCTGCTTCTTCCTCCGATAGTTGTAAATCCCTTCTTTAGCTGAGCTCGGCCGACTGTATAAGTTACACGTATCAATACTCGCCTGATCTAATCTGGTGGCCTAGTATTTGCTTACTTTTACTTATCGTTTTTAATATATTTTCTAATCGAACTTGACTTTAGGCGAAGTTAAACCTTGGGCGAACTTAGCTTTAGGCGAAGTTAAACCTTAGGCGAACTTAGCTTCAGGCGAAGTTGTCACAGGCGAACTTAGCTTAGGCGAAGTTGTCATCAGGCGAACTTAGCTTTTAGGCGAAGTTGTCATCAGGCGAACTTAGCTTAGGCGAAGTTGTCATCAGGCGAACTTAGCTTAGGCGAAGTTGTCATCAGGCGAACTTAGCTTTACAGGCGAAGTTCATCAGGCGAACTTAGCTTACAGGCGAAGTTGTCGTCTGCAGCTACTGTTCGTTCTTAAATCCCTTAATCACCTTCGTTTCTTAACCAAATAACTCGATTTAGGTACCCACGAAATCGTCTGACCAGCGCCTACAAACCCCAACCATCAAATCGACCTAACATCGATGTTTAAAGGGTGTGATTTAGGCATATAGGTTACGGGTTCTTTTTATCAATCGATTAACCCATCAAATCATAACCATTTTCAGTAAGATTAGCTTTGTTGGATTCGTTTTTACCATACAAACTCAGATCTATCATTTCTCAAATCAAACCGAACCTATACGAACGATTTCTAACTATAAACGTACCTTGAACGAGTCGAACTACGAACACGGTTAAGCCTTGATGTTGTTTTGGTCCGTCACGACGTTCCAGCACCAACAAGCTCGGGTTTTCGCCTTCGGATCTTGGTTCGGGTTATAAGATGGTGTTGTGTGTGTTTTGGTGGTGTATGGAATATGTGAGAATGAGGATTAAAGGGTGATTAATGGTATTTATATTTAGGGATCATGGGCTTAAGCCCATGGACTCTCCTTCCTTCTTTCATAACCCAAGTCTATAACCCATATCCATTACCCAACACTAGCCCGACCCATACCAACTCCTACTCTATTTATTTATTTCCCGATAACCCGAGTAAACTTTCCCTCTATTATTAAGTAAAATAATTAATATCATTTTGGAAATTTCGGGATGTTACAGAATAACCGTTATTTGTTCCCACAGTTAATCTTTAAGCTCCTTTGTGACCTCCCTCCAACATAAATGTCTCAAGCCAACTATTTACCTTATGACATCCCCTAAAAAACTTGCAAACTTTGATCTGTTTTGGCCAGTGAACCTACCCAGATTATCAAACTCCACAACAAGTCTGACACCTCCAGAGTTTGCATAATCGGTACGTAGCTTAGGTAACCTTGTCAACCCCCTTGTAGGTTTTTTCGTAGTAGCAAAACTGTTGATGGGTTCGATAGCCATCATCCCTATATCATCGTCTGCTTGGCCGTCAGAGTCGTTGGCTTCCTCGTTGGAGTAGCCTTCAGTGTCGTCTGATTGAGCGTCTTCGACGTCGTTGGTTTCCTCATCGGTGTATAAAACATGTTCTTGTTCGATTGTTTCATCTATAAGCTTCATCGTCGTGCTGATTTGTGGAGTGGAAAATTTTTAATAATTTGGAGTGTAATTTGATTTTTGGAGTGTTAAATGTAATTTGGAGTTTTTGAATATTTGGAGCCAATATTTTGGAGCTTTTTGAGTTTTGCCTCCCTTTTAATTAAGAACCAATAGATTATTGGCATAGTTTTACGGCAGAGAACCTGTGGCTGAAAATATACACTTTGACAGAAGATGGTTGGATAAGCGTGTTACTTGCGTATTAGGATATTTATATATTTTTAAATAGACACTTTGACAGAAGATGGTTGGATAAGCGTGTTACTTGCGTATTAGGATATTTATATATTTTTTGTACATTAGCGTGTTACAAGCGTAATAGTGTTTTTTAACCAAGTGTTTTTTGTTTTATTTTTAGATTAACCAAGTGTTTTTAGTTTTCTCGATTTGTTTTAAGATACTCCATAATTACCATTCATTAAAAGATTTCATACAAAAGGCACTACTAAAACAATAAACTAAAATATGTAACCAACCAACATTCAAAACAATATGTTACAAGAAAATATAAAAGTAAAGCATTTAAAAGTTAACTAAAATAGGTATCAATACAACCATCTAAACATGAAAATAACAGATGTTCCAAAAATCACAAATGTTTCCCAAAGTCACAAAATCACAAATGTTCCAAAAATCACCAAACACAACGCGCATTCTTGCACTAATCAACTTTTGAAACTAACAAAGTACCTTCATTGAAAGCTAACCAACCAACATTCAACCCAATAAACTAAAAAGTGTATCAATACAACCATACAAATATTACCAAATCACAAATGTTCCAAAATTCACCAAACACATCACCAAATATTTCCAAATGTTCCAAACATCACCAAATCACTAATCAACTTTTGAAACTAACAAACTACCTTCATTGAAGTCGTATTCAAATATGCACTTATCACCGATCTGTAAATCATTTTCCTCCTTGAATTTTTCCATTTTTTAAAGAATATCTGATTTCAGCTTCGACAGTTCACCATGGAGTTTCATTTTTTTACGACCTTCGGGATTGACCAAAGTGATTAGCATTCCATCATAGGCATCAATCTTGGTAGCAATGTGACCCAGAAGACGCTGTGAAAAGCAAATTTCAAATATACTTGTATATAAAAAAGAAATTTAAAAATTCAATTTACCAATTTCTTGGTGACGTCCATGTGGAAGACGATTTTAGAGTCATCATTTTGCTCATTAAGATGAATTGGGTTTTGGGAGGAACTACCTTGATTGCTTAATTGGTAGTTGAGAAACAACTGATTCAGACCAAGAAGGATAAATTTTATGCCATCTTCATGAAAGACATTAATATGAAATGTGTTATCTGATATGATTTCAAACACAACAAACGAACCACCTTTCAAGTTGGTTTGTTTAAAAACCTCAATCCATCCATCATCTAGCCTATAAACCCATTCCATCCCAATGACATGAAATGTTAAACAACACTCTATCTGGAGCAATAAGCTCGAAAAGCAAATTCATCCAATTTTCTCCAAATTCTTGAATCACGTACCACTCAGGGAAATTCTGTTAAACATGTTAATTAAAAGACATTTGAATTTGGAAACAATCATTAAAAACAGAAATTAAAACTTACTAAGTAATGGACGTGTCAGTTTCTGACTAGAATACATATCATAGTACCGGATTGATCAATTACGTTTCTTTTGAAAGTAAACATGTTCAACATAGATGTTGACTTAACCTCAAAAACAACATATGTTCCGGCTTCTATACAACATTCTCTGATTAATTCAGTCCAACCGGTTCCAAAATAAAAGTCATCAAGTACTTTGATTATAACAACAGAAAACGTTCTACCACTTTGATCATAAATCAAACAACAGCCGGTATTCGATTTCGTGTCAGCAAACATTGGTTGAACAGCTTTAGGAATGAGCTATAACTAACACAAAAAATGTTCTTAGAATGTATATGTTGCAAAACTGTAAAATGTTTCATAAAAACAAATTAACCAGATAACATTAACATACCATCCTACTCATGGAATCGCTGTCGATATCTACCAAGAACTTAACTTCATTATTGAGACGTGGCATTTTTATGTTCTTACGAATTACAGTAGAGCGAAGTAGAAGTCGATTTAGGGTTTTGAAGTTAAAAGGGGTTTGACTTTTGGTTTTATTTATTTCTACACATTTAATTATATATATATTTTAGTTTTTGTTTTATAAATTTTTAAAAATAGTATAAAAACATTTACTTTTAGTTTTTTTTACTAACATTCCGGTATTAAATTTCGTTAAAAGTTGAGTTCGTTTAATAAATCGTATTTTTTAAATAAAATTAAATTTTTTTCCATTAGTGAAGTATTATCTTAACCATTAGTAAGATTTTCTGGATAAGATTTACAACTTCGTAATAGAGAAGCTCATAACATTCTAGTGTTATCATTATCATATGGTTATCATCATCACCATATGTGTTATGATGATGATCAACATCATAAAGTTATCATGGTTATCATGTATTATAGTGGTTATCATCATCATAATCATCGATCACCGTCACCATGAAACGACATCATCATCAGACGTGCGGGTAATCAAAGTGGTCATTGTATAGGCTATCGTAGTCGGCGTTGATCATACTGGTAACATATATCTCGCTATAAGTGTCGTCATCATCGTCACACATCATCATCATCATCAGCATCATCATCATCATCATCCGATTGCCATGTACGGGATGTAGTCAGCATTGTATGGGTTATCGTAAATAAAACGCCCAATATTAGCGATCACTGTCGGCACCATCTTATGAATTGTTGTCGTCATCAAACGATATCGTCAGTCTTACATGCTACCATCAGTATGACCATCGTATACTTTATCATGGTCATCGTCGATCATACGGGTTACATGTCATTAAACATCAGTGTCACCATCATCATCAACATATATATATATATATATATATATATGAGTGTGTGTGTGTGTGCGCGCCTGTGTGGCGTATTGTCATATAGGTACATATAATTGGTCATCACCATATATATTTGTGATCATCATCATAGATGTCATGCTCGTCATACGAGCTACAGTCGCCATCGTATGCGTTGGCGTAAGCAAACCGTACCATATAGGTTAGCAACATAAATATGATAACCACCACCAACCCAGGTTGTTATATTAGCATCGTCTCGTCATAATTGGGTCAATCATCATGGTCATCATACGGGATAGCACCGTCATCGTCTCATGTATTACATATCCGAAATCATACTACACACCACCTACTACCACCATCCACCGCCCACATTCGCCACAACGACCTCCAGCACCAACCACTAACAACAATCCACCACCACCCACTACACCACCACCACCACCACCGACCTCCGCCACCAACACCCACCCACCACCACCACCACCGACCTCCGCCACCACCACCCACTGCCCACCACCACCACCCACCACCACACATCCGCCACCACGAACCACCACACCTCCGCCACCGTCCACCACCATCTAATATTATATATATATATATTGCTAATATATAATACAAACCGTACAATTAAAATTTAAAAGAACGCGCCTTTTTGCTACTATACAATACTAACCGTACTATTAACTCATCTATTCTAGAACGGCGATAATTATTCCCAAAATTCAACCTCGTAAGTCAATATTCCTAAAAATCGTCGACGATTCGTTTCTACTGTGAAGCACAAGCACAAGCCCGAGTGGTTTAATTATTCTGGAACAGAACCAAAATGAAGGACCTTAACTCATCTACTTCTGGAACGGAACCAAGGACGAAGCAAAAGCATGATAGGTCTCAGAATAAAGATGGAACAAGTGTTAATTTATGATTTTTTAGCGTTTTAGGTTTACTTAATCTTAAAATGTAAGAATTTGTTTGAACGTATTAAAGCGTTTGATAAGCGTGTTGTTGTTGTAATACATATCTTTGTTTTTTTTAAATCTATGTATCATATTAAAGCATGTTATAAGTGTATGATTAGCGTGTTATGGCTTTGGTATGAGAATTTATCATTGTGATGTTTGATAAGAGTTTTCTGTTTCCTTGTGATTCGTGTTGTTATCCCTTACCCCCGTGTTTTATTGTATGTATGTGATTCAGTTGTCGAAAAAAACAAGACTGGTAAAAGGAAGACTAAAAAAGTTGCTCCAGTGGGGAAAACAAAACATGTTGTGGAAGCAGACTCTGATTAAGACCTTGACACAAAAATCGACAGGTTGTTGTCAAAGCGGAAACAGGTGGAACACAGCACCTCTGACCCGGACTTTCAGCCTCCGAAAAAGACATCCATTAAAGAAAAGAAGCCAGCCGAGATGGGAAAACCTTTTGTTGAATTTGTAGACAAAAAATTGAAGAATAGGTGTGCACCTTGTAATATTGTTGATGCAGTGAAGGCAATGACCACTGCCCAAAAAACTTGTGTGGAAGAAATGGGTTTCGGGTCAATGTTAAGACTTCAAGTAACCCAAACTCCAACAACTTTGGGATATTGGTTGCTCATGAACTATAATAACCGTTTAAATGAATTGAACATTGGGAGCGGTGTTATTAAGATAACACCACAAAAAGTACATGAAGTGTTGGGGATACCAATGGGTAAGATTCCTGTTTTAGACAATAGTAGACCAAGATTGGGGGAAGATGTTACTACAGATTTGTTCAAAAATCAATTCCTGACAAATTCAAGAATAAGTATAAAGCATGTGAAAGACAAACTGGCCGCGGATCAAAGAGTTGGTGAACTGTTTAAGATTAATTTCATTGTGTTGTTCAACACCTGTATAGGATTTGTGACAAAATCAACAACAGTCAATCAACGATTCATCTCCGCAATTGATAAAACCTCGGATATTCCAAATATGGACTGGTGCAGCTATGTTATTGAAAACTTGAAAATGACAAAGGAAGAATGGAGAGGTATCAACGATACAACGGTCTGGTCACTTTCCTTGTGATGCTTTACACGCATGAATACTAGAAAAAATATGGTCCATTTGGGACTCCCGTCACAACTCTGCAGTTAACTACATACCAAAAAATACTCTTAATAAGATGGAAAAATACTTGGAGAATAATGGCCCTTCCTTAGAAGAAGATGCTACTGAGGTTGCTGCTGTGACGTTTAGTGTTAACGGGAAAGGGATTGATGCGGCTGCTGCTGCTCCTGCTGCTGTGACCATTAGTGCTGTCGGGAAAGGACTTGATGAGACTGCTGATGCTGCTGTTTTACTGATACTGCTGCTGTGACAGTTAGTGTTGTCGGGAAGAGACTTGATGAGACTGCTGTTGCGGCTGCTGCTGCTGTTGTGACGGTTAGTGCTGCCGGTAAGCCTAGAGTTGAAGAAAACACTGCAGCTGAGGAGAAACAAGGACATGGTATTTAACTTGTTATTTTCTTCTAAAAAACTCTCATATCTCTGATCTCTACATGCATTTTATGTAATACAACATTATGTTTAATTAAAAAACAGATGGTCAAAGTGCATCTGAAACAGATAATGCCGATCAAACAGCTGAACATGATTTGGATGATTATGTAAGCGATTATTCACCTTTAAGTTTGCAAATGCCTATCAGGCTTGTTGACTATTATTTAACTCCATTACAACTGGCTGGGATAAATTGAAAATGTTTTTGAATTAACAATAACTATATTTTCTTTTACAGTCTTGGAATAAGGAAATGGATAACAAGTTGAAGAAATTTGATAAATTTTGCTCCGAGATCAACGAGTTGGTCCGTCAAGGAAAGGATAGACATCCATCAAATGAGAATATCTTTGCTAGATGTTGTGAATGGGAAAACGATTCACTAATAATGTGGTCCCTAAAACACAAGATTCAGATGTAGGTGTTGGTGGTCCAGTGGCTGCTCTAAAAGGTATTTGGGCTAAATTAATTATTAGTATAATTAAAACGCTCTTAAAACACTTATGCTGTTATTTTAAACTTATTACATATGTGTGATGCAGTTGATTCAGATGTTGGTGTTGGTGGTCCAGTGGCTGCTCAAAAAGGTATATCATATATGTACCAGCTTAATTATATACCAGCTTAATTATAATCACATTTGAACATATTACATCTTTGGTTGTCGTAAAAAAATGATGCAGGTGATGCAGGTCAAGAAAACAATGTCTCGTGCGCAGATATTGATGAAGTTGTTAATACAATGGTTGCGTGGGCAAAAGAAGGTATTTAATTATAAATAAAAACCAAAAGGGGTTGAAGGTATTTAATTATAGTTACAATTATTTTCAGTCAAATTTAATGTGAGTTGTTTTATGTTTAACAGTTGACACCAGATTGTCAACAAGTGATAGCCTCATTACACTGAACTCTCCATATCTTCTGAGAGAGGTTGACGTATCCGCTAGTGTCACAGAAGATGAAGAAATAATTTCAGAGTATATATTTTTTTGTCTTGGAGACATTTGGGAGGAGGTCTACAAGTCCACTCACACAGACTCGTTCAAGGTGGTCTTTGAAAGCTTCTGTCCTGGCGTTTATATAGCCACCAATGCAATGGATGCATTCAGTGAAGTAATGAACTATGAAGAAAAGAAAAAATCTGCAGCATCACTGTTCAGATTCTTTGCTTCAAGCACTGTGTTGGTACAAATTAATCTATTTTGTTTATACTATTAGAAAACACACAATAAATGCTTTAATCATCTGCATTTTAATTATTTTACAGACAAGTGACTATTATGCTGAGTCAATGGGTTTCACAGACAAAAAAAGACTGGATGTGTTGAAAGACAACATCGAAACAGATATGGCAAAGAGTGGAATTCTATCACTCAAGGAGGTTGCTATAGTGCTCGTGCCAATTCTACAAAACGATCATTTCTTTGTGGTTACCTTAAATCTTCAAACAGGAGTGATAGAATTACTTGACAACAGTGCAAATCAAGAAATACCAGCTAGTGCAAAGTTTAAAAGCTTAGAAGACAAATCAAAAGCAATTAGAGAGAATTTGGAACAAAGATACGAAAAGACTCCTGATATACTGGTAAACATATATACCTTTAACCCAAAAAAACATACTTAAATTGCTTAAATTTAAAATACTTATTTCTATTTTGTTTAGAGAAACGTCTTTTGCATGTAACTTAAAACAATCAAACACCCCATTACTCAGCAAATCCAAGTAGCAACAATCAATAGATTGAAGATGACATGGAGAACAACAAGTAATGGAATAGATTGTGGTATTTTTGCTATGAGACACATGGAGACATATGATGGGAAGAGACCATGGGGGTGTAATTTCAGAAAGGAAGGCGATAAACAACAAAGACAGCTAAAATGGTTGAGGTCAAAGTATTTGTGCAAAATCCTCCTCTCGGATATAAACCAAAAGAGAAATACTCTTATAAAGAAAGCACTTCTATTCCATGAAAAGAACGACACTCGTTTAACTAGAGAAGAGTTGATTGCTGAACTTAAGATAAGGCAACAAAAAATTTGAATGATTTCAAAACTGACTGCTATGTACTTTAAGATATTTGTTATGGAGATCTCTAGTCTTCTGTTAACAGTTTGTAATGCACTTTAAGATAATAGTTACATGTTGAATCAATGTTTTAACACAAACATAAAAATTTTATTATTACCAAAACTCACCATCACAAACATACAAATTTTATTACTACTAATCTCTGGGTGACACACATAAAAACACACCATCACTACATCATAAACACTCATGAAACACCATCACATACTAATCTCTGAGTGACATAAGAAACTTCAACTTCAATTCCATTGAGCAATTCAGTTCAAGAATTGCCTTGCCCAAAAGTTTTAACTCTTCAAGCTCTCTCTGTCCTACATCAACCATAAACAAAACAGCAAGATCTCGGATATTACTAGCGGGCATTCGAGTAAGAACTTTTGCAATGACATCCCTGGCATCCAAGCTGTTGCAAGTCTTTACAAATTCTTCAGTAAGAGTTTCCCGACAAGCTTTATCTATCTCGATTTGAGCCTCAATATGCCTTCTGAGGGCAGCCTTGTAGGATCTGGATGATGATGACGACGACGAGCAACCCATTATTAACTAAAAAAATAATTTAAAATTATGTAGGTATATGTGTTTCACAAATGTGGTGTAGGTATATATAACCAAAAGGCTCACAGACAAAACAAAAGGGTGTCCCACGCTTGGGAAAAGCAACTGGATGAATAGTAACTCTGTAATCAAAAAACAAAAGGGTGTCCCACGCTTGGGAAACGCAACCGGACGAATAGTAACTCTGTAATAAAAAAACGAAAGGGTGTCCCACGCTTGGGAAACACACAAACTTGTCTCATGTGTTTTTGTTTAATTTAGAGATTACTTGCATTTATATCATCTGTCAGAATTAATTGATCACAGTTATACTCACCTGTCAAAAATGCCGGGAAAAATATTATGTTAATGATAGCCTACATTAAAGTTAAGCTATATCTTACTAGATCTTACTATATCTTACTACAAATCAAACTTACTAACTTATTGGTTACTCAATCACACTAACAGTTTCAAAAAGATAATAAAATGAATTCTTCTGACAAAACTGTGAAGAACATAGTGAAAGCAAGGATGAATCTTGAGAAAGAGAAAGACGAGACTTTGTTGAAGACAGTCGAAGAGATTAGGGCTAGACTCGCATTTTAAAAATCAAAGACCTTCGACTCATGTAAACTCATGTTGTTTGAAGCAGACAATGAGTTTAAGGCAATGGCTGTTGATTATCATAAACAATAGTCTGTATGCTACGACTCAGTGTGTGAGACTTTGGTTGACACCATAACTACGGTGTCAACCAACATGAGTTTTAAGGAGATGGGGGCGGAGACTGTGGACAAGGTGGAGTGATGGTGATGTTAGCTTCTCTCTTTTTGGTTTTTTTTTGTGATGCATTGTGTAACATCCTAAAATTTATAATGTTGAATAAAGGAAGTTGTGTTTAGTGATTTCGCGTAATTAATTAATATCGGGTAAGGAGCGGATCATGGACTTGGATTAATTGAGATGGGTTAAATGAGAATGGGCCTTAGGTCCATGGGATTTAAGGGATATAAATACCCCCTAAACCCAAAAATATCTTTCATTCTATCACTTTTCTAACACACTCCAAAACACACACACACCACACAACTTCGCCGCCGGCCGAGGGAAGAACCGGGCAGATCCGAGAGAGAGAGAGAGAGCGATTAGTTGTGATAACAAGTAAACGAGATCCAAACAAGCTCAAAAAGGTATGATTCTTGATCTTTGAAGTTTAAAGATCCGAGCTTTATAGCGTATATACGACCGAAAATGGTTGGGAAACGTAGTGGGAGATGTCGAACCATAACAAGGGTGTTAAAATCGCCCAAAATGCTGGACAGAAATCAAAGCCGTGGCTGATCTGGGCAACTTCGCCTGCAACTGGGCAACTTCGCCTTCAAAGCGATAACTTCGCCTTCAAAGCGATAACTTCGCCTGAGTTCAAGTTCGCCTAATTGATAACTTCGCTTACGGCCAAGTTAGCCTAACTGGTAACTTCGCCTGAGGCCAAGTTCGCCTAACTGGTAACTTCGCCTAAAGCCAAGTTCGCCTGATAACTTCGCCTAGAGCTAAGTTCGCCTAACTGGTAACTTCGCCTAAAGCCAAGTTCGCCTGATAACTTCGCCTAAAGCTAAGTTCGCCTAACTGGTAACTTCGACCCCAGCCAGGGGCTCTGCCCCTTGGACCCTGCTAGGGGCTGCCGCCCCTAGACCCCGCTGCCAGGGGCGCTGCCCCCGGACCCCCGTTCGTTGTGGGTCATATAAAGATAGTATTGAACGTTTTTACCTTAAAGGTCCAAGCTTTATAGTATATACGGGATATATATACGAACGAAAACGGTTAGGGAACGTAGGGGGTGATATCGAACCATAACAAGGGTATTAAAATCGCCAAAATGCTTGATAAAAACCAAACCCGTAGCTGAACTGGACAACTTCGCCTGCAAAACCATAACTTCGCCTGCAAAAGCTTAACTTCGCCTTCAAAGCATAACTTCGCCTTCAACGCTTAACTTCGCCTACGGCCAAGTTCGCCTAACTGGTAACTTCGCCTAAGGTCAAGTTCGCCTAAATGATAACTTCGCCTAAGGCCAAGTTCGCCTAACTGATAACTTCGCCAACGGCCAAGTTCGCCTAACTGATAACTTCGCCTAAGGCCAAATTCGCCTAACTGATAACTTCGCCTAAAGCTAAGTTCGCTTAAGGTTTAACTTCGCCTAAAGTAAAGTTCACTTAGAAAATAAATTAAAAAATTAATGGAAAATGTGTTAAGACAGTTAATGTAAATAAAATTTTTCCATGCTGACCTGGCAGCTCGACCCCAGCCAGGGGCTCTGCCCCTTGGACCCTGCTAGGGGCTGCCGCCCCTAGACCCCGCTGCCAGGGGCGCTGCCCCCGGACCCCCGTTCGTTGTGGGTCATATAAAGATAGAAATACATTATGAGAAGTGATAGTTAATTGATACGTATACTTGTTATACAGTCAGCCGCGCACAACTGAAGAAAGGGATTACGATTAACGGTGAACGTAACCGTGTTCAGGTGAGTTTCTAATCCCATTTATGTGCTATGTTTTCGGGGCTGTGTGCATACTCGATATGTTTGTTAATACGCTTATCCTAAGAGATAAGTGTATTCCTTATGTGAATGATGTGATATGTATGAATGATTGCTTGATGGTACGTGAACGATCTTCGGATATTGCACGTACTGTCAGGTTGTAGCACTATGTGTAAGGTAAGTATGATATGTATGCTTATGTGTATGAACGTGATAAAGTTAATAAAAGAAGGAAATGACGGTTGCATGGTTGTATGGTTACGATAAGGTTACCGAGCCCTAATAATACTCGAGGTATGATGTATGGTTGTATGGTAACGAAGAGGGAATCGAACCCTACTAATATTCGAGAACTAGGGAACCGAACCCTACTAATATTCGAGGAAAGAGGGAAACCGAGCCCTAATAATACTCGTGGAAAGAGGGAAACCGAGCCCTAATAATACTCGTGGAAAGAGGGTACCGAGCCCTAATAATACTCGAGGAAGGAGGGTACCGAGCCCTAATAATACTCGAGGAAGGAGGGTACCGAGCCCTAATAATACTCGAGGAATGTAGGGCGTAATGCTCTTTATAACGTAAGATATGAAGGTAAGTTAATACAAAAGAAAGGATGAAAGTATGAAAGAATGAAAGTATGAAAGTATGAAAGTATGAAAGTATGAATGAAAGAATATAAGTTTATGTGTATTGTATAGTGTATGATTAACTAGAACTCACTCAGCGTAGTTGACTTTTAGTATGCACGCAGGTGAGTAGGATGAGGCAGCTCGCTTGAGGAGACACGTGGCACTGAACAAGAGTCTGGCATCTGAAGACTTATGATGTTTTAATTTTAATGCTTTAATGTTGAAAGACAAAGGATGTTTTGAGACAAGTTATGAATTATGTAATGTTTTATGAAAGTTTTATATTCCGCGTAAATGTTTTAATTAACTCTGATATTTAGAACTGTGTTTATGAGTAAATCCAACACGAAAGTAGGGCTACCGGTAACGGGGCCTTACACATTGTAAATATATGTATTGTAATTAATGGTACTTTTTGTGATGCATCTTTTGATGAATGGTAAATATGGATTAATGGTTCTCATCTTTTTTTGTTAAAAATGTGTGTAATCAATTAGCTTAAAATATGTTATATATTTGTTCAAAAGTGTCTATTACGCTTGCAACACGCTACTGTACATAGACATATATAAATATCCGAAAACGCTAGTAACACGCATGTGTACAACAACTCCTTTCTAAACCCTCCTATATATATATATACTTATATATCTAGTTTTGTTCTCAATAAAAACTCCTTTTTCACCATGGAAGAAACCTCATCGCGGACCACAACATCCAGTAACAATCGATCTCTGGTTTATTGTTTTTGTGGTCAAGAAGTCATTCTAAGAACATCAAGGACCACCAAAAATCCAGGTCGGAGGTTCTAAAATTGTGCATCTCAGGTTAGTGAAATTGCAAATATAGTTGGAATTCATCTACAATTGTTGACCCTAAACTCTATATTTTTTAACTTAGGGCAAACAATGTGATTTCTTTACATGGTCTGATTTTGTTTCGTCCACAAGATCTGATGTGTGCACAAGATGTATAGACATAATTCCTATCTTGATAAGGGCAAATAAGTCATTAGA
This sequence comes from Bidens hawaiensis, assembly GCF_021521415.1. Lineage (NCBI taxonomy): Eukaryota > Viridiplantae > Streptophyta > Magnoliopsida > Asterales > Asteraceae > Bidens > Bidens hawaiensis. The sequence goes on along the minus strand of NW_027491020.1, from coordinate 2,596,119 downwards.
GGATCAACTTGGAAGGAGTGTAGCTTCACTGATTGAATCAGAAAAAAAAGTGAAGATATTGTATTTTATTTGCTTCTTGTTGTTTTTAGGGCATTTAATTAGTTTTGTAATTAAAAGCTAAGAAACATTGTTATGATTTTAGACCAGCTATTATGATGTATTTTTATGTTTCTGAACGGATTTAAAGGCCTTTTAATGAGTAGTTTAGTTTGAGTGTTTTCAAAATCACAGTGTATTTATTTCATTAATAAGAGGTTATTATAAAAAATTAATAGAAATATGTTCCCTCCGGAGTTTCGAACCCGCGGTATTTGCAATCTATGTTTAATCACAAGCGCCTCAACCGTTTGAGCTACACCCTGAGAACGTAAGATAACCTCTTCTAATATTTATATACCGACATTTAGAAGTTTAAAATTTTCATTTTTACCCGCCAATTAATCGAGTTATCTTCTGGAAGACTCCCAAATAAATTAGTATTTATTGAACCAAATAAAATCTCACGAAACCCTAATAAATGATCTGCTAGTGTATTTATTGAACTCTCATCAATATCAATCCTACCAAACAGCTTCATTAATCTCAGGTGAGTACCAAATATTTTTTCTTTTAATTAGCCGGTTACATTTATTGGAGTTAATTAGTGTGTGTGTGTGTATATATATATATCGTTGATGACAAAGTTAATAAAAAAATTCTTGGAAGATGGATAAGTCTTGGATGTCAGTAGGCGACAGGTGCAGTAAAGCATATAAAGATAGTATTAAGGCATTTCTACATTTTGCAGTTCGTAATTGCAAGGAGACATCACCACCAATTTATATTTCATGTCCATGTGTTCGGTGTGTGAACCACGTATCTCTTAGTGTAGACGTGTAGAACATGACTTGTACAGGTTTGGAATTGATAAGAGTTATACTACTTGGATAAAACATGGAGAAACAGACACCAACATTCAACCTAATGTTAATAATATTGGGTTTGCCAACACCTGCATTCCAACTAATTATGATAATAATACTGGGTTTGTTGACACGAACATTCCAACAGATGCCTGTGAAACTGTAGAAATGGTAAATGCTACAAAAGACAATTTCAAAGGCGATAAGAAGTATCAACAGTTTCTAAAACTACTTGTTGATGCTGAGAAGCCCCTACATAAAGGATGTCTTGACATCACCAAGTTGTCTGCATTAGTACAACTACTCAACTTGAAGAGCAAGCACGGGGTATCTCATAAGTTCCTTGATGAACTTCTGAAATTGTTGAAAAAGATGCTACCTGCAGATAACGAAATGGTAAATAATATGTATGAGGGCAAAAGGATAATGAAGGCAATGGGATCAGGATACGAAAAGATACATGTGTGTATCAATGACTGCATTATTTACTATAAGGATTACAAGGATTTAGAAGCATGTCCAGTTTGTAACAAGTCAAGGTGGAAGGTGGATGAGAAGACTAACAAAACTTACATAAACACGCCCACTAAGGTTTTGTGGTACTTTCCCATTATTCCACGATTCAAGCGCCTCTTTCAATCAAAGACCACAGCAGAGAATTTAACATGGCATGCCATGAGTACCAATAAACCCGGTGTTTTACGCCACCCATCAGATTCACCAGCATGGAAAGCCATAGATGACAGGTACTCAGATACCATCGGAAGCGATCCAAGAAATCTTCATCTAGGGATTTGCACTGATGGGGTCGACGTACATAGAGGCAACAGAAACCACAGTGTCTTGCCTGTTTTAGCAGTCATTTACAACCTTCCACCTTGGATGTGTATGAAAATAAAATTCATCATGCTTTCCTTATTAATATCCGAGTGTCAGGAAACAATATTGATGTGTTTTTACAGCCTTTAATTGACGATCTAGCGTCTTTATTTGAGGTCGGGGAGCCAACATATGATGCATATAAACAAGAAATGTTTACACTACGTGCAGTTGTGTTATGGACAATTAATGATTACCCTACTCTTGGTACACTATGTGGTTGCCCTTACAGTAAATTCAAAGGTTGTGTGGTGTGTTGGGGCGACACTCAGTGTGTTCGACTTTATCACACAAAGAAGCAGAGTTATGCTGACCACATAAGGTATTTATCACATGACCACCCTTTCCGAAAACAAACAAAGACGTTCAACGGAAAAGAGGAGATGAGAACCGCTAAAGAGCCTATGACAGGTGAAGAGATATACGAAGAGGTCAAAAACATTAACAATGAATGGGGAAAGGGATCTGAGTCCCTAAGTGGGAGTAAGAGGAAAAGAGATAACACAACGCCGCAGCCATATTGGAAGAAGTTCAACATATGGTACCAACGGCTCAGCTATTGGAAGTATTTACCTGTCCAACATTGTATTGATTTGATGCATGTTGAAAAGAATGTGGCAGAAAGTATGGTCGAGACGTTGCTGAACATTCCCGGTAGGACAAAAGACGGATTGGCAGCTAGAAAGGATTTGGAGTTTTTAGGGATTAAAAATAAGTTGCAACCGAAAGCAAAAGGCAACAATACAGAACTGCCTGCAGCATGCTTCACATTATCAGCGCAAGAAAAAGACATGTTTCTTGAAACACTGTATAAACTGAAGGCTCCACTAGGGTATTATTCTAACTTCCCTAGTTTGGTGAATCTTAAAGAAAAGAAGCTACAAGGCCTTAAATCACATGATTATCACATGCTTATGCAACAGTTTCTGCCCCTTGCAATACGGTCCATCATGCCAGAACCAATGAGAAATGCTATAATCAGGCTTTGTTTTTTTTTCAAGTCAATTTGTAGCAAAGAAATCATTGTAGAAGAGCTTGATAAGATGCAGGAAGAGCAAATAGTTACATTGTGCCTGCTGGAGAAGTACTTTCCGCCATCATTTTTTGATGTCATGGTTCACTTAAACGTGCACCTTGTAAGAGAGATAAAATTATGTGGGCCACCATCCTTTCGTTGGATTTATCCCTTTGAAAGGTGTATGTAGGTTATCAAAGGGCATGTGCGAAACAAAACTTATCCAGAAGGGTGCATTGCTGAGGAGAACATTGCGGAAGAAACAATCGAGTTTCTGAGAGAATACCAAAAAAACATCAAGATTACTGTTGGTATTCCACATGATAAGCATGATGATAATGGGGAGACAATTCCTGTCACAGGCACTAAATCAGTTGAAGTTTCTCCTGATCTCTTCAAGAGAGCACATTTCTATGTGCTGCAGAATACGCCTGAAATAGCGTCGTATATCGAGTATGTAATACTAACATATATACTCTGAATTATATATATATATATAGGGTGCGGTTACTGTATATAGAAAACTTAAACACTCAGCAAACGCATCCAAATATTAAATCAACTTAAACGCTCAGCAAACGCACCCATATATTAAATCAGAATATAACGTACGTTAAGGCATTAGCGTACAGTAACTGCACCCATATATATATATATATATAGTAATTCACAATATATTATACTCCTACTTGCAGACAACACAAGACCTCTTTGAAAAACCAAATGCCTGGTAAACGACAAGCATTACTGGAGAAGGAGCATACTTTAAAGTTTGGTGACTGGTTACGAGACAAGGTAGATAAATTTGTTAAGACTCCTATAATTTTTAAAATTCTTTTATAGTTTTTGCAATGTAGGTGAAGAATCTAATCCTTGTAATGAAATTCAGGTTGAAAGAGAGCTAGCGGGCTCCCCAGGTTCTGTATCGGAAACCGTAAAGTGGATTGCACACGGAGCACACCGCAACGTTTACAAATACGACTCATACGAAATCAACGGTTTTGAATTTCGTACAAAATCTAATGATGGTAGAGTTTACCAGAACAGCGGGGTTGGTGTAGAGGCGGATGACATGCACATCAAAAAAGACATGGTGACCTATGGACAAAACTTTTATTTTGGGGTTTAGCAAAAGATATGGGTCCTAGATTATCATACTAAAAGAATTCCGGTCTTCATGTGCCAATGGGTTGACTGTAAACATGTCAAACATGATATTCTTGGTTACGCGTCGGTCGACCTAAACAAATTTGGCCACAAGGATGATCCGTTCATATTGGCCTCACAAGCACGCCAGATGTTTTATGTTCAAGATCAGCTGGATAGAAAAAAGCATGTTGTCCTCATGACTCCACCCAATAATTATAGGCATTCGTATGACGAGGTCAATGAGGAATTTAGTACGGTAACTTTCCCTCATGAGGGTAATACATTGTCACTTGTACAACCAAATTAACTGCTTGGTAATGAGTTCTCGGATTGGAGGCCCTAGAAAAAGCCTACAACTATTCGTAATGGAGATTGACACCGATGTCGGGGTTGTCGACCCAGCAGTTGTGTTCGTTCGGCTAGTTAGATGTAAATAATGTTTAAATTTAGTTGTGATACACGATATCACCATTCTTTACTTTGTACTTATTAATTCAAACTAAAGAAATATTGGTTGTTTTCTAGAGTGTTCATGGTTCGGTTGGAAACCGTGAAACCGCCCAAACCGGCCATCGGTGACAGTCATCATTTCTCGTCTGATGGTTTTGTTTCTTGCACACCCTCTATTTGGTTATGTTTCAACATACTTTTTAACAGCTGGTTTCCTGCAAAACATTATCAACTCATTTTATAAAAAAAAGACTATTATGCCCTTCTTTTCACTAACATGCATACCAAAATTGTACCCTCCATACTCAAATCTTTGACCAAAGCATCTGTGGGTCTTAGACTTTGAAGAAGCCTTTGAATAAATAAAATTCAGTTTTGAAAAACCCCTTCCAAACTCAATGCCATCACCAGTAACCTTAGATTTGGTGATGGCATTGAGTTTTGGAAGGGATTTAAAAAAATTTAAGATCTTTGGGAAGTTTAAGATCTATGGAAACCTTAGATTTTTTCTGCTTGGCCAAGTTTGGAATTCACATAACATATATATATTAAAGCCTAATAAATTTCAGCCACCAGTTATATATATCATGCTTTGGAAACGCTCCACGCTTTACAATTAATAATAACATTTACAATAATAACATTCACATAATATAAATGATTATATATTAAAAAAAAGCAGTCATTAAATTTCAGCCACCAGTTATATATATCACACTTTGGAAACGCTCCACGCTTTACGGTTAATAATAACATTTACAGTAATAACATTCACATAATATAAGTGATTAGGTATTAAAAAACAGTCATTAAATTTCAGCCACCAGTTATATATATTACGCTTTGGAAACGCTCCACGCTTTACAGTTAATAATAAAATTTACAATAATAACATTCACATAATATAAGTGATTATGTATTAAAAAAAACAGTCATTAAATTTCAGCCACCAGTTATATATATCACGCTTTGGAAACGCTCCACGCTTTACAGTTAATAATAACAATTACAATAATAACATTCACATAATATAAGTGAATATGTATTAAAAAAAAGTAGTCATTAAATTTCAGCCACCGATTATATATATCATGCTTTGGAAACGCTCCAATCTTTACAGTTAATATTAACATTTACAATAATAACATTCACATAATATAAGTGATTATGTATTAAAAAAGCAGTCATTAAATTTCAGCCACCAGTTATATATATCACGCTTTGGAAACGCTCCACGCTTTACAGTTAATAATAACATTCACATAATATAAGTGATTAGGTATTAAAAAAAAGCAGTCATTAAATTTCAGCCAGCAGATATATATATCACCCTTTGGAAACGCTCCACGCTTTACTGTTAATAATAACATTTACAATAATAACATTCACATAATATAAGTGATTATGTATTAAAAACAGTCATTAAATTTCAGCCAACAGTTATATATATCATGCTTTGGAAACGCTCCACGCTTTACTAGTTAATAATAACATTTACAATAATAACTTTCACATAATATATGTAATTATGTATTAAAAAAAGTAGTCATTAAATTTCAGCCACCAGTTATATATATCACGCTTTGAAAACGCTCCACGCTTTACAGTTAATAATAACATTTACAATAATAACATTCACATAATATAAGTGATTAAGTATTACAATAAAAGCAGTCATTAAATTTCAGCCACCAGTTATATATATCACGCTTTGGAAACGCTCCACGCTTTACAGTTAATAATAAAATTTACAAAAATAACATTCACATAATATAAGTGATTATGTATTAAAAAAAAGCAGCCATTAAATTTCAGCCACCAGTTATATATATCACGCTTTGGAAACGCTCCACGCTTTACAGTTAATAATAACATTTACAATAATAACATTCACATAATATAAGTGATTAGGTATTAAAAAACAGCAGTCATTAAATTTCAGCCAGCAGATATATATATCACGCTTTGGAAACGCTCCACGCTTTACTGTTAAGAATAACATTTACAATAATTACATTCACATAATATAAGTGATTATGTATTAAAAAAAACAGTTATTAAATTTCAGCCACCAGTTATTTATATCACGCTTTGGAAACGCTCCACGCTTTACAGGTAATAATAACATTTACAATAATAACATTCACATAATATAAGTGATTATGTATTAAAAAAATAGTCATTAAATTTCAGCCACGGATTATATATATCATGTTTTGGAAACGCTCCAGGCTTTACAGTTAATAATAACATTTAAAATAATAACATTCACATAATATAAGTGATTATGTATTACAAAAAATGCAGTCATTAAATTTCAGCCACGAGTTATATATATCACGCTTTGGAAACGCTCCACGCTTTACCGTTAATGATAACATTTACAATAATAACATTCACATAATATAATTGATTATGCATTAAAAAAAGCAGTCATTAAATTTCAGCCACCAGTTATATATCTCACGCTTTGAAAACGCTCCACGCTTTACAGTTAATAATAACATTTACAATAATAACATTCACCTAATATAAGTGATTATGTATTAAAAAATAGCAGTCATTAAATTTTAGCCACGAGTTATATATATCACGCATTGGAAACGCTCCACACTTTACAGTTAATATTAACATTTACAATAAGAACATTCACATAATATAAGTGATTATGTATTAAAAAAAAAGCAGTCAATAAATTTCAGCCACCAGTTATATATATCACGCTTTGGAAACGCTTCACGCTTTACAGTTAATAATAACATTTAAAATAATAACATTCACATAATATAAGCGATTAGGTATTAAAAAAAAGCAGTCTTTAAATTTCAGCCAGCAGATATATATATCACGCTTTGGAAACGCTCCACGCTTTACTGTTAATAATAACATTTACAATAATAACATTCACATAATATAAGTGATTATGTATTAAAAAAACTGTCATTAAATTTCAGCCACCAGTTATATATATCATGCTTTGGAAACGCTCCACGCTTTACAGTTAATAATAACATTTACGATAATAACTTTCACATAATATATGAGATTATGTATTAAAAAAAGTAGTCATTAATTTTCAGCCACCAGTTATATATATCACGCTTTGGAAACGCTCCACGCTTTACAGTGAATAATAAAATTTACAATAATAACATTCACATAATATAAGTGATTGTGTTTTAAAAAAAAAGAAGTCATTAAATATCAGCCATCAGTTATATATATCACGCTTTGGAAATGCTCCACGCTTTACAGTTAATAATAACATTTTCAATTATAACATTCACATAATATAAGTGATTATGTATTAAAAAAAAGCAGTCATTAAATTTCAGCCACCAGTTATATATATCACGCTTTACAGTTAATAATAACATTTATAATAATAACATAATATAAGTGATTATGTATTAAAAAACAGCAGTCATTAAATTTCAGCGACCATTTATATATATCACGCTTTGGAAACGCTCCACGTTTTATAGTTAATAATAACATTTACAATAATAACATTCACATAATATAAGTGATTATGTAATAAAAAAGTAGTCATTAAATTTCAGCCACCAGTTATATATATCACGCTTTGGAAACGCTCCACGCTTTACAGTTAATATTAACATTTACAATAATAACATTCACATAATATAAGTGATTATGTATTTCAAAAATAACAGTCATTAAATTTCAGCCACCAGTTATATATATCACGCTTTGGAAATGCTCCACGCTTTACAGTTAATAATAACATTTACAATAATAACATACACATAATATAAGTGATTATGTATTAAAAAAAAGCAGTTATTAAATTTCAGCCACCAGTTATATATATATATCACGCTTTGGAAACGCTCCACGCTTTACCGTTAATGATAACATTTACAATAATAACATTCACATAATATAATTGATTATGTATTAAAAAAAGCAGTCATTAAATTTCAGCCACCAGTTATATATCTCACGCTTTGAAAACGCTCCACGCTTTACAGTTAATAATAACATTTACAATAATAACATTCACCTAATATAAGTGATTATGTATTAAAAAATAGCAGTCATTAAATTTTAGCCACGAGTTATATATATCACGCTTTGGAAACGCTCCACACTTTACAGTTAATATTAACATTTACAATAATAACATTCACATAATATAAGTGATTATGTATTAAAAAAAAGCAGTCAATAAATTTCAGCCACCAGTTATATATATCACGCTTTGGAAACGCTTCACGCTTTACAGTTAATAATAACATTTAAAATAATAACATTCACATAATATAAGCGATTAGGTATTAAAAAAAAGCAGTCTTTAAATTTCAGCCAGCAGATATATATATCACGCTTTGGAAATGCTCCACGCTTTACTGTTAATAATAACATTTACAATAATAACATTCACATAATATAAGTGATTATGTATTAAAAAAAACTGTCATTAAATTTCAGCCACCAGTTATATATATCATGCTTTGGAAACGCTCCACGCTTTACAGTTAATAATAACATTTACGATAATAACTTTCACATAATATATGAGATTATGTATTAAAAAAAGTAGTCATTAATTTTCAGCCACCAGTTATATATATCACGCTTTGGAAACGCTCCACGCTTTACAGTGAATAATAAAATTTACAATAATAACATTCACATAATATAAGTGATTATGTTTTAAAAAAAAAGAAGTCATTAAATATCAGCCATCAGTTATATATATCACGCTTTGGAAATGCTTCACGCTTTACAGTTAATAATAACATTTTCAATAATAACATTCACATAATATAAGTGATTATGTATTAAAAAAAAGCAGTCATTAAATTTCAGCCACCAGTTATATATATCACGCTTTACAGTTAATAATAACATTTATAATAATAACATAATATAAGTGATTATGTATTAAAAAACAGCAGTCATTAAATTTCAGCGGCCATTTATATATATCACGCTTTGGAAACGCTCCAAGTTTTATAGTTAATAATAACATTTACAATAATAACATTCACATAATATAAGTGATTATGTAATAAAAAAGTAGTCATTAAATTTCAGCCACCAGTTATATATATCACGCTTTGGAAACGCTCCACGCTTTACAGTTAATATTAACATTTACAATAATAACATTCACATAATATAAGTGATTATGTATTTCAAAAATAACAGTCATTAAATTTCAGCCACCAGTTATATATATCACGCTTTGGAAACGCTCCACGCTTTACAGTTAATAATAACATTTACAATAATAACATACACATAATATAAGTGATTATGTATTAAAAAAAAGCAGTTATTAAATTTCAGCCACCAGTTATATATATATATCACGCTTTGAAAATGCTCCACGCTTTACAGTTAATACTAACATTTACAATAATAATATTCACATAATATAAGTGATTATGTATTAAAAAACAGCAGTCATCAAATTTCAGCCACCAGTTATATATATCACGCTTTGGAAACGATCCACGCTTTACAGTTAATAATAACATTTACAATAATAACATTCCCATAATATAAGTGATTAGGTATTAAAAAATAGCAGTCATTAAATTGCAGCCACCAGTTATATATATCACGCTTTGAAAACGCTCCACGCTTTACAGTTAATAATAACATTTACAATAATAACATTCACATAATATAAGTGATTATGTATTACAAAAAAAGCAGTTATTAAATTTCAGCCACCAGTTACATATATATCACGCTTTGAAAATGCTTCACGCTTTACAGTTAATAATAACATTTACAATAATAATATTCACATAATATAAGTGATTATGTATTAAAAAACAGCAGTCATTAAATTTCAACCACCAGTTATATATATCACGCTTTGGAAACGCTCCACGCTTTACGTATTATTAACATTTACAATAATAACATTTACCTAATATAAGTGATTATGTATTAAAAAAAAGCAGTCATTAAATTTCAGCCACCAGTTATATATATCACGCTTTGGAAACGATCCACGCTTTACAGTTAATAATAACATTTAAAATAATAACATTCCCATAATATAAGTGATTAGGTATTAAAAAATAGCAGTCATTAATTTGCAGCCACCAGTTATATATATCACGGTTTGGAAACGATCCACGCTTTACAGTTAATAATAACATTTACAATAATAACATTCCCATAATATAAGTGATTAGGTATTAAAAAATAGCAGTCATTAAATTTCAGCCACTAGTTATATATATCACGCTTTGAAAACGCTCCACGCTTTACAGTTAATAATAACATTTACAATAATAACATTCACATAATATAAGTGATTATGTATTAAAAAAAACAGTCATTAAATTTCAGACACCAGTTATATATATCACGCTTTGAAAAGGCTCCACGTTTTACAGTTAATAATAACATTTACAATAATTACTTTCACATAATATAAGTGATTATGTATTAAAAAAAAACAGTCCTTAAATTTCAGACACCAATTATATATATCACGCTTTGAAAAGGCTCCACGCTTTACAGTTAATAATAACATTTACAATAATAACATTCACATAATATAAGTGATTATGTATTAAAAAAAAGCAGTTATTAAATTTCAGCCACCAGTTATATATATATCACGCTTTGAAAATGCTCCACGCTTTACAGTTAATAATAACATTTACAATAATAAGATTCACATAATATAAGTGATTATGTATTAAAAAACAGCAGTCATTAAATTTCATCCACCAGTTATATATATCACGCTTTGGAAACGCTCCACGCTTTACGTAATATTAACATTTACAATAATAACATTCACATAATATAAGTGATTATGTATTAAAAAAAAGCAGTCATTAAATTTCAGCCACCAATTATATATATCACGCTTTGGAAACGCTCCACGCTTTACAGTTAATAAAAACATTTACAATAATAACATTCACATAATATAAGTGATTAGGTATTAAAAAATAGCAGTCATTAAATTTCAGCCACCAGTTATATATATCACGCTTTGAAAGCGCTCCACGCTTTACAGTTAATAATAACATTTACAATAATAACATTCACATAATATAAGTGATTATGTATTAAAAAAAAGCAGTCATTAAATTTCAGCCACCAGTTATATATATCACGTTTTGGAAAGGCTCCACGCTTTACAGTTAATAATAACATTTACAATAATAACATTCACATAATATAAGTGATTATGTATTAAAAAAAAGCAGTCATTAAATTTCAGCCACTAGTTATATATATATCACGCTTTATAGTTAATATTAACATTTACAATAATAACATAATATAAGTGATTATGTATTAAAAAACAACAGTCATTAAATTTCAGCGACCATTTATATATATCACGCTTTGGAAACGCTCCACGCTTTATAGTTAATAATAACATTTACAATAATAACATTCACATAATATAAGTGATTATGTATTAAAAAAAAGTAGTCATTAAATTTCAGCCACCAGTTATATATATCACGCTTTGGAAACGCTCCACGCTTTACAGTTAATAATAACATTTACAATAATAACATTCACATAATATAAGTGATTATGTATTAAAAAAAACATTCATTAAATTTCAGACACCAGTTATATATATCACGCTTTGAAAAGGCTCCACGCTTTTACAGTTAATAATAACATTTACAATAATAACATTCACATAATGTAAGTGATTATGTATTAAAAAAAACAGTTATTAAATTTCAGCCACCAGTTATATATATATCACGCTTTAAAAATGCTCCACGCTTTACAGTTATTAATTACATTTACAATAATAACATTCACATAATATAAGTGATTATGTATTAAAAAAAAGCAGTCATTATGTGACAATCGTCAATTTCAGGTTAACTCTGTTAACTCAACTCCGTCAATTCAAACTTAAGATCATTGAATCTATAACGCACACTTCATTACATTTAAACTAGGGTTTAAATGACGCTTAACACTTACTACATGTGTAGTCTTTCGGGAATTGCACCGAAACGCAAACGAGTTGACACAAACGATTGGTGAATAAACGAAAAACGTCAAAACAGTAATTATGTGATAATTATGTGTTAGACTTATGTGTTATGTGATAACATCGTTGTAAACACTAACTCAAGATGTAAACTTAGAAGTGGAGGGGCCAAAGTGTAACATAGTATTATTATAAATAATAATAATAATAAACCCTAACATGTTATTTCTCTCCCTACACAAACCGATCAGCCCCCCCCCCCCTGGCTCCTTGGCTGCCGTCGACATACACACACATACATACAACAAATTTCAAGCTTTTGATTCAAGATTAAGGTGCTAGGAAGGTATAATCAACTATCCTATGCATCCTTTATACTTAATCTTGACTTTTATTGGGTTAATTACAAACCCTAGATGCCGATTTTTATATGTTAGGGTGTTCATATGATTTTGTTTGATTTGATGATGTATTGATGATGATTTGATAACTAGAATTGATATTGTTACATGTTAATTGTTGTGTCTTTGATTTGAGTTCAAACAAAAACCCTAACCATGTATGTAATGTGTAATTGATGTGCATGGATAGTGATTATGGAGTCTAGAGTGTTATATGAATGAATTATGGTTCATAGATAGTTAATATGTTGAGTTTGGATGCAAACAGTTTCTGGACAGATTGTGTTATTGATGGTTAAGTGACTGGAACGAAGTGTAAATGTGAAAATTGGTTGAGATTATTGATATTACAGTAAACTAGGTTGAGTCTAGTTTCTAAAGAATATAAATTTGCAATTTTTGGACGTGGAAAAGTTAACTTTTATGATTTTACAAAAACGTTGTGCAAAGCTGAGCTGTTAGACCTGCTGTTAGGTTGTTTTGTAAATGTTATATCTCATGAACTACGAGACCAATTGGGTTGGTTCCACTCCTGGAAGTTGACTCATTGAGTTAGGAACCTAACCCAAGTTGTCTTGCATTTATTGGATTTTTCGTTTAACGGGAATTTCAAATAACATTCTGTGGCGCATGAATTTGACTGTTATGAGTTTGCTGTAATGATTTGATGATTGTGAGAAACCTATGTGGAATAAAAATATAATAAAATATGTTCTGGAAACCTAAGACATATATGCTTTTGTGATGATTTTTGGTAAATTAATTGTGATGTTGTGATCGGTGAGATAGTACAATCTTTCAAGTAGAATTTCTGTCTCGGTGAAACTAGCTGCTGAGTTTTGTGAAAATGCATGAAACATGATACTTGCTATATAGTTGTTATGTTTTGACCAAATTGCCCTTGCGGGGAATAATTGCTAATTGATTGTCATGATTTGACCAAATTGCCTTCATGGGGAATAATGGCTAGTTAATTGTTATGTGTTGACCAAATTGCCCTTACGGGGAGTAATTGCTAGTGATGTACTTTATGAATACATGACACGTAAATAATTGTTTACACATGTAACGTATCACAAATACATTTGTTAAAGTCACACACAATTCACAAACGAAACACGAAACATGTTATGTGCATAGGTATTATGTGCCGGGTCTAGAGACTCGATAATATTCCGACACTTAGAAAAATCTCTTTATTGTTTTAGAACGCTAGAGAGAGTTTTTCTGTGACGCGCATCTTGGTGAATTATTTTGGGAATACTTCTCAAACAGTGAGTTTCACTTTCCCCTTTTAAATTTTTTTAAACGCTTTTCACTTGGGGGAGATAACATACTCCGAAAACGCATTTAAGATTTTGTTAATATAGATTATATATCACTTGTAAAGACTAAGTGGCAAACGCGTTAACTAAAGTCCTTCATTCACATCGAACCGGTTAATATTTGGATAATAGCGAGTCACTGTTGAGTAGTACTACTGGGTTTGACAAACCCCACCCAACGCTAAACTCGACAGGAGGTCGAGTGGGTGTAATCTTGGCTAAACACATACCATGGTCTGGATGACCTGGTGGCAAGGCAAATGATAAACAGTCAGCTTCGGTGTCGAACACTTAGTAATACTTGTTTTATAGGCTAGCTACCTATAGATATATAATTGACATAACACTATCTGGTAACGCAAAACGCTGAACGCAAAACGCTGAACGCAAACGCTAAACGCTTTATTTTATATAAACTTGTGAACTCACCAACCCCGTGTTGACACTTTTAGTATGTTATTCTCAGGTAGCCGAGGCGGGCGCGCGGTTTAGGAACATGCATTGCTTGAAACACTTTTAATTATGCAAACTTATTTTTAACTGTTATCATTGGGTTTTAAGTCGTCCTGCGTGACGCAACATTGGTTTCTATGGTTTTTACGCTTCCGCATTTAATTACTCGTAAACGTTTTCATGGTTTTGAAACTTTGTTTTATGGTTTGATTATAACTAATGATTCCGATCCTGTTAGTTCACACCCTCTGACGGTAAAACTCCGTTAGTGGATTTTGAGGGTGTGACAGATTGGTATCAGAGCCATTGGTTATAGCGAACTAGAGGCTGGATGCATACTAGACTATAACCGCGACGACCCATTAGTTATAATGATACGCACTGCATAGATTTGTGTAGTCTTTGTTATCCTATCTCTTTACCTCTTTCACTCATACGCGCGCGCATACACGGCTTACCTGTAGGAATGTCGACGCCGCCACCCTCATCCTCATCTGATCCGATGACTCATGCTCACGGGAAGGAACCGCAGTTACCTACCGCATCGCCGCCCCGAGTAGTCCCGGAACTCGAAGCTCCCGCACCGAAGAGGTACCGCCTATCTGGAGGCATGTACGAAAACGAAGTTAGCTGGGATTGGTACCCTAATATGATCAGACGTATGGTCTATCGCGAACAAGTTCCCCCGTTACCTCACCCGAACCACCCTGCTTACCCCAACACCCTACCACCCATAACCGAACCTGTAGAGCGTGTGCTCGCAGCTGTTGTTTCTTGTTTGGAGCGTGACGTAGGTTACATGCGCTATACGAGAGCGAACGTTTCCGGACTGTTAAAAGACGGAACCGAGACTAAGGAGGAGATTTCCCGCATGACAGTGGCAATGAAGGAAATGCAAGAGGCTAGTGATCAACAGATGAAGATTATGAGAAAGATGCAAGACGAGATGATAGACTTGCAAGAGCAACTCCAAGTAGCAAGGACCCGAACCGAGATAGCTTTAGAGCGCTGCGATGTCTTACAAATGCAAATTGCTCAGAACGCAGCCGAACCCGAGGCAGAGCCTGAGGCAGAACCTGAGGCAGAGCCTGAAGAAGAACCAGAGGAAGAACCGGCTGAGGAGGAGGCACACTCAGAGGTGTCCTCAGACGATGACATCTAGACACGGTCGTGGTAACATCAACTTGACTGCAGCTGAACTCCAAACCCTGCTGAACGACCATGCGGCGGCCGCTCTAGCCGCACATGTTCAGAACCAAGCTGGAGGTCCAAGTGGAACGTGTACCTTCAAGAATTACCTTGACTGCAAGCCCAGCTCGTTTAAGGGCACTGAGGGAGCTATAGGCTTCCTGCGTTGGGCTGAGAAGACCGAGTCGGCATTTGAGATGTGTAATTGTCCCCCTGCCAGTAGGGTCAAATTCGCTGCTGGAACACTGGAGGATTCTGCCTCACTTGGTGGAATTCGAACGTGCAGATCCTTGGATTGGAACTGGCTAACGCTATGAACTGGGAGGAGTTCAAGAACATGATGCGAGAGGAGTACTGTCCGAGAGAAGAGATTTCAAAGTTGGAGTCAGAATTTTGGTCGCTGAAGATGGTGGGCTCAGAAATCGAAGCCTACACTACTCGTTCTCACGAGTTTGCGGTGATGTGTCCGCGGATGGTAGATCCGCCTAGTAAGAGGATTGAAATGTATATTGATGGGTTAGCACCGCAAATTCAGGGCATGGTGACGTCTTCCAGACCAGCCACGATTCAACAAGCGATCCGTTTAGCTCACAAACTGACGGATCAAGCTGTGACCCAAGGTGCGTTACCACCTAGGGGTTCAACCGCTAAATCCCGTGACAACCCGAGTAATGACAACAACAGCAACAGCAACCCGAGCAGTGGAAAGAGAAAGTTTGACAACACCATATCCTCATCCTCGAACCTCCCACCGCAACAACACTACCGTAAGCCCGAATTCACTCGAAGTTTCAACAATCAGAGTCACAACAACAATAACAACGGTAGCGGGCAGGGTTCGAGCGGCTATGCTGGGAAATATCCGAAGTGCAATAGGTGCAACTATCATCATGTTGGCCCGTGTGACCGTGTCAAGTGTCAGAGATGCGGAAAGATGGGTCACCAAGCAAAGGAATGTAGAGGAGACCTTGCGGCAAAGGGTGCTCCTAAACCACCCATGACAACCAAGGGATGTTTTGAGTGTGGACAAGAGGGACATTTTAAGAAGGATTGCCCTAAGCTGAAACTGAACGACAACAATGGAGGTAATGGAAGTGGCAGTGGTGGTGGAAACAATGGTAAAGGAAGAGCTTTTGTTATTGGGTCGGGTCAAGCCCGCAATGATCCGTACGTGGTGACTGGTAAGTTCCCTGTGAACGATTGTTTTGCTTCTGTATTGTTTGACACTGGAGCTGATAGGAGTTTTGTGTCGAAAGCCTTTAGCCAACTCTTAGACTTAACTCCAACTCCGTTAGATGCTAAGTTTCCTGTTGAATTAGCTGACGGTAAGACAATAGTAACGACGCATGTACTTGCGGGATGTAAGTTAAAACTGTCAGGTCATGTCTTTGATATCGACCTTATTCCTTTTACGCTTAGTAGTTTCGATGTCGTGGTCGGCATGGACTGGTTATCCGAAAACCAAGCGGAGATTATATGTCACGACAAGATAGTCCACATTACTACCCCTTCCGGTGAGATCATTTCGATCCGGGGTGAGAGAAGCGGCATGACCACCAGCGTTATTACCCTCATGAAGGCGCAGAAGTACCTATGAAAGGGTCACCCGAAAATTTTGGCGCAAATTGATGAGAAACCCGCGGAGGAGAAGCGAATTGAAGATATACCAGTTGTGCGAGATTTTCCAGAAGTTTTCCCGGAGGATTTGCCCGGACTCCGTTCTGTACGACAAGTCGAATTCCAAATCGAGTTGACCCCCGGTGCAGCACCCATAGCACGAGCCCCGTATCGGCTCGCACCGGCGGAGCTTCAGGAGTTGTCCACTCAGTTGCAAGATTTGTTGGATAAGGGTTTTATCCGACCTAGCTCATCACCATGGGGAGCCCCTGTCTTGTTTGTCCGAAAGAAAGACGGGACTTTCCGCATGTGTATCGACTACCGGGAGTTGAACAAGGTGACGGTCAAGAACCGTTATTCTTTACCCCGAATTGATGATCTGTTTGACCAGCTCCAAGGATTGAGTTACTACTCGAAGATCGATCTGCGATCCGGTTACCACCAACTAAGAGTGCGCGAAGAAGATATCTCAAAGACGGCTTTTAGAACACGGTATGGTCACTACGAGTTTTCGGTTATGCCTTTTGGACTAACCAACGCACCAGCCGTATTTATGGATCTCATGAATCGAGTATGCAAGGCGTACCTTGACAAGTTTGTGATTGTTTTCATTGATGATATTCTCGTCTACTCCAAGAACGAAGCTGACTATGAAGAACACTTAAGGGTAATTCTGGAGTTATTGAAGAAGGAACAACTGTATGCTAAACTCTCGAAATTTGAGTTTTGGCTTCGCGAGGTTCACTTTTTAGGACATGTGATCAACGAGAATGGTATCCATGTCGATCCCGGTAAGGTAGAGGCCATCAAAAACTGGGAAGCACCTAAGACTCCGACTGAGGTGCGGCAATTCCTAGGACTGGCCGGCTACTACCGACGTTTCACCGAGGGATTTTCAAAGATTGCTCAACCCCTCACCGCTTTGACTCACAAAGGCACTAAGTACAATTGGGGTGACGCGCAAGAATCCGTTTTTCAACTGTTGAAAACCAAACTCTGTAGCGCCCCTATTCTAGCCCTCCCCGAGGGAACGGAAAATTTTGAGGTACACTGTAACGCATCGATACAAGGTCTCGGTTGTGTGCTGATGCAACTCGAGAAGGTTATAGCTTATGCCTCTCGACAACTACGGGTTCACGAGAAGAACTACACGACCCATGATTTGGAACTCGGAGCTGTGGTGTTTGCCCTTAAGATATGGAGGCATTACTTGTACGGTACCAAGTTTACCATTTACACCGACCACAAGAGTCTCCAGCATATCTACGATCAGAAGGAGCTGAACATGCGACAGCGTCGTTGGGTCGAGCTGCTTAAAGATTACGATTGTGCCATCAAGTACCACCCTGGCAAGGCCAATGTAGTGGCCGACGCTCTCAGCAGAAAAGAAACAGATAAACCCAGACGAGTGCGAGCATTGCAACTCACGATTCATGCAAACTTACCTGACCAGATTCGCGAGGCGCAACACGAAGCTTTGAAAGATGATAATCTTCCATCGGAACTCATGCGGGGCATGAGCAAGCAACTTGAAACCAGATCGGACGGGGTCCGATATTTTGAGAACCGGATTTGGATTCCACGGTTCGGAGAGTTGAGAACTCTGGTGATGGACGAAGCACACAAGTCCCGATATTCTATCCACCCTGGCTCAGATAAAATGTACCATGACTTAAAGGCACTTTACTAGTGGCCGAACATGAAAGCCGACATTGCCACCTACGTGAGCAAATGCTTGACTTGTGCCAGAGTCAAAATAGAATACCAGAAACCATCTGGTCTACTGCAACAATCGGAACTCCCAATGTGGAAATGGAAACACATCTCAATGGATTTTATTACGGGTTTACCTAAGACAACGACGGGATGCGATACCATCTGGGTGATCGTTGACCGGTTGACTAAGTCTGCACACTTCTTAGCGATTAAGGAAACAGACAAAATGGAAAGACTGACTCGTGTTTACATGAAAGAAGTGGTGTCTAGGCACGGAGTGCCTGTCTCAATCATTTCCGATCGAGATTCTCGTTTCACGTCGCACTTTTGGAAGTCGCTGCAAAGCGCACTAGGCACCCGTCTTGATATGAGCACAGCATACCATCCTCAGACGGATGGGCAAAGTGAATGAACTATTCAGACCCCGGAGGATATGTTGCGTGCATGCGTGTTGGATTTCGGAAAAAGTTGGGAACCTCACTTACCTTTGGTAGAGTTTTCATATAATAACAGCTACCACGCAAGTATTAAAGCAGCGCCGTTTGAAGCGCTGTACGGACGGAAGTGTCGATCACCACTCTGCTGGGCAGAGGTGGGTGACAGCCAAATCACTGGTCCGGAACTGGTACTCGAAACTTCGGAAAAGATTGTTCAAATCCGAAATCGCATGGCAGCAGCACGAGTTCGCCAAAAGAGTTACGCCGACAAGCGCCGAAAACCTCTCGAATTTCAAGTGAACGATCGAGTGTTACTCAAAGTCTCACCTTGGAAAGGTGTGGTTCGCTTTGGTAAGCGAAACAAACTCAACCCACGATATGTTGGTCCCTATCGAATAACTGAGCGCATTGGTCCGGTGGCGTACCGACTGGACCTACCAACGGAACTCAGTGGCGTACACAATGTATTCCACGTGTCCAATTTGAAGAAATGCCTATCTGATGAAACCCAAGTAGTCCCTTTGGAGGAACTGCAAGTTGATGAACAGTTACATTTCATTGAGGAACCAGTCGAGGTTTTGGATTGGGAAACCAAAACGCTCAAGCACAGCAAAATTCCAATCGTTAAGGTTCGTTGGAACTCGAGACGTGGACCGGAGTTCACGTGGGAACGCGAGGATCAAATGATGAAAAAGTATCCTCACCTTTTTTGAAGGGCTGACCAAACACAGAAAACCGCGAAACCCGGCAAACCGTCAGACATCACCGGAGGTATGAATTAAATTTCGGGACGAAATTTCTTTCATCTAGGGGATGATATGACAAACTGAAAATTTTTCTTACTTTTTCAGACACTCATCACGACTTGACTCAAATTTTCGGGACGAAAATTCTTTAACATGGGAATGATGTGACAATCGTCAATTTCAGGTTAACTCTGTTAACTCAACTCCGTCAATTCAAACTTAAGATCATTGAATCTATAACGCACACTTCATTACATTTAAACTAGGGTTTAAATGACGCTTAACACTTACTACATGTGTAGTCTTTCGGGAATTGCACCGAAACGCAAACGAGTTGACACAAACGATTGGTGAATAAACGAAAAACGTCAAAACAGTAATTATGTGATAATTATGTGTTAGACTTATGTGTTATGTGATAACATCGTTGTAAACACTAACTCAAGATGTAAACTTAGAAGTGGAGGGGCCAAAGTGTAACATAGTATTATTATAAATAATAATAATAATAAACCCTAACATGTTATTTCTCTCCCTACACAAACCGATCAGCCCCCCCCCCCTGGCTCCTTGGCTGCCGTCGACATACACACACATACATACAACAAATTTCAAGCTTTTGATTCAAGATTAAGGTGCTAGGAAGGTATAATCAACTATCCTATGCATCCTTTATACTTAATCTTGACTTTTATTGGGTTAATTACAAACCCTAGATGCCGATTTTTATATGTTAGTGTGTTCATATGATTTTGTTTGATTTGATGATGTATTGATGATGATTTGATAACTAGAATTGATATTGTTACATGTTAATTGTTGTGTCTTTGATTTGAGTTCAAACAAAAACCCTAACCATGTATGTAATGTGTAATTGATGTGCATGGATAGTGATTATGGAGTCTAGAGTGTTATATGAATGAATTATGGTTCATAGATAGTTAATATGTTGAGTTTGGATGCAAACAGTTTCTGGACAGATTGTGTTATTGATGGTTAAGTGACTGGAACGAAGTGTAAATGTGAAAATTGGTTGAGATTATTGATATTACAGTAAACTAGGTTGAGTCTAGTTTCTAAAGAATATAAATTTGCAATTTTTGGACGTGGAAAAGTTAACTTTTATGATTTTACAAAAACGTTGTGCAAAGCTGAGCTGTTAGACCTGCTGTTAGGTTGTTTTGTAAATGTTATATCTCATGAACTACGAGACCAATTGGGTTGGTTCCACTCCTGGAAGTTGACTCATTGAGTTAGGAACCTAACCCAAGTTGTCTTGCATTTATTGGATTTTTCGTTTAACGGGAATTTCAAATAAAATTCTGTGGCGCATGAATTTGACTGTTATGAGTTTGCTGTAATGATTTGATGATTGTGAGAAACCTATGTGGAATAAAAATATAATAAAATATGTTCTGGAAACCTAAGACATATATTCTTTTGTGATGATTTTTGGTAAATTAATTGTGATGTTGTGATCGGTGACATAGTACAATCTTTCAAGTAGAATTTCTGTCTCGGTGAAACTAGCTGCTGAGTTTTGTGAAAATGCATGAAACATGATACTTGCTATATAGTTGTTATGTTTTGACCAAATTGCCCTTGCGGGGAATAATTGCTAATTGATTGTCATGATTTGACCAAATTGCCTTCATGGGGAATAATGGCTAGTTAATTGTTATGTGTTGACCAAATTGCCCTTACGGGGAGTAATTGCTAGTGATGTACTTTATGAATACATGACACGTAAATAATTGTTTACACATGTAACGTATCACAAATACATTTGTTAAAGTCACACACAATTCACAAACGAAACACGAAACATGTTATGTGCATAGGTATTATGTGCCGGGTCTAGAGACTCGATAATATTCCGACACTTAGAAAAATCTCTTTATTGTTTTAGAACGCTAGAGAGAGTTTTTCTGTGACGCGCATCTTGGTGAATTATTTTGGGAATACTTCTCAAACAGTGAGTTTCACTTTCCCCTTTTAAATTTTTTTAAACGCTTTTCACTTGGGGGAGATAACATACTCCGAAAACGCATTTAAGATTTTGTTAATATAGATTATATATCACTTGTAAAGACTAAGTGGCAAACGCGTTAACTAAAGTCCTTCATTCACATCGAACCGGTTAATATTTGGATAATAGCGAGTCACTGTTGAGTAGTACTACTGGGTTTGACAAACCCCACCCAACGCTAAACTCGACAGGAGGTCGAGTGGGTGTAATCTTGGCTAAACACATACCATGGTCTGGATGACCTGGTGGCAAGGCAAATGATAAACAGTCAGCTTCGGTGTCGAACACTTAGTAATACTTGTTTTATAGGATAGCTACCTATAGATATATAATTGACATAACACTATCTGGTAACGCAAAACGCTGAACGCAAAACGCTGAACGCAAACGCTAAACGCTTTATTTTATATAAACTTGTGAACTCACCAACCCCGTGTTGACACTTTTAGTATGTTATTCTCAGGTAGCCGAGGCGGGCGCGCGGTTTAGGAACATGCATTGCTTGAAACACTTTTAATTATGCAAACTTATTTTTAACTGTTATCATTGGGTTTTAAGTCGTCCTGCGTGACGCAACATTGGTTTCTATGGTTTTTACGCTTCAGCATTTAATTACTCGTAAACGTTTTCATGGTTTTGAAACTTTGTTTTATGGTTTGATTATAACTAATGATTCCGATCCTGTTAGTTCACACCCTCTGACGGTAAAACTCCGTTAGTGGATTTTGAGGGTGTGACACATTAAATTTCAGCCACCAGTTATATATATCACGTTTTGGAAAGGCTCCACGCTTTACAGTTAATAATAACATTTACAATAATAACATTCACATAATATAAGTGATTATGTATTAAAAAAAAACAGTCATTAAATTTCAGCCACTAGTTATATATATATCACGCTTTACAGTTAATATTAACATTTACAATAATAACATAATATAAGTGATTATGTATTAAAAAACAACAGTCATTAAATTTCAGCGACCATTTATATATATCACGCTTTGGAAACGCTCCACGCTTTATAGTTAATAATAACATTTACAATAATAACATTCACATAATATAAGTGATTATGTATTAAAAAAAAGTAGTCATTAAATTTCAGCCACCAGTTATATATATCACGCTTTGGAAACGCTCCACGCTTTACAGTTAATAATAACATTTACAATAATAACATTCACATAATATAAGTGATTATGTATTAAAAAAAACAGTCATTAAATTTCAGACACCAGTTATATATATCACGCTTTGAAAAGGCTCCACGCTTTACAGTTCATAATAACATTAATAATAATAACATTCACATAATATAAGTGATTATGTATTAAAAAAAACAGTTATTAAATTTCAGCCACCAGTTATATATATATCACGCTTTGAAAATGCTCCACGCTTTACAGTTAATAATAACATTTACAATAATAACATTCACATAATATAAGTGATTATGTATTAAAAAAAACAGTCATTAAATTTCAGCCACCAGTTATATATATCACGCTTTGGAAACGCTCCACGCTTTACAGTTAATAATAACATTTACAATAATAACATTCACATAATATAAGTGATTATGTATTAAAAAACAGCAGTCATTAAATTTCATCCACTAGTTATATATATCACTCTTTGGAAACGCTCCACGCTTTACTTAATATTAACATTTACAATAATAACATTCACATAATATAAGTGATTATGTATTAAAAAAAACAGTTATTAAATTTCAGCCACCAGTTATATATATATCACGCTTTGAAAATGCTCCACGCTTTACAGTTAATAATAACATTTACAATAATAACATTCACATAATATAAGTGATTATGTATTAAAAAAAAACAGTCATTAAATTTCAGCCACCAGTTATATATATCACGCTTTGAAAACGCTCCACGCTTTACAGTTAATAATAACATTTACAATAATAACATTCACATAATATAAGTGATTATGTATTACAAAAAAGGCAGTCATTAAATTTCAGCCACCAGTTATATATATCATGCTTTGGAAACGCTCCACGCATTACAGTTAATAATAACATTTACAATAATATCATTCACATAATATAAGTGATTATGTATTAAAAAAAAGCAGTTATTAAATTTCAGCCACCAGTTATATATATCACGCTTTGGAAACGCTCCACGCTTTACAGTTAATAATAACATTCACATAATATAAGTGATTATGTATTAAAAAATAGCAGTCATTAAATTTCAGCCACCAGTTATATATATCACGCTTTGGAAACGCTCCACGTTTTACAGTTAATATTAACATTTACAATATTAACATTCACATAATATAAGTGATTATGTATTAAAAAATAGCAGTCATTAAATTTCAGCCACAAAGTTATATATATCACGCTTTGGAAACGCTCCACGCTTTACAGTTAATATTAACATTTTCAATAATAACATTCACATAATATAAGTGATTATGTATTAAAAAAAAGCAGTCAATAAATTTCAGCCACCAGTTATATATATCACGCTTTGGAAACGCTTCACGTTTTACAGTTAATAATAACATTTAAAATAATAACATTCACATAATATAATAGATTAGGTATTAAAAAAAGCAGTCTTTAAATTTCAGCCAGCAGATATATATATCACGCTTTGGAAACGCTCCACGCTTTACTGTTAATAATAACATTTACAATAATAAAATTCACATAATATAAGTGATTATGTATTAAAAAAAACTGTCATTAAATTTCAGCCACCAGTTATATATATCATGCTTTGGAAACGCTCCACGCTTTAAAGTTAATAATAACATTTACAATAATAACTTTCACATAATATATGTGATTGTGTATTAAAAAAAGTAGTCATTAATTTTCAGCCACCAGTTATATATATCACGCTTTGAAAACGCTCAACGATTTACAGTTAATAATAACATTTACAATAATAACATTCACATAATATAAGTGATTAAGTATTACAATAAAAGCAGTTATTAAATTTCAGCCACCAGTTATATTTATCACGCTTTGAAAACGTTCCACGCTTTACAGTTAATAATAAAATTTACAATAATAACATTCACATAATACAAGTGATTAGGTATTAAAAAATAGCAGTCATTAAATTTCAGCCACCAGTTATATATATCACGCTTTGAAAACGCTCCACGCTTTACAGTTAATAATAACATTTACAATAATAACATTCACATAATATAAGTGATTATGTATTAAAAAACAGCAGTCATTAAATTTCATCCACTAGTTATATATATCACTCTTTGGAAACACTCCACGCTTTACGTAATATTAACATTTACAATAATAACATTCACATAATATAATTGATTATGTATTAAAAAAAGCAGTCATTAAATTTCAGCCACCAGTTATATATATCACGCTTTGAAAACGCTCCACGCTTTACAGGTAATAATAACATTTACATTAATAACATTCATATAATATAAGTGATTATGTATTAAAAAATAGCAGTCATTAAATTTCAGCCACCAGTTATATATATCATGCTTTGTAAACGCTCCACGCTTTACAGTTAATATTAACATTTACAATAATAACATTTACGTAATATAAGTGATTATGTATTAAAAAAAAGCAGTCATTAAATTTCAGCCACCAGTTATATATATCACGCTTTGGAAACGCTCCACGCTTTACAGTTAATAATAACATTTACAATAATAACATTCACCTAATATAAGTGATTATGTATTAAAAAATAGCAGTCATTAAATTTCAGCCACCAGTTATATATATATCACGCTTTGGAAACGCTCCACGCTATACAGTTAATAATAACATTTACAATAATAACATTCACATAATATAAGTGATTATGTATTAAAAAAAAGCAGTCATTAAATTTCAGCCACCAGTTATATATATCACGCTTTATAGTTAATAATAACATTTACAATAATAACATTTACATAACATAAGTGATTATGTATTAAAAAAACAGTCATTAAAATTCAGCCACCAGTTATATATATCGTGCTTTTGAAACACTCCACGCTTTACTGTTAATAATAACATTTAAAATAATAACATTCACATAATATAAGTGATTATGTATTAAAAAAAAGTAGTCATTAAATTTCAGCCAGCAGTTATATTTATCGTGCTTTGGAAACGCTCCTCGCTTTACAGTTAATAATAACATTTACAATAATAACATTCACATAATATAAGTGATTATGTATTAAAAAAAAGTAGTCATTAAATTTCAGCCACCAGTTATATATATCGTGCTTTGGAAACGCTCCACGCTTTATAGTTAATAATAACATTTATATTAATAACATTCAAATAATATAAGTGATTATGTATTATACAAAAAGTAGTCATTAAATTTCAGCCACCAGTTATATATATTGTGTTTTTGAAACGCTCCACACTTTACAGTTAATAATAACATTTACAATAATAACATTCACATAATATAAGTGATTATGTATTACAAAAAAAGCAGTTATTAAATTTCAGCCACCAGTTTTATATATCACGCTTTGGAAACGCCCCACGCTTTACAGTTAATAATAACATTTACAATAATAACATTCACATAACATAAGTGATTAGGTATTAAAAAATAGCAGTCATTAAATTTCAGCCACCAGTTATATATATCACGCTTTGGAAACGCTCCACGCTTTATAGTTAATATTAACATTTACAATACTAACATTCACATAATATAAGTGATTATGTATTAAAAAAAAGAGCAGTCATTGAATTTCAGCCACCAGTTATATATATCACGCTTTGAAAACGCTCCACACTTTACAGTTAATAATAACATTTACATTAATAAAATTCACAAAATATAATTTATTATGTATTAAAAAAGTAGTCATTAAATTTCAGCCACCAGTTATATATCACGCTTTGGAAACGCTCCACGCTTTACAGTTAATAATAAAATTTACTATAATAACATTCACATAACATAAGTGATTAAGTATTACAAAAAAATAGCCGTCATTAAATTTCAGCCACCAGTTATATATATCACGCTTTCGAAACGCTCCACGCTTTACAGTTAATAATAACATTTACAACAATAACATTCACATAATATAAGTGATTATGTATTAAAAAAAAGATGTCATCAAATTTCAGTCACTAGTTATATATATCACGCTTTGGAAACGCTCCACGCTTTAAAGTTAATAATAACATTTACAATAATAACATTCACATAATATAAGTGATTATGTATTAAAAAAAAGCAATCATTAAACTTCAGCCACCAGTTATATATATCACGCTTTACATTAAATAATAACATTTACATAACATATGTGATTATGTATTAAAAAAACAGTCATTAAAATTCAGCCACCAGTTATATATATCACGCTTTGGAAACGCTCCACGCTTTACAGTTAATAATAACATTTACAATAATAACATTCACATAATATAAGTGATTAAGTATTACAATAAAAGCAGTTATTAAATTTCAGCCACCAGTTATATTTATCACGCTTTGAAAACGTTCCACGCTTTACAGTTAATAATAAAATTTACAATAATAACATTCACATAATACAAGTGATTAGGTATTAAAAAATAGCAGTCATTAAATTTCAGCCACCAGTTATATATATCACGCTTTGAAAACGCTCCACGCTTTACAGTTAATAATAACATTTACAATAATAACATTCACATAATATAAGTGATTATGTATTAAAAAACAGCAGTCATTAAATTTCATCCACTAGTTATATATATCACTCTTTGGAAACACTCCACGCTTTACGTAATATTAACATTTACAATAATAACATTCACATAATATAATTGATTATGTATTAAAAAAAGCAGTCATTAAATTTCAGCCACCAGTTATATATATCACGCTTTGAAAACGCTCCACGCTTTACAGGTAATAATAACATTTACATTAATAACATTCATATAATATAAGTGATTATGTATTAAAAAATAGCAGTCATTAAATTTCAGCCACCAGTTATATATATCATGCTTTGTAAACGCTCCACGCTTTACAGTTAATATTAACATTTACAATAATAACATTTACGTAATATAAGTGATTATGTATTAAAAAAAAGCAGTCATTAAATTTCAGCCACCAGTTATATATATCACGCTTTGGAAACGCTCCACGCTTTACAGTTAATAATAACATTTACAATAATAACATTCACCTAATATAAGTGATTATGTATTAAAAAATAGCAGTCATTAAATTTCAGCCACCAGTTATATATATATCACGCTTTGGAAACGCTCCACGCTATACAGTTAATAATAACATTTACAATAATAACATTCACATAATATAAGTGATTATGTATTATAAAAAAGCAGTCATTAAATTTCAGCCACCAGTTATATATATCACGCTTTATAGTTAATAATAACATTTACAATAATAACATTTACATAACATAAGTGATTATGTATTAAAAAAACAGTCATTAAAATTCAGCCACCAGTTATATATATCGTGCTTTTGAAACACTCCACGCTTTACTGTTAATAATAACATTTAAAATAATAACATTCACATAATATAAGTGATTATGTATTAAAAAAAAGTAGTCATTAAATTTCAGCCAGCAGTTATATTTATCGTGCTTTGGAAACGCTCCTCGCTTTACAGTTAATAATAACATTTACAATAATAACATTCACATAATATAAGTGATTATGTATTAAAAAAAAGTAGTCATTAAATTTCAGCCACCAGTTATATATATCGTGCTTTGGAAACGCTCCACGCTTTATAGTTAATAATAACATTTATATTAATAACATTCAAATAATATAAGTGATTATGTATTATACAAAAAGTAGTCATTAAATTTCAGCCACCAGTTATATATATTGTGTTTTTGAAACGCTCCACACTTTACAGTTAATAATAACATTTACAATAATAACATTCACATAATATAAGTGATTATGTATTACAAAAAAAGCAGTTATTAAATTTCAGCCACCAGTTTTATATATCACGCTTTGGAAACGCCCCACGCTTTACAGTTAATAATAACATTTACAATAATAACATTCACATAATATAAGTGATTAGGTATTAAAAAATAGCAGTCATTAAATTTCAGCCACCAGTTATATATATCACGCTTTGGAAACGCTCCACGCTTTATAGTTAATATTAACATTTACAATACTAACATTCACATAATATAAGTGATTATGTATTAAAAAAAAGAGCAGTCATTGAATTTCAGCCACCAGTTATATATATCACGCTTTGAAAACGCTCCACACTTTACAGTTAATAATAACATTTACATTAATAAAATTCACAAAATATAATTGATTATGTATTAAAAAAGTAGTCATTAAATTTCAGCCACCAGTTATATATCACGCTTTGGAAACGCTCCACGCTTTACAGTTAATAATAAAATTTACTATAATAACATTCACATAACATAAGTGATTAAGTATTACAAAAAAATAGCCGTCATTAAATTTCAGCCACCAGTTATATATATCACGCTTTCGAAACGCTCCACGCTTTACAGTTAATAATAACATTTACAACAATAACATTCACATAATATAAGTGATTATGTATTAAAAAAAAGATGTCATCAAATTTCAGTCACTAGTTATATATATCACGCTTTGGAAACGCTCCACGCTTTAAAGTTAATAATAACATTTACAATAATAACATTCACATAATATAAGTGATTATGTATTAAAAAAAAGCAATCATTAAACTTCAGCCACCAGTTATATATATCGCGCTTTACATTAAATAATAACATTTACATAACATATGTGATTATGTATTAAAAAAACAGTCATTAAAATTCAGCCACCAGTTATATATATCACGCTTTGGAAACGCTCCACGCTTTACAGTTAATAATAACATTTACAATAATAACATTCACATAATATAAGTGATTAAGTATTACAATAAAAGCAGTTATTAAATTTCAGCCACCAGTTATATTTATCACGCTTTGAAAACGTTCCACGCTTTACAGTTAATAATAAAATTTACAATAATAACATTCACATAATACAAGTGATTAGGTATTAAAAAATAGCAGTCATTAAATTTCAGCCACCAGTTATATATATCACGCTTTGAAAACGCTCCACGCTTTACAGTTAATAATAACATTTACAATAATAACATTCACATAATATAAGTGATTATGTATTAAAAAACAGCAGTCATTAAATTTCATCCACTAGTTATATATATCACTCTTTGGAAACACTCCACGCTTTACGTAATATTAACATTTACAATAATAACATTCACATAATATAATTGATTATGTATTAAAAAAAGCAGTCATTAAATTTCAGCCACCAGTTATATATATCACGCTTTGAAAACGCTCCACGCTTTACAGGTAATAATAACATTTACATTAATAACATTCATATAATATAAGTGATTATGTATTAAAAAATAGCAGTCATTAAATTTCAGCCACCAGTTATATATATCATGCTTTGTAAACGCTCCACGCTTTACAGTTAATATTAACATTTACAATAATAACATTTACGTAATATAAGTGATTATGTATTAAAAAAAAGCAGTCATTAAATTTCAGCCACCAGTTATATATATCACGCTTTGGAAACGCTCCACGCTTTACAGTTAATAATAACATTTACAATAATAACATTCACCTAATATAAGTGATTATGTATTAAAAAATAGCAGT
Organism: Bidens hawaiensis; assembly: GCF_021521415.1. Lineage (NCBI taxonomy): Eukaryota > Viridiplantae > Streptophyta > Magnoliopsida > Asterales > Asteraceae > Bidens > Bidens hawaiensis. The sequence goes on along the minus strand of NW_027491020.1, from coordinate 2,565,119 downwards.
CATTAAATTTCAGCCACCAGTTATATATATATCACGCTTTGGAAACGCTCCACGCTATACAGTTAATAATAACATTTACAATAATAACATTCACATAATATAAGTGATTATGTATTAAAAAAAAGCAGTCATTAAATTTCAGCCACCAGTTATATATATCACGCTTTATAGTTAATAATAACATTTACAATAATAACATTTACATAACATAAGTGATTATGTATTAAAAAAACAGTCATTAAAATTCAGCCACCAGTTATATATATCGTGCTTTTGAAACACTCCACGCTTTACTGTTAATAATAACATTTAAAATAATAACATTCACATAATATAAGTGATTATGTATTAAAAAAAAGTAGTCATTAAATTTCAGCCAGCAGTTATATTTATCGTGCTTTGGAAACGCTCCTCGCTTTACAGTTAATAATAACATTTACAATAATAACATTCACATAATATAAGTGATTATGTATTAAAAAAAAGTAGTCATTAAATTTCAGCCACCAGTTATATATATCGTGCTTTGGAAACGCTCCACGCTTTATAGTTAATAATAACATTTATATTAATAACATTCAAATAATATAAGTGATTATGTATTATACAAAAAGTAGTCATTAAATTTCAGCCACCAGTTATATATATTGTGTTTTTGAAACGCTCCACACTTTACAGTTAATAATAACATTTACAATAATAACATTCACATAATATAAGTGATTATGTATTACAAAAAAAGCAGTTATTAAATTTCAGCCACCAGTTTTATATATCACGCTTTGGAAACGCCCCACGCTTTACAGTTAATAATAACATTTACAATAATAACATTCACATAATATAAGTGATTAGGTATTAAAAAATAGCAGTCATTAAATTTCAGCCACCAGTTATATATATCACGCTTTGGAAACGCTCCACGCTTTATAGTTAATATTAACATTTACAATACTAACATTCACATAATATAAGTGATTATGTATTAAAAAAAAGAGCAGTCATTGAATTTCAGCCACCAGTTATATATATCACGCTTTGAAAACGCTCCACACTTTACAGTTAATAATAACATTTACATTAATAAAATTCACAAAATATAATTGATTATGTATTAAAAAAGTAGTCATTAAATTTCAGCCACCAGTTATATATCACGCTTTGGAAACGCTCCACGCTTTACAGTTAATAATAAAATTTACTATAATAACATTCACATAACATAAGTGATTAAGTATTACAAAAAAATAGCCGTCATTAAATTTCAGCCACCAGTTATATATATCACGCTTTCGAAACGCTCCACGCTTTACAGTTAATAATAACATTTACAACAATAACATTCACATAATATAAGTGATTATGTATTAAAAAAAAGATGTCATCAAATTTCAGTCACTAGTTATATATATCACGCTTTGGAAACGCTCCACGCTTTAAAGTTAATAATAACATTTACAATAATAACATTCACATAATATAAGTGATTATGTATTAAAAAAAAGCAATCATTAAACTTCAGCCACCAGTTATATATATCACGCTTTACATTAAATAATAACATTTACATAACATATGTGATTATGTATTAAAAAAACAGTCATTAAAATTCAGCCACCAGTTATATATATCACGCTTTGGAAACGCTCCACGCTTTACAGTTAATAATAACATTTACAATAATAACATTCACATAATATAAGGGATTATGTATTAAAAAATCAATCATTAAATTTCAGCCACCAGTTATATATATCATGCTTTGGAAACGCTCCGCGCTATACAGTTAATAATAACATTTACAATGATAACATTCACATAATATAAGTGATTATGTATTAAAAAAAACAGTCATTAAATTTCAGCCACCAGTTATATATATCGTGCTTTGGAAACGCTCCACGCTTTACATTTAATAATAACATTTACAATAATAACATTCACATAATATAAGTGATTATGTATTAAAAAAAGTAGTCATTAAATTTCAGCCACCAGTTATATATATCGTGCTTTCGAAACGCTCCACGCTTTACAGTTAATAATAACATTTACAATAATAACTTTCACATAATATAAGTGATTATGTATTAAACAAAGCAGTTATTAAATTTCAGCCACCAGTTATATATATCACGCTTTGGAAACGCTACACGCTTTACAGTTAATAATAACATTTACAATAATAACATTCACATAATATATGTGATTAGGTATTAAAAAAAGCAGTCATTAAATTTCAGCCAACAGTTATATATATCACGCTTTGAAAACGCTCCACGCTTTACAGTTAATAATACCATTTACAATAATAACATTCACATAATATAAGTGATTATGTATTAATAAAAAACAGTCATTAAATTTCAGCCACCAGTTATATATATCATGCTTTGGAAACTGTAACATCCTTAAATTTTTAATGTTAAATAAAGAAAGTTACGTTTAGTGATTTCGCGTTATTAATTAATTAATGTCGAGTAAAGAACGGATCATGGACTTAGATTAATTAAGATGGGTTAAATGAGAATGGGCCTTAGGTCCATGTGCTTTAAGGGATATAAATATCCCCTAAACCAACCTAAAACCCTAAATCCTCATTTCATTTCCATCATAATCTCTACACACTCAAAAACACACACATACACTACACCATATTCGGCCGAGAGAGAGAGAGACATCCGAGACCAAAAATCAAGCCGACCATTATTAGATCTTCAATATACGAGATAATCAAGCAAACCGAGACCACACCGAACGTATAAAAGGTATGTTCTTGACCTTTAAAGTTAACGTAGTATTGAACGTTTTTACCTTAAAGGTCCAAGCTTTATAGTATATACGGGATATATATACGAACGAAAACGGTTTGGGAACGTAGGGGGTGATATCGAACCATAAAAAGGGTATTAAAATCACCAAAATGCTTGATAAAACCAAACCCGTAGCTGAACTGGACAACTTCGCCTGCAAAACCATAACTTCGCCTGCAAAAGCTTAACTTCGCCTTCAAAGCATAACTTCGCCTTCAACGTTTAACTTCGCCTACGGCCAAGTTCGCCTAACTGGTAACTTCGCCTATGGCCAAGTTCCCTTAATTGATAACTTCGCCTAAGGCCAAGTTCGCCTAAATGATAACTTCGCCTAAGGCCAAGTTCGCCTAACTGATAACTTCGCCTACGGCCAAGTTCGCCTAACTAATAACTTCGCCTAAGGCCAAATTCGCCTAACTGATAACTTCGCCTAAAGCTAAGTTCGCTTAAGGTTTAACTTCGCCTAAAGTTAAGTTCACTTAGAAAATAAATTAAAAACTTAATGGAAAATGTGTTAAGACAGTTAATGTAAATAAAATTTTTCCATGCTGACCTGGCAGCTCGACCCCAGCCAGGGGCTCTGCCCCTTGGACCCTGCTAGGGGCTGCCGCCCCTAGACCCCGCTGCCAGGGGCGCTGCCCCTGAACCCCCGTTCGTTGTGGGTAGTAGTTAAGACTAGAAAGATGATATGAGTAGTGATAGTTAATTGATACGTATACTTGTTATACAGTCAGCCGTGCACAACTGAAGAAAGGGATTACGATTAACGGTGAACGTAACCGTGTTCAGGTGAGTTTCTAGCCCCATTTATGTGTTATGTTTTCTGGGCTGTGTGCATACTCAATATGTTTGTTAATACGCTTATCCTAAGAGATAAGTGTATGCCTTATGTGGATAATGTGAAATGTATGAATGATTGCTTGTTAGTACGTGAACGATCTTCGGATATTGCACGTACTGTCAGGTTGTAACGCTATGTATAAGGTAAGTATGATATGTATGCTTATATGTATGAACGTGATAAAGTTAATAAAAGAAGGAAATGATGGTTGTATGGTTGTATGGTTACGAAAAGGGTACCGAGCCCTAATAATACTCGAGGTATAATGTATGGTTGTGTGGTAACGAAGTGGGAATCGAACCCTACCAATATTCGAGAACTAGGGAACCGAACCCTACTATTATTCGAGGAAAGAGGGTACCGAGCCCTAATAATGCTCGAGGAAAGAGGGTACCGAGCCCTAATAATACTCGAGGAAGGAGGGTACCGAGCCCTAATAATACTCGAGGAAGGAGGGTACCGAGCCCTAATAATACTCGAGGAATGTAGGGCGTAATGCTCTTTATAACGTAAGATATGAAAGCAAGTTAATTCAAAAGAAAGTATGAAAGTATGAATGAAAGAATATAAGTTTATGTGTATTGTATAGTGTATGATTAACTAGAACTCACTCAGCGTAGCTGACTTTTAGTATGCACGCAGGTGAGTAGGATGAGGCAGCTCGCTTGAGGAGACACGTGGCACTGAATGAGAGGCTGGCATCGGAAGACTCAAGACGTTTAAGTTTAATGTTTCGTTTATTTTGAAAGACAAAATGATGTTTTAAGACAAGACGTGTTTTGTTATGAAATGTTTTATGAAAGCTTTTATATTCCGCGAATGTTTTAATTAACTCTGATATTTAGAACTGCGTTTATGAGTAAATCCAACACGAAAGTAGGGCTACCGGTAACGGGGCCTTACAAGTTGGTATCAGAGCAAAGTTCGAGAGATTTAAGCATCCTACATGCTTAGACTCGAACAAAGAATGGGATTTAAGTAAGAAAGGAAAGAAGATGCCAGTTCAAGAATGCCATGTGTCGCTCAAGCAAGATCAGTAAAGGTAAAGTGTATGATTAAATGATATATGTTAATGAGAAAGAAAAGATATGTGAACGACAGGGATAGGAATAATTGATTGTTTGATTTGACTAACTGCTTAAGTAGAACCAGCACAAATAGACTCATAAAGGGAAGTGTATAGGACACGGAAAGCAACGTGATCAGCTAGTTACAGCTGGCCACTGTTATTACCTGTTAGCCTTGCTATCCTTGTACTAAATAGTTCCTTGAGTGATGATGTTTGTGTTTTCCCTTTTAGAATACGATGGCTGGAGCTGGAGACATTGTTAGAGCTGGAGGTCGCACTGGACGACGCGGCAGGCCTCGTCGTATCCAGCAACCTTCGGTTGAGACAGCTTCCAACACCGAAGCTGAAGGAAGCGCAGCTGGAAGAAACCCGGAAAACAATGAAGGAGTTCAACTGGATCCCGCAATTCAAGCAGCTATTGTTCAAGCTGTAGCCACTGCTGTGAAGAATATTACTCCGGGAGGGTCTGCTGGAAGCCGTGAAAGAACTGTTGAAGGGGCAGGTGGTAATGGTAGGAAAGATGATGAGAGGGAAAAGGGTGATTCAAGTGAGGTGAGGTCTGTGAAAGTTGATGATAGGAAGAGGGGCCGAGGCGGTTGCAACTATAAGTCCTTCAAAGGTTGCGACCCGCCTAAGCTGACTGGTTTAGGAGACGCAATCGCTACTCTTCAGTGGATAACCGCCATGGACAAAATTATCCGAATCAGCGAGTGTCGTCCTGACCAAGCTGTCGGTTATGCCAACCAATCATTTGAAGATGAGGCTATGTATTGGTGGGAGAGTGTGGAGCAGAGGAAGACCCGTGAAGAGATCAAAGCGATGAAGTGGGAGGATCTGAAGGAATTAGTGATGAAGAAGTTATGTGCTGACGCCGAGGTTGAGAGGGCGGAGATGAAGTTCCTGAACTTGAAAGCTGGGACGATGACACATCGTGAGTACACCACCGAGTTCAATCGAATGTCTAGGTTGGTACCCGATATGGTCAGCACTGAGACTAAGAGAATCAAGTGTTATATGAGGGGATTACCACAGAGAGTCCGCATGTTTGTCAGGACAAGTAAACCTGCTACTTTCGATTCTGCCGTCGAACTCGCAGAGATGGTCTATGCAGACCTGGCTGCGGATGATGTGGTGGTGGGAGACGAGAAGAAAGAGAAGAAATGGGTCGCCTCTGCTAAACAACCCGGTACCCAGATGTGGAACCCTAAGAACAAGCAGCCGAGAGTTTGGGAGAACAAGTCGTGTAAGACTTGTGGCAAGGCACACAGTGGTGAGTGTAGGTGGGGAAAGGGTTCAGATACATGTCATAAGTGTGGAAAGATGCATGCTGGAGAATGTAGAGTTGGGTCGAATGTTTGCTACAAGTGTGGGAAGGCAGGTCATTATGCTCATGAGTGCAGTTCTATGCCTGCATGCTACAAGTGTGGTAAGACAGGTCACTTTGCTAGGTAGTGTACCGAGGGTGAAGCTGGAGGTAGTGGAAGGAAGGATGCCGATCAAGCTAGGCCAAGAACTAGAGCCTACATGCTGACCCAAGAACAAGCCAAGCAGATTCCGGATGTCGTCACAGGTACGTTTCTAGTGAACGGTGTTTCCGCTACTGTATTATTTTGTCACACCCTCAAAATCCACTAACGGAGTTTTACCGTCAGAGGGTGTGAACTGGCAGGATCGGAATCATCAGTTATAATCAAACCATAAAATAAAGTTTCAAAACCATGAAAACGTTTACGAGTAATTAAATGCGGAAGCGTAAAAACCTTTAATCAAAAGTTGCGTCGCGCAGGACGACTTAAAACCAAAGATAACTGTTAAAAATAAGTTTGCAGAACAAAAGTGTTTTCATTTAATGCATGCTCATAAACCGCGTGCCTGCCTCGGCTACCTGAGAATAACATACTAAAAGTGTCAACACCGGGTTGGTGAGTTCACAAGTTATATAAAATAAATCGTTTAGCGTTTGCGTTCAGCGTTTTATTCCTCATAGTTTTCTCACAATCATCAAATCATTACAGCAAACTCATAACAGTCAGATTCATGCACAACAGAATGTTATTTGCAATTCCCGTTAAACGAAAAATCCAATAAATGGAAGACCACTTGGGTTTGGTTCCTAACTCAATGAGTCAACTTCCAGAAGTGGAACCAACCCAATTGGTCTCGTAGTTCATGAGATATAACATTTACAACATAACCTAACCGCAGGTCTAACAGCTTAGCTTTGCACAACGTTTTTGTAAAATCATAAAAGTAAACTTCTACTTGTCCAAAAATTACAAACTTATACTTTATAGAAACTAGACTCAACCTAGTTTACTGCAGTACCCACAATCTCAACCAATTTTCACGTTTACACTTCGTTACAGTCACATAAACATCGTATACACATTCTGTCCAGAATCTGTTTACATCCAAACTCAACATAATAACAATCTATGAACTATCATGCATCCATATAACCCTCTAGACTCCATAAACACCTTCCATGCACATCAATTACATTTTACATACTTGATTAGGGTTTGTGTTTGAACTCAAATCAAAAACACAACAATCAACATGTATCAACATCAATCTAGTTTATCAATTCATTATCCAAATAACAACAATCATATTAACTATATGCATACTCAAAATCGGCAGCCTAGGGTTTGTGGTTAACCCAACAAACATCAAAATTAAGCTACAAGAATGTAAGGGATAATCAAATATACCTTCCTAGCACTTAGTTCTTCAATCATAAGCTTGATTTGATGGTGTATATGTGTGTGTTTGTGGACGGCAGCCAAGGAGAGCAAGGGAGGGAGGCCGATCGGAGCTTTGGGGTTAATAATAATAAGTTAGGGTTAAGTGTTAAGGATATATTTATAGACATACAAGTTACACTCAAGTCCCTCCACTTTCAATTGTTGTTTTTCTAACTTAACTAACTTAGTTCTTGTTTCTTGTCTAGCATTACACACAATATAATCAAGTAACACATATGTTAACACATAATTATCACATAACTATTATGTTGACGTTTATCGTTTATTTATCAATCGTTTGCGTCAACTCGTTTGCGTTTCGGTGCAAATCCCGAAAGACTACACATGTAGTAAGTGTTAAGCGTCATTTAAACCCTAGTTTAAATGTAATGAAGTGTGCATTATAGATTCAGTGATCTTAAGTTTGAATTGACGGAGTTGAGTTAACGGAGTTAACCTGAAATTGACGATTGTCACATCATTCCCATGTTAAAGAATTTTCGTCCCGAAAATTTGAGTCAAGTCGTGATGAGAGTCTGAAAGAGTAAAAAAAAAAAATTTCAGTTTGTCATATCATCCCCTAGTAGAAAGAAATTTCGTCCCGAAATTTAATTCATACCTCCGGTGATGTCTGACGGTTTGCCGAGTTTCGCTTTTTTCTGTGTTTGGTTAGCCCTTCAAAAAGGTGAGGATACTTTTTCATCATTTGATCCTCGCGTTCCCATGTGAACTCCGGTCCACGTCTCGAGTTCCAACGAACCTTAACGATTGGAATTTTGCTGTGTTTGAGCGTTTTGGTTTCCCAATCCAAAACCTCGACTGGTTCCTCAATGAAACGTAACTGTTCATCAACTTGTAGTTCCTCCAAAGGGACTACTTGGGTTTCATCAGATAGGCATTTCATCAAATTTGATACGTGGAATACATCGTGTACGCCACTGAGTTCTGTTGGTAGGTCCAGTCGGTACGCCACCGAACCAATGCGCTCAGTTATCCGGTACGGACAAACATACCGTGGGTTGAGTTTGTTTCGCTTCCCAAAGCGAACCACACCTTTCCAAGGTGAGACTTTGAGTAACACCCGATCGTTCACTTGAAATTCGAGAGGTTTTCGGCGCTTGTCTGCGTAACTCTTTTGGCGATCTCGTGCTGCTGCCATGCGATTTCGGATTTGAACAATCTTTTCCGAGGTTTCGAGTACCAGTTCTGGACCAGTGATTTGGCTGTCACCCACCTCTGCCTAGCAGAGTGGTGATCGACACTTCCGTCCGTACAGCGCTTCAAACGGCGCAGCCTTAATACTTGCGTGGTAGCTGTTATTGTACGAAAACTCTACCAAGGGTAAGTGGGGTTCCCAACTTCTTCCAAAATCCAAAACGCATGCACGCAACATATCCTCCAGGGTCTGAATAGTTCTGTAACACCCCGTAACCGCAGCGGAAACGTACACGGGATGCAACAGACACATCTGATATCAACAGCATTGCTTATAAAGAAAATACCACTACATTAATTTATAACATATTACATTGTTGCGAGTTGCGTTACTGTCTAGGTGTTACACACATATATTACCAATAAGACATTAATAAATTCATTACAAAACATAGAGCAGCAAGCTTCCAACAGGTAGCACAGATAGTTAAGCACATATCAATCATTCCAACTTGGGCATACCTAGAAAACATGTAAAGAAAACGGGTCAACTACGAATAGTTGGTGAGTTTCACTAATTTAAATAAACACTGACAAATCATTTTAATAATCATTTATTAACAATATAATCATGCTGGGAACTATGTTACCCCAGAACATTTCCATTAACTTTCTGGGAACTATGTTACCCCATAACAATACTAACCCCTGGGAACTATGTTACCCCAGAACAATAAATACCCCTGGGAACTATGTTACCCCAGAACAATAATAACCCCTGGGAACTATGTTACCCCAGAACAATAATAACCCCTGGGAACTATGTTACCCCAGAACAATAATAACCCCTGGGAACTATGTTACCCCAGAACAATAATAACCCCTGGGAACTATGTTACCCCAGAACAATAATAACCCCTGGGAACTATGTTACCCCAGAACAATAACACATGATAAACATTTTATATATTCTGTGCATCAGATCATATATATATAAATGTACAAGTATTTCCATACGATCGGTATGTACTTAAATCCTTTAAATAAGACATGTTTTCCGCCCCGGGAAAATATAATTAAAACAATACATTAAAAGGGGCTCGTGAAAACTCACCTTTTTGTGAGTCGGTGAGTAATATAAGGAACAGCTACGTGCCTGGATCTGTAATATAATATCTAGTCGTTACTATATAATTCCCATAACTTAAATACGTATCAATCGGTACATCTGGGAACATTGTTAACCCAGTACTGTACTCGATTCGGGGACAATGTTAACCCCGTGACACTTCTAAGGACTCAGATTGTGACATTGCTTAGAGTTTGACAGTCAATTTAGTTAAAGTGATGAAATTATAGCTCGGTTTGACACCCCGTTTGGCCGTGGGGCCCGTTTCCGGTATTTCGGTGCCGGAAACGGTATAATCGGGTAAAATTACCCAAATCATCCGAATTATTTTCGGATGATTTATTTTTACTTAATTTACTTAGATTTATGAAATAGTCCATTTTTAGAGTTTTCATGTACCAGTCAGCTCGCTTATGTGAACTTTGCCGGTTTACACGTTTTAAGCTTTAAAAACTTGTTTTTATGTTCTTTTTAGCACAAATAATTACCCGATTAGTCTCGGGTCTTGAAATTTTGCACAAAACTTAATTTGACAGTAAGGAATTTTGTAAAAATTTTCCAGATTTATTTTCTTATATTTACATTTATTTATCTATTTTTAAATCTTATTAAAATACTAAATATATCAAAAATACCAAAACACTTTAGAAAATTCCCAAATTTTTCTGGGATGATCTTTATCATCCTCATAACTTTCTGGAATTTTCCCAGATTTATTTTCCTATATTTACATTTATTTATCTATTTTTAAATCTTATTAAAATACTAAATATATCAAAAATAACAAAACACTTTAGAAAGTTCCCAAATTTTTCTGGGATGATCTTTATCATCCTCATAACTTTCTGGAATTTTCCCAGATTTATTTTCCTATATTTACATTTATTTATCTATTTTTAAATCTTATTAAAATACTAAATATATCAAAAATACCAAAACACTTTAGAAAATTCCCAAATTTTTCTGGGATGATCTTTATCATCCTCATAACTTTCTGGAATTTTCCCAGATTTATTTTCCTATATTTACATTTATTTATCTATTTTTAAATCTTATTAAAATACTAAATATATCAAAAATACCAAAACACTTTAGAAAAATCCCAAATTTTTCTGGGATGATCTCTATCATCCTCATAACTTTCTGGAATTTTTCCAGAATTTAAAACTTATTTTTCAAGCCATTTTCACCCAAAACCGAGCTAGAAAGCCCTAGAACTCGTTTCACCGAAAAGCCTACTTAGACTTTTCCAACTGAGCTAAAATTTTGTGGGTGACTTTTATATGTTATAAAAAGCTTATCTTAAATTTTCCGGAATTTTTCATCATGTTTTGCTATTTTTCACTATTTTTGGCCAAAACCGAGCATTAAATTCACCAAATATTCATCTTTTATCCAAAAATTACCAAAAATTCACAGATCTCATATTTTCATGTGTAGATCTTCTCTGTGAAATTTCGTGACCCGACTCTAAGCACACGTAAATCTGTCCATTTTTCATAAACACACGAAAACCGAACTATTTTGTGTTTTCTAGCTTTAGATCGCAAGGATCTCGGTTTCTAGCCTTTGCTAGCCGCTAGATACAACACTTACAAGCACATCAACACCACACCAAGCAAGTTATACCCACAATCAAGCCATTACTTTCCTATTGTCGGTTAAAACATCAAAACAACGATTTTGACCGTAAAAATCCGTTCTCGACTCTTTCTACTCCTTTCATGGACCAAGATCCCTTGTATAACATGTATACATCCCTTGATCATGCAAGAGTCGGTTCCATCTCGGGTTTTCACCCATCTTTCACATGAAAACTCATTTTCACAAGATTTTAACCGTAAAATTTCATTCTAAACTCTTTTAACTAATTACTTGGATCAAAATCCTTTGTATAACTTGTATACATCCTTTGATCACACGAGAATCGGTTTCATCTCGGGTTTTCACCCATTTTTCACATGAAACCTCCTTTTCTCAAGATCATAAAGTTAGAAAACAAAATTCAAGCTTAAAAACATATGTTATACCTTCAAATCTTGGTTAGAACTTGGGTTCTTTGGATTGAATGTTTGAAGGTTTGAAGGATTTGAGAGAGTTTGAGAGATTTTGTGACAGAAAAAAAAGAAAAATGAAAGATAATATGAACAAGGGGGTTGGCCGGCCATATGTGGGGGTGTGGGGGGGGGCCCACATCTCAAATATTGTCCACACATTTGGATTACGAAATCCGGATAATGTTGTGGATAATCTGGTTCAGTTCGTTTCTCGTTTAAACTCGTAATTCGGCTTGAAACGAGCCTAAAATGGTTGTTTTTCGGGTTAAAATAAAATTTATATAAAACTGATTTAAAAACTTTAAAAACTTAACCCATGACATTAAAACATCATATTATTAATAATTACGCATCTTTTTCGGCTTGATTGATCGTCTCTTGCTTGGTTTGGGTGTTAAAGGTTTCGTTTAGCGTACCGACGTACCATTAAATCGAAATCCTTTTTCTGTGCTATAATTTACTTATCCCGAAGCATTAATACTTCGTAAATATCACTAAACATTATATACTTCGTCTATAATGTAATTCCCGATTCGTTCGGGTTTCAATAATCGTTCATTGGTTAATTGTAATTCCAATATGATTCACTATATAATTGAGTATGATTCATACTGTGAACCATATATATTCGTATCAATGTGCTATAACTCATATAATCAATATTAAATAACACGTAAATAGTATATTCCGGCTAGGGTATACCTGGAGTTGCCGGAATCGTTACATTCTCCCCCCGTTATAAAAATTTCGTCCTCGAAATTTTATGCGTCAACTACTTCCTTTTGAGGAAATAGGTGGGGGTATTTCTTCCGAAATTCATCCTTTCGTTCCCAAGTAAATTCTGGGCCTCGTTGCGAATTCCATCTAACTTTGACCAACGAGATCTTATTGTGTCTAAGTTGCTTGATCTTACCGTCCACTATTTCGATGGGCTCCTCTACGAAGTTGAGCCTATCACTTATTTGAACACCCTCTAAGGGTAACACCGATGTCTCATCCGCCAGACATCTTTTCAAATTCGACACATGAAACACGTTATGAACTGCACTTAGTTCCTCAGGCAGTTCTAGTCGGTAAGCTACCGGACCGATCTTTGCAGTAATGTTGAATGGTCCAATGTATCTAGGGGCCAACTTCCCCGCCTTTCCAAACCTGACCACTCCTTTCCAGGGTGATACTTTCAAATATACCTTTTCACCCTTCTCAAATGACAACGGTTTTCGACGGGTATCAGCATAACTCTTCTGCCGATCCCGCGCGGCTTTCAGGTTGTTCTTAATTTCAAGAATCTTGCTGGTCGTCTCCTGGACCAGATCCGATCTAATGATCTGCGGGTCACCCACTTCAGACCAGCAAAGTGGTGATCGGCACTTCCGCCCATACAATGCTTCATAAGGTGCTGCCTTTATACTGCTGTGATAACTGTTATTATAGGAAAATTCAACGAGTGGGAGATGTTGATCCCAATTTCCCTTAAAGTCCAGTACGCAAGCACGAAGCAAATCCTCCAAAGTTTGAATGGTCCTCTCAGACTGACCATCGGTCTGAGGGTGGTAAGCTGTGCTTAGGTCAATACGTGTTCCCAATGCTTCTTGGACAGCTTGCCAAAGTTTGGAGGTGAAATGGCTATCCCTATCGGAGATGATCGAGATGGGGATGCCATGACGAGACACTATTTCATTTATATAAATTTGCGCAAGTCTCTCAGTGTTAAAAGTATTCTTAATTGGAATAAAATGTGCCGATTTGGTTAATCGATCCACGATTACCCAAATCGCATCATGACCTCGGGGTGTCTTGGGGAGGTGTGTCACAAAATCCATTGTGATCTGCTCCCACTTCCATTCCGGAATTTCCGGTTGTTGCAACATTCCCGAAGGTTTCTGGTGCTCCGCCTTAACCCTCGCACACGTCGTACACTTGCCGACGTATGTGGCTATATCCTTTTTCATTCCTGGCCACCAGTAAAATTCTTTCACATCCTTGTACATTTTATCTGATCCCGGATGTATGGAATATTTCGATTTATGTGCTTCATCCATGATCAAATCACGAAGGTCATGGAGGGTCGGGATCCACATCTGATTTTTGAAATAAAGAATTTCGTCCACACGCTGTTCGAAATTCTTCTCATTCCCGTAAAGTCCTTCTTTAACCAATTGGCCCTCTTTCAACGCCTCGCGTTGAGCGACTCGAATCAAATCTGAAAGGTTCGACTGGACTATCATCCTCAACGCTCGCACACGTAGTGGCTTGACTCGATCCTTTCTACTCAAGGCATCGGCTACAACGTTAGCCTTGCCGGGGTGATATCGTATGTCACAGTCATAGTCACTCAGCAACTCGACCCATCTTCGTTGCCTCATATTCAGTTCTTTCTGATCGAATATGTGTTGCAAACTTTTATGATCAGTGAATATGGTGCACTTTGTACCGTAGAGATAGTGTCTCCAGATTTTAAGTGCAAAGATGACTGCTCCCAGTTCCAAGTCATGAGTAGTGTAGTTTTTCTCATGAACTTTTAACTGTCGAGACGCATAGGCTATGACCTTTTTATTTTGCATTAACACGCATCCTAACCCTTTACGGGATGCGTCACAATATACAACAAATCCATCGTCTCCGTCGGGGAGACTTAAGATTGGCGCTTGGCACAATCTTTGTTTTAGCGTTTGAAACGCCGTTTCCTGCTCTTCACCCCATTCATATTTCCGATCCTTTTGAGTCAGGAGGGTTAAAGGTTGGGCGATGCTGGAAAAGTTCTCTATAAATCGACGATAGTATCCAGCTAAGCCTAAGAATTGGCGGATTTCTTTCGGAGATTTAGGCGCTTGCCAATTCTTAATAGCTTCAACCTTACTCGGATCAACGTGTATTCCTTGGTGGTTTATAACATGACCGAGAAATTGCACCTCTTGTAACCAGAAGTTACACTTGGAGAATTTTGCATATAACTTCTCCTGATCCAGGAGCTCTAAAACTAACTTTAAGTGTTGCTCGTGCTCCTCTTTACTCTTCGAGTATATCAAAATATCGTCAATAAATACAATGACGAACTTGTCGAGATAGGGTTTACAGACTCGGTTCATGAGATCCATGAATACCGCTGGCGCATTTGTTAGCCCAAAAGGCATAACTAAAAATTCGTAGTGGCCGTAGCGAGTCCGAAACGCGGTTTTCGGAATATCCTCCTCTTGAATTCTAACTTGGTGGTATCCCGATCTAAGATCAATTTTTGAGAAATAGCTCGCACCTTGTAGTTGGTCGAACAAATCATCGATTCGGGGAAGAGGATATCTATTTTTGATGGTTAATTTGTTCAATTCCCTGTAGTCAATGCACATTCGAAGGCTTCCGTCCTTCTTTTTCACAAATAGTACAGGTGCACCCCACGGGGAATAACTGGGACGTATAAACCCCTTATCCAACAATTCCTGCAACTGGTTGGATAATTCTTGCATCTCGGACGGTGCAAGTCTGTAGGGGGCCTTAGCAACAGGGCCGGCTTGAGGTAATAAGTCGATTCTGAATTCGACTTGTCGGGTTGGCGGTAATCCAGGAAGTTCCTCTGGAAAAACTTGTGGAAATTCGCGTACCACGGGAATATCGTCCACCCGTTTTTCCTCAGAATCAGCGGCCGTCAGGCTCGCTAGATACGCCACACATCCCTGACGTATATATTTCAACACCTTGAGGTGGGATATAAATGGTATCATGGTGCCGGATTTTTCTCCCTGCACTAATACCTCCTCGTCATCCGACACCCGGATCTTGACGGTTTTCTTTTCACAGTTTATTTCTACCCTATTACGTGCCAACCAATCCATTCCCACTATCACGTCAAAACTACCCAATTCTACCGGTAACAAGTCAATCAGGAAGGACTGTTCGCTTAGAATAAAAGGGCAATTCCGAACAATCCGATTAACTATCATGGTTTTACCGTTAGCGACCTCTACGGTGTAGGGTTCTATGGTTTCACCAATAGGAAGGTTTGCTATCGAAAGGAAACTAACGGAGACAAAACTTCTATCGGCGCCTGTATCAAATAATACAGAAGCGTAATGATCAGAGACGAGGAAGGTACCTGTCACTACGCTGGGGTCCTGGCGCGCCTCGTTCGCTCCCATCACAAATGCCCGGCCTCGCGCCGGATTGGACGCCGATGGCTGACCCGCGAGTTGTCTCCCGTTTCCTCCCTGATTCAGTTTCGGGCAGTTCCTTTTGAAGTGATCCGTGCTTTGCAGCGACTTCCAAGCACGGCTAGTGGTCACCATCTGGTTTCCTTGCGGGTTCTGCTGTCGGGCTGGTTGAGTTCTAAATGGTTGCGCACGAATCGGTTGCGGTTGACGGTTCAGGTTGTTCAGATTTGTCTTACAATTTGGTGCGTAGTGTCCAACCCTGCCACACCGGTGGCACACCACCTCCTTGCACACACCACTATGGTGGTAACCACATTTCCCACATTTAGGAAACGTTCCCCTCTGCGGTTCTTGCCTTCCGCCCGAACTAGTCATGGCATAGCTCTGGGCAGCGGGCCTAGCTCGTTTACCTTGCTGTTTCTCTCGGATCCTATTGTCATACGTACCTCGCTTTCCCCCGGCCGACTCTCCCGTCGCCTTTATCGATCCGCTCCTTAAGAAATCATACGTGACAATACCAGCCTGTGTCACTGCACCCTCATACGTCTGGTGCCCTCCCGCGTTAACTATACTCCTCACTACTGGAGTAAGTCCCCAAATATAACGTTCCACCCTCTTTGACTCTGGGGTAACCAACCACGGCACTAATCGTGACAGTTCATTAAACCGGTTGGTATATCCCAAGTGGTCCGCCCCATGCATCTCTAGGTTCCACAACTCATGTTCCAGTTTCTGCAATTCATTCTTTGGGCAGAAATGTTTCAAAACAAGATCCTTAAGCTCTGTCCAGGTCATGCGGTTTGTCGCCGCCTGACCTCGAGTCTGTACTATGGTGTTCCACCATGTCAAGGCATGGTCTGTGAACGTACAGGTGGCGTACTTAACGACACAATCCTCGGGACAGTTGCTGATATTTACCACTGATTCTATTTTCTCTAACCATTTCACTAACCCATTCGGTCCTTCCGACCCGTTAAATTCTAAAGGCTTGCATAACATAAAGTCCTTGATTGAACAACCCCTGGATGATCCAGTGCGGTTGGTCTCTACAGTAGGGATAGGGCCATTACTGTCGGTAGCGACCACCGTAGGCGGTGCGTCAGTACTCGGCATAGTGTTGTCATTCCTTGGAGGATTAGCGTTTTGTTCCCCGTCATTATTTATGGGCGTTTGATTGCTCGGAGGGGTTGGATTGGTCGAGTTATTAATACTGGCGGCGATGCGCGATACTATATCCGGTATCGCCGCCTCCAACTGTTGAGCAATCAAACGGCTCACATCTACTTCCGATATTTTCGTTGATCGTTTCGGTGCCATTCTACACAACATCAAGGAAACACATATAATTAATACCATTCCAAATTATGAAACACAAAACACATTCCATACATTAATAAACATTAGTACATATTACACAAACATCCATTTACATACTTCCCAGTCATCATTACATAACTAAGTTTTAATACAAAGGGCCTATGTTGGTATCATCCTCGACATAACCCGCAATGGGTCAGTGCTTGAATGATACCCAAAAGTATCGATAATGATATGCCCTACAAGAGACCCCCTATGGGCCAGTGGTTGTACTATAACTAAACAAGATTCACTCCGTGTTAGTATCACCACTAACTACTTACACGGAGTATCAAAAAGCGGTTCAAGATTCTACCATCCAACACGTCTACACATGGTGGTAAACCAACCCCACCAACACCGCCACCAGCACCACCAACACCGCCATCATAACCCGCATTCGGGTTTCCATCTGGTCGATCAACCAGTGGGAGTATGAGCACTCCCTTTTTAACTGGTTAATAGCATACTGGTGGTCCAGTATGCTGTCCCCGAGGTACGCCCGCCTCTGTACCCCCACGACCAGGGCGGCAGAGTGCTCGTTCACCTGCTCGGTGAGAACACGTAGCCAAGCCGCCAAGTCCCGCTCCTGCCTTGGAAGACCCCACACAGGTAGGGTTGCAGGCTCGGGTTGGGGGCGGGAAGACTCGCCCCGGTGGTATGTGGATCTGGGTGGGGTAACAGTGGGCGGAACATACGGGGCACTGATCCGCGCCGTGAGGCGGGGACCGTGTCTGGGGGGAATCGGGGCGGTCTGTGGTGCGGGCGGGGTAGGAGACCTGGTAACCCTAGCAGGGGAGGGTACACTAGCACTCCTAGCTGGGGTGGTCTGTCTAGAAGTACTATGACTAGCCTCCGAAGGCTCGGAGCTGGGTGCTACACTTGGGCTTCCAGAGGCCCCGGAACTGACCTCTTCCGGGTCCTCTTCCGTCGACACACTAGGTGTTCTTGCCATTTTTACCTGCACACAAGTTAACAAACATATAGTCCCTTTTCATAGTGTAATTCATAATTAAATTAATCATGCACTTACTTATACAATTTTGCCACATAATAATATTATTATACATTTACACATATGTTGCCAATTTTACCTATTTAAGTCCCCCGTGACTTCCCCTGAATTCCCTCGTGCAGACAAGTCTGTTATTATGTTCCGGACCATAATAACCCACTTGTCCATCCAAGTTCATCCCGATCTCGTCACAATATATTATTAGTTGATATTCAGATCCTATAATACTTGAGCTACTGGTTATATTTTAGGTATCTTTTTCAGACATCCTAATTCTTTATAACCAATGGCTCTGATACCAAGTTCTGTAACACCCCGTAACCGCAGCGGAAACGTACACGGGATGCAACAGACACATCTGATATCAACAGCATTGCTTATAAAGAAAATACCACTACATTAATTTATAACATATTACATTGTTGCGAGTTGCGTTACTGTCTAGGTGTTACACACATATATTACCAATAAGACATTAATAAATTCATTACAAAACATAGAGCAGCAAGCTTCCAACAGGTAGCACAGATAGTTAAGCACATATCAATCATTCCAACTTGGGCATACCTAGAAAACATGTAAAGAAAACGGGTCAACTACGAATAGTTGGTGAGTTTCACTAATTTAAATAAACACTGACAAATCATTTTAATAATCATTTATTAACAATATAATCATGCTGGGAACTATGTTACCCCAGAACATTTCCATTAACTTTCTGGGAACTATGTTACCCCAGAACAATACTAACCCCTGGGAACTATGTTACCCCAGAACAATAAATACCCCTGGGAACTATGTTACCCCAGAACAATAATAACCCCTGGGAACTATGTTACCCCAGAACAATAATAACCCCTGGGAACTATGTTACCCCAGAACAATAATAACCCCTGGGAACTATGTTACCCCAGAACAATAATAACCCCTGGGAACTATGTTACCCCAGAACAATAATAACCCCTGGGAACTATGTTACCCCAGAACAATAACACATGATAAACATTTTATATATTCTGTGCATCAGATCATATATATATAAATGTACAAGTATTTCCATACGATCGGTATGTACTTAAATCCTTTAAATAAGACATGTTTTCCGCCCCGGGAAAATATAATTAAAACAATACATTAAAAGGAGCTCGTGAAAACTCACCTTTTTGTGAGTCGGTGAGTAATATAAGGAACAGCTACGTGCCTGGATCTGTAATATAATATCTAGTCGTTACTATATAATTCCCATAACTTAAATACGTATCAATCGGTACATCTGGGAACATTGTTAACCCAGTACTGTACTCGATTCGGGGACAATGTTAACCCCGTGACACTTCTAAGGACTCAGATTGTGACATTGCTTAGAGTTTGACAGTCAATTTAGTTAAAGTGATGAAATTATAGCTCGGTTTGACACCCCGTTTGGCCGTGGGGCCCGTTTCCGGTATTTCGGTGCCGGAAACGGTATAATCGGGTAAAATTACCCAAATCATCCGAATTATTTTCGGATGATTTATTTTTACTTAATTTACTTAGATTTATGAAATAGTCCATTTTTAGAGTTTTCATGTACCAGTCAGCTCGCTTATGCGAACTTTGCCGGTTTACACGTTTTAAGCTTTAAAAACTTGTTTTTATGTTCTTTTTAGCACAAATAATTACCCGATTAGTCTCGGGTCTTGAAATTTTGCACAAAACTTAATTTGACAGTAAGGAATTTTGTAAAAATTTTCCAGATTTATTTTCTTATATTTACATTTATTTATCTATTTTTAAATCTTATTAAAATACTAAATATATCAAAAATACCAAAACACTTTAGAAAATTCCCAAATTTTTCTGGGATGATCTTTATCATCCTCATAACTTTCTGGAATTTTCCCAGATTTATTTTCCTATATTTACATTTATTTATCTATTTTTAAATCTTATTAAAATACTAAATATATCAAAAATACCAAAACACTTTAGAAAATTCCCAAATTTTTCTGGGATGATCTTTGTCATCCTCATAACTTTCTGGAATTTTCCCAGATTTATTTTCCTATATTTACATTTATTTATCTATTTTTAAATCTTATTAAAATACTAAATATATCAAAAATACCAAAACACTTTAGAAAATTCCCAAATTTTTCTGGGATGATATTTATCATCCTCATAACTTTCTGGAATTTTCCCAGATTTATTTTCCTATATTTACATTTATTTATCTATTTTTAAATCTTATTAAAATACTAAATATATCAAAAATACCAAAACACTTTAGAAAAATCCCAAATTTTTCTGGGATGATCTCTATCATCCTCATAACTTTCTGGAATTTTTCCAGAATTTAAAACTTATTTTTCAAGCCATTTTCACCCAAAACCGAGCTAGAAAGCCCTAGAACTCGTTTCACCGAAAAGCCTACTTAGACTTTTCCAACTGAGCTAAAATTTTGTGGGTGACTTTTATATGTTATAAAAAGCTTATCTTAAATTTTCCGGAATTTTTCATCATGTTTTGCTATTTTTCACTATTTTTGGCCAAAACCGAGCATTAAATTCACCAAATATTCATCTTTTATCCAAAAATTACCAAAAATTCACAGATCTCATATTTTCATGTGTAGATCATCTCTGTGAAATTTCGTGACCCGACTCTAAGCACACGTAAATCTGTCCATTTTTCATAAACACACGAAAACCGAACTATTTTGTGTTTTCTAGCTTTAGATCGCAAGGATCTCGGTTTCTAGCCTTTGCTAGCCGCTAGATACAACACTTACAAGCACATCAACACCACACCAAGCAAGTTATACCCACAATCAAGCCATTACTTTCCTAGTGTCGGTTAAAACATCAAAACAACGATTTTGACCGTAAAAATCCGTTCTCGACTCTTTCTACTCCTTTCTTGGACCAAGATCCCTTGTATAACATGTATACATCCCTTGATCATGCAAGAGTCGGTTCCATCTCGGGTTTTCACCCATCTTTCACATGAAAACTCATTTTCACAAGATTTTAACCGTAAAATTTCATTCTAAACTCTTTTAACTAATTACTTGGATCAAAATCCTTTGTATAACTTGTATACATCCTTTGATCACACGAGAATCGGTTTCATCTCGGGTTTTCACCCATTTTTCACATGAAACCTCCTTTTCTCAAGATCATAAAGTTAGAAAACAAAATTCAAGCTTAAAAACATATGTTATACCTTCAAATCTTGGTTAGAACTTGGGTTCTTTGGATTGAATGTTTGAAGGTTTGAAGGATTTGAGAGAGTTTGAGAGATTTTGTGATAGAAAAAAAAGAAAAATGAAAGATAATATGAACAAGGGGGGTGGCCGGCCATATGTGGGGGTGTGGGGGGGGGCCCACATCTCAAATATTGTCCACACATTTGGATTACGAAATCCGGATAATGTTGTGGATAATCTGGTTCAGTTCGTTTCTCGTTTAAACTCGTAATTCGGCTTGAAACGAGCCTAAAATGGTTGTTTTTCGGGTTAAAATAAAATTTATATAAAACTGATTTAAAAATTTTAAAAACTTAACCCATGACATTAAAACATCATATTATTAATAATTACGCATCTTTTTCGGCTTGATTGATCGTCTCTTGCTTGGTTTGGGTGTTAAAGGTTTCGTTTAGCGTACCGACGTACCATTAAATCGAAATCCTTTTTCTGTGCTATAATTTACTTATCCCGAAGCATTAATACTTCGTAAATATCACTAAACATTATATACTTCGTCTATAATGTAATTCCCGATTCGTTCGGGTTTCAATAATCGTTCATTGGTTAATTGTAATTCCAATATGATTCACTATATAATTGAGTATGATTCATACTGTGAACCATATATATTCGTATCAATGTGCTATAACTCATATAATCAATATTAAATAACACGTAAATAGTATATTCCGGCTAGGGTATACCTGGAGTTGCCGGAATCGTTACAAGTTCGTTCACTTTGCCCATCCATCTGAGGATGGTATGCTGTACTCATATCGAGACGGGTGCCCAGTGCGCTTTGCAGCGACTTCCAAAAGTGCGAAGTGAAACGAGAATCTCGATCGGAAATGATCGAGACAGGCACTCCGTGTCTCGACACTACTTCCTTGCGGGTTCTGCTGTCGGGCTGGTTGAGTTCTAAATGGTTGCGCACGAATCGGTTGCGGTTGACGGTTCAGGTTGTTCAGATTTGTCTTACAATTTGGTGCGTAGTGTCCAACCCTGCCACACCGGTGGCACACCACCTCCTTGCACACACCACTATGGTGGTAACCACATTTCCCACATTTAGGAAACGTTCCCCTCTGCGGTTCTTGCCTTCCGCCCGAACTAGTCATGGCATAGCTCTGGGCAGCGGGCCTAGCTCGTTTACCTTGCTGTTTCTCTCGGATCCTATTGTCATACGTACCTCGCTTTCCCCCGGCCGACTCTCCCGTCGCCTTTATCGATCCGCTCCTTAAGAAATCATACGTGACAATACCAGCCTGTGTCACTGCACCCTCATACGTCTGGTGCCCTCCCGCGTTAACTATACTCCTCACTACTGGAGTAAGTCCCCAAATATAACGTTCCACCCTCTTTGACTCTGGGGTAACCAACCACGGCACTAATCGTGACAGTTCATTAAACCGGTTGGTATATCCCAAGTGGTCCGCCCCATGCATCTCTAGGTTCCACAACTCATGTTCCAGTTTCTGCAATTCATTCTTTGGGCAGAAATGTTTCAAAACAAGATCCTTAAGCTCTGTCCAGGTCATGCGGTTTGTCGCCGCCTGACCTCGAGTCTGTACTATGGTGTTCCACCATGTCAAGGCATGGTCTGTGAACGTACAGGTGGCGTACTTAACGACACAATCCTCGGGACAGTTGCTGATATTTACCACTGATTCTATTTTCTCTAACCATTTCACTAACCCATTCGGTCCTTCCGACCCGTTAAATTCTAAAGGCTTGCATAACATAAAGTCCTTGATTGAACAACCCCTGGATGATCCAGTGCGGTTGGTCTCTACAGTAGGGATAGGGCCATTACTGTCGGTAGCGACCACCGTAGGCGGTGCGTCAGTACTCGGCATAGTGTTGTCATTCCTTGGAGGATTAGCGTTTTGTTCCCCGTCATTATTTATGGGCGTTTGATTGCTCGGAGGGGTTGGATTGGTCGAGTTATTAATACTGGCGGCGATGCGCGATACTATATCCGGTATCGCCGCCTCCAACTGTTGAGCAATCAAACGGCTCACATCTACTTCCGATATTTTCGTTGATCGTTTCGGTGCCATTCTACACAACATCAAGGAAACACATATAATTAATACCATTCCAAATTATGAAACACAAAACACATTCCATACATTAATAAACATTAGTACATATTACACAAACATCCATTTACATACTTCCCAGTCATCATTACATAACTAAGTTTTAATACAAAGGGCCTATGTTGGTATCATCCTCGACATAACCCGCAATGGGTCAGTGCTTGAATGATACCCAAAAGTATCGATAATGATATGCCCTACAAGAGACCCCCTATGGGCCAGTGGTTGTACTATAACTAAACAAGATTCACTCCGTGTTAGTATCACCACTAACTACTTACACGGAGTATCAAAAAGCGGTTCAAGATTCTACCATCCAACACGTCTACACATGGTGGTAAACCAACCCCACCAACACCGCCACCAGCACCACCAACACCGCCATCATAACCCGCATTCGGGTTTCCATCTGGTCGATCAACCAGTGGGAGTATGAGCACTCCCTTTTTAACTGGTTAATAGCATACTGGTGGTCCAGTATGCTGTCCCCGAGGTACGCCCGCCTCTGTACCCCCACGACCAGGGCGGCAGAGTGCTCGTTCACCTGCTCGGTGAGAACACGTAGCCAAGCCGCCAAGTCCCGCTCCTGCCTTGGAAGACCCCACACAGGTAGGGTTGCAGGCTCGGGTTGGGGGCGGGAAGACTCGCCCCGGTGGTATGTGGATCTGGGTGGGGTAACAGTGGGCGGAACATACGGGGCACTGATCCGTGCCGTGAGGCGGGGACCGTGTCTGGGGGGAATCGGGGCGGTCTGTGGTGCGGGCGGGGTAGGAGACCTGGTAACCCTAGCAGGGGAAGGTACACTAGCACTCCTAGCTGGGGTGGTCTGTCTAGAAGTACTATGACTAGCCTCCGAAGGCTCGGAGCTGGGTGCTACACTTGGGCTTCCAGAGGCCCCGGAACTGACCTCTTCCGGGTCCTCTTCCGTCGACACACTAGGTGTTCTTGCCATTTTTACCTGCACACAAGTTAACAAACATATAGTCCCTTTTCATAGTGTAATTCATAATTAAATTAATCATGCACTTACTTATACAATTTTGCCACATAATAATATTATTATACATTTACACATATGTTGCCAATTTTACCTATTTAAGTCCCCCGTGACTTCCCCTGAATTCCCTCGTGCAGACAAGTCTGTTATTATGTTCCGGACCATAATAACCCACTTGTCCATCCAAGTTCATCCCGATCTCGTCACAATATATTATTAGTTGATATTCAGATCCTATAATACTTGAGCTACTGGTTATATTTTAGGTATCTTTTTCAGACATCCTAATTCTTTATAACCAATGGCTCTGATACCAAGTTCTGTAACACCCCGTAACCGCAGCGGAAACGTACACGGGATGCAACAGACACATCTGATATCAACAGCATTGCTTATAAAGAAAATACCACTACATTAATTTATAACATATTACATTGTTGCGAGTTGCGTTACTGTCTAGGTGTTACACACATATATTACCAATAAGACATTAATAAATTCATTACAAAACATAGAGCAGCAAGCTTCCAACAGGTAGCACAGATAGTTAAGCACATATCAATCATTCCAACTTGGGCATACCTAGAAAACATGTAAAGAAAACGGGTCAACTACGAATAGTTGGTGAGTTTCACTAATTTAAATAAACACTGACAAATCATTTTAATAATCATTTATTAACAATATAATCATGCTGGGAACTATGTTACCCCAGAACATTTCCATTAACTTTCTGGGAACTATGTTACCCCAGAACAATACTAACCCCTGGGAACTATGTTACCCCAGAACAATAAATACCCCTGGGAACTATGTTACCCCAGAACAATAATAACCCCTGGGAACTATGTTACCCCAGAACAATAATAACCCCTGGGAACTATGTTACCCCAGAACAATAATAACCCCTGGGAACTATGTTACCCCAGAACAATAATAACCCCTGGGAACTATGTTACCCCAGAACAATAATAACCCCTGGGAACTATGTTACCCCAGAACAATAACACATGATAAACATTTTATATATTCTGTGCATCAGATCATATATATATAAATGTACAAGTATTTCCATACGATCGGTATGTACTTAAATCCTTTAAATAAGACATGTTTTCCGCCCCGGGAAAATATAATTAAAACAATACATTAAAAGGAGCTCGTGAAAACTCACCTTTTTGTGAGTCGGTGAGTAATATAAGGAACAGCTACGTGCCTGGATCTGTAATATAATATCTAGTCGTTACTATATAATTCCCATAACTTAAATACGTATCAATCGGTACATCTGGGAACATTGTTAACCCAGTACTGTACTCGATTCGGGGACAATGTTAACCCCGTGACACTTCTAAGGACTCAGATTGTGACATTGCTTAGAGTTTGACAGTCAATTTAGTTAAAGTGATGAAATTATAGCTCGGTTTGACACCCCGTTTGGCCGTGGGGCCCGTTTCCGGTATTTCGGTGCCGGAAACGGTATAATCGGGTAAAATTACCCAAATCATCCGAATTATTTTCGGATGATTTATTTTTACTTAATTTACTTAGATTTATGAAATAGTCCATTTTTAGAGTTTTCATGTACCAGTCAGCTCGCTTATGCGAACTTTGCCGGTTTACACGTTTTAAGCTTTAAAAACTTGTTTTTATGTTCTTTTTAGCACAAATAATTACCCGATTAGTCTCGGGTCTTGAAATTTTGCACAAAACTTAATTTGACAGTAAGGAATTTTGTAAAAATTTTCCAGATTTATTTTCTTATATTTACATTTATTTATCTATTTTTAAATCTTATTAAAATACTAAATATATCAAAAATACCAAAACACTTTAGAAAATTCCCAAATTTTTCTGGGATGATCTTTATCATCCTCATAACTTTCTGGAATTTTCCCAGATTTATTTTCCTATATTTACATTTATTTATCTATTTTTAAATCTTATTAAAATACTAAATATATCAAAAATACCAAAACACTTTAGAAAATTCCCAAATTTTTCTGGGATGATCTTTGTCATCCTCATAACTTTCTGGAATTTTCCCAGATTTATTTTCCTATATTTACATTTATTTATCTATTTTTAAATCTTATTAAAATACTAAATATATCAAAAATACCAAAACACTTTAGAAAATTCCCAAATTTTTCTGGGACGATATTTATCATCCTCATAACTTTCTGGAATTTTCCCAGATTTATTTTCCTATATTTACATTTATTTATCTATTTTTAAATCTTATTAAAATACTAAATATATCAAAAATACCAAAACACTTTAGAAAAATCCCAAATTTTTCTGGGATGATCTCTATCATCCTCATAACTTTCTGGAATTTTTCCAGAATTTAAAACTTATTTTTCAAGCCATTTTCACCCAAAACCGAGCTAGAAAGCCCTAGAACTCGTTTCACCGAAAAGCCTACTTAGACTTTTCCAACTGAGCTAAAATTTTGTGGGTGACTTTTATATGTTATAAAAAGCTTATCTTAAATTTTCCGGAATTTTTCATCATGTTTTGCTATTTTTCACTATTTTTGGCCAAAACCGAGCATTAAATTCACCAAATATTCATCTTTTATCCAAAAATTACCAAAAATTCACAGATCTCATATTTTCATGTGTAGATCATCTCTGTGAAATTTCGTGACCCGACTCTAAGCACACGTAAATCTGTCCATTTTTCATAAACACACGAAAACCGAACTATTTTGTGTTTTCTAGCTTTAGATCGCAAGGATCTCGGTTTCTAGCCTTTGCTAGCCGCTAGATACAACACTTACAAGCACATCAACACCACACCAAGCAAGTTATACCCACAATCAAGCCATTACTTTCCTAGTGTCGGTTAAAACATCAAAACAACGATTTTGACCGTAAAAATCCGTTCTCGACTCTTTCTACTCCTTTCTTGGACCAAGATCCCTTGTATAACATGTATACATCCCTTGATCATGCAAGAGTCGGTTCCATCTCGGGTTTTCACCCATCTTTCACATGAAAACTCATTTTCACAAGATTTTAACCGTAAAATTTCATTCTAAACTCTTTTAACTAATTACTTGGATCAAAATCCTTTGTATAACTTGTATACATCCTTTGATCACACGAGAATCGGTTTCATCTCGGGTTTTCACCCATTTTTCACATGAAACCTCCTTTTCTCAAGATCATAAAGTTAGAAAACAAAATTCAAGCTTAAAAACATATGTTATACCTTCAAATCTTGGTTAGAACTTGGGTTCTTTGGATTGAATGTTTGAAGGTTTGAAGGATTTGAGAGAGTTTGAGAGATTTTGTGATAGAAAAAAAAGAAAAATGAAAGATAATATGAACAAGGGGGGTGGCCGGCCATATGTGGGGGTGTGGGGGGGGGGGCCCACATCTCAAATATTGTCCACACATTTGGATTACGAAATCCGGATAATGTTGTGGATAATCTGGTTCAGTTCGTTTCTCGTTTAAACTCGTAATTCGGCTTGAAACGAGCCTAAAATGGTTGTTTTTCGGGTTAAAATAAAATTTATATAAAACTGATTTAAAAATTTTAAAAACTTAACCCATGACATTAAAACATCATATTATTAATAATTACGCATCTTTTTCGGCTTGATTGATCGTCTCTTGCTTGGTTTGGGTGTTAAAGGTTTCGTTTAGCGTACCGACGTACCATTAAATCGAAATCCTTTTTCTGTGCTATAATTTACTTATCCCGAAGCATTAATACTTCGTAAATATCACTAAACATTATATACTTCGTCTATAATGTAATTCCCGATTCGTTCGGGTTTCAATAATCGTTCATTGGTTAATTGTAATTCCAATATGATTCACTATATAATTGAGTATGATTCATACTGTGAACCATATATATTCGTATCAATGTGCTATAACTCATATAATCAATATTAAATAACACGTAAATAGTATATTCCGGCTAGGGTATACCTGGAGTTGCCGGAATCGTTACAAGTTCGTTCACTTTGCCCATCCATCTGAGGATGGTATGCTGTACTCATATCGAGACGGGTGCCCAGTGCGCTTTGCAGCGACTTCCAAAAGTGCGAAGTGAAACGAGAATCTCGATCGGAAATGATCGAGACAGGCACTCCGTGTCTCGACACTACTTCCTTCATGTAAACACGAGTCAGTCTTTCCATTTTGTCCATTTCCTTAATTGCTAGGAAGTGTGCCGATTTAGTCAACCGGTCAACGATCACCCAGATGGAATCGCATCCCGTCGGTGTCTTAGCAAACCCGTAATAAAATCCATTGAGATGTGTTCCCATTTCCACATTGGGAGTTCCGGTTGTTGCAGTAGACCAGATGGTTTCTGGTATTCTATCTTGACTCTGGCACAAGTCAAGCATTTGCTCACGTAGGTGGCAATGTCGGCTTTCATGTTCGGCCACCAGTAAAGTGCCTTTAAATCATGATACATTTTATCTGAGCCAGGGTGGATAGAATATCGGGACTTGTGAGCTTCGTCCATCACTAGAGTTCTCAACTCTCCGTATCGTGGAACCCAAATCCGGTTCTCAAAATATCGGACCCCGTCCGATCTGGTTTCAAGTTGCTTGTTCATGCCCCGCATGAGTTCCGATGGAAGATTATCATCTTTCAAAGCTTCAAGTTGCGCATCGCGAATCTGATCGGGTAAGCTGGCATGAATCGTGAGTTGCAATGCTCTCACCCGTCTGGGTTTATCTGTTTCTTTTCTGCTGAGGGCGTCGGCCACCACATTGGCCTTGCCAGGGTGGTACTTGATGGCACAATCATAATCTTTAAGCAGCTCGACCCAACGACGCTGTCGCATGTTCAGCTCCTTCTGATCGTAGATATGTTGGAGACTCTTGTGGTCGGTGTAAATGGTAAACTTGGTACCGTACAAGTAATGCCTCCATATCTTAAGAGCAAACACCACAGCTCCGAGTTCCAAATCATGGGTCGTGTAGTTCTTCTCGTGAACCCGTAGTTGTCGAGAGGCGTAGGCTATAACCTTCTCGAGTTGCATCAGCACACAACCGAGACCTTGTATAGATGCGTCACAGTGTACCTCAAAATTTTCCGTTCCCTCGGGGAGGGCTAAAATAGGGGCGCTACAAAGCTTGGTTTTCAACAATTGAAAAGCGGATTCTTGCGCGTCACCCCAATTGTACTTAGTACCCTTGTGGGTCAAAGCGGTGAGGGGTTGAGCAATTTTTGAAAATCCCTCGATGAAACGCCGGTAGTAGCCGGCCAGTCCTAGGAATTGTCGCACCTCAGTCGGAGTCTTAGGTGCTTCCCAGTTTTTGACGGCCTCTACCTTACCGGGATCGACATGGATACCATTCTCGTTGATCACATATCCTAAAAAGTGAACCTCGCGAAGCCAAAATTCACATTTCGAGAGTTTAGCATACAGTTGTTCTTTCTTCAATAGTTCCAGAATTACCCTTAAGTGCTCTTCGTGGTCAGTCTCGTTTTTGGAGTAGACGAGAATATCATCGATGAAAACAATCACAAACTTGTCGAGGTACGCCTTGCATACTCGATTCATGAGATCCATAAATACGGCTGGCGCGTTGGTTAGGCCAAATGGCATAACCGAAAAATCGTAGCGACCATACCGTGTTCTGAAAGCCGTCTTTGAGATATCTTCTTCGCGCACTCTCAGCTGGTGGTAACCAGATCGGAGATCGATCTTCGAGTAGTAACTCGATCCTTGAAGCTGGTCAAACAAATCATCAATTCGGGGTAAAGGATAACGGTTCTTGACCGTCACCTTGTTCAACTCCCGGTAGTCGATGCACATTCGGAAAGTCCCGTCTTTCTTTCGGA
This sequence comes from Bidens hawaiensis, assembly GCF_021521415.1. Lineage (NCBI taxonomy): Eukaryota > Viridiplantae > Streptophyta > Magnoliopsida > Asterales > Asteraceae > Bidens > Bidens hawaiensis. The sequence goes on along the minus strand of NW_027491020.1, from coordinate 2,534,645 downwards.
CAAACAAGACAGGGGCTCCCCATGGCGATGAGCTAGGTCGGATAAAACCCTTATCCAACAAATCTTGCAACTGAGTGGACAACTCCTGAAGTTCCGCCGGTGCGAGCCGTTACGGGGCTCGTGCTATGGGTGCTGCACCGGGTGTCAACTCGATTTGGAATTCGACTTGACGAATAGGAGGTAGTCTGGGCAAATCCTCTGGGAAAACTTCCGGGAAGTCTCGCACAACAGGTATATCTTCATTTCGTTTCTCCTCCGCGGGTTTCTCAACAATTTGTGTCAAAATTGCCGGATGACCCTTCGTAGATACTTCTGCGCCTTCATAAGGGTAATGACGCTGGTGGTCATGCCGCTTCTCTCGCCTCGGACCGAAATGATCTCGCCGGAAGGGGTGGTAATATGGACTATCTTATCGTGGCATATAATCTCCGCTCGGTTATCGGATAACCAGTCCATGCCGACAACGACATCGAAACTACTAAGCGTAAAAGGAATAAGGTCGATATCAAAGACATGACCTGACAGTTTTAACTTACATCCCGCAAGTACATGAGTCGTTATTATAGTCTTACCGTCAGCTAATTCAACAGGAAACTTAACATCTAACGGGGTTGGAGTTAAGTCTAAAAGTTGGCTAAAGGCTTTCGACACAAAACTCCTATCAGCTCCAGTGTCAAACAAAACAGAAGCAAAACAATCGTTTACAGGGAACTTACCAGACACCACATGCGGATCATTGCGGGCTTGACCCGATCCAATCACAAACGCTCTTCCCTTGCCATTGCCTCCACCATTACTGCCACTTCCATTACCCCCATTGTTGTCATTCTGTTTCAGCTTGGGGCAATCTTTCCGGAAATGGCCTTCCTGCCCACATTCAAAACATCCCTTCGTCGTCATCGGTGGCTTAGGAGCACCCTTTGCCGCAAGGTCTCCTCTACATTCTTTCGCTTGGTGACCTATCTTTCCGCATCTTTGACACTTGACACGGTCACACTGGCCAACATGATGATAGTTGCACCTGTTGCACTTTGGATATTTCCCAGCATATCCGCTCGAAACCTGCCCACTACCGTTGTTGTTGTTGTTGTGATTCTGAGTGTTAAAGCTCCGAGTGAATTCGGGCTTACGGTAGTGTTGTTGCGGTGGGAGGTTCGAGGATGAAGATCTGGTGTTATCAAACTTCCTCTTCCCGCTGTTCGGGTTGCTGTTGCTGTTATTGTCATTACTCTGGTTGTCACGGGCTTTAACGGTCGAACCCCTCGGTGGTAACGCACCTTGTGTCACAGCCTGATCCGTCAGTTTGTGAGCTAAACGGATCGCTTGTTGGATCGTGGCTGGCCTGGAAGACGTCACCATGCCCTGAATCTGCGGTGCTAATCCATCAATGTACATTTATATCCTCTTGCTCGGCGGATCCACCATCCGCGGACACATCACAGCCAACTTGTGCGAACGAGTAGTGTAGGCTTCGATTTCCGAACCCACCATCTTCAACGACCAAAATTCTGATTCTAACTTTGAAATCTCTTCTCTCGGACAATACTCCTCTCGCATCATGTTTTTGAACTCCTCCCAGTTCATCGCGTTAGCCAGTTCCAACCCAAGGATCTGGACGTTTGAATTCCACCAAGTGAGGGCGGAATCCTCAAGTGTCCCAGCAGCGAATTTGACCCTACTGGCAGGGGGACAATTACACATCTCAAAGGCCGACTCGGCCTTTTCAGCCCAACGCAGGAAGCCTATAGCTCCCTCAGTGCCCTTAAACGTACTGGGCTTGCAGTCAAGGTAGTTCTTGAAGGTACACGTTCCACTCGGACCTCCAGCTTGATTCTGAACGTGTGCGGCTAAAGCGGCCGCAACATGGTCGTTCAGCAGAGTTTGGAGTTCAGCTGCAGTCATGCTGATGTTACCACGTCCTCGTCCAGCGTTTCTTCCAGCCATTTCCTAGAATCACAGTATCAAATGTTAAACATGAATTTTTCTTTCATATACAACACACCATACATGTAATAAAAAGGTAGGTAAGAAAGAAAGTAAGAAACAACATCACATCACAACCACATATTAGTCTAAAAAAAATTCATGATTAAAACCATTGTATTCGCTACAAAGTATTTCCAATCAATCCTTAAAATCATAGAAAAATAATAGTTCGGATGGAGACAACCCCTCCATCTAGGTGTCATCATTACTAGATGTCGTCATCTGAGGACACCTCTGAGTGTGCCTCCTCCTCAGCCGGTTCTTCCTCCGGTTCTTCTTCGGGTTCCTCCTCGGGATCTTCCTCGGGATCGTCCTCAGGCTCCTCTTCGGGATCTTCTTCAGGTTCTACTTCAGGCTCTGCCTCAGGTTCGGCTGCATTCTGAGCAAGTTACATTTGTAAGACATCGCAACGCTCTAGAGCTATCTCGGTTCGGGTCCTTGCTTCTTGGAGTTGCTCTTTCAAGTCTATCATCTCAGCTTGCATCTTCATCATAACCTTCATCTGTTGCTCACTAGTCTCTTGCATATCTTTCATTGCCACTGCCATGCGGGCAATCTCCTCCTTAGTCTCGGTTCTGTCTTTTAACATTCTGGAAACGTTCTCCCTCGTATAGCGCATGTAACCCACGTCACGCTCCAAGCATGAAACAACAGCTGCGAGAACTCTCTCTACAGGTTCGGTTATGGGTGGTAGGGTGTTGGGATAAGCAGGGTGGTTCGGGTGAGGCAACGGGGGAACTTGTTCGCGATAGACCATACGTCTGATCATGTTAGGGTACCAATCCCAGCTAACGTCATTTTCGTAAATGCCTCCGGATAGGCGGTACCTCTTCGGTGCGGGAGCTTCGAGTTCCGGGACTACGCGGGGTGGCGAGGCGGTAGGTAACTGCGGTTCCTTCCCGTGAGCATGCGTCATCGAATCGGATGATGATGAGGGTGGCGTCGACATTCCTACAGGTAAGCCGTGTATGCGCGCGCGTATGAGTGAAAGAGGTAAAGAGATAAGATTACAAGACTACACAAACCTATGCAGTGCGTATCATTATAACTAATGGGTCGTCGCGGTTATAGTCTAGTATGCATGCAGCTTCTAGTTCGCTATAACTAATGGCTCTGATACCAATCTGTCACACCCTCAAAATCCACTAACGGAGTTTTACCGTCAGAGGGTGTGAACTGGCAGGATCGGAATCATCAGTTATAATCAAACCATAAAATAAAGTTTCAAAACCATGAAAACGTTTACGAGTAATTAAATGCGGAAGCGTAAAAACCTTTAATCAAAAGTTGCGTCACGCAGGACGACTTAAAACCAAAGATAACTGTTAAAAATAAGTTTGCAGAACAAAAGTGATTTCATTTAATGCATGCTCCTAAACCGCGCGCCCGCCTCGGCTACCTGAGAATAACATACTAAAAGTGTCAACACAGGGTTGGTGAGTTCACAAGTTATATAAAATAAATCGTTTAGCGTTTGCGTTCAGCGTTTTACGTTAAGTGTTTTGCGTAACCACGTTACGGCGTTTAAGCGTTTTGCGTAACCACGTTACGGCGTTTTGCGTTACCAGATAGTGTTATGTCAAATTATATATCGATAGGTAGCTAATCTATACAACAAGTATTACTAAGTGTTCGACACCGAAGCTGACTCTTTTAGTAAGTGCCTTGTCACCAGGTCCTCCAGACCATGGTACTTGTTAGCCAAAATTACACCCGCTCGTCCTCCAGTCGAGTTTAGCGTTGGGTGGGGTTTGTCAAACCCAGTAGTACTACTCAACAGTGACTCGCTATTCAAAATATTAACCGGTTCGATGTGTAGGACTTCAATTGTTTCGTTTGCCACTTAGTCTTTACAAGTGATATATAATTTACTAACAAAATCTTAAAAATGCGTTGTGGAGTATGTTATCTCCCCCAAAAGAAAAGCGTTTAAAACAGTTTAAAAGGGGAAAGTGAAACTCACTGTTTGCGAAGAATTTCCCAAAATAATCACCAAGATGCGCGTCACCGAAAAACTCTCTCTAACGTTCTAAAACAACAAAGAGATTTTTCTAAGTGTCGGAATATTATCGAGTCTCTAGACCCGGCACATAATACCTATGCACATAACATGTTTCGTGTTTCGTTTGTGAATCGTGTGTGACTTTCACAAGTGTTTTTGTGACACATCACATGTGTAAGCAATCATATACGTGTCATGTATTCATAACGTACAGTACTAGCAATTATTCCCCGTAAGGGCATTTTGGTCAATAAATAACAATTAACTAGCCATTATTCCCCATAAGGGCAATTTGGTCAAATCATGGCAATCAATTAGCAACTATTCCCCGCAAGGGTATTTTGGTCAAAACATAACAATTATATAACAAATATCATATTTCATGCATTTTTACACAACTCAGCAGCTAGTTTCACCGAGACAGAAATCCTACTAGAAAGATTGTACTATTTCACCGATCATAGCATCTCAATTAATTTACCAAAAATCATAACAGAAGCACATATGTCTTAGGTTTCCAGAACACATTTTATTACATTTTTATTCCTCATAGTTTTCTCACAATCATCAAATCATTACAGCAAACTCATAACAGTCAGATTCATGCACAACATAATGTTATTTGCAATTCCCGTTAAACAAAAAATCCAATAAATGCAAGACCACTTGGGTTTGGTTCCTAACTCAATGAGTCAACTTCCAGAAGTGGAACCAACCCAATTGGTCTCGTAGTTCATGAGATATAACATTTACAACATAACCTAACAGCAGGTCTAACAGCTCAGCTTTGCACAACGTTTTTGTAAAATCATAAAAGTAAACTTCTACTTGTCCAAAAATTACAAACTTATACTTTATAGAAACTAGATCAACCTAGTTTACTGCAGTACCCACAATCTCAACCAATTTTCACGTTTACACTTCGTTACAGTCACTTAAACATCGTATACACATTCTGTCCAGAATCTGTTTACATCCAAACTCAATATAATAACAATCTATGAACTATCATGCATCCATATAACCCTCTAGATTCCATAAACACCTTCCATGCACATCAATTACATATTACATACTTGATTAGGGTTTGTGTTTGAACTCAAATCAAAAACACAACAATCAACATGTATCAACATCAATCTAGTTTATCAATTCATTATCCAAATAACAACAATCATATTAACTATATGCATACTCAAAATCGGCAGCCTAGGGTTTGTGGTTAACCCAACAAACATCAAAATCAAGCAACAAGAATGTTAGGGATAATCAAATATACCTTCCTAGCACCTAGTTCTTCAATCACAAGCTTGATTTGATGGTGTATATGTGTGTGTTTGTGGACGGCAGCCAAGGAGAGCAAGGGAGGGAGGCCGATCGGAGCTTTGGGGTTAATAATAATAAGTTAGGGTTAAGTGTTAAGGATATATTTATAGACATACAAGTTACACTCAAGTCCCTCCACTTTCAATTGTTGTTTTTCTAACTTAACTAACTTAGTTCTTGTTTCTTGTCTAGCATTACACACAATATAATCAAGTAACACATAAGTTAACACATAATTATCACATAATTATTATGTTGACGTTTATCGTTTATTTATCAATCGTTTGCGTCAACTCGTTTGCGTTTCGGTGCAAATCCCGAAAGACTACACATGTAGTAAGTGTTAAGCGTCATTTAAACCCTAGTTTAAATGTAATGAAGTGTGCATTATAGATTCAGTGATCTTAAGTTTGAATTGACGGAGTTGAGTTAACGGAGTTAACCTGAAATTGACGATTGTCACATATTTGATTCGGGTGCAAACAAAAGTTTCGTAGCCACACCATTTAGTAAACTAGCTAAAATGAAATGTTGCCGAGTGTCTGAGACTCTTATAGTAGAAACCGCAAGTGACACTTCGGTTAAAATAATGAAAATGGTTAAGGACTGTAGGATAGAATTGGAGGGACATGAGTTCCCTGTTACCTTGTATGTTATGACCTTAGGAGGGTTCGATGTGGTTTTGGGGATGGATTGGTTGTCTGAGTTTGAGGCTCAGATAGTATGTAAGAGTAGGATAATAAGGTTAAAGTCCTTGGATGGTAGTGCGGTGACGGTTTATGGTGATAAGGAAAGTTCTGGGCTTAATGTCATTTCAATGATAAAAGCCGAGGGTTTGCTAAGGCGAGGGTGTTGTGCCTACCTGGCGTATGTCGTCAACGCTACGGCCGAGACGAACGAAATAAAAGATGTTCCTATTGTGCGCGACTACCCAGAAGTATTCCCTGAGGATCTTCCGGGGTTGCCACCGGAGCGAGAGATAGAATTTCAGATAGATTTAATACCAGGAGCCCAGCCCGTTGCGAAAGCGCCTTACCGTCTAGCACCGTCCGAGATGAAAGAATTGATGTCCCAACTGCAAGAACTCCTCGACAAGGGTTTTATCAGACCGAGTGTTTCTCCGTGGGGCGCACCGGTTTTGTTTGTGAAGAAGAAGGATGGAAGTATGAGAATGTGCATAGACTATCGTGATTTGAATAAGCTTACGATAAAGAATAGATATCCTTTGCCAAGGATTGATGATCTGTTTGACCAACTGCAAGGTTCAAGTTGGTTCTCACGAATAGATCTCAGATCAGGCTACCATCAGCTGAAGGTGAAGGAGGCAGACATCCCTAAGACAGCGTTCCGAACGCGGTATGGACACTACGAGTTCCTCGTAATGTCATTCGGTCTAACAAATGCTCCTGCAGCATTTATGGACATGATGAATAGGGTGTGTCGACCGATGTTGGATAAGTCGGTTATCGTCTTCATTGATGATATATTGATTTATTCAAAGAGCGAGTCTGACCATGCTGAGCATCTGAGAGAGGTATTGGAGACTCTGAAGAAAGAGAAGTTGTATGCCAAGTTTTCGAAGTGCGCGTTCTGGTTAAGAGAAGTGCAATTTTTAGGTCACGTGATTAATCCGGAAGGGATTACCGTGGACCCAGCTAAGATTGAAGCAATAACGAATTGGAAGACTCCGCAGAATCCGACTGATATACGAAGCTTCCTAGGGTTAGCTGGCTACTATAGGAGATAGCCGACTGATATATCGAAGGTTTCTCCAAGATAGGCGCACCGCTGACCGGTATGACCCGAAAGTCGATAGTATTCAGTTGGGGAAAGTTTCAAGAAGAAGCCTTTGAGGAATTAAATAAGAGACTCACGCAAGCTCCAATCCTTGCTCTACCCGATGGTGACGAGGATTTCGTTGTTTGTGCTGATGCCTCGCATCAAGGGTTAGGTTGCGTGTTGATGCAACGAGGGAAGGTGATAGCTTACGCTTCTAGACAGTTGAAGGTCCATAAGAGTACTTATCCGACGCATGATTTGGAGTTAGCAGCTGTAGTGCATGCTCTTAAGATATGGAGGCATTATCTGTACGGTACTAAGTGTACTATCTATACAGATCATAAGAGTTTAAAGTACTTCTTCGAGCAGAAAGAATTGAACATGAGGCAGAGAAGATGGTTAGAATTGATAAAGGATTACGACTGTGAGATTAAGTATTACCCCGGTAAAGCTAACGTGGTCGCTGATGCGCTAAGTCGTAAGAATGAGGAAGTCCTTGCAACAGTGAAGTCATACCTGCTGATTATGAACTCAAGTCTTTTTGAAGAAATCATCAAGGTGCAGTCAAAGGTGTTAGTAGATGAAGGGTTAGTAAAGAAAGAAAGGATGTATGGCCAGCAAAATGAGTTGATGGAAAACACTCATGGAGTTAAGACTAGATTTGACCGCATGTGGATCCCACGCCATGGTGATCTTTGAAGTCGAATCTTAGATGAAGCTCATAAGTCAAGGTACTCAATCCATCCTGGAGCTACAAAGATGTATCAAGACTTGAAAAGAGATTACTGGTGGCCTGGAATGAAGAATGATGTAGTAGATTATGTCAATAAGTGCTTAACTTGCTTACAAGTCAAATCCGAACATCAGAAGCCTTATGGGAAGATGCAACCGCTAGAGATACCTGAGTGGAAATGAGAACACATCACTATGGATTTCATAACTAAGCTACCTCGTACAGCTAAGCATCATGATACTATCTGGGTGATTGTGGACCGTTTGACCAAGAGTGCTCACTTTCTGCCTATACGAGAGGCTATCTCGTCAGAAACATTAGCAAACTTGTTCATTAAAGAGGTTGTGGCTAAGCATGGAGTACCGTTATCGATCGTGTCTGATAGAGATACACGGTTTACTTCGAGGTTCTGGAGGAAATTCCATGAAGCTATGGGAACAAGATTGAACATCAGTACGGCGTATCATCCTCAAACCGATGGACAGTCTGAAAGGACGATCCAAACCCTTGAGGATATGCTGCGTGCTTGTGTTTTAGATTTTGGTGGAAGTTGGGATGATCATCTGCACCTAGCAGAGTTCTCCTATAACAACAGTTACCATTCAAGTATTGGTATGCCACCGTTTAAGATGCTTTACGGTAGACGATGTAGAACCCTGGTGTGTTGGGGTTAGATTGGTCAGAAAGAAATGGGAAGCCTAGAAGTGGTTCAAGAAACGTCTTCAAAGTTCGATCAGATCAAAGCAAGAATGAAAGCCGCTCAAGACAGACAAAATTCTTATGCAGATTAGCGGCGACGACCAATTGAGTTTAACGTTGGCGACAATGTGATGCTTAAGGTCTCGCCTTGGAAAGGAATTTTTCGTTTAGAAAGAGGGGGAAGTTGAGTCCGAGGTACATTGGACCGTTTAAAATTTTAGATCGTGTGGGGGAAGTAGCTTATAAGCTGGATTTACCCGATGAGTAAGAAGGAATTCATTCAACTTTCCATGTTTCTCATCTGAGGAAGTGTCTAGCTGATGACACGTCTCACGTGCCATTGATGGAGATTGAGGTTGATGAACAAATGAACTATATCGAGAAACCGATAGAGATCGTTGATCGCAAGGAGAAGCAGCTTCGTCACAAGGTTATACCTTTGGTAAAAGTGATATGGAAACACCGCAAGGGATCGGATGCTACCTGGGAAGCCGAGGATGAGATGCACAAGTTTTACCCTAGTTTGTTTATGTAATAGTTAGGTTTCGGGGACGAAACCTCTTTAAGGAGGGAAGACTTGTAACATCCTAAAATTTATAATGTTAAATAAAGAAAGTTACGTTTAGTGATTTCGCGTTATTAATTAATTAATGTCGAGTAAAGAACGGATCATGGACTTAGATTAATTAAGATGGGTTAAATGAGAATGGGCCTTAGGTCCAAGGGCTTTAAGGGATATAAATATCCCCTAAACCAACCTAAAACCCTAAACCCTCATTTCATTTCCATCATAATCTCTACACACTCAAAAACACACACATATACTACACCATATTCGGCCGAGAGAGAGAGAGACATCCGAGACCAAGAATCAAGCCGACCACACTGAACGTATAAAAGGTATGTTCTTGACCTATAAAGTTTACGTAGTATTGAACGTTTTTACCTTAAAGGTCCAAGCTTTATAGTATATACGGGATATATATACGAACGAAAACGGTTAGGGAACGTAGGGGGTGATGTCGAACCATAACAAGGGTATTAAAATCGCCAAAATGCTTGATAAAAACCAAACCCGTAGCTGAACTGGGCAACTTCGCCTGCAAAACCATAACTTCGCCTGCAAAAGCTTAACTTCGCCTTCAAAGCATAACTTCGCCTTCAAAGCTTATCTTCGCCTACGGCCAAGTTCGCCTAACTGGTAACTTCGCCTAGGGCCAAGTTCGCCTAATTGATAACTTCGCCTAAGGCCAAGTTCGCCTAAGTGATAACTTCGCCTAAGGCCAAGTTCGCCTAACTGATAACTTCGCCTACGGCCAAGTTCGCCTAACTGATAACTTCGCCTAAGGCCAAGTTCGCCTAACTGATAACTTCGCCTAAAGCTAAGTTCGCTTAAGGTTTAACTTCGCCTTAAGCCAAGGGCTCTGCCCCTTGGACCCCAACCAGGGGCTCTGCCCCTTGGACCCTGCTAGGGGCTGCCGCCCCTAGACCCCGCTGCCAGGGGAGCTGCCCCTGGACCCCCGTTCGTTGTGGGTAGTAGTTAAGACTAGAAAGATGATATGATTAGTGAGATTTATTTGATACGTATACTTGTTATACAGTCAGCCGTGCACAACTGAAGAAAGGGATTACGATTAACGGTGAACGTAACCGTGTTCAGGTGAGTTTCTAGCCCCATTTATGTGTTATGTTTTCGGGGTTGTGTGCATACTCAATATGTTTGTTAATACGCTTATCCTAAGAGATAAGTGTATGCCTTATGTGGATAATGTGAAATGTATGAATGATTGCTTGTTAGTACGTGAACAATCTTCGGATATTGCACGTACTGTCAGGTTGTAACGCTATGTATAAGGTAAGTATGATATGTATGCTTATATGTATGAACGTGATAAAGTTAATAAAAGAATGAAATGATGGTTGTATGGTTACGAAAAGGGTACCGAGCCCTAATAATACTCGAGGTATGATGTATGGTTGTATGGTAACGAAGAGGGAGTCGAACCCTACCAATATTCGAGAACTAGGGAACCGAACCCTACTAATATTCGAGTAAAGAGGGTACCGAGCCCTAATAATACTCGAGGATAGAGGGTACCGAGCCCTAATAATACTCGAGGAAGGAGGGTACCGAGCCCTAATAATACTCGAGGAAGGAGGGTACCGAGCCCTAATAATACTCGAGGAATGTAGGGCGTAATGCTCTTTATAACGTAAGATATGAAAGCAAGTTAATACAAAAGAAAGTATGAAAGTATGAATGAAAGAATATAAGTTTATTTATATTGTATAGTGTATGATTAACTAGAACTCACTCAGTGTAGCTGACTTTTAGTATGCACGCAGGTGAGTAGGATGAGGCAGCTCGCTTGAGGAGACACGTGGCACTGAATGAGAGGCTGGCATCGGAAGACTCAATACGTTTAAGTTTAATGTTTCATTTATTTTGAAAGACAAAATGATGTTTTAAGACAAGACTTGTTTTGTTATGAAATGTTTTATGAAAGCTTTTATATTCCGCGAATGTTTTAATTAACTCTGATATTTAGAACTGCGTTTATGAGTAAATCCAACACGAAAGTAGAGCTAACGGTAACGGGGGCCTTACAGAAACGCTCCACACTTTACAGTTAATAATAACATTTACAATAATAAAATTCACATAATATATTTGATTATGTATTAAAAAAAGTAGTCATTAAATTTCAATCACCAGTTATACATATCACGCTTTGGAAACGCTCCACGTTTTACAGTTAATAATAACATTTACTATAATAACATTCACATAATATAAGTGATTAAGTATTACAAAAAAAACATACATTAAATTTCAGCCACCAGTTATATATATCACGCTTTCGAAACGCTCCACGCTTTACAGTTAATAATAACATTTACAATAATAACATTCACATAATATAAGTGATTATGTATTAAAAAAAAGCTGTCATTAAATTTCAGCCACTAGTTATATATATCACGCTTTGGAAACGCTCCACGCTTTAAAGTTAATAATAACATTTACAATAATAACATTCACATAATATAAGTGATTATGCATTAAAAAAAAGCAATCGTTAAATTTCAGCCACCAGTTATATATTTCACGCTTTACAGTAAATAATAACATTTACATAACATAAGAGATTATGTATTAAAAAAACAGTCATTAAAATTCAGCCACTAGTTATATATATCACGCTTTGGAAACGCTCCACGCTTTCCAATAAATAATAACATTTACAATAATAACATTCACATAATATAAGTGATTATGAATTAAAAAAAAAGCAATCATTAAATTTCATCCACCAGTTATATATATCATGCTTTGGAAACGCTCCACACTATACAGTTAATAATAACGTTTACAATAATAACATTCACATAATATAAGTGATTATGTATTAAAAAAAAGCAGTCATTAAATTTCAGCCACCAGTTATATATATCACGCTTTATAGTTAATAATAACATTTACAATCATAACATTTACATAACATAAGTGATTATGTATTAAAAAAACAGTTATTAAAATTCAGCCACCAGTTATATATATCGTGCTTTGGAAACACTCCATGTTTTACAGTTAATAATAACATTTAAAATAATAACATTCACATAATATAAGTGATTATGTATTAAAAAAAAGTAGTCATTAAATTTCAGCCACCAGTTATATATATCTTGCTTTGGAAACGCTCCTCGCTTTACAGTTAATAATAACATTTACAATAATAACATTCACATAATATAAGTGATTATGTATTAAAAAAAAGTAGTCATTAAATTTCAGCCACCAGTTATATATATCGTGCTTAGGAAACGATATAGTTAATAATAACAGTTATATATATTTCAGCCACGCTTTATAGTTAATAATAACATTTATAATAATAACATTCAGATAATACAAGTGATTATTTATTATAAAAAAGTAGTCATCAAATTTCAGCCACCAGTTATATATATATTGTGTTTTTGAAACGCTCCACACTTTACAGTAAATAATAACATTTACAATAATCACATTCAGATAATATAAGTGATTATGTATTACAAAAAAAGCAGTCATTAAATTTCAGCCACCAGTTTTATATATCACGCTTTGGAAACGCTCCACGCTTTACAGTTAATAATAACATTTACAATAATAACATTCACATAATATAAGTGATTATGTATTAATAAAAAACAGTCATTAAATTTCAGCCACCAGTTATATATATCATGCTTTGGAAACGCTCCACGGTTTACAGTTAATAATAACATTTACAATAATAACATTCACATAATATAAGTGATTAGGTATTAAAAAATAGCAGTAATTAAATTTCAGCCACCAGTTATATATATCACGTTTTGAAATCGCTCCACGCTTTATAGTTAATAATAACATTTACAATAATAAAATTCACATAATATAAGTGATTATGTATTAAAAAACAGCAGTCATTAAATTTCAGCCACCATTTATATATATCACGCTTTGGAAACGCTCCACGCTATACCGTTAATAATAACATTTACAATAATAAGATTTACATAATATAAGTGATTAAGTATTACAATAGAAGCAGTCATTAAATTTCTGCCACCAGTTATATATATTACGCTTTGGAAACGCTCCACACTTTACAGTTAATAATAACATTTACAATAATAACATTCACATAATATAAGTGATTATGTATTAAAAAAAACGGTCATTAAATTTCAGCCACCAGTTATATATATCACGCTTTGGAAACGCTCCACGCTTTACAGTTAATAATAACATTTACAATAATAACATTCACATAATATAAGTGATTATGTATTAAAAAAAGCAGTCATTAAATTTCAGCCACCAGTTATATATATCACTCTTTGGAAACGCTACACGCTTTACAGTTAATAATAACATTTACAATAATAACATTCACATAATACATGTGATTAGGTATTAAAAAATAGCAGTCATTAAATTTCAGCCACCAGTTATATATATCAAGCTTTGAAAACGCTCCACGCTTTACAGTTAATAATAACATTTACAATAATAACATTCACATAATATAAGTGATTATGTATTAATAAAAAACAGTCATTAAATTTCAGCCACCAGTTATATATATCATGCTTTGGAAATGCTCCACACTTTGCAGTTAATAATAACATTTACAATAATAAAATTCACATAATATATTTGATTATGTATTAAAAAAAGTAGTCATTAAATTTGTGACAATCGTCAATTTCAGGTTAACTCCGTTAACTCAACTCCGTCAATTCAAACATAAGATCATTGAATCTCTAACGCACACCTCATTACATTTATACTAGGGTTTAAATGACGCTTAACACTTACTACATGTGTAGTCTTTCAGGATTTGCACCGAAACGCAAACGAGTTGACGCAAACGGTTGATGAATAAACGAAAAACGTCAACATAATAATTATGTGATAATTATGTGTTAACATATGTGTTACTTGATTATATTGTGTAATGCTAGACAAGAAACAAGAACTAAGTTAGTTTAAGCTAGAAAAAGTAATACTTAGAAGTGGAGGGGCCAAAGTGTAACATAGTATTCTATAAATAATAACAATAAACTAAACCCTAACTTATTTCTTTTCCTCCCCACTCAAAACCGATCAGCCACCCTCTTGGTTCTCCTTGGCTGCCGTCACCCTCACACACACATACAACCACCAATTCAAGCTTTTGATTGAAGAATTAGGTGCTAGGAAGGTATAATTGATTATCCTATACATTCTTATTACTTGATTTTGATGTTTAATGGGTTAATTGAAAACCCTAGCTTGACCGATTTCATGTATGTATAGTTAATATGATTTGTTGTTGATTGGATAATGATTTGATAACTAGATTGAATGTTGTTGCATGTTAATTGTTGTGTCTATGGTTTGAGTTCAAACAAAAACCCTAATCATGTATGTAATGGGTAATTGATGTGCATGGATGGTGTTTATGGAGTCTAGAGTGTTATATGAATGCATGATAGTTCATAGGTTGTTAATATGTTGAGTTTGGATGCAAACAGTTTCTGGACAGAATGTGTATTTGATGTTTAAGTGACTGTAACGAAGTGTAAACGTGAAAATTGGTTGAGATTATTGGTACTACAGTAAACTAGGTTGAGTCTAGTTTCTATAAAGTATAAACTTGTAATTTTTGGATAAGTAGAAGTTAACTTTTATGATTTTACAAAAACATTGTGCAAAGCTGAGCTGTTAGACCTGCTGTTAGGTTGTTTTGTAAATGTTATATTTCATGATCTACGAGACCAATTGGGTTGGTTCCACTTCTGGAAGTTGACTTATTGAGTTAGGAACCTAACCCAAGTGGTCTTGCATTTATTGGATTTTTCGTTTAACGGAAATTGCAAATAACATTCTGTTGCGCATGAATTTGACTGTTATGAGTTTGCTGTAATGATTTGATGATTGTGAGAAAACTATGTGGAATAAAAATATAATAAAATATGTTCTGGAAACCTAAGACATATGTGCTTCTGTGATGATTTTTGGTAAATTAATTGAAATGCTATGATCGACGAAATAGTACAATCTTTCTAGTAGGATTTCTGTCTCGGTGAAACTAGCTGCTGAGTTGTGTAAAAATGCATGAAACATGATACTTGCTATATAATTGTTATGTTTTGACCAAAATACCCTAGCGGGGAATAATTGCTAATTGATTGCCATGATTTGACCAAATTGCCCTCATGGGGAATAATGGCTAGTTAATTGTTAATTGTTAATTGTTATTTGTTGACCAAAATGCCCTTACGGGGAATAATTGATAGTGAGGTACCTTATGAATATATGACACGTATATGATTGCTTACACATGTAATGTGTCACAAATACGCTGGTTAAAGTCACACACGATTCACAAATGAAACACGAAACATGTTATGTGCTTAGGTATTATGTGCCGGGTCTAGAGACTCGATAATATTCCGACACTTATAAAAATCTCTTTGTTGTTTTAGAACGCTAGAGAGAGTTTTTCTGTGACGCGCATCTTGGTGATTTAATTTGGAAAATTCTTCGCAAACAGTGAGTTTCACTTTCCCCTCTTTAAACTGTTTTCAAACGCTTTTCACTTGGGGGAGATAACATACTCCACAACGCATTTAAGATTTTGTTATAAATTATATATCACTTGTAAAGGCTAAGTGGCAAACGAAACATTTGAAGTCCTACACATCGAACCGGTTAATATTTAGAATAGCGAGTCACTGTTGAGTAGTACTACTAGGTTTGACAAACCCCACCCAATGCTAAACTCGACTGGAGGTCGAGCGGGTGTAATTTTGGCTAACACGTACCATGGTCTGGAGGACCTGGTGACAAGGCACTTAATAAACGAGTCAGCTTCGGTGTCGAACACTTAGTAATACTTGTTGTATAGACTAGCTACCTATCGATATATAATTGACATAACACTATCTGTAACGTAAAACGCTGTGACGCTGTAACGCTGTAACGCAAAACGCTGTGACGCTGTGACGCTGTAACGCTGCAACGCAAAACGCTGAACGCAAACGCTAAACGATTTATATTTATATAACTTGTGAACTCACCAACCTTGTGTTGACACTTTTAGTATGTTATTCTCAGGTAGCCGAGGCGGGCGTGCGGTTTAGGAACATGCATTGCTTGATAAACTTTTAACTATGCAAACTTACTTTTAACTGTTATCATTGGTTTTAAATCGTCCTGCGTGACGTCACATTGTTCTCTATGATTTTACGCTTCCGCACTTATTTTCATTTAAAGGTTTTATGGTTTGATTATTGTAACATCCTAAAATTTTAATTATAAATAAAGAAAGTTATGTTTAGTGATTTCACGTTGTTAATTATTTAATGTCGAGTAAGGAGGGAGTTGGGCTTAGATTGCGTAAGATGGGTTAAATGAGAATGGGCCTCGGGTCCGTGGGCTTTGAGGGATATAAATATCCCATCCCAAACCCAATCTTTCATTTCCACCTTCTTTCTTCACACACTCAAAACACACACATTCTAACCGATCAAGATTCGAAGCCGAGACCCGAGATTTTGTTGATAGATCTGAGTTGGTAAGGTAAGAACAAATCCTCCAAAGCTAATATTACTGAAAATGGTTAGGATTGGATGGGTTAACCGGACCCGAAACCCAAACTGCCCAAATCGGACCCCTAAAACGTCGATTTTAGGCCGATTTGATGGTTGGGATTTGTAGGCGCCGATCATACGATTCCGTGGGTACCAAAATCGAGTTATTTGGCTAAGAAACGAAGGATTTATGGGCAAACAGATCTGCAGCGCGATAACTTCGCCTGCAAGATTAAGTTCGCCTGATGAACTTTGCCTTCAAGCGTAACTTCGCTTTCAAGCGTAACTTCGTCTAAGGTTTAACTTCGCCTGAAGCCAAGTTCGCCTAAGGATAACTTCGCCTACGGCCAAGTTCGCCTAAGGTTTAACTTCGCCTGAAGCCAAGTTCGCCTAAGGTTTAACTTCGCCTGAAGCCAAGTTCGCCTAAGGTTTAACTTCGCCTGAAGCCAAGTTCGCCTAAGGTTTAACTTCGCCTGAAGCCAAGTTCGCCTAAGGTTTAACTTCGCCTGAAGCCAAGTTCGCCTAAGGTTTAACTTCGCCTGAAGCCAAGTTCGCCTAAGGTTTAACTTCGCCTGAAGCCAAGTTCGCCTAAGGTTTAACTTCGCCTGAAGTGAAGTTCGTTTAGAAAATAAATTAAAAACCTAATGGAAAATGTGTTAAGGCAGCTTAACCCCAGCCAGGGGCTCTGCCCCTTGGACCCCGCTAGGGGCTGCCGCCCCTAGAACCCCGCTGCCAGGGGCGCTGCCCCCGGACCCCCGTTCGTTGTGGGTCATATATAGATAGAAATACAAAATGAGTAGTAGTAGTTAATTGATATGTGTAAATATTATACAGTTAGCCGAGCCCAGTTAAAGAAAGGAATTACGATCAACGGCGAGCGTAACAGGATCCAGGTGAGTTTCTAGCCCCATTCCTTGTTATGTTTTCGGGGCTGTGTGCATACTTGATGTGTTGTTAATACATCCATCCTAAGTGATAAGTGTATGCCATATGTGATATATGTGATATGTATGAATGATTGCTTGATGGTACGTGAACGATCTTCGGATATTGCACGTACTGTCAGGTTGTAACGTTATAAATATGGTAAGTATGATATGTACGTTTATGTGTATGAACGTAATAAAGCTAATAAAAGAAGGAAATGACGGTTGTATGGTTGTATGGTTACGAAAAGGGTACCGAGCCCTAATAATACTCGAGGTATGATGTATGGTTGTATGGTAACGAAGAGGGAATCGAACCCTACTAATATTCGAAAACAAGGGACCAGACCCTTATAATATCTGTGATGTTAGGGACCAGACCCTTATAATATCTGTGATGTTAGGGACCAGACCCTTACAATATCTGTGAGGATAGGGACCAGACCCTCATAATATCTGTGATGTTAGGGACCAGACCCTTATAATATCTGTGATGTTAGGGACCAGACCCTTATAATATCTGTGAGGTTATAGGGCGAAAGGCTCTTTAAAACGTATGATTATGAATGTAAAGAAAGTATGTAAGTAAGAAAGAAAGTATGTAAGTAAGAATTAAGGTATGAGTACTTATGTGTGTATGAAAGAAAGTTATGAGGTTAAGTACGTATGTATGTAATAAGGTATTGTATGGTATTGTATGATTAACTAGAACTCACTCAGCGTAGCTGACTTTTAGTATGCACGCAGGTGAGTAGGATGAGACAGCTGGCTTGAGTGGAGGACACATGGCAGAAGACTAAAGCCTGGCATCTGAAGATCTGATATGTTTTATAAGTTATGTTTTGATTTTGAAAGACAAGAGGAATGTTTTAAGACATGATTATGAATTGATATGTAATGTTTTATCAAAGTTTTATATTCCGCGTAAAGTTTTTAATTAACTCTGATATTTAGAACTGTGTTTATGAGTAAATCCAACACGAAAGTAGGGTTACCGGTGAATGGGCCTTACAAGTTGGTATCAGAGCATAAGTTCGAGAGATTTAAGCATCCTACATGCTTAGACTCGAACAGAAAATGGGATTTAAGTAAGAAAAGAAAGAAGATGCCAGTTCAAGAATGCCATGTGTCGCTCAAGCAAGATCAGTAAAGGTGAAAGGTATGATTAAATGATATATGTTAATGAGAAAGAAAAGATATGAGAATGGTACGGATAGGAATAATTGATTGTTTGAATTGACTAACTGCTTAAGTAGAACCAGCACAAATAGACTCATAAAAGGAAGTGTATAGGACACGGAAAGTAACGTGATCAGCTAATCACAACTGGCCAGTGTTATTACCTGTTAGCCTTACCATCCTTGTACTAAACGGTTCCTTGAGTGACGATGTTTGTGTTTTCCCTTTTAGAATACGATGGCTGGAGTTGGTAACATTGCTGGAGCTGGAGGTCGTGCTGGACGACGCGGCAGGCCTCGTCGTATCCAGCAACCTTCGGTTGAGACAGCTTCCAACACCAGGGAGGAGGGTAGTGCAGCTGGAGGAGGTCCGATCAACAACGAAGGGGTTCAACTGGATCCTGCCATTCAAGCAGCTATCGTCCAAGCTGTAGCCGCTGCTGTAAAGAATATTACTCCGGGAGGCCCTGCTGGAAGCCGTGAAAGAACTGTGGACGGGGCAGGTGGTCATAGTAGGAATGATGATGAGGGGGAGAAGGGTGAATCAAGCGAGGAAAGGTATGCGAAGGTCGATGACAGAAGGAGGGACCGAGGCGGTTGCAACTACAAGTCCTTCAAAGGTTGCGACCCGCCTAAGCTGACTGGTTTAGGAGACGCAATCGCTACTCTTCAATGGGTAACCGCTATGGACAAGATTATCCGCATTAGCGAATGCCGTCCCGACCAAGCTGTGGGTTATGCTACACGGTCATTTGAGGAGGAAGCTATGTATTGGTGGGAAAGTGTGGAGCAGAGAAAGACTAAGGATGAGATCAGAGCGATGAGGTGGGAAGATTTGAAAGAGTTGGTAATGAAGAAGTTCTGTGCAGATGCCGAGGTTGAAAGAACGGAGATGAAGTTCCAGAATTTAAAAGCCGGTATGATGACGCATCGTGAGTATACCACGGAGTTCAACCGACTATCTAGGTTGGTGCCTGACATGGTTGACACTGAGGTTAAGAGAATCAAATGTTATGTGAGGGGGTTGCCACAAAAGGTCCGCATGTTAGTCAGGGCGATTCAACCTGCTAGTTTTGATTCGGCTGTTGGACTCGCGGAAATGGTCTACGCTGACTTGGCCACGGATGATAGGGTGGAAAGGGACGAAGAGAAAGAGAAGAGAGGGGTCACTCCTGCTAAACGACCCGGTACTCAGTTATGGAACTCCAAGTTAAGAAACAGAAAGTGTGGGAGAAGAGATCGTGTAAGACCTGCGGAAAGAGGCATGGTGGTGAGTGCAAGTGGGGTAAAAGTTCTAATGTTTGTCTCAAATGTGGAAAGGCTCATGGTGGAGAATGCAGAATGGGGTCGAATGCCTGTTATAAGTGCGGGAAGGTAGGGCATTATGCCAATAAGTGCAGTGCGAAGCCAGCATGTTACAAATGTGGCAAGACAGGCCATATGTCAAGGGAGTGCACTGAAGGTGTAGCTGGAGGTAGTGGAAAGAAGGATGCCGATCAAGCTAGGCCCAGAACCAGAGCCTACATGCTGACCCAGGAACAAGCCAGGCAGATTCCGGATGTCGTCACAGGTACGTTTCTAGTGAACGATGTTTCCGCTTCTGTATTATTTGATTCTGGTGCGAATAAAAGTTTTGTAGCTACGACGTTTAGTAAACTAGCTAAAATGAAAGGCTGCCGAGTGTCTGAAACTTTTGTAGTAGAAACCGCAAGTGACACTTCGGTGAAAATAACAAAAATGGTTAAGAATTGTAAGATAGTGTTAGAGGGACATGAGTTCCCTGTTACTTTGTATGTTATGGCCTTAGGAGGGTTCGATGTAGTCTTGGGTATGGATTGGTTGTCTGAGTTTGAGGCTCAGATAGTATGTAAAAGTAAGATGATAAGGTTAAAGTCATTGGATGGTAGTGCGGTGACGGTTTATGGTGATAAGGAGAGTTATGGGCTTAATGTCATTTCGATGATAAAAGCCGAGGGTTTGTTAAGGCGAGGGTGCGGTGCCTACCTGGCGTATGTTGTCAACGCTACGGCCGAGACGAAAGAAATGAAGAATGTTCCTATTGTGCGCGACTACCCAGATGTATTCCCTGAGGATCTTCCGGGGTTGCCACCTGAGCGAGAGATAGAATTTCAGATAGATCTAGTACCAGGAGCCCAGCCCGTCGCGAAAGCGCCTTACCGTCTAGCACCGTCCGAGATGAAGGAATTGATGTCCCAACTGCAAGAACTCCTCGACAAGGGTTTTATCAGACCGAGTGTTTCTCCGTGGGGCGCACCGGTTTTGTTTGTGAAGAAAAAGGATGGAAGTATGAGAATGTGCATAGACTATCGTGAGTTGAATAAGCTTACGGTAAAGAATAGATACCCCTTGCCTAGGATTGACGATCTGTTTGACCAACTGCAAGGTTCGAGTTGGTTCTCACGAATAGATCTCAGATCAGGCTACCATCAACTGAAGGTAAAGGAGGCAGACGTCCCTAAGACAGCGTTCCGAACGCGATATGGGCACTACGAGTTCCTCGTAATGTCATTCGGTCTAACAAATGCTCCTGCAGCATTTATGGACATGATGAACAGGGTGTGTCGACCAATGTTGGATAAGTCAGTTATCGTTTTCATTGATGACATATTAATATATTCAAGGAGCGAGTCTGACCATGCGGAGCATTTGAGAGAAGTATTGGAAGTTCTGAAGAAAGAGAGGTTGTATGCCAAGTTTTCGAAATGCGCGTTCTGGTTAAGAGAAGTGCAATTTTTAGGTCACGTGATTAATTCGGAAGGGATTACCGTGGACCCAGCTAAGATTGAGGCGATAACGAATTGGAAGACTCCGCAGAATCCGACTGATATACGAAGTTTCCTAGGGTTAGCCGGCTACTACCGGAGATTCATCGAAGGTTTCTCCAAGATAGCCGTACCGCTGACCGGTATGACCCGAAAGTCGATAGTATTCAGTTGGGGAAAATTTCAAGAAGAAGCCTTTGAAGAATTAAAGAGAAGACTCACGCAAGCTCCAATCCTTGCTCTACCCGATGGTGACGAGGATTTCGTTGTGTGTGCTGATGCCTCGCATCAAGGGCTAGGTTGCGTGTTGATGCAACGAGGGAAAGTGATAGCTTACGCGTCTAGACAGTTGAAGGTCCATGAGAGTACTTATCCGACGCATGATTTGGAGTTAGCAGCCGTAGTGCATGCTCTTAAGATATGGAGGCATTATCTGTACGGTACTAAGTGTACTATCTATACAGATCATAAGAGTTTAAAGTACTTTTTCGAGCAGAAAGAATTGAACATGAGGCAGAGAAGATGGTTAGAATTGATAAAGGACTACGACTGTGAGATTAAGTATTACCCCGGTAAAGCTAACGTGGTCGCTGATGCGCTAAGTCGTAAAAATGAGGAAGTCCTAGCAACCGTGAAGTCATACCAGCTGATTGTGAACTCAAGTCTTTTTGAAGAAATCATCAAGGTGCAGTCAGAGGTGTTAGTAGATGAAGGGCTAGTAAAGAAAGAAAGGGTGTTCGGCCAGCAGAATGAGTTAGTGGAAAACACTCATGGAGTTAAGACTAGATTTGACCGCATGTGGATCCCACGCCATGGTGATCTTAGAAGTCGAATCTTAGATGAAGCTCATAAGTCAAGGTACTCAATCCATCCTGGAGCTACAAAGATGTACCAAGACTTGAAAAGGGATTACTGGTGGCCTGGAATGAAGAATGATGTAGTAGATTATGTCGGTAAGTGCTTAACTTGCTTACAAGTCAAAGCCGAACATCAGAAGCCTTATGGGAAGATGCAACCGCTAGAGATACCTGAGTGGAAATGGGAACACATCACTATGGATTTCATAACTAAGCTACCTCGTACAGCTAAGCATCATGATACCGTCTGGGTGATTGTGGACCGTTTGACCAAGAGTGCTCACTTTCTACCCATACGAGAGGCCATCTCGTCAGAAACGTTAGCAAGCTTGTTCATTAAAGAAATTGTAACCAAGCATGGAGTACCGTTATCGATCGTGTCTGATAGAGATACACGGTTTACTTCAAGATTCTGGAAGAAATTCCATGAAGCTATGGGGACGAGGTTGAACATCAGTACGGCGTACCATCCTCAAACCGATGGACAGTCCGAAAGGACAATCCAAACCTTGAGGATATGCTACGTGCTTGTGTTTTAGATTTTGGTGGAAGCTGGGATGATCATCTGCATCTGGCAGAGTTCTCCTATAACAACAGTTACCATTCGAGCATTGGTATGCCACCGTTTGAGATGCTTTACGGTCGACGATGTAGAACCCCGGTGTGTTGGGGTGAGATTGGTCAAAAGGAAATGGGAAGCCTAGAAGTGGTTCAAGAAACATCTTCAAAGTTCGATCAGATCAAAGCAAGAATGAAAGCCGCTCAAGACAGACAAAAGTCTTATGCAGATAAGCGGCGACGACCAATTGAGTTTAACGTTGGCGACTATGTGATGCTTAAGGTCTCGCCTTGGAAAGGAATTATCCGTTTTAGAAAGAGAGGGAAGCTAAGTCCGAGGTACATTGGACCATTTAAAATTTTGTATCGTGTGGGGGAAGTAGCTTATAAGCTGGATTTACCCGATGAGTTAGAAGGAATTCATTCAACCTTCATGTTTCTCATCTGAGGAAGTGTCTAGCTGATGACACGTCTCACGTGCCATTAATGGACATTGAGGTTGATGAACAATTGAACTACATCGAGCAACCGATAAAGATCGTTGATCGCAAGGAGAAGCAGCTTCGTCACAAGATTATACCCTTGGTAAAAGTGATATGGAAACACCGCAAGGGATCAGATGCTACTTGGGAAGTCGAGGATGAGATGCGCAAGTTTTACCCTAGTTTGTTTATGTAATAGTTAGGTTTCGGGGACGAAACCTCTTTAAGGGGAGAAGACTTGTAACATCCTAAAATTTTAATTATAAATAAAGAAAGTTATGTTTAGTGATTTCACGTTGTTAATTATTTAATGTCGAGTAAGGAGGGAGTTGGGCTTAGATTGCGTAAGATGGGTTAAATGAGAATGGGCCTCGGGTCCGTGGGCTTTGAGGGATATAAATATCCCATCCCAAACCCAATCTTTCATTTCCACCTTCTTTCTTCACACACTCAAAACACACACATTCTAACCGATCAAGATTCGAAGCCGAGACCCGAGATTTTTTTGATAGATCTGAGTTGGTAAGGTAAGAACAAATCCTCCAAAGCTAATATTACTGAAAATGGTTAGGATTGGATGGGTTAACCGGACCCGAAACCCAAACTGCCCAAATCGGACCCCTAAAACGTCGATTTTAGGCCGATTTGATGGTTGGGATTTGTAGGCGCCGATCATACGATTCCGTGGGTACCAAAATCGAGTTATTTGGCTAAGAAACGAAGGATTTATGGGCAAACAGATCTGCAGCGCGATAACTTCGCCTGCAAGATTAAGTTCGCCTGATGAACTTCGCCTTCAAGCGTAACTTCGCCTAAGGTTTAACTTCGCCTGAAGCCAAGTTCGCCTAAGGATAACTTCGCCTACGGCCAAGTTCGCCTAAGGTTTAACTTCGCCTGAAGCCAAGTTCGCCTAAGGTTTAACTTCGCCTGAAGCCAAGTTCGCCTAAGGTTTAACTTCGCCTGAAGCCAAGTTCGCCTAAGGTTTAACTTCGCCTGAAGCCAAGTTCGCCTAAGGTTTAACTTCGCCTGAACCCCGCTAGGGGCTGCCGCCCCTAGAACCCCGCTGCCAGGGGCGCTGCCCCCGGACCCCCGTTCGTTGTGGGTCATATATAGATAGAAATACAAAACGAGTAGTAGTAGTTAATTGATATGTGTAAATATTATACAGTTAGCCGAGCCCAGTTAAAGAAAGGAATTACGATCAACGGCGAGCGTAACAGGATCCAGGTGAGTTTCTAGCCCCATTCCTTGTTATGTTTTCGGGGGTGTGTGCATACTTGATGTGTTGTTAATACATTCATCCTAAGTGATAAGTGTATGCCATATGTGATATATGTGATATGTATGAATGATTGCTTGATGGTACGTGAACGATCTTCGGATATTGCACGTACTGTCAGGTTGTAACGTTATAAATATGGTAAGTATGATATGTACGTTTATGTGTATGAACATAATAAAGCTAATAAAAGAAGGAAATGACGGTTGTATGGTTGTATGGTTACGAAAAGGGTACCGAGCCCTAATAATACTCGAGGTATGATGTATGGTTGTATGGTAACGAAGAGGGAATCGAACCCTACTAATATTCGAAAACAAGGGACCAGACCCTTATAATATCTGTGATGTTAGGGACCAGACCCTTATAATATCTGTGATGTTAGGGACCAGACCCTTACAATATCTGTGAGGATAGGGACCAGACCCTCATAATATCTGTGATGTTAGGGACCAGACCCTTATAATATCTGTGATGTTAAGGACCAGACCCTTATAATATCTGTGAGGTTATAGGGCGAAAGGCTCTTTAAAACGTATGATTATGAATGTAAAGAAAGTATGTAAGTAAGAAAGAAAGTATGTAAGTAAGAATGAAGGTATGAGTACTTATGTGTGTATGAAAGAAAGTTATGAGGTTAAGTACGTATGTATGTAATAAGGTATTGTATGGTATTGTATGATTAACTAGAACTCACTCAGCGTAGCTACTTTTAGTATGCACGCAGGTGAGTAGGATGAGACAGCTGGCTTGAGTGGAGGACACATGGCAGAAGACTAAAGCCTGGCATCTGAAGATCTGATATGTTTTGTAAGTTATGTTTTGATTTTGAAAGACAAGAGGAATGTTTTAAGACATGATTATGAATTGATATGTAATGTTTTATGAAAGTTTTATATTCCGCGTAAAGTTTTTAATTAACTCTGATATTTAGAACTGTGTTTATGAGTAAATCCAACACGAAAGTAGGGTTACCGGTGAATGGGCCTTACAATTATAACTGATAATTCCGATCCTGTTAGTTCACACTCTCTGACGTTAAAACTCCGTTAGTGGATTTTGAGGGTGTGACAAAATTTCGGCCACCAGTTATATATATCACGCTTTGGAAACGCCCAACGCTTTACAGTTGATAATAACATTTACAATAATAACATTCACATAATATATGTGATTAAGTATTACAAAAAAAACATACATTAAATTTCAGCCACAAGTTATATATATCACGCTTTGGAAACGCTCCACGCTTTACATTTAATAATAACATTTACAATAATAACATTCACATAATATAAGTGATTATGTATTAAAAAAAAAGCGGTCATTAAATTTCAGCCACTAGTTATATATATCACGCTTTGGAAACGCTCCACGCTTTAAATTAACAATAACTTTTACAATAATAACACTCACATAATATAAGTGATTATGTATTAAAAAAAAAGCAATCATTAAATTTTAGCCACCAGTTATATATATCACGCTTTACAGTAAATAATAACATTTACAATAATAACATTTACATAACATAAGTGATTATTTATTAAAAAACAGTCATTAAAATTCAGCCACCAGTTATATATATCATGCTTTGGAAACGCTCCACGCTTTACAGTTAATAATAACATTTACTATAATAACATTCACATAATATAAGTGATTATGTATTAAAAAAAAAGCAATCATTAAATTTCAGCTACCAGTTATATATATCATGCTTTGGAAACGCTCCAGCTATACAGTTAATAATAACATTTACAATAATAACATTCACATAATATAAGTGATTATGTATTAAAAAAAAGCAGTCATTAAATTTCAGCCACCAGTTATATATATCACGTTTTATAGTTAATAATAACAATTACAATAATAACATTCACATAATATAAGTGATTATGTATTACAAAAAAATCATACATTAAATTTCAGCCACCTGTTATATATATCATGCATTGGAAACGCTCCACGCTTTACAGTTAATAATAACATTTACAATAATAAAATTCACATAATATATGTGATTATGTATTAAAAAAAGTAGTCTTTAAATGTCAGCCACCAGTTATTTATATCACGCTTTGGAAATGCGCCACGCTTTACAGTTAATAATAACAATTACAATAATAACATTCACATAATATAAGTGATTAAGTATTACAAAAAAATCATACATTAAATTTCAGCCACCAGTTATATATATCACGCTTTGGAAACGCTCCACGCTTTACAGTTAATAATAACATTTACAATAATAACATTCACATAATATAAGTGATTAGGTATTAAAAAATAGCAGTCATTAAATTTCAGCCACTAGTTATATATATCACGCTTTGAAAACGCTTCACGCTTTACAGTTAATAATAACATTTACAATAATAACATTCACATAATATAAGTGATTATGTATTAATAAAAAACAGTAATTTAATTTCAGCCACCAGTTATATATATCATGCTTTGGAAACGCTCCACTGTTTACAGTTAATAATAACATTTACAATAATAAAATTCGCATAATATATGTGATTATGTATTAAAAAAAGTAGTCATTAAATGTCAGCCACAAGTTATATATATCACGCTTTGGAAACGCTCCACGCTTTACAGTTAATAATAACATTTACAATAATAACATTAACATAATATAAGTGATTAAGTATTACAAAAAAAACATACATTAAATTTCAGCCACCAGTTATAAATATCACGCTTTCGAAACGCTCCACGGTTTACAGTTAATAATAATATTTACAATAATAACATTCACATAATATAAGTGATTATGTATTTAAAAAATAGCAGTCATTAAATTTCAGCCACCAGTTATATATAAATGACGCTTTGAAAACGCACCACGCTTTACAGTTAATAATAACATTTACAATAATAACATTCACATAATATAAGTGATTATGTATTAAAAAATTGCAGTCATTAAATTTCAGCCACCAGTTATATATATCACGCTTTGAAAACGCACCACGCTTTACAGTTAATAATAACATTTACAATAATAACATTCACATAATATAAGTGATTATGTATTAAAAAATAGCAGTCATTAAATTTCAGCCACCAGTTATATATATCACGCTTTGGAAACGCTCCACGCTTTAAAGTTAATAATAACA
This sequence comes from Bidens hawaiensis, assembly GCF_021521415.1. Taxonomy (NCBI): domain Eukaryota; kingdom Viridiplantae; phylum Streptophyta; class Magnoliopsida; order Asterales; family Asteraceae; genus Bidens; species Bidens hawaiensis. The sequence goes on along the minus strand of NW_027491020.1, from coordinate 2,506,805 downwards.
TTTACAATAATAACATTCACATAATACAAGTGATTATGTATTAAAAAAAAAGCAATCATTAAATTTCAGCCACCAGTTATATATATCACGCTTTACAGTAAATAATAACATTTACATAACATAAGTGAATATGTATTAAAAAGACAGTCATTAAAATTCAGCCACCAGTTATATATATCACGCTTTGGAAACGCTCCACGCTTTACAGTTAATAATAACATTTACAATAATAACATTTACATAATATAAGTGATTATGTATTAAAAAAAAAGCAATCATTAAATTTCAGCCACCAGTTATATATATCATGCTTTGGAAACCCTCCACGCTATACAGTTAATAATAACGTTTACAATAATTACTTTCACATAATATAAGTGATTATGTATTAAAAAATAGCAGTCATTAAATTTCAGCTACCAGTTATATATATCGTGCTTTGGAAAAGCTCCTCGCTTTACAGTTAATAATAACAATTACAATAATAACATTTACATAATATAAGTGATTATGTATTAAAAAAAAGCAATCATTAAGTTTCAGCCACCAGTTATATTTATCATGCTTTGGAAACGCTCCACTGTTTACAGTTAATAATAACATTTACAATAATAAAATTCACATAATATATGTGATTATGTATTAAAAAAAGTAGTCATTAAATGTCAGTCACCAGTTATATATATCACGCTTTGGAAACGCTCCACGCTTTACAGTTAATAATAACATTTACAATAATAACATTCACATAATATAAGTGATTAAGTATTACAAAAAAACATACATTAAATTTCAGCCACCAGTTATATATATCAGGCTTTCTTAATGCTCCACGGTTTACAGTTAATAATAACATTTACTATAATAACATTCACATAATATAAGTGATTATGTATTAAAAAAAAAGCAATCATTAAATTTCAGCCACCAGTTATATATATCACGCTTTACAGTAAATAATAACATTTACATATCATAAGTGATTATGTATTAAAAAAACAGTCATTAAAATTCAGCCACCAGTTATATATCACGCTTTGGAAACGCTCCACGCTTTACAGTTAATAATAACATTTACAATAATAAAATTCACATAATATATGTGATTATGTATTAAAAAAAGTAGTCTTTAAATGTCAGCCACCAGTTATTTATATCACGCTTTGGAAATGCGCCACGCTTTACAGTTAATAATAACAATTACAATAATAACATTCACATAATATAAGTGATTAAGTATTACAAAAAAATCATACATTAAATTTCAGCCACCAGTTATATATATCACGCTTTGGAAACGCTCCAAGCTTTACAGTTAATAATAACATTTACAATAATAACATTCACATAATATAAGTGATTAGGTATTAAAAAATAGCAGTCATTAAATTTCAGCCACTAGTTATATATATCACGCTTTGAAAACGCTTCACGCTTTACAGTTAATAATAACATTTACAATAATAACATTCACATAATATAAGTGATTATGTATTAATAAAAAACAGTAATTTAATTTCAGCCACCAGTTATATATATCATGCTTTGGAAACGCTCCACTGTTTACAGTTAATAATAACATTTACAATAATAAAATTCGCATAATATATGTGATTATGTATTAAAAAAAGTAGTCATTAAATGTCAGCCACAAGTTATATATATCACGCTTTGGAAACGCTCCACGCTTTACAGTTAATAATAACATTTACAATAATAACATTAACATAATATAAGTGATTAAGTATTACAAAAAAAACATACATTAAATTTCAGCCACCAGTTATAAATATCACGCTTTCGAAACGCTCCACGGTTTACAGTTAATAATAATATTTACAATAATAACATTCACATAATATAAGTGATTATGTATTTAAAAAATAGCAGTCATTAAATTTCAGCCACCAGTTATATATAAATGACGCTTTGAAAACGCACCACGCTTTACAGTTAATAATAACATTTACAATAATAACATTCACATAATATAAGTGATTATGTATTAAAAAATTGCAGTCATTAAATTTCAGCCACCAGTTATATATATCACGCTTTGAAAACGCACCACGCTTTACAGTTAATAATAACATTTACAATAATAAAATTCACATAATATAAGTGATTATGTATTAAAAAATAGCAGTCATTAAATTTCAGCCACCAGTTATATATATCACGCTTTGGAAACGCTCCACGCTTTAAAGTTAATAATAACATTTACAATAATAACATTCACATAATACAAGTGATTATGTATTAAAAAAAAAGCAATCATTAAATTTCAGCCACCAGTTATATATATCACGCTTTACAGTAAATAATAACATTTACATAACATAAGTGAATATGTATTAAAAAGACAGTCATTAAAATTCAGCCACCAGTTATATATATCACGCTTTGGAAACGCTCCACGCTTTACAGTTAATAATAACATTTACAATAATAACATTTACATAATATAAGTGATTATGTATTAAAAAAAAAGCAATCATTAAATTTCAGCCACCAGTTATATATATCATGCTTTGGAAACCCTCCACGCTATACAGTTAATAATAACGTTTACAATAATTACATTCACATAATATAAGTGATTATGTATTAAAAAATAGCAGTCATTAAATTTCAGCTACCAGTTATATATATCGTGCTTTGGAAAAGCTCCTCGCTTTACAGTTAATAATAACATTTACAATAATAACATTTACATAATATAAGTGATTATGTATTAAGAAAAAAGCAATCATTAAGTTTCAGCCACCGGTTATATTTATCATGCTTTGGAAACGCTCCACTGTTTACAGTTAATAATAACATTTACAATAATAAAATTCACATAATATATGTGATTATGTATTAAAAAAAGTAGTCATTAAATGTCAGTCACCAGTTATATATATCACGCTTTGGAAACGCTCCACGCTTTACAGTTAATAATAACATTTACAATAATAACATTCACATAATATAAGTGATTAAGTATTACAAAAAAACATACATTAAATTTCAGCCACCAGTTATATATATCACGCTTTCGAAGTGCTCCACGGTTTACAGTTAATAATAACATTTACTATAATAACATTCACATAATATAAGTGATTATGTATTAAAAAAAAAGCAATCATTAAATTTCAGCCACCAGTTATATATATCACGCTTTACAGTAAATAATAACATTTACATATCATAAGTGATTATGTATTAAAAAAACAGTCATTAAAATTCAGCCACCAGTTATATATCACGCTTTGGAAACGCTCCACGCTTTACAGTTAATAATAACATTTACATAATATAAGTAATTATGTATTAAAAAAAAGCAATTATTAAATTTCAGCCACCAGTTATATATATCATGCTTTGGAAACGTTCCACGCTATACAGTTAATAATAACGTTTACAATAATAACATTCACATAATATAAGTGATTATGTATTAAAAAATAGCAGTCATTAAATTTCAGCCCCTAGTTATATATATCACGCTTTGGAAACGCTCCACGCTTTAAAGTTAATAATAACATTTACAATAATAACATTCACATAATATAAGTGATTATGTATTAAAAAAAAAAAGAAATCATTAAATTTCAGCCACCAGTTATATATATCACGCTTTACAGTAAATAATAACATTTACATAACATAAGTGATTATGTATTAAAAAAACAGTCATTAAAATTCAGCCACCAGTTATATATATCACGCTTTGGAAACGCTCCACGCTTTACAGTTAATAATAACAGTTACAATAATAACATTTACATAATATAAGTGATTATGTATTAAAAAAAAGCAATCATTAAATTTCAGCCACCAGTTATATATATCATGCTTTGGAAACGTTCCACGCTATACAGTTAATAATAACGTTTACAATAATAACATTCACATAATATAAGTGATTATGTATTAAAAAATAGCAGTCATTAAATTTCAGCCCCAGTTATATATATCACGCTTTGGAATCGCTCCACGTTTACAGTTAATATTACAGTTAATATTAACATTTATAATAATAACATTCACATAATATAAGTGATTAGGTATTAAAAAATAGCAGTCATTAAATTTCAGCCACCAGTTATATATATCACGCTTTGAAAACGCTTAACGCTTTACAGTTAATAATAACATTTACAATAATAACATTCACATAATATAAGTGATTATGTATTAATAAAAAACAGTCATTAAATTTCAGCCACCAGTTATATATATCACTCTTTGGAAATGCTCCACGCTTTACAGTTAATAATAACATTTACAATAATAACATTCACATAATATAAGTGATTAAGTATTACAAAAAAAAACATACATTAAATTTCAGCCACCAGTTATATATATCACGCTTTGGAAACGCTCCACGCTTTACAGTTAATAATAACATTTACAATAATAACATTCACATAATATAAGTGATTAGGTATTAAAAAATAGAAGTCATTAAATTTCAGCCACTAGTTATATATATCACGCTTTGAAAACGCTTCACGCTTTACAGTTAATAATAACATTTACAATAATAACATTCACATAATATAAGTGATTATGTATTAATAAAAAACAGTCATTAAATTTCAGCCACCAGTTATATATATCATGCTTAGTAAACGCTCCACGGTTTACAGTTAATAATAACATTTACATGTAACATCCCGAAATTTCCAAAATGATATTAATTATATTACTTAATAATAGAGGGAAAGTTTACTCGGGTTATCGGGAAATAAATAAATAGAGTAGGAGTTGGTATGGGTCGGGCTAGTGTTGGGTAATGGATATGGGTTATGGACCTGGGTTATGAAAAAAGGAAGGAGAGTCCATGGGCTTAAGCCCATGATCCCTAAATATAAATACCATTAATCACCATTTAATCCTCATTCTCACATATTCCATACACCACCAAAACACACACAACCCGAACCAAGATCCGAAGGCGAAAACCCGAGCTTGTTGGTGCTGGAACGTCGTGACGGACCAAAACAACATCAAGGCTTAACCGGGTTCGTAGTTCGACTCGTTCAAGGTACGTTTATAGTTAGAAATCGTTCGTATAGGTTTGGTTTGATTTGAGAAATGATAGATCTGAGTTTGTATGATAAAAACGAATCCAACAAAGCTAATCTTACTGAAAATGGTTATGATTTGATGGGTTAATCGATTGATAAAAAGAACCTGTAACCTATATGCCTAAATCGCACCCTTTAAACATCGATGTTAGGTCGATTTGATGGTTGGGGTTTGTAGGCGCTGGTCAGACGATCCCGTGGGTATCTAAATCGAGTTATTTGGTTAAGAAACGAAGGTGATTAAGGGATTTAAGAACGAACAGTAGCTGCAGATGACAACTTCGCCTGCAAGCTAAGTTCGCCTGATGAACTTCGCCTGCAAGCTAAGTTCGCCTGATGAAAACTTCGCCTAAAGCCAAGTTCGCCTGATGACAACTTCGCCTAAAGCCAAGTTCGCCTGATGACAACTTCGCCTAAAGCCAAGTTCGCCTGATGACACATTCGCCTAAAGCTAAGTTCGCCAAAGGTTTAACTTCGCCTAAAGTCAAGTTCGATTAGAGAATAGATTAAAACGATAAGTAAAAGTAAGCTAATACTAGGCCACCAGATTAGATCAGGCGAGTATTGATACGTGTAACTTATACAGTCAGCCGAGCACAGTTAAAGAAGGGATTTACAACTATCAGAGGAAGAAGCAGTGTTCAGGTGAGTTTCTAGCCCCATTCCTTGTTATGTTTTCTGGGCTGTGCGCATACTCGATGTGTTGTTAATACATTTATCCTAAGTGATAAGTGTATGCCATATGTGATATATGTGATGGATATGAATGATTGCTTGTCGGTACGCGAACGATCTTCGGATATTGCGCGTACTGTCAGGTCAAAAATAAAGGTACGAATATTATATATCGAAGATGTATGAACATTACAAATGAATACTTGTCAGGGCGTGAACGATCTTCGGATATTGCACGTATCGACAAGGGGTGTGGTTGTTAAATGAATGATGTAAAGAACGCCTAGAGTGTTCTTATGCTATAATGTAATTATTGTATATGTGAAGTATGTGTATACAGGTACACGAATGGTATGTGAGTTCTACGTTCGACATAGTAAGTTAGGATGGCAAATCCCTCTAGCTTCTGTCGGACATAGACTAGGCTGGTGATGGCCTAGTTAAGGACTGCGAGCCTTATACGTGATGTAGATGATAGATATAAACGTAGATAGAGATGGTAGGCCTTATACGTGTTATAGGAGATAGACGCCAACGTAGATAAGGACGGTGGACCTTATACGTAACGTAGATAACGACTGCGGACCTTATACGTAATGTAGATAGGCGTCAGCACAGGAAAGGACTGTGGACCTTATACGTGCTTTAGCATGGGGGAGGACTGCGGACCTCGTACGTGCTATGAATTAGGTTGCAACATAGGGAAGTATCGTAGACCTTGTACGTGTTGCGGATGTATGATGGTAGAGGGAAGGATCGCAGACCTTGTACGTACCATGAATGGTGAACATAGGTAAGGACTGCGGACCTTTTACGTGTTCACGATCGTGAGTACAGGTATAGACGGCGGACTATGAACATACTCTCGGTAGACTGAGGTTAGCGATTGTAGATATGTATGTATGTATGGTAGCAAGTATGTATGTAGAACATAAGGGTAACTAGTTAAGTATGGATATGTATCTTCGGATATGTATGTATGTGTATGTATTGTGTGGCGTCCGATTAACTAGAACTCACTCAGCGTAGCTGACTTTTAGTATGCACGCAAGTGAGTAGGATGAGGCAGCTCGCTTGAGGAGACACGTGGCACTGAATAAGAGGCTGCCATCGGAAGACTCAAGACGTTTAAGTTAAATGTTTCGATTATTTTGAAAGACAAAATGATGTTTTAAGACAAGACGTGTTTTGTTATGAAATGTTTTATGAAAGTTTTAATATTCCGCGAAAGTTTTAATGAACTCTGATTTGTACGAACTGTGTTTATGAGTAAATCCGACGCTAAAGTAGGGCTACCAGGTTCGGGGCCTTACAAGTTGGTATCAGAGCATAAGTTCGAGAGATTTAAGCATCCTACATGCTTAGACTCGAACAGAGAATGAGATTTAAAATGAGAAAGAAAGAAGATGCCAGTTCAAGATAGCCATGTTCACTCAAGCAAGCTCAGTAAAGGTAAAGTGTATGGTAAATGGTGTATGTTAATGTTGGCTTATTTGCTAAATGAAGAATGAGTGCAGGTTAGGGATAGGAATAATTGATTGTTTGATTTGACTAGCTGCTTAAGTAGAACCAGCACAAATAGACTCATAAAGGGAAGTGTATAGGACACGGAAAGCAACGTGATCAGCTAGTCACAGCTGGCCACTGTTATTACCTGTTAGCCTTGCTATCCTTGTACTAAATAGTTCCTTGAGTGATAATGTTTGTGTTTTCCCTTTTAGAATACTAATGGCTGGAGCTGGAGAATTTGTTGGAACTGGGGGTCGCACTGGACTTCGTGGCAGGCCTCGTCTGGTCCAGCAACCCTCGGTAGAAGAAGCTTCCCACACCGAAGATGAAGGAAGCACAGCTGGAGGAGACCAGAACAACAACGAAGAGGTTCAACTTAGCCCTGCAGTTCAAGCAGCCATTGTTCAAGCTGTAGTTGCTGCTGTGAAGAACCTGAATCCCGAAAGATCTGCTGGAAGCCGTGAACGAACTGCTGAAGGGGCAGGCGGTGATGGTAGGAAGGATGGGGGAGGAGAAAGAGAGGCCTCGAGTGAGGATAAATCTGTGAAGGTCGATGACAGGAAAAGAGGCCAAGATGGGTGCAACTATAAGTCCTTCAAAGGATGCGACCCGCCAAAGCTGACTGGGTTGGGAGACGTAATCGCTACTCTCCAATGGATAACCACTATGGACAAGATTATCCGCATTAGCGAATGCCGTCCCGACCAAGCTGTGGGGTATGCTACTCAGTGATTTGAGGAAGAAGCTATGTATTGGTGGGAAAGTGTGGAGCAGAGAAAGACTAGGGATGAGATCAAGGCGTTGAGATGGGAAGATCTGAAAGAGTTGGTGATGAAGAAGTTTTGTGCAGATGCCGAGGTTGAAAGGACGGAGATGAAGTTCCTGAATTTAAAGGCCGGTACGATGACGCATCGTGAGTATACTACTGAATTCAACCGACTATCTAGGTTGGTGCCTGATATGGTTGACACTGAGGTCCAGAGAATCAAATGTTATGTGAGGGGATTGCCACAAAAAGTCTGCATGTTAGTCAGGGCAAATAAACCTGCTACTTTTGACTCTACTGTTGAACTTGCAAAAGTGGTTTACGCTGACCTGGCTGAGGACGATGTGGTGGTGGAGGAAAAGAAGGAGAAGAAATGGGCTACCTCTGCTAAGCGGTCTGGCGAGATGGTGACAACAACTGATGAGAGGAAGGCCAAGGTTGGGAACAAGGATGCATGTAAGACGTGTGGGCGAGTGCACCGGGGAGAATGCAAGACTGGGACAGACAGGTGCTATCGGTGTGGAAAGAGTGGGCATTATTCTCGAGAATGCCCTGATCGTCCAAAGTGCTTCAAATGCGGAAATGCTGACCACATGGCCAGGGATTGCGAGGAATCAGGGGCGGGAGGTGCGAAAGGATAAAGACTTGGGGAAACTGCAGAGAGGAACACTTGATGAAGGAATAATTGCTCATGCAATGGTTTTATTAAGTTACTTTTGCTTAAGGACTTGTTTTGTATTAAGGTTTAAAACTTATGTTTATCAGTGACGTGTAATATGTTGAGGTTGGTTATGAATGATTATTATGCTATGATGAAAGGTTGTTTTAAACAATAGTGTTAAAAGTACAAATCAAAGCTTTGGAAGGATGAGATGAGTCTTGGTACATCGAGGGTCTCATGGACGAGCTACTTTAAATAGCTAAAACACATGACCACCATTCGATGACTACAAGTCAGGAGTAAGAAGGATAACTCAGAAAGCAAAGATGATTCAATAAAGTGTGTAAATATAAGAAGTTTTCCTTTTATAGGGAATAAGTTAGGTTTCGGGGACGAAACCTCTTTAAGGAGAGAAGACTTGTAACATCCCGAAATTTCCAAAATGATATTAATTATATTACTTAATAATAGAGGGAAAGTTTACTCGGGTTATCGGCAAATAAATAAATAGTGTAGGAGTTGGTATGGGTCGGGCTAGTGTTGGGTAATGGATATGGGTTATGGACCTGGGTTATGAAAGAAGGAAGGAGAGTCCATGGGCTTAAGCCCATGATCCTTAAATATAAATACCATTAATCACCATTTAATCCTCATTCTCACATATTCCATACACCACCAAAACACACACAACCCGAACCAAGATCCGAAGGCGAAAACCCGAGCTTGTTGGTGCTGGAACGTCGTGACGGACCAAAACAACATCAAGGCTTAACCGGGTTCGTAGTTCGACTCGTTCAAGGTACGTTTATAGTTAGAAATCGTTCGTATAGGTTTGGTTTGATTTGAGAAATGATAGATCTGAGTTTGTATGGTAAAAACGATTCCATCAAAGCTAATCTTACTGAAAATGGTTATGATTTGATGGGTTAATCGATTGATAAAAAGAACCCGTAACCTATATGCCTAAATCGCACCCTTTAAACATCGATGTTAGGTCGATTTGATGGTTGGGGTTTGTAGGCGCTGGTCAGACGATCCCGTGGGTACCTAAATCGAGTTATTTGGTTAAGAAACGAAGGTGATTAAGGGATTTAAGAACGAACAGTAGCTGCAGACGACAACTTCGCCGGCAAGCTAAGTTCGCCTGATGAACTTCGCCTGATGACAACTTCGCGTAAAGCCAAGTTCGCCTGATGACAACTTCACCTAAAGCCAAGTTCGCCTGATGACAACTTCGCTTAAAGCCAAGTTCGCCTGATGACAACTTCGCCTAAAGCTAAGTTCGCCTAAGGTTTAACTTCGCCTAAAGCTAAGTTCGCCTAAGGTTTAACTTCGCCTAAAGTCAAGTTCGATTAGAGAATAGATTAAAACGATAAGTAAAAGTAAGCTAATACTAGGCCACCAGATTAGATCAGGCGAGTATTGATACGTGTAACTTATACAGTCAGCCGAGCACAGTTAAAGAAGGGATTTACAACTATCAGAGGAAGAAGCAGAGTTCAGGTGAGTTTCTAGCCCCATTCCTTGTTATGTTTTCGGGGCTGTGTGCATACTCGATGTGTTGTTAATACATTTATCCTAAGTGATAAGTGTATGCCATATGTGATATATGTGATGGATATGAATGATTGCTTGTCGGTACGCGAACGATCTTCGGATATTGCGCGTACTGTCAGGTCAAAAATAAAGGTACGAATATTATATATCGAAGATGTATGAACATTACAATTGAATACTTGTCGGGGCGTGAACGATCTTCGGATATTGCACATATAGACAAGGGGTGTGGTTGTTAAATGAATGATGTAAAGAACGCCTAGAGTGTTCTTATGCTATAATGTAATTATTGTATATGTGAAGTATGTGTATACAGGTACACGAATGGTATGTGAGTTCTACGTTCGACATAGTTAGTTAGGATGGCAAATCCCTCTAGCTTCTGTCGGACATAGACTCGGCTGGTGATGGCGTAGTTAAGGACAGCGAGCCTTATACGTGATGTAGATGATAGATATAAACGTAGATAGAGACGGTAGGCCTTATACGTGTTATAGGAGATAGACGCCAACGTAGATAAGGACGGCGGACCTTATACGTAACGTAGATAACGACTGCGGACCTTATACGTAATGTAGATAGGCGTCAGCACAGGAAAGGACTGTGGACCTTATACGTGCTTTAGCATGGGGGAGGACTGCGGACCTCGTACGTGCTATGAATTAGGTTGCAACATAGGGAAGGATCGTGGACCTTGTACGTGTTGCGGATGTATGATGGTATAGGGAAGGATCGCGGACCTTGTACGTACCATGAATGGTGAACATAGGTAAGCACTGCGGACCTTTTACGTGTTCACGATCGTGAGTACAGGTATAGACAGCGGACTATGAACGTACTCTCGGAAGACTGAGGTTAGCGATTGTAGATATGTATGTATGTATGGTAGCAAGTATGTATGTAGAACAGAAGGGTAACTAGTTAAGTATGGATATGTATCTTCGGATATGTATGTATGTGTATGTATTGTGTGGCGTCCGATTAACTAGAACTCACTCAGCGTAACTGACTTTTAGTATGCACGCAGGTGAGTAGGATGAGGCAGCTCGCTTGAGGAGACACGTGGCACTGAATAAGAGGCTGGCATCGGAAGACTCAAGACGTTTAAGTTAAATGTTTCGATTATTTTGAAAGACAAAATTATGTTTTAAGACAAGACGTGTTTTGTTATGAAATGTTTTATGAAAGTTTTTATATTCCGCGAAAGTTTTAATGAACTCTGATTTGTACGAACTGTGTTTATGAGTAAATCTGACGCTAAAGTAGGGCTACCGGGTTCGGGGCCTTACATTACAATAATAAAATTCACATAATATATGTGATTATGTATTAAAAAAAGTAGTCATTAAATGTCAGCCACCAGTTATATATATTACGCTTTGGAAACGCTCCCCGCTTTACAGTTAATAATAACATTCACATAATATAAGTGATTAAGTATTTCAAAAAAAACATACATTAAATTTCAGCCACCAGTTATATATATCACGCTTTCGAAACGCTCCACGGTTTACAGTTAATAATAACATTTACAATAATAACATTCACATAATATAAGTGATTATGTATTTAAAAAATAGCAGTCATTAAATTTCAGTCACCAGTTATATATATATGACGCTTTGAAAACGCACCACGCTTTACAGTTAATAATAACATTTACAATAATAACATTCACATAATATAAGTGATTATGTATTAAAAAATAGCAGTCATTAAATTTCAGCTACCAGTTATATATATCACGCTTTGAAAACGCACCACGCTTTACAGTTAATAATAACATTTACAATAATAACATTCACATAATATAAGTGATTATGTATTAAAAACTAGCAGTCATTAAATTTCAGCCACCAGTTATATATATCACGCTTTGGAAACGCTCCACGTTTAAAGTTAATAATAACATTTACAATAATAACATTCACATAATATAAGTGATTATGTATTAAAAAAAAAGCAATCATTAAATTTCAGCCACCAGTTATATATATCACGCTTTACAGTAAATAATAACATTTACATAACATAAGTGATTATATATTAAAAAACAGTCATTAAAATTCAGCCACCAGTTATATATATCACGCTTTGAAAACGCTCCACGCTTTACAGTTAATAATGACATTTACAATAATAACATTCACATAATATAAGTGATTATGTATTAAAAAAAAGTAATCATTAAATTTCAGCCACCAGTTATATATATCATGCTTTGGAAACGCTCCACACTATACAGTTAATAATAACGTTTACAATAATAACATTCACATAATATAAGTGATTATGTACTAAAAAAAAACAGTCATTAAATTTCAGCCACCAGTTATATATATCACGCTTTATAGTTAATAATAACATATACAATCATAACATTTACATAACATAAGTGATTATGTATTAAAAAACAGTCATTAAAATTCAGCCACCAGTTATATATATCATGCTTTGGAAACACTCCACGCTTTACAGTTAATAATAACATTTAAAATAATAACATTCACATAATATAAGTGATTATGTATTAAAAAAAAGTAGTCATTAAATTTCAGCCACCAGTTATATATATCGTGCTTTGGAAACGCTCCTTCCTTTACAGTTAATAATAAGATTTACAATAATAACATTCACATAATATAAGTGATTATGTATTAAAAAAAGTAGTCATTAAATTTCAGCCACCAGTTATATATATCGTGCTTAGGAAACGCTCCACGCTTTATAGTTAATAATAACATTTATAATAATAACATTCATATAATACAAGTGATTATGTAATATAAAAAAGTAGTCATTAAATTTCAGCCACCAGTTATATATATTGTGTTTTTGAAACGCTCCACACTTTACAGTTAATAATAACATTTAGAATAATAACATTCACATAATATAAGTGATTATTTATTACAAAAAAAGCAGTCATTAAATTTCAGCCATCAGTTTTATATATCACGCTTTGGAAACGCTCCACGCTTTACAGTTAATAATAACATTTACAATAATATCATTCACATAATATAAGTGATTATGTATTAATAAAAAACAGTCATTAAATTTCAGCCACCAGTTATATATATCATGCTTTGAAAACGCTCCACGGTTTACAGTTAATAATAACATTTACACTAATAACATTCACATAATATAAGTGATTAGGTATTAAAAAATAGCAGTCATTAAATTTCAGCCACCAGTTATATATATCACACTTTGAAATCGCTCCACGCTTTACAGTTAATAATAACATTTACAATAATAACATTCACATAATATAAGTGATTATGTATTAAAAAACAGCAGTCATTAAATTTCAGCCACCATTTATATATATCACGCTTTGGAAACGCTCCACGCTTTACAGTAAATAATAACATTTACAATAATAAGATTCACATAATATAAGTGATTAAGTATTACAATAGAAGCAGTCATTAAATTTCTGCCACCAGTTATATATATTACGCTTTGGAAACGCTCCACAATTTACAGTTAATAATAACATTTACAATAATAAGATTCACATAATATAAGTGATTATGTGTTAAAAAAAACAGTCATTAAATTTCAGCCACCAGTTATATATATCACGCTTTAGAAACGCTCCACGCTTTACAGTTAATAATAACATTTACAATAATAACATTCACATAATATAAGTGATTATGTATTAATAAAAACAGCCATTAAATTTCAGCCACCAGTTATATATATCATGCTTTGGAAACGCTCCACACTTTACAGTTAATAATAACATTTACAATAATAAAATTCACATAATATATTTAATTATGTATTAAAAAAAGTAGTCATTAAATTTCAGCCACCAGTTATATATATCTCGCTTTGGAAACGCTCCACGCTTTACAGTTAATAATAACATTTACAATAATAACATTCACATAATATAAGTGATTAAGTATTACAAAAAAAACATACATTAAATTTCAGCCACCAGTTATATATATCACGCTTTGGAAACGCTCCACGCTTTACATTTAATAATAACATTTACAATAATAACATTCACATAATATAAGTGATTATGTATTAAAAAAAGTTGTCATTAAATTTCAGCCACTAGTTATATATATCACGCTTTGGAAACGCTCCACGCTTTAAAGTTAATAATAACATTTACAATAATAACATTCACATAATATAAGTGATTATGTATTAAAAGAAAACAATCATTAAATTTTAGCCACCAGTTATATATATCACGCTTTACAGTAAATAATAACATTTACATAACATAAGTGATTATGTATTAAGAAACAGTAATTAAAATTCAGCCACCGGTTATATATATCACGCTTTACAGTTAATAATAACATTTACAATAATAAGATTCACATAATATAAGTGATTAAGTATTACAATAGAAGCAGTCATTAAATTTCTGCCACCAGTTATATATATTATGCTTTGGAAACGCTCCACACTTTACAGTTAATAATAACATTTACAATAATAACATTCACATAATATAAGTGATTATGTATTAAAAAAAAACAGTCATTAAATTTCAGCCACCAGTTATATATATCACGCTTTGGAAACGCACCACGCTTTAAAGTTAATAATAACATTTACAATAATAACATTTACATAATATAAGTGATTATGTATTAAAAAAAGTAGTCATTAAATTTCAACCACCATTTATATATATCACGCTTTGGAAACGCTCCGCGCTTTACGGTTAATAATAACATTTACAATAATAAGATTCACATAATATAAGTGATTAAGTATTACAAAAAAAAACATACATTAAATTTCAGCCACCAGTTATATATATCACACTTTGAAAACGCTCCACGCTTTATATTTAATAATAACATTTACAATAATATCATTCACATAATATAAGTGATTATGTATTAAAAAAAAGCTGTCATTAAATTTCAGCCACTAGTTATATATATCACGCTTTGGAAACGCTCCACGCTTTAAAAATAATAATAACATTTACAATAATAACATTCACATAATATAAGTAATTATGTATTAAAAAAAAAAGCAATCATTAAATTTTAGCCACCAGTTATATATATCACGCTTTACAGTAAATTATAATATTTACAATAATAACATTTACATAACATAAGTGATTATGTATTAAAAAACAGTCATTAAAATTCAGCCACCAGTTATATATATCACGCTTTGGAAACGCTCCACGCTTTACAGTTAATAATAACATTTACAATAATAACATTCACATAATATAAGTGATTATGTATTAAAAAAAAAGCAATCATTAAATTTCAGCTACCAGTTATATATATCATGCTTTGGAAACGCTTCACGCTATACAGTTAATAATAACATTTACAATAATAACATTCACGTAATATAAGTGATTATGTATTAAAAAAAAGCAGTCATTAAATTTCAGCCACCAGTTATATATATCACGCTTTATAGTTAATAATACCATTTACAATAATAACAATTACATAACATAAGTGATTATGTATGAAAAAACAGTCATTAAAATTCAGCCACCAGTTATATATATCGTGCTTTGGAAACACTCCACGCTTTACAGTTAATTATAACATTTAAAAAAATAACATTCACATAATATAAGTGATTATGTATTAAAAAAAAGTAGTCATTAAATTTCTGCCACCAGTTATATATATCATGCTTTGGAAACGCTCCTCGCTTTACTGTTAATAATAAAATTTACAATAATAACATTCACATAATATAAGTGATTACGTATTAAAAAAAAGTAGTCATTAAATTTCAGCCACCAGTTATATATATCGTGCTTTGGAAACGCTTCACGCTTTATAGTTAATAATAACATTTATAATAATAACATTCACATAATATAAGTGATTATGTATTATAAAAAAGTAGTCATTAAATTTCAGCCACCAGTTATATATATCGTGCTTTGGAAACGCTCCTTCCTTTACAGTTAATAATAAGATTTACAATAATAACATTCACATAATATAAGTGATTATGTATTAAAAAAAGTAGTCATTAAATTTCAGCCACCTGTTATATATATCGTGCTTAGGAAGCGCTCCACGCTTTATAATTAATAATAACATTTATAATAATAACATTCACATAATACAAGTGATTATGTATTATAAAAAAGTAGTCATTAAAATTCAGCCACCAGTTATATATATTGTGTTTTTGAAACGCTCCACACTTTACAGTTAATAATAACATTTAGAATAATAACATTCACATAATATAAGTGATTATTTATTACAAAAAAAGCAGTCATTAAATTTCAGCCATCAGTTTTATATATCACGCTTTGGAAACGCTCCACGCTTTACAGTTAATAATAACATTTACAATAATATCATTCACATAATATAAGTGATTATGTATTAATAAAAAACAGTCATTAAATTTCAGCCACCAGTTATATATATCATGCTTTGAAAACGCTCCACGGTTTACAGTTAATAATAACATTTACACTAATAACATTCACATAATATAAGTGATTAGGTATTAAAAAATAGCAGTCATTAAATTTCAGCCACCAGTTATATATATCACACTTTGAAATCGCTCCACGCTTTACAGTTAATAATAACATTTACAATAATAACATTCACATAATATAAGTGATTATGTATTAAAAAACAGCAGTCATTAAATTTCAGCCACCATTTATATATATCACGCTTTGGAAACGCTCCACGCTTTACAGAAAATAATAACATTTACAATAATAAGATTCACATAATATAAGTGATTAAGTATTACAATAGAAGCAGTCATTAAATTTCTGCCACCAGTTATATATATTACGCTTTGGAAACGCTCCACACTTTACAGTTAATAATAACATTTACAATAATAAGATTCACATAATATAAGTGATTATGTGTTAAAAAAACAGTCATTAAATTTCAGCCACCAGTTATATATATCACGCTTTGGAAACGCTCCATGCTTTACAGTTAATAATAACATTTACAATAATAACATTCACATAATATAAGTGATTATGTATTAAAAAAAAAGCAGTCATTAAATTTCAGCCACCAGTTATATATATCACGCTTTATAGTTAATAATAACATTTACAATAATAACAATTACATAACATAAGTGATTATGTATGAAAAAACAGTCATTAAAATTCAGCCACCAGTTATATATATCGTGCTTTGGAAACACTCCACGCTTTACAGTTAATTATAACATTTAAAAAAATAACATTCACATAATATAAGTGATTATGTATTAAAAAAAAGTAGTCATTAAATTTCTGCCACCAGTTATATATATTATACTTTGGAAACGCTCCTCGCTTTACTGTTAATAATAACATTTACAATAATAACATTCACATAATATAAGTGATTACGTATTAAAAAAAAGTAGTCATTAAATTTCAGCCACCAGTTATATATATCGTGCTTTGGAAACGCTCCACGCTTTATAGTTAATAATAACATTTATAATAATAACATTCACATAATATAAGTGATTATGTATTATAAAAAAGTAGTCATTAAATTTCAGCCACCAGTTATATATATCGTGCTTTGGAAACGCTCCTTCCTTTACAGTTAATAATAAGATTTACAATAATAACATTCACATAATATAAGTGATTATGTATTAAAAAAAGTAGTCATTAAATTTCAGCCACCAGTTATATATATCGTGCTTAGGAAACGCTCCACGCTTTATAATTAATAATAACATTTATAATAATAACATTCACATAATACAAGTGATTATGTATTATAAAAAAGTAGTCATTAAATTTCAGCCTCCAGTTATATATATTGTGTTTTTGAAACGCTCCACACTTTACAGTTAATAATAAAATTTAGAATAATAACATTCACATAATATAAGTGATTATTTATTACAAAAAAAGCAGTCATTAAATTTCAGCCATCAGTTTTATATATCACGCTTTGGAAACGCTCCACGCTTTACAGTTAATAAAAACATTTACAATAATATCATTCACATAATATAAGTGATTATGTATTAATAAAAAACAGTCATTAAATTTCAGCCACCAGTTATATATATCATGCTTTGAAAACGCTCCACGGTTTACAGTTAATAATAACATTTACACTAATAACATTCACATAATATAAGTGATTAGGTATTAAAAAATAGCAGTCATTAAATTTCAGCCACCAGTTATATATATCACACTTTGAAATCGCTCCACGCTTTACAGTTAATAATAACATTTACAATAATAACATTCACATAATATAAGTGATTATGTATTAAAAAACAGCAGTCATTAAATTTCAGCCACCATTTATATATATCACGCTTTGGAAATGCTCCACGCTTTACAGTAAATAATAACATTTACAACAATAAGATTCACATAATATAAGTGATTAAGTATTACAATAGAAGCAGTCATTAAATTTCTGCCACCAGTTATATATATTACGGTTTGGAAACGCTCCACACTTTACAGTTAATAATAACATTTACAATAATAAGATTCACATAATATAAGTGATTATGTGTTAAAAAAAACAGTCATTAAATTTCAGCCACCAGTTATATATATCTCGCTTTGGAAACGCTCCATGCTTTACAGTTAATAATAACATTTACAATAATAACATTCACATAATATAAGTGATTATGTATTAATAAAAACAGTCATTAAATTTCAGCCACCAGTTATATATATCATGCTTTGGAAACGCTCCACACTTTACAGTTAATAATAACATTTACAATAATAAAATTCACATAATATATTTAATTATGTATTAAAAAAAGTAGTCATTAAATTTCAGCCACCAGTTATATATATCTCGCTTTGGAAACGCTCCACGCTTTACAGTTAATAATAACATTTACAATAATAACATTCACATAATATAAGTGATTAAGTATTACAAAAAAAACATACATTAAATTTCAGCCACCAGTTATATATATCACGCTTTGGAAACGCTCCACACTTTACATTTAATAATAACATTTACAATAATAACATTCACATAATATAAGTGATTATGTATTAAAAAAAGTTGTCATTAAATTTCAGCCACTAGTTATATATATCACGCTTTGGAAACGCTCCACGCTTTAAAGTTAATAATAACATTTACAATAATAACATTCACATAATATAAGTGATTATGTATTAAAAGAAAACAATCATTAAATTTTAGCCACCAGTTATATATATCACGCTTTACAGTAAATAATAACATTTACATAACATAAGTGATTATGTATTAAGAAACAGTAATTAAAATTCAGCCACCGGTTATATATATCACGCTTTGGAAACGCTTCACGCTTTACAGTTAATAATAACATTTACAATAATAAGATTCACATAATATAAGTGATTAAGTATTACAATAGAAGCAGTCATTAAATTTCTGCAACCAGTTATATATATTATGCTTTGGAAACGCTCCACACTTTACAGTTAATAATAACATTTACAATAATAACATTCACATAATATAAGTGATTATGTATTAAAAAAAACAGTCATTAAATTTCAGCCACCAGTTATATATATCACGCTTTGGAAACGCACCACGCTTTAAAGTTAATAATAACATTTACAATAATAACATTTACATAATATAAGTGATTATGTATTAAAAAAAGTAGTCATTAAATTTCAACCACCATTTATATATATCACGCTTTGGAAACGCTCCGCGCTTTACGGTTAATAATAACATTTACAATAATAAGATTCACATAATATAAGTGATAAATATTACAAAAAAAACATACATTAAATTTCAGCCACCAGTTATATATATCACACTTTGAAAACGCTCCACGCTTTATTTTTAATAATAACATTTACAATAATAACATTCACATAATATAAGTGATTATGTATTAAAAAAAAGCTGTCATTAAATTTCAGCCACTAGTTATATATATCACGCTTTGGAAACGCTCCACGCTTTAAAAATAATAATAACATTTACAATAATAACATTCACATAATATAAGTAATTATGTATTAAAAAAAAAGCAATCATTAAATTTTAGCCACCAGTTATATATATCACGCTTTACAGTAAATTATAATATTTACAATAATAACATTTACATAACATAAGTGATTATGTATTAAAAAACAGTCATTAAAATTCAGCCACCAGTTATATATGTCACGCTTTGGAAACGCTCACGCTTTACAGTTAATAATAACATTTACAATAATAACATTCACATAATATAAGTGATTATGTATTAAAAAAAAAGCAATCATTAAATTTCAGCTACCAGTTATATATATCATGCTTTGGAAACGCTCCACGCTATACAGTTAATAATAACATTTACAATAATAACATTCACGTAATATAAGTGATTATGTATTAAAAAAAAAGCAGTCATTAAATTTCAGCCACCAGTTATATATATCACGCTTTATAGTTAATAATAACATTTACAATAATAACAATTACATAACATAAGTGATTATGTATGAAAAAACAGTCATTAAAATTCAGCCACCAGTTATATATATCGTGCTTTGGAAACACTCCACGCTTTACAGTTAATTATAACATTTAAAAAAATAACATTCACATAATATAAGTGATTATGTATTAAAAAAAAGTAGTCATTAAATTTCTGCCACCAGTTATATATATCATGCTTTGGAAACGCTCCTCGCTTTACTGTTAATAATAACATTTACAATAATAACATTCACATAATATAAGTGATTACGTATTAAAAAAAAAGTAGTCATTAAATTTCAGCCACCAGTTATATATATCGTGCTTTGGAAACGCTCCACGCTTTATAGTTAATAATAACATTTATAATAATAACATTCACATAATATAAGTGATTATGTATTATAAAAAAGTAGTCATTAAATTTCAGCCACCAGTTATATATATTGTATTTTTGAAACGCTCCACACTTTACAGTTAATAATAACATTTACAATAATAAGATTCACATAATATAAGTGGTTATGTATTACAAAAAAAGCAGTCATTAAATTTCAGCCACCAGTTTTATATATCACGCTTTGGAAACGCTCCACGCTTTACAGTTAATAATAACATTTACAATAATAACATTCACATAATATAAGTGATTAGGTATTAAAAAATAGCAGTCATATAATTTCAGCCACCAGTTATATATATCACTCTTTGGAAACGCTCCACGCTTTACAGTTAATATTAACATCATCATCATCATCATCATCATCGTACTCAGTATATCCCACCAATAGCAATGCTATGGTAGAGCAGTTAATATTAACATTTATAATAATAACATTCACATAATATAAGTAATTAGGTATTAAAAAATAGCAGTCATTAAATTTCAGCAACCAGTTATATATATCACGCTTTGAAAACGCTTCACACTTTACAATAATAGCATTTACAATAATAACATTCACATAATATAAGTGATTTTGTATAATTAAAAAACTGTCATTAAATTTCAGCCACCAGTTATATATATCATGCTTTGGAAACGCTCCACGGTTTACAGTTAATAATAACATTTACAATAATAAAATTCACATAATATATGTGATTATGTATTAAAAAAGTAGTCATTAAATGTCAGCCACCAGTTGTTGGTGCACATTGTGTGGCCGTCGCTTGGCGAATAGTTTAGAATGTTTATGTTGTATGCTGTACGCCTAGGTAGTGGTTCACGCTGAAAGTGATCCATTTGAAAGAGCATTTTCAAATGGATACTCATTCGATCGAATGAGTTTCTGATTCGATCGAATGAGTCTGCCATTCGATCGAATAGGACTCATTCGATCGAATGAGTCCTGACCGAATGGCAGCGGGTATAAATTCCAGCTTTCAGGCGTGAACAGTAGAGGTTTTGCGTGCCCGGGGCCCAGGTGCTGTCCGGATGAGGGGGGAGGCCATGCTCGACCTCCCCCTGCCATAGATCGTGATTTCAGTGTTTAAACAAGCATGTAATCTTTCGTTTTTATCATTGAAATCGTTTGTTTCGTATTTGTTTCTGTCCGTCTTTGGTCTTCAAACCTTCCGTCTCGAACGCGCTCGGATCGTCTCGGTCCCGGCTGAGCCAACAATTGGTATCAGAGCCACGGTTACCGCTAGAAAGGTCTAACAACCGATCTAGCAAGCCGAGCTCTTGATTTTATGCGTCCTGGACGTTAAAATGTTGGTGTGTTCTTCGTGTTCTTCGCGTTTTCTGGGCTGGCGTTGAAGGAGTCGAATCAGTCCATTCGATCGAACGAGTTCCCCATTCGATCGAATATGCCTATTCGATTGACTGATTCGATCGAATCAGTCTTCCCGCTCAAAAGTGTCAAATTCAAACGTCAGTTTTCCCGCCCATTCGATTGACTTCATTCGATCGAATCAGTTTGTATTCGATCGAACTGGTTTTCCCGCTCAAAGTGTCAAATTCAAATAGCTGATCGAACCAGTTCTTCATTCGATCGAATCTGTTCTTCATCCGATCGAATCTGTTCTTCATCCGACCGAACCAGTTCTCATTCGATCGAACATGTTCGAGTCTGGAACGCCCGCTTACACGAAAATTTGCCCAAGCCATTTTTATCAGTCGGGAAGTCTTCTGAAAAAGTTTGGCAAAAATAAAATTTTTTCGACAAAATTTCCGGGAAATTTTCGGTTAATTTTCGGGTCAGTGATGAAGATTTTTCTGGACATCCTATACAAGTTGATTACTATCCAGAAAAAGTTTGGTGACAGTGAAATTTTCACTGATATTTGCCGGCAAAGTCAGAGCGTTTAAATGTTTAATGGTTAAAGCGGCAAATTGGGGCAATGAACAAAGCACAATCACCTGAAGGAATTATCGTTTACAAGTTTAATGGATAACCCCTTGTTCATTGAGCTTCTACAGTGGTGATTGTTATAAGAACACAGAAGAACAGAGAAAAGTGTTTACTGATGAGTTATTGTGGGGTAGTCAGGAGCATCTGACTATTTATGGGCCAATCAGCGTCAAATAATTTATTTTCCGCATTCTGAAGATGTCATCAGTGGAGATTAAGGAGGATCAAGCAAAAGAGTCAAATGTTCCTCAATCATCTCCAAGTTCAACAATTCCTGCAGAAGCTGCTACTGTTGAAGAAGTCAACGAAGTACTGTCAAAAGCAACTTCTGCATCCTGTTGAAGAATGGTGATTCGCAATCACGAAGTTAATGATGTGTCTTTGTCTCCGATGATGAATCTGCATACAAACTAATCTGTTTAGGGGGAGTAGCTGTGGATCGGAAGCCTCATCAAAGATTGCCCAATACATTATTAAGTCAGCGGAAGACGATAGGAGCTTACACGTCTATATATTGGGATACACGCCAACGTCTGAGGGGGAATTTCTATAGTTGGTTGTTTTTAAACAGATTGTTTTGTCTGAAGATGTCAGCAATGGAGAACACTTTGCATCATTAACCTAGAGTTCAGTCTAAGGGGGAATCTTGCTGCAATGATGGTATTCTTCAACGTGATTATCAAGATAAAGCAGAAGATTTGACTGAAGATTGCAAGAGGTGTCTACAGCAATTCGCAAGCAACGTCCAAGGGGGAATTTGTTGGTGCACATTGTGTGGCCGTCGCTTGGCGAATAGTTTAGAATGTTTATGTTGTATGCTGTACGCCTAGGTAGTGGTTCACGCTGTGGATCGGAAGCCTCATCAAAGATTGCCCAATACATTATTAAGTCAGCGGAAGACGATAGGAGCTTACACGTCTATATATTGGGATACACGCCAACGTCTGAGGGGGAATTTCTATAGTTGGTTGTTTTTAAACAGATTGTTTTGTCTGAAGATGTCAGCAATGGAGAACACTTTGCATCATTAACCTAGAGTTCAGTCTAAGGGGGAATCTTGCTGCAATGATGGTATTCTTCAACGTGATTATCAAGATAAAGCAGAAGATTTGACTGAAGATTGCAAGAGGTGTCTACAGCAATTCGCAAGCAACGTCCAAGGGGGAATTTGTTGGTGCACATTGTGTGGCCGTCGCTTGGCGAATAGTTTAGAATGTTTATGTTGTATGCTGTACGCCTAGGTAGTGGTTCACGCTGAAAGTGATCCATTTGAAAGAGCATTTTCAAATGGATACTCATTCGATCGAATGAGTTTCTGATTCGATCGAATGAGTCTGCCATTCGATCGAATAGGACTCATTCGATCGAATGAGTCCTGACCGAATGGCAGCGGGTATAAATTCCAGCTTTCAGGCGTGAACAGTAGAGGTTTTGCGTGCCCGGGGCCCAGGTGCTGTCCGGATGAGGGGGGAGGCCATGCTCGACCTCCCCCTGCCATAGATCGTGATTTCAGTGTTTAAACAAGCATGTAATCTTTCGTTTTTATCATTGAAATCGTTTGTTTCGTGTTTGTTTCTGTCCGTCTTTGGTCTTCAAACCTTCCGTCTCGAACGCGCTCGGATCGTCTCGGTCCCGGCTGAGCCAACACCAGTTATATATATCACGCTTTGGAAATGCTCCACGCTTTACAGTTAATAATAACATTTACAATAATAACATTCACATAATATAAGTGATTAAGTATTACAAAAAAAACATACATTAAATTTCAGCCACTAGTTATATATATCACTCTTTGGAAACACTACACGCTTTACAGTTAATAATAACATTTACAATAATAACATTCACATAATATATGTGATTAGGTATTAAAAAATAGCAGTCATTAAATTTCAGCCACCAGATATATATATCAAGGTTTAAAAACGCTCCACGCTTTACAGTTAATAATAACATTTACAATAATAACATTCACATAATATAAGTGATTATGTATTAATAAAAAACAGTCATTAAATTTCAGCCACCAGTTATATATATCATGCTTTGGAAACATTCCACACTTTACATTTAATAATAACATTTACAATAATAAAATTCACATAATATATTTGATTATGTATTAAAAAAAAGTAGTCATTAAATTTCAGCCACCAGTTA
The DNA here is from genome assembly GCF_021521415.1 of Bidens hawaiensis. Taxonomy (NCBI): domain Eukaryota; kingdom Viridiplantae; phylum Streptophyta; class Magnoliopsida; order Asterales; family Asteraceae; genus Bidens; species Bidens hawaiensis. The sequence goes on along the minus strand of NW_027491020.1, from coordinate 2,481,588 downwards.
TATATATCACGCTTTGGAAATGCTCCACGCTTTACAGTTAATAATAACATTTACAATAATAACATTCACATAATATAAGTGATTAAGTATTACAAAAAAAACATACATTAAATTTCAGCCACCAGTTATATATATCACGCTTTGGAAACGCTCCACGCTTTACAGTTAATAATAACATTTAAAATAGTAACATTCACATAATATAAGTGATTATGTTTTAAAAAAAAGTAGTCATTAAATTTCAGCCACCAGTTATATATATCGTGCTTTGGAAACGCTCCTCGCTTTACAGTTAATAATAACATTTACAATAATAACATTTACATAACATAAGTGATTATGTATTAAAAAAACAGTCATTAAAATTCAGCCACCAGTTATATATATCGTGCTTTGGAAACACTCCACGCTTTACAGTTAATAATAACATTTAAAATAATAACATTCACATAATATAAGTGATTATGTATTATAAAAAAGTAGTCATTAAATTTCAGCCACCAGTTATATATATTGTGTTTATGAAACGCTCCACACTTTACAGTTAATAATAACATTTAGAATAATAACATTCACATAATATAAGTGAATCTTTATTACAAAAAAAGCAGTCATTAAATTTCAGCCACCAGTTTTATATATCACGCTTTGGAAACACTCCACGCTTTATAGTTAATAATAACATTTACAATAATAACATTCACATAATATAAGTGATTATGTATTAATAAAAAACAGTCATTAATTTTCAGCCACCAGTTATATATATCATGCTTTGGAAACGCTCCACGGTTTACAGTTAATAATAACATTTACACTAATAATGTGACAATCGTCAATTTCAGGTTAACTCCGTTAACTCAACTCCGTCAATTCAAACTTAAGATCACTGAATCTATAATGCACACTTCATTACATTTAAACTAGGGTTTAAATGACGCTTAACACTTACTACATGTGTAGTCTTTCGGGATTTGCACCGAAACGCAAACGAGTTGACGCAAACGATTGATAAATAAACGATAAACGTCAACATAATAGTTATGTGATAATTATGTGTTAACATATGTGTTACTTGATTATATTGTGTGTAATGCTAGACAAGAAACAAGAACTAAGTTAGTTAAGTTAGAAAAACAACAATTGAAAGTGGAGGGACTTGAGTGTAACTTGTATGTCTATAAATATATCCTTAACACTTAACCCTAACTTATTATTATTAACCCCAAAGCTCCGATCGGCCTCCCTCCCTTGCTCTCCTTGGCTGCCGTCCACAAACACACACATATACACCATCAAATCAAGCTTATGATTGAAGAACTAAGTGCTAGGAAGGTATATTTGATTATCCCTTACATTCTTGTAGCTTAATTTTGATGTTTGTTGGGTTAACCACAAACCCTAGACCTGCCGATTTTGTGTATGTAGATAGCTAACATGATTGTGGTTGATTGAATGATGATTTGATAAGTAGATTGAATCTTGTTGCATGTTGATTGTTGTGTCTTTGATTTGAGTTCAAACACAAACCCTAATCAAGTATGTAATATGTAATTTATGTGTATAAATGGTGTTTATGGAGTCTAGAGGATCATATGAATGCATGATAGTTCATAGGTTGTTAATATATGGAGTTTGGATGCAAACAGATTCTGGACAGAATGTGTATACGATGTTTAAGTGACTGTAACGAAGTGTAAACGTGAAAGTTGGTTGAGATTGTGGGTACTGCAGTAAACTAGGTTGAGTCTAGTATCTATAAAGTATAAGTTTGTAATTTTTGGACAAGTAGAAGTTAACTTTTATGATTTTACAAAAACGTTGTGCAAAGCTGAGCTGTTAGACCTGCTGTTAGGTTATGTTGTAAATATTATATCTCATGAACTACGAGACCAATTGGGTTGGTTCCACTTCTGGAAGTTGACTCATTGAGTTAGGAACCAAACCCAAGTGGTCTTGCATTTATTGGATTTTTCGTTTAACGGGAATTGTAAATAACATTCTGTTGTGCATGAATTTGACTGTTATGAGTTTGCTGTAATGATATGATGATTGTGAGAATACTATGAGGAATAAAAATGTAATAAAATGTGTTCTGGAAACCTAAGACATATGTTCTTCTGTGATGATTTTTGGTAAATTAATTGAGATATTATGATCGGTGAAATAGTACAATCTTTCTAGTAGGATTTCTGTCTCGGTGAAACTAGCTGCTGAGTTGTGTAAAAATGCATGAAATATGATATTTGTTATATAATTGTTATGTTTTGACCAAAATACCCTTGCGGGAAATAGTTGCTAATTGATTGCCATGATTTGACCAAATTGCCCTTATGGGGAATAATGGCTAGTTAATTGTTATTTGTTGACCAAAATGCCCTTACGGGGAATAATTGCTAGTAATGTACGTTATGAATACATGACACGTATATGATTGCTTACACATGTGATGTGTCACAAAAACAATCGTGAAAGTCACACACGATTCACAAACGAAACACGAAACATGTTATGTGCATAGGTATTATGTGCCGGGTCTAGAGACTCGATAATATTCCGACACTTAGAAAAATCTCTTTGTTGTTTTAGAACGTTAGAGAGAGTTTTTCGGTGACGCGTATCTTGGTGATTATTTTGGGAAATTCTTCGCAAACAGTGAGTTTCACTTTCCCCTTTTTAAACTGTTTTAAACGCTTTTCTTTTGGGGGAGATAACATACTCCACAACGCATTTTTAAGATTTTGTTAGTAAATTATATATCACTTGTAAAGACTAAGTGGCAAACGAAACAATTGAAGTCCTACACATCGAACCGGTTAATATTTTGAATAGCGAGTCACTGTTGAGTAGTACTACTGGGTTTGACAAACCCCACCCAACGCTAAACTCGACTGGAGGTCGAGCGGGTGTAATTTTGGCTAACACGTACCATGGTCTGGAGGACCTGGTGAAAAGGCACTTACTAAACGAGTCAGCTTCGGTGTCGAACACTTAGTAATACTTGTTGTATAGATTAGCTACCTATCGATATATAATTTGACATAACACTATCTGGTAACGCAAAACGCCGTAACGTGGTTACGCAAAACGCTTAAACGCCGTAACGTGGTTACGCAAAACACTTAACGTAAAACGCTGAACGCAAACGCTAAACGATTTATTTTATATAACTTGTGAACTCACCAACCTTGTGTTGACACTTTTAGTATGTTATTCTCAGGTAGCCGAGGCGGGCGCGCGGTTTAGGAGCATGCATTAAATGAAAACACTTTTGTTCTGCAAACTTATTTTTAACAGTTATCTTTGGTTTTAAGTCGTCCTGCGTGACGCAACTTTTGATTAAAGGTTTTTACGCTTCCGCATTTAATTACTCGTAAACGTTTTCATGGTTTTGAAACTATTTTATGGTCTGATTATAACTGATGATTCTGATCCTGCCAGTTCACACCCTCTGACGGTAAAACTCCGTTCGTGGATTTTGAGGGTGTGACAGATTGGTATCAGATCCATTGGTTATAGCGAACTAGAAGCTGCATGCATACTAGACTATAACCGCGACGACCCATTAGTTATAATGATACGCACTGCATAGGTTTGTGTAGTCTTGTAATCTTATCTCTTTACCTCTTTCACTCATACGCGCGCGCATACACGGCTTACCTGTAGGAATGTCGACGCCACCCTCATCATCATCCGATTCGATGACGCATGCTCACGGGAAGGAACCGCAGTTACCTACCGCCTCGCCACCCCGCGTAGTCCCGGAACTCGAAGCTCCCGCACCGAAGAGGTACCGCCTATCCGGAGGCATTTACGAATACGACTTTAGCTCTGATTGGTACCCTAACATGATCAGTCGTATGGTCTATCACGAACAAGTTCCCCCGTTGCCTCACCCGAACCACCCTGCTTATCCCAACACCCTACCACCCATAACCGAACCTGTAGAGAGAGTTCTCGCAGCTGTTGTTTCATGCTTGGAGCGTGACGTGGGTTACATGCGCTATACGAGGGAGAACGTTTCCAGAATGTTAAAAGACGGAACCGAGACTAAGGAGGAGATTGCCCGCATGGCAGCGGCAATGAAAGATATGCAAGAGACTAGTGAGCAATAGATGAAGGTTATGATGAAGATGCAAGCTGAGATGATAGACTTGAAAGAGCAACTCCAAGAAGCAAGGACCCAAACCGAGATAGCTCTAGAGCGTTGCGATGTCTTACAAAAGCAACTTGCTCAGAATGCAGCCGAACCTGAGGCAGAGCCTGAAGTAGAACCTGAAGAAGATCCCGAAGAGGAGCCTGAGGAAGATCCCGAGGAAGATCCCGAGGAGGAACCCGAAGAAGAACCGGAGGAAGAACCGGCTGAGGAGGAGGCACACTCAGAGGTGTCCTCAGATGACGACATCTAGTAATGATGACACTTAGATGGAGGGGTTGTCTCCATCCGAACTATTATTTTTCTATGATTTTAAGGATTGATTGGAAATACTTTGTAGCGAATACAATGGTTTTAATCATGAATTTTTTTAGACTAATATGTGGTTGTGATGTTATGTTGTTTCTTACTTTCTTTCTTACCTACCTTTTTATTACATGTATGGTGTGTTGTATATGAAAGAAAAATTCATGTTTAACATTTGATACTGTGATTCTAGGAAATGGCTGGAAGAAACGCTGGACGAGGACGTGGTAACATCAGCATGACTGCAGCTGAACTCCAAACTCTGCTGAACGACCATGTTGCGGCCGCTTTAGCCGCACACGTTCAGAATCAAGCTGGAGGTCCGAGTGGAACGTGTACCTTCAAGAACTACCTTGACTGCAAGCCAGTACGTTTAAGGGCACTGAGGGAGCTATAGGCTTCCTGCGTTGGGCTGAGAAGGCCGAGTCGGCCTTTGAGATGTGTAATTGTCCCCCTGCCAGTAGGGTCAAATTCGCTGCTGGGACACTTGAGGATTCCGCCCTCACTTGGTGGAATTCAAACGTCCAGATCCTTGGGTTGGAACTGGCTAACGCGATGAACTGGGAGGAGTTCAAAAACATGATGCGAGAGGAGTATTGTCCGAGAGAAGAGATTTCAAAGTTAGAATCAGAATTTTGGTCGTTGAAGATGGTGGGTTCGGAAATCGAAGCCTACACTACTCGTTCGCACGAGTTGGCTGTGATGTGTCCGCGGATGGTGGATCCGCCGAGCAAGAGGATAGAAATGTACATTGATGGATTAGCACCGCAGATTCAGGGCATGGTGACGTCTTCCAGGCCAGCCACGATCCAACAAGCGATCCGTTTAGCTCACAAACTGACGGATCAGGCTGTGACCCAAGGTGCGTTACCACCGAGGGGTTCGACCGTTAAAGCCCGTGACAACCAGAGTAACGACAATAACAGCAACAGCAACCTGAACAGCGGGAAGAGGAAGTTTGATAACACCAGATCTTCATCCTCGAACCTCCCACCGCAACAACACTACCGTAAGCCCGAAATCACTCGGAGCTTTAATACTCAGAATCACAACAACAACAACAACGGTAGCGGGCAGGTTTCGAGCCGATATGCTGGGAAATATCCAAAGTGCAACAGGTGCAACTATCATCATGTTGGCCAGTGTGACCGTGTCAAGTGTCAAAGATGCGGAAAGATAGGTCACCAAGCAAAAGAATGTAGAGGAGACCTTGCGGCAAAGGGTGCTCCTAAGCCACCGATGACGACGAAGGGATGTTTTGAATGTGGGCAGGAAGGCCATTTCCGGAAAGATTGCCCCAAGCTGAAATAGAATGACAACAATGGGGGTAATGGAAGTGGCAATAATGGTTGAGGCAATGGCAAGGGAAGAGCGTTTGTGATTGGATCGGGTCAAGCCCGCAATGATCCGCATGTGGTGTCTGGTAAGTTCCCTGTAAACGATTGTTTTGCTTCTGTTTTGTTTGACACTGGAGCTGATAGGAGTTTTGTGTCGAAAGCCTTTAGCCAACTTTTAGACTTAACTCCAACCTTGTTAGATGCTATGTTTCATGTTGAATTAGCTAACGGTAAGACTATAATAACGACTCATGTACTTGCGGGATGTAAGTTAAAACTGTCAGGTCATGTCTTTGATATCGACCTTATTCCTTTTACGCTTAGTAGTTTCGATGTCGTTGTCGGCATGGACTGGTTATCCGAGAACCGAGCGGAGATTATATGCCACGATAAGATAGTCCATATTACCACCCCCTTCCGGCGAGATCATTTCGGTACGAGGCGAGAGAAGCGGCATGACCACCAGTGTCATTACCCTTATGAAGGCGCAGAAGTATCTACGAAAGGGTCATCCGTCAATTTTGACACAGATTGTTGAGAAACCCGCGGAGGAGAAACGAATTGAAGATATACCTGTTGTGCGAGACTTCCCGGAAGTTTTCCCAGAGGATTTGCCCGGACTCCCTCCTATTCGTCAAGTCGAATTCCAAATCGAGTTGACACCCGGTGCAGCACCCATAGCACGAGCCCCGTATCGGCTCGCACCGGCGGAACTTCAGGAGTTGTCCACTCAGTTGCAAGATTTGTTGGATAAGGGTTTTATCCGACCTAGCTCATCGCCATGGGGAGCCCCTGTCTTGTTTGTCCGAAAGAAAGACGGGACATTCCGAATGTGCATCGACTACCGAGAGTTGAACAAGGTGACGGTCAAGAACCGTTATCCTTTACCCCGAATTGATGATTTGTTTGACCAGCTTCAAGGATCGAGTTACTACTCGAAGATCGATCTCCGATCCGGTTACCACCAGCTGAGAGTGTGCGAAGAAGATATCTCAAAGACGGATTTCAGAACACGGTATGGTCACTACGAGTATTCGGTTATGCCTTTTGGCCTAACCAACGCGCCAGCAGTATTTATGGATCTCATGAATCGAGTTTGCAAGGTGTACCTCGACAAGTTTGTGATTGTTTTCATCCATGATATTCTCGTCTACTCCAAGAACGAGACTGACCACGAAGAGCACTTAAGGGTAATTCTGGAACTATTGAAGAAGGAACAACTGTATGCTAAACTCTCGAAATGTGAATTTTGGCTTCGCGAGGTTCACTTTTTAGGACATGTGATCAACGAGAATGGTATCCATGTCGATCCCGGTAAGGTAGAGGCCATCAAAAACGGGGAAGCACCTAAGACTCCGACTGAGGTGCGACAATTCCTAGGACTGGCCGGCTACTACCGGCGTTTCATCGAGGGATTTTCAAAAATTGCTCAACCCCTCACCGCTTTGACCCACAAGGGCACTAAGTACAATTGGGGTGACGCGCAAGAATCCGCTTTTCAACTGTTGAAAACCAAGCTTTGTAGCGCCCCTATTTTAGCCCTCCCCGAGGGAACGGAAAATTTTGAGGTACACTGTGACGCATCTATACAAGGTCTCGGTTGTGTGCTGATGCAACTCGAGAAGGTTATAGCCTACGCCTCTCGACAACTACGGGTTCACGAGAAGAACTACACGACCCATGATTTGGAACTCGGAGCTGTGGTGTTTGCTCTTAAGATATGGAGGCATTACTTGTACGGTACCAAGTTTACCATTTACACCGACCATAAGAGTCTCCAACATATCTACGATCAGAAGGAGCTGAACATGCGACAGCGTCGTTGGGTCGAGCTGCTTAAAGATTATGATTGAGCCATCAAGTACCACCCTGGCAAGGCCAATGTGGTGGCCGACGCCCTCAGCAGAAAAGAAACAGATAAACCCAGACGGGTGAGAGCATTGCAACTCACGATTCATGCCAGCTTACCCGATCAGATTCGCGATGCGCAACTTGAAGCTTTGAAAGATGACAATCTTCCATCGGAACTCATGCGGGGCATGAACAAGCAACTTGAAACCAGACGGACGGGGTCCGATATTTTGAGAACCGGATTTGGGTTCCACGATACGGAGAGTTGAGAACTCTAGTGATGGACGAAGCTCACAAGTCCCGATATTCTATCCACCCTGGCTCAGATAAAATGTATCATGATTTAAAGGCACTTTACTGGTGGCCGAACATGAAAGCCGACATTGCCACCTACGTGAGCAAATGCTTGACTTGTGCCAGAGTCAAGATAGAATACCAGAAACCATCTGGTCTACTGCAACAACCGGAACTCCCAATGTGAAAATGGGAACACATCTCAATGGATTTTATTACGGGTTTGCCTAAGACACCGACGGGATGCGATACCATCTGGGTGATCGTTGACCGGTTGACTAAATCGGCACACTTCCTAGCAATTAAGGAAACGGACAAAATGGAAAGACTGACTCGTGTTTACATGAAGGAAGTAGTGTCGAGACACGGAGTGCCTGTCTCGATCATTTCCGATCGAGATTCTCGTTTCACTTCGCACTTTTGGAAGTCGCTGCAAAGCGCACTGGGCACCCGTCTCGATATGAGTACAGCATACCATCCTCAGACGGATAGGCAAAGTGAACGAACTATTCAGACCCTGGAGGATATGTTGCGTGCATGCGTTTTGGATTTCGGAAGAAGTTGGGAACCCCACTTACCCTTGGTAGAGTTTTCGTACAATAACAGCTACCACGCAAGTATTAAGGCAGCGCCGTTTGAAGCGCTGTACGGACGGAAGTGTCGATCACCACTCTGCTAGGCAGAGGTGGGTGACAGCCAAATCACTGGTCCAGAACTGGTACTCGAAACCTCGGAAAAGATTGTTCAAATCCAAAATCGCATGGCAGCAGCACGAGATCGCCAAAAGAGTTACGCAGACAAGCGCCGAAAACCTCTCGAATTTCAAGTGAACGATCGGGTGTTACTCAAAGTCTCACCTTGGAAAGGTGTGGTTCGCTTTGGGAAGCGAAACAAACTCAACCCACGGTATGTTGGTCCGTACCGGATAACTGAGCGCATTGGTCCGGTGGCGTACCGACTGGACCTATCAACAGAACTCAGTGGCGTACACAATGTATTCCACGTATCAAATTTGAAGAAATGCCTATCGAATGAAACCCAAGTAGTCCCTTTGGAGGAACTACAAGTTGATGAACAGTTACGTTTCATTGAGGAACCAGTCGAGGTTTTGGATTGGGAAACCAAAACGCTCAAACACAGCAAAATTCCAATCGTTAAGGTTAGTTAGAACTCGAGACGTGGACCGGAGTTCACGTGGGAACGCGAGGATCAAATGATGAAAAAGTATCCTCACCTTTTTGAAGGGCTAACCAAACACAAAAAACAGCGAAACTCGGCAAACCGTCAGACATCACCGGAGGTATAAATTAAATTTCGGGACGAAATTTCTTTCTACTCCGGGATGATATGACAAACTGAAATTTTTTTTTTACTCTTTCAGACTCTCATCACGACTTGACTCAAATTTTCGGGACGAAAATTCTTTAACATGGGAATGATGTGACAATCGTCAATTTCAGGTTAACTCCGTTAACTCAACTCCGTCAATTCAAACTTAAGATCACTGAATCTATAATGCACACTTCATTACATTTAAACTAAGGTTTAAATGTCGCTTAACACTTACTACATGTGTAGTCTTTCGGGATTTGCACCGAAACGCAAACGAGTTGACGCAAACGATTGATAAATAAACGATAAACGTCAACATAATAATTATGTGATAATTATGTGTTAACATATGTGTTACTTGATTATATTGTGTGTAATGCTAGACAAGAAACAAGAACTAAGTTAGTTAAGTTAGAAAAACAACAATTGAAAGTGGAGGGACTTGAGTGTAACTTGTATGTCTATAAATATATCCTTAACACTTAACCCTAACTTATTATTATTAACCCCAAAGCTCCGATCGGCCTCCCTCCCTTGCTCTCCTTGGCTGCCGTCCACAAACACACACATATACACCATCAAATCAAGCTTGTGATTGAAGAACTAGGTGCTAGGAAGGTATATTTGATTATCCCTAACATTCTTGTTGCTTGATTTTGATGTTTGTTGGGTTAACCACAAACCCTAGGCTGCCGATTTTGAGTATGCATATAGTTAATATGATTGTTGTTATTTGGATAATGAATTGATAAACTAGATTGATTTTGATACATGTTGATTGTTGTGTTTTTGATTTGAGTTCAAACACAAACCCTAATCAAGTATGTAATATGTAATTGATGTGCATGGAAGGTGTTTATGGAGTCTAGAGGGTTATATGGATGCATGATAGTTCATAGATTGTTATTATGTTGAGTTTGGATGTAAACAGATTCTGGACAGAATGTGTATACGATATTTAGGTGTCTGTAACGAAGTGTAAACGTGAAAATTGGTTGAGATTGTGGGTACTGTAGTAAACTAGGTTGAGTCTAGTTTCTATAAAGTATAAGTTTGTAATTTAAGGACAAGTAGAAGTTTACTTTTATGATTTTACAAAAACGTTGTGCAAAGCTGAGCTGTTAGACCTGCTGTTAGGTTATGTTGTAAATGTTATATCTCATGAACTACGTGACCAATTGGGTTGGTTCCACTTCTGGAAGTTGACTCATTGAGTTAGGAACCAAACCCAAGTGGTCTTGCATTTATTGGATTTTTTGTTTAACGGGAATTGCAAAGAACATTCTGTTGTGCATGAATCTGACTGTTATGAGTTTGCTGTAATGATTTGATGATTGTGAGAAAACTATGAGGAATAAAAATGTAATAAAATGTGTTCTGGAAACCTAAGACATATGTGCTTCTGTGATGATTTTTGGTAAATTAATTGAGATGCTATGATCGGTGAAATAGTACAATCTTTCTAGTAGGATTTCTGTCTCGGTGAAACTAGCTGCTGAATTGTGTAAAAATGCATGAAATATGATATTTGTTATATAATTGTTATGTTTTGACCAAAATACCCTTGCGGGGAATAGTTGCTAATTGATTGCCATGATTTGACCAAATTGCCCTTATGGGGAATAATGGCTAGTTAATTATTATTTGTTGACCAAAATGCCCTTACGGGGAATAATTGCTAGTAATGTACGTTATGAATACATGACACGTATATGATTGCTTACACATGTGATGTATCACAAAAACACTTGTGAAAGTCACACACGATTCACAAACGAAACACGAAACATGTTATGTGCATAGGTATTATGTGCCGGGTCTAGAGACTCGATAATATTCCGACACTTAGAAAAATCTCTTTGTTGTTTTAGAACGTTAGAGAGAGTTTTTCGGTGACGCGCATCTTGGTGATTATTTTGGGAAATTCTTCGCAAACAGTGAGTTTCACTTTCCCCTTTTTAAACTGTTTTAAACGCTTTTCTTTTGGGAGAGATAACATACTCCACAACGCATTTTTAAGATTTTGTTAGTAAATTATATATCACTTGTAAAGACTAAGTGGCAAACGAAACAATTGAAGTCCTACACATCGAACCGGTTAATATTTTGAATAGCGAGTCACTGTTGAGTAGTACTACTGGGTTTGACAAACCCCACCCAACGCTAAACTCGACTGGAGGTCGAGCGGGTGTAATTTTGGCTAACACGTACCATGGTCTGGAGGACCTGGTGAGAACGCACTTACTAAACGAGTCAGCTTCGGTGTCGAACACTTAGTAATACTTGTTGTATTGATTAGCTACCTATTGATATATAATTTGACATAACACTATCTGGTAACGAAAAACGCTGTAACGTGGTTACGCAAAACGCTTAAACGCCGTAACGTGGTTACGCAAAACACTTAACGTAAAACGCTGAACGCAAACGCTAAACGATTTATTTTATATAACTTGTGAACTCACCAACCTTGTGTTGACACTTTTAGTATATTATTCTCATGTAGCCGAGGCGGGCGCGCGGTTTAGGAGCATGCATTAAATAAAAACACTTTTGTTCTGCAAACTTATTTTTAACAGTTATCTTTGGTTTTAAGTCGTCCTGCGTGACGCAACTTTTGATTAAAGGTTTTTACGCTTCCGCATTTAATTACTCGTAAACGTTTTCATGGTTTTGAAACTTTATTTTATGGTTTGATTATAAGTGATGATTCCGATCCTGCCAGTTCACACCCTCTGACGATAAAACTCCGTTAGTGGATTTTGAGGGTGTGACAAATAACATTCACATAATATAAGTGATTAGGTATTAAAAAATAGCAGTCATTAAATTTCAGCCACCAGTTATATATATCACGCTTTGAAATCGCTCCACGCTTTACAGTTAATAATAACATTTACAATAATAACATTCACATAATATAAGTGATTATGTATTAAAAAACAGCAGTCACTAAATTTCAGCCACCATTTATATATATCACGCTTTACAGTAAATAATAACATTTACAATAATAAGATTCATATAATATAAGTGATTATGTATTACAATAGAAGCAGTCATTAAATTTCAGCCACCAGTTATATATATTACGCTTTGGAAACGCTCCACACTTTACAGTTAATAATAACATTTACAATAATAACATTCACATAATATAAGTGATTATGTATTAAAAAAAACAGTCATTAAATTTCAGTCACCAGTTATATATATCACGCTTTGGAAATGCTCCACGCTTTACAGTTAATAATAACATTTACAATAATAACATTCACATAATATAAGTGATTATGTATTAATAAAAAACAGTCATTAAATTTCAGCCACCAGTTATATATATCATGCTTTGGAAACGCTCCACACTTTACAGTTAATAATAACATTTACAATAATAAAATTCACATAATATATTTAATTATGTATTAAAAAAAGTAGTCATTAAATTTCAGCCACCAGTTATATATATCACGCTTTGGAAACGCTCCACGCTTAACAGTTAATAATAACATTTACAATAATAACATTCACATAATATAAGTGATTAAGTATTACAAAAAAAACATACATTAAATTTCAGCCACCAGTTATATATATCACGCTTTGGAAATGCTCCACGCTTTACATTTAATAATAACATTTACAATAATAACATTCACATAATATAAGTGATTATGTATTAAAAAAAAGCTGTCATTAAATTTCAGCCACTAGTTATATATATCACGCTTTGGAAACGCTCCACGCTTTAAAGTTAATAATAACATTTACAATAATAACATTCACATATTATAAGTGATTATGTATTAAAAGAAAACAATCATTAAATTTTAGCCACCAGTTATATATATCACGCTTTACAGTAAATAATTGTGACAATCGTCAATTTCAGGTTAACCTCGTTAACTCAACTCCGTCAATTCAAACTTTAAGATCGTTGGATCTTTAACGCACACTTCATTACATTTAAACTAGGGTTTAAATGACGCTTAACACTTACTACATGTGTAGTCTTTCGGGATTTGCACCGAAACGCAAACGAGTTGACGCAAACGATTGATAAATAAACGACAAACGTCAAAACACTAAGTATGTGATTATTATGTGCTAGGTATATGTGTGTTACTTGATTGTTATGTGGAAGGTTAAACAAGAACTAACTAGTTTAGGCTAGAGATGTAACATTTGGAAGTTTAGGGACTAGAGTGTAACTTATTTATCTATAAATATATCATTATCATAAAACCCTAATCATCTATTCTCCCCTCTCAAACCCGACGGCAGCTAGACCCCCCCCCCTCCGTGCGATCGGCTCACAAACACACCAAGCTCTTGGTTTTAATCTTGAGTTCTCACAATTGAAGCATACTACACCCGTTCCTAATCATCTCCTACCTTCCTCTTGCTTGTATTGGTGTTTTGAAGGTATAACTTGTAAACCCTAAGTAGGCCGATTATATGTATGCATGGTGTTCATATGATTCTTGTTATTTGATGGTGTATTAGTGATGATTTGGTAACTAGTTTTGATAGTATTGCATGTTAATTGTTGTGTCCTTGATTGGGAGTGCAAATAAAACCCTAAGCTTGTATGTATGTGTGATTGATATGCAAGGATAGTAGTTATAGGATCTAGAGGGTTGTATGGATGCATGATAGCTTATAGGTTGTGATTATGTTGAGTTTTGATGTGAACAGATTCTGGACAGAATGTATAAACGATGTTTAACTGACTGTAACGAAGTGTAAACGTGAAAATTGATTGAGATTGTGAGTACTGCAGTAGACTAGGTTGAGTCTAGTTTCTATGAAGTATAAATTCGTAATTTTTGGATAAGTGGAAGTATACTTTTATGATTTTACAAAAAACGTGATGCAAAGCTGAGCTATTAGACCTGCTGTTAGGCTATGTTGTAAATGTTATATCTCATGAACCACGAGACCAATTGGGTTGGTTCCACTTCTGGAAGTTGACTCACTGAGTTAGGAACCAAACCCAAGTGGTCTTGCATTTATTGGATTTTTTGTTTAACGGGAATTGCAAATAACATTCTGATGTGCATGAATCTGGCTGATATAAGTTAGCTGTAATGTTTTGATCATTATGAGCAATCTATATGGAATAAAAATAAGATAAAATATGTTCTGGAAACCTAAGACATGTATGTTTCTGTGGTAATTTTTGGTGAATTAATTGAGACGTTATAATCGGTGAACTAGTACAATCTTTCAAGTAGAAATTCTGCCATAACGAAACTAGCTGCTGAGTTGTATAGGAATGCATGAAATATGATAGTTTCTATATAATTGTTGTATTTTGACCAAAATACCCTTGCGGGGAAATAGTTGCTAGTTGATTGCCATGAATTGACCAAATTACCCTTGCGGGAAATATTGGTTAGTTAGTCTTTGTTTGTTGACCAAAATGCCCTTACGGGAATTATTGCTAGTAAGTAGGTTATTAACACATGACACGGAAGTAATTGCTCACTCATGTATCGTATCACAATTGTACTTGTTTAGGCCACACACAATACACAAACGAAACACGAAACATGTTACGTGCATAGGTATTATGTGCCGAGTCTAGAGACTCGTTAAACGTTCCGATACTTAGAAAATCTCTTTGTTGTTTTAGAACGCTAGAGAGTTTTCTACGACGCGCATCACTCGGTGATCTAGATCGGATATTCTTCGCAAACAGTGAGTTCACTTACCCCACTCTTAAACTGCTTTCAAATGTTTTTCCACTTGGGGGAGATAACATACTCCGATAAACATATTTTCTGAGATAAACGCATATGAAAGATTTTGTTATAAATTATATATCACTTGTAAAGGCTAAGCGGCATTTGTAACAACTTGAAGTCCCACACATCGGACCGGTTAATATTTGGAATAGCGAGTCACTTTTGGGTAGTACTACTGGGTTTGACAAACCCCACCCGACGTTATAGCTCAACTGGAGGTTGAGTGGGTGTAAATTTGGGCTAACACATACCATGGTCTGGAGGACCTGGTGACGGGCACTTGATAAACAGTCAGCTTCGGTCGCGAACCACTTAGCAATACTTGTTGTATAGATTAGCTACCTATCGATATATAATTTAACATAACACTATCTGGTAATGCAATACTTAAACGTTGTAACATGGTTACACGCTCAAACGTCGTAACGAGGTTACGCAATACTTAAACGTTGTAACATGGTTACACGCTCAAACGTCGTAACGAGGTTACGCAATACTTAAACGTTGTAACGTGGTTACACACTCAAACGCCGTAACGAGGTTACGCAACATTTAAACGTCGTAACGAGGTTACGCAAACGCTAAACGATTTATCTTATTTTATTTGTGAACTCACCAACCTTGTGTTGACACTTTTAGTATGTTATTCTCAGGTAGCCGAGGCGGGCGCGCGGTTTAGGAGCATGCATTATTGAAAACACTTTTATTCTGCAAACTTAAATTTTAACAGTAACTTTTGGTTTTTAAGTCGTCCTGCGTGACGCAACTTTTGAATTAAGGTTTTACGCTTCCGCATTTACTTTCATTTAAACGTTTTACTTTGGTTTGGTTATAACTAATGATTCCGATCCTGCCAGTTCACACCCTCTGACGGTAAAACTCCGTTAGTGGATTTTGAGGGTGTGACAGATTGGTATCAAAGCCATTGGTTATAGCGAACTAGAAGCTGCATGCATACTAGACTATAACCGCGACGACCCATTAGTTATAGAGTTACGCACTACATAGGCTTGTGTAGTCTTTAAATCTTATCTCTTTACCTCCTTCACTCATACGCGCGCATATACACGGCTTACCTGTAGGAATGTCGACGCCACCCTCATCATCATCCGATTCGATGACGCATGCTCACGGGAAGGAACCGCAGTTACCTACTGCCTCGCCACCCCGTGTAGTCCCGGAACTCGAAGCTCCTGCACCAAAGAGGTACCGCCTATCCGGAGGCCTGTATGATAACGACGTTAGCTGGGAATGGTACCCCAACATGATCAGACGTATGGTCTACCGTGAACAAGTTCCCCCATTGCCTCACCCGAACCACCCTGCTTACCTTAACACTTTACCACCCATAACCGAACCTGTGGAGCGAGTCCTCGCAGCTGTCGTTTCTTGTTTGGAGCGTGATGTGGGTTACATGCGCTACACTAGAGAAAATGTTTCCAGACTGTTTAAAGATGGAACCGAGACTCAAGAGGAGATTGCCCGCATGGCAGCGGCAATGAAAGAAATGCAAGAGACTAGTGAACAACAAACCAAGGTTATGATGAAGATGCAAGCCGAGATGATAGACTTGCAAGAACAACTCCAAGAAGCAAGGACCCGAACGGAAATAGCGTTAGAACGTTGCGATATCCTACAAATGCAACTCGATCAGAACGCAGCAGAACCTGAGGCAGAGCCCGAGGCCGAGCCTGAGGCAGAGCCAGAAGAGGATCCCGAAGAGGAGCCAGAGGAGGATCCCGAGGAAGATCCCGAGGAAGATCCCGAGGAAGATTCCAAGGAGGAACCCGAAGAAGAACCGGAAGAAGAAACGCTGGACGAGGACGAGGTAACATCAGCATGACTGCAGCTGAACTCCAAACCCTGCTGAATGACCATGTTGCTGCCGCTTTAGCTGCACACAATCAGAATCAAACAGGAGGTCCAAATGGAACATGTACCTTCAAGAACTACTTAGACTGCAAGCCCAGTACGTTTAAGGGCACTGAGGGAGCTATAGGCTTCCTGCGTTGGGCTGAGAAGGCCGAGTCGGCCTTTGAGATGTGTAACTGTCCCCATGCCAATAGGGTCAAGTTTGCTGCTGGGACACTTGAGGACTCCGCCCTCACTTGGTGGAATTCGAACGTCCAGATCCTTGGATTGGAATTGGCTAACGCGATGAACTGGGAGGAGTTCAAAAACATGATGCGAGAGGAATACTGTCCGAGGGAAGAAATTTCGAAGTTAGAGTCGGAGTTTTGGTCATTGAAAATGGTGGGTTCAGAGATTGAAGCCTACACTACTCGTTCGCACGAGTTGGCAGTGATGTGTCCGCGGATGGTGGATCCGCCGAGCAAGAGAATAGAGATGTACATTGATGGGTTAGCACCACAGATTCAGGGTATGGTGACGTCTTCCAGACCAGCCACGATCCAACAAGCGATCCGTTTGGCTCACAAACTAACGGATCAGGTTGTGACCCAGGGTGCGTTACCACCAAGGGGTTCGACTGTAAAAGCCCGTGACAACCTGAGTAATGACCACGTCAGCAACAGTATCAACAGCAACCCGAACAGCGGGAAAAGAAAGTTTGACAACACCAGATCTTCATCCTCAAACCTCCCACCGCAACACCACCGAAAGCCCGAATTTACTCGGAGTTTCAACACTCAGAATCACAACAACAACAACAACGGTAGCGGGCAGGTTTCGAGCGGATATGCTGGGAAATATCCAAAGTGCAACAGGTGCAACTTTCACCATGTTGGTCAGTGTGACCGTGTCAAGTGTCAAAGATGCGGAAAGATAGGGCACCAAGCGAAGGAATGTAGAGTTGACCTTGTGGCGAAGGGTGCTCCTAAGCCACCGATGATGACTAAGGGATGTTATGAATGTGGACAGGAAGGTCATTTCCGGAAGGATTGCCCCAAGCTGAAACAGAACGACAATAATGGGGGTAATGGAAGTGGCAGTAACGGTGGAGGAAATGGTAAGGGAAGAGCGTTTGTGATTGGATCAGGTCAAGCCCGCAGAGATCCGCATGTGGTGTCTGGTAAGTTCCCTGTAAACGATTGTTTTGCTTCTGTTTTGTTTGACACTGGAGCTGATAGGAGTTTTGTGTCAAAGGCCTTTAGCCAACTTTTAAACCTTACTCCAACCCCGTTAGACGCTAAGTTTCCTGTTGAATTAGCTAACGGTAAAACTGTAATAACAACTCATATACTTGCGGGATGTAAGTTGAAATTGTCAGGTCATGTCTTTGACATCGACCTTATTCCTTTTACGCTTAGTAGTTTCGATGTCGTTGTCGGCATGGACTGGTTATCTGAGAACCGAGCGGAGATTATATGTCATGATAAGATCGTCCATATTACCACCCCTTCTGGCGAGATCATTTCGGTCCGAGGCGAGAGAAGCGGCATGACCACCAGCATCATTACCCTTATGAAAGCACAGAAGTATTTAAGAAAGAGTCATCCGGCAATTCTGGCGCAGATTGTTGAGAAACCTGTGGAGGGGAAACGAATTGAAGACATTCCGGTTGTGCGAGATTTTCCAGAAGTCTTCCCGGAGGATTTGCCCGGACTCCCTCCTATTCGTCAAGTCGAATTTCAAATCGAGTTGACACCCGGTGCAGCACCCATAGCACGAGCCCCGTATCGGCTCGCACCACCGGAACTTCAGGAGTTGTCCACTCAGTTGCAAGATTTGTTGGATAAGGGTTTTATCCGACCTAGCTCATCGCCATGGGGAGCCCCTGTCTTGTTTGTCCGAAAGAAAGACGGGACTTTCCGGATGTGCATCGACTACCGGGAGTTGAACAAGGTGACGGTCAAGAACCGTTATCCTTTACCCCGAATTGATGATTTGTTCGACCAGCTTCAGGGATCGAGTTACTACTCGAAGATCGATCTACGATCCGGTTATCACCAGCTGAGAGTGCGCGAGGAGGATATTTCAAAAACGGCTTTCAGAACACGGTATGGTCACTACGAGTTTTCGGTTATGCCTTTTGGCCTAACCAACGCACCAGCCGTATTTATGGATCTCATGAATCGAGTATGCAAGGCGTACCTCGACAAGTTCGTGATTGTTTTCATCGATGATATTCTCGTCTACTCCAAGAACGAGACTGACCACGAAAAACACTTAAGGATAATTCTGGAACTGCTGAAGAAAGAGCAACTGTATCCTAAACTCTCGAAATGTGAATTTTGGCTTCGCGAGGTTCACTTTTTAGGACATGTGATAAACGAGAAGGGTATCCATGTCGATCCCGGTAAGGTAGAGGCCATCAAAAACTGGGAAGCACCTAAGACTCCGACTGAGGTGCGACAATTCCTAGGACTGGCCGGCTACTACCGGCGTTTCATCGAGGGATTTTCAAAGATTGCTCAACCCCTAACCGCTTTGACTCACAAGGGCACTAAGTACAACTGGGGTGACGCGCAAGAATCCGCTTTTCAACTGTTGAAAACCAAGCTTTGTAGCGCCCCTATTTTAGCCCTCCCCGAGGGAACGGAAAATTTTGAGGTACACTGTGACGCATCTATACAAGGTCTCGGTTGCGTGCTGATGCAACTCGAGAAAGTTATAGCCTACGCCTCTAGACAACTACGGGTTCACGAGAAGAACTACACGACCCATGATTTGGAACTCGGAGCTGTAGTGTTTGCTCTTAAGATATGGAGGCATTACTTGTACGGTACCAAGTTTACCATTTACACCGACCACAAGAGTCTCCAACATATCTACGATCAGAAAGAGCTGAACATGCGACAGTGTCGTTGGGTCGAGCTGCTTAAAGACTATGATTGTGCCATCAAGTACCACCCTGGCAAGGCCAATGTGGTGGCCGACGCCCTTAGCAGAAAAGAAACAGATAAACCCAGATGGGTGAGAGCATTGCAACTCACGATTCATGCCAGCTTACCCGATCAGATTCGCGATGCGCAACTGGAAGCTTTGAAAGATGATAATCTTCCATCGGAACTCATGCGGGGCATGAGCAAGCAACTTGAAACCAGGTCGGACGGGGTCCGATATTTTGAGAACCGGATTTGGGTTCCACGATACGGAGAGTTGAGAACTCTAGTGATGGACGAAGCTCACAAGTCCCGATATTCTATCCACCCTGGCTCAGATAAAATGTATCATGATTTAAAGGAACTTTACTGGTGGCCGAACATGAAAGCCGACATTGCCACCTACGTGAGCAAATGTTTGACTTGTGCCAGAGTCAAGATAGAATATCAGAAACCATCTGGTCTACTGCAACAGCCGGAACTCCCAATGTGGAAATGGGAACAAATCTCAATGGACTTTATTACGGGTTTGCCTAAGACACCGACGGGATGCGATACCATCTGGGTGATCGTTGACCGGTTGACTAAATCGGCACATTTCCTAGCGATTAAGGAAACAGACAAACTGGAAAGACTGACTCGTGTCTACATGAAGGAAGTAGTGTCGAGACACGGAGTGCCTGTCTCAATCATTTCCGACCGAGATTCTCGTTTTACCTCACACTTTTGGAAGTCGCTGCAAAGCGCACTGGGCACACGTCTCGATATGAGTACCGCATACCATCCTCAGACGGATGGGCAAAGTGAACGGACTATCCAGACCCTGGAGGATATGTTGCGTGCATGCGTCTTAGATTTCGGAAAAAGTTGGGAACCCCATTTACCCTTGGTAGAGTTTTCGTATAATAACAGCTACCACGCAAGCATTAAGGCAGCGCCGTTTGAAGCGCTGTACGGACGGAAGTGTCGATCACCACTCTGCTGGGCAGAGGTGGGTGATAGCCAAATCACTGGTCCGGAACTGGTACTCGAAACTTCGGAAAAGATTGTTCAAATCCGAAATCGCATGGCAGCAGCACAAGATCGACAAAAGAGTTACGCCGACAAGCGAAGAAAACCTCTCGAATTTCAAGTAAACGATCGAGTGTTACTCAAAGTCTCACCTTGGAAAGGTGTGGTTCGCTTTGGTAAGCGAAACAAACTCAACCCACGATATGTTGGTCCGTATCGGATAACTGAGCGCATTGGTCCGGTAGCGTACCGACTGGACCTACCAACAGAACTAAGTGGCGTACACTATGTATTTCACGTATCAAACCTGAAGAAATGCCTATCTGATGAAACCCAAGTAGTCCCTTTGGAGGAACTACAAGTTGATGAACAGTTACGGTTCATTGAGGAACCAGTCGAGGTTTTGGATTGGGAAACCAAAACGCTCAAACACAGCAAAATTCCAATCGTTAAGGTTCGTTGGAACTCGAGACGTGGACCGGAGTTCACGTGGGAACGCGAGGATCAAATGATGAAAAAGTATCCTCACCTTTTTGAAGGGCTAACCAAACACCGGAAACCGCGAAACCCGGCAAACCGTCAAACATCACCGGAGGTATGAACTAAATTTCGGGACGAAATTTCTTTCTACTAGGGGATGATATGACAAACTGAAAATTTTTTCTTACTTTTTCAGGCTCTCATCACGACTTGACTCAAATTTTCGGGACGAAAATTCTTTAACATGGGAATGATGTGACAATCGTCAATTTCAGGTTAACCTCGTTAACTCAACTCCGTCAATTCAAACTTTAAGATCGTTGGATCTTTAACGCACACTTCATTACATTTAAACTAGGGTTTAAATGACGCTTAACACTTACTACATGTGTAGTCTTTCGGGATTTGCACCGAAACGCAAACGAGTTGACGCAAACGATTGATAAATAAACGACAAACGTCAAAACACTAAGTATGTGATTATTATGTGCTAGGTATATGTGTGTTACTTGATTGTTATGTGGAAGGTTAAACAAGAACTAACTAGTTTAGGCTAGAGATGTAACATTTGGAAGTTTAGGGACTAGAGTGTAACTTATTTATCTATAAATATATCATTATCATAAAACCCTAATCATCTATTCTCCCCTCTCAAACCCGACGGCAGCTAGACCCCCCCCCCTCCGTGCGATCGGCTCACAAACACACCAAGCTCTTGGTTTTAATCTTGAGTTCTCACAATTGAAGCATACTACACCCGTTCCTAATCATCTCCTACCTTCCTCTTGCTTGTATTGGTGTTTTGAAGGTATAACTTGTAAACCCTAAGTAGGCCGATTATATGTATGCATGGTGTTCATATGATTCTTGTTATTTGATGGTGTATTAGTGATGATTTGGTAACTAGTTTTGATAGTATTGCATGTTAATTGTTGTATCCTTGATTGGGAGTGCAAATAAAACCCTAAGCTTGTATGTATGTGTGATTGATATGCAAGGATAGTAGTTATAGGATCTAGAGGGTTGTATGGATGCATGATAGCTTATAGGTTGTGATTATGTTGAGTTTTGATGTGAACAGATTCTGGACAGAATGTATAAACGATGTTTAACTGACTGTAACGAAGTGTAAACGTGAAAATTGATTGAGATTGTGAGTACTGCAGTAGACTAGGTTGAGTCTAGTTTCTATGAAGTATAAATTCGTAATTTTTGGATAAGTGGAAGTATACTTTTATGATTTTACAAAAAACGTGATGCAAAGCTGAGCTATTAGACCTGCTGTTAGGCTATGTTGTAAATGTTATATCTCATGAACCACGAGACCAATTGGGTTGGTTCCACTTCTGGAAGTTGACTCACTGAGTTAGGAACCAAACCCAAGTGGTCTTGCATTTATTGGATTTTTTGTTTAACGGGAATTGCAAATAACATTCTGATGTGCATGAATCTGGCTGATATAAGTTAGCTGTAATGTTTTGATCATTATGAGCAATCTATATGGAATAAAAATAAGATAAAATATGTTCTGGAAACCTAAGACATGTATGTTTCTGTGGTAATTTTTGGTGAATTAATTGAGACGTTATAATCGGTGAACTAGTACAATCTTTCAAGTAGAAATTCTGCCATAACGAAACTAGCTGCTGAGTTGTATAGGAATGCATGAAATATGATAGTTTCTATATAATTGTTGTATTTTGACCAAAATACCCTTGCGGGGAAATAGTTGCTAGTTGATTGCCATGAATTGACCAAATTACCCTTGCGGGAAATATTGGTTAGTTAGTCTTTGTTTGTTGACCAAAATGCCCTTACGGGAATTATTGCTAGTAAGTAGGTTATTAACACATGACACGGAAGTAATTGCTCACTCATGTATCGTATCACAATTGTACTTGTTTAGGCCACACACAATACACAAACGAAACACGAAACATGTTACGTGCATAGGTATTATGTGCCGAGTCTAGAGACTCGTTAAACGTTCCGATACTTAGAAAATCTCTTTGTTGTTTTAGAACGCTAGAGAGTTTTCTACGACGCGCATCACTCGGTGATCTAGATCGGATATTCTTCGCAAACAGTGAGTTCACTTACCCCACTCTTAAACTGCTTTCAAATGTTTTTCCACTTGGGGGAGATAACATACTCCGATAAACATATTTTCTGAGATAAACGCATATGAAAGATTTTGTTATAAATTATATATCACTTGTAAAGGCTAAGCGGCATTTGTAACAACTTGAAGTCCCACACATCGGACCGGTTAATATTTGGAATAGCGAGTCACTTTTGGGTAGTACTACTGGGTTTGACAAACCCCACCCGACGTTATAGCTCAACTGGAGGTTGAGTGGGTGTAAATTTGGGCTAACACATACCATGGTCTGGAGGACCTGGTGACGGGCACTTGATAAACAGTCAGCTTCGGTCGCGAACCACTTAGCAATACTTGTTGTATAGATTAGCTACCTATCGATATATAATTTAACATAACACTATCTGGTAATGCAATACTTAAACGTTGTAACATGGTTACACGCTCAAACGTCGTAACGAGGTTACGCAATACTTAAACGTTGTAACATGGTTACACGCTCAAACGTCGTAACGAGGTTACGCAATACTTAAACGTTGTAACGTGGTTACACACTCAAACGCCGTAACGAGGTTACGCAACATTTAAACGTCGTAACGAGGTTACGCAAACGCTAAACGATTTATCTTATTTTATTTGTGAACTCACCAACCTTGTGTTGACACTTTTAGTATGTTATTCTCAGGTAGCCGAGGCGGGCGCGCGGTTTAGGAGCATGCATTATTGAAAACACTTTTATTCTGCAAACTTAAATTTTAACAGTAACTTTTGGTTTTTAAGTCGTCCTGCGTGACGCAACTTTTGAATTAAGGTTTTACGCTTCCGCATTTACTTTCATTTAAACGTTTTACTTTGGTTTGGTTATAACTAATGATTCCGATCCTGCCAGTTCACACCCTCTGACGGTAAAACTCCGTTAGTGGATTTTGAGGGTGTGACAATAATAACATTTACAATAATAACATTTACATAACATAAGTGATTATGTATTAAAAAACAGTCATTAAAATTCAGCCACCAGTTATATATATCACGCTTTGGAAACGCTCCACGCTTTACAGTTAATAATAACATTTACAATAATAAGATTCACATAATATCAGTGATTAAGTATTACAATAGAAGCAGTCATTAAATTTCTGCCACCAGTTATATATATTACGCTTTGGAAACGCTCCACACTTTACAGTTAATAATAACATTTACAATAATAACATTCACATAATATAAGTGATTATATATTAAAAAAAACAGTCATTAAATTTCAGCCACCAGTTATATATATCACGCTTTGGAAACGCTCCACGCTTTACAGTTAATAATAACATTTACGTAATATAAGTGATTATGTATTAAAAAAAGCAGTCATTAAATTTCAACCACCATTTATATATATCACGCTTTGGAAACGCTCCACGCTTTACAGTTAATAATAACATTTACAATAATAACATTCACATAATATAAGTGATTAAGTATTACAAAAAAAACATACATTTAAATTTCAGCCACCAGTTACATATATCACGCCTTGGAAACGCTCCACGCTTTACATTTAATAATAACATTTACAATGATAACATTCACATAATATAAGTGATTATGTATTAAAAAAAAGCTGTCATTAAATTTCAGCCACTAGTTATATATATCACGCTTTGGAAACGCTCCACGCTTTAAAGTTAATAATAACATTTACAATAATAACATTCACATAATATAAGTGATTATGTATTAAAAAAAAAGCAATCATTAAATTTTAGCCACCAGTTATATATATCACGCTTTACAGTAAATAATAACATTTACAATAGTAATATTTACATAACATAAGTGATTATGTATTAAAAAACAGTCATTAAAATTCAGCCACCAGTTATATATATCACGCTTCGGAAACGCTCCACGCTTTACAGTTAATAATAACATTTACAATAATAACATTCACATAATATAAGTGATTATGTATTAAAAAAAAAGCAATCATTAAATTTCAGCTACCTGTTATATATATCATGCTTTGGAAACGCTCCACGCTATACAGTTAATAATAACATTTACAATAATAACATTCACGTA
Organism: Bidens hawaiensis; assembly: GCF_021521415.1. Classification (NCBI taxonomy): domain Eukaryota; kingdom Viridiplantae; phylum Streptophyta; class Magnoliopsida; order Asterales; family Asteraceae; genus Bidens; species Bidens hawaiensis. The sequence continues at coordinate 2,456,107 of NW_027491020.1, read as the reverse complement.
ATATAAGTGATTATGTAATAAAAAAAAAGCTGTCATTAAATTTCAGCCACCAGTTATATATATCACGCTTTATAGTTAATAATAACATTTACAATAATAACATTTACATAACATAAGTGATTATGTATGAAAAAACAGTCATTAAAATTCAGCCACAAGTTATATATATCGTGCTTTGGAAACACTCCACGCTTTACAGTTAATTATAACATTTAAAATAATAACATTCACATAATATAAGTGATTATGTATTAAAAAAAAGTAGTCATTAAATTTCAGCCACCAGTTATATATATCATGCTTTGGAAACGCTCCTCGCTTTACAGTTAATAATAACATTTACAATAATAACATTCACATAATATAAGTGATTACGTATTAAAAAAAAGTAGTCATTAAATTTCAGCCACCAGTTATATATATCGTGCTTTGGAAACGCTCCACGCTTTATAGTTAATAATAACATTTATAATAATAACATTTATAATAATAACATTCACATAATATAAGTGATTATGTATTATAAAAAAGTAGTCATTAAATTTCAGCCACCAGTTATATATATTGTATTTTTGAAACGCTCCACACTTTACAGTTAATAATAACATTTACAATAATAACATTCACATAATATAAGTGATTATGTATTACAAAAAAAGCAGTCATTAAATTTCAGCCACCAGTTTTATATATCACGCTTAGGAAACGCTCCACGCTTTACAGTTAATATTAACATTTACAATAATAACATTCACATAATATAAGTGATTAGGTATTAAAAAGTAGCAGTCATTAAATTTCAGCCACCAGTTATATATATCACGCTTTGGAAACGCTCCACGCTTTACAGTTAATATTAACATTTATAATAATAACATTCACATAATATAAGTGATTAGGTATTAAAAAATAGCAGTCATTAAATTTCAGCCACCAGTTATATATATCACGCTTTGAAAACGCTTCACACTTTACAATAATAACATTTACAATAATAACATTCACATAATATAAGTGATTATGTATTAATAAAAAACAGTCATTAAATTTCAGCCACCAGTTATATATATCATGCTTTGGAAACGCTCCACGGTTTACAGTTAATAATAACATTTACAATAATAAAATTCACATAATATATGTGATTATGTATTAAAAAAAAAGCAATCATTAAATTTCAGCTACAAGTTATATATATCATGCTTTGGAAACGCTCCACGATATACAGTTAATAATAACATTTACAATAATAACATTCACATAATATAAGTGATTAGGTATTAAAAAATAGCAGTCATTAAATTTCAGCCACCAGTTATATATATCACGCTTTGAAAACGCTTCACACTTTACAATAATAACATTTACAATAATAACATTTACATAATATAAGTGATTATATATTAATAAAAAACAGTCATTAAATTTCAGCCACCAGTTATATATATCATGCTTTGGAAACGCTCCACGGTTTACAGTTAATAATAACATTTACAATAATAAAATTCACATAATGTAACAATTCCGGCAAAATCAGGTTTACCCTAACCGGTATATACTATTTTTGTGTTATTTAATAATGAATATGTGAATTATGATGCGTTTATACGAGTATGTATGATTCAATGTACGAATTATACTCGATTATACAGTAAATCGTATTGGAAATACGATTAACCGATTAACGGTTATTGAAGCCCGAACGATCGGGGATTGCATTATAGACGAAATATATAATATTTAGTGATGTTTACGAAGTATTAAAGATTCGGGATAAGTGAATTAAAGCACAGAAAAAAAGATTTCGATTTAATGATACGTCGGTACGTTAAACGAAACCTTTAATACCAAACCGAGCAAGAGACGATCGATCAAGCCGAAAAAGATGCACAATTATTAATACTATGATGTTTTAAATTAATAAATGTCATGGTTTAAGTTTTTAAATCGGTTTTATATAAAATTTTTTTTAAGCCGAAAAACGACCGTTTTAGCCTCGTTTTAAGCCGAATTAAACGTTTAACCGAAAAATGAACTGAACCAGATTATCCAAAACATTATCCGGATTACGAGTATCCGAATATGTGGCCACAAATGAAGATGTGGGTCCCCACCCCACCCTCCAAAGGTCCGATCGGACCACCTCTCCCCACACTTCATTTCATTTTCTTTTATTACAAACATAATCCAACAAACCACCAATTCTCTCAAGTTCTTGAACCAAAACCCGAGACCCTAGCAAGAAAAACCAAGGTAAAGATCGTGTATGTACGTGTTTATGTTCGTTTCTTGAGTTTTCTTGCAAGGAAATGAGGTTTCCAAGTGAAAAAGGGTGAAACCCGAGATGGAACCGATTCTTGCACGATCAAGTGATGTATACGGGTTATACAAGGGATCTTGGTCCAAGAAAGGAGTTAAACGAACCAAAAACGAATTTTTACGGTTAAATCGTTGTTTTTATATCATAACCGAAACCATGAAAGAAATGGCTTGATTGTGGGTGTAACTTGCATGGTGTGGTGTTATTGTGCTTGTAGGTGTTGTATCTAGTTGCTAGCAAGGACTAGAAAGCGAGATTCTTGCGGTTTGAAGCTAGAAACTCAAGGTAGTTCGGTTTTGTGTGATGTTTGTATATTTGGACAGATTGTGTTTTGTGTAGAGTTAGGTCATGAAATTTTACAGGGATGATCTACACATAAAAATATGAGTTCTGTGATTTTTTGTTAATTTTTGGATAAAGGATGAATATTTGGTGAATTTAATGCTCGGTTTTGGCCAAAAATGGTGAAAAATAGTTAAATATCATTAAAAATTCTGGAAAATTGCAGATAAGCTTTTTATAACATGTATAAGTCACACACAAAATTTTAGGTCATTTGGAGAAGTCTAAGTAGGCTTTTCGGTTAAACGAGTTCTAGGGTTTTCTAGCTCGGTTTTAGTGAAAATGGCATTTAAAAAGGGATTTTGGTTCTGGAAAAATTACAGGGGACTATGGAGATGGCATGGGTCATCCAGGAAAAATTTGGGATTTTTCTACTATCGTTTGGTATTTACGACATATTTAGTGTTTAAATGGTGTTTAAAAATAGATAAATAAATGTTAAATATAAAAATTAATTCTGGAAATATTTTTATAAAATTCCCCACTGTCAAAAAGTGAGTTGTGAAAAATTTCAAGATCCGAGACTAAACGGATAATTATTTGTGCTAAAACAAACTTTTAAAGCTTAAGACGCGTAAACCGGTAAAGTTCGCATAAGCGAGCTGACTGGTGTATAAAAACCCTAAAAATGAACTATTTTCATATAATTGAGTTAAACAAGTAAAAATGAATCATCCAAAAATAAGTTGGATGATCTGAGTGTTTTTAGCCTATTTAACAGTTTCCGGTACGATAATGACGGAAACGAGTCCCGCGGCCAATCGGGACATCTAAACCGAGCCCTAATTTCACAACTTAGTTAAATTATCAATTAACAACTATTTTCGGGTCGTGTGTGACCAAACTAATTTTTGAAACATAAAAATGGATAACCGTGCTAGGCACGCAAAACGGGAAAAATGACTAATAGTAGATCTGACTAGTGAACTCTATACGATATCACAATCTGAGTCCGGTGAAAGTGTTTCTGGGTTAACATTGCCCCCAGAACGGGTACAGTACTGGGTTAACTGTGTCCCCAGATGTACCGGTTAACACGGTTAAAGTTATGTTAATAGTGATTGTATAGTAACGAACATAGGGATCGTATTACAGATTTGGACTAGTAGCTGGAGTGTTGTATTACTAATTTGCCTACGATAAGGTGAGTTTCACGAGTCCCTTTTTCCTGAATTGTTTTCAAATATTTTCCCGGGGCGGAAAGCATGTTATTATTTAAATGTTTAAGTACATACTGAACGCATGGATTTGCGTGTATTTATAAATATTTGATTGTAAGGGAATCATATGGAATGGGTACATTACTGGGTTAACAGTGACCCCAGATGTCCCTGAAAGTGTTCTGGGTTAACATTGCCCCCGGAATGGGTACATTACTGGGTTAACAGTGTCCCCAGATGTCCCTGAAAGTGTTTCTGGGTTAACATTGCCCCCGGAATGGGTACAGTACTGGGTTAATAGTGTCCCCAGATGTCTCTAGAAGTGTTTCCGGGTTAACATTGCCCCCGGAATGGGTACAGTACTGGGTTAACAGTGTCCCCAGATGTCTCTAATATATGATTATCATAATGATTTATCACTGGTTATTTAAATTAGTGAAACTCACCAACTATTCGTAGTTGACCCGTTTTCTTTACATGCTTTCTAGGTACACCCAAACTGGAATAAGTGCTACGTGCTTGATGATGCTTGCTATTTGTGGAAGTTTAGTGATCATTTTGTATTAAATATGATAATGTAATGTTGGTAAAACTTATGTGCTATCGCCTAGACGGGAACTAAACTCGGAACAATGTAATATGATGTAAATTAATGTAGTGGTGTTTTCTTTATAAGCAATCCTGTTGATATCAGATGTGTCTGTTGCATCCCGTTTACGTTTCCGCTGCGGTTACGGGGTGTTACACATAATATATGTGATTATGTATTTAAAAAGTAGTCATTAAATGTCAGCCACCAGTTATATATATCACGCTTTGGAAATGCTCCACGCTTTACAGTTAATAATAACATTTACAATAATAACATTCACATAATATAAGTAATTAAGTATTACAAAAAAAACATACATTAAATTTCAGCCACAAGTTATATATATCACTCTTTGGAAACGCTACACGCTTTACAGTTAATAATAACATTTACAATAATAACATTCACATAATATATGTGATTAGGTATTAAAAAATAGCAGTCATTAAATTTCAGCCACCAGTTATATATATCAAGCTTTGAAAACGCTCCACGCTTTACAGTTAATAATAACATTTACAATAATAACATTCACATAATATAAGTGATTATGTATTAATAAAAAACAGTCATTAAATTTCAGCCACCAGTTATATATATCATGCTTTGGAAACGTTCCACACTTTACAGTTAATTATAACATTTACAATAATAAAATTCACATAATATATTTGATTATGTATTAAAAAAAGTAGTCATTAAATTTCAGCCACCGGTTATTTATATCACGCTTTGGAAACGCTCCACGCTTTACAGTTAATAATAACATTTACAATAATAACATTCACATAATATAAGTGATTAAGTATTACAAAAAAAAACATACATTTAAATTTCAGCCACCAGTTACATATATCACGCCTTGGAAACGCTCCACGCTTTACATTTAATAATAACATTTACAATGATAACATTCACATAATATAAGTGATTATGTATTAAAAAAAAGCTGTCATTAAATTTCAGCCACTAGTTATATATATCACGCTTTGGAAACGCTCCACGCTTTAAAGTTAATAATAACATTTACAATAATAACATTCACATAATATAAGTGATTATGTATTAAAAAAAAGCAATCATTAAATTTTAGCCACCAGTTATATATATCACGCTTTACAGTAAATAATAACATTTACAATAGTAATATTTACATAACATAAGTGATTATGTATTAAAAAACAGTCATTAAAATTCAGCCACCAGTTATATATATCACGCTTTGAAACGCACCACGCTTTACAGTTAATAATAACATTTACAATAATAACATTCACATAATATAAGTGATTATGTATTAAAAAAAAAGCAATCATTAAATTTCAGCTACAAGTTATATATATCATGCTTTGGAAACGCTCCACGCTATACAGTTAATAATAACATTTACAATAATAACATTCACATAATATAAGTGATTATGTATTAAAAAAAAAGCAGTCATTAAATTTCAGCCACCAGTTATATATATCACGCTTTATAGTTAATAATAACATTTACAATAACAACATTTACATAACATAAGTGATTATGTAATAAAAAAACAGTCATTAAAATTCAGCCACCAGTTATATATATCGTGCTTTGGAAACACACCATGCTTTACAGTTAATTATAACATTTAAAATAATAACATTCACATAATATAACTGATTATGTATTAAAAAAAAGTAGTCATTAAATTTCGGCCACCAGTTATATATATCGTGCTTTGGAAACGCTCCTCGCTTTACTGTTAATAATAACATTTACAATAATAACATTCACATAATACAAGTGATTACGTATTAAAAAAAAGTAGTCATTAAATTTCAGCCACCAGTTATATATATCGTGCTTTGGAAACGCTCCACGCTTTATAGTTAATAATAACATTTATAATAATAACATTCACATAATATAAGTGATTATGTATTATAAAAAAGTAGTCATTAAATTTCAGCCACCAGTTATATATATTGTATTTTTGAAACGCTCAACACTTTAGAGTTAATAATAACATTTACAATAATAAGATTCACATAATATAAGTGATTATGTATTACAAAAAAAGCAGTCATTAAATTTCAGCCACCAGTTTTATATATCACGCTTTGGAAACGCTCCACGCTTTACAGTTAATAATAACATTTACAATAATAACATTCACATAATATAAGTGATTAGGTATTAAAAAATAGCAGTCATTAAATTTCAGCCACCAGTTATATATATCAGGCTTTGGAAACGCTCCACGCTTTTCAGTTAATACTAACATTTATAATAATAACATTCACATAATATAAGTGATTAGGTATTAAAAAATAGCAGTCATTAAATTTCAGCCACCAGTTATATATATCACGCTTTGAAAATGATTCACGCTTTACAGTTAATAATAACATTTACAATAATAACATTCACATAAAATAAGTGATTATTTATTAATAAAAAATAGTCATTAAATTTCAGCCACCAGTTATATATATCATGCTATGGAAACGCTCCACGGTTTACAGTTAATAATAACATTTACATTAATAAAATTCACATAATATATGTGATTATGTATTAAAAAAAAAGCAATCATTAAATTTCAGCTACAAGTTATATATATCATGCTTTGGAAACGCTCCACGCTATACAGTTAATAATAACATTTACAATAATAACATTCACATAATATAAGTGATTATGTATTAAAAAAAAGCAGTCATTAAATTTCAGCCACCAGTTATATATATCACGCTTTATAGTTAATAATAACATTTACAATAACAACATTTACATAACATAAGTGATTATGTAATAAAAAAACAGTCATTAAAATTCAGCCACCAGTTATATATATCGTGCTTTGGAAACACACCACGCTTTACAGTTAATTATAACATTTAAAATAATAACATTCACATAATATAACTGATTATGTATTAAAAAAAAGTAGTCATTAAATTTCGGCCACCAGTTATATATATCGTGCTTTGGAAACGCTCCTCGCTTTACTGTTAATAATAACATTTACAATACTAACATTCACATAATACAAGTGATTACGTATTAAAAAAAAGTAGTCATTAAATTTCAGCCACCAGTTATATATATCGTGCTTTGGAAACGCTCCACGCTTTATAGTTAATAATAACATTTATAATAATAACATTCACATAATATAAGTGATTATGTATTATAAAAAAGTAGTCATTAAATTTCAGCCACCAGTTATATATATTGTATTTTAGAAACGCTCCACACTTTAGAGTTAATAATAACATTTACAATAATAAGATTCACATAATATAAGTGATTATGTATTACAAAAAAAGCAGTCATTAAATTTCAGCCACCAGTTTTATATATCACGCTTTGGAAACGCTCCACGCTTTACAGTTAATAATAACATTTACAATAATAACATTCACATAATATAAGTGATTAGGTATTAAAAAATAGCAGTCATTAAATTTCAGCCACCAGTTATATATATCAGGCTTTGGAAACTCTCCACGCTTTTCAGTTAATATTAACATTTATAATAATAACATTCACATAATATAAGTGATTAGGTATTAAAAAATAGCAGTCATTAAATTTCAGCCACCAGTTATATATATCACGCTTTGAAAACGATTCACGCTTTACAGTTAATAATAACATTTACAATAATAACATTCACATAAAATAAGTGATTATTTATTAATAAAAAATAGTCATTAAATTTCAGCCACCAGTTATATATATCATGCTATGGAAACGCTCCACGGTTTACAGTTAATAATAACATTTACAATAATAAAATTCACATAATATATGTGATTATGTATTAAAAAAAGTAGTCATTAAATGTCAGCCACCAGTTATATATATCACGCTTTGGAAACGCTCCACGCTTTACAGTTAATAATAACATTTACAATAATAACATTCACATAATATAAGTGATTAAGTATTACAAAAAAAACATACATTAAATTTCACCCACCAGTTATATATATCACGCTTTTGAAACGCTCCACGGTTTACAGTTAATAATAACATTTACAATAATAACATTCACATAATATAAGTGATTATTTATTTAAAAAATAGCAGTCATTAAATTTCAGCCACCAGTTATATATATATGACGCTTTGAAAACGCACCACGCTTTATAGTTAATAATAACATTTACAATAATAACATTCACATAATATAAGTGATTATGTATTAAAAAATAGCAGTCATTAAATTTCAGCCACCAGTTATATATATCACGCTTTGAAAACGCACCACGCTTTACAGTTAATAATAACATTTACAATAATAACAATCACATAATATAAGTGTTTATGTATTAAAAAATAGCAGTCATTAAATTTCAGCCACCAGTTATATATATCATTCTTTGGAAACGCTCCACGCTTTACAGTTAATATTAACATTTACAATAATAACATTCACATAATATAAGTGATTATGTATTAAAAAAAAGCAGTTATTGAATTTCAGCCACCAGTTATATATATCACGCTTTGAAAACGCTCCACGCTTTACAGTTAATAATAACATTTATAATAATAACATTCACACAATATAAATGATTATGTATTAAAAAACAGCAGTCATTAAATTTCAGCCACCATTTATATATATCACGCTTTGGAAACGCTCCACGCTTTACAGTTAATAATAACATTTACAATAATAACATTCACATAATATATGTGATTAAGTATTACAATAAAAGCAGTCATTAAATTTCTGCCACCAGTTATATATATCATGCTTTGGAAACGCTCCACACTTTACAGTTAATAATAACATTTACAATAATAACATTCACATAATATAAGTGATTATGTATTAAAAAAACAGTCATTAAATTTCAGCCACCAGTTATATATATCACGCTTTGGAAACGCTCCATGCTTTACAGTTAATAATAACATTTACATGTAACATCCCGAAATTTCTAACTAATATTTAATATATTATTTTGTCGGGTGAAATAAACGAGTTAGTGGAACAGCATAATATGAAGACTTAGTAGGATAATTAGATGAGTTTGGATATGGACCAAAAGGAAATATGGGCCTTCGGTCCATGGGCTTGAGGGAGTATAAATACCCCCTTAAACCCCAATCCTTTCCATTCCATCCATTTATCCATATCTCTACACACACCCAAAACACACACACCACATACACCGTCGGCGGCCGAGGAGAGGAACGAACAAGATCCGAGAGAGGGTGAGCGATTAGTTGTGATTAAACACGTTAAACGAGATTCAAACAAGCTCAAAAAGGAATGATTCTTGATCTTTGAAGTTTAAAGATCCAAGCTTTATAGTGTATAAACGACCGAAAACGGTTGGGGAACGTAGTGGGTGATGTTGAACCATAACAAGGGTGTTAAAATCGCCAAAATGCTTGATAGAAACCAAACAGCGGCTGGACTGGGCAACTTCGCCGCGAACTGGGCAACTTCGCCTTCAAAGCGATAACTTCGCCTTCAAAGCGATAACTTCGCCTGAGGCCAAGTTCGCCTAATTGATAACTTCGCTTACGGCCAAGTTCGCCTAACTGATAACTTCGCCTAAAGCTAAGTTCGCCTGATGACAACTTCGCCTAAAGCTAAGTTCGCCTGATGACAACTTCGCCTAAAGCCAAGTTCGCCTAAGGTTTAACTTCGCCTAAAGTCAAGTTCGATTAGAAAATAGATTAAAAACGATAAGTAAAAGTAAGCTAATACTAGGCCACCAGATTAAATCAGGCGAGTATTGATACGTGTAACTTATACAGTTAGCCGAGCTCAGTTAAAGAAGGGATTTACAACTATCGGAGGAAGAAGCAGAGTTCAGGTGAGTTTCTAGCCCCATTCCTTGTTATGTTTTCGGGGCTGTGTGCATACTCGATGTAAAATGTGAATACACTTACCTTAAGTGGTAAGTGTATGCTATAGATGTTATACGAGGTATATGTTTTATAATGTTTGTCGGTACGTGAACGATCTTCGGATATTACACGTATCGCCAAGGATAGTAAATTCCAAGTGGTTGATAGCGTGTATGAATTTTACGATGTGACTTGTTCATTACGTAAATACTGAACTGATATGAAGTGTGATATAGGCAGGTAGAGGTAGAGTGTGTTAGAAGTGGCAAGAGTCTAAGGGTGTTAGTGGCATAACGTGAGCGCGTGATAGGGAAAGCCTGTACGTGCCATCGTTATTACGTGGGTATGAATGCTATGATGTGACTTGCTTATTATGTAAATGATATGAAGCATGTTGTAGACAAGTAGAGGTAGAGCGTGTTAGAAGTGTCAAGAGTGTAGTAAGAGTGTTAGTGGCATGACGATAGTACGTGGTAGGGTAAGCCTATACGTGACTACGTCATTAAAGTGGCAAAGTGGCAAAGTGGCATAACGTTATACGTTATTAAAGTGGCAAAGTGGCATAACGTTTGACGTTATTAAAGTGGCAAAGTGGCATAACCTTTTACGTTATTAAAGTGGCAAAGTGGCATAACGTTATACGTTATTAAAGTGGCAAAGTGGCATAACGTTTTACGTTATTAAAGTGGCAAAGTGGCATAACGTTTTACGTTATTAAAGTGGCAAAGTGGCATAACGTTATACGTTATTAAAGTGGCAAAGTGGCAAGGTGGTAGGTGTAAATAAGAGGCTAAGTGGTAAGGTAAGCAGGTTAGATGTGAAAGTGTGAATACACTTACCTTAAGTGGTAAGTGTATAGATGTTATACAAGTAGCTATTATGTAATGCTTGTCGGTACGTGAACGATCTTCGGATATTGCACGTATCGCCAAGGATAGTGATTGTCAAGTGTTGTTAGTGGGTATGTATTCTATGATGTGACTTGCTTATTATGTAAATATTGTATTGATATAAAATGTGCTGTAGACAAGTAGGGGTAGATTGTGATAGAAGTGGCAGAGTCTAGTAAGAGTGTTAGTGGCATGACGATAGTACGTGGTAGGGTAAGCCTATACGTTACTTCGTTATTAAAGTGGCAAAGTGGCATAACGATATTCGTTATTAAAGTGGCATAAAGTGGCATAAGTGGCTAAGCTGTAGGGGTAATTAAGAGGCTAAGCTATAGGGGTAATTAAGTGGTTAAGCAGTGGCATGTTAGACTGTGGACTATGTGTCTTCGGATACGTATATATTGTATGTAGTGGTTGTATGATAAGTTGCTTGATTAACTAGAACTCACTCAGCGTAGCTGACTTTTAGTATGCACGCAGGTGAGTAGAATGAGACAGCTAGCTTGAGCGGGCACATGGTGGGCGAATAGGAGACCGGCATCTGAAGACTCAAGATGTTTTAATGTAATTGACGTTTATTTTGAAAGACAAGAATGTTAATTAAGGCAAGTTTTGGATTGTTGTAACGTTTCATGAAAGTTTTTATATTCCGCGAATGTTTTAATGAACTCTGATTTGTAAGAACTGTGTTTATGAGTAAATCCGACGCTAAAGTAGGGCTACCGGGTTCTGGGCCTTACAAGTTGGTATCAGAGCATAAGTTCGAGAGATTTAAGCATCCTACGTGCTTAGACTCGAACAGAGAATGGGATTTAAAATGAGAAAGAAAGAAGATGCCAGTTCAAGATAGCCATGTGCCACTCAAGCAAGCTCAGTAAAGGTAAAGTGTATGGTAAATGGTGTATGTTAATGTTGGCTTATTTGCTAAATGAAGAATGAGTGCAGGTTAGGGATAGGATTAATTGATCTTAACGGATTATCTGTTTAAGAGTATCAACAAGCACAAGTGAAATCATGAAGGGAAGTATGTAGAACCTGAGGAGTAACGCAAATAGTTAATTACACTTGATCAACGTCATTAACTACTTACTTTACAAATCATGTGCTAAATAATTCCTAGAGTGATGACGTTTGTGTTTTCCCTTTTAGAATACTAATGGCTGGAGCTGGAGGAATTGTTGGAACTGGGGGTCGCACTGGACGTCGTGGCAGGCCTCATCTTGTCCGGCAACCCTCGGTAGAAGAAGCTTCCAACACCGGAGACGAAGGAGGCGCAGCTGGAGGAAACTCGAGCAACAACGAAGAGGTTCAACTTAGCCCTGCAGTTCAAGCAGCCATTGTTCAAGCTGTAGTTGCTGCTGTGAAGAACCTGAATCCCGAAAGATCTGCTGGAAGCCGCGAACGAACTGCTGAAGGGGCGGGTGGTGATGGTAGGAAGGATGGGGAAGGAGAAAGAGAGGCCTCGAGTGAGGATAAGTCTGTGAAGGTCGATGACAGGAAAAGAGGCCAAGATGGGTGCAACTATAACTCCTTCAAAGGATGCGACCCGCCAAAGCTGACTGGGCTGGGAGACGCAATCGCTACTCTCCAGTGGATAACCACAATGGACAAGAAAATCCGAATTAGCGAATGCCGTCCCGACCAAGCAGTGGGTTATGCCACTCAGTCATTTGAAGATGAGGCCATGTACTGGTGGGAAACTGTGGAACAAAGGAAGACCCGAGAGGAGATTAAGGCCATGAGGTGGGATGACCTTAAGGAGTTAGTGATGAAAAGGTTCTGTGCTGATGATGAGGTTGAGAGGGCCGAGATGAAATTTCTGAATCTGAAGGCGGACAAGATGACACATCGTGAGTACACCACTGAATTCAACCGCATGTCTAGGCTGGTTCCTGACATGGTGAACACCGAGGCGAAACGGATCAAGTGCTACGTTAGAGGACTTCCCCAGAAGGTCCGCATGTTAGTCAGGGCCAACAAACCTGTTACCTCTGAGTCTGCGGTCGAGTTGGCGGAGATGGTCTATGTTGATCTGGCGGCGGATGATGTGGAAGTGGAAGATGAGGAAGAAGGGAAAGGAACTAAAAGAGCTAGGGATGTCGTGGAGCGTGCAGGGAGAAAGACACAGAAGATGGCAGGAAAGGAAGCATGTAAGGTGTGCGGGAAGATGCACTTGGGGGAGTGCAAGGCTGGTCCAAATCAGTGCTACCGATGTGGGAGGAAGGGGCACATCTCCCGTGAATGCACCGAGGACCAGAAGTGTTACAAGTGTGGTAAGTCAGGTCACATAGCTAGGGAGTGTGGAAAAGCCGTGGCAGTGGGGGAATGAAGAGGAGACGCGTGAAAGGATGGTCTATTAGCTGCTGAGGAGGTTGCAGGAGAATAAGTGGCATGTCACAGTTGTTTTATGTTAATAGTTAAAGAGTGTTTTATGTTACAGTTGAACCCATGTTTGTTTAGCAAGCTTGAATGATTTCCTTTTATGTTATGAAGTACTTGTGATTTCTTGTGATTTTGTATGAACGACCTATGAATTTATCTTGAATGCTTGTTGGTTATGATAAATAGTTGTGTGAGGGTAAAGCGTCGCCTTAGGAGTTAGCGTTGCTATATAAAACAAGGTTCCTCGGGAAGGTGAGATGAGACATGGCAAATTGAGGGCCTCATGGACAAGCTACCTTAATAGCTAAAACACATGATCACCGCTCGATGACTACAAGTCAGGAGTAAGAAGGATAACCCAGAAAGCAAAGGTGATTCAATAAAGTGTGCGATTATAAAGAAAAAGGTATTCCTTTTACAAAGGTATTCCTTTTGGAGAAATAAGCTAGGTTTCGGGGACGAAACCTCTTTAAGGAGGTAAGACTTGTAACATCCCGAAATTTCTAACTAATATTTAATATATTATTTTGTTGGGTGAAATAAACGAGTTAGTGGAACAGCATAATATGAAGACTTAGTAAGATAATTAGATGGGTTTGGATATGGACCAAAAGGAAATATGGGCCTTCGGTCCATGGGCTTGAGGGAGTATAAATACCCCCTTAAACCCCAATCCTTTCCATTCCATCCAATTATCCATATCTCTACACACACCCAAAACACACACACCACATACACCGCCGGCGGCCGAGGAGAGGAACAAACAAGATCCGAAAGAGGGTGAGCGATTAGTTGTGATTAAACAAGTTAAACGAGATCCAAACAAGCTCAAAAAGGCATGATTCTTGATCTTTTAAGTTTAAGGTCCAAGCTTTATAGTGTATAAACGACCGAAAACGATTGGGGAACGTAGTGGGTGATGTTGAACCATAACAAGGGTGTTAAAATCGCCAAAATGCTTGATAGAAACCAAACAGCGGCTGGACTGGGCAACTTCGCCGCGAACTGGGCAACTTCGCCTTCAAAGCGATAACTTCGCCTTCAAAGCGATAACTTCGCCTGAGGCCAAGTTCGCCTAATTGATAACTTCGCTTACGGCCAAGTTCGCCTAACTGATAACTTCGCCTAAAGCTAAGTTCGCCTGATGACAACTTCGCCTAAAGCTAAGTTCGCCTGATGACAACTTCGCCTAAAGCTAAGTTCGCCTGATGACAACTTCGCCTAAAGCCAAGTTCGCCTAAGGTTTAACTTCGCCTAAAGTTGTAACGATTCCGGCAAATTCAGGTATACCCTAGCCGGAATATACTATTTACGTGTTATTTAATACTGATTATATGAGTTATAGTACGTTTATACGAGTATATATGATTCACAATATGAATCATACTCATATATATAGTGAATCGTATTGGAATTACAATTAATCAATGAACGATATTGAAACCCGAACGAATCGGGAATTACATTATAGACGAAGTATATAATGTTTAGTGATATTTACGAAGTATTAATGCTTCGGGATAAGTAAATTATAGCACAGAAAAAGGATTTCGATTTAATGGTACGTCGGTACGCTAAACGAAACCTTTAACACCAAACCAAGCAAGAGACGATCAATCAAGCCGAAAAAGATGCGTAATTATTAATAATATGATGTTTTAATGTCATGGGTTAAGTTTTTAAAGTTTTTAAATCAGTTTTATATAAATTTTATGTTAACCCGAAAAAAAACCATTTTAGGCTCGTTTTAAGCCGAATTACGAGTTTAAACGAGAAACGAACTGAACCAGATTATCCACAACATTATCCGGATTACACAATCCAAATTTGTGGCTAATATTGAACTTGTGGGGCCCCCCCCCACACCACCCATAGGGCCGGCCATAATACACACACTCACACATTCATTTTTTTTTTTTCTAACATAAAACAATCAAAACTCTCTCAACTCTCCAAACCCTTCAAAGTTCATCCAAAGAACCCAAGTTCTAACCAAGATTTGAAGGTATAACATATGTTTTTAAGCTTGAATTTTGTTTTCTAACTTCATGATCTTGGGAAAAGGAGGTTTTCATGTGAAAAATGGGTGAAAACCCGAGATGAAACCGATTCTCGTATGATCAAGGGATGTATACAAGTTATACAAAGGATCTTGATCCAAGTAATTAGTTAAAAGTGTTTAGAATGAATTTTTACGGTTGAAATCTTGTCAAATGAATTTTCCATGTGAAAGACGGGTGAAAATCCGAGATGAAACCGACTCTTGCATGACCAAGAGATGTATACAAGTTATACAAGGGATCTTGGTCCAAGAAATGAGTAAAAAGAGTCGAGAACGGATTTTTACGGTCAAAATCGTTGTTTTGATGTTTTAACCGACACTAGGAAAGAAATGGCTTGATTGTGGGTATAACTTGCTTGGTGTGGTGTTGATGTGCTTGTAAGTGTTGTATCTAGCGGCTAGCAAAGGCTAGAAACCGAGATCCTTGCGATCTAAAGCTAGAAAACACAAAATAGTTCGGTTTTCGTGTGTTTATGAAATTTGGACAGATTTTCGTGTGCTTAGAGTCGGGTCACGAAATTTCACAGAGATGATCTACACATGAAAATATGAGATCTGTGAATTTTTGGTAATTTTTGGATAAAAGATGAATATTTGGTGAATTTAATGCTCGGTTTTGGCCAAAAATAGTGAAAAATAGCAAAACATGATGAAAAATTCCGGAAAATTTAAGATAAGCTTTTTATAACATATAAAAGTCACCCAAAAAATTTGAGCTCAGTTGGAAAAGTCTAAGTAGGCTTTTCGGTGAAACGAGTTCTAGGGCTTTCTAGCTCGGTTTTGGGTGAAAATGGCTTGAAAAATAAGTTTTAAATTCTGGAAAAATTCCAGGAAGTTATGAGGATGATAGAGATCATCCCAGAAAAATTTGGGATTTTTCTAAAGTGTTTTGGTATTTTTGACATATTTAGTGTTTTAATAAGATTTAAAAATAGATAAATAAATGTAAATATAGGAAAATAAATCTGGAAAAATTCCAGGAAGTTATGAGGATAACAGAGATCATCCCAGAAAAATTTGGGATTTTTCTAAAGTGTTTTGGTATTTTTGACATATTTAGTGTTTTAATAAGATTTAAAAATAGATAAATAAATGTAAATATAAGAAAATAAATCTGGAAAAATTTTGTAAAATTTTCTTTCTGTCAAAATAAGTTTTGTGCAAAATTTCAAGACCCGAGACTAATCGGGTAATTATTTGTGCTAAAAAGAACATAAAAACAAGTTTTTAAAGCTTAAAACGTGTAAACCGGCAAAGTTCGCATAAGCGAGCTGACTGGTACACGAAAACTTTAAAAATGGACTATTTTCATAAATCTAAGTAAATTAGGTAAAAATAAATCATCCGAAAATAATTCGGATGATTTGGGTAATTTTACCCGATTTTACCGTTTCCGGCACCGAAATACCGGAAACGGGCCCCGCGGCCAAACGGGGTGTCAAACCGAGCTATAATTTCATCACTTTAACTAAATTGACTGTCAAACTCTAAGCAATGTTACCATCTGAGTCCTTAGAAGTGTCGCGGGGTTAACGTTGTCCCCGGATCGAGTACAGTACTGGGTTAACAATGTCCCCAGATGTACCGATTAATACGGATTTAGTTTATGGGAATTATATAGTAACGACTAGATATTATATTACAGATCCAGGCACGTAGCTGTTCATTGTATTACCCACAGACTCACAAAAAGGTGAGTTTTCACGAGCCCCTTTTAATGAATTGTTTTAATTATATTTTCCCGGGGAGGAAAACATGTCTTAAACATGTCTTATTTAAAGTATTTAAGTACATACCGATCGTATGGAAATACTTGTACATTTATATATATATGGACTGATGCACAGAATATATAAAATGTTTATCATGTGTTATTGTTCTGGGGTAACATAGTTCCCAGGGGTTATTATTGTTCTGGGGTAACATAGTTCCCAGGGGTTATTATTGTTCTGGGGTAACATAGTTCCCAGGGGTTATTATTGTTCTGGGGTAACATAGTTTCCAGGGGTTGTTATTGTTCTGGGGTAACATAGTTCCCAGGGGTTGTTATTGTTCTGGGGTAACATAGTTCCCAGGGGTATTTATTGTTCTGGGGTAACATAGTTCCCAGGGGTTATTATTGTTCTGGGGTAACATAGTTCCCAGAAAGTTAATGGAAATGTTCTGGGGTAACATAGTTCCCAGCATGATTATATTGTTAATAAATGATTATTAAAATGATTTGTCAGTGTTTATTTAAATTAGTGAAACTCACAAACTATTCGTAGTTGACCCGTTTTCTTTACATGTTTTCTAGGTATGCCCAAGATGGAATGATTGATATGTGCTTAACTATCTGTGCTACCTGTTGGAAGCTTGCTACTCTATGTTTTGTAATGAATTTATTAATGTCTTATTGGTAAAATATGTGTGTAACACCTAGACAGTAATGAAACTCGCAACAATGTAATATGTTATAAATTAATGTAGTGGTATTTTCTTTATAAGCAATGCTGTTGATATCAGATGTGTCTGTTGCATCCCGTGTACGTTTCCGCTGCGGTTACGGGGTGTTACAAAAGTCAAGTTCGATTAGCAAATAGATTAAAAACGATAAGTAAAAGTAAGCTAATACTAGGCCACCAGATTAAATCAGGCGAGTATTGATACGTGTAACTTATACAGTCAGCCGAGCTCAGTTAAAGAAGGTATTTACAACTATCGGAGGAAGAAGCAGAGTTCAGGTGAGTTTCTAGCCCCATTCCTTGTTATGTTTTCGGGGCTGTGTGCATACTCTATGACAAACTGAAAATCTTTCTTACCTTTTCAGGCTCTCATCACGACTTGACTCAAATTTTCGGGACGAAAATTCTTTAACATGGGAATGATGTGACAATCGTCAATTTCAGGTTAACCTCGTTAACTCAACTCCGTTAATTCAAACTTTAAGATCGTTGAATCTATAACGCATACTTCATTACATTTAAACTAGGGTTTAAATGACGCTTAACACTTACTACATGTGTAGTAGTCTTTCGGGATTTGCACCGAAACGCAAACGATTGAGGAATAAACGAAGCACACTAAAACACTAATGATGTGATAACTATGTGTTAGGATTATGTGTTATATTATTGTCATGATTATGTGCAAGTTAGGATAGAATGTTCTAGAAAAACAACACTTGAAAGTAGAAGGACTAGAGTGTAACTTGTTTGTTTATAAATATATCACTAATAAACAAACCCTAACCTATTATTCTAAACCTACAACACCACCGATCGGCTCTCTCTCCCTCTCTTGACCCACGGCTGCCGTCCACCATCACACACATATACACATCAAATCAAGAGATTAATCCAAGAACTAGGTGCTAGGAAGGTATACTTGATCATCTCTTACCTCTTTGTTGTTTAATTTTGATGTTTGATGGGTTGTGTGAAAGCCCTAAATCGGCCGATCTTGTATGTATGTGATTGTTATGATTCTTGTTGGTTGGATAATAGATTGATAACTAGATTGATATTGATACATGATTGATTGTTGTTCTTGATTTGAATTAAAACACAAACCCTAATCTTGTATGTATGGTGTGATTGATATGCATGGATAGTAGTTATAGTGTCTAGAGGGTTATATGGATGCATGATAGTTCATAGATTGTTATTATGATGAGTTTTGATGTGAACAGATTCTGGACAGAACGTATATACGATGTTTAACTGACTGTAACGAAGTGTAAACGTGAAAATTGATTGAGATTGTGGGTACTGCAGTAAACTAGGTTGAGTCTAGTTTCTATGAAGTATAAATTCGTAATTTTTGGATAAGTGGAAGTATACTTTTATGATTTTACAAAAACGTGATGCAAAGCTGAGCTGTTAGACCTGCTGTTAGGTTATGTTGTAAATGTTATATCTCATGAACTACGAGACCAATTGGGTTGGTTCCACTTCTGGAGGTTGACTCACTGAGTTAGGAACCAAACCCAAGTGGTCTTGCATTTATTGGATTTTTCGTTTAACGGGAATTGCAAATAACATTCTGATGTGCATGAATCTGACTGATATAAGTTAGCTGTAATGTTTTGATCATTATGAACAATCTATATGGAATAAAAATAAGATAAAAGATGTTCTGGAAACCTAAGATATGTATGCTCCTGTGGTAATTTTTGGTAAATTAATTGAGACGTTATAATCGGTAAACTAGTGCAATCTTTCAATTAGAAATTCTGTCATAACGAAACTAGCTGCTGAGTTGTATAGGAATGCATGAAATATGATAGTTTTTATATAATTGTTGTATTTTGACCAAAATACCCTTGCGGGGAATAGTTGCTAGTTGATTGCCATGAATTGACCAAATTGCCCTTATGGGGAATAATGGTTAGTTAGTCTTTGTTTGTTGACCAAAATGCCCCTACGGGAATAATTGCTAATAAGTATGTTATTAATACGTGACACGAAAGTAATTGCTCACTCATGTATCGTATCACAATTTTACTTGTTTAAGTCACACACGATTCACAAACGAAACACGAAACATGTTACGTGCATAGGTATTATGTGCCGAGTCTAGAGACTCGTTAAACATTCCGATACTTAGAAAATCTCTTTGTTATTTTAGAACGCTAGAGAGTTTTCTACGACGCGCATCACTCGGTGATCTAGATCGGATATTCTTCGCAAACAGTGAGTTCACTTACCCCACTCTTAAACTGTTTTCAAACGTTTTTCACTTGGGGGAGATAACATACTCCGATAAACATATTTTCTGAGATAAACGCATATGAAAGATTTTGTTATAAATTATATATCACTTGTAAAGGCTAAGCGGCATACGTAACATTTGAAGTCCCACGCATCGGACCGGTTAATATTTGGAATAGCGAGTCACTTTTGGGTAGTACTACTGGGTTTGACAAACCCCACCCGACGCTAAGCTCAACTGGAGGTTGAGTGGGTGTAAATTTTGGCTAACACTTACCATGGTCTGGAGGACCTGGTGACGGGCACTTGATAAACAGTCAGCTTCGGTCGCGAACCACTTAGCGATACTTGTTGTATAGATTAGCTACCTATCGATATATAATTTGACATAACACTATCTGGTAATGCAAAACACTTAAACGCTGTAACGTGGTTACACACTTAAACGCTGTAACGTGGTTACACACTTAAACGCTGTAACGTAGTTACACACTCAAACGCTGTAACGTGGTAACACACTCAAACGTCGTAACGGGGTTACGCAACATTTAAACGTCGTAACGAGGTTACGCAACATTTAAACGTCGTAACGAGGTTACGCCAAACGCTAAATGATTTATCTTATTTTACTTGTGAACTCACCAACCTTGTGTTGACACTTTTAGTATGTTATTCTCAGGTAGCCGAGGCGGGCGCGCGGTTTAGGAGCATGCATTAATTGAAAACATCTTTATTCTGCAAACTTAATTTTAACAGTTACATTTGGTTTTAAGTCGTCCTGCGTGATGCAACTTTTGAATTAAGGTTTTACGCTTCCGCACTTACTTTCATTTAAACGTTTTTCTTTGGTTTGGTTATAACTAATGATTCCGATCCTGCCAGTTCACACCCTCTGACGGTAAAACTCCGTTAGTGGATTTTGAGGGTGTGACAGATTGGTATCAGAGCCATTGGTTATAGCGAACTAGAAACTGCATGCATACTAGACTATAACCGCGACGACCCATTAGTTATAATGATACGCACTGCATAGGTTTGTGTAGTCTGGTAATCTTATCTCCTTATCTCTTTCACTCATACGCGCGCATACACGGCTTACATGTAGGAATGTCGACGCCACTCTCATCGTCATCCGATTCGATGACGCATGCTCACGGGAAGGAACCGCAGTTACCTACTGCCTCGCCACCCCGTGTAGTCCCGGAACTCGAAGCTCCTGCACCGAAGAGGTACCGCCTATCCGGAGGCCTGTATGAAAACGACGTTAGCTGGGATTGGTACCCCAACATGATCAGACGTATGGTCTACCGTGAACAAGTTCCCCCATTGCCTCACCCGAACCACCCTGCTTACCCTAACACTCTACCACCCATAACCGAACCTGTGGAGCGAGTTCTCGCAGCTGTCGTTTCTTGTTTGGAGCGTGATGTGGGTTACATGCGCTACACGAGAGAAAATGTTTCCAGACTGTTTAAAGACGGAACCGAGACTCAGGAGGAGATTGCCCGCATGGCAACGGCAATGAAAGAAATGCAAGAGACTAGTGAGCAACAAACGAAGGTTATGATGAAGATGCAAGCCGAGATGATAGACTTGCAAGAGCAACTCCAAGAAGCAAGGACCCGAACCGAAATAGCACTCGAGCGTTGCGATGACCTACAAATGCAACTTGCTCAGAACGCAGCAGAACCTGAGGCAGAGCCTGAGGCCGAGCCCGAGGCAGAGCCTGAAGTAGAACCTGAAGAAGATCCCGAAGAGGAGCCTGAGGAGGATCCCGAGGAAGATCCCTGGAGGAAATTTCGAAGTTAGAATCGGAGTTTTGGTCGTTGAAGATGGTGGGTTCGGAGATTGAAGCCTACACTACTCGTTCGCACGACTTGGCTGTGATGTGTCCGCGGATGGTGGATCCGCCGAGCAAGAGGATAGAGATGTACATTGATGGGTTAGCACCACAGATTCAGGGTATGGTGACGTCTTCCAGACCAGCCACGATCCAGCAAGCGATCCGTTTGGCTCACAAACTGACGGATCAGGATGTGACCCAGGGTGCGTTACCACCGAGGGGTTCGACTGTTAAAGCCCGTGACAACCCGAGTAATGACCACGTCAGCAACAGTAACAACAACAGCAACCCGAACAGCGGGAAGAGAAAGTTTGACAACACCAGATCTTCATCCTCAAACCTCCCACCGCAACACCACTACCGTAAGCCCGAATTTACTCGGAGTTTCAACACTCAGAATCACAACAACAACAACAACGGTAGCGGGCAGGTTTCGAGCGGATATGTTGGGAAATATCCAAAGTGCAACAGGTGCAACTTTCATCATGTTGGTCAATGTGACCGTGTCAAGTGTCAAAGATGCGGAAAGATAGGTCATCAAGCGAAGGAATGTAGAGGAGACCTTGCGGCGAAGGGTGCTCCTAAGCCACCGATGACGACTAAGGGATGTTTTGAATGTGGACAGGAAGGTCATTTCCGGAAGGATTGCCCCAAGCTGAAACATAATGACAACAATGGGGGCAATGGAAGTGGCAGTAATGGTGGAGGAAATGGCAAAGGAAGAGCGTTTGTGACTGGATCAGGTCAAGCCCGCAGAGATCCGCATGTGGTGTCTGGTAAGTTCCCTGTAAACGATTGTTTTGCTTCTGTTTTGTTTGACACTGGAGCTGATAGGAGTTTTGTGTCAAAGGCCTTTAGCCAACTTTTAAACCTTACTCCAACCCCGTTAGACGCTAAGTTTCCTGTTGAATTATCTAACGGTAAAACTGTAATAACAACTCATATACTTGCGGGATGTAAGTTGAAACTGTCAGGTCATGTCTTTGACATCGACCTTATTCCTTTTACGCTTAGTA
Organism: Bidens hawaiensis; assembly: GCF_021521415.1. Lineage (NCBI taxonomy): Eukaryota > Viridiplantae > Streptophyta > Magnoliopsida > Asterales > Asteraceae > Bidens > Bidens hawaiensis. Next base: position 2,432,956 of record NW_027491020.1, on the reverse strand, counting down.
GTTTCGATGTCGTTGTCGGCATGGACTGGTTATCCGAGAACCGAGCGGAGATTATATGCCATGATAAGATAGTCCATATTACCACCCCTTCTGGCGAGATCATTTCGGTCCGAGGCGAGAGAAGCGGCATGACCACCAGCGTCATTACCCTTATGAAGGCACAGAAGTATTTACGAAAGGGTCATCCGGCAATTTTGGCGCAGATTGTTGAGAAACCCGCGGAGGAGAAACGAATTGAAGACATACCGGTTGTGCGAGACTTCCCGGAAGTTTTCCCGGAGGATTTACCTGGACTCCCTCCTATTCGTCAAGTCGAATTTCAGATCGAGTTGACACCCGGTGCAGCACCCATAGCACGAGCCCCGTATCGGCTCGCACCGGCGGAACTTCAGGAGTTGTCCACTCAGTTGCAAGATTTGTTGGATAAAGGTTTTATCCGACCTAGCTCATCGCCATGGGGAGCCCCTGTCTTGTTTGTCCGAAAGAAAGACGGGACTTTCCGAATGTGCATCGACTACCGGGAGTTGAACAAGATGACGGTCAAGAACCGTTATCCTTTACCCCGAATTGATGATTTGTTTGACCAGCTTCAGGGATCGAGTTACTACTCGAAGATCGATCTACGATCCGGTTATCACCAGCTGAGAGTGCGCGAAGAAGATATTTCAAAAACGGCTTTCAGAACACGGTATGGTCACTACGAGTTTTCGGTTATGCCTTTTGGCCTAACCAACGCACCAGCCGTATTTATGGATCTCATGAATCGAGTATGCAAGGCGTACCTCGACAAGTTCGTGATTGTTTTCATCGATGATATTCTCGTCTATTCCAAGAACGAGACTGACCACGAAGAGCACTTAAGGATAATTCTAGAACTACTGAAGAAGGAACAACTGTATGCTAAACTCTCGAAATGTGAATTCTGGCTTCGCGAGGTTCACTTTTTAGGACATGTGATCAACGAGAATGGTATCCATGTCGATCCCGGTAAGGTAGAGGCCATCAAAAACTGGGAAGCACCTAAGACTCCGACTGAGGTGCGACAATTCCTAGGACTGGCCGGCTACTATCGGCGTTTCATCGAGGGATTTTCAAAGATTGCTCAACCCCTCACCGCTTTGACTCACAAGGGCACTAAGTACAACTGGGGTGACGCGCAAGAATCCGCTTTTCAACTGTTGAAAACCAAGCTTTGTAGCGCCCCTATTTTAGCTCTCCCCGAGGGAACGGAAAACTTTGAGGTACACTGTGACGCATCTATACAAGGTCTCGGTTGTGTGCTGATGCAACTCGAGAAGGTTATAGCCTACGCCTCTCGACAACTACGGGTTCACGAGAAGAACTAAACGACCCACGATTTGGAACTCGGAGCTGTGGTGTTTGCTCTTAAGATATGGAGGCATTACTTGTACGGTACCAAGTTTACCATTTACACCGACCACAAGAGTCTCCAACATATCTACGATCAGAAGGAGCTGAACATGCGACAGCGTCGTTGGGTCGAGCTGCTTAAAGATTATGATTGTGCCATCAAGTACCACCCTGGCAAGGCCAATGTGGTGGCCGACGCCCTCAGCAGAAAAGAAACAGATAAACCCAGACGGGTGAGAGCATTGCAACTTACGATTCATGCCAGCTTACCCGATCAAATTCGCGATGCGCAACTGGAAGCGTTGAAAGATGATAATCTTCCGTCGGAACTCATGCGGGGCATGAACAAGCAACTTGAAACCAGATCGGACGGGGTCCGATATTTTGAGAACCGGATTTGGGTTCCACGATACGGAGAGTTGAGAACTCTAGTGATGGACGAAGCTCACAAGTCCCGATATTCTATCCACCCTGGCTCAGATAAAATGTATCATGATTTAAAGGCACTTTACTGGTGGCCGAACATGAAAGCCGACATTGCCACCTACGTGAGCAAATGTTTGACTTGTGCCAGAGTCAAGATAGAATACCAGAAACCATCTGGTCTTCTGCAACAACCGGAACTCCCAATGTGGAAATGGGAACACATCTCAATGGATTTTATTACGGGTTTGCCTAAGACGCCGACGGGATGCGATACCATCTGGGTGATCGTTGACCGGTTGACTAAATCGGCACACTTCCTAGCAATTAAGGAAACGGACAAAATGGAAAGACTGACTCGCGTATACATGAAAGAAGTGGTGTCTAGACACGGAGTGCCTGTCTCGATCATTTCCGATCGAGATTCTCGTTTCACCTCGCACTTTTGGAAGTCGCTGCAAAGCGCACTGGGCACCCGTCTCGATATGAGTACAGCATACCATCCTCAGACGGATGGGCAAAGTGAACGGACTATTCAGACCCTGGAGGATATGTTGCGTGCATGCGTTTTAGATTTCGGAAAAAGTTGGGAACCCCACTTACCCTTGGTAGAGTTTTCGTATATTAACAGCTACCACGCAAGTATTAAGGCAGCGCCGTTTGAAGCGCTGTACGGACGAAAGTGTTGATCACCACTCTGCTGGGCAGAGGTGGGTGACAGCCAAATCACTGGTCCGGAATTGGTACTCGAAACCTCGGAAAAGATTGTTCAAATCCGAAATCGCATGGCAGCAGCACGAGATCGCCAAAAGAGTTACGCCGACAAGCGCCGAAAACCTCTCGAATTTCAAGTGAACGATCGGGTGTTACTCAAAGTCTCACCTTGGAAAGGTGTGGTTCGCTTTGGGAAGCGAAACAAACTCAACCCACGATATGTTGGTCCGTACCGGATAACTGAGCGCATTGGTCCGGTGGCGTACCGACTGGACCTACCAACAGAACTCAGTGGCGTACATGGTGTATTCCACGTATCAAATTTGAAGAAATGCCTATCTGATGAAACCCAAGTAGTCCCTTTGGAGGAACTACAAGTTGATGAACAGTTACGTTTCATTGAGGAACCAGTCGAGGTTTTGGATTGGGAAACCAAAACGCTCAAGCACAGCAAAATTCCAATCGTTAAGGTTCGTTGGAACTCGAGACGTGGACCGGAGTTCACGTGGGAACGCGAGGATCACATGATGAAAAAGTATCCTCACCTTTTTGAAGGGCTAACCAAACACCGAAAACCGCGAAACCCGGCAAACCGTCAAACATCACCGGAGGTATGAACTAAATTTCGGGACGAAATTTCTTTCTACTAGGGGATGATATGACAAACTGAAAATCTTTCTTACCTTTTCAGGCTCTCATCACGACTTGACTCAAATTTTCGGGACGAAAATTCTTTAACATGGGAATGATGTGACAATCGTCAATTTCAGGTTAACCTCGTTAACTCAACTCCGTTAATTCAAACTTTAAGATCGTTGAATCTATAACGCATACTTCATTACATTTAAACTAGGGTTTAAATGACGCTTAACACTTACTACATGTGTAGTAGTCTTTCGGGATTTGCACCGAAACGCAAACGATTGAGGAATAAACGAAGCACACTAAAACACTAATGATGTGATAACTATGTGTTAGGATTATGTGTTATATTATTGTCATGATTATGTGCAAGTTAGGATAGAATGTTCTAGAAAAACAACACTTGAAAGTAGAAGGACTAGAGTGTAACTTGTTTGTTTATAAATATATCACTAATAAACAAACCCTAACCTATTATTCTAAACCTACAACACCACCGATCGGCTCTCTCTCCCTCTCTTGACCCACGGCTGCCGTCCACCATCACACACATATACACATCAAATCAAGAGATTAATCCAAGAACTAGGTGCTAGGAAGGTATACTTGATCATCTCTTACCTCTTTGTTGTTTAATTTTGATGTTTGATGGGTTGTGTGAAAACCCTAAATCGGCCGATCTTGTATGTATGTGATTGTTATGATTCTTGTTGGTTGGATAATAGATTGATAACTAGATTGATATTGATACATGATTGATTGTTGTTCTTGATTTGAATTAAAACACAAACCCTAATCTTGTATGTATGGTGTGATTGATATGCATGGATAGTAGTTATAGTGTCTAGAGGGTTATATGGATGCATGATAGTTCATAGATTGTTATTATGATGAGTTTTGATGTGAACAGATTCTGGACAGAACGTATATACGATGTTTAACTGACTGTAACGAAGTGTAAACGTGAAAATTGATTGAGATTGTGGGTACTGCAGTAAACTAGGTTGAGTCTAGTTTCTATGAAGTATAAATTCGTAATTTTTGGATAAGTGGAAGTATACTTTTATGATTTTACAAAAACGTGATGCAAAGCTGAGCTGTTAGACCTGCTGTTAGGTTATGTTGTAAATGTTATATCTCATGAACTACGAGACCAATTGGGTTGGTTCCACTTCTGGAGGTTGACTCACTGAGTTAGGAACCAAACCCAAGTGGTCTTGCATTTATTGGATTTTTCGTTTAACGGGAATTGCAAATAACATTCTGATGTGCATGAATCTGACTGATATAAGTTAGCTGTAATGTTTTGATCATTATGAACAATCTATATGGAATAAAAATAAGATAAAAGATGTTCTGGAAACCTAAGATATGTATGCTCCTGTGGTAATTTTTGGTAAATTAATTGAGACGTTATAATCGGTAAACTAGTGCAATCTTTCAAGTAGAAATTCTGTCATAACGAAACTAGCTGCTGAGTTGTATAGGAATGCATGAAATATGATAGTTTTTATATAATTGTTGTATTTTGACCAAAATACCCTTGCGGGGAATAGTTGCTAGTTGATTGCCATGAATTGACCAAATTGCCCTTATGGGGAATAATGGTTAGTTAGTCTTTGTTTGTTGACCAAAATGCCCCTACGGGAATAATTGCTAATAAGTATGTTATTAATACGTGACACGAAAGTAATTGCTCACTCATGTATCGTATCACAATTTTACTTGTTTAAGTCACACACGATTCACAAACGAAACACGAAACATGTTACGTGCATAGGTATTATGTGCCGAGTCTAGAGACTCGTTAAACATTCCGATACTTAGAAAATCTCTTTGTTATTTTAGAACGCTAGAGAGTTTTCTACGACGCGCATCACTCGGTGATCTAGATCGGATATTCTTCGCAAACAGTGAGTTCACTTACCCCACTCTTAAACTGTTTTCAAACGTTTTTCACTTGGGGGGAGATAACATACTCCGATAAACATATTTTCTGAGATAAACGCATATGAAAGATTTTGTTATAAATTATATATCACTTGTAAAGGCTAAGCGGCATACGTAACATTTGAAGTCCCACGCATCGGACCGGTTAATATTTGGAATAGCGAGTCACTTTTGGGTAGTACTACTGGGTTTGACAAACCCCACCCGACGCTAAGCTCAACTGGAGGTTGAGTGGGTGTAAATTTTGGCTAACACTTACCATGGTCTGGAGGACCTGGTGACGGGCACTTGATAAACAGTCAGCTTCGGTCGCGAACCACTTAGCGATACTTGTTGTATAGATTAGCTACCTATCGATATATAATTTGACATAACACTATCTGGTAATGCAAAACACTTAAACGCTGTAACGTGGTTACACACTTAAACGCTGTAACGTGGTTACACACTTAAACGCTGTAACGTAGTTACACACTCAAACGCTGTAACGTGGTAACACACTCAAACGTCGTAACGGGGTTACGCAACATTTAAACGTCGTAACGAGGTTACGCAACATTTAAACGTCGTAACGAGGTTACGCAAAACGCTAAATGATTTATCTTATTTTACTTGTGAACTCACCAACCTTGTGTTGACACTTTTAGTATGTTATTCTCAGGTAGCCGAGGCGGGCGCGCGGTTTAGGAGCATGCATTAATTGAAAACATCTTTATTCTGCAAACTTAATTTTAACAGTTACATTTGGTTTTAAGTCGTCCTGCGTGACGCAACTTTTGAATTAAGGTTTTACGCTTCCGCACTTACTTTCATTTAAACGTTTTTCTTTGGTTTGGTTATAACTAATGATTCCGATCCTGCCAGTTCACACCCTCTGACGGTAAAACTCCGTTAGTGGATTTTGAGGGTGTGACATACTCGATGTGAAGTGTGAATACACTTACCTTAAGTGGTAAGTGTATGCTATAGATGTTATACGAGGTATATGTTTTATAATGCTTGTCGGTACGTGAACGATCTTCGGATATTGCACGTATCGCCAAGGATAGTAAATTCCAAGTGGTTGATAGCGTGTATGAATGTTACGATGTGACTTGTTCATTACGTAAATACTGAACTGATATGAAGTGTGATATAGGCAGGTAGAGGTAGAGTGTGTTAGAAGTGGCAAGAGTCTAAGGGTGTTAGTGGCATAACGTGAGCGCGTGATAGGGAAAGCCTGTACGTGCCATCGTTATTACGTGGGTATGAATGCTATGATGTGACTTGCTTATTATGTAAATGATATGAAGCATGTTGTAGACAAGTAGAGGTAGAGCGTGTTAGAAGTGGCAAGAGTGTAGTAAGAGTGTTAGTGGCATGACGATAGTACGTGGTAGGGTAAGCCTATACGTGACTACGTCATTAAAGTGGCAAAGTGGCAAAGTGGCATAACGTTATACGTTATTAAAGTGGCAAAGTGGCATAACGTTTTACGTTATTAAAGTGTCAAAGTGGCATAACGTTTTACGTTATTAAAGTGGCAAAGTGGCATAACGTTATACGTTATTAAAGTGGCAAAGTGGCATAACGTTTTACGTTATTAAAGTGGCAAAGTGGCATAACGTTATACGTTATTAAAGTGGCAAAGTGGCAAGGTGGTAGGTGTAAATAAGAGGCTAAGTGGTAAGGTAAGCAGGTTAGATGTGAAAGTGTGAATACACTTACCTTAAGTGGTAAGTGTATAGATGTTATACAAGTAGCTATTATGTAATGCTTGTCGGTACGTGAACGATCTTCGGATATTGCACGTATCGCCAAGGATAGTGATTGTCAAGTGGTTGTTAGTGTGTATGTATTCTATGATGTGACTTGCTTATTATGTAAATATTGTATTGATATAAAGTGTGTTGTAGACAAGTAGGGGTAGATTGTGATAGAAGTGGCAGAGTCTAGTAATAGTGTTAGTGGCATGACGATAGTACGTGGTAGGGTAAGCCTATACGTGACTTCGTTATTAAAGTGGCAAAGTGGCATAACGATATTCGTTATTAAAGTGGCATCAAGTGGCATAAAGTGGCATAAGTGGCTAAGCTGTAGGGGTAATTAAGAGGCTAAGCTATAGGGGTAATTAAGTGGTTAAGCCGTGGCATGTTAGACTGTGGACTATGTGTCTTCGGATACGTATATATTGTATGTAGTGGTTGTATGATAAGTTGCTTGATTAACTAGAACTCACTCAGCGTAGCTGACTTTTAGTATGCACGCAGGTGAGTAGAATGAGACAGCTAGCTTGAGCGGGCACATGGTGGGCGAATAGGAGACCGGCATCTGAAGACTCAAGATGTTTTAATGTAATTGACGTTTATTTTGAAAGACAAGAATGTTTAATTAAGGCAAGTTTTGGATTGCTGTAACGTTTCATGAAAGTTTTTATATTCCGCGAAAGTTTTAATGAACTCTGATTTGTAAGAACTGTGTTTATGAGTAAATCCGACGCTAAAGTAGGGCTACCAGGTTCGGGGCCTTACATTACAATAATAACATTCACATAATATAAGTGATTATGTATTAAAAAAAGCAGTCATTAAATTTCAGCCACCAGTTATATATATCGTGCTTTGTAAACACTCCACGCTTTACAGTTAATAATAACATTTACAATAATAAAATTCACATAATATATGTGATTATGTATTAAAAAAAGTAGTCATTAAATGTCAGCCACCAGTTATATATATCACGCTTTGGAAACGCTCCACGCTTTACAGTTAATAATAACATTTACAATAATAACATTCACATAATATAAGTGATTAAGTATTACAAAAAAAAAATACATTAAATTTCAGCCACCAGTTATATATATCACGCTTTCAAAACGCTCCACGGTTTACAGTTAATAATAACATTTACAATAATAGCATTCACATAATATAAGTGATTATGTATTTAAAAAATAGCAGTCATTAAATTTCAGCCACCAGTTATATATATATGACGCTTTGAAAACGCACCACGCTTTACAGTTAATAATAACATTTACAATAATAACATTCACATAATATAAGTGATTATGTATTAAAAAATAGCAGTCATTAAATTTTCGCCACCAGTTATATATATCACGCTTTGAAAACGCACCACGCTTTACAGTTAATAATAACATTTACAATAATAACATTCACATAATATAAGTGATTAAGTATTACAAAAAAAACATACATTTAATTTCAGCCACCGTTTATATATATCACGCTTTGGAAACGCTCCACGCTTTACAGTTAATTATAACATTTACAATAATAACATTCACATAATATAAGTTATTAGGTATTAAAAAATAGCAGTCATTAAATTTCAGCCACAAGTTATATATATCAAGCTTTGAAAACGCACCACGCTTTACAGTTAATAATAACATTTACAATAATAACATTCACATAATATAAGTGATTATGTATTAATAAAAAACAATCATTAAATTTCAGCCACCAGTTATATATATCATGCTTTGGAAACGCTCCACGGTTTACAGTTAATAATAACATTTACAATAATAAAATTCACATAATATATGTGATTATGTATTAAAAAAAGTAGTCATTAAATGTCAGCCACCAGTTATATATATCACGCTTTGGAAACGCTCCACGCTTTACAGTTAATAATAACTTTTACAATAATAACATTCACATAATATAAGTGATTAAGTATTACAAAAAAAACATACATTAAATTTCAGCCACCAGTTATATATATCACGCTTTCGAAACACTCCACGGTTTACAGTTAATAATAACATTTACAATAATAACATTTAAACAATATAAGTGATTATGTATTTAAAAAATAGCAGTCATTAAATTTCAGCCACCAACTATATATATACGACGCTTTGAAAACGCACCACACTTTACAGTTAATAATAACATTTACAATAATAACATTCACATAATATAAGTGATTATATATTAAAAAATAGCAGTCATTAAATTTCAGCCACCAGTTATATATATCAAGCTTTGAAATTGCACCACGCTTTACAGTTAATAATAACATTTACAATAATAACAATTACATATTATAAGTGATTATGTATTAAAAAATAGCAGTCATTAAATTTCAGCCACCAGTTATATATATCACGCTTTGGAAACGCTCCACGCTTTACAGTTAATATTAACATTTACAATAATAACATTCACATAATATAAGTGATTATGTATTAAAAAAAAAGCAGTCATTGAATTTCAGCCACCAGTTATATATATCACGCTTTACAGTTAATAATAACATTTACAATAATAACATTCACATAACATAAATGATTATGTATTAAAAAACAGCAGTCATTAAATTTCAGCCACCATTTATATATATCACGGTTTGGAAACGCTCCACGCTTTACAGTTAATAATAACATTTACAATAATAACATTCACATAATATAAGTGATTAAGTATTACAATAAAAGCAGTCATTAATTTTCTGCCACCAGTTATATATATCACGATTTGGAAACGCTCCACACTTTACAGTTAATAATAACATTTACAATAATAACATTCAAATAATATAAGTGATTATGTATTAAAAAAAACAGTCATTAAATTTCAGCCGCCAGTTATATATATCACGCTTTCGAAACGCTACATGCTTTACAGTTAATAATAACATTTACAATAATAACATTCACATAATATAAGTGATTATGTATTAAAAAAAGCAGTCATTAAATTTCAGCCACCAGTTATATATATCGTGTTTTGGAAACACTCCACGCTTTACAGTTAATAATAACATTTACAATAATTACATTCATATAATATAAGTGGTTATGTATTAAAAAAAGTAGTCATTAACTTTCAGCCACCTGTTATATATATCGTGCTTTGGAAACGCTCCACGCTTTACATTTAATAATAACATTTACAATAATAACATTCACATAATATTAGTGATTATGTATTAAAAAAAAGTAGTCATTAAATTTCAGCCACCAGTTATATATATCGTGCTTTGGAAACGCTACATGCTTTACAGTTAATAATAACATTTACAATAATAACATTCACATAATATAAGTGATTATGTATTAATAAAAAAAAATCATTAAATTTGTAACATCCCGAAATTTCAAGATAATATTAATTATATTACTTAATAATAGAGGGAAAGTTTACTCGGGTTATCTGGAAATAGATAATAGAATAGGAGTTGGTATGGGTCGGGCTAGCGTTCGGTATTGGACGTGGGTTATGGATTTGGATTAATAGAGATAGGTTAAATGAGAATGGTCCTTAGGTCCATGGGATTTCAGGGATATAAATATCCCCTAAACCCCAAAATATCTATCATATTTCACCAAACTCCCTAACACACACATACCCACTAACTTCGCCGGAACCGGCTGAGCCAAGGGAATAATCGGGCAGGTCCGAGAGAGAGCGATTAGTTGTGTTAACAAGTTAAACAAGATCCAAACAAGCTCAAAAAGGTATGATTCTTGACCTTTAAGGTTTAAAGATCCAAGCTTTTTAGTGTATAAGCGACCGAAGATGGTCGGGAAGCGTAGTGGGTGATATTGAACCATAGCAAGGGTGTTAAAAACGCTCAAAATGCTGGAAAGAAACCGAACAGCGGCTGTCTGGGTAACTTCGCCTGCATCTGGGCAACTTCGCCTTCAACGGGATGAACTTCGCCTGCAAGCTAAGTTCGCCTGACGAACTTCGCCTGCAAGCTAAGTTCGCCTAATGGCAACTTCGCTGTAAAGTTAAGTTCGCCTAACTGGTAACTTCGCCTGAGGCCAAGTTCGCCTGATGACAACTTCGCCTGAAGCCAAGTTCGCCTGATGGCAACTTCGCTGTAAAGCTAAGTTCGCCTAGCTGGTAACTTCGCCTACAGCTAAGTTCGCCTAAGGTTAACTTCGCCTAGAGCTAAGTTTGATTAGAAAATAAATTAAAAAACGATAAGTTAAGTAAGCCACTACTAGGCCACCAGATTAGATCAGGCGAGTATTGATACGTGTAACTTGTACAGTCAGCCGAGCTCAGATAGAGAAGGGATTTACAGCTATCAGAAAAAGAAGCAGAATTCAGGTGAGTTTCTAGCCCCATTTATGTGTTACGTTTTCGGGGCTGTGTGCATACTCAATATGTTTGTTAATACACTTATCCTAAGAGATAAGTGTATGCCTTATATGGATAATGTGAAATATATGAATGATTGCTTGATGGTACGTGAACGATCTTCGGATATTGCACGTACTGTCAGGTTGCAGCGCTAAGAATAAGGTAAGTATGTTATGTATGTTTATGTGTATGAACATGATATAGATAATAGAAGAAAGAAATGATAACGTATGGTTGTATGGTTACGAAGAGGGTACCGAGCCCTAGTAATACTCGAGGAATGTAGCGCGTAATGCTCTTTATAACGTAAGATATGAAAGTAAGATAATACAAAAGAAAGTAAGAAAGTATGAACGAAAAGATATAATTTTATGTGTATGCCGTGTATGGTATATGTGATCGATACGATTGATTGCTTGACGGTACGTGAACGATCTTCGGATATTGCACGTATCGTCAAGGGAAGTGACTAGCTCCTTACATGGATATTAAATAATAAAGTATAGTGTTCCTTTTATGGAAGGTATAGTGTTCCTTTTATGGAAGGTATAGTGTTCCTTAATGGATAGTAAAGTGTTCCTTCTGTGGATAGTATAGTGTTCCTCCTATGGAAATTATATATGGTAGGGTAATGGTAATGGTTCTTTTAATAGATATTACGTGACGATCCTCCTATGGATATTTTTACAAGGTTAAGGTAGTAATATGTGCCTTCGGATACGGGAAGTAATATATGGGAATAGATTGTATGTTGCCTGATTAACTAGAACTCACTCAGCGTAGCTGACTTTTAGTATGCACGCAGGTGAGCCGATTACAGAGCTAGCAAGAGGATGACGCATGACATGGATTGAACGGCTGGCATCTGAAGAAAGAAGTAAAGATGTTTTAAATATAAAGTTTTGTGTTATGGTATCAAAGAAAAGATTTAATGTTTTGTAACAAATGATTGATGTTTTATATTCCGCGAAAAGTTTTAATAAACTCTGAATTGAAGGACTGTGTTTATGAGTAAATCCGACGCTAAAGTAGGGCTACCGGGTTTGGGGCCTTACAAGTTGGTATCAGAGCATAAGTTCGAGAGATTTTAGCATCCTACATGCTTAGACTCGAACAGAGAATGGGATTTAAGTAAGAAAAGAAAGAAGATGCCAGTTCAAGAATGCCATGTGTCGCTCAAGCAAAAATCAGTAAAGGTAAGGTGTATGATTAAATGATATATGTTAATGAGGAAGAAAAGATACGTGAACGATAAGGATAGAAGTAATTGATTGTTTGATTTGACTAACTGCTTAAGTAGAACCAGCACAAATAGACTCATAAAGGGAAGCGAATAGGACACGGAAAGCAACGTGATCAGCTAGTCACAGCTGGCCACTGTTATTACCTGTTAGCCTTGCTATCCTTGTACTAAATAGTTCCTTGAGTGATGATGTTTGTGTTGTCCCTTTAAGAATACTGATGGCTGGAGCTGGAGAAGTTGTGGGAACTGGGGGTCGCACAGGACGTCGTGGCAGGCCTCGTCTTGTCCGGCAACCCTCGGTAGAAGAAGCTTCCCACACCGAAGATGAAGGGAGCGCCGCTGGAGGAGACCAGAACAACAACGAAGAAGTTCAACTTAGCCCTGCAGTTCAAGCAGCCATTGTTCAAGCTGTATTAAATCTATGTGTAACTTATTGATGACTCGATGCGTGTTGATTTATGTTGAAATTTAGACTGGTGTTTATTAATTATGGTACGAATTGTCTGAATGCATGTTAGTCATGATAAATTGACGTGTTGTGATAGAGTGTCGACTTAGGCTTTAGCATTAATATGGTATAAGACAAAGCCTCTTAAAGATCGAAACGAGACTTGGTACATTGAGGGCCTCATGGACAAGCTACCTTAAATAGCTAATACACGTGACCACCATTCGATGACTGCAAAGTCAGAAGTAAGAAGGGTAACTCAGAAAACGAAGGCGATTCAATAAAGCGTGTAAATATAAGAAGTTTTCCTTTTATAGGGAATAAGTTAGGTTTCGGGGACGAAACCTCTTTAAGGAGGGAAGACTTGTAACATCCCGAAATTTCAAGATAATATTAATTATATTACTTAATAATAGAGGGAAAGTTTACTCGGGTTATCTGGAAATAGATAATAGAATAGGAGTTGGTATGGGTCGGGCTAGCGTTGGGTATTGGACGTGGGTTATGGATTTGGATTAATAGAGATGGGTTAAATGAGAATGGGCCTTAGGTCCATGGGATTTCATGGATATAAATATCCCCTAAACCCCAAAATATCTTTCATATTTCACCAAACTCCCTAACACACACATACCCACTAACTTCGCCGGAACCGGATGAGCCAAGGGAAGAATCGGGCAGGTCCGAGAGAGAGAGCGATTAGTTGTGTTAACAAGTTAAACAATATCCAAACAAGCTCAAAAAGGTATGATTCTTGACCTTTAAGGTTTAAAGATCCAAGCTTTTTAGTGTATAAGCGACCGAAGATGGTCGGGAAGCGTAGTGGGTGATATTGAACCATAGCAAGGGTGTTAAAAACGCTCAAAATGCTGGAAAGAAACCGAACAGCGTCTGTCTGGGTAACTTCGCCTGCATCTGGGCAACTTCGCCTTCAACGCGATGAACTTCGCCTGCAAACTAAGTTCGCCTGACGAACTTCGCCTGCAAGCTAAGTTCGCCTAATGGCAACTTCGCTGTAAAGTTAAGTTCGCCTAACTGGTAACTTCACCTGAGGCCAAGTTCGCCTGATGACAACTTCGCCTGAAGCCAAGTTCGCCTGATGGCAACTTCGCTGTAAAGCTAAGTTCGCCTAGCTGGTAACTTCGCCTACAGCTAAGTTCGCCTAAGGTTAACTTCGCCTAGAGCTAAGTTTGATTAGAAAATAAATTAAAAAGCGATAAGTTAAGTAAGCCACTACTAGGCCACCAGATTAGATCAGGCGAGTATTGATACGTGTAACTTGTACAGTCAGCCGAGCTCAGATAGAGAAGGGATTTACAGCTATCAGAAAAAGAAGCAGAATTCAGGTGAGTTTCTAGCCCCATTTATGTGTTACGTTTTCGGGGCTGTGTGCATACTCAATATGTTTGTTAATACACTTATCCTAAGAGATAAGTGTATGCCTTATATGGATAATGTGAAATATATGAATGATTGCTTGATGGTACGTGAACGATCTTCGGATATTGCACGTACTGTCAGGTTGCAGCGCTAAGAATTAGGTAAGTATGTTATGTATGTTTATGTGTATGAACATGATAGAGATAATAGAAGAAAGAAATGATAACGTATGGTTGTATGGTTACGAAGAGGGTACCGAGCCCTAGTAATACTCGAGGAATGTAGCGCGTAATGCTCTTTATAACGTAAGATATGAAAGTAAGTTAATACAAAAGAAAGTAAGAAAGTATGAACGAAAGGATATAATTTTATGTGTATGCCGTGTATGGTATATGTGATCGATACGATTGATCGCTTGACGGTACGTGAACGATCTTCGGATATTTCACGTATCGTCAAGGGAAGTGACTAGCTCCTTACATGGATATTAAATAATAAGGTATAGTGTTCCTTTTATGGAAGGTATAGTGTTCCTTTTATGGAAGGTATAGTGTTCCTTAATGGATAGTAAAGTGTTCCTTCTATGGATAGTATAGTGTTTAATAGATATTACGTGACGATCCTCCTACGGATATTTATACAAGGTTAAGGTATTAATATGTGCCTTCGGATACGGGAAGTAATATATGGGAATAGATTGTATGTTGCCTGATTAACTAGAACTCACTCAGCGTAGCTGACTTTTAGTATGCACGCAGGTGAGCCGATTACAGAGCTAGCAAGAGGATGACGCATGGCATGGATTGAACGGCTGGCATATGAAGAAAGAAGTAAAGATGTTTTAAATATAAAGTTTTATGTTATGGTATCAAAGAAAAGATTTAATGTTTTGTAACAAATGATTGATGTTTTATATTCCGCGAAAAGTTTTAATAAACTCTGAATTGAATGACTGTGTTTATAAGTAAATCTGACGCTAAAGTAGGGCTACCGGGTTCGGGGCCTTACAAAATTTCAGCCACCAGTTATATATATCATGCTTTGGAAACGCTCCACGGTTTACAGTTAATAATAACATTTACAATAATAAAATTCACATAATATATGTGATTATGTATTAAAAAAGTAGTCATTAAATGTCAGCCAACAGTTATATATATCACGCTTTGGAAACGCTCCACGCTTTAAAGTTAATAACAACATTTACAATAATAACATTCACATAATATAAGTGATTAAGTATTACAAAAAAAACATACATTAAGTTTCAGCCACCAGTTATATATATCACGCTTTCGAAACGCTCCACGGTTTACAGTTAATAATAACATTTACAATAATAACATTCATATAATATAAGTGATTATGTATTTAAAAAATAGCAGTCATTAAATTTCAGCCACCAGCTATATATATATATATGACGCTTTGAAAACGCACCACACATTACAGTTAATAATAACATTTACAATAATAACATTCACATAATATAAGTGATTATGTATTAAAAAATAGCAGTCATTAAATTTCAGCCACCAGTTATATATACCACGCTTTGAAATCGCACCACGCTTTACAGTTAATAATAACATTTACAATAATAACAATCACATAATATAAGTGATTATGTATTAAAAAATAGCAGTCATTAAATTTCAGCCACCAGTTATATATATCACGCTTTGGAAACGCTCCACGCTTTACAGTTAATATTAACATTTACAATAATAACATTCACATAATATAAGTGATTATGTATTAAAAAAAAAAGCAGTCATTGAATTTCAGCCACCAGTTTTATATATCACGCTTTGAGAACGCTCCACGCTTTACAGTTAATAATAACATTTACAATAATAACATTCACATAATATAAATGATTATGTATTAAAAAACAGCAGTCATTAAATTTCAGCCACCATTTATATATATCACGCTTTGGAAACGCTCCACGCTTTACAGTTAATAATAACATTTACAATAATAACATTCACATAAAATAAGTGATTAAGTATTACAATAAAAGCAGTCTTTAAATTTCTGCCACCAGTTATATATATCACGCTTTGGAAACGCTCCACGCTTTACAGTTAATAATAACATTTACAATAATAACATTCACATAATATAAGTGATTATGTATTAAAAAAAACAGTCATTAAATTTCAGCCGCCAGTTATATATATCACGCTTTGGAAACGCTACATGCTTTACAGCTAATAATAACATTTACAATAATAACATTCACATAATATAAGTGATTATGTATTAAAAAAAGCAGTCATTAAATTTCAGCCACCAGTTATATATATCGTGTTTTGGAAACACTCCACGCTTTACAGTTAATAATAACATTTACAATAATTACATTCATATAATATAAGTGATTATGTATTAAAAGAAGTAGTCATTAAATTTCAGCCACCAGTTATATATATCGTGCTTTGGAAACGCTCCACGCTTTACAGTTAATAATAACATTCACAATAATAACATTCACATAATATATGTGATTAGGTATTAAAAAATAGCAGTCATTAAATTTCAGCCACCAGTTATATATATCACGCTTTGGAAACGCTCCACGCTTTACAGTTAATAAGAACATTTACAATAATAACATTCACATAATATAAGTGATTAGGTAATAAAATATAGCAGTCATTAAATTTCAGCCACCAGTTATATATATCACGCTTTGGAAACGCTCCACGCTTTACAGTTAATAATAACATTTACAATAATAGCATTCACATAATATAAGTGATTATGTATTAAAAAAAAGTAGTCATAAAATTTCAGCCACCAGTTATATATATCGTGCTTAGGAAACGCTCCACGCTTTATAGTTAATAATAACATTTATAATAACAACATTCACATAATACAAGTGATTATGTATTATAAAAAAGTAGTCATTAAATTTCAGCCACCAGTTATATATATTGTGTTTTTGAAACGCTCCACACTTTACAGTTAATAATAACATTTACAATAATAACATTCACATAATATAAGTGACTAATTATTACAAAAAAAGCAGTCATTAAATTTCGCCACCAGTTATATATATCACGCTTTGGAAACGCTCCACGCTTTAAAGTTAATAATAACATTTACAATAATAACATTCACATAATATAAGTGATTATGTATTAAATAAAAGCAATCATTAAATTTTAGCCACCAGTTATATATATCACGCTTTACAGTAAATAATAACATTTATAATAATAACATTTACATAACATAAGTGATTATGTATTAAAAAAACAGTCATTAAAATTCAGCCAACAATTATATATATCACGCTTTGGAAACGCTCTACGCTTTACAGTTAATAATAACATTTACAATAATAACATTCACATAATATAAGTGATTATGTATTAAAAAAAAAGCAATCATTAAATTTCAGCCACCAGTTATATATATCATGCTTTGTAAACGCTCCACGCTATACAGTTAACAATAACATTTACAATAATAACATTCACATAATATAAGTGATTATGTATTAAAAAAAAGCAGTCATTAAATTTCAGCCACCAGTTATATATATCACGTTTTATAGTTAATAATTACATTTACAATCATAACATTTACATAACATAAGTGATTATGTATTAAAAAAACAGTCATTAAAATTCAGCCACCAGTTATATATATCGTGCTTTGGAAACACTCCACGCTTTACAGTTAATAATCACATTTAAAATAATTACATTCATATAATATAAGTGATTATGTATTAAAGAAAAGTAGTTATTAAATTTCAGCCACCAGTTATATATATCGTGCTTTGGAAACGCTCCTCGCTTTACAGTTAATAATAACATTTACAATAATAGCATTCACATAATATAAGTGATTATGTATTAAAAAAAAGTAGTCATAAAATTTCAGCCACCAGTTATATATATCGTGCTTAGGAAACGCTCCACGCTTTATAGTTAACAATAACATTTATAATAACAACATTCACATAATACAAGTGATTATGTATTATAAAAAAGTTGTCATTAAATTTCAGCCACCAGTTATATATATTGTGTTTTTGAAACGCTCCACACTTTACAGTTAATAATAACATTTACAATAATAACATTCACATAATATAAGTGACTAATTATTACAAAAAAAGCAGTCATTAAATTTCGCCACCAGTTTTATATATCACGCTTTGGAAACGCTCCACGCTTTACAGTTAATAAGAACATTTACAATAATAACATTCACATAATATAAGTGATTAGGTAATAAAATATAGCAGTCATTAAATTTCAGCCACCAGTTATATATATCACGCTTTGGAAACGCTCCACGCTTTACAGTTAATAATAACATTTACAATAATAACAACCACATAATATAAGTGATTATGTATTAAAAAATAGCAGTCATTAAATTTCAGCCACCAGTTATATATATCACGCTTTGGAAACGCTCCACGCTTTACAGTTAATAATAACATTTACAATAATAACATTCACATAATATAAGTGATTATGTATTAAAAAAAAGCAGTCATTGAATTTCAGCCACCAGTTATATATATCACGCTTTGAAAACGCTCCACGCTTTACAGTTAATAAGAACATTTACAATAATAACATTTACATAATATAAATGATTATGTATTAAAAAACAACAGTCATTAAATTTCAGCCACCATTTATATATTTCACGCTTTGGAAACGCTCCACGCTTTACAGTTAATAATAACATTTACAATAATAACATTAACATAATATAAGTGATTAAGTATTACATTAAAAGCAGTCATTAAATTTCTGCCAGCAGTTATATATATCACGATTTGGAAACGCTCCACTCTTTACAGTTAATAATAACATTTACAATAATAACATTCACATAATATAAGTGATTAGTATTAAAAAAACAGTCATTAAATTTCAGCCGCCAGTTATATATATCACGCTTTGGAAACGCTACATGCTTTACAGTTAATAATAACATTTACAATAATAACATTCACATAATATAAGTGATTATGGATTAAAAAAAGCAGTCATTAAATTTCAGCCACCAGTTATATATATCGTGTTTTGGAAACACTCCACGCTTTACAGTTAATAATAACATTTACAATAATTACATTCATATAATATAAGTGATTATTTATTAAAAAAAGTAGTCATTAAATTTCAGCCACCAGTTATATATATCGTGCTTTGGAAACGCTCCACGCTTTACATTTAATATTAACATTTACAATAATAACATTCACATAATATAAGTGATTATTTATTAAAAAAAAGTAGTCATTAAATTTCAGCCACCAGTTTTGTATATCGTGCTTTGAAACGCTACACGCTTTACAGTTAATAATAACATTTACAATAATAACATTCACATAATATATGTGATTAGGTATTAAAAAATAGCAGTCACTAAATTTCAGCCACCAGTTATATATATCACGCTTTGAAAACGCTCCACACTTTACAGTCAATAATAACATTTACAATAATTAAATTCACATAATATATTTGATTATGTATTAAAAAAAGTAGTCATTAAATTTCAGTCACCAGTTATATATATCACGCTTTGGAAACGCTCCACGCTTTACAGTTAATAATAACATTTACTATAAAAACATTCACATAATATAAGTGACTAAGTATTACAAAAAAAACATACATTAAATTTCAGCCACCAGTTATATATATCACGCTTTCGAAACGCTCCACGCTTTACAGTTAATAATAACATTTACAATAATAACATTCACATAATATAAGTGATTATATATTAAAAAAAAGCAGTCATTAAATTTCAGCCACTAGTTATATATATCACGCATTGGAAACGCTCCACCCTTTAAAGTTAATAATAACATTTACAATAATAACATTAACATAATATAAGTGATTAAGTATTACATCAAAAGCAGTCATTAAATTTCTGCCAGCTGTTATATATATCACGATTTGGAAACGCTCCACGCTTTACAGTTAATAATAACATTTACAATAATAACATTCACATAATATAAGTGATTAGTATTAAAAAAACAGTCATTAAATTTCAGCCGCCAGTTATATATATCACGCTTTGGAAACGCTACGTGCTTTAAAGTTAATAATAACATTTACAATAATAACATTCACATAATATAAGTGATTATGGATTAAAAAAGCAGTCATTAAATTTCAGCCACCAGTTATATATATCGTGTTTTGGAAACACTCCACGCTTTACAGTTAATAATAACATTTACAATAATTACATTCATATAATATAAGTGATTATATATTAAAAAAAGTAGTCATTAAATTTCAGCCACCAGTTATATATATCGTGCTTTGGAAACGCTCCACGCTTTACATTTAATAATAACATTTACAATAATAACATTCACATAATATAAGTGATTATGCATTAAAAAAAAGTAGTAATTAAATTTCAGCCACCAGTTATATATATCGTGCTTTGAAACGCTACACGCTTTACAGTTAATAATAACATTTACAATAATAACATTCACATAATATATGTGATTAGGTATTAAAAAATAGCAGTCACTAAATTTCAGCCACCAGTTATATATATCACGCTTTGAAAACGCTCCACACTTTACAGTTAATAATAACATTTACAATAATTAAATTCACATAATATATTTGATTATGTATTAAAAAAAGTAGTCATTAAATTTCAGTCACCAGTTATATATATCACGCTTTGGAAACGCTCCACGCTTTACAGTTAATAATAACATTTACTATAAAAACATTCACATAATATAAGTGACTAAGTATTACAAAAAAAACATACATTAAATTTCAGCCACCAGTTATATATATCACGCTTTCGAAACGCTCCACGCTTTACAGTTAATAATAACATTTACAATAATAACATTCACATAATATAAGTGATTATGTATTAAAAAAAAGCAATCATTAAATTTCAGCCACCAGTTATATATATCACGCTTTACAGTATATATTAACATTTATAATAATAACATTTACATAACGTAAGTGATTATGTATTAAAAAAACAGTCATTAAAATTCAGCCACCAAATATATATATCACGCTTTGGAAACGCTTCACGCTGTACAGTTAATAATAACATTTACAATAATAACATTCACATAATATAAGTGATTATGTATTAAAAAAAAAGCAATCATTAAATTTCAGCCACCAGTTATATATATCATGCTTTGTAAACGCTCCACGCTATACAGTTAATAATAACATTTACAATAATAACATTCACATAATATAAGTGATTATGTATTAAAAAAAAGCAGTCATTAAATTTCAGCCACCAGTTATATATATCACGCTTTATAGTTAATAATAACATTTACAATCATAACATTTACATAACATAAGTGATTGTGTATTAAAAAAACAGTCATTAAAATTCAGCCACCAGTTATATATATCGTGCTTTGGAAACACTCCACGCTTTACAGTTAATAATAACATTTAAAATAATAATATTCACATAATATAAGTGATTATTTATTAAAAAAAAGTAGTCATTAAATTTCAGCCACCAGTTATATATATCGTGCTTTGGAAACGCTCCTCGCTTTACAGTTAATAATAACATTTACAATAATAACATTCACATAATATATGTGATTAGGTATTAAAAAATAGCAGTCATAAATTTCAGCCACCAGTTATATATATCACGCTTTGAAAATGCTCCACGCTTTACAGTTAATAATAACATTTACAATAATAACATTCACATAATATAAGTGATTATGTATTAATAAAAAACAGTCATTAAATTTCAGCCACCAGTTATATATATCATGCTTTGGAAACGCTCCACACTTTACAGTTAATAATAACATTTACAATAATAAAATTAACTTAATATATTTGATTATGTATTAAAAAAAGCAGTCATTAAATTTCAGCCACCAGTTATATATATCACGCTTTGGAAACCCTCCACGCTTTACAGTTAATAATAACATTTACAATAATAACATTCACATAATATAAGTGACTAAGTATTACAAAAAAAACATACATTAAATTTCAGCCACCAGTTATATATATCACGCTTTGGAAACGCTCCACGCTTTACAGTTAATAATAACATTTACAATAATAACATTCACATAATATAAGTGATTAAGTATTACAATAAAAGCAGTAATTAAATTTCTGCCAGCAGTTATATATATCACGCTTTGGAAACGCTCCACGCTTTACAGTTAATAATAACATTTACAATAATAACATTCACATAATATAAGTGATTAGTATTAAAAAAAACAATCATTAAATTTCACCCGCCAGTTATATATATCACGCTTTACAGTAAATAATAACATTTATAATAATAACATTTACATAACATAAGTGATTATGTATTAAAAAAACAGTCATTAAAATTCAGCCACCAATTATATATATCACGCTTTGGAAATGCTCCACGCTTTACAGTTAATAATAACGTTTATAATAATAACATTCACATAATATAAGTGATTATTTATTAAAAAAAAAGCAATCATTAAATTTCAGCCACCAGTTATATATATCATGCTTTGTAAACGCTCCACGCTATACAATTAATAATAACATTTACAGTAATAACATTCACATAATATAAGTGATTATGTATTAAAAAAAACAGTCATTAAATTTCAGCCACCAGTTATATATATCACGCTTTATAATTAATAATAACATTTACAATCATAACATTTACATAATATAAGTGATTATGTATTAAAAAACAGTCATTAAAATTCAGCCACCAGTTATATATATCGTGCTTTGGAAACACTCCACGCTTTACAGTTAATAATAACATTTAAAATAATAACATTCACATAATATAAGTGATTATGTATTTAAAAAAAGTAGTCATTAAATTTCAGCCACCAGTTATATATATCGTGCTTTGGAAATGTAAGGCCCCGAACTCGGTAGCCCTACATTAGCTTTTGATTTACTCATAAACACAGTTCTTACAAATCAGAGTTCATTAAAACTTTCGCGGAATATAAAACTTTCATAAAACATTTCGTAACAAAACACATCTTGTCTTAAAACATCATTTTGTCTTTCAAAATTAACGAACATTAACTTAAACGTCTTGAGTCTTCCGATGCCAGCCTCTTATTCAGTGCCACGTGTCTCCTCAAGCGAGCCGCCTCATCCTACTCACCTGCGTGCATACTAAAAGTCAGCTACGCTGAGTGAGTTCTAGTTAATCGGACGCCACACAATACATACACATACATACATATCCGAAGATACATATCCATACATAACCAATTACCCTTCTGTTCTACATACATACTTACTACCATACATACATACATATCTACAATCACTAACCTCAGTCTACCGAGAGTACGTTCATAGTCCGCCGTCTATACCTGTACTCAAAGTCGTGAACACGTAAAAGGTCCGCCGTCCTTTCCTATGTTCACCATTCATGGTACGTACAAGGTCCACGATCCTTCCCTATGTTGCAACCTAATTCATAGCACGTACGAGGTCCGCAGTCCTCCCCCATGCTAAAGCACGTATAAGGTCCACAATCCTTTCCTGTGCTGACGCCTACCTATATTACGTATAAGGTCCGCAGTCCTTATCTACGTTACGTATAAGGTCCGCCGTCCTTATCTACGTTGGCGTCTATCTCCTATAACACGTATAAGGCCTACCGTCTCTATCTACGTTTATATCTATCATCTACATCACGTATAAGGCTCGCAGTCCTTAACTACGCCACCACCAGCCGAGTCTATGTCCAACAGAAGCTAGAGGGATTTGCCATCCTAACTTACTATGTCGAACGTAGAACTCACATACCATTCGTGTACCTGTATACACATAATTCACATATACAATAATTACATTATAGCATAAAAACATTCTTGGCGTTCTTTACATCCTTTATTTAACAACCATACCCCTTGTCGTTACGTGCAATATCCGAAGATCGTTCACGCCCCGACAAGTATTCATTTGTAATATTCATACATCTTCGATATATAATATTCGTACCTTTATTTTTAACCTGACAGTACGCGCAATATCCAAAGATCGTTCGCGTACCGACAAGCAATCATTCATATCCATCACATATATCACATATGGCATACACTTATCACTTAGGATAAATGTATTAACAACACATCGAGTATCCACACAGCCCCGAAAACATAACAATGAATGGGGCTAGAAACTCACCTGAACTCTGCTTCTTCCTCTGATAGTCGTAAATCCCTTCTTTAACTGTGCTCGGCTGACTGTATAAGTTACACGTATCAATACTCGCCTGATCTAATCTGGTGGCCTAGTATTAGCTTACTTTTACTTATCGTTTTAATCTATTCTCTAATCGAACTTGACTTTAGGCGAAGTTAAACCTTAGGCGAACTTAGCTTTAGGCGAAGTTAAACCTTAGGCGAACTTAGGTTTAGGTGTAGTTGTCATCAGGCGAACTTGGCTTTAGGCGAAGTTGTCATCAGGCGAACTTGGCTTTAGGCGAAGTTGTCATCAGGCGAACTTGGCTTTAGGCGAAGTTGTCATCAGGCGAACTTGGCTTTAGGCGAAGTTGTCATCAGGCGAACTTGGCTTTAGGCGAAGTTGTCATCAGGCGAACTTAGCTTGCAGGCGAAGTTGTCGTCTGCAGCTACTGTTCATTCTTAAATCCCTTAATCACCTTCGTTTCTTAACCAAATAACTCGATTTAGGTACCCACGGGATCGTCTGACCAGCGCCTACAAACCCCAACCATCAAATCGACCTAACATCGATGTTTAAAGGGTGCGATTTAGGCATATAGGTTATGGGTTCTTTATCAATCGATTAACCCATCAAATCTTAACCATTTTCAGTAAGATTAGCTTTGTTGGATTCGTTTTTACCATACAAACTCAGATCTATTATTTCTCAAATCAAACCGAACCTATACGAACGATTTCTAACTATAAACGTACCTTGAACGAGTCGAACTACGAACCCGGTTAAGCCTTGATGTTGTTTTGGTCCGTCACGACGTTCCAGCACCAACAAGCTCGGGTTTTCGCCTTCGGATCTTGGTTCGGGTCGTGTGTGCTTTGGGTGTATGTATGGAATATGTGAGAATGAGGATTAAAGGGTGATTAATGGTATTTATATTTAGGGATCATGGGCTTAAGCCCATGGACTCTCCTTCCTTCTTTCATAACCCAAGTCCATAACCCATATCCATTACCCAACACTAGCCCGACCCATACCAACTCCTACTCTATTTATTTATTTCCCGATAACCTGAGTAAACTTTCCCTCTATTATTAAGTAATATAATTAATATCATTTTGGAAATTTCGGGATGTTACAAGTCTTCCCCCCTTAAAGAGGTTTCGTCCCCGAAACCTAACTTATTCCCTATAAAAGGAAAACTCCTTATATTTACACACTTTATTGAATCGCCTTTGCTTTCTGGGTTATCCTTCTTACTCCCGACTTTGCAGCCATCGAATGGTGGTCATGTGTTTTAGCTATTTAAGGTAGCTCATCCATGAGACCCTCGATGTACCAAGACTCATCTCATCCTTCCAAGGCTTCGATTATTTCTTTTAACACTATTGTCTAAAACAACCTTTCATCATAGCATAATAATCATTCATAACCAACCTCAACATATTACACGTCACTGATAAACATAAGTTTTAAACCTTAACACAAAACAAGTCCTTAAGCAAAAGTAACTTAATAAAACCATTGCATGAGCAATTATTCCTTCATCAAGTGTTCCTCTCTGCAGTTTCCCCAAGTCTTAACCCTTTCACACCTCCTGCCCCTGATTCCTTGCAATCCCTAGCCATGTGGTCAGCTTTTCCGCATTTGAAGCACTTTGGACGATCAAGGCATTCTCGAGAATAATGCCCACTCTTTCCACACCGATAGCACCTGTCTGTCCCAGTCTTGCATTCTCCCCGGTGCACTCGCCCACACGTCTTACATGCATCCTTGTTCCCAACCTTGGCCTTCCTCTCATCAGTTGTTGTCACCATCTCGCCAGACTGCTTAGCAGAGGTAGCCCATTTCTTCGCCTTCTTTTCTTCCACCACCACATCGTCCTCAGCCAGGTCAGCATAAACCACTTCTGCAAGTTCAACAGCAGAGTCAAAAGTAGCAGGTTTATTTGCCCTGACTAACATGCGGACTTTTTGTGGCAATCCCCTCACATAACTTTTGATTCTCTGGACCTCAGTGTCAACCATATCAGGCACCAACCTAGATAGTCGGTTGAATTCAGTAGTATACTCACGATGCGTCATCGTACCGGCCTTTAAATTCAGGAACTTCATTTCCGTCCTTTCAACCTCGGCATCTGCACAAAACTTCTTCATCACCAACTCTTTCAGATCGTCCCATCTCAACGCCTTGATCTCATCCCTAGTCTTTCTCTGCTCCGCACTTTCCCACCAATACATAGCTTCTTCCTCAAATGACTGAGTAGCATAACCCACAGCCTGGTCGGGACGGCATTCGCTAATGCGGATAATCTTGTACATAGTGGTTATCCATTGGAGAGTAGCGATTGCGTCTCCCAACCCAGTCAGCTTTGGCGGGTCGCATCCTTTGAAGGACTTATAGTTGCACCCATCTTGGCCTCTTTTCCTGTCATCGACCTTCACAGACTTATCCTCACTCGAGGCCTCTCTTTCTCCTTCCCCATCCTTCCTACCATCACCACCTGCCCCTTAAGCAGTTCGTTCACGGCTTCCAGCAGATCTTTCGGGATTCAGGTTCTTCACAGCAGCAACTACAGCTTGAACAATGGCTGCTTGAACTGCAGAGCTAAGTTGAACCTCTTCGTTGTTGTTCTGGTCCCCTCCAGCTGCGCTTCTTCATCTTCGGTGTGGGAAGCTTCTTCTACCGAGGGTTGCCGGACAAGACGAGGCCTGCTACGACGTCCAGTGCGACCCCCAGTTCCAACAAATTCCCCAGCTCCAGCCATTAGTATTCTAAAAGGGAAAACACAAACATCATCACTCAAGGAACTATTTAGTACAAGGATAGCAAGGCTAACAGGTAATAACAGTGGCCAGCTGTGACTAGCTGATCACGTTGCTTTCCGTGTCCTATACACTTCCCTTTATGAGTATATTTGTGCTGGTTCTACTTAAGCAGTTAGTCAAATCAAACAATCAATTATTCCTATCCCTGACGTTCACATATCTTTTCTTTCTCATCAACATATATCATTTAATCATACACTTTACCTTTACTGATCTTGCTTGAGCGACACATGGCATTCTTGAACTGACATCTTCTTTCTTTTCTTACTTAAACTCCATTCTCTGTTCGAGTCTAAGCATGTAGGATGCTTAAATCTCTCGAACTTTGCTCTGATACCAACTTGTAAGGCCCCGAACCCGGTAGCCCTACTTTAGCGTCGGATTTACTCATAAACACAGTTCTTACAAATCAGAGTTCATTAAAACTTTCGCGGAATATAAAAACTTTCATAAAACATTTCGTAACAAAACACATCTTGTCTTAAAACATCATTTTGTCTTTCAAAATTAACGAACATTAACTTAAACGTCTTGAGTCTTCCGATGCCAGCCTCTTATTCAGTGCCACGTGTCTCCTCAAGCGAGCTGCCTCATCCTACTCACCTGCGTGCATACTAAAAGTCAGCTACGCTGAGTGAGTTCTAGTTAATCGGACGCCACACAATACACATACATACATATCCGAAGATACATATCAATACTTAACCAATTACCCTTCTGTTCTACATACATACTTACTACCATACATACATACATATCTACAATCACTAACCTCAGTCTACCGAGAGTACGTTCATAGTCCGCCGTCTATACCTGTACTCAAGGTCGTGAACACGTAAAAGGTCCGCCGTCCTTACCTATGTTCACCATTCATGGTACGTACAAGGTCCACGATCCTTCCCTATGTTGCAACCTAATTCTAGCACGTACGAGGTCCGCAGTCCTCCCCCATGCTAAAGCACGTATAAGGTCCACAGTCCTTTCCTGTGCTGACGCCTACCTATATTACGTATAAGGTCCGCAGTCCTTATCTACGTTACGTATAAGGTCCGCCGTCCTTATCTACGTTGGCGTCTATCTCCTATAACACGTATAAGGCCTACCGTCTCTATCTACGTTTATATCTATCATCTACATCACGTATAAGGCTCGCAGTCCTTAACTACGCCATCACCAGCCGAGTCTATGTCCAACAGAAGCTAGAGGGATTTGCCCTCCTAACTTACTATGTCGAACGTAGAACTCACATACCATTCGTGTACCTGTATACACATAATTCACATATACAATAATTACATTATAGCATAAAAACATTCTTGGCGTTCTTTACATCCTTCATTTAACAACCATACCCCTTGTCGTTACGTTCAATATCCGAAGATCGTTCACGCCCCGACAAGTATTCATTTGTAATATTCATACATCTTCGATATATAATATTCGTACCTTTATTTTTAACCTGACAGTACGCGCAATATCCGAAGATCGTTCGCGTACCGACAAACAATCATTCATATCCATCACATATATCACATATGGCATACACTTATCACTTAGGATAAATGTATTAACAACACATCGAGTATGCACACAGCCCCGAAAACATAACAAGGAATGGGGCTAGAAACTCACCTGAACTCTACTTCTTCCTCTGATAGTTGTAAATCCCTTCTTTAACTGTGCTCGGCTGACTGTATAAGTTACACGTATCAATACTCGCCTGATCTAATCTGGTGGCCTAGTATTAGCTTACTTTTACTTATCGTTTTAATCTATTCTCTAATCGAACTTGAATTTAGGCGAAGTTAAACCTTAGGCGGACTTAGCTTTAGGCGAAGTTAAACCTTAGGCGTACTTAGCTTTAGGCGAAGTTGTCATCAGGCGAACTTGGCTTTAGGCGAAGTTGTCATCAGGCGAACTTGGCTTTAGGCGAAGTTGTCATCAGGCGAACTTGGCTTTAGGCGAAGTTGTCATCAGGCGAACTTCGCTTTAGGCGAAGTTGTCATCAGGCGAACTTGGCTTTAGGCGAAGTTGTCATCAGGCGAACTTGGCTTTAGGCGAAGTTGTCATCAGGCGAACTTGTCTTTAGGCGAAGTTGTCATCAGGCGAACTTAGCTTGCAGGCGAAGTTCATCAGGCGAACTTAGCTTGCAGGCGAAGTTGTCGTCTGCCGCTACTGTTCGTTCTTAAATCCCTTAATCACCTTCGTTTCTTAACCAAATAACTCGATTTAGGTACCCACGGGATCGTCTGACCAGCGCCTACAAACCCCAACCATCAAATCGACCTAACATCGATGTTTAAAGGGTGCGATTAAGGCATATAGGTTACGGGTTCTTTTATCAATCGATTAACCCATCAAATCTTAACCATTTTCAGTAAGATTAGCTTTGTTGGATTCGTTTTTACCATACAAACTCAGATCTATCATTTCTCAAATCAAACCGAACCTATACGAACGATTTCTAACTATAAACGTACCTTGAACGAGTTTAACTACGAACCCGGTTAAGCCTTGATGTTGTTTTGGTCCGTCACGACGTTCTAGCACCAACAAGCTCGGGTTTTCGCCTTCGGATCTTGGTTCGGGTCGTGTGTGTTTTGGGTGTGTGTATGGAATATGTGAGAATGAGGATTAAAGGGTGATTAATGGTATTTATATTTAGGGATCATGGGCTTAAGCCCATGGACTCTCCTTCCTTCTTTCATAACCCAAGTCCATAACCCATATCCATTACCCAACACTAGCCCGACCCATACCAACTCCTACTCTATTTATTTATTTCTCGATAACCCGAGTAAACTTTCCCTCTATTATTAAGTAATATAATTAATGTCATTTTGGAAATTTCGGGATGTTACAGGAAACGCTCCTCGCTTTACAGTTAATAATAACATTTACAATAATAACATTCACATAATATAAGTGATTATGTATTAAAAAAAGTAGTCATTAAATTTCAGCCACCAGTTATATATATCGTGCTTATGAAACGCTCCACGCTTTATAGTTAATAATAACATTTATAATAATAACATTCACATAATACAAGTGATTATGTATTATAATAAAGTAGTCATTAAATTTCAGCCACCAGTTATATATATTGTGTTTTTGAAACGCTCCACACTTTACAGTTAATAATAACATTTACAATAATAACATTCACATAATATAAGTGATTATGTATTACAAAAAAAGCAGTCATTAAGTTTCAGCCACCAGTTATATATATCACGCTTTGGAAACGCTCCACGCTTTATAGTTAATATTAACATTTACAATAATAACATTCACATAATATAAGTGATTATGTATTAAAAAAAATGCAGTCATTGAATTTCAGCCACCAGTTATATATATCACGCTTTGAAAACGCTCCACGCTTTACAGTTAATAATAACATTTACAATAATAACATTCACATAATATAAATGATTATGTATTACAATAGAAGCAGTCATTAAATTTATGCAACCAGTTATATATATCACGCTTTGGAAATGCTCCACGCTTTAGAGTTAATAATAACATTTACAATAATAACATTCACATAATATAAGTGATTATGTATTAAAAAAAACACATTAAATTTCAACCACCAGTTATATATATCACGCTTTGGAAACGCTCCACGCTTTACAGTTAATAATAACATTTACAATAATAAAATTCACATAATAAAAGTGATTATGTATTAAAAAAATCAGTCATTAAATTTCAGCCACCAGTTATATATATCACCCTTTAGAAACGCTACACGCTTTACAGTTAATAATAACATTTACAATAATAACATTCACATAATATATGTGAGTAGGTATTAAAAAATAGCAGTCAATAAATTTCAGCCACCAGTTATATATATCACGCTTTGAAAACGCTCCACGCTTTACAGTTAATAATAACATTTACAATAATAACATTCACATAATATAAATGATTATGTATTAAAAAACAGCAGTAATTAAATTTCAGCCACCATTTATATATATCACGCTTTGGAAACGCTCCACGCTTTACAGTTAATAATAACATTTACAATAATAAGATTCACATAATATAAGTGATTAAGTATTACAATAGAAGCAGTCATTAAATTTCTGCCACCAGTTATATATATCACGCTTTGGAAACGCTCCACGCTTTAGAGTTAATAATAACATTTACAATAATAACATTCACATAATAAAAGTGATTATGTATTAAAAAAAACAGTCATTAAATTTCAGCCACCAGTTATATATATCACGCTTTGGAAACGCTCCACGCTTTAAAGTTAATAATAACATTTACAATAATAACATTCACATAATATAAGTGATTATGTATTAAAAAAAGCAGTCATTAAATTTCAGCCACCAGTTATATATATCACCCTTTGGAAACGCTACACGCTTTACAGTTAATAATAACATTTACAATAATAACATTCACATAATATATGTGATTAGGTATTAAAAAATAGCAGTCAATAAATTTCAGCCACCAGTTATATATATCAAGCTTTGAAAACGCTCCACGCTTTACAGTTAATAATAACATTTACAATAATAACATTCACATAATATAAGTGATTATGTATTAATAAAAAACAATCATTAAATTTCAGCCACCAGTTAAATATATCATGCTTTGGAAACGCTCCACACTTTACAGTTAATAATAACATTTACAATAATAAAATGCACATAAAATATTTGATTATGTATTAAAAAAAGTAGTCATTAAATTTCCGCCACTAGTTATATATATCACACTTTGGAAACGCTCCACGCTTTACAGTTAATAATAACATTTACAATAATAACATTCACATAATATAAGTGATTATGTATTAAAAAAAAGCTGTCATTAAATTTCAGCCACCAGTTATATATATCACGCTTTGGAAACGCTCCACGCTTTACAGTTAATAATAACATTTACAATAATAACATTCACATAATATAAGTGATTATGTATTAAAAAAGTAGTGATTAAATTTCAGCCACCAGTCATATATATCGTGCTTTGGAAACGCTCCACGTTTTATAGTTAATAATAATATTATAATAATAACATTCAAATAATATAAGTGATTATGTATTATAAAAAAAGTAGTCATTAAATTTCAGCCACCAGTTATATATATTGTGTGTTTGAAACGCTCCACACATTATAGTTAATAATAACATTTACAATAACAACATTCACATAATATAAGTGATTATGTATTACAAAAAAAGCAGTCATTAAATTTCAGCCACCAGTTTTATATATCACGCTTTGGAAACGCCCCACGCTTTACAGTTAATAATAACATTTACAATAATAACATTCACATAATATAAGTGATTAGGTATTAAAATATAGCAGTCATTAAATTTCAGCCACCAGTTATATATCACGCTTTGGAAACGCTCCACGCTTTATAGTTAATATTAACATTTACAATAATAACATTCATATAGTATAAGTGATTATGTCTTAAAAAAAATAGCAGTCATTGAATTTCAGCCACCAATTATATATATCACGCTTTGAAAACGCTCCACGCTTTACAGTTAATAATAACATAACAATAATAACATTCACCTAATATAAATGATTATGTATTAAAAAACAGCAGTCATTAAATTTCAGCCACCAGTTATATATATCACCCTTTGGAAACGCTACACGCTTTACAGTTAATAATAAAATTTACAATAATAACATTCACATAATATATGTGATTAGGTATTAAAAAATAGCAGTCAATAAATTTCAGCCACCAGTTATATATATCAAGCGTTGAAAACGCTCCACGCTTTACAGTTAATAATAACATAACAATAATAACATTCACCTAATATAAATGATTATGTATTAAAAAACAGCAGTCATTAAATTTCAGCCACCAGTTATATATATCACCCTTTGGAAACGCTACACGCTTTACAGTTAATAATAAAATTTACAATAATAACATTCACATAATATATGTGATTAGGTATTAAAAAATAGCAGTCAATAAATTTCAGCCACCAGTTATATATATCAAGCTTTGAAAACGCTCCACGCTTTACAGTTAATAATAACATTTACAATAATAACATTCACATAATATAAGTGATTATGTATTAATAAAAAACAGTCATTAAATTTCAGCCACCAGTTATATATATCATGCTTTGGAAACGCTCCACACTTTACAGTTAATAATAACATTTACAATAATAAAGTTCACATAAAATATTTGATTATGTATTAAAAAAAGTAGTCATTAAATTTCAGCCACTAGTTATATATATCACGCTTTGGAAACGCTCCACGCTTTACAGTTAATAATAACATTTACAATAATAACATTCACATAATATAAGTGATTAAGTATTAAAAAAAAGCAATCATTAAATTTCAGCCACCAGTTATATATATCACGCTTTACAGTAAATAATAACATTTAAAATAATAACATTTACATAACATAAGTGATTATGTATTAAAATAACAGTCATTAAAATTAAGCCACCAGTTATATATATCACGCTTTGGAAACGCTCCACGCTTTACAGTTAATAATAACATTTACAATAATAACATTCACATAATATAAGTGATTATGTATTAAAAAAAAAGCAATCATTAAATTTCAGCCACCAGTTATATATATCATGCTTTGGAAACGCCCCACGTTATACAGTTAATAATAACATTTACAATAATAACATTAACATAATATAAGTGATTATGTATACAAAAAAAGCCGTCATTAAATTTCAGCCACCAGTTATATATATCACGCTTTGGAAACGCTCCACGCTTTAAAGTTAATAATAACATTTACAATAATAACATTCACATAATATAAGTGATTATGTATTAAAAAAGTAGTGATTAAATTTCAGCCACCAGTTATATATATCACGCTTTGGAAACGCTTCACGCTTTACAGTTAATAATAACATTTACAATAATAACATTCACCTAATATAAGTGATTATGTATTACAAAAAAAAGCAATCATTAAATTTCAGCCACCAGTTATATATATCATGCTTTGGAAACGCTCCACGTTACACAGTTAATAATAACATTTACAATAATAACATTCACATAATATAAGTGATTATGTATTGAAAAAAAGCAGTCATTAAATTTCAGCCACCAGTTATATATATCACGCTTTATTGTTAATAATAACATTTACAATAATAACATTTACATAACATAAGTGATTATGTATTAAAAACACAGTCATTAAAATTCAGCCACCAGTTATATATATCGTGCTTTGGAAACACTCCACGCTTTACAGTTAATAATAACATTTAAAATAATAACATTCACATAATATAAGTGATTATGTATTAAAAAAAAGTAGTCATTAAATGTCACACCCTCAAAATCCACTAACGGAGTTTTACCGTCAGAGGGTGTGAACTGGCAGGATCGGAATCATCGGTTATAATCAAACCATAAAATAAAGTTTCAAAACCATGAAAACGTTTACGAGTAATTAAATGCGGAAGCGTAAAAACCTTTAATCAAAAGTTGCATCACGCAGGACGACTTAAAACCAAAGATAACTGTTAAAAATAAGTTTGCAGAACAAAAGTGTTTTCGTTTAATGTATGCTCCTAAACCGCGCGCCCGCCTCGGCTACCTGAGAATAACATACTAAAAGTGTCAACACAAGGTTGGTGAGTTCACAAGTTATATAAAATAAATCGTTTAGCGTTTGCGTTCAGCGTTTTACGTTAAGTGATTTGTGTAACCACGTTACGGCGTTTAAGCGTTTTGCGTAACCACGTTACGGCGTTTAAGCGTTTTGCGTAACCACGTTACGGCGTTTTGCGTTACCAGATAGTGTTATGTCAAATTATATATCGATAGGTAGCTAATCTATACAACAAGTATTACTAAGTGTTCGACACCGAAGCTGACTCGTTTAGTAAGTGCCTTGTCACCAGGTCCTCCAGACCATGGTACGTGTTAGCCAAAATTACACCCGCTCGACCTCCAGTCGAGTTTAGCGTTGGGTGGGGTTTGTCAAACCCAGTAGTACTACTCAACAGTGACTCGCTATTCAAAATGTTAACCGGTTCGATGTGTAGGACTTCAATTGTTTCGTTTGCCACTTAGTCTTTACAAGTGATATAATTTACTAACAAAATCTTAAAAATGCGTTGTGGAGTATGTTATCTCCCCCAAAAGAAAAGCGTTTAAAAACAGTTTAAAAGGGGGAAAGTGAAACTCACTGTTTGCGAAGAATTTCCCAAAATAATCACCAAGATGCGCGTCAATCTGTCACACCCTCAAAATCCACTAACGGAGTTTACCGTCAGAGGGTGTGAACTGGCAGGATCGGAATCATCAGTTATAATCAAACCATAAAATAAAGTTTCAAAACCATGAAAACGTTTACGAGTAATTAAATGCGGAAGCGTAAAAACCTTTAATCAAAAGTTGCGTCACGCAGGACGACTTAAAACCAAAGATAACTGTTAAAAATAAGTTTGCAGAACAAAAGTGTTTTCATTTAATGCATGCTCCTAAACCGCGCGCCCGCCTCGGCTACCTGAGAATAACATACTAAAAGTGTCAACACAAGGTTGGTGAGTTCACAAGTTATATAAAATAAATCGTTTAGCGTTTGCGTTCAGCGTTTTACGTTAAGTGTTTTGCGTAACCACGTTACGGCGTTTAAGCGTTTTGCGTAACCACGTTACGGCGTTTAAGCGTTTTGCGTAACCACGTTACGGCGTTTTGCGTTACCAGATAGTGTTATGTCAAATTATATATCGATAGGTAGCTAATCTATACAACAAGTATTACTAAATGTTCGACACCGAAGCGGACTCGTTTAGTAAGTGCCTTGTCACCAGCTCCTCCAGACCATGGTACGTGTTAGCCAAAATTACACCCGCTCGACCTCCAGTCGAGTTTAGCGTTGGGTGGGATTTGTCAAACCCAGTAGTACTACTCAACAGTGACTCGCTATTCAAAATATTAACCGGTTCGATGTGTAGGACTTCAATTGTTTCGTTTGCCACTTAGTCTTTACAAGTGATATATAATTTACTAACAAAATCTTAAAAATGCGTTGTGGAGTATGTTATCTCCCCCAAAAGAAAAGCGTTTAAAACAGTTTAAAAAGGGGAAAGTGAAACTCACTGTTTGCGAAGAATTTCCCAAAATAATCACCAAGATGCGCGTCACCGAAAAACTCTCTCTAACGTTCTAAAACAACAAAGAGATTTTTCTAAGTGTCGGATTATTATCGAGTCTCGAGACCCGGCACATAATACCTATGCACATAACATGTTTCGTGTTTCGTTTGTGAATCGTGTGTGACTTTCACAAGTGTTTTTGTGACACATCACATGTGTAAGCAATCATATACGTGTCATGTATTCATAAAGTACATTACTAGCAATTATTCCCCGTAAGGGCATTTTGGTCAACAAATAACAATTAACTAGCCATTATTCCCCATAAGGGAAATTTGGTCAAATCATGGCAATCAATTAGCAACTATTCCCCGCAAAAGGTATTTTGGTCAAAACATAACAATTATATAACAAATATCATATTTCATGCATTTTTACACAACTCAGCAGCTAGTTTCACCGAGACAGAAATCCTACTAGAAAGATTGTACTATTTCACCGATCATAGCATCTCAATTAATTTACCAAAAATCATCACAGAAGCACATATGTCTTAGGTTTCCAGAACACATTTTATTACATTTTTATTCCGCATAGTTTTCTCACAATCATCAAATCATTACAGCGAACTCATAACCGTCAGATTCATGCACAACAGAATGTTATTTGCAATTCCCGTTAAACGAAAAATACAATAAATGCAAGACCACTTGGGTTTGGTTCCTAACTCAATGAGTCAACTTCCAGAAGTGGAACCAACCTAATTGGTCTCGTAGTTCATGAGATATAACATTTACAACATAACCTAACAGCAGGTCTAACAGCTCAGCTTTGCACAATGTTTTTGTAAAATCATAAAAGTTAACTTCTACTTGTCCAAAAATTACAAACTTATACTTTATAGAAACTAGACTCAACCTAGTTTACTGCAGTACCCACAATCTCAACCAACTTTCACATTTACACTTCGTTACAATCACTTAAACATCGTATACACATTCTGTCCAGAATCTGTTTGCATCCAAACTCCATATATTAACAACCTATGAACTATCATGCATTCATATGATCCTCTAGACTCCATAAACACCATTTATACACATCAATTACATATTACATACTTGATTAGGGTTTGTGTTTGAACTCAAATCAAAGACACAACAATCAACATGCAACAAGATTCAATCTACTTATCAAATCATAATTCAATCAACCACAATCATGTTAACTATCTACATACACAAAATCGGCAGGTCTAGGGTTTGTGGTTAACCCAACAAACATCAAAATTAAGCTACAAGAATGTAAGGGATAATCTAATATACCTTCCTAGCACCTAGTTCTTCAATCACAAGCTTGATTTGATGGTATATATGTGTGTGTTTGTGGACGGCAGCCAAGGAGAGCAAGGGAGGGAGGCCGATCGGAGCTTTGGGGTTAATAATAATAAGTTAGGGTTAAGTGTTAAGGATATATTTATAGACATACAAGTTACACTAAAGTCCCTCCACTTTCAATTGTTGTTTTTCTAACTTAACTAACTTAGTTCTTGTTTCTTGTCTAGCATTACACACAATATAATCAAGTAACACATATGTTAACACATAATTATCACATAACTATTATGTTGACGTTTATCGTTTATTTATCAATCGTTTGCGTCAACTCGTTTGCGTTTCGGTGCAAATCCCGAAAGACTACACATGTAGTAAGTGTTAAGCGTCATTTAAACCCTAGTTTAAATGTAATGAAGTGTGCATTATAGATTCAGTGATCTTAAGTTTGAATTGACGGAGTTGAGTTAATGGAGTTAACCTGAAATTGACGATTGTCACATCATTCCCATGTTAAAGAATTTTCGTCCCGAAAATTTGAGTCAAGTTGTGATGAGAGTCTGAAAGAGTAAAAAAAAAAAAATTTCAGTTTGTCATATCATCCCCTAGTAGAAAGAAATTTCGTCCCGAAATTTAATTCAAACCTCCGGTGATGTCTGACGGTTTGCCGAGTTTCGCTGTTTTCTGTGTTTGGTTAGCCCTTCAAAAAGGTGAGGATACTTTTTCATCATTTGATCCTCGCGTTCCCACGTGAACTCCGGTCCACGTCTCGAGTTCCAACGAACCTTAACGATTGGAATTTTGCTGTGTTTGAGCGTTTTGGTTTCCCAATCCAAAACCTCGACTGGTTCCTCAATGAAACGTAACTGTTCATCAACTTGTAGTTCCTCCAAAGGGACTACTTGGGTTTCATCAGATAGGCATTTCTTCAAATTTGATACGTGGAATACATCGTGTACGCCACTGAGTTCTGTTGGTAGGTCGAGTCGGTACGCCACCGGACCAATGCGCTCAGTTATCCGGTACGGACCAACATACCGTGGGTTGAGTTTGTTTCGCTTCCCAAAGCGAACCACACCTTTCCAAGGTGAGACTTTGAGTAACACCCGATCGTTCACTTGAAATTCGAGAGGTTTTCGGCGCTTGTCTGCGTAACCCTTTTGGCGATCTCGTGCTGCTGCCATGCGATTTCGAATTTGAACAATCTTTTCCGAAGTTTCGAGTACCAGTTCTGGACCAGTGATTTGGCTGTCACCCACCTCTGCCCAGCAGATTGGTGATCGACACCTCCATCCGTACAGCGCTTCAAACGGCGCTGCCTTAATACTTGCGTGGTAGCTGTTATTGTACGAAAACACTACCAAGGGTAAGTGGGGTTCCCAACTTCTTCCGAAATCCAAAACGCATGCACGCAACATATCCTCCAGGGTCTGAATAGTTCGTTCACTTTGCCCATCAGTCTGAGGATGGTATGCTGTACTCATATCGAGACGGGTGCCCAGTGCGCTTTGCAGCGACTTCCAAAAGTGCGAAGTGAAACGAGAATCTCGATCGGAAATGATCGAGACAGGCACTCCGTGTCTCGACACTACTTCCTTCATGTAAACACGAGTCAGTCTTTCCATTTTGTCTGTTTCCTTAATTGCTAGGAAGTGTGACGATTTAGTCAACTGGTCAACGATCACCCAGATGGTATCGCATCCCGTCGGTGTCTTAGGCAAACCCGTAATAAAATCCATTGAGATGTGTTCCACATTGGGAGTTCCGGTTGTTGCAGTAGACCAGATGGTTTCTGGTATTCTATCTTGACTCTGGCACAAGTCAAGCATTTGCTCACGTAGGTGGCAATGTCGGCTTTCATGTTCGGCCACCAGTAAAGTGCCTTTAAATCATGATACGTTTTATCTGAGCCAGGGTGGATAGAATATCGGGACTTGTGAGCTTCGTCCATCACTAGAGTTCTCAACTCTCCGTATCGTGGAACCCAAATCCGGTTCTCAAAATATCGGACCCCGTCCGATCTGGTTTCAAGTTGCTTGTTCATGCCCCGCATGAGTTCCGATGGAAGATTATCATCTTTCAAAGCTTCAAGTTGCGCATCGCGAATCTGATCGGGTAAGCTGGCATGAATCGTGAGTTGCAATGCTCTCACCCGTCTGGGTTTATCTGTTTCTTTTCTGCTGAGGGCGTCGGCCACCACATTGGCCTTGCCAGGGTGGTACTTGATGGCACAATCATAATCTTTAAGCAGCTCGACCCAACGACGCTGTCGCATGTTCAGCTCCTTCTGATCGTAGATATGTTGGAGACTCTTGTGGTCGGTGTAAATGGTAAACTTGGTACAGTACAAGTAATGCCTCCATATCTTAAGAGCAAACACCACAGCTCCGAGTTCCAAATCATGGGTCGTGTAGTTCTTATCGTGAACCCGTAGTTGTCGAGAGGCGTAGGCTATAACCTTCTCGAGTTGCATCAGCACACAACCGAGACCTTGTATAGATGCGTCACAGTGTACCTCAAAATTTTCCGTTCCCTCGGGGAGGGCTAAAATAGGGGCGCTACAAAGCTTGGTTTTCAACAGTTGAAAAGCGGATTCTTGCGCGTCACCCCAATTGTACTTAGTGCCCTTGTGGGTCAAAGCGGTGAGGGGTTGAGCAATTTTTGAAAATCCCTCGATGAAACGCCGGTAGTAGCCGGCCAGTCCTAGGAATTGTCGCACCTTAGTCGGAGTCTTAGGTGCTTCCCAGTTTTTGATGGCCTCTACCTTACTGGGATCGACATGGATACCATTCTCGTTGATCACATGTCCTAAAAAGTGAACCTCGCGAAGCCAAAATTCACATTTCGAGAGTTTAGCATAGAGTTGTTTCTTCTTCAATAGTTCCAGAATTACCCTTAAGTGCTCTTCGTGGTCAGGCTCGTTCTTGGAGTAGACGAGAATATCATCGATGAAAACAATCACAAACTTGTCGAGGTACGCCTTGCATACTCAATTCATGAGATCCATAAATACGGCTGGCGAATTGGTTAGGCCAAAAGGCATAACCGAAAACTCGTAGTGACCATACCGTGTTCTGAAAGCCGTCTTTGAGATATCTTCTTCGCGCACTCTCAGCTGGTGGTAACCGGATCGGAGATCGATCTTCGAGTAGTAACTCGATCCTTGAAGCTGGTCAAACAAATCATCAATTCGGGGTAAAGGATAACGGTTCTTGACCGTCACCTTGTTCAACTCCCGGTAGTCGATGCACATTCGGAAAGTCCCGTCTTTCTTTCGGACAAACAAGACAGGGGCTCCCCATGGCGATGAGCTAGGTCGGATAAAACCCTTATCCAACAAATCTTGCAACTGAGTGGACAACTCCTGAAGTTCCGCCGGTGCGAGCCGATACGGGGCTCGTGCTATGGGTGCTGCACCGGGTGTCAACTCGATTTGGAATTCAACTTGACGAATAGGAGGGAGTCCGGGCAAATCCTCTGGGAACACTTCCGGGAAGTCTCGCACAACAGGTATATCTTCAATTCGTTTCTCCTCCGCGGGTTTCTCAACAATCTGTGTCAAAATTGCCGGATGACCCTTTCGTAGATACTTCTGCGCCTTCATAAGGGTAATGACGCTGGTGGTCATGTCGCTTCTCTCGCCTCGGACCGAAATGATCTCGCCGGAAGGGGGTGGTAATATGGACTATCTTATCGTGGCATATAATCTCCGCTCGGTTCTCGGATAACCAGTACATGCCGACAACGAAATCGAAACTACTAAGTGTAAATGGAATAAGGTCGATATCAAAGACATGACCTGACAGTTTTAACTTACATCCCGCAAGTACATGAGTCTTTATTATAGTCTTACCGTCAGCTAATTCAACAGGAAACTTAGCATCTAACGGGGTTGGAGTTAAGTCTAAAAGTTGGCTAAAGGCTTTCGACACAAAACTCCTATCAGCTCCAGTGTCAAACAAAACAGAAGCAAAACAATCGCTTACAGGGAACTTACCAGACACCACATGCGGATCATTGCGGGCTTGACCCGATCCAATCACAAACGCTCTTCCCTTGCCATTGCCTCCACCATTACTGCCACTTCCATTACCCCCATTGTTGTCATTCTGTTTCAGCTTGGGGCAATCTTTCCGGAAATGGCCTTCCTGCCCACATTCAAAACATCCCTTCGTCGTCATCGGTGGCTTAGGAGCACCCTTTGCCGCAAGGTCTCCTCTACATTCTTTCGCTTGGTGACCAATCTTTCCACATCTTTGACCCTTGACACGGTCACACTGGCCAACATGATGATAGTTGCACCTGTTGCACTTTGGATATTTCCCAGCATATCCGCTCGAAACCTGCCCGCTACCGTTGTTGTTGTTGTTGTGATTCAGAGTGTTAAAGCTCCGAGTGAATTCGGGCTTACGGTAGTGTTGTTGCGGTGGGAGGTTCGAGGATGAAGATCTGGTGTTATCAAACTTCCTCTTCCCGCTGTTCGGGTTGCTGTTGCTGTTATTGTCGTTACTCTGGTTGTCACGGGCTTTAACAGTCGAACCCCTCGGTGGTAACGTACCTTGGGTCACAGCCTGATCCGTCAGTTTGTGAGCTAAACGGATCGCTTGTTGGATCGTGGCTGGCCTGGAAGACGTCACCATGCCCTGAATCTGCGGTGCTAATCCATCAATGTACATTTCTATCCTCTTGCTCGGCGGATCCACCATCCGCGGACACATCACAGCCAACTCATGCGAACGAGTAGCGTAGGCTTCGATTTCCGAACCCACCATCTTCAACGACCAAAATTCTGATTCTAACTTTGAAATCTCTTCTCTCGGACAATACTCCTCTCGCATCATGTTTTTGAACTCCTCCCAGTTCATCGCGTTAGCCAGTTCTAACCCAAGGATCTGGACGTTTGAATTCCACCAAGTGAGGGCGGAATCCTCAAGTGTCCCAGCAGCGAATTTGACCCTACTGGCAGGGGGACAATTACACATCTCAAAGGCCGACTCGGCCTTCTCAGCCCAACGCAGGAAGCCTATAGCTCCCTCAGTGCCCTTAAACGTACTGGGCTTGCAGTCAAGGTAGTTCTTGAAGGTACACGTTCCACTCGGACCTCCAGCTTGATTCTGAACGTGTGCGGCTAAAGCGGCCGCAACATGGTCGTTCAGCAGAGTTTGGAGTTCAGCTGCAGTCATGCTGATGTTACCACGTCCTCGTCCAGCGTTTCTTCCAGCCATTTCCTAGAATCACAGTATCAAATGTTAAACATGATTTTTTCTTTCATATACAACACACCATACATGTAATAAAAAGGTAGGTAAGAAAGAAAGTAAGAAACAACATCACATCACAACCACATATTAGTATAAAAAAATTCATGATTAAAACCATTGTATTCGCTACAAAGTATTTCCAATCAATCCTTAAAATCATAGAAAAATAATAGTTCGGATGGAGACAACCCCTCCATCTAAGTGTCATCATTA
This sequence comes from Bidens hawaiensis, assembly GCF_021521415.1. Lineage (NCBI taxonomy): Eukaryota > Viridiplantae > Streptophyta > Magnoliopsida > Asterales > Asteraceae > Bidens > Bidens hawaiensis. The sequence continues at coordinate 2,389,688 of NW_027491020.1, read as the reverse complement.
CTAGATGTCGTCATCTGAGGACACCTCTGAGTGTGCCTCCTCCTCAGCCGGTTCTTCCTCCGGTTCTTCTTCGGGTTCCTCCTCGGGATCTTCCTCAGGCTCCTCTTCGGGATCTTCTTCAGGTTCTACTTCAGGCTCTGCCTCAGGTTCGGCTGCATTCTGAGCAAGTTGCATTAGTAAGACATCGCAACGCTCTAGAGCTATCTCGGTTCGGGTCCTTGCTTCTTGGAGTTGCTCTTTCAAGTCTATCATCTCAGCTTACATCTTCATCATAACCTTCATCTGTTGCTCACTAGTCTCTTGCATATCTTTCATTACCGCTGGCATGCGGGCAATCTCCTCCTTAGTCTCGGTTCCGTCTTTTAACATTGTGGAAACGTTCTCCCTCGTATAGCGCATGTAACCCACGTCACGCTCCAAGCATGAAACAAAAGCTGCGAGAACTCTCTCTACAGGTTCGGTTATGGGTGGTAGGGTGTTGGGATAAGCAGGGTGGTTCGGGTGAGGCAACGGGGGAACTTGTTCGCGATAGACCATACGTCTGATCATGTTAGGGTACCAATCCCAGCTAACGTCGTTTTCGTAAATGCCTCCGGATAGGCGGTACCTCTTCGGTGCGGGAGCTTCGAGTTCCGGGACTACGCGGGGTGGCGAGGCGGTAGGTAACTGCGGTTCCTTCCCGTGAGCATGCGTCATCGAATCGGATGATGATGAGGGTGGCATCGACATTCCTACAGGTAAGCCGTGTATGCGCGTGCGTATGAGTGAAAGAGATAAAGAGATAAGATTACAAGACTACACAAACCTATGCAGTGCGTATCATTATAACTAATGGGTCGTCGCGGTTATAGTCTAGTATGCATGCAGCTTCTAGTTCGCTATAACCAATGGCTCTGATACCAATATGTCACACCCTCAAAATCCACTAACGGAGTTTTACCGTCAGAGGGTGTGAACTGGCAGGATCGGAATCATCAGTTATAATCAAACCATAAAATAAAGTTTCAAAACCATGAAAACGTTTACGAGTAATTAAATGCGGAAGCGTAAAAACCTTTAATCAAAAGTTGCGTCACGCAGGACGACTTAAAACCAAAGATAACTGTTAAAAATAAGTTTGCAGAACAAAAGTGTTTTCATTTAATGCATGCTCCTAAACCGCGCGCCCGCCTCGGCTACCTGAGAATAACATACTAAAAGTGTCAACACAAGGTTGGTGAGTTCACAAGTTATATAAAATAAATCGTTTAGCGTTTGTGTTCAGCGTTTTACGTTAAGTGTTTTGCGTAACCACGTTACGGCGTTTAAGCGTTTTGCGTAACCACGTTACGGCGTTTTGCGTTACCAGATAGTGTTATGTCAAATTATATATCGATAGGTAGCTAATCTATACAACAAGTATTACTAAGTGTTCGACACCGAAGCTGACTCGTTTAGTAAGTGCCTTGTCACCAGCTCCTCCAGACCATGGTACGTGTTAGCCAAAATTACACCCGCTCGACCTCCAGTCGAGTTTAGCGTTGGGTGGGGTTTGTCAAACCCAGTAGTACTACTCAACAGTGACTCGCTATTCAAAATATTAACCGGTTCGATGTGTAGGACTTCAATTGTTTCGTTTGCCACTTAGTCTTTACAAGTGATATATAATTTACTATCAAAATCTTAAAAATGCGTTGTGGAGTATGTTATCTCCCCCAAAAGAAAAGCGTTTAAAACAGTTTAAAAAGGGGAAAGTGAAACTCACTGTTTGCGAAGAATTTCCCAAAATAATCACCAAGATGCGCGTCACCGAAAAACTCTCTCTAACGTTCTAAAACAACAAAGAGATTTTTCTAAGTGTCGGATTATTATCGAGTCTCTAGACCCGGCACATAATACCTATGCACATAACATGTTTCGTGTTTCGTTTGTGAATCGTGTGTGACTTTCACAAGTGTTTTTGTGACACATCACATGTGTAAGCAATCATATACGTGTCATGTATTCAAAACGTACATTACTAGCCATTATTCCCCGTAAGGGCATTTTGGTCAACAAATAACAATTAACTAGCTATTATTCCCCATAAGGGCAATTTGGTCAAATCATGGCAATCAATTAGCAACTATTCCCCGCAAAGGGTATTTTGGTCAAAACATAACAATTATATAACAAATAACATATTTCATGCATTTTTACACAACTCAGCAGCTAGTTTCACCGAGACAGAAATCCTACTAGAAAGATTGTACTATTTCACCGATCATAGCATCTCAATTAATTTACCAAAAATCATCACAGAAGCACATATGTCTTAGGTTTCCAGAACACATTTTATTACATTTTTATTCCTCATAGTTTTCTCACAATCATCAAATCAATACAGCAAACTCATAACCGTCAGATTCATGCACAATAGAATGTTATTTGCAATTCCCGTTAAACGAAAAATCCAATAAATGCAAGACCACTTGGGTTTGGTTCCTAACTCAATGAGTCAACTTCCAGAAGTGGAACCAACCCAATTGGTCTCGTAGTTCATGAGATATAACATTTACAACATAACCTAACAGCAGGTCTAACAGCTCAGCTTTGCACAATGTTTTTGTAAAATCATAAAAGTTAACTTCTTCTTGTCCAAAAATTACAAACTTATACTTTATAGAAACTAGACTCAACCTAGTTTACTGCAGTACCCACAATCTCAACCAACTTTCACGTTTACACTTCGTTACAATCACTTAAACATCGTATACACATTCTGTCCAGAATCTGTTTGCATCCAAACTGCATATATTAACAACCTATGAACTATCATGCATTCATATGATCCTCTAGACTCCATAAACACCATTTATACACATCAATTACATATTACATACTTGATTAGGGTTTGTGTTTGAACTCAAATCAAAGACACAACAATCAACATGCAACAAGATTCAATCTACTTATCAAATCATCATTCAATCAACCACAATCATGTTAGCTATCTACATACACAATATTGGCAGGTCTAGGGTTTGTGGTTAACCCAACAAACATCAAAATTAAGCTACAAGAATGTAAGGGATAATCAAATATACCTTCCTAGCACCTAGTTCTTCAATCACAAGCTTGATTTGATGGTGTATATGTGTGTGTTTGTGGACGGCAGCCAAGGAGAGCAAGGGAGGGAGGCCGATCGGAGCTTTGGGGTTAATAATAATAAGTTAGGGTTAAGTGTTAAGGATATATTTATAGACATACAAGTTACACTAAAGTCCCTCCACTTTCAATTGTTGTTTTTCTAACTTAACTAACTTAGTTCTTGTTTCTTGTCTAGCATTACACACAATATAATCAAGTAACACATATGTTAACACATAATTATCACATAACTATTATGTTGACGTTTATCGTTTATTTATCAATCGTTTGCGTCAACTCGTTTGCGTTTCGGTGCAAATCCCGAAAGACTACACATGTAGTAAGTGTTAAGCGTCATTTAAACCCTAGTTTAAATGTAATGAAGTGTGCATTATAGATTCAGTGATCTTAAGTTTGAATTGACGGAGTTGAGTTAACGGAGTTAACCTGAAATTGACGATTGTCACATCATTCCCATGTTAAAGAATTTTCGTCCCGAAAATTTGAGTCAAGTCGTGATGAGAGTCTGAAAGAGTAAAAAAAAAAAATTTCAGTTTGTCATATCATCCCCTAGTAGAAAGAAATTTCGTCCCGAAATTTAATTCAAACCTCCGGTGATGTCTGACGGTTTGCCGAGTTTCGCTGTTTTCTGTGTTTGGTTAGCCCTTCAAAAAGGTGAGAATACTTTTTCATCATTTGATCCTCGCGTTCCCACGTGAACTCCGGTCCACGTCTCGAGTTCCAACGAACCATAACGATTGGAATTTTGCTGTGTTTGAGCGTTTTGGTTTCCCAATCCAAAACCTCGACTGGTTCCTCAATGAAACGTAACTGTTCATCAACTTGTAGTTCCTCCAAATGGACTACTTGGGTTTCATCAGATAGGCCTTTCTTCAAATTTGATACGTGGAATACATCGTGTACGCCACTGAGTTCTGTTGGTAGGTCCAGTCGGTACGCCACCGGACCAATGCGCTCAGTTATCCGGTACGGACCAACATACCGTGGGTTGAGTTTGTTTCGCTTCCCAAAGCGAACCACACCTTTCCAAGGTGAGACTTTGAGTAACACCCGATCGTTCACTTGAAATTCGAGAGGTTTTCGGCGCTTGTCTGCGTAACTCTTTTGGCGATCTCGTGCTGCTGCCATGCGATTTCGGATTTGAACAATCTTTTCCGAAGTTTCGAGTACCAGTTCTGGACCAGTGATTTGGCTGTCACCCACCTCTGCCCAGCAGAGTGGTGATCGACACTTCCGTCCGTACAGCGCTTCAAACGGCGCTGCCTTAATACTTGCGTGGTAGCTGTTATTGTACGAAAACTCTACCAAGGGTAAGTGGGGTTCCCAACTTCTTCCGAAATCCAAAACGCATGCACGCAACATATCCTCCAGGGTCTGAATAGTTCGTTCACTTTGCCCATCAGTCTGAGGATGGTATTCTCTACTCATATCGAGACGGGTGCCCAGTGCGCTTTGCAGCGACTTCCAAAAGTGCGAAGTGAAACGAGAATCTCGATCGGAAATGATCGAGACAGGCACTCCGTGTCTCGACACTACTTCCTTCATGTAAACACGAGTCAGTCTTTCCATTTTGTCCGTTTCCTTAATTTCTAGGAAGTGTGCCGATTTAGTCAATCGGTCAACGATCACCCAGATGGTATCGCATCCCGTCGGTGTCTTAGGCAAACCCGTAATAAAATCCATTGAGATGTGTTCCATTTCCACATTGGGAGTTCCGGTTGTTGCAGTAGACCAAATGGTTTCTGGTATTCTATCTTGACTCTGGCACAAGTCAAGCATTTGCTCACGTAGGTGGCAATGTCGGCTTTCTTGTTCGGCCACCAGTAAAGTGCCTTTAAATCATGATACGTTTTATCTGAGCCAGGGTGGATAAATATCGGGACTTGTGAGCTTCGTCCATCACTAGAGTTCTCAACTCTTCGTATCGTGGAACCCAAATCCGGTTCTCAAAATATCGGACCCCGTCCGATCTGGTTTCAAGTTGCTTGTTCATGCCCCGCATGAGTTCCGATGGAAGATTATCATCTTTCAAAGCTTCAAGTTGCGCATCACGAATCTGATCGGGTAAGCTGGCATGAATCGTGAGTTGCAATGCTCTCACCCGTCTGGGTTTATCTGTTTCTTTTCTGCTGAGGGCGTCGGCCACCACATTGGCCTTGCCAGGGTGGTACTTGATGGCACAATCATAATCTTTAAGCAGCTCGACCCAACGACGCTGTCGCATGTTCAGCTCCTTCTGATCGTAGATATGTTGGAGACTCTTGTGGTCGGTGTAAATGGTAAACTTGGTACCGTACAAGTAATGCCTCCATATCTTAAGAGCAAACACCACAGCTCCGAGTTCCAAATCATGGGTCGTGTAGTTCTTCTCGTGAACCCGTAGTTGTCGAGAGGTGTAGGCTATAACCTTCTCGAGTTGCATCAGCACACAACCGAGACCTTGTATAGATGCGTCACAGTGTACCTCAAAATTTTCCGTTCCCTCAGGGAGGGCTAAAATAGGGGAGCTACAAAGCTTGGTTTTCAACAGTTGAAAAGCGGATTCTTGCGCGTCACCCCAATTGTACTTAGTGCCCTTGTGGGTCAAAGCGGTGAGGGGTTGAGCAATTTTTGAAAATCACTCGATGAAACGCCGGTAGTAGCCGGCCAGTCCTAGGAATTGTCGCACCTCAGTCGGAGTCTTAGGTGCTTCCCAGTTTTTGATGGCCTCTACCTTACTGGGATCGACATGGATACCATTCTCGTTGATCACATGTCCTAAAAAGTGAACCTCGCGAAGCCAAAATTCACATTTCGAGAGTTTAGCATACAGTTGTTTCTTCTTCAATAGTTCCAGAATTACCCTTAAGTGCTCTTCGAGGTCAGTCTCGTTCTTGGATTAGACGAGAATATCATCGATGAAAACAATCACAAACTTGTCGAGGTACGCCTTGCATACTCGATTCATGAGATCCATAAATACGGCTGGCGCATTGGTTAGGCCAAAAGGCATAACCGAAAACTCGTAGTGACCATACCGTGTTCTGAAAGCCGTCTTTGAGATATCTTCTTCGCGCACTCTCAGTTGGTGGTAACCGGATCGGAGATCGATCTTCGAGTAGTAACTCGATCCTTGAAGCTGGTCAAACAAATCATCAATTCGGGGTAAAGGATAACGGTTCTTGACCGTCACCTTGTTCAACTCCCGGTAGTCGATGCACATTCGGAAAGTCCCGTCTTTCTTTCGGACAAACAAGACAGGGGCTCCCCATGGCGATGAGCTAGGTCGGATAAAACCTTTATCCAACAAATCTTGCAACTGAGTGGACAACTCCTGAAGTTCCGCCGGTGCGAGCCGATACGGGGCTCGTGCTATGGGTGCTGCACCGGGTGTCAACTCGATCTGAAATTCGACTTGACGAATAGGAGGGAGTCCAGGTAAATCCTCCGGGAAAACTTCCGGGAAGTCTCGCACAACCGGTATGTCTTCAATTCGTTTCTCCTCCGCGGGTTTCTCAACAATCTGCGCCAAAATTGCTGGATGACCCTTTCGTAAATACTTCTGTGCCTTCATAAGGGTAATGACGCTGGTGGTCATGCCGCTTCTCTCGCCTCGGACCGAAATGATCTCGCCAGAAGGGGTGGTAATATGGACTATCTTATCATGGCATATAATCTCCGCTCGGTTCTCGGATAACCAGTCCATGCCGACAACGACATCGAAACTACTAAGCGTAAAAGGAATAAGGTCGATGTCAAAGACATGACCTGACAGTTTCAACTTACATCCCGCAAGTATATGAGTTGTTATTACAGTTTTACCGTTAGATAATTCAACAGGAAACTTAGCATCTAACGGGGTTGGAGTTAAGTCTAAAAGTTGGCTAAAGGCTTTCGACACAAAACTCCTATCAGCTCCAGTGTCAAACAAAACAGAAGCAAAACAATCGTTTACAGGGAACTTACCAGACACCACATGCGGATCATTGCGGGCTTGACCCGATCCAATCACAAACGCTCTTCCCTTGCCATTGCCTCCACCATTACTGCCACTTCCATTACCCCCATTGTTGTCATTCTGTTTCAGCTTGGGGCAATCTTTCCGGAAATGGCCTTCCTGCCCACATTCAAAACATCCCTTCGTCGTCATCGGTGGCTTAGGAGCACCCTTTGCCGCAAGGTCTCCTCTACATTCTTTCGCTTGGTGACCAATCTTTCCACATCTTTGACCCTTGACACGGTCACACTGGCCAACATGATGATAGTTGCACCTGTTGCACTTTGGATATTTCCCAGCATATCCGCTCGAAACCTGCCCGCTACCGTTGTTGTTGTTGTTGTGATTCAGAGTGTTAAAGCTCCGAGTGAATTCGGGCTTACGGTAGTGTTGTTGCGGTGGGAGGTTCGAGGATGAAGATCTGGTGTTATCAAACTTCCTCTTCCCGCTGTTCGGGTTGCTGTTGCTGTTATTGTCGTTACTCTGGTTGTCACGGGCTTTAACAGTCGAACCCCTCGGTGGTAACGTACCTTGGGTCACAGCCTGATCCGTCAGTTTGTGAGCTAAACGGATCGCTTGTTGGATCGTGGCTGGCCTGGAAGACGTCACCATGCCCTGAATCTGCGGTGCTAATCCATCAATGTACATTTCTATCCTCTTGCTCGGCGGATCCACCATCCGCGGACACATCACAGCCAACTCATGCGAACGAGTAGCGTAGGCTTCGATTTCCGAACCCACCATCTTCAACGACCAAAATTCTGATTCTAACTTTGAAATCTCTTCTCTCGGACAATACTCCTCTCGCATCATGTTTTTGAACTCCTCCCAGTTCATCGCGTTAGCCAGTTCTAACCCAAGGATCTGGACGTTTGAATTCCACCAAGTGAGGGCGGAATCCTCAAGTGTCCCAGCAGCGAATTTGACCCTACTGGCAGGGGGACAATTACACATCTCAAAGGCCGACTCGGCCTTCTCAGCCCAACGCAGGAAGCCTATAGCTCCCTCAGTGCCCTTAAACGTACTGGGCTTGCAGTCAAGGTAGTTCTTGAAGGTACACGTTCCACTCGGACCTCCAGCTTGATTCTGAACGTGTGCGGCTAAAGCGGCCACAACATGGTCGTTCAGCAGAGTTTGGAGTTCAGCTGCAGTCATGCTGATGTTACCACGTCCTCGTCTAGCGTTTCTTCCAGCCATTTCCTAGAATCACAGTATCAAATGTTAAACATGAATTTTTCTTTCATATACAACACACCATACATGTAATAAAAAGGTAGGTAAGAAAGAAAGTAAGAAACAACATCACATCACAACCACATATTAGTCTAAAAAAATTCATGATTAAAACCATTGTATTCGCTACAAAGTATTTCCAATCAATCCTTAAAATCATAGAAAAATAATAGTTCGGATGGAGACAACCCCTCCATCTAAGTGTCATCATTACTAGATGTCGTCATCTGAGGACACCTCTGAGTGTGCCTCCTCCTCAGCCGGTTCTTCCTCCGGTTCTTCTTCGGGTTCCTCCTCGGGATCTTCCTCGGGATCTTCCTCAGGCTCCTCTTCGAGATCTTCTTCAGGTTCTACTTCAGGCTCTGCCTCAGGTTCGGCTGCATTCTGAGCAAGTTGCATTTGTAAGACATCGCAACGCTCTAGAGCTATCTCGGTTCGGGTCCTTGCTTCTTGGAGTTGCTCTTTCAAGTCTATCATCTCAGCTTGCATCTTCATCATAACCTTCATCTGTTGCTCAGTAGTCTCTTGCATATCTTTCATTGCCGCTGCCATGCGGGCAATCTCCTCCTTAGTCTCGGTTCCGTCTTTTAACATTCTGGAAACGTTCTCCCTCGTATAGCGCATGTAACCCACGTCACGCTCCAAGCATGAAACAACAGCTGCGAGAACTCTCTCTACAGGTTCGGTTATGGGTGGTAGGGTGTTGGGATAAGCAGGGTGGTTCGGGTGAGGCAACGGGGGAACTTGTTCGCGATAGACCATACGTCTGATCATGTTAGGGTACCAATCCCAGCTAACGTCGTTTTCGTAAATGCCTCCGGATAGGCGGTACCTCTTCGGTGCGGGAGCTTCGAGTTCCGGGACTACGCGGGGTGGCGAGGCGGTAGGTAACTGCGGTTCCTTCCCGTGAGCATGCGTCATCGAATCGGATGATGATGAGGGTGGCATCGACATTCCTACAGGTAAGCCGTGTATGCGCGCGCGTATGAGTGAAAGAGGTAAAGAGATAAGATTACAAGACTACACAAACCTATGCAGTGCGTATCATTATAACTAATGGGTCGTCGCGGTTATAGTCTAGTATGCATGCAGCTTCTAGTTCGCTATAACCAATGGCTCTGATACCAATCTGTCACACCCTCAAAATCCACTAACGGAGTTTTACCGTCAGAGGGTGTGAACTGGCAGGATCGGAATCATCAGTTATAATCAAACCATAAAATAAAGTTTCAAAACCATGAAAACGTTTACGAGTAATTAAATGCGGAAGCGTAAAAACCTTTAATCAAAAGTTGCGTCACGCAGGACGACTTAAAACCAAAGATAACTGTTAAAAATAAGTTTGCAGAACAAAAGTGTTTTCATTTAATGCATGCTCCTAAACAGCGCGCCCGCCTCGGCTACCTGAGAATAACATACTAAAAGTGTCAACACAAGGTTGGTGAGTTCACAAGTTATATAAAATAAATCATTTAGCGTTTGCGTTCAGCGTTTTACGTTAAGTGTTTTGCGTAACCACTTTACGGCGTTTAAGCGTTTTGCGTAACCACGTTACGGCGTTTAAGCGTTTTGCGTAACCACGTTACGGCGTTTTGCGTTACCAGATAGTGTTATGTCAAATTATATATCGTTAGGTAGCTAATCTATACAACAAGTATTACTAAGTGTTCGACACCGAAGCTGACTCGTTTAGTAGGTGCCTTGTCACCAGGTCCTCCAGACCATGGTACGTGTTAGCCAAAATTACACCCGCTCGACCTCCAGTCGAGTTTAGCGTTGGGTGGGGTTTGTCAAACCCAGTAGTACTACTCAACAGTAACTCGCTATTCAAAATATTAACCGGTTCGATGTGTAGGACTTCAATTGTTTCGTTTGCCACTTAGTCTTTACAAGTGATATATAATTTACTAACAAAATCTTAAAAATGCGTTGTGGAGTATGTTATCTCCCCCAAAAGAAAAGCGTTTAAAACAGTTTAAAACGGGGAAAGTGAAACTCACTGTTTGCGAAGAATTTCCCAAAATAATCACCAAGATGCGCGTCACCGAAAAACTCTCTCTAACGTTCTAAAACAACAAAGAGATTTTTCTAAGTGTCGGAATATTATCGAGTCTCTAGACCCGGCACATAATACCTATGCACATAACATGTTTCGTGTTTCGTTTGTGAATCGTGTGTGACTTTCACAAGTGTTTGTGTGACACATCACATGTGTAAGCAATCATATACGTGTCATGTATTCATAACGTACATTACTAACAATTATTCCCCGTAAGGGCATTTTGGTCAACAAATAACAATTAACTAGCCATTATTCCCCATAAGGGCAATTTGGTCAAATCATGGCAATCAATTAGCAACTATTCCCCGCAAGGGTATTTTGGTCAAAACATAACAATTATATAACAAATATCATATTTCATGCATTCTTACACAACTCAGCAGCTAGTTTCACCGAGACAGAAATCCTACTAGAAAGATTGTACTATTTCACTGATCATAGCATCTCAATTAATTTACCAAAAATCATCACAGAAGCACATATGTCTTAGGTTTCCAGAACGCATTTTATGACATTATTATTTCTCATAGTTTTCTCACAATCATCAAATCATTACAGCAAACTCATAACAGTCAGATTCATGCACAACAGAATGTTATTTGCAATTCCCGTTAAACGAAAAATCCAATAAATGCAAGACCACTTGGGTTTGGTTCCTAACTCAATGAGTCAACTTCCAGAAGTGGAACCAACCCAATTGGTCTCGTAGTTCATGAGATATAACATTTACAACATAACCTAACAGCAGGTCTAACAGCTCAGCTTTGCACAACGTTTTTGTAAAATCATCAAAGTTAACTTCTACTTGTCCAAAAATTACAAACTTATACTTTATAGAAACTAGACTCAACCTAGTTTACTGCAGTACCCACAATCTCAACCAACTTTCACGTTTACACGTTGTTACAGTCACTTAAACATCGTATACACATTCTGTCCAGAATCTGTTTGCATCCAAACTCCATATATTAACAACCTATGAACTATCATGCATTCATATGATCCTCTAGACTCCATAAACACCATTTATACACATCAATTACATATTACATACTTGATTAGGGTTTGTGTTTGAACTCAAATCAAAGACACAACAATCAACATGCAACAAGATTCAATCTACTTATCAAATCATCATTCAATCAACCACAATCATGTTAGCTATCTACATACACAAAATCGGCAGGTCTAGGGTTTGTGGTTAACCCAACAAACATCAAAATTAAGCTACAAGAATGTAAGGGATAATCAAATATACCTTCCTAGCACCTAGTTCTTCAATCACAAGCTTGATTTGATGGTGTATATGTGTGTGTTTGTGGACGGCAGCCAAGGAGAGCAAGGGAGGGAGGCCGATCGGAGCTTTGGGGTTAATAATAATAAGTTAGGGTTAAGTGTTAAGGATATATTTATAGACATACAAGTTACACTAAAGTCCCTCCACTTTCAATTGTTGTTTTTCTAACTTAACTAACTTAGTTCTTGTTTCTTGTCTAGCATTACACACAATATAATCAAGTAACACATATGTTAACACATAATTAACACATAACTATTATGTTGACGTTTATCGTTTATTTATCAATCGTTTGCGTCAACTCGTTTGCGTTTCGGTGCAAATCCCGAAAGACTACACATGTAGTAAGTGTTAAGCGTCATTTAAACCCTAGTTTAAATGTAATGAAGTGTGCATTATAGATTCAGTGATCTTAAGTTTGAATTGACGGAGTTGAGTTAACGGAGTTAACCTGAAATTGACGATTGTCACATTAAATTTCAGCCACCAGTTATATATATCGTGCTTTGGAAACGCTCCTCGCTTTACAGTTAATAATAACATTTACAATAATAACATTCACATAATATAAGTGATTATGTATTAAAAAAAGTAGTGATTAAATTTCAGCCACCAGTTATATATATCGTGCTTTGGAAACGCTCCACGCTTTATAGTTAATAATAACATTTATAATAATAACATTCAAATAATATAAGTGATTATGTATTATAAAAAAAGTAGTCATTAAATTTCAGCCACCAGTTTTATATATTGTTTGTTTGAAACGCTCCACACTTTACAGTTAATAATAACATTTACAATAATAACATTCACATAATATAAGTGATTATGTATTACAAAAAAAACAGTCATTAAATTTCAGCCACCAGTTTTATATATCACGCTTTGGAAACGCCCCACGCATTACAGTTAATAATAACATTTACAATAATAACATTCACATAATATAAGTGATTAGGTATTAATATATAGCACTCATTAAATTTCAGCCACCAGTTATATATATCACGCTTTGGAAACGCTCCACGCTTTATAGTTAATATTAACATTTACAATAATAACATTCACATAGTATAAGTGATTATGTATTAAAAAAAAGAGCAGTCATTGAATTTCAGCCACCAATTATATATATAACGCTTTGAAAACGCTCCACGCTTTACAGTTAATAATAACATTTACAATAATAACATTCACATAATATAAATGATTATGTATTAAAATAAAAGCAGTCATTAAATTTCTGCCACCAGTTATATGTATCACGCTTTGGAAATGCTCCACGGTTTACAGTTAATAATAACATTTACAATAATAACATTCACATAATATAAGTGATTATGTATTAAAAAAACAGTCATTAAATTTCAGCCACCAGTTATATATATCACGCTTTGGAAACGCTCCACGCTTTACAGTTAATAATAATATTTAAAGTAATAACATTCACATAATATAAGTGATTATGTATTAAAAGAAAAGCAGTCATTAAATTTCAGCCACCAGTTATATATATCACACTTTGGAAACGCTCCATGCTTTTCAGTTAATAATAACATTTACAATAATAACATTCACATAATATAAGTGATTATGTATTAAAAAAAAGAAGTCATTAAATTTCAGCCAACAGTTATATATATCACGCTTTGGAAACGCTCCACGCTTTACAGTTAATAATAACATTTACAATAATAACATTCACATAATATAAGTGATTAGGTATTAAAAAAATTAAATATGATTAATCAATTCACATAACCTATTAGTACCAAAATATAATAACATTTACATTAATATAGAAAACCAAATTACATAAAACTAACTAGCTCCTAGCATCCGACCCATCTTAGAATCTACATCGACATCCATCGTAGACCTCCCTGTAGATTCTGTATCCGAATCTACATCTGGATTCTCTTCTAGAGTATGAGAGGGCATGATCCTCTTGTACATGCCATCCGAGGTATAGGTGGAGTCCCTGAGCCTTTGGAGGCGAAGGTTCACCTGACTACGGAATGCCCCATAAACGGACACCGCCTTGAAGTGCTCCAAGTCGTTCAACTCGATGTATGCCACCTCGATTACCGGCACTACCATATCAATGCTGAAATAATCAGCAGTCGTGTACCCAAGCCACCTAACCATTCGGTTAAGTTGTTGGTACGTGAAGGTGTGAGTGTGGAAATAGTCCACATACCTCACCCTTTGATTCCTCCGGACAGCGCTGGAAGAAAAGTGGAATCGTATGGTGAAAAATGTGGGATCGTAATAGATAGGGGCATGAGCACCCGGTGCACGTTCGACCCATGATGAAGCCATTATCGGAAATTATAATCGGAAGAAAGGTGCATTGTGATTGTGATTGTGGACTGTGATTATGGATTGTGATTATGATTTGTGGATTGTGATTGTGATTGGTATTTAAACACCATCGGAACCCGGCGGTACATCTCCCTGACAATTTGAAATTTGCGGCACAAGAAACTGTAAAGGCAATGATGACGTCGCCGCTCGTCAAATCAACGTTTGGCCATTAATTACCTTTTTGACACGCTTAAATATATTTTAGTGTGACCATTTATCACTTATAGTCACACATAATAAGTGTATCTGTGACAATAAAAAACTTAGAAAAAATAAAACTAATATACTCTTTGGTCACAAAAACCTCGTATAAGTGGCCATTAATTATATTTGGACACATTTAAAAATATTTAAGTGTGACTATTTCTCACTTATAGCCACACATAATAAGTGTATCTATGACAATAAAAAACTTATTAAAAAGAAAACTAAGATACTCGTTGGTCACACAACCTCGTATAAGTGGCCATTAATTACATTTGGACACACTTAAAAATATTTAAGTGTGACAATTTCTCACTTATAGTCACACATAATAAGTGTATCCGTGACAATAAAAAACTTATAAAAAGCAAAACTAAGATACTCTTTGGTCACACAACCTCGTATAAGTGGCCATTAATTACATTTGGACACACTTAAAAATATTTAAGTGTGACAATTTATCACTTATAGCCACACATAATAAGTGTATCTGTGACAATAAAAAACTTAGGAAAAATAAAAGTAAACTACTCTTTGGTCACACAACCTCGTATAAGTGGCTATATATTTTAAGCGTTTTAGCCACATTACTAATAAATACAATGGTGGTTAGTCATATTTCGCCACTTTATTAAAAATGTGGCTAGAAAATGTGACATTAGGTCACACAGTGTAATATAAATGGCTATATCTTTTACCTTTTAGACACATCTCTTATCAATACCGTAGCCGTTTGTCACATTTGGCCACACTATTAAAACATGTGGCTAGTTAAATGTCACAGTTTATGGCTAATGCATGTGTGTTTGGTCACATGTATCAATGATCAAACAAACTAGACTGTAGGTTACATTTCGCCACACGTTTTTATAATGTGGCTAGTTTTTGTCACAGTTTTTTTCAAAGTGTGGCGAAAATTACCTGAGTTGGTATAGAATGGACACATGAAGAATAATATGTGTGGCCAAAACATTCTGGAAGGTTTTCAAACATGGTCAAAGACCTTTTAGCCACACATTTAAGCCGAAGTGTGGCAAATCGCCAAGACCACATGTGTGGCCGAAGGTCGATATTCACGTAGTGTATTTTGTGGATAAAACTAAAATATTTGGAATCTGTATTTCAAATATTAGTAACGAGTAAGTAGTAAGTAAAATGACTCATTGAAATATGAGGTGTTTAAACAAGCCTTTTGTGTACTATCTAACTTTGTTTAAAAGACACAAAAGGAAAATTAATAAAAATTATTGTTGCAAGAAAAATAAACATAATAATAATAACTAGTAAGAGAACCCGTGCGTTGCGGCGAGTATCTCAGTTTTGGATAATCATATCAGAACACAAATAAAATAAGAACGTGACAACAATATTAACAATGTATATAAAATTCTTACAAAAGGTAATACTAAACTGTAAACGCATTTATGAACAAAAAAAAGGGAAACCATGGAGATGTTTTAATAACTTGTATGTTTGCGTTTCTATTAAAAGTGACGTCGAAACATACAAATACGGCGTAACAACATAAATAGAATTTGGGAAAAAACATAGTTTTAAAAGTGAAAAAACAAAACCACGTGATCCAAACGATCTTAGTGTTGAATTCATGGTCCATACATTGGGTTTGCATTCCCTTTTGTCTCAGCATTTCTATAAGTGTTGATTCTGATGTGTGGGTAAAAGTATACGCCTTAAGTGTTTTATATTGTGTGTTTTACTTGTTTATATGTATCGAACACAAATACTTTGATAGGTTTTATGTTTACAGGTGTGCGGAGCTTAACGGAGCTTAATGGAGCTTAAAGAAGCTAATTTGGAGCATTCATGATGGAGTGGAAATGAAAGTGATTATCTATGAGATGATAGAGAATTGAAATACGAAGACGTGGCCGCAAACGGGGAGGAAAACGGAGTTGAAACGAAGATTCTATGAAGGAAACAGTGTTTTGGCCTAGCAGACCGTAAAGCAGAGTCTCCAGACCGTACCTTACGGTGGCCAGACCGTAGCTTACGGTCTGTTCTGACGGAAAAAAAGGATTGTGGATTTTTCTTCCATATTTAAGCCCAAAAACCCTAAGGTCGACCCCATTCATTCATAATCAGTTTTTGGACTTCTTGGAGGCTATCTTACACCATTAACACTCATCCTAATCACGAGATTGATCCATGAATACCATCTCCAACATCATAATCAAGAGCATGAAGATCAAGATACAAGGCTAAAGGCTTCATAACCATCTCCAAGTGTAGGGTTGAGTTGCATGTTAGGTTTTGATATTCTAAACTTTAACTTTGGATTTGTAATTGATCAATCATTCGGTTGATCAATTGTTTGTGTTTGATTTTGTGCTTAAATGGTTTTTATTAATTGATCACTTAATCTTTTATCAGTTAATTGATTTATGGTCATCAACAATTAGGATTAAGTTCTTTCGTCATTGACCCATTTATCGTTAACCATATTATTGATTTTGTGTTTTAACAAGTAAAACCAATTATCAATTAGATTTTCATTAAGCCTTTTGATTCATATATTTTAACAAGAAAACTCCCAAAGAAGTTTATCAATTCCTTAACTTGTTGCAAAACCCGAACCCTGGAGTTTGGTTATTTTCATATCATTGTTTACAAACTACTCATTTAAACCGCTTGACATCGTCTGTCCACTTTAATTATTTTTACAATAAAATTTGAGTTCCACTTGCACTTTGCACTGATTCCCTGTGGATTCGACACCTTACTTGCCATAGCTAGTAAAGGTATGTTTATAAGTATTTTTGATTGACCTTTCGACATCGATCAAAATGGCGCTGTTGCGGGGGAATCAACGCGCAAAGTGCTAGTTTAGCTTAGTTTTTAGTTTTTTCGTTTTTGATTTTAATTTTTCTTCGTTGATTATACGCGGGGTGTTAGTGTTTGTGTCTGTGCAGGTAACTTCACAAGTTGATGCAGACGAGATATTCCCGTGAGAAAGAGCCGCTTCAGTTTGATCCCGAAATCGAGAGAACAACAAGACAGAACCGAGCAGCTAAAAAACCCACACTAAACCAAATACCCAAAATCATAACACCAAAAGAAGAAACCATGAGTAACCGAAGCCGAAGGGACCCGAATATGTACCAACCAAATAACCAAGAACAGCCAATTCCACAAAACCAAAATGTTAACCGTGACAGAAACCGCAATCTGTTCAACCAAAGAAATGTTAACCGTAATCCCATGAACATTGATGACAATTTGTCAATCAGATCAGCCCTAGTGAACCGTCAAAGACACGATGATTTGAGAGAGGAAAGACCCGAGGTTGATCGTGCTCGTGCACGGGTGGAAAATTGGCACATAGGGGACGATATTGGTCCCGATTCCGAGGATGAGGAGGAGCGTAGAGATGAACAGAGGAGTCGACATCAGCAACAAGATCCCCGTGAGGACCAATAAATTCGACATAATCATCCATAAAATCAGTATAGAGATTGGGAACTGAGACGCCAGCAAGATCGTGAAAAACGGGCACCGTATTACGAGTTTAATGATGGAGTGTCGAGAGCATATGTCCCACCACCAGTCAGAGGAGTTCGAAGTCATTTCATTCCACAAGTGGCCACAAACCCTCTACCAATCATTATCCCGGTCAGAAATTGAAGTACTTTTTCGGTAAGGCAGAACAGTTTAATGGGATTACTGACATTTTATGGAAAGGCTACAGAAGAACCATATTTACACTTGAGTGATTTCAACTCGATATGCGCACTCATCTCAAGTCAAGGATTTACTGCGGAAGAGGTAAAGATGATAGTCTTCCGGTTCAGTTTGAAAGATGCAGCGAAACAATGGTTCATATCTTTGCCATCGGCTAGTATTTTCACTTGGGGAGACTTGGCATAACAGTTTTTAGACGAGTATTATACTCCCCAGAGAACCACAGAGGCCCGCAACAACATTCGAAACTTTCAGCAGATCACCGGTGAAACTTTTTATGAATCATTCCAAAAGTTTAAACGATTATTAAGGACTTGTCCGCATCATGGGATTGCCTTATGGGAATTAATAAAGGCATTCCATGATAGTCTCTCAAATGATTATGTTCGTGACCTCCAAGCCACAACGAATGGATCTTTTCTAGCAAATGATGAAAACGAGGATTGGGGACCTTTGGATAGACATGCGACTAATTCAAAGAGAAAGGCACAGTCGAACAGGATGTCAAAAAGGTCAGTCGTAAAAGCAGTTGAAAGTCATGGGTTAGATGATAGAATGGATAGACTCGAAAAGAAGGTGGATAGGTTGTTGGTGGCAGGTGTACAAGGAGCCGGAAAGTCGGGGAAAACATATCCGGTATGTGAAAGTTGTGGTGAATTAGGACACGAGGTTGCTACTTTTGGGGTTGTGCAAGATGAGGAAATGGAAGAAGAAGAAGAGGTCAACTATGTGCAGGGTGAAAGGAAATACAATAATATGAACCCAAATACTTATCATCCGGGCCTCAGGAATCATCCAAACTTCAGCTATGGAAACCCGAACACATAACAGAACCCGAATTTTCAAGGCAGTTCTCAAAAAACAGGTTATCAGTCGAACCAGAAACAGTATGGTAATGGTTCGGGAAGCGATCAGAGTGGGTACAATCAAAGAGATTCTGGGGGTTACAATAAGGGTTATCAAAAGAGTTATCAGCAGAGGCAAGGGAATTCTTCGGGGAACAAAGAGGAATCACTTAAGGATGTGGTAGAGTTATTGAAACAAATGAAGGCAGATCAGGAGACCCAAAATAGAAATTAGGAGGCTCAGAATAAGGCATTGAATCAGAGGTTGGAGCTTCAAGAGAAGGAAAATGCTTTGAGAGATAAACAGGTGAGTCAACTGGCCGAAGAAATGGCGAGCTTAAAGCGAAATCCATCCAAGTTACCGAGTGACACTTTGAAGAATCCTAGCCATCAAAACAACAACTCTTCAAGTGGAAAGAACACCCACATAACCAGGTAAGTACTCTTAGAAATGGTAAGGTTTATGATAACGGGGTAAATCCATCAGCATCCTTCAAAGAAGGACTGGTGGAAGATTTGGGAGAAAATGGGAACGGTGATGATGAGGTGGAGATTATCCAAATAAGTAAACCGAAAACGTTAATTAATAAAAATTTAAACAAATCAGTAAAAGAAAAGGAAACACCAACCACCAAGGAGACGGGTCCCACGGGTAAAACTGTCCCGTTTCCTCAAGCATTGGTGAATCCCGCAACATCATCACCAAAGAAGAGGGGCCCACAACAGGAGGAAATGTGGGAAATGTTTAAACAAGTAAAAATTAATTTACCCCTCATTGATGCTATTAAACAAGTCCCCACATATGCAAAGTATTTGAAGGACTTGTGTACTCAAAAACGAACTCACAAGATGCCGAAACAGGTTGACTTAACAGCTAATGTGAGTTCGGTTTTGACGGGAATCCTCCCACCCAAGTTGCTAGATCCGGGAACGCGGCTGACATCATTGACGGGTTGAATCCTCATGAGTATGAGGAAGATGCCACAGAGGAATGTGTTATTTGTTGCAGGACTGCAGCTGAGCATTCACATCAGTTGGAGAATGAAGAAAAACAGGGGGAAATCTATGCTGCAAGCATCGGAAAACCGCAATGGTCTCAACAGGTAGAGAAATTACCGGACACTATCGACTCCAAATTGAGACCGTCACTTGAGAGTCCACAGCCAGTTGAGTTGAAGGAACTCCCAAAACACCTCAAATATGTATTTTTGGGAGACAACGATACTTTACCCGCAATCATAGCCTCAAACTTAGAAGAAACACAAGAACAGGCTTTGGTGGAAGTATTGAAAGAGTATAAAGCAGCAATTGGGTGGACGATTGTGGACTTGAAGGGAATTAGTCCATCTATCGTGATGCATATGATTATCACGGATCCCGAGGTGAAACCCGCACATGATGCACAAAGACGGTTAAATCCGAACATACGGTAAATTGTGAAAAAAGAAGTCCTGAAGTGGTTGGATACGGGGATTATTTTCCCTATCTCAGACAGTACTTGGGTAAGTCCAACGCAAACGGTTCCAAAGAAGGCGGCATTCAGATAACCCGTAATGAAAAAGGTGAAGAAATTGCTACTCGACCGGTGACCGGATGGCAAATTTGTGTTGACTACCGGAAATTAAACACCGCGACATCCAAGGACCATTTCCTCTACCATTCATTGACCAAATCATCAAAAAGTTATCAGGTCAGAAATTTTATTGCTTTTTAGATGGCTACTGGGGTACAATCAAATTTCCATCCACCCCGATGACCAACATAAGACCACTTTCACGTGTCCACACGGTACGTTCGCATTTAGGCGAATGCCTTTCGGCTTGTGTAATCCCCCGGCTACCTTTCAAAGGTGCATGATGAGTATCTTCTCAGATATGGTCAGGGAATCACTTGAGATTTTTATGGACGATTTTTCTATTTTCGGCTCATCTTTTGATTCATGTTTAAACGAATTAATAAAGGTTTTAAAAAGATGTATGGAAACGAATTTGGTCTTAACTTGGGAAAAGAGCCATTTCATGGTTCAAGAGGGAACAGTTTTAGGACATGTAATCTCGAGTAGGGGGATCGAGGTTGACCGGGCAAAATTTAATGTCATATCTAATTTGCCACCTCCTGCAAATGTTAAAGGAATCTGGTCATTTTTTGGACATGCCGGATTTTACCGACGGTTCATTAAAAATTTTAGTGTCATCACAAAACCGTTGTGTAATTTGCTTTTAAAAGATGTGCCATGTGTTTTTTATGAAGATTGTTTAAATGCATTTAATGTTCTTAAAAACAAACTGGTTGAGGGCCTAATTTTGCTATCACCTGAATGGTCACTTCCATTTGAAATTATGTGTGACGCAAGTGATTATGCAGTTGGGGCTGTTTTGGGTCAGCGGGTGGATAAGAAGCCCGTTGCTATCACCTTCCATTTAAAATTTTTATTTTTTTTCCTCAAAACTTTAATGGTGTTGTTATAGTATTCCTTAATATCGGGACGAAATTCCCTAAAGTAGGGGAGATTGTAATAACTCAGGTTTTCGAATTTATTTATTTTATCATTAATATTCCCGCATTTACCGATTATATTTATTTTTTTATTTATAATTAATTATCAATAATATATCTTTAATGTTTTTACACTTTATACCCGAAGTATAAGTTTTAGTCTCTTACGTATCCAAACTTAAACTTTTACCCAATTTTGTTTCCACCTTAAACCCTAAGGGACTAAACTACAATTTTGTTATAACCCGTATACCTTAATCGGGTTATCAAGACCCAAACCCAAACCCAAACCATTATCCGTTTTTCAAACCCGACTACCAATTTGTTAAGTCTTGGACCTCAATTATCGTTGTTATCTTGTAATTGATCTTGCAAATCGTCTAATAATAGTAAATTCGGCCAAACCAGCGATTTATATCAGTTAATTGTATCAATTAGTGATTCGTATTTCCTTTTTATTCAAACCGTCAATTGTTTAACCCGTGATACACGAAATCGGTTGTTATAATGCAATTAAATGTATAGACTCATTCCTTATATTGTAGCCGACACTTCCCCCATATTTTGATTAGATTAACATAAATGTTTACAACTCGTTCATACACCAACAAGCGCCGACCCTAACCCTAGATCGTTAATCATATAAACTATGTTATAAATTCAATTAAACTTTGCCGCACCTTCATCCTTGTGTCGCGAATCAAACCCCCAATTTTAATTAGAGTATCGCAGCCTGATTTAACCTGTTCATAACCACCTCGCCGCCAGCCACTGTTGAGCCTCGTTACCCTACCATGTAGATCATATGGTTTTGATCGCACTATCATGTAGATCAAAAGCCCTATAGTTAATTAGATCCAGTATAATGAATTGGGTCGATTTGATTATTAGGGTTTATAAGCAAATCTGATAGGAACGGCTGTTGTATATGTATTTTTGAAGCTGTTCTTAGTCAATTGTATCTGGTAGCTCAGTTGGTAAAGTGCCTTTGTTATAAGGGCAGGAGGTCGCAGGTTCGACCCCGCCCTGCACCCGGGTTTTTGATTAATTTTTGATTAAACGCTTTTTTTAGATCAAATATTAATTATAATAATAATACTAGTAACAAATTAAGATTATTTTATTAAAAACCGACGTCGTAATACTCGTTTAAGTCTCGTTTTCGTTCGCATTTATATATATATATATATATAAAGAATATTATAACTTAAAAACAAATGTTTTAATAAATATATAAATCAAATAAACTAATTTATTAAAACTAGAAATAATAATTATTATAATTTTATGAATTAAAAATAAAATAAATCTTGACATATAATATTAAATTATTGTAACTTTGTTTAATTAGTGTTCATAATAAATTCGTTACTTAGCGTACTCGTTTACTCTCGTTTCTCGTTAGGATTTAACATTCACGTGTGATCTTTTCCGTCTTCTCGTTATCTTAATTATCTTCGTTCATCTATCGAGGTGAGTACCACATTCCCCTATTTTACTTGTTTTCCACGTTTTGGGGACATATGTGTAAATATACTTTCTCATATATACTTATACACAAAACTGCAACTTTGTCTTATGTGTTAACAACTTATACCTTACTTGTTTATGTGCTTATTTTCTTTGTATGCTTCCACATTCGGAGAGGTCCAACATAATCTCAGTCTAGTATGATCATACGCCAGTCATTAGCCTTTGTGCTTCTCGACATCTCAGTTATACTTTCTCATTTGGTTAATTTGTTATTCTCATATGACTTGTTGCAAATACTTATTTTATACTATACTATACTATATGTACACTTAAACTGGTGTGTTGCCACTCAACATGTGTTGTTGACAAAATTCTATTTTATACGCATATGCAGGTTGGTGAAGACTTAGTGAAGACTTTAGTTAGAAGAATATTTTAATCAAAAAGTATAAAATTTGCATTGTTGTATAAATTATAACTTGTTTGTATTTTGATTTATTTGATAATTGAATTCAATTAATAGATATTGCCATTTAAATGTTGCATAATAGTACCTTGAGAGCTGTGATAATCAGTTCGCGCCCCGGCATTTCCGCCGTAGGTTGGGGTGTGACAGATTGGTATCAGAGCCGAAGGTTTAAGATAGGTCATTAGAAACTGCCTTAGACACATGTTTCGGGGCCATATACGTGCTTATCTGTCTACCTTTATGTGTTTAAAATTAAATTGTTTAATATTATCTATTGTACTGTTATGCACACACACACAAACTCCGAGGCTATGCCTCAACATTCAAATAAAACTTTTCGAAAAGTAGATTGCTTTTATTTGCGGAAAATTCCTTAAGAATTCCCACTTTTTGTTTTCACTCGTACACCTTAAGGCTTGGTTATGTGGCATGTCCCTACGATAAATGAAAGGGGAAGAGAAACTGTGAGTTGGGCACTAACAAAACGGTTCCAAGAACCAAAGTTAAGACGCTATTCCTTACCTGGGTGATAACCTGACCACAGTACTCAACCCTGTGTACCCGAGCAAGACCCATAAATGCCATATGACCGACACCTTAGGTTTATTTTTAAACCGAATTCACGGTGGTTCGTGGCTAAACTCGGTTTTTCCGATTATTGTGTTCCGCTATTTAAATGGTTAGTTGGGTGAAAAATACTTGGAACCCATGGGCACTCCTACTATCCATTTCTTAACTTGTTTTCGCATTTTTGTTGGAGTAATCAAACGTGGTGGTTCACAAGATACTCCGACTACCCATATTTATTTTGATAGTTCATTATTTAGTTTGGTCGGTTAAAACGCCGTGTAACGCTCATTGGGCCGACAAACTTCATTGCATTGTTAATTCGTTAATTAGTTGGGACAATCAAATTGCCATGTAACGCTCATGGGATGTCCAACTCAGTTGTTTTTCGTTAGTTCGTTGGGCCATTCAAATTGCCATGGAAAGCTCATGGGAGGCCAACACCCACGATTTATATTTCGTTAGTTTATTATTAACTTAATAATCTAAATTTTAAACAGACTTAACTTCTCATGTAGTCATCACACATTAATCTTATTGACTACATCATTTAACAACTATTTACGCTATGTACCCCCCCCCCCATCGTATAATCTTTCACATTTAATCCTCATGACGCAAATCTCTTTACTTCTCAAGGCAACGTTATCATAAGTTATCTATATACTTAACCATTTTATTAATCTACTGACTTCCTCAATTTAACCTTCATCATATAAACCCTCATTTTTGGTCCATATAGAATGTCTCATTCAAGATACTAACATTATCCTCGACATCAATCGTCCGATTCTCATGACCACCGTATGGCTTCCTGTATCGCCAAGGAGTTAACTGCTGCGATCCCCAGAATAGTAACTCAAATTCGGAACCTCCATGCAACCGATCCAACTTTTCCCACTAATTCCTCTGCTGGTGACTACGAACCATCTACCCCCACAACAAGAAACGTAAGAACCTTGCTGCAACAATTCCTACCTACCCGCAAGTCTCCTCAAATAAGAAACCTTACCTTAGTTCGATAAGTCCGATTCGTATGTCGACCAGTTCGTTATAAGGTTTAATTCGTTATGAGGACTGGTTCGCTATGAGGGTCCAATTAGCTAAACAGGCCAGTTCGTTATGAAGAACAGAAGTAACGAATGAACACCAATTCGCTAAGGAGCATCTTAACGAATCAGAATTTTGAAAGAATGACAGAACAATCCCTGGACTTAGAAAAGAATGATTTAATTACAAATAAACCCTTGAACTTTTAAGTAGCATATTATTCAATGATTCAAAATGCTAATGGAAAATGTGATAAGACAGTTAAGGAAAATAAAATTTTTCCAAGCTGACCTGGCAGCTTAACCCCAGCCAGGAGCTCTGCCCCTTGGCCCGCTAGGGGCTGCCGCCCCTAGAACCCTGCTGCCAGCGGCGCTGCCCCCGGACCCCCATTCGTTGAGGGTAATAATTAAACTAGAAAGACGATATGTGTAGTGATAGTTATTGATACGTATAATTATTATACAGTTAGTCGCGCACAGCTAAAGAAGGGGATAACCGTAAATGGTGAACACAACCGCCTTGAGGTGAGTTTCTAGCCCCACTTCCTTGTTATTTTTCGGGGCTGTGTGCATACTCGATGTGATAGTGAATACACTTATCTTATGTGATAAGTGTATGCCTTGTATGATTTACGTATGATGATTGCTTGACGGTGCGTGAACGATCTTCGGATATTGCATGAACCGTCAGGTGGTAGTTAAGACATGATTGATAAGTATGATGAGAGATATGATGTATGTATGAATATATGATGTATGCATAATGTATGTATGTTATGATGATGGTACGTGAACGCTCTTCGGAGATTACACATATTGTCAAGGAAAGCATGTATGAACAGGTATGGTGCAGTTACACGAAACAAAGGGACCAGACCCTTATAATATCTGTGAAGTTAGGGACCAGACCCTTATAATATCTGTGATGTTAGGGATCAGACCCTTATAATATCTGTGATGTTAGGGACCAGACCCTTATAATATCTGTGATGTTATGGACCAGACCCTTATAATATCTATGAGGTTATAGGGCGAAAGACTCTTTAAAACGTATGATTATGTATGTATAGAAAGTATGAAAGTAAGAATGAAAGTATATGCACATATGTGTGTATGAAAGAAAGTTAAGAGGTTAAGTATGAAATGTAAGAAGGTATTGTATGATTATGTGATTAACTAGAACTCACTCAGCGTAGCTGACTTTTAGTATGCACACAGGTGAGTAGAATGAGGCAGGTAGCTTGAGGAGGATACATGGCAGAGTTGGACGAAGCTGGCATCTGAAGATTTTGCTATGATGTTCTATTTTAAAAGACAATGTTTTGTTTTTAAATGACTATGAATGCTTGATAAGACCAGAATTATGGTTATGGAATGTAATGGTTTGAATGTTTTTAATGTTCCGCGAATGTTTTAATTAACTCTGATATTTAGAACTGCGTTTATGAGTAAATCCAACACGAAAGTAGGGCTACCGGTAACGGGGCCTTACATACGCCCATTTTTTCTAAACCCTGCCGTGTCGCGCCTACTACACAAGTTGTCCCGTAACAAAACACCCCTTATGCTCTACTTGATGTTCCTAATACACGTGCTTGCTACAATTGTGGAAACCCATCAACCTCATGTCCCTCAAGCTCCTCCCATCAATCAAGGTCAACCATACCTAACCCAACACTACCAAACCTTGCAACCACAAGCTCAAGTTTACCAGACATATTTTCACCAAACAACTCTTTTGCAAACCGTTCAAGCTTCTATTTTCCAAGCAGTGCCGAATCAATCTACCTCAACTACTCATACTCCTGCAACTCTTCATGGTGCCTCAAGTCACGTCAATTAAGTTACTGAAGGACCCCGAAGACTCTTTCCGCTTTCTTTATTTATCTTAAATTATCTCTTTTTATCTAAATTACGTTTTGTAACGCCTCATTAGGGCTTTGAATTATTTCCGTATTTGGACTATTTATCTTCTATCTGATAAATAAAGTTTCATTTGATTAATTAGATTGTTTATTGAAGCCTACTTCTATCTTATTTCTTTACCTTCATTAACCTTAACTATTTATAAGCTACCCCATTCTTCAACTTTAAATACTTTTATCTTTACGTTTAAAAGTCATGTTAAAATTTTTTTGAAATTATTTGTACATTGGTGACTTTCTAGTGTTCTAAATTAAGACTCCTTAAAAATTTTTTTCTTCAAAGTCGTGTTTTAATCAAACGTTTTGTAAACCCACACGATGAGACGAATCATGTAGACCATCCGACGACAAAAATAATTATGGTCCGAAACATAATTATCGATGTCCTCGCATGGAAAGTAGCTGGGATAACGGTACAAATGTAAAGATGATAAGGACATGGTGGATACGCTGCTGGTACATCTTATATATAAGTGTCATTATCGGATTTGCATTTGGGGCGTTATTTTAACTATTCAAAGTTCGGTGTTATGATAAATTTTAAAATTTTTATTTTTTTTCCTCAAAACTTTATTGGTGTTGTAATAGTATTCCTTAATTTCGGGACGAAAATCCCTAAAGTAGGGGAGACTGTAATAACTCGGGTTTTCGAATTTATTTATTTTATCATTAATATTCCCGCATTTACCGAGTTATATTTATTGTTTTATTTATATTTAATTATCAATAATATATCTTTAATGTTTTTACACTTTTTACCTAAAGTATAAGTTTTAGTCTCTTACGTATCCAAACTTAAACTTTTACCCAATTTTGTTTCCACCTTAAACCCTAAGGGACTAAACTACAATTTTGTTATAACCCGTATACCTTAATCGTGTTATCAAGACCCAAACCCAAACCATTATCTGTTTTTCAAACCCGACTACCAATTTTTTAAGTCTTGGACCTCAATTATCGTTGTTATCATGTAATTGATCTTGAAAATCGTCTAATAATAGTAAATTCGGCCAAACCAGCGATTTATATCAGTTAATTGTATCAATTAGTGATGCGTATTTCCTTTTTATTCAAACCGTCAATTGTTTAACCCGTGATACACGAAATCGGTTGTTATAATGCAATTAAATGTATAGACTCATTCCTTATATTGTAGCCGACACTTCCCCCATATTTTATTAGATTAACATAAATGTTTACAACTCGTTCATACACCAACAAGCGCCGACCCTAACCCTAGATCGTTAATCATATAAACGATGTTATAAATTCAATTAAACTTAGCCGCACCTTCATCCTTGTGTCGCGAATCAAACCCCCAATTTTAATTAGAGTATCGCAGCCTGATTTAACCTGTTCATTACCACCTCGCCGCCAGCCACTGTTGAGCCTCGTTACCCTACCTC
Organism: Bidens hawaiensis; assembly: GCF_021521415.1. Classification (NCBI taxonomy): domain Eukaryota; kingdom Viridiplantae; phylum Streptophyta; class Magnoliopsida; order Asterales; family Asteraceae; genus Bidens; species Bidens hawaiensis. Next base: position 2,361,488 of record NW_027491020.1, on the reverse strand, counting down.
TGGTCATCGTACAAGGTAATTGGTCATATGGTTTTGATCGCACTATCATGTAGATCAAAAGCCTTATAGTTAATTAGATCCAGTATAATGAATTGGAGCGATTTGATTATTAGGGTTTATAAGCAAATCTGATAAGAACGGCTGTTGTATATGTATTTTTGAAACTGTTCTTAGTCAATTGTGTCTGGTAGCTCAGTTGGTAAAGTGCCTTTGTTATAGGGGCAGGAGGTCGCAGGTTCGACCCCCCCTGCACCCGGGTTTTTGATTAATTTTTGATTAAACACTTTTTTTAAATCAAATATTAATTATAATAGTAATAATACTAGTAACAAATTAAGATTATTTTATTAAAAAACGACTTCGTAATACTCGTTTAACTCTCGTTTTCGTTCGCATTTATATATATATATATATATATATATATAAAGAATATTATAACTTAAAAATGAATGTTTTAATAAATATATAAATCAAACAAACTAATTTATTAAAACTAGAAATAATAATTATTATATTTTTATGAATTAAAAATAAAATAAATCTTGACATATAATAATAAATTATTGTAACTTTGTTTAATTAGTGTTCATAATAAATTCGTTACTTAGCGTACTCGTTTACTCTTGTTTCTCATTAGGATTTAACATTCGCGTGTGATCTTTTTCGTCTTCTCGTTATCTTAATCATCTTCGTTCATCTATCGAGGTGAGTACCACATTCCCCTATTTTACTTGTTTTCCATGTTTTGGGACATATGCGTAGATATACTTTCTCATATATACTTATACACAAAACTGCAACTTTGTCTTATGTGTTAACAACTTATACCTTACTTGTTTATGTGCTTATTTGCTTTGTATGCTTCCGCATTCGGAGAGGTCCAACATAATCTCAGTGTAGTATGATCATACGCCAGTGGTTAGCCTTTGTGCTTCTCGACATCTCAGTTATACTTTCTCATTTGGTTAATTTGTTATTCTCATATGACTTGTTGCAAATACTTATTTTTATACTATACTATATGTACACTTAAACTGGTGTGTTGCTCACTCAACATGTGTTGTTGACAAAATTCTATTTTATACGCATATGCAGGTTGGTGAAGACTTAGTGAAGACTTTAGTTAGAAGAATATTTTAATCAAGAAGTATAAAATATGTATTGTTGTATAAATTATAACTTGTTTGTATTTTGATTTATTTGATAATTGAATTCAATTAATAGATATTGTCATTTAAATATTGCATAATAGTACCTCAGTTCGCCCACGGCATTTCCGCCGTAGGTTGGGGTGTGACAACAGTTAGGTAGCATTTCCAGGAGGAACGAGATGCCCATGCAACCAATCCTCGTTGTGGACATCTTTGATGTTTGGGAATTGATTTTATGGGCTCGTTCCCAAACTCCTTCTGGAATTACTATATTTTGGTGGCGGTTGATTATGTTTCAAAATGGGTTGAAGCAATCGCCTCCAAAACAAATGACCATGCCGTTTTTTTGTAAATTTGTCCAATCAAATATTTTCTCGAGATTTGGCGTCCCTCGCATTATTATTAGTGACGGGGGTTCCCATTTTAAAAACTTTAATTTTGGCTAATTACTCAAACGGTATGGCGTAAAACACCGAATAGCCACACCATACCATCCTCAAACGAGCTGTCAAGTGGAGGTATCTAATAGACAAATTAAAGAAATTTTACAAAAACGGTAAGACCCGATAGAAAAGATGGTCAACAAAACTAAACGATGCTTTATGGACTTACCGTACTGCTTTTAAAAGACCTATTGGTACCACCCCCTATCGGTTGGTTTACGGGAAAGGGTGTCATTTACCTGTGGAACTTGCCCATCGTGCTTTATGGGCCGTGAAAAATGTTAATCTAGATTATAAGTGTGCAAGTAAAGAAAGAAAGTTGAATATATGTGAGCTAGAGGAGTTGCGGGATGAAGCGTATGAGTGCGCGTCAGCATATAAAGACCAGATGAAACATGTGCATGATGCAAAGATTAAGAGGAAAACTTTTGAAGAAGGACAACGGGTGTGGTTATTCAATTCGAGAGCAAAACTGTTCCCGGGTAAGTTAAAGAGTAAGTGGATGGGACCTTATCAGGTGAAGCGTTTCAGTCAGTTTGGTGAGGTCGAAATTGAGGATTTCGATGATCATCTAAGACATGTAGTGAATGGGCAACGGTTAAAACCATATTTGGAAGATGCAGACTTGAACAAGAACATACATGAGTCAGTGGTGAGCTTTATAGCTACTGCACCATCATATTCAGCCGAGTGATAAGGGCCAGGTAATGTCGGGCTGTAGACTTTAAATTCAGCGCTTCTCGGGAGGCAACCCAAGCGATTTTTGTTTTTGTTTTGTTAATCTTTGGTTAAAAAAATTAAGCGTTGACCGTTGACCGTAGGCTACGGTAGTTCCAAACTGTCTTACGGTGGCTTATGGACCGTAGCTTACGGTCGGGATTTTTCAGATTTCCGAAAAAAAATATTAATATTATTTTCTTTAACCTCCACCACAAGATTTACTTACCTCTTTCTCTCCTTATTCTTCTGATTTCTTTCTTCTTCTTCTTCATATTCTTCCTCTCTTCCACCCAAGAACACCACAAAACCCAAAACCCTAACTCCTTCAAATCCTACCCAAATCTCTTGATTCCGGACTCTAAACTCATTATTTTTTCGAGAGGAACTCACCTGTGGTGTCGGTTTTCATTAATTGTTGCTCGATTTTTTCCGGATTCGTGAGGGTGTGATGAACCCTAAAAATCAAGTTTGGGGATTTTCAAGTTTAAGTGTTTTTATTGTAATTGAAGCTTAGGGCATCAACTTTCTTCACTAAAAAGGTATGTATTTCACTTAATTTTAATTTGATGAAGCCTAAGGTTTGTGATGAAGTTCAAGTATTACTTTATGCATATTGATTGAGGTTAGGGATTGTTATGGTGATATTGTCTCCACACTTGTAAGAGTAGATTTGTTAAGGGGTTAGTTTATGGATGTTATGAGTTATAATTATTTGGTTATGATGGCTTGTTGAAATTTTGCAAGATGAAAATTCATAAGAAAGTAATTGATGTTTATATAATTAATGGTACATGTTAGGTAAGTGACATAGATCCAATCTTACAAGTTAGAGTTTGAAGTGGTTTTATAAACATTGAATCAACGAGTCATACACCCATAGCCAACAACAAGTGTGGGGATATTTGGAAGGTTTATCATGTTATTTGACTTGCATTGTTTTCTTGGTTGTGATTGTGTAGGATGTGAAGGACCGGTGATACTAGGAAAAACCCGCCAAGGAACAAAGGGAAGGCTGCTTCATCGTCGGCCAACCACCCCCTTTGCCCAAAAAAAGATTAATTTTGAGAGATTCTGAGGACGAAGAGGATCCCATGCAAGAACCATATGAAGATGAAGGAATGGCACCTCCCCTTAAGCCAATATGGGGCGGGGGCCCGTTATCTGGAATGGATCCGTATTGGCAAGCGGAGTTGTTTAATGATGCGATAGAAAAGTTGAAAAACAAGATTGATGGGTTTATGTGTGAGAGACGGGTTTCGAGTACTCTTTTGAGGCCGTTTGGTATTATAACCATGCTTGAAAACTTAGGTTGGGAGGCAGCGTTGAAGTGTTATGATGAAGAAGATAAGGAAATTTACATGGATGCAATTCAAGAGTGGGTCGCATCGTTGACAGTTGATTGGGGAGTAATCCGTACAAGACAATGCGGTTGATTGGGAAGGCTAATAATAAGGAGGTAGTTATGTCGTTGGATACTTTGCGGAGGATAGCACCATTTGATTCTATGCCATCAGGAGAGTATGTGTATCCTTCGGAATACGAGTTGTATGTAAACCCGGATAAACATCCTTTGTATGAGAGAATGAAATTGGATCTTTTTAAACCGGGACTTGCCCATACGATGCTTAGAAACAATATGAAGTTGCAAGCAAGGTTGCTGTTGAGTGTGATGGTATTTAATGTAATGCCGAAGCGGGGTGACAAAACTCAAGTCAGAAAATGGGAAATTCCGGTGTTGCATGCATTGATGACGGGTACACCAAAGATTTCGTACCGGTATTTGGTTATGATGAATATCTGGAGGGCAAGAGAAACAGAGTTAAAGTTAATTATCCCACACTGTCGTTTGATTACAGCGTTATTAAAGGCAAAGGGAGCGATTCGAGCGGATACACCAACAGTTGAGAAGACTCTGCGTCTTTTTTATAAAAAGCAGTTGAATAAAGAGAGTTTGATTTATCATGAGGAAGGAGGATATGTTTATCTCGAACATTTTGATACATAAGTGCAGCTGAAGGCATTGAAGAATGGGCATGGTGAGAATGGGATTGAGGAACCGTATATGTATTTTCTGGCTAGTCGGGTTCATCCAACTCCACGACCGGCAGTGAGAAGTGATCAAGGGGGGAGTTCATCGGGGCAGCTACAACAAGCCCCAACTCAACTTCCACATGAGATGGTGCAAGATGATGCAGGAATGGTTAACTGGTTACAAGCTTCGAGGCCACCGGTCTATGGTAGTTGGGGCAGTGAGTTCAGTACATATTTGACCAACAGAATGGGAACGCAGAGATGCAGCGGAGAGTGACCCGGAGGTTATATGATCGAATGGAGTCGTTGAATCAAACCCACGTGTATAACTGGCAGCAAGAAATCAATGATCGATATGAGGATGATTGCCAGAGTCGGGCACATACAGCGTGGCATCGGGGTGAGCCGGTGGTGGATAATCCACCGATGATTGACTACTAGTCTTTGGGGCAGTTTGATGGGAGTACACACTATCCACCACCTCAGATTCATCATTCAAGGTGGGTGGATCCTCGTGCAGATGCAGCTCAGAATGCTGGTGCGGGAAGTTCGTTAGACGCGTTTAACTTCTCTGGTGTCATGGACACTATGAGGTCTATCTTTGGTGACCCGCAACCGCCATATTTTTGAGCACTCGCTAATCTGCTGATCAGGTCCACTTGTCTCTCTCTATCTTTTATGTTTTGTTGATTGTTTAATAAATGTGTTATGGGTGGTCGGGTAGCGTGATGAACTTTTGGGTCGTGTGGTTGGTGTTAGTGTCTATGTTTATGTTTAAAAACTTTATGTGTTTCGTTTAATGGTATGCAACTTTATTTAAATCCGACGGTGGGTAATTGGTTGTCATTTGAATTGCAATCGGTATGAATATCCCGTGTTTGCATCTGGTTTTGAAAATCTGAGTTACATTGTGGGCAATGTAAATCTCAAGTGTGGGGATGGAAAAATATGGAGAAATTAAAAATTTTTAGCCTTAAGAGTAGCTTGATTGTGCGCAAAAGCCGAAATTGTAATTTGTTAATTTTTAGTATTAATGCCAAGTAGAGGTCTTTGGTCATGGTCAATTTTTAAGCTTCTCGAAAGTCTTCCTATGCAAATGTTTTTCAAAAATTGGAAAATTAAAATGAACCGTTTAGATGGGGATAACGAGTCATGGGGACAGGTACACATGTTTCATGTCGGCAGCCTAATTCCTCAGGTATGTGTGTAAGATTTGCCTTATATATAATACACATATAATATATAGTATATACGCATGTCATGTGAGTGCCATTATCGAGAGTAACCGGTATGTCCATGATATCTAGAACTTGGTTGTCTCATGCATTTCGAGATCTTAATACCACCACCTGTATGGAGAAATAGGACTGTAGAAAACCTACTTTATATTGGCCTTACATATATATAAAAAAAATACTCCCTACCCTACATTATCCCTTAGGAGCCAAGTTTGTGTATTTTCCCTTTCATTTGTTTAAACCTACAATACAAGCCGTGTTAGCCTTGGCCTTTTGTTTTAACCCTGTGGATGAAACTTGGTATGTTAAGAGTTGTATTTAAGTTGTTTGTCGAGCATAGTACACAATGTACGTATGTCTCGGGTCAGTTGTTTGTGTATATTGATGTTAGTATTTGTTAAAAAAAATCAAAGAAAAACTCAAAAAGAGTTTTTGTTTAAAGTCGTTATTGGTTGTAAATAATAGTTAGTGAGTTTGTTTGTTCGTTTGTTTGTTGGTGTCAATAAATTGGGTTTCATCCACCATAAGTCACTAAATAAATCCACTTCCATACCCTAACCTAGCCACAGCAAAACCCTTAGTTCTTTTCTCTATGCAACCGGTGGGTAATGGGTGGAGATATGACTTGCTCCCAAGTTTATTACATTATGTTCATACTCGGTATTGAGGGCAGAGAGATCCTAGCACATTTTTTGCTGGTCCAGATATTAAACCGAGAGGAGAGATATTATATTATGAGGGGTATGAACATGTGTGCCTTAACCGGAAACAAAGTACACTCGTTTGGGCGGCTTCATAGTTTTAAAATGTATCATTAAATTATTTGGTGGGTTATCAACCTTGAAAGTGTCAGTTCTTGGGAATTGGGTATGACCTTATACCTCACTAGTATTAATACTGATAATTAATGAACCGTCGATCGAGGTGTATGTGTTGCATGAGAGTTTGCTTAAGGGCAAGCAAATGATAAGTGTGGGGATGTGATGTTTGGGTAAAAGTACACGCCTTAAGTGTTTTATATTGTGTGTTTTACTTTTTTATATGTATCGAACACAAATACTTTGATAGGTTTTATGTTTACAGGTGTGCGGAGCTTAACAGAGCTTAATGGAGCTTAAAGAAGCTAATTTGGAGCATTCATGATGGAGTGGAAATGAAAGTGATGATCTATGAGATGATAGAGAATTGAAATACGAAGACGTGGCCGCAAACGGGGAGGAAAACGGAGTTGAAACGAAGATTCTATGAAGGAAACAGTGTTTTGGCCTAGCAGACCGTAAATCAGAGTCTCCAGACCGTAGCTTACAGTCTGACCGTAGCTTGCGGTGGCCAGAGCATAGCTTACGGTCTGGTCTAACGGAAAAAAGGATTTTGGTGATTTTTCTTCCATATTTAAGCCCAAAAACCCTAAGGTCGACCTCATTCATTCATAATCAGTTTTTGGACTTCTTGGAGGCTATCTTACACCATTAACACTCATCCTAATCACGAGATTGATCCATGAATACCATCTCCAACATCATAATCAAGAGCATGAAGATCAAGATGCAAGGCTAAAGGCTTCATAACCATCTCCAAGTGTAGGGTTGAGTTGCATGTTAGGTTTTGATATTCTAAACTTTAACTTTGGATTTGTAATTGATCAATCATTCGGTTGATCAATTGTTTGTGTTTGATTTTGTGCTTAAACGGTTTTTATTAATTGATCACTTAATCTTTTATCAGTTAATTGATTTATGGTCATCAACAATTAGGATTAAGTTCTTTCGTCATTGACCCATTTATCGTTAACCATATTATTGATTTTGTGTTTTAACAAGTAAAACCAATTATCAATTAGATTTTCATTAAGCCGTGTCAATTGTTCGGATTCAGTTCTGACGATCAACATAGCCAATAGTTAAGTCTTTTGATTCATATATTTTAACACGAAAACTCCCAAAGAAGTTTATCAATTCCTTAACTTGTTGCAAAACCCGAATCCTGGAGTTTGGTTATTTTCATATCATTGTTTACAAACTACTCATTTAAACCGCTTGACATCGTCTGTCCACTTTAATTATTTTTACAATAAAATTTGAGTTCCACTTGCGCTTTCCACTGATTCCCTGTGGATTCGACACCTTACTTGCCCTAGCTAGTAAAGGTATTTTTATAAGTATTTTTGATTGACCTTTCGACATGATCAGATTCCATGTCCACAAATTTGTTTGAAAAAGTTAAAAATAAGAATAAAGATATGTTAGTTCACATAATAGTGTTCAGTGAGTTGTTAGTTCCATATGTTATTTAAAAGATTACAAGTAAAGTTTGAACTTTCATCTACAACATACAAGTTACAATTTAAATTTCGGTTCAAAGTTCTTAACTTAAAGTTGGGATTTGGGACACAAACGAATCAATGATGCATGTAAACGAAGCAAACGAACACGAACGAGCATGTTCGTGTTCGTTCATTTAACTTTAACCGAACAAACGGGCGAACACAAACAATTACACGAACCGGGTTTTCTTAGTCATGTCCATTAGTTAAGAACGTGTTCTTGTTCATTCGCTAATAGTATAAATGAACGGTTCACGAACGTAAATGAGCATAACTGATCATAGACGAACAAACAAAGTTGACAAAAACAACAATTAAAAGTAAACATGATCATCATTTTATTGGGCTAAAAAGTTAAATGAATAATTAATCAACGTAACTTAACGAACTTAAACAAATTTAAAGTAACGAACATAAATGAAATGTAAACGAACAAACAAGACATGTGTTAATGTTCGTTCATTTAACCAAATGAGCTATAAGTTTTGTTCATGTTCGTTTGTTTATTACATAAACAAACTTCCAGTTCACAAACGATTCACTAAACATTCGGTTCCTTTACAGGCCTAGGCCAATTAAAGATAAAACATAACATGAATCAACGCACTTATAAGTAAACGGGCTACGTTTTTGCTTTCCGTATGCATCAATAAGAGTATTATAAGTAACCGCATTTGGCTTAATTCCTTGTGAGGCCATTTCAGAAAGCAAAGATTGCACTTTGTCAAATTCATGAAAATGAAGACATGATTTTATGAGGATTGAATATGTGTATACATCAGGGTGACAGATACGAGTTTCCCTCATTTCTTCCAATACTAAAAATGTTTTTCTAAACGGACCACTTTGACTGTAAGCAGAAAGAAGAGAAGTGTAGGATTCTTGGTTCACGATACAACCTACATCAATCATATCTTGAATTAAGGAATGCGCTTTATCAGATTGCTTGCACTTTCCAAGCGTCACAATTAGCTTCACATATATTGCAGGATAAGGCTTATACCAAGCCTTCTCACGCAGTAGTTCAAAAACCTGTAAACAACAAATAAATACATTAAATTATAGAACATTTAATAACTATAAGAACTGCTATGGGTGAGCAATAACTGAAACAAAAAACATCAACACCAAACCGATATTAACCGAAATCAGTTACGGTTATTTTTGTGTGCCGTCGGTTAACCGAACCAACCAAAACTAAATTCGGATAATTTTTTGAATAGTAAGTGCAATTTATTAAGAGTGTAAGCTTCTCGTTAAACCACAATACAACAAAACCATTAGTTGACTTGGTCACCGGTTCGTTCCTTCCCACTTGGTCCTTAACATGGATCAAAAGTTTCCTTTAAAACCTATTTTAAGGATCCGCTTTGTTGGTCCCACATCGCCTTTCCACATAAAATTAGAGGGTCGGGTTTAGTTGGTGATCTGATCCCATGAATCCGCTCTAGCTTACTCTATAAATGCCAAAATAACTACAAACCCAAGAATTCGGTTCAATCAGTGACCCAAAATCATGTTCGGTCAGATTAAAAATCGGGCCGTTTCTATAAAAGCGGGTCATATAGCGCAAACTGGACCGTCGTGAACATCAATTTCCAGAACAGTATGGGTTTCAACACATTTCCCATTGGGAAGGATGTTCATTTGATGACAACTATGAAGTAAGAAGTAGTAAAATAACAACTTTGCACAAAAAAAATTACATCAGCACAATGATGATAGCAAATGCTGCACTTAATACATGGAAAAAGATCACTGTAGGCAAAATTAGATACCAAAGCAACTCTAGTTCGTAAATGTTATCTCTATGACACTGCTAATAATCAAACACATGACACCAACCATTTTCTTCAATCGGTTTTAGCCTTAGCATGAGCTAACAAATCACTTCCATCTGCATCAAGCAGTCAGAGAAGTGGCAAACACTTACCCTTAATATGTCTTAATGCGGGCATTCCTCCTTTAAATGCATTTGCTACATTACCCGTAGCACATTAATCCTCATCTGTCTATTATAAATAAAATTGCTTTTTCAATTTATAAAGTGAATAATTTCTGTTTCTATAATCTTGCTTTATTCAGTAAATAAATAATTTGTGTTTCCATGATCTTACTTGGAGTGCTACACAGTTTAATTAGTTAACACAACTTAATGAAGAGACAAAGCGTTAAGTAGTAATTAGCTAAATAAACGAAGATAAACAAACTATTATGCCAAGAGTTGTTGCATCTGAGAACGGAACAAAAGAGAACCCATGCGTGCTACCGGTGATTCGATCTTTAGCGACATGAATGTATGCAAAAAAATTATACAAATCATTTCAAATGGGTATTGCAAAATGTAGATCAGTCAGTGCGTGTCGTAAAATGTCTTGATATTAAGTAGTAAATAGGTTAAGGTGTGAAATAGGAACAAATAAAGTAAGTAATAAGTAGTAAGATGAGCATTATTCCAAACTGACCTTAAACAAAGATAGGTGTAGAATATTACCGGCCGAAATATGATGCAAATGATAGTTCGAGGTACCGTCAGGATCACGGGTCCTGAACCGATCGGACCCGCAAATATGTCCTTTGAGCTGGTTCATCTGATATAGATATATAGAAAATGTGAATGTAGTAATCCTATTATAATTAGTTTAAAGTTGGAAAAACTAAATCGTTGACACTAAAAGTTAATTGGTGGTTTGAACCCCGTTTATCAATGAACGTGTTGATTTGAGTTAGGTTCTATTGCAAGCAGGTCACACGAAATATTTAACTTACAGGGAATAAGTTAAACTGTCAAAGACAATTAAGTTGAAATTCAAGCAACAAATGAGTGGATTGCCTGCTGCAAGCTAAAATTCCTTAAAGTCAAGCTATGACAATGCAGTAAACGCAACTAATAACAATGAAAAACCTTAATTAACAGTTTTATTCACAAATTACAAATTGTTTGTATCTAGCAATAACAATTTGTACAAAAACACTAACAAAGACGATCTAAATCAGAATAATTAGCTCGGACTAGACGAAACTAACATCAAAACTAAGATGATATTTGAATATGTATCTCTAGAATTCGTACACGAGATGAATGAAATAGAGCAACTATAGTTGATTGATTTAAAAATTTCATTACCTCATAACCAGCTGTTAATCAACGATTTGTTCCCAATGATGGAATGGTTCCATTCATCCTCCAACTGATAACCAATTCGGTATTTATGGGGAATGATGTAAATTGTGGGTTAGGGTCGTTCAATTGAAGATGGAAGGGTAAGTTAATGTCCGTTCACATTAAATTGATGGCGACGATTAGATTGCTGGTGAATTTAATTGAGAGTTTTTACTTTAATATTTAGGTCGCCAGAGAACTAATACAACGAAACGGTTTCCGGAAATTGAATTGAAGTAAAGGGCGCCGGCGGTGAGGTTAATAAATGTTACGGTGTGTCAGGAGAGAGAAACAGAGGAGGTGAAAGGTTGCCTATACCTATTATAATGTAATAATAATAATAATAATAATAATAATACAATATGAGATAATATGTACATGAGTAGTTACCTTCGCTAAGAAGTAAGGTTACACATGTGTCATATTAAAATTATAATAAACTAGAAATTAGTACCCGCGCGTTGCGCTGGGTATTGGAGACGGTAATGTATAGGCATAGACAATTTTTTTATTATAAGTAAAATTTAGTTGTTACAAAATGAATAAACACCAAAAGAGTTTGTAAGTTGTAACCCATGTTACACCAAAATAGTCCCTATCCACCGAAAGAGTTCCCATCACATGTTACTTGGATGTCATTGGCCGTTTCATTCTTTTGTCATCTTCGTCTCAACCTATGCATATAAGGGTTTTGTTTGACTCGAAGCTAACTCAAACTCATATCCCTAAATTAGGTGTGACATTTATGCCAATGCTAAAAGCTCACCTGTATAACACATCAATGACTTTTTTAGGCTACCACACTGCATCAATTGCCTAATTAAAACTCATAATTGACATTTTAGTTCATTTCAATTTTTTTAAAAGAAATACTAAATATGCCCTTGAAATAATAATTATGCAACTCATTTGAATTACAAATGTAATACAACTTCAATTAAATTCTAGCAGTTTTAAACCTCATTTAAGTTACAAATGTAAACCTGCAGTGGCCAACACCATAGAAAGTCTACTGCATCAATTTTGACTATCGTTAGTCAATTTGGGCTGCTATTTAATCTATTTTCAGTTTGTATGACGTTTTCAGTGGAAATATCTTAGTTTAGTTGAAATGAAAAATGTATTTATCAGTCTTATAGTTTCATAAAGCTATTAAAATTCAAATGTTAACTCATTTAATTTCATTATTTGATTGCACTAATCTTTATCGAATCATGGACTACTTTCTTAGCTTAATTTAAATAAAATCCCAAAGGTCAGTCTAGTAATAACATTAATTAATTCAACGAATTTGAAATTTTATCTTAGTAGACCTTAAAAGAAATCAAATAACAGCACTTAATTTAAAAAAAAAAAAAAAGCTTCTAATCAACAACAAATAAAGTTCATCTGCCTAAAAGGTATGACTCAATAAGCATGTTTATCGTAAACTCGAATCAGAGGCTACATAAGTAGAGAATTTAGATGCCACAATATTTAGGAACTAATGCATACCTGAATCGAAGCATGAACCAACACTATCCTGAAACTAATACATGCACGGTCAACAGAAAAGCTTCGCAAACCTGCAAATAAACAAAACAAACGATAAGGAAAAGGTTAACTCGGATTCGAGGCTCCATATGTACTGAAAATAAACGCCACAATATATATAAACAAATACATACCCGAATTGAAGCAAGAACAAACACTATCCTAAAACCAAGACGCGCATACAAACAGCTGACAGCATCATAGCCCTCAATAATTCAGGTAAAAACTCAGTCAGTCGTAATAATAACGATAACAACAGTGCATTCCTGTCTAAGCTCAGGAGACCGTCATTACTACTCGTCATCTATAATAAAGAAATAATCAGGAGACCATGATGGTCTCAGTTGCAGCGACACAAAATCACCCAGATAACAGAAGATCACATAAATAAAGAAGTTGTTACCTTGCACCGTCTGACCAGGGAAAACGCAGACAACAACACCAATGAGCGTCACTTTCGCCTAGGGTTCCAAAATGGAAGGCGGAGATCGGTAATTAGAGTTTACCAATAAGTAGGTGGGGCTGAAGATGGTGGTGCCGGAGAGAATCAGAGCGATAGCGGTAGAATAGTTATAGAAGAGAGAGATACTGGCGTGCAATATAATTGTCACACCCTCAAAATCCACTAACGGAGTTTTACCGTCAGAGGGTGTGAACTGGCAGGATCGGAATCATCAGTTATAATCAAACCATAAAATAAAGTTTCAAAACCATGAAAACGTTTACGAGTAATTAAATGCGGAAGCGTAAAAACCTTTAATCAAAAGTTGCGTCACGCAGGACGACTTAAATCCAAAGATAACCGTTAAAAATAAGTTTGCAGGACAAAAGCGTTTTCAATCAATGCATGTTCCTAAACCGCGCGCCCGCCTCGGCTACCTGAGAATAACATACTAAAAGTGTCAACACAAGGTTGGTGAGTTCACAAGTTATATAAAGATAAATCGTTTAGCGTTTGCGTTCAGCGTTACAGCGTTTTGCGTTACAGCGTTTTGCGTTACAGCGTTACCAGATAGTGTTATGTCAAATTATATATCGATAGGTAGCTAGTCTATACAACAAGTATTACTAAGTGTTCGACACCGAAGCTGACTCGTTTAATAAGTGCCTTGTCACCAGGTCCTCCAGACCATGGTACGTGTTAGCCAAAATTGCACCCGCTCGACCTCCAGTCGAGTTTAGCGTTGGGTGGGGTTTGTCAAACCCAGTAGTACTACTCAACAGTGACTCGCTATTCTAAATATAAACCGGTTCGATGTGTAGGACTTCAAATGTTTCGTTTGCCACTTAGCCTTTACAAGTGATATATAATTTATAACAAAATCTTAAATACGTTGTGGAGTATGTTATCTCCCCCAAGTGAAAAGCGTTTGAAAACAGTTTAAAGAGGGGAAAGTGAAACTCACTGTTTGCGAATAATTTCCCAAAATAAATCACCAAGATGCGCGTCACCGAAAAACTCTCTCTAACGTTCTAAAACAACAAAGAGATTTTTCTAAGTGTCGGAATATTATCGAGTCTCTAGACCCGGCACATAATACCTATGCACATAACATGTTTCGTGTTTCGTTCGTGAATCGTGTGTGACTTTAACAAGTGTTTTTGTGACACATTACATGTGTAAGCAATCATATACGTGCCATGTATTCATAACGTACATTACTAGCAATTATTCCCCGTAAGGGCATTTTGGTCAACAAATAACAATTAACTAGTCATTATTCCCCATGAGGGCAATTTGTCAAATCATGGCAATCAATTAGCAATTATTCCCCGCAAGGGTATTTTGGTCAAAACATAACAATTATATAGCAAGTATCATGTTTCATGCATCTTTACACAACTCAGCAGCTAGTTTCACCGAGACAGAAATCCTACTAGAAAGATTGTACTATTTCACCGATCATAGCATCTCAATTAATGTACCAAAAATCATCACAGAAGCACATATGTCTTAGGTTTCCAGAACATATTTAATTATATTTTTATTCCACATAGTTTTCTCACAATCATCAAATCATTACAGCAAACTCATAACAGTCAAGTTCATGCGCAACAGAATGTTGTTTGCAATTCCCGTTAAACGAAAAATCCAATAAATGCAAGACCACTTGGGTTAGGTTCCTAATTCAATGAATCAACTTTCAGAAGTGGAACCAACCCAATTGGTCTCGTAGTTCATGAGATATAACATTTAGAACATAACCTAACAGCAGGTCTAACAGCTCAGCTTTGCACAACGTTTTTGTAAAATCATAAAAGTTAACCTTTACTTGTCCAAAAATTACAAATTTATACTTTATAGAAACTAGACTCAACCTAGTTTACTATTGTACCAATAATCTCAACCAATTTTCATATTTACACTTCGTTACAGTCACTTAAACATCAAATACACATTCTGTCCAGAAACTGTTTGCATCCAAACTCAACATATTAACAATCTATGAACTATCATGCATTCATATGACCCTCTAGACTACATAAACACCATCCATGCACATCAATTACATATTACATACTTGATTAGGGTTTGTGTTTGAACTCAAATCAAAGACACAACAATTTACATGCAACAAGATTCAATCTAGTTATCAAATCATCATCCAAATAACAACAATCATATTAGCTATACACACTCACAAAATCGGCTGCTAGGGTTTGTTATTAACCCAACAAACATCAAAATCAAGCAACAAGAATGTATAGGATAATCAAATATACCTTCCTAGCACCTAGTTCTTCAATCAAGGGCTTGAATTGATGTTGTATGTGTGTGTATTGATGGACGGCAGCCAAGGGAGCAAAGGGTGGGGTTTCCGATCGGTTTTGGAGAGAAAGAGAATAATAAGTTAGGGTTAAGTGATTAAGGTTATATTTATAGACATACAAGTTACACTCAAGTCCCTCCACTTTCAATTGTTGTTTTTCTAACTTAACTAACTTAGTTCTTGTTTCTTGTCTAGCATTACACACAATATAATCAAGTAACACATATGTTAACACATAATTATTATGTTGACGTTTTTCGTTTAATCCTCAATCGTTTGCGTCAACTCGTTTGCGTTTCGGTGCAAATCCCGAAAGACTACACATGTAGTAAGTGTTAAGCGTCATTTAAACCCTAGTTTAAATGTAATGAAGTGTGTGTTATAGATTCAGTGATCTTAAGTTTGAATTGACGGAGTTGAGTTAACGGAGTTAACCTGAAATTGACGATTGTCACATCATTCCCATGTTAAAGAATTTTCGTCCCGAAAATTTGAGTCAAGTCGTGATGAGTGTCTGAAAGAGTAAGAAAAAAAATTTTCAGTTTGTCATATCATCCCCTATGATATGCAACAATTTACATGCAACAAGATTTACATGCAACAAGATTTACAAGATTTACATGCAACAAGATTTACATGCAACAAAAAAAATTTCAGTTTGTCACAACAATTTACATGCAACAAGATTCAATCTAGTTATCAAATCATCATACAAATAACAACAATCATATTAGCTATACACACTCACAAAATCGGCTGCTAGGGTTTGTTATTAACCCAACAAACATCAAAATCAAGCAACAAGAATGTATAGGATAATCAAATATACCTTCCTAGCACCTAGTTCTTCAATCAAGGGCTTGAATTGATGTTGTATGTGTGTGTATTGATGGACGGCAGCCAAGGGAGCAAAGGGTGGGGTTTCCGATCGGTTTTGGAGAGAAAGAGAATAATAAGTTAGGGTTAAGTGATTAAGGTTATATTTATAGACATACAAGTTACACTCAAGTCCCTCCACTTTCAATTGTTGTTTTTCTAACTTAACTAACTTAGTTCTTGCTTCTTGTCTAGCATTACACACAATATAATCAAGTAACACATATGTTAACACATAATTATTATGTTGACGTTTTTCGTTTAATCCTCAATCGTTTGCGTCAACTCGTTTGCGTTTCGGTGCAAATCCCGAAAGACTACACATGTAGTAAGTGTTAAGCGTCATTTAAACCCTAGTTTAAATGTAATGAAGTGTGTGTTATAGATTCAGTGATCTTAAGTTTGAATTGACGGAGTTGAGTTAACGGAGTTAACCTGAAATTGACGATTGTCACATCATTCCCATGTTAAAGAATTTTCGTCCCGAAAATTTGAGTCAAGTCGTGATGAGTGTCTGAAAGAGTAAGAAAAAAAAATTTCAGTTTGTCATATCATCCCCTAGTAGAAAGAAATTTCGTCCCGAAATTTAATTCATACGTCCGGTGATGTCTGACGGTTTGCCGAGTTTCGCGGTTTTCTGTGTTTGGTTAGCCCTTCAAAAAGGTGGGGATACTTTTTCATCATTTGATCCTCGCGTTCCCACGTGAACTCCGGTCCACGTCTCGAGTTCCAACGAACCTTAACGATTGGAATTTTGCTGTGCTTGAGCGTCTTGGTTTCCCAATCCAAAACCTCGACTGGTTCCTCAATGAAACGTAACTGTTCATCACCTTGCAGTTCCTCCAAAGGGACTACTTGGGTTTCATCGGACAGGCATTTCTTCAAATTGGACACGTGGAATACATTGTGTACACCACCGAGTTCCGTTGGTAGGTCCAGTCGGTACGCCACCGGACCAATGCGCTCAGTTATCCGGTAAGGACCAACGTATCGTGGGTTGAGTTTGTTTCGCTTACCAAAGCGAACCACACCTTTCCAAGGTGAAACTTTGAGTAACACTCGATCGTTCACTTGAAATTCGAGGGGTTTTCGGCGCTTGTCGGCGTAACTCTTTTGGCGATCTCGTGCTGCTGCCATGCGATTTCGGATTTGAACAATCTTTTCTGAAGTTTCGAGTACCAGTTCCGGACCAGTGATTTGGCTGTCACCCACCTCTGCCCAGCAGAGTGGTGATCGACACTTCCGTCCGTACAGCGCTTCAAACGGCGCTGCTTTAATACTTGCGTGGTAGCTGTTATTGTACGAAAACTCTACCAAGGGTAAGTGGGGTTCCCAACTTTTTCCGAAATCCAATACGCAGGCACGCAACATATCCTCCAGGGTCTGAATAGTCCGTTCACTTTGCCCATCTGTCTGAGGATGGTACGCTGTGCTCATATCGAGACGGGTGCCTAGTGCGCTTTGCAGTGACATCCAAAAGTGCGAAGTGAAACGAGAATCTCGATCAGAAATGATTGAGACAGGCACTCCGTGTCTAGACACTACTTCCTTCATGTAAACATGAGTCAGTCTTTCCATTTTGTCCGTTTCTTTAATCGCTAGGAAGTGTGCCGATTTATTCAACCGGTCAACGATCACCCAGATGGTATCGCATCCCGTCGGTGTCTTAGGTAAACCCGTAATAAAATCCATTGAGATGTGTTCCCATTTCCACATTGGGAGTTCCGGTTGTTGCAGTAGACCGGATGGTTTCTGGTATTCTATCTTGACTCTGGCACAAGTCAAGCATTTGCTCACGTAGGTGGCAATGTCGGCTTTCATGTTCGGCCACCAGTAAAGTGCCTTTAAATCATGGTACATTTTATCTGAGCCAGGGTGGATAGAATATCGGGACTTGTGAGCTTCGTCCATCACTAGAGTTCTCAACTCTCCGTATCGTGGAACCCAAATCCGGTTCTCAAAATATCGGACCCCGTCCGATCTGGTTTCAAGTTGCTTGTTCATGCCCCGCATGAGTTCCGATGGAAGATTGTCATCTTTCAAAGCTTCAAGTTGCGCATCGCGAATCTGATCGGGTAAGCTGGCATGAATCGTGAGTTGCAATGCTCGCACTCGTCTGGGTTTATCTGTTTCTTTTCTGCTGAGGGCGTCGGCCACCACATTGGCCTTGCCAGGGTGGTACTTGATGGCACAATCATAATCCTTGAGCAGCTCGACCCAACGACGCTGTCGCATGTTCAGCTCCTTCTGATCGTAGATATGTTGGAGACTCTTGTGGTCGGTGTAAATGGTAAACTTGGTACCGTACAAGTAATGCCTCCATATCTTAAGAGCAAACACCACAGCTCCAAGTTCCAAATCATGGGTCGTGTAGTTCTTCTCGTGAACCCGTAGTTGTCGAGAGGCGTAGGCTATAACCTTCTCGAGTTGCATCAGCACACAACCGAGACCTTGTATAGATGCGTCACAGTGTACCTAAAAATTTTCCGTTCCCTCGGGGAGGGCTAAAATAGGGGCGCTGCAGAGTTTGGTTTTCAATAGTTGAAAGGCGGATTCTTGCGCGTCACCCCAATTGTACGTAGTGCCTTTATGAGTCAAAGCGGTGAGGGGTTGAGCAATCTTTGAAAATCCCTCGATGAAACGCCGGTAGTAGCCGGCCAGTCCTAGGAATTGTCGCACCTCAGTCGGAGTCTTAGGTGCTTCCCAGTTTTTGATGGCCTCTACCTTACCGGGATCGACATGGATACCATTCTCGTTGATCACATGTCCTAAAAAGTGAACCTCGCGAAGCCAAAATTCACATTTCGAGAGTTTAGCATACAGTTGTTCCTTTTTCAATAGTTCCAGAATTACCCTTAAGTGCTCTTCGTGGTCAGTCTCGTTCTTGGAGTAGACGAGAATATCATCGATGAAAACAATCACAAACTTGTCGAGGTACGCCTTGCACACTCGATTCATGAGATCCATAAATACGGCTGGTGCGTTGGTTAGGCCAAAAGGCATAACCGAAAACTCGTAGTGACCATACCGTGTTCTGAAAGCCGTCTTTGAAATATCTTCCTCGCGCACTCTCAGCTGGTGGTAACCGGATCGCAGATCGATCTTCGAGTAGTAACTCGATCTTTGAAGCTGGTCAAACAAATCATCAATTCGGGGTAATGGATAACGGTTCTTGACCGTCACCTTGTTCAACTCCCGGTAGTCGATACACATGCGGAAAGTCCCGTCTTTCTTTCGGACAAACAAGACAGGGGCTCCCCATGGCGATGAGCTAGGTCGGATAAAACCCTTATCCAACAAATCTTGCAACTGAGTGGACAACTCCTGAAGTTTCGCTGGTGCGAGCCGATACGGGGCTCGTGCTATGGGTGCCGCACCGGGTGTCAACTCGATTTGGAATTCGACTTGACGAATAGGAGGGAGTCCGGGCAAATCCTCTGGGAAAACTTCTGGGAAGTCTCGCACAACCGGTATATCTTCAATTCGTTTCTCCTCCGCGGGTTTCTCAACAATCTGTGCCAAAATTGCCGGATGACCCTTTCGTAGATACTTCAGCGCCTTCATAAGGGTAATGACGCTGGTGGTCATGCCGCTTCTCTCACCTCGGACCGAAATGATCTCGCTGGAAGGGGTAGTAATATGTACTATCTTATCGTGGCATATAATCTCCGCTCGGTTCTCGGATAACCAGTCCATGCCGACAACGACATCGAAACTACTAAGCGTAAAAGGAATAAGGTCGATATCAAAGACATGACCTGACAGTTTTAACTTACATCCCGCAAGTACATGAGTCGTTACTATAGTCTTACCGTCAGCTAATTCAACAGGAAACTTAGCATCTAACGGAATTGGAGTTAAGTCTAAGAGTTGACTAAAGGCTTTCGACACAAAACTCCTATCAGCTCCAGTGTCAAACAATATAGAAGCAAAACAATCGTTTACAGGGAACTTACCAGTCACCACGTGCGGATCATTGCGGGCTTGACCCGACCCAATTACAAACGCTCTTCCCTTGCCATTGCTTCCACCATTACTGCCACTTCCATTACCGCCATTGTTGTCACTCTGTTTCAGTTTGGGGCAATTTTTTCTAAAATGATCTTCCTGCCCACATTCAAAGCATCCCTTCGTCGTCATAAGTGGCTTAGGAGCACCCTTTGCCACAAGGTCTCCTCTACATTCTTTCGCTTGGTGACCCATCTTTCCGCATCTCTGACACTTGACACGGTCACACTGGCCAACATGATGATAGTTGCACCTGTTGCACTTTGGATATTTCCCAGCATATCCGCTCGAAACCTGCTCGCTACCGTTGTTGTTGTTGTGATTCTGAGTGTTAAAGCTCCGAGTGAATTCGGGCTTACGGTAGTGTTGTTGCGGTGGGAGGTTCGAGGATGAAGATCTGGTGTTGTCAAACTTCCTCTTTCCGCTGCTCGGGTTGCTGTTGCTGTTGTTGTCGTTACTCGGGTTGTCACGGGCTTTAGTGGTCGAACCCCTAGGTTGTAACGCACCTTGGGTCACAGCCTGATCCGTCAGTTTGTGAGCTAAACGGATCGCTTGTTGTATCGTGGCTGGTCTGGAAGACGTCACCATGCCCTGAATCTGCGGTGCTAATCCATCAATGTACATTTCTATCCTCTTGCTCGGTGGATCCACCATCCGCGGACACATCACAGCCAACTCGTGGGAACGAGTAGTGTAGGCTTCGATTTCCGAGCCCACCATCTTCAGTGACCAAAATTCCGACTCTAACTTCGAAATCTCCTCTCTCGGACAGTACTCCTCTCGCATCATATTTTTGAACTCCTCCCAGTTCATCGCGTTAGCCAGCTCCAATCCAAGGATCTGGACGTTCGAATTCCACCAAGTGAGGGCAGAATCCTCAAGTGTTCCAGCAGCAAATTTGACCCTACTGGCAGGGGGACAATTACACATCTCAAAGGCCGACTCGGCCTTCTCAGCCCAACGCAGGAGCCTATAGCTCCCTCAGTGCCCTTAAACGTACTGGGTTTGCAGTCAAGGTAATTCTTGAAGGTACATGTTCCACTCGGACCTCCAGCTTGATTCTGAACGTGTGCGGCTAAAGCGGCCGCTGCATGGTCGTTCAGCAGAATTTGGAGTTCAGCTGCAGTCAAGCTGATGTTACCACATCCTCGTCCAGCGTTTCTTCCAGCCATTTCCTAGAATCACAGTATAAAATGTTAAACATGAATTTTTCTTTCATATACAACACACCATACATGTAATAAAAAGATAGGTAAGAAAGAAATAAGAAACAACATCTCATCACAACCACATATTAATCTAAATAAAAATTCATGATTAAAACCATTGTATTCGCTACAAAGTATTTCCAATCAATCCTTAAAATCATAGAAAATTAATAGTTCGGATGGAGACAACCCCTCCATCTAAGTGTCATCATCACTAGATGTCGTCATCTGAGGACACCTCCGAGTGTGCCTCTTCCTCAGCCGGTTCTTCTTCGGGTTCCTCCTCGGGATCTTCCTCGGGATCCTCCTCAGGCTCCTCTTCGGGGTCTTCTTCAGGTTCCACTTCAGGCTCTGCCTCAGGCTCGGCCTCAGGCTCTGCCTCAGGTTCGGCTGCGTTCTGAGCAAGTTGCATTTGTAAGACATCGCAACGCTCTAGACCTATCTCGGTTCGGGTCCTTGTTTCTTGGAGTTGCTCTTGCAAGTCTATCATCTCA
The DNA here is from genome assembly GCF_021521415.1 of Bidens hawaiensis. Taxonomy (NCBI): domain Eukaryota; kingdom Viridiplantae; phylum Streptophyta; class Magnoliopsida; order Asterales; family Asteraceae; genus Bidens; species Bidens hawaiensis. Next base: position 2,339,529 of record NW_027491020.1, on the reverse strand, counting down.
GCTTGCATCTTCATCGTAACTTTCATTTGTTGATCACTAGTCTCTTGCATCTCTTCCATTGCCGCTGCCATGCGGGCAATCTCCTCCTTAGTCTCGGTTCCGTCCTTCAACAGTCCGGAAACGTTGGCTCTCGTATAGCGCATGTAACCCACATCACGCTCCAAACAAGAAACGACAGCTGCGAGAACTCTCTCTACAGGTTCGGTTATGGGTGGTAGGGTGTTGGGATAAGCAGGGTGGTTCGGGTGAGGTAACGGGGGAACTTGTTCGCGATAGACCATACGTCTGATCATGTTAGGGTACCAATCCCAGCTAACGTCGTTTTCGTATATGCCTCCGGATAAGCGGTACCTCTTCAGTGCGGGAGCTTCGAGTTCCGGGACTACTCGGGGTGGCGATGCGGTAGGTAACTGCGGTTCCTTCCCGTGAGCATGCGTCATCGAATCGGATGATGATGAGGGTGGCTTCGACATTCCTACAGGTAAGCCGTGTATGCGCGCGCGTATGAGTGAAAGAGGTAAAGAGATAAGATTACAAGACTACACAAACTTATGTAGTGCGTATCATTATAACTAATGGGTCGTCGCGGTTATAGTCTAGTATGCATGCAGCTTCTAGTTCGCTATAACCAATGGATCTGATACCAATCTGTCACACCCTCAAAATCCACTAACGGAGTTTTACCGTCAGAGGGTGTGAACTGGCAGGATCGGAATCATCAGTTATAATCAAACGATAAAATAAAGTTTCAAAACCATGAAAACGTTTACGAGTAATTAAATGCGGAAGCGTAAAAACCTTTAATCAAAAGCGCAGGACAACTTAATACCAAAGATAACCGTTAAAAATAAGTTTGCAGGACAAAATCGTTTTCAATCAATGCATGTTCCTAAACTGCGCGCCCACCTCAGCTACCTGAGAATAACATACTAAAAGTGTCAACACAAGGTTGGTGAGTTCACAAGTTATATAAAGATAAATCGTTTAGCGTTTGCGTTCAGCGTTACAGCGTTTTGCGTTACAGCGTTTTGCGTTACAGCGTTACCAGATAGTGTTATGTCAAATTATATATCGATAGGTAGCTAGTCTATACAACAAGTATTACTAAGTGTTCGACACCGAAGCTGACTCGTTTAATAAGTGCCTTGTCACCAGGTCCTCCAGACCATGGTACGTGTTAGCCAAAATTACACCCGCTCGACCTCCAGTCGAGTTTAGCGTTGGGTGGGGTTTGTCAAACCAAGTAGTACTACTCAACAGTGACTCGCTATTCTAAATATAAACCGGTTCGATGTGTAGGACTTCAAATGTTTCGTTTGCCACTTAGCCTTTACAAGTGATATATAATTTATAACAAAATCTTAAATACGTTGTGGAGTATGTTATCTCCCCCAAGTGAAAAGCGTTTGAAAACAGTTTAAAGAGGGGAAAGTGAAACTCACTGTTTGCGAATAATTTCCCAAAATAAATCACCAAGATGCGCGTCACCGAAAAACTCTCTCTAACGTTCTAAAACAACAAAGAGATTTTTCTAAGTGTCGGAATATTATCGAGTCTCTAGACCCGGCACATAATACCTATGCACATAACATGTTTCGTGTTTCGTTCGTGAATCGTGTGTGACTTTAACAAGTGTTTTTGTGACACATTACATGTGTAAGCAATCATATACGTGCCATGTATTCATAACGTACATTACTAGCAATTATTCCCCGTAAGGGCATTTTGGTCAACAAATAACAATTAACTAGTCATTATTCCCCATGAGGGCAATTTGTCAAATCATGGCAATCAATTAGCAATTATTCCCCGCAAGGGTATTTTGGTCAAAACATAACAATTATATAGCAAGTATCATGTTTCATGCATCTTTACACAACTCAGCAGCTAGTTTCACCGAGACAGAAATCCTACTAGAAAGATTGTACTATTTCACCGATCATAGCATCTCAATTAATGTACCAAAAATCATCACAGAAGCACATATGTCTTAGGTTTCCAGAACATATTTAATTATATTTTTATTCCACATAGTTTTCTCACAATCATCAAATCATTTCAGCAAACTCATAACAGTCAAGTTCATGCGCAACATAATGTTGTTTGCAATTCCCGTTAAACGAAAAATCCAATAAATGCAAGACCACTTGGGTTAGGTTCCTAATTCAATGAGTCAACTTCCAGAAGTGGAACCAACCCAATTGGTCTTGCATTTATTGGATTTTAGTTTTTAGTAAAACCCCATTTAAATAATAAAAAATAGTTGTGTCTACAGTTAAGTCTAATTTAACTAGTTTACGTAATTTAAGAGTCTGTGGGTTCGATATCCGGACTTACTAAAATGTCCAAGAGTCGACCGGTTCACTTTCCGGTTAGTAGTGTTAGTTAAGCTTAAGAGTCTAGAATTATTATTTAGTGTCTAGATTAGCGTTTATTTAGTAAATAAATTTATACCAACTTTTAGCACATCTTGGCCTAATCGTTATTTACTGCTCTGGAAATTTGAAATTCAATTCCCCTTTCTCTAGTTCCGTCCTAAATATCAAGTTTGGCATTTTAACCTGTTTTGACTCTTCACTAGCGAACAATGCTTGTTAACATGAATAATTGTCATTCTTGTCCGGGTCAGGAATCCTACCGCGCCATGTGTTATAGACAGGTTAGCATTAAAATCACCAATTGCCTCACTCCCTATAATCACATCGTGCTGGCAATAAGGGTATTCAAAAATATCCGAATCCGCATCCGAATCTGAATTATTCGAAAATTCAGATATCCGAATTTTCAGATTCGGATAGTTATTTTGATTTTTTTTATATTTTGGATATCCAAATTATTCGAAATATAATTTTCTTAAATTGTTTATAATTTATACATCAATGTTACTTCCAAACCCAAATAAAACCATGAAGGCTTATCCAAAATAATCATTTCTCCAAGCCTCATCCATTGACCCTGATTTCTAGCCACCACCACGCCACCTTACTTCTGGCCACCATCACGTCATCAAAGCACCGATCCACACCGAAACCTAGATCTAGACGTCTCACATTTTGTACGCCGTCATCTCGCTTAACCAGTAGCCAAATGCAAAGATCTACTCCTATTAAGCGAGGGAAGGTATTGCGCTGACGATATGGGGTTTCACGTTGTCTTCGTTAAAGTTTGACGATAGAATATTGGGTTTGAATTTAGGAGAATAGTTGTGGTTATTGGGTTTAAATTTAGAATTATTAAAATGTAAATCTTGATATTTGTTTTGTTTTTTTTATTTAATTTAAATTCAGATATCCGGTTCACTATCCGAATGGATATCCGAAGTTCTGATATCCGAAATTACGGATTCAGATTTGGATAGTGAAATCCATTATCCGAAAGGGTCTGATATCTAAAGTTCGGATATCTGACTTTGAACACCCCTAGCTAGTAATACCAAAAATTCAATATTCCCAGTTCTTGAATAAATTATATCACTCAATGTAACAGGAAAAGTAATCACCCCGCGTGGATGCATTAATTCGTAACCAAATCCTGAAACTGGTGCATGAATTGATTGCAAATGAGCTTTGTCTTCATTAGAAAGTTGATCAAAACATTGCTCATACACAATATTCGATGTACACCCCGTATCAAAAAACACGTATTGAGATCTGTAATGACCAATTAAAGCTGTGACAACTAATGGACTCTTCATGCAAGGACCCCCTTTTATTCTTGGAAAAATAGTTGGTTCTCCCTTCCAATCATCACTATCGTCTCGTGTATCTTAGACCCCTGACTCCTTCCACCTTGGTCATATGCACGTTAAAATCTTTGATTTATCTCTTTGGTGGGCCATTATTAACGTCGATGGACTGATTGCGCGCACCTTGTCTCACATTTTTAAGCAACTTTTCTAACTTTTCTGGCTTCATCGCCTCTTCAATTTCATTCTTTAGACTGATACAAGCATCTGTATGATGACTAATATCATCATGAAACTTACAATGCTTGTTAGGATTCAAATTCTTCATCCCAACCATAGGTTTAGGCTTTTTGAAATCAACATTTTCAATGGTTAAAATCTCTATTGGAATTTTTGTAAGAGGAGTCCATTTGTGTTAAAATCTTTGTTCTTCTGTCCAATTAATGCACGCGCATCATGTCCACGAGAAGATTCTGCAGGTGGTTGGTGATGTACAATAATTTACACATCTTTTCGGCACTAAAATATCTCCAACTATGCGTAATATCGGCAATTATATTTGAATAAATAACCACTAATGTTTATAATTTCTATATTTAGGTAAAAATAACATTATAGAATAAATGAGCTGATATACAGAGAAAAACAGTGAAAACAGACTCAACACACTCCATGGTGATCAAGGCATGGCCATGTCAAAAACATACGAAGAAGAGACAAAAATAGAAGATGTTGAAGCTCAACATAACCATGTTATACCAAAACATATCTGATGTGCTAAAAGGAGTCAAATAATTATTAACTAAATTACGTCAATCTAGACACTAAGTAATACTCTAGACTCCTTAAAACTCGATTAAACCACTAACCGACAAGTGAAACAATCGACTCTAGTAAAGATAGGTAAGTCTGGCTATCGAACTCACGAGACTCTTTAATTACATATATTAACTAATTAGACTCAACTGCTCGACATGAATATTTATTGTTATATTTGTTTAAAGGGGGTGTAGGTTCCCAGCCGGATCTACACAGAATATCTCGTTCTACGTAGGTGTGGAATCCCTACGTAATACGTTACGAGCGTAGAAGACGATATACGTTAAAACAATCGAACACACGTTACAATAAGCAAAGACTTGTTATATTGCAACCGTAAACACGTGATATCAATCACAAACACTGGACTCGTAAACTCGATACGATGATAACTCTCGTACTCCTCAACACAGCCGTAACCTAATGCTATATAACCACGACAACTTCGCCTGGCATGTTCAGGCGAAGTTGTCACTAACTTCGCTTATCTAACAAGTTCGCCTATATCAGCGAACTTGTTAGCTAACTTCGCTTAATACAAATACAAAACATTACTAACTCGATTACAGACACTAGACACTGAACTACTGACATCATGTACCAACAGACTCCCCCTTGGCAGTAGCTTCATATCTTTAGCTTCAAACACGTGTCTTGTAATCTTCAACAATCTTGCATCTTCATCTTTAAGCATGCACTCCTTCTCGTACACATACCGAAACAACTCTTTGATACTTCCTCGCTTCGTCTTTCCAAGCAGGAATATAGAATATCTTCTTCTCATTCAGCATCTGCAGATCAGCTTGAGACAAGTTCACTAGATGCATCGGATCATAAACTCTCAGCCGCTCTTGTTCATCTTCGTCCTCCATTACTGCTTCAGCTGTTTCACAATCTACATACCACCACTTCAGATCTTTCAGCATATCCTTGGGCATTTGTTTCATCGGCACCTCTTTTAGACACCGGATCGGCTTATACTTCATAATCATCCAAGGCTTGCCATCTGCTCTCAATCCTCTATCTTTGTCTTCGATAAGTTTTCTCTTTTGTGGTTTCAACAGCTCGAACTTCTTCTCTTTTATACTTTCCTTCCAAACAATCTTCCCAATGACTCTAGCCATATTATCATCACTTCTGTTTATTAACCCCAATCTGGCTAAGTCTTTCACTTCACACTCAGGCAGTGTATTCAACGATCTCAACAGCCTTTTGAAGTACTGAACACCATCATATCTTTTAATCACGAAGAGCCTCAACTGCTCATCATATAGCCAGCAAATAATCCCCTTTTTCGCTTCAGTATAGCCTCTAATGTTGTAACTCTTCTTAAACATAGTAGGGACCGCTGGTTTCTTCGTTTTTACGAACCACTGAGCGTAGCCTTCTTTCCATCTAGGCTGCTCTTCCCATTCTGTCTCATCATTTCCAATCTCTTTACTCATATCTGCCTTTTCAACATCCGGAATTTCATGCTCCACATTCTCTTCTACTATCTCTCCCTCTTCTATCTCATAATCAATAACTATCTCTGCACCAATCACTGGTAACACATCATCATCACCTATCAACTCATCATCCATCTCCTCAACGTCCACTACCACCACATCATCACCACCAGCTGCACTTGTCGACTCCCCCTGAGATGTGGAAGTCCCAAGAGCTTGTTCAGTACTTGGCAACTCTCCACCTGCACCTTTCGATGCATTGGGATCATCGTTTCTATCATTTCTCTTCTTAGTCCTCAGCTCATCGCCTTTACAGCTCGTCTCCCCCTGAGATGCCAAGAACTCCTTCAAAGCATCAATGATTTTGCCATGTTCTACCAGCAGGGACGACTGTATCTGATTCTCTGCAACGAGGCGTTGAATAGCATGGGTCTGGATAAGATTCACCCTTGATTGTTCTGCCACGACCCGTTCAAGTGCTGCTATTCATTCAGAGTCTGATAAGGTTGCATCGAAAAAAAAACCTCAGATGAGATATATCTTGAGTGTACTGAGGAGGGATTTCTAATGTAACCGGGACCTCAGAAGTAGGCGTAAACGTAACCGCAGGTGGCAACGTAACTGGTAATCCTACAGTTGCTACAACCTTCGACTCAATAAATCGTGCCACGACCTCCGTTGGAGTAAGAGTTGGAGGTGGCAACGATACAATCTCAGGAGCCGAAAGTTGGAATGTAGTGGGTGGGAGGCCGAATGCTGATGAGTAGCCACCACGGGAACATCCGTAGCGCTTGGCCTTGTAACTTGTAATGATGAAGGTACCATTGTCATACCGGACAGTGCGAGTGGGGTGAAACGTACCACCCTCGAGCTCTCACCAGCTCCCGATCATGCACCTGCCCGTTCCCTTCTTGATCTACGAATCAACTGTTGAACTTCTTCCTCATAATCTGACTCGCTGTCATCATCAGTTCTCTTTCTTTTCCCATGAATACGTTCTTGATTTACCAAAAACTTCTCGCTACATTCACATCATTATCAGAATCAAAGTCAGCTACCGTTGTAGCTGCCCTAGTCACGTTCACACTCGAGACTTGTGCAATCAAGACTTGTACATCTTCCTCAGGGTCAACCCTCTCCATGTCAAAGAAGCCTTGACCGCCAAACGCGGCATCAAGGTCTACGTTCTCCTCCGGTGACACAACAGGAGCAGCAGGTAAAGCTGGTTGAGGTGCTCCAGCCTGATGTGGTGCCGGGTCCCGAAACTCGTCCCCACGAGCAGGCACATACTCCGGGTTGATCAAGTACCCAAATAGTGGAGTATGTCGAGGACGGAGCTCAGGTTTACTCCTCGCACTGGAAGATCTGCATTGGGCGACGATTCTTTTACTCACACTTTCTACATATCTGATTGGGCGGCGCTGAGGTAGCGTGGGAGCAACATGATTCAAGATCATTTGGAGAAATCTTGGATACATGAGAAATCTCTCACGCGCCACCGCTCTTCTTTGTCGATCTATCTCATAGAAGACCATCTGACTAAAGCTGTAATGCTTATTATAAGTCAGAGCAGTCATCGCCGACTGCATGGTCACGCCCATCCCATCAGTGCCCGCCTTTCTCCCTGACATGCACACAATCATGACATGCATGAGAAAGCGCCACTGGTCAAGCAAGAACCCCTTCCTTCTCTGAGTATCTCCCAAGTGACCAGAGTATCCCATTCTCAGAAACGCTCCATCACGGAAAGGAGCCACAAAATCTGTCGGGTCGTCCCTCGTCTCATCTCCAAACCGTAAAGCCACCCGGATCTGTTCAGATGAGAACTGAACAATCTGATTGTTAACCGTTGCACGCATCACCGGGGGCTCGACTAGACAGTCATATTCCACGGTCTGCCAAAAATCCTCAATGTTTGGCAAGGATATCGGCAGAGTTGTGGTAATCGCGTGGAATATACGCGAGCGGAGTAAGCACGAGATGATCTCGCGGAAATCATCAACACCACTCGCGTCCGGGTCTAATGTTATGTACATGTTATGACCCGGGAAAAACTGTCTTTGGTTATCTCCTCCATCATCACCACCTGCGCCTCCTGCTCCAGCTACAGCGGCCATTTCTGCAACAAACAGACTAAGTTAGATAAACGTCAAGGCAAATCACAAGTTCGCCTATTACAATGAGCGAAGTTGTGATTTATTCTGTATAGGCGAAGTTAGAGGTGGGGCGAAGTTGGGAACAACTTCGCCTCAACTTGAACTTCGCCGGATAACAGTTAAGTAAAAAGGGCCAGGCGAAGTTAATGATAACTTCGCCTAACCACAACATCGCCTCATATACTGTTACATAAATAATTATCAGGCGAAGTTAAACCTCATGCGAAGTTAAGAATAACTTCGCCTAACCTGTAAGTTCGCCTGAATATGAATCGGCAACAGTTAGGTTTTCGAATCGACGTGTAGTTGATGAATTTGGAGATTGAAGATCTCGTAAAACACGTTTTTAAGACGATCTAGACGATTAGTATCATTACTACCACGTGTTAGTAATTTGAAAATCGGGTGGTTAGGTTTCGAAATACGGGGTCGTGAATCGGGTCGAAACGACCGATGATTCACGGCAATAACATTGATTATACGATACTATAAACCTACACACCTTTAGATCGAGTTAGAACTGAGAAAGTGTAACACAGATCAATCGAGATCGATAAGTTCGCTTAGGGTTTATGAAATAAGTTCGCTGGGTTTTGAAATAATGAACAGTTTGACCATTGAAATTTCTTTATATAGGGTCAAAATTATACAGGCGAAGTTATGGATAACTTCGCCTATTGCAGGCGAAGTTATGCACAACTTCGCTGATATTAGAATTTTACAAAACAAACCCTATAATTTGAACAATTTGCAATTAAGTTTGAAAACATCCTTTAAAGAGTTAAATGATACGATCAAGACCAAGTAACCAGGTATAAAATCAAACAATTACATAAGTAGAAAAATATTTTAACGATAAAGTACACGGGATCAAATTTCAGTCTCGACAGGGACTACTACATTTTAGAAAAGATCCGAACAGGAATCATACTAATTAAGTGACTGTCACACAGATCCGTGTTCAGCTGTATTATGACATAAAGAAACAGGTTGTAAGCAGGTAAATAACTTAAAATGGTTTTCATCGTTTCTGTGATACGGGTTAGGTTCAATTAGCTCAAAACTTAAATGGGCAACAACTCAGAGATTATGATGCCTCCTATCTATTCTCAAAGCATATTTGGCTTTCCCCATGTCACCCCGAGTTGACCTCGACCCGTAGAGTCTGATTATATAGTAATCACTCATCGATCTTCAGACTCTTCTTCCCGTTCTCTATCTTGCATCTTGATTGAGAAGTATGAACATTATAAACTCTAGAATGTCTCAATAACACATTTTTTATTTTTTTTTTTTATTATTTTTTTTTTAACACAACTTCAGAGTAGTAAACAACTGCAAGTCCCGAATCTGGATCACTGCAGTTTCTTGACTCGCTATCTTCACGGGAATCAAAACACTAACGGGCTCGTGTATGACTGGGTAATCGCTTTTCTGCCTATCATTCGGAAAGATATATATGGAGACATACACAACTCTTAAGGAGTTTCCATGTAAAATCGAGTAGATTTAGTTAGTATCACTTCTACTTTTACGCACCATAAAAAGCTACCATGACATACAATGACTGTACTAAAGTCTTTTAGGCCTAATAACTTCACTAATTAAGCACACAGAATCAGCATATCTATCACTTTACAAGGTTGGATCAATTTTCTGTTAAACATAGTAAAGGAACTTCTTACGAAGTATTAGACTTGAAAATTAATTTCATCTCCCGGAAAAAAAATTTTAAGTTCTATCGCCCCGATCAAGTCAAAGTCTTCAGGTAAATGGCTATCCTGAAGATCCAATGGATCAGCTGGACCGACCACATACGAGTATGTGTCCTTCTAACTAAGTTTGAACGACTAATTTTCAGCGAAAGAATAAAGACACATCATAAACCGCCCCGGTCACTTTCAGTCATCTGGTTAATGGCTATCCTCAGAGTCTACACGTAGAAATGAGGACCAAACATATCCGAAGATATGTCCTTCAAACTGAGGCAACCGACATAATTCTAAGCGATAGTGACATATTTTTATTTTTTTTTATTTTTTTTTATAACAAAGTCACAAAACACGGTTACTCGGGATTGATCATCCCATTCAGCTCAACAAGGTTTTGAAAACGATTTTTGTCAAACGCTTTAGTAAACAAGTCAGCGAAATTATCTAACGTATCAACCTTTTCGAGCACAATCAGTTTCTTCTCAGCACAATCCCGTATAAAATGATGACGGATGTCAATATGTTTAGTTTTGCTATGCTTTACGGGATTGTTAGTTACTGAGATAGCAGCAGTGTTATCAATGCAAAGTATGAGTGAAATTCATACCATAATCGCGCAACTGTTGTTGAATCCAAAGAACCTGGGAGCAGCAGTTTGATGCTGCCATGTATTCTGCTTCACAGGTTGAAATGGCGACTGAGGTCTGCTTCTTGCACTGCCATGACACTAATCTGCCTCCAAGAAACTGACATCCACCTGTTGTTGACTTCCTACTCTGATTGCACCCTCCATAATCAGAATCTGTGTAGGCGACCAACTCCAAGTCTCCTCCCTTCGTGTACCACAACCCCAGCTTAGCTTTGCCTTTGAGATAGCGCAATATCCTCTTCGCACCCTTCAAATGAGATTCCTTTGGGTTTGTTTGAAAGCGTGCACAAAGACAAACTGCAAACATAATATCAGGTCTAGAAGCAGTTAAGTACATTAAAGAACCTATTATTGCCCGATATTGGGTTGGGTCCACGTCTGCATCGTTGTCTGAATCAGCACCCAATTTATGGTTGACGCAGACTGGAGTATCAAATGGAGTGTTGTCCTCCATCTTGAAGCGTTTGAGAACATCATGAATATACTTAGTCTGATGAATGAACATCCCATCTTTCTTCTGATCAACCTGCAGTCCTAAAAAGAAAGTTAGTTCACCCATAGCACTCATTTCAAATCTCTTTTTCATGACGGCCTCAAACTCCTGACACATGGCGACTTTTGATGCAGCAAAGATGATGTCGTCCACGTAGTCTTGCACCAGAAGAAAGTCGCTCCCTTTTCTCTTAAAGAACAATGTGCCATCAATCTTTCCCCTTTCAAACTCATTCTCAAGCAAGTAATCCGATAGTGTTGAATACCAGGCACGAGGGGTCTGATGTAGCCCATACAGTGCTTTACTTAGCTTGTATACGTGATCAGGAAAGTCTGGGTCAGGAAAACCCAGAGGTTGCTCAACGTACACAACCTCATCGACTTTGCCGTTCAGGAACGCACTCTTCACGTCTAACTGAAATACCTTCATCTCCTTGTGTGCAGCAAATGCCAAAGACAATCGAATGGCTTCCAATCTCGCCACAGGAGCAAACACCTCATTGTAATCGATCCCCTCTTGTTGATTAAAACCTTTTACCACCAGCCTCGCCTTGTTCCTGATAATAATCCCTTTCTCATCTCTCTTGCATTTGAAAACCCATTTGGTGCCAATCGCATGCACATTCTTCGGTTTTGCAACCAAATTCCATACCTCCATCTTCTTGAACTGGGCTAACTCTTCTTGCATGACTTCGACCCACGAGCTGTCCTTGAGAGCCATTTGATAGTTCTTTGGTTCAATCTGGCTGATGAAGCAAGTGTACAAGCATTCGTTAATGATGCCTGATTCTTTAATGCTTGTGTAAACACAGGTGTGCTCATTCAAGCTTTGTCTTGTTTGTACACCGTCGGACAGATCACCTATCACGTTCTCCAAAGGGTGATTTTTGTGAATTCTCGTAGTCGGAACCGAACTGACTTGTAGATTGTCTTCCAGGTTCGAAGATAGCTCATCAATGGGTGATTGTTGTTGAGAGTGAAACGGATTGAAGAATTCCTCTTCTGTAGAGGCAGCAGGAGTATCGACAGCATTTGACGAGGAAGGCTGACATTCATCATACTGCGGTCGTTGCACCAACGTGTCTTCCTCATCGTAAATCAGCTTCGTAGCAATTCTCTCATCAACTTCTGCACAATCCAAATAAGGCATGTAAAAAGATTTAAAAAGCCTATCATAGTCGAAAACCCCAGCGGGTCCCGTGCTTGGTTTTGGTGATTTGTAACTTGTGATATCAGTGTTACACACCACCTCAACCTTGCTGGTCGATGTATTAAAGACTCGTCTGTTGGGAGTCCCAACACCGTATCCGACTAAAATACCTTCGTCGGCTATTTCACCAAATTTAGAATTTGTCTTTAATATCGAACACGGGGACCCGAATGGTTCGAGACCACTCAAGTTGGGCTTTCTCCCATGCATAAGTTCATAACATGTTTTATTCAGTCTTTTAACAGTTAAAACTCTATTAAGGATATAACAGGCTGTTGCAAAAGCTTCAGCCCAGAACACCACAGGAAGTTTCGAATCAGCCAGCATGGTTCTGGCTCCTTCAATTAACGTTCTGTTCTTCCTCTCAGCCACTCCATTTTGTTGCGGAGTATACGGAGCGCTGTACTGGTGTTCTATCCCTTTCTGTAAGCAGAAGATCTCCATCTCATAATTTTTGAACTCTGTCCCATTGTCACTCCTGATGTATTTGACCCTTTTCCCCATGATATTCTCAACCTTGGTAATCAAATTTTTTACCATCTGAACCGTTTCATCCTTTGACTTCAGGAAATATACCCAAGAATATCTAGAGAAATCATCAGTTATCACCAAGCAGTATGATGTTCCACCTAGACTTTTTACATTCACGGGACCGAAGAGATCCATGTGAAGTAGGTCTAGGGTACTGACTATAGAATTAACCTTCTTGGTGTGATGGGTTTTCTTGTGTTGCTTTCCCTTTTTGCATGATAGGCATTGATCTTCAAAGTTGAAGTTCTTCAAGGGAACACCCAGCACAAGCCCATTCTTGACAATGTAGTTCATTTTCCGAAGATGAATATGCCCCATTCTTCTATGCCATAATTTGGACTCCGATTCAGTTGCTTTTGACAGAAGACACGATTCTTCTGTGGCCATCTCAGTCGACCTCATGTCCATAATATACGTATTCTTTTCTCTTGGAGCCTTCATTAAATCCAATCCTCTGGTATCTTGAAACCAGGATATAGCACGATCGCCTCATTCTTGGTAAAGAGCACGGTGTAATCTTTGTCACATATCTGTGATACACTCAGCAGATTATGCTTCAGTTCTTCAACGAAATTCACTTTCTCTAACGTCATTTTTCCGTTAGTCACCGTCCCTATTCCTGTAATCCTTCCACCGCTCTCTCCAGCAAAACTCACTCTTCCTCCTTAAACAGGTTTCCATTCGTGTAACAAATTCTTGTTACCCGTCATGTGTCGGGAACAACCGCTATCCACAACCCATAGATTGTTTGCAGCCCTGTTCAACTGTTCCTGCACGATTAAAGCAGATGATTAAAATTTGGGGACCCAAGACCTATTGGTCTTGGGTCGATACATCCCGTACCTTGGCTGTCCAAAGTTAGTATCAGAATAATTTCTGTAAGTCCTAAAAGGATACCTTCTTGTAGATTGACTATGAGGCCATCCAAACCTTCGTGAATTAAATGAATTATTACTTATGGTTTGGTTGTTAGCAGTGAAAAACTGAGATCGATTTCTTTGAAAACCAGGATTAGTCCAATTTCTGAACTTTGATGAGTTTTCATTTTTACCATTATAGTGATTACGGTTAGTTCTGTTCTCAGTTTTTGAAGGCCTCATACCTCTGAATCTCTGCTTCAGAGGGCAATTGATTACATCTAAAACAACTCTTGTGTTCAACTTTCTTTTCAATAGTTGTTTTAGATGTTGAGGCTGCATTACTGCCCGCTTGTCTCACATATGGTGGGACATACGGGTTTAGTGGAGATTTCTTTTCAGATGTTTTATTTTTCTCTCCACATTTTGGTAACACTGCCTCTTGATTTGTCTCACTAGACTCGGATGACTTGTCCGAATTTGATGAGACAGGACTAGGAGCAGAAATCTTAACACTCGAAACAGGCTTACTTGTTTCGCCTTTACTAACTTCTGGTTCTTTAATAGTAACCTTAACCGGAACTGTCTGACCAGAATCAACATCAACAGATTTCTGATTACTAGGATCATAAGTGTAATTATGATTGTACGGTGGTGGAACTTCATGATATCCAATTCCTCCCTTTTTAACTGGGGAACCTTGATCACTAACGAGGTGATCAAGTATAGCGGAGGAATTTCTAAATTGCTCAAGTTTCCTGTTTAGTTCCACCACTTTCACCTGGTAATCAGCTATCTGTTTATCCCTTTCAGCTATTAGTTTGGTTTTCTCTTCTAACACTTCATAGCTAAGATCAATTACTTGAATTTTTTCAGCTAGATTTGCTTTAAGACTCCTAATATCTTTCTCACTAGCTTTTATTTTTACTTTATAACTGTTTTCTCTAGCTTTAGTGAAATGATGATCTTCTTTTAGTGTTTTAAATTGAGCATCCAAACTAACAAACTGATCAGTTATAGTTGTCAATTGTTCGGACAGATTTTCACATTTAGTACAAGGGAGTTTAGTACTTACCTCGGAGAGCTGATCTGTCACATCGGCCATGAAAGCTTGATTTTCTCCAGTCACCTTCTCACTTTCTGCAGTTTTGATATTCGCCAAATTAGCCTGTTCAAACACTTCCTCAACATGCAGATTCCAGTTGTACTCCCCATTTTGTCTGGATATCATGGCTCTATTCTCATTACCACTACCACTCTGCTGTGTAGACCTGTTCTGACTACGTTCTACACGTTCATTTGTGCACTCCTTCGCAAAGTGGCCATTCTGTTGACAGTTGTAACACCTAACCTTCGACTTATCAAACCCTGGTCTTTCACCCACAAACTTCCTACCAGTCTTCTTCATAAATCGTTTAACCCCTTCTCACAATCATTGCCATCTGCCACTGCAAATCCATCTCTTCCAGATCATCAGCGTCGATCTGATCATAGTCTTCGTCTAACGTTGCAGGATCAACAATCTTACCTTGAATGTAATTTTCATACGAAGCAATGAAAGATGCATAGAGAGCAAACTGTTGTTCAGCAGATTTAACACTCATGGGCATCTTAGAGTAGTTGTTGTTCGAAACACTTGGGAAAAACTACTCTTAGTTGCTTGAGGTTTAGAAGCATTTGATCCACCAGCTACAAAACACACATCACCATTCATGTTGAGAGATACATGACCTTCATGTGTTGAGTTACCGCCCGAGTCTCCCTTTGAGTAGTAAGCAGATGATTCAGACTTCAAACTTGAACTTGAATTAACCTTTGCACCATACATACCTGGATCCTGAACCTGATCAGTTGGTGTCTCTTTTTGAACCATGTTAAGTTCAAAGGTTCATAGTTTGTTGACTGCTGTTTCCAAGTCATAGTCGGCAAACTCTTTGTCTTCTCTCATCAAGACAGTGTACATCTCCCATTTCGGTGGGAGAGCATCAAGAAGCTTTTCTACGATTTCATCTTCTTTGTAAGCAATGGAATAATTGCTTAGTTCGGTCATCAGATGATAATATCTCGTGATGATATCATCAAGTGATTCATTCTTCAGATACTTGAACACCGAGAATTGGGTTTTGAGAAGTTTAATCTTTGATGCGCGAATCCCCACATTACCCTCAAAGCGGTTTTCAAGTGCTTCCCATAGCTCTCTAGCAGTTTTGTACTTCCTGAAGGTGTGAAGAATCTCTTGTGGAAGAGCCATTGTTATCGCTGCATGAGCTTTGCTTTCAGCCTCATACATTTTCTTTTCTTCTTCTTCCATCTTGTTGTATTTCTTAATCTGATCACGACCCTCATACTCAGCAGTTGGTGGGATGTAACCATCTTGTATGCACACCCACATTTTAGCATCTTGGTACTTGACATATTGTTCAAACCGATCCTTCCATGCTACAAAATCGGTTCCCTTAAGCATCTTCGGTGTCTTTGTAGCTGAACCCGCTTCCACTTCCATCTTCACCACATCCGTAATATTTATTGAAGTCATCTTTCACCAAACACAAAGAAACTTGAAAAATAAAAATTTTATTCTTAACAGTACTGTTGGCGAAGTTGTGGATAACTTCGCTTAAGTCTTAACTTCGCTGGAATTCTGAACTTCGCTCCCCTTGTTAAATTCGCCTGATTCGGCGAAGTTGTAGATAACTTCGCTTGTGATAAGCGAACTTGTGAAGTAGGCGAAGTTGTAGATAACTTCGCTTGAGATAAGCGAACTTGAGAGGTAGGCGAAGTTGTGGATAACTTCGCTTAACCTTATATCTTCGCCTAAACCCTACTAACAGTGACGGCAACTTCGCCTGATGAACACGATGATTTTGCAGGTTTGATTTCTGGGTTTTGCGAGGTATGTGAAGGTGTAATGGGTTGTTTATGATGGTGGGAGGTGAGTAGGACACAAAAACTCGGTAAACTCGTCCCGCGAATAGTCAAACGGAACGATTTCTACACCCGCGTGATAATCCCGAACTACACAATCACGAGCAAAAGCTCTGATACCAATTGTAGGTTCCCAGCCGGATCTACACGGTATATCTCGTTCTACGTAGGTGCGGAATCCCTACGTAATACGTTACGAGCGTAGAAGACGATATACGTTAACACAATCGAACACACGTTACAATAAGCAAAGACTCGTTATATTGCAACCGTAAACACGTGATATCAATCACAAACACTGGACTCGGAAACTCGATACGATGATAACTCTCGTACTCCTCAACACAGCCGTAACCTAATGCTATATAACCATGACAACTTCGCCTGGCATGTTCAGGCGAAGTTGTCACTAACTTCGCTTATCTAACAAGTTCTCCTATATCAGCGAACTTGTTAGCTAACTTCGCTTAATACAAATACAAAACATTACTAACTCGATTACAGACACTAGACACTGAACTACTGACATCATGTACCAACAGGGGGTTTTAAATTAGTTAATATCAAACTAATAAAATAACTAATTAAGAAAAAAACAAGTAATAAAAAACAAGAAAAATTAAGTTGGCTGATTCAGATGATAAAGAAAACCACATAGGCTTGAATCCTCTAAGTTGAAGTTATTAATTAATTGGAAAATACGTGTTATGAAACTGGGATCATAAAATAAACTCTCAAAATAAAACACGAACATGACCCCTGACCTTTCTCAAGAAGACACCTATGGTTTTTAATAAGTTTTAAGACACACCAGTTTATACATTAAACTTCATTACGATTATTTGATTAATTATCAAAGAGTACCTTTATAGTGAAATCCTACCTTACAGCGCAGAAATCAAAGGTAGCCTAATAAACTCAATTGACTCGCTAGACAATGTTAACTAATCAAACATAGACGGACTCCTCACGAAAAACTAAATCTAGCAATCCTAATAAACAAAGATCTAACAATAACCAATCACCTTACAACTTTTTAGGTTAGCAGCATACTTTTATTTGTTTAACTAATAATATTATTCCTATGATCTTATTGCAAATCAATCATAAACTAGTCAAGAGCACTCAATAAATGACCTAACAAATTTCTATTATATGACATAAAATCATCAAGGATAACATGGAATAATAAAACTCATCAATCTAAACCAAGCATAATTATGCATCAATTAAATAAAATCAAACTGTTTACTGATACATAAAACCGCAACGAAAAGCATATCCCAATAAAAATCAAACATTAACAAGGTTCATCATAAACCTAGGCAGTCTATAATATTTAGCCTAGCATCTTAAAATCAAACAAAATAGTAATAAAAGAAATCATGGTGAAAATAATAGAAACGAAAGATTAACGCAATAAAACCCGTAGTCTTCAATCTTAAACGTAAAGCTCTTCACCGGGTGATTCATTGCCTTCAAAACCGCTAAGTAACTTCAATATAAGTTCCATGAAACTCCAAATTCGTCTGGCGGCTGAAGGCTATTTTTCAGGTTAAGGTTAAGGGTGTATTTATAGTGAACTGAATCCAAAACCTGACCAAAATTGGAAACTTTCTGAAAAAACAGGGTCTAAGCGTCGTGCGACCAGGGCCCGACCACCCGGCCGTGCATCTTATTATAATGGGGGGGAGACCGGTTCTCCTTCCGGTTCCTTTCCTAACACGTTCAAGCTTCTCGTTTAGGCGTATTTTGACTCATTTTTCACCTTTTTCATCTACGATAAACTCCGAGAACCTACAAAATAGAAATATGTTAGCAGCATACAAATCTTAACTAAAAATGATACTAATTAAATATTATATAAAATATACAAGGGAAATATATATAATTATCTGTATATCAAATATCCCCACACTTATTCTTTTTTAGTCTATAAAAAGGTCTAATGCAATGGAATCAAAATCGGAAAATATAGTCTTAAAAACATATAGATTATTTTAAAGTTTAGAAAAACGCAAAAACTGCGATAACCGATATTGTTGTCCACTTAAACTCATGCCTTGATCCTTACCGGAAAAAATGTGATCCAACAAATTCTATTTTTATATAACTCAGTGGTTTACACAGTTAAGATCCGTTTATTTTCAGTTTTTACCGGACCAGTCCACCGCAACTTGACTTAAATCTCAAAATTAGCATATTTAAAATTTTGTTGCTCTCTTTTTTGCATAAATCGTTAAGACGATCAAGAGTATTGTTTATCCACCTAAATTTAAGCATCAAAGTTTACCAAAGCAGCCATCAGATATGGTTAAGGTATAATTAATTAATTAGCTAATGTTCCCCACAACATGACATACCCCCGTTATCAAGCAATACCCCTAACCCTTCACCATAGGTGAGTATGCACGAATTCATCTGTAGGGTTTACATGTGGTGTGCCTCTTGTTTATGGTTCGTTTTATAATGGTAATGAGACGCGAGAAAAGGGACCCCACATGGCTAACAACGTGGAAGATCAAGTCAGTAGTGTATTTGTGCTTTAAGTACGTAATGAGAAAGTTTAATGAATTATGTTTTGGCAGATAACTGTGGGGTTGCTATTTTTTAGCTTTTTAATATTCACAAACCCCCTTAGGAACTGCGAATACCCAGATGATAAACCGCATATAGACCCATAGTCTCCGGACCCGAGGCATCCCATCAATACAAGATTTAAGGTTATAAAACCATACACCAATAAAGTGTAAAACACTAAAACTAAACGGTTTAAGATTTATATCACCGACTACTTAGCATACTCTAACGTTAAACCTACCCAAGCACCATATGATAACATATTCAAATTTAAAAATTCATAATATTTTCATATTCATACCAAAAATTTAGGCTTGAGTATGGCCCGACCTTTCATTACTTATTTTCCACGGACAAAACGCTTTACCCAACAAAGATTATTTCTATTCGTTACTCATTTATCAAACTTCCTTTTTATTCTCACGGTTGAGCCTACTGACACATCCCAAGTTAAGTGTGTTTCTTTTATATTATCTCATATTATTAGTAGTTTGAAAAAACAAATTCCGACAATTATCATCATCTCCCACTTTAACGTAAAAAACCATATTCAAAAAACATTTTTCAAAACTTTTTTCATTTTCTGTTTAATTTTTTTATAAGTTAAGTTTAAACCCCGACTCAAATATCCTATCCCCACACTTAAATTTTGCATTGTCCTCAATGCAAGGATAAAGACGACTTAATAAAAATAAAATTAAAATAAAGTCGGAATACAAAAAACTAAAAAACATAAATTAAGAAATAAAAACAAAAAAAATAAAAAGTAAATAAGCTAGATAGTGAAAATACTTAGCTGGTAATATGTGCATGAACTATGATGCCAAAGTCTTTATTCATGAATGCCCTCAATTGCGAATGTGCTCAGCAAAGAGTACCTCCTTCTCTCGAACGTAAGCGACAAAAATTAACAAAACATATCTAAAAATATTTATATCAAAATGATAAATATTATGCATTCAAATAATTTCACCAACCCACAAATATATAAAATAAAACATGAATAATTAGCAGTAAATAATAAATATAAAGTATGCGGCTCAGCTGCTACTCATCCCCACATTTGTCTTTTCCATTAAACTCTTCCTAAGGATCATCTCTCTCGCTCACTCAAATTTTCTTAAACCTTGCAAAACTTAAAAACACAAAAAACAAAGAAGAACTACAAAAAAATACGTTAGTGACTCAAAGAAAAATAAGACAAAAATAGAAAGGAAAATAGGATAAAGATACAAACTTTACACTTGAGTTTTCCCTCAAGAACGCATGTTATGTGAATCACGTGGTTGTCCGAGTCGAACTTTCTCCACCTCGGTAGAACTCCAGTGCCCACAAAGATACCGAATCATGATCCGACCACTCATCTATCCTGCACTTCTTCTTTCTAACTCAACGAACCTTCTCAAATTTTCGCTTACCACCACCACTTTCTCTTTCTCTATCACACTTCACCATCACACGAGAACGCGAAACCTCTCGCTCCTTCTTCACACTTACTCTAACTGAACAGAAATTATCAAGACATGGATCCATGCTCGAGATAAATGATTCTATCGAGTAAACTGGATGACATGGATCAATGAGACCGTCTTGACCGCTCGAATGTCTCATGGATTTAGCAATATAAGTGGAACTATCATCGCCGGCTCTAAGAATGATCTTTCCTTCAAAAACATCAATGATTTCCCTAGCAGTACGTAAGAACAGACGACCTAAAATTATAGGAACTCTCTCATCGGCCTCCATATCCAAAATAACAAAATCTGCTCGGAAAACCAAATTATCGACCTTAACGAGAATATTCTTCATAACCCCCCAGGATACTTAGCGGAACGATCGGCTATAGACAACGTCATACGTGTAGGAGTAAGATCACCTAGGCCTAGCTTTTCATATAAAGAATACGACATGAGGTTTATGCTAGCTCCTAGATTTTCCAATGCTTGACATGTCGTATCCCTTCCGAAAAGGCATGGAATGGTGAAAACGTCGGGGTTGGGTAATTTTTCTGGTAACCTATTAAGAACTGCCGCAGAACACTCTCCGTTCAGTGGAACTGTTGAAAGCTCCTCCAACATATCCATTCTTTTAAGAAGATCTTTTAAAAACTTGGCATATTTAGGCATATGTTAAACGGCATCGATGAACAGAAGGTTAATCTACCACTAGCTGAACATATCAAGAAACTGTGTGTACTCCCTAGTATACCTTTGATGCTTTAGGTGAGTGGGAAACGTGACACGAGCATGATCAATAAGCGGCGATGGCCTAACCTAGTCTAGGTTTCACCCTCCCATGAACTTTCTTCCACTATAGGCTCACTGGTTGGTGCGAAACTTGCTTAACCTAGTCTAGGTTTCACCCTCCCAAGCGCCCCCATCTCTATCTCCTCATCTACCAACTCATCCTCCCCATATTTCTCAACCTATCCACTAACTCTCTCTGGACAAAAAACCCTACCACTACGAGTGGAGATGTCTTTCAATAGAGCAGCCAGATTAGTTTGAGGAATACCTGAAAAATGACCCAGAGGCCTCTCTTCTAAACGACGAGCAATATCACTAACGGACCTCTAAATATCAAGAATGGCAGACTGATGATTCCTCAAAAGCAAATCATGATAGGTAAAAGTTTTCTGTGTGGCCTGATCTCTACCAAGTATTTGTTTCATCATCTCCTCTAGTTTTCCCATTCCACCATTCAAATCCTGCTCAGTACTCAAACCTTGCCCATTAGTCAAACTCTGAACATTATGACCCACATTATACTTATCTTGCCCGCGGTTATAAGCAGCTTGGAAACCAGGAGGTGCACTAGAAGGACGCCAATTAGAATTTCTTTGATTCGGGTTATTGTAGTTGTTCTAATTTTAATTGTTGTTTATGATATAAGTGTTAGGAAACCTGTTCTGACCAGCAACAAAATCTACCTTTTGAATCATCAATGGACAGTTCATAGTACCATGACCACCCTGCATAACTCACACTTATCAACTTTGGCCTTGAGCTCTTTCACCTCTCTAGTTAAACTCTCTAATGCAGCCGCCACACTAGTATCCAGATTAACCTGGTGCACACCTTGAGAAGATGTGGGTGTACTAGTGACGGGGATGGAATTCTCATGGCATGGCCTTTTGATGTATTCTGATTGAGCAAAATTTTCAAACATATCGTTGTATTATGTGACATTCATCCTATCCATCAAATTACCCCCCCCCCTGCAACGGTGTCGAAACAGGTTTGTTTTTCATAATTAAGCTCATTGTAAAACTTCTCAACAAGAGCCCATGGTATGAGACCATTATGTGAACAACTTGACAACAGATTCTGAAAACGCTCCCACGCCTGAGAATACGCTTCATCCGGCTCCATATTAATGGATTGGATTTGATCTTTAAGGTGAGATGCTTTAGTAGGCGGGAAGTACTTCTTGATGAATGTTGAACGAAGTGCCTCCCAAGTAGTGAATGCACCAGGAGGTTGCATGTCGAGCCAAAGAGCTACACGTCCTGCAAGTGAAAATGGAAATAAATGCAAGAATATAGAATCTTCAGTAGCACCTTGTAAATTAAAAGTTTCAAGAACACGGCTGAGCCGGTTAATGTGTGCTAGTGCATCTTCGTCATCACGCTCATGAAATTGGTTAGCTTGAGTGAAAGTATTCCTGACGTAGGATGGAATCTGCAATGAATTCGGGTTATCGATCTCGGGAATGTTGATGGACGAATGGTTTCCGGTGAAACCATCGAAAGCTTGCTCAGTTATATTGTTGTAGCCATTTGAATTTCGGGTAAACTTCTCGGACTTGACTCTGGTATTGTCATTTTTAACAATTACTACTCGTTGTGAAGAGTGTACGCAATGGATGATATCAACACCAAATGATTGAATGGAGTTGACTGAAGGAAGCCAAGTGACTTGTGACAATTGTCAATTTTCTCGTATTCATAATTGTATTTGTTTTTGTTAACCGACCCGTTTTGTCATTTCAATATACTTGTCTTTGAAAGTTATCAATTTATATCCTATTCAATAATTTTAAAGTTCGTTTAGGTTCACTTTTTATTTGTATTGTTCAATTAACGAAGCTCCGAGCCTTTAAAGTTAATAAAATAATTAATCTCCAAACTATACGGGTATAGTAAACAAATAACTAAAAGTTACAAAAATTATATCAAGTATCATTAATATTTGAAAGTTCAAGGTTCATTGTGTAAAATAAAGTTTAAAATCAAATTAAATATGGTTATAAAGTATAAGGGCCAAAGGTGTAAATATAATTCAAATTATATTATAATAATAATAATAATAATAATAATAATAATAATAAAAACTCTACAGCCGGCTCTCTCTCTCCTCCCACGTTTTTCCGGCAGACCCAAAATCCGTAGACAGCGGTGAACTTCCGGTGACCTATTAAAACATCTCAAAACGCTATTTTTAATCAATTTTAGTGATATAAACTCATTTCTCCATCATCTTAAACCTTAATCAAGTCTCATTACGCGTATTAACACCCTTAACGTTCGGATTTAAACCCTAAACCGCCGGATAATAATAAAAGTTTCATTAACCCGATTTAATCACCCAACTGATCAATTGAGGCTATAAATAGCACCCTAATATCCTTCTAAATGTGCTACAAACATAAAAATATAACAACAAACTCTCTAATATCACTGATTAACTCGTCCAACTTTCGTTCCGGCCAACTCGTCGTTCACCCACTTTCTGGCATCATACGAGGTAATTATTAGATGTATTTACATAGTTTTGATCCGCCTAATAAAACCCCTAACTTAAATCAAACAAACCTGGAACGAATTTGGAGAATTGAATACCTAGGGTTTATGTGAAGAATATGAAGTTGGGAATTTTGTTTATAATTATTTTTTCCGTCTTTTATCAACAATACTAAATTGGTCTAGTCGTGGGGTATGCCCTGTGTGGTCATGGAGACCCGGGTTCGAACCCGGGTCACAACAGATCCAGTTTTTATTTTTTTAAAAAACTATTTTATTAGTTATATTAAATCAAATATATATTTATAAATCATACAAAATAAATAAAATTATTTTTATAGTTAAATAAAAGATGTTTTAATCTCGTTAACAATTTTGTTCAAGAACCAACTTTACAAACCCGAACCGCTAGTTAAAACTCGTAGAATAATTATATAAATAATATATGTAACGTTGTAATTTTATAAATCCTAAACCTACAAACGTTTATTCTAAAAATAAACAATCCAACAACGACAAATTCCGTAAACATTAATATTAATTTTGTAAGTAATAATATAATAATAAGTCATAAAAACCTGTTAACTTAAATATTAATACATTTGAAAATGTGTGACAAAATACTTACAAATATAAAGATGTACGTATGAACTATAAAACCGACATATTATTTCATTAAATTAGTTAGTAATTCTAGTGTTCTTGTTATTTTAGCTAGTGTGATTCGATCGTTCGGTTTCATATAACGCGCTTATCATATTACTTTCAAGTTATCATCCAACATCAAATGTGAGTTTCTCACACTCCCCTTTTTACCCTTTATAACTATTTTTGGGGTAACATATTAATCCTATCAACAATTAATTTCGTTTATTTATTATTACAAACTACAATTCCTTACATGGACTTGTGTGCTTATTTCCTTACTTGCTCAAAGACTACTTGCTCATGGTTTCCTCAATAAGTATGATCATACGCTTCCCTATGCACTCAGGACCTCGATGTTATGAGTGGAATAGGGACCCCCAATCCGAGTACATTTGGTTGTTACCAAATGGAAAAGACATTACTTGCGCTATTACTACACCAAGTTTCATAGAATTGTACGGTTTTTATGTATTTGTATCAAAATCCACTAACGGAGTTTTACCGTCAGAGGGTGTGAACTAACAGGATCGGAATCATTAGTTATAATCAAACCGTAAATAAAGCTTTCAACCCACGAAAACAGTTAAGTGTAAATAAGTGCGGAAGCGTAAAAACCATAAGACAAAAGTTGCGTCACGCAAGACGACTTAAAACCACAGTTGATAACAGTTTAAGACAAGTTTGCAAGATCAATAACTTTCAAAACAATGCATGATCCTATACCAATAACATACTAAAAGTGTCAACACGAGGTTGGTGAGTTCACAAGTTTATATAAAATAAAGCGTTTAGCGTTTTACGTTCAGCGTTTTGCGTTTAGCGTTTTGCGTTACCAGATAGTGTTAAATCAATTATATATCGATAGGTAGCTAGCCTATACAACAAGTATTACTAAGTGTTCGACACTGAAGCTGACTGTTTATCATGTGCCTTGCCACCAGGTCTATCCCGACCATGGTAATGTGTTTAGCCAAGATTACACCCACTCGACCTCCAGTCGAGCTTAGCGTTGGGTGGGGTTTGTCAAACCCAGTAGTACTACTCAACAATGACTCGCTATTTTACAATACTAAACGGTTCGATGTGTGAAGGACTTAAATTATTTCGTTTGCCACTTAGCCTTTACAAGTGATATATAATCTACTAACAAAATCTAAAAGCGTTTTCGGAGTATGTTATCTCCCCCAAGTGAAAAACGTTTAAAGAGTTTAAAAGGGGAAAGTAAAACTCACTGTTTGCGAAGAATTCCCAAAACAAGTCACCCAAGTGATGCGCGTCGCTGGAAAAACTCTCACTAGCGTTCTATAACAACAAGGAGATTTTCTAAGAGTCGGAACTATTATCGAGTCTCTAGACCCGGCACATAATTCCTATGCACAAGATACGTTTCGTGTTTCGTTTGTGACTCGTGTGTGACTTAACAAGCACATTTGTGATACGTTACATGTTGTGAACAATTATTTACGTGTCAAGTATTAATAGTGTACATTACTAGCAATTACTCCCCGCAAGGGCCAATTGGTCAAAACATAACAATTATCTAGAAATTAGCACGTTTCATGTACTTTCACAAAGTTCAGCAGCTAGTTTCATCAAGATAGAATTCTACTTGAAAGATTACTCTATTCAACAGATCATAGCATCTCAATTAATTCACCAAAAATCGTCACAAAAACATACATGTGTTAGGTTTCCAAAACATATTTTATTGTATTTTTATTCTACATATACTTCTCACAATGATCAAAACATTACAGCAAACTCACAGCAATCAAAATCATGCGCAACAGAATGTTATTTGTTATTCCTGTTAAATGAAAAATCTAATTAATGCATGACCAATTGGGTTAGGTTCTTAACTCAACAAGTTAACTTCCAGAAGTGGAACCAACCCATTTGGTCTTGTAGTTTATGAGATATGATATTTACAAAACAATCTAACAGCAGGTCTCACAACTCAGATTTGCACTTCAGTTTTGTAAAATCATAAAGATTAACTTTTACTCGTCCAAAAATTGCAAACTTGGACTTTATAGAAACTAGACTCAACATAGCACCCTGAGTGTTAACAACATCAACCAATTTCCATATTAACAATTAGTTACAGTTTTCTAAACATAACTTACAATCTGTCCAGTACCAGTTTTGACCTTTAATCACATTTAAATCATTTGACCAACCAAAACACCTCCAAATTAGGCGTGATTGGACTTTCTGAAAACTAGACTCAGAGTACTACCTTGTAGACTCATAATTAGATCAGTTTGCTTTTATATTCAACAAGTTACACATCGTTCAAGTTTAACAATCACTGCTGTCAAAACTCAGCAAGCACAAACAATCATCTAACATGCATCCTAAGCATACGACATATCTCAAAACATGTAACGAGCATGATTAATCACAAAAATCAGTAATAACCCTCTAGGGTTTACAAACAATCAATGATTCAATAATCTTTCACCTTTCAAAATGACATACGATCATCAACATCAATAGCTAACACATAATCAATCATCCTCTAGCAACAATCAATCATAAGAAAACTTATTCATAATTTTCGTGACCTAGGGTTTTAGATTAACCCATTCAAAACCAAAATTAAACATAAAGGATGCATAGAATAGTTGTTTATACCTTCCTAGCACCTTAATCTTCAACAAACTTGAACAATTCTTGTATGTATGTGTGTGTGTGATTGACGGCAGCCAATAGCAAGGGGAGGGGGGGCGATCGGGTAGAGAGAGAGAGAGTGTTAGGGTTTAGATTATTATTATTATTAATAATAACATGTTACATCTAGGTCCCTCAACTTCTAATTTGTACTTTTCTAGCTTATTTTAACTAGTTTGCATATTGAGTTAACGTTCCATACAATGTTATCACATAACACATAAGTCTAACACATAATTATTGTTTTGATGTTTTTCGTTTATTCACCAATGGTTCGCGTCAATTCGTTTGCGTTTCGGTGCAATTCCCGAAAGACTACACATGTAGTAGTTGTCAAGCGTCATTTAAAACCTTAGTTTAAATGTAATGAGATGTGCGTTATAGATCCAGTGATCTTAAGTTTGAATTGACGGAGTTTGAGTTAACGGAGTTAACCTGAAATTGACGAGTGTCACATTATATCAGATGATGAAATGGCGAAAGACACTAGGAGTTAGGTTATTTAAAGAATAAACAAGAAGACGTGTTTTGTTCCTTTTACTTTGTATTTGTTTATTTGATAAACTTGTATACTTGGGATCTGAATGAATTAATGATATTATTGTCACTTAATAGTGTCACATGTGTTTTGGGCAATCTGTACGACACACCCAGGCGTATTCCGCTAAAGCCGGGGTGTTACAGGACTGTGTTCGATGGATTTTGTCCGTTGTGTCTTTCCAAAAGAATGAATGGGACTATTTATCCTTAAATAGGAGGAGCAAAAGTCCTCAAAATCTGTCATTAGACTTTCCAAGAAAAAGCAAACCACCCCCTCCAGTTAAGTGACAGTTCAAGCATGCCAAAATTATTAAAATCAACATTTACTAGAAAATGTTTACCAAAAAAAACATAATGAAATAAAAAAAGGAACATAAAAGATTCCCATTTTTAACAATTGCTGATGGTTTTTAACTGATGTTTTTTGGTAAATCCCCTCAACCGGAAGGATAGACTATTCGGGCCTCGAATATCGAATACTACTTTAACTTCAAATTCGCTTTTGTTGTATTATAGTCATATCTTGCTGCAAAACGCAAGTAATGTATCTAGTTTATAATTTAAGTTGTATCACGACAAACATTCAAATTTGAATTTGAATGTTTGTCGTGATACAACTTAAATTATAAACTAGATACTTTACTTGCATGTTGTGGCGAGATATGATCATGGTAAGACAAAAGCGAGTTTGAAGTCAAAGTAGTGTTAGATGACTTAGATCCCAAAAGGCATATGAAAACATGTGTTGACATTGCTTTTTTTTTCCTTCCAATCATATTACTTATTTATATATAAAGCATATATAGATGTTTGTGTTATACAATGTTGGTTCCTCATTCAAACTTGAATGAAAACGGGGTTCTAACGGTATACTTACCAGATTCGGATACCCACATCATATGCCCTTGCCCATGTGGACCTTTCTTCTTATCCATAACATCTCAAATAAACGTCATCTCGTATGTTTTCTTTTGCTTCACTGCTGAGAAGCTCATCTTGACATCCTCATCTTTATTAACCACAACCTTAACACCTACACCCTCGGGTACAGAAATGTCCTTGATGATGTACCTCGAATTTGCTGAACCAACGTTAGTCACTGTACTCAAGTATGCTTTGCTATCGTTTCTTTTCAGAGATACCATGAAAGAAGGATAATTTAGCTGGGCCTCGGGTATAGATTTTGAGCAGATAACTTTTTTCTTAACAATGGTTTCAATTTGTTTGGTTGTATAGCCTAACCCGCAAAGATAGGGAATGTAGTCGTCGGGTTGGATGTCAAAACAAGGCCTGGCTCATGGGCTTTTGGTGGGTTTACGTGACTAGAGCCCATGGCGAGTACATCAGCATGCAACCCTCTTTCTTCTACAATAGTGTAACATCCCGTTTTTCGGGTTTCGGTTAATAAATGAAAGTATGGGTTATTAAGAGTTGGGCTAGTGTTGGGTTAAATGGATATGGGTTATGGACTTGGGTATGAAAGAAAGAAGGAAAGACCATTGGCTTAAGCCCATGATCCCTAAATATATAAACCATAATCACCATTAATTCCCTCATTTTACACATATTCCATCCACCACCAAAACATACACTTAAGCTCTCTCTCTCCCTAATCCTCTCTCTAGCCGAAAAATAGAAGAGAAAACCGATCCCGACCCAAGGTATGATAGTATTATGTTGTATGAGCTTAAATCCGTTAGATATGGTCACGAAATGACGATCCAACACCGTTAAACCATTTAAGTCACGAGATCCGGGTGCAATCGGGTATAAACCGAACCTAAGATGAGCTTAGGGGTCACCCTAGCTTAGATCTGGATCGAACGGGACGAAAAACGGTGAAAAAACGAGTTAAAACTTGTTTTTCCGGCGAATCCGCGGTTTTCCGGCGGCCCTCCGACGGCGGCGCCGGAAAAGTTAATACGAGGTTGTCAGGGAATGTTCATTCCCTAACCTAACCCTAGTTCGCTAAGGGTAATTAGCAAATTAGAAGTAATTCACTTAGCTGATTCGTCTGTGGGAATGTAACGAATTAGCTTCAGTTCGTTAGGGGAAAAGATAGCAAATTACCCTTGATTCGCTATAACTAGAAGATAACGAATTAGTCCCAAATTCGTTATAGTCATTTGTTAAAGGAGATAACGAATTAGAACTTCCAGTTCGCTACTTGGACCGGTTCACTATGAACTGATTCGTTAAGAAGTCCAGTTCGTTAAAGGTGTCAATTCGCTATGTGAAGCAGTTCGTTATGATAACCCAATTCGCTAAGAATAGGTAACGAACTAGAAGTTTACCAGAATGGTAGAAATGGTCCCTAGACTTAGAAAAGAATGATTTAATTACAAAGAAGCCCTTGGACTTTTAAGTAGCAAATTATTTAATGATTCAAAATCCTAATGGAAAATGTGTTAAAACAGTTAATGAAAATAAAATTTTTCCAAGCTGACCTGGCAGCTTAACCCCAGCTAGGGGCTCTGCCCCATGGACCCTACTAGGGGCTGCCGCCCCTAGAACCCCGCTGCCAGGGGCGCTGCCCCTGGACCCCCGTTCGTTGAGGGTAATAATTAAATTAGAAAGACGATATGTGTAGTGATAGTTTACTGAAACGCATAATTATAATACAGTTAGTCGTGCACAGCTCAAGAAGGGAATAACCGTAAACAGTGAACGCAACCGCATTGAGGTGAGTTTCTAGCCCCACTTCCTTGTTATGTTTTCGGGGCTGTGTGCATACTCGATGTGATAGTTAATACACTTACCTTAAGTGGTAAGTGTAAGCCTTGTATGATTTATGTATGATGATTGCTTGACGGTGCGTGAACAATCTTCGGATATTGCATGTACCGTCAGGTGGTAGCTAAAGATGTGATTGCCATGTATGATGCAAGATAAGATGCATGTATGAATATATATGATGTATGCATAATGTACGTATGATATGTTAATGGTACGTGAACGCTCTTCGGAGATTGCATGTATTGTCAGGAAAAATATTTAAGAACAGGTATAGAATGAAGCTATGGAAGAAAGGGTGACCGGACCCTAACAATATCCGAGGATGAAGGGTGACCAGACCCTAATAATATCCGAGGATGAAGGGTGACCGGACCCTAATAATATCCGAGGATAGAGGGTACCGGACCCTAATAATATCCGAGGTATGTAGGGTGAAACGCCCTTTATAATGTATGTTTAGATATGAATGTGTATGGACGAATGTTGAACATGATATGCATGTAATGCGTACCTTCGGGCACGTATATGTGTATGAAAAGTAAGTTATGTGATTAACTAGAACTCACTCAGCGTAGCTGACTTTTAGTATGCACGCAGACAAATAGGTTGAGGCAGCTCGCATGACTGAAGACACGTGGCATGGAATCGAAGATACTGGCATCTCGGTGAAATGTTGTGATGTTTTAAAGACTATGTTTTGTTTTAATTGACTACGAATGTTTTATAAGACATGATTTGATGGTTATGTAAAATGTTATGGTTGAAGTTTTATTATTCCGCGAAAGTTTTTATTAACTCTGATATTTAGAACTGCGTTTATGAGTAAATCCAACACCAAAGTAAGGCTACCGGTAACGGGGCCTTACAAATAGGCTTCCCTTTTCTATTTACTTGATTAGCCATGTCATTATTGCAGACTTGACAGCAGCAGGAGACCATTCTGGATGCACGCTTTTGAGCGAGGTGAGGACAAGCCATTGGCATGCCGGTGCCAATGTTAAACGTTGTTTGATTGTCGATCGACTCATTCCTTACTCAGTCCAATAATGTCTGGCTTTAGGATTCCGGGACTTGAAAGGCTAGGCCCTCTTCCAAAGAAAGAAGGCATCTCTTGATCTGATTTTAGCCTGGCCACAGTTCCATCAAAACGAACAGTTGCAACAGAAGAAAAACTTGAGTTCAAATACTTCTTAATCTCAAGCCCTTCCTTGCAACCGATATGTGATGCCACCAGAACATAAGGAGCTGCTACTTTAGTCTCACCCAAAACAATGTTATTAGCAATAATCATGGCAGCTCCTCCTGCCTTCTTAACCACCACTCCGGTTTCAATATTGCTAGGCGCGTCTTTTACAATCACACAACACTACATTCCCCTTGACATCAATGCGGTCCAATGATTCTTTATTGCACTGTGTTGGCTATACAAGAGGCCGGAGCTTCTGGTCAGAACCCTTTGGTTGGTACAACGATTCACCGTGAAGTTTCTTCCCATTTCCAAGAACAATTGTTGTCCTGACTCGTCTATCAATTGTAATAGCCCCAACTATAAGGACCCATGTGGCGTCATTATGTAGTGATTCACTCTTCGGCCCTTTATTACCTGCTGAACAGATAATTGAGATCCCTTTTTACATTGCATTGAAGGCATCGAGCACCACACTATTTTTATAAAATAGTGAGGAATCCCGATCATGCGAAAGAGATATCACATTAACACCATCTTCAATAGTTGCATCCATGCCCGAAGATGGCGCTATCACCAAGCTCCTTGGAATCGTAATTACATACTTTATACATGAAAATGTGTGATGGTGGTGCTATTCCACTAGTAGTGCCAATCCCCAACCCGTACATGTTTGCGTTCTATACTAAATTCCCTACAACGGTGCTTGAAGTATGTGTGCAATGGCCTAAATCATCTATAGGAGAATTTTCTTTCATAAAGCTTCGCATTCCAATCAGTTTGTTGTTACACCCAACCACTTCACATAATCACATTTACGCTTCCATGTTGGTGGTGGAGGGGGGACACCAAAGTCATTAAAAGAGAGATGCCCGGGAGTAATTTCCATGTCTATAACACCGATTATGACTCCCTTCCCATGGTTGGAGTCTTTCCACAATCCTAAGTTATTGCGCAAGCCCAGAAAGTTATGTGAAAAAGTTGTGTGTAACTGATACATAGCTTGAGGCCTGACAGATATAACTTCATTCAAACCCTCTGTTATTTCTGCTTACTCGGCTGACATATTGGCAGAAAATCAGGTAATCACGTGATGGTACGTGAAAATGAACTCTGGTTTCTCGTTTGATCGTGCAACTACTTTTAACAAAAGTGAGTTATAACATTATTCAATGTTGTAGGGGGGGCGGCCTTTATATGAACCTAAGTGAACAATGTAGATTTTGAATTTAGTGGCTAAACATGTAGGAAATACATTGAATGTAACATCCTAAAATTTTTATAATGTTAAATAAAAGAAAGTTATGTTTAGTGATTTCACGTTTTAGTTATTTAATGTCGAGTAAGGAACGGGTCATGGGCTTAGATTACGTAAGATGGGTTAAATGAGAATGGGCCTTGGGCCCGTGGGCTTGAGAGATATAAATACCCATCCCAAGCCCAAGATATCATTTTATTTCCATCTTTCTCTTTTACACACTCAAAAACACACACATAACCGACCGAGATCCGAAGTCGAGACCCGAGATTGTGCTGGTAGATCTGAGTTGGAAAGGTAAGAACTAATCCCGCCAAGCTAATATTACTGAAAATGGTTAGGATTTGACGGGTTAATCGGACCCGAAACACAACTGCTCAAATCGGACCCCTAAAACGTCGATTTTAGGCCGATTTGATGGTTGGGATTTGTAGGCGCCGATCATACGATTCCGTGGGTACCAAAATCGAGTTATTTGGCTAAGAAACGAAGGAGTTATGGGCAAACAGATCTGCAGCGCGACAACTTCGCCTTCATCTGGGCAACTTCGCCTTCAAGCGACGAACTTCGCCTGCACGCTAAGTTCGCCTGATGAACTTCGCCTGCAAGCCAAGTTCGCCTGATGATAACTTCGCCTAAAAGCCAAGTTCGCCTGATGGCAACTTCGCTGAAATGGTAACTTCGCCTGATGGCAACTTCGCTGAAATGGTAACTTCGCCTAAATGGTAACTTCGCCTAAAAGCCAAGTTCGCCTAAGGTTTAACTTCGCCTAAAAGCCAAGTTCGCCTGAGGTTTAACTTCGCCTGAAGCCAAGTTCGCCTAAGGTTTAACTTCGCCTGAAGCCAAGTTCGCCTAAGGTTTAACTTCGCCTGAAGCCAAGTTCGCCTAAGGTTTAACTTCGCCTGAAGTGAAGTTCGATTATAAAATAAATTAAAAACCTAATGGAAAATGTGTTAAGGCAGTTATCGAAAATAAAATTTTTCCAAGCTGACCTGGCAGCTTAACCCCAGCCAGGGGCTCTGCCCCTTGGACCCCGCTAGGGGCTGCCGCCCCTAGAACCCCGCTGCCAGGGGCGCTGCCCCCGGACCCCCGTTCGTTGTGGGTCATATATAGATAGAAATACAAAACGAGAAGTAGTAGTTAATTGATATGTGTAAATATTATACAGTTAGCCGAGCCCAGTTAAAGAAAGGAATTACGATCAACGGCGAGCGTAACAGGATCCAGGTGAGTTTCTAGCCCCATTCCTTGTTATGTTTTCGGGGCTGTGTGCATACTTGATGTGTTGTTAATACATTTATCCTAAGTGATAAGTGTATGCCATATGTGATATATGTGATATGTATGAATGATTGCTTGATGGTACGTGAACGATCTTCGGATATTGCACGTACTGTCAGGTTGTAACGTTATGAATATGGTAAGTATGTATGAATGATTGCTTGATGGTACGTGAACGATCTTCGGATATTGCACGTACTGTCAGGTTGTAACGTTATAAATATGGTAAGTATGATATGTATTAATGATTGCTTGATGGTACGTGAACGATCTTCGGATATTGCACGTACTGTCAGGTTGTAACGTTATAAAGATGGCAAGTATGATATGTATGTTTATGTGTATGAACGTAATAAAGTTAATAAAAGAAGGAAATGACGGTTGTATGGTTGTATGGTTACGAAAAGGGTACCGAGCCCTAATAATACTCGAGGTATGAAGTATGGTTGTATGGTAACGAAGAGGGAATCGAACCCTACTAATATTCGAAAACAAGGGACCAGACCCTAATAATATCTGTGATGTTAGGGACCAGACCCTAATAATATCTGTGATGTTAGGGACCAGACCCTAATAATATCTGTGATGTTAGGGACCAGACCCTAATAATATCTGTGATGTTAGGGACCAGACCCTTATAATATCTGTGATGTTAGGGACCAGACCCTTATAATATCTGTGATGTTAGGGACCAGACCCTTATAATATCTGTGAGGTTATAGGGCGAAAGGCTCTTTAAAACGTACGATTATGAATGTAAAGAAAGTATGTAAGTAAGAAAAAAAAGTATGTAAGTAAGAATGAAGGCATGAGTACTTATGTGTGTATGAAAGAAAGTTATGAGGTTAAGTACATATGTATGTAATAAGGTATTGTATGGTATTGTATGTTTAACTAGAACTCACTCAGCGTAGCTGACTTTTAGTATGCACGCAGGTGAGTAGGTTGAGACAGCTGGCTTGAGTGGAGGACACATGGCAGAAGACTAAAGCCTGGCATCTGAAGATCTGATATGTTTTATAAGTTATGTTTTGATTTTGAAAGACAAGAGGAATGTTTTAAGACATGATTATGAATTGATATGTAATGTTTTATGAAAGTTTTATATTCCGCGTAAAGTTTTTAATTAACTCTGATAATTAGAACTGTGTTTATGAGTAAATCCAACAAGAAAGTAGGGTTACCGGTAACGGGGCCTTACAAGTTGGTATCAGAGCAAAGTTCGAGAGATTTAAGCATCCTACATGCTTAGACTCGAACAGAGAATGGGATTTAAGTAAGAAAGGAAAGAAGATGCCAGTTCAAGAATGCCATGTGTCGCTCAAGCAAGATCAGTAAAGGTGAAAGGTATGACTAAATGATATATGTTAATGAGAAAGAAAAGATATGAGAATGGTACGGATAGGAATAATTGATTGTTTGAATTGACTAACTGCTTAAGTAGAACCAGCACAAATAGACTCATAAAAGGAAGTGTATAGGACACGGAAAGTAACGTGATCAGCTAATCACAACTGGCCACTGTTATTACCTGTTAGCCTTACCATCCTTGTACTAAACGGTTCCTTGAGTGACGATGTTTGTGTTTTCCCCTTTAGAATACTAATGGCTGGAGCTGGAGAATTTGTTGAAACTGGGGGTCGCACTGGGCGTCGTGGCAGGCCTCGTCTTGTCCGGCAACCCTCGGTGGAAGAAGCTTCCCACACCGAAGATGAAGGAAGCGCAGCTGGAGGAGACCAGAACAACAACGAGGAAGTTCAACTTAGCCCTGCAGTTCAAGCAGCCATCGTTCAGGCTGTAGTTGCTGCTGTGAAGAACCTGAATCCCGAAGGATCTGCTGGAAGCCGTGAGCGAACTGCTGAAGGGGCGGGTGGTGATGGTGGAAAGGATGGGGAAGGTGAAAGAGGGGCCTCGAGTGGGGATAAGTCTGTGAAAGTCGATGATAGGAGAGGAGGACAAGGTGGGTGCAGCTATAAGTCCTTCAAAGGTTGTGACCCGCCTAAGCTGACTGGTTTAGGAGACGCAATCGCTACTCTCCAGTGGATAACCGCTATGGACAAGGTTATCCGCATTAGCGAATGCCGTCCCGACCAAGCTGTGGGTTATGCTACTCAGTCATTCGTAGATGAGGCTATGTATTGGTGGGAGAGTGTGGAGCAGAGGAAGACCCGTGAAGAGATCAAAGAGATGAAGTGGGAAGATTTGAAAGAGTTGGTAATGAAGAAGTTCTGTGCAGATGCCGAGGTTGAAAGAACGGAGATGAAGTTCCAGAATTTAAAAGCCGGTATGATGACGCATCGTGAGTATACCACGGAGTTCAACCGACTATCTAGGTTGGTGCCTGACATGGTTGACACTGAGGTCAAGAGAATCAAATGTTATGTGAAGGGGTTGCCACAAAAGGTCCGCATGTTAGTCAGGGCGATTCAACCTGCTACTTTTGATTCGGCCGTTGGACTCGCGGAAATGGTCTATGCTGATGTGGCCGCGGATGATAGGGTGGAAAGGGACGAAGAGAAAGAGAAGAAAGGGGTCACTCCTGCTAAACGACCCGGTACTCAGTTATGGAACTCCAAGGATAAGAAACAGAAAGTGTGGGAGAAGAGATCGTGTAAGACCTGCGGAAAGAGGCATGGTGGTGAGTGCAAGTGGGGTAAAAGTTCTAATGTTTGTCTCAAATGTGGAAAGGCTCATGGTGGAGAATGCAGAATGGGGTCGAATGCCTGTTATAAGTGCGGGAAGGTAGGGCATTATGCCAATGAGTGCAGTGCGAAGCCAGCATGTTACAAATGTGGCAAGACAGGCCATATGTCAAGGGAGTGCACTGAAGGTGTAGCTGGAGGTAGTGGAAAGAAGGATGCCGATCAAGCTAGGCCCAGAACTAGAGCCTACATGCTGACCCAGGAACAAGCCAGGCAGATTCCGGATGTCGTCACAGGTACGTTTCTAGTGAACGATGTTTCCGCTTCTGTATTATTTGATTCTGGTGCGAATAGAAGTTTTGTAGCTACGACGTTTAGTAAACTAGCTAAAATGAAAGGCTGCCGAGTGTCTGAAACTTTTGTAGTAGAAACCGCAAGTGACACTTCGGTGAAAATAACAAAAATGGTTAAGAATTGTAAGATAGAGTTAGAGGGACACGAGTTCCCAGTTACTTTGTATGTTATGGCCTTAGGAGGGTTCGATGTAGTCTTGGGTATGGATTGGTTGTCTGAGTTTGAGGCTCAGATAGTATGTAAAAGTAAGATGATAAGGTTAAAGTCATTGGATGGTAGTGCGGTGATGATTTATGGTGATAAGGAGAGTTATGGGCTTAATGTCATTTCGATGATAAAAGCCGAGGGTTTGTTAAGGCGAGGGTGCGGTGCATACCTGGCGTATGTTGTCAACGCTACGGCCGAGACGAAAGAAATGAAGAATGTTCCTATTGTGCGCGACTACCCAGAAGTATTCCCTGAGGATCTTCCGGGGTTGCCACCTGAGCGAGAGATAGAATTTCAGATAGATCTAGTACCAGGAGCCCAGCCCGTCGCGAAAGCGCCTTACCGTCTAGCACCGTCCGAGATGAAGGAATTGATGTCCCAACTGCAAGAACTCCTCGACAAGGGTTTTATCAGACCGAGTGTTTCTCCGTGGGGCGCACCGGTTTTGTTTGTGAAGAAAAAGGATGGAAGTATGAGAATGTGCATAGACTATCGTGAGTTGAATAAGCTTACGGTAAAGAATAGATACCCCTTGCCTAGGATTGACGATCTGTTTGACCAACTGCAAGGTTCAAGTTGGTTCTCACGAATAGATCTCAGATCAGGCTACCATCAGCTGAAGGTGAAAGAGGCAGACATCCCTAAGACAGCGTTCCGAACGCGGTATGGACACTACGAGTTCCTCGTAATGTCATTCGGTCTAACCAATGCTCCTGCAGCATTTATGGACATGATGAATAGGGTGTGTCGACCGATGTTGGATAAGTCGGTTATCGTCTTCATCGATGATATATTGGTTTATTCAAGGAGCGAGTCTGACCATGCGGAGCATTTGAGAGAAGTATTGGAAGTTCTGAAGAAAGAGAAGTTGTATGCCAAGTTTTCGAAGTGCGCGTTCTGGTTAAGAGAAGTGCAATTTTTAGGTCATGTGGTTAATCCGGAGGGGATTACCGTGGACCCAGTTAAGATTGAAGCGATAACGAATTGGAAGACTCCGCAGAATCCGACTGATATACGAAGCTTCCTAGGGTTAGCTGGCTACTATAGGAGATTCATCGAAGGTTTCTCCAAGATAGCCGCACCGCTGACCGGTATGACCCGAAAGTCGATAGTATTCAGTTGGGGGAAGTTTCAGGAGGAAGCCTTTGAAGAATTGAAGAAGAGACTCACGCAAGCTCCAAT
The DNA here is from genome assembly GCF_021521415.1 of Bidens hawaiensis. NCBI lineage: Eukaryota > Viridiplantae > Streptophyta > Magnoliopsida > Asterales > Asteraceae > Bidens > Bidens hawaiensis. Next base: position 2,301,017 of record NW_027491020.1, on the reverse strand, counting down.
CCTTACTTTACCCGATGGTGATGAGGATTTTGTTGTCTGTGCTGATGCCTCGCATCAAGGGTTAGGTTGCGTGTTGATGCAACGAGGGAAGGTGATAGCCTACGCGTCTAGACAGTTGAAGGTCCATGAGAGTACTTATCCGACGCATGATTTGGAGTTAGCAGCTGTAGTGCATGCTCTTAAGATATGGAGGCATTATCTGTACGGCACTAAGTGTACTATCTATACCGATCATAAGAGTTTAAAGTACTTCTTCGAGCAGAAAGAACTGAACATGAGACAGAGAAGATGGTTAGAATTGATAAAGGATTACGACTGTGAGATTAAGTATTACCCCGGTAAGGCTAACGTGGTCGCTGATGCGTTAAGTCGTAAGAATGAGGAAGTCCTTGTAACCGTGAAGTCATATAAGTTGATCATGAACTCAAGTCTTTTTGAAGAAATCATCAAAGTGCAGTCAGAAGTGTTAGTAGACGAAGGGTTAATAAAGAAAGAAAGGATTTATGGCCAGCAAGATGAGTTGATGGAAAACACTCATGGAGTTAAAACTAGATTTGACCGTATGTGGATTCCACGCCATGGTGATCTTAGAAGTCGAATCTTAGATGAAGCTCATAAGTCAAGGTACTCAATCCATCCTGGAGCTACAAAGATGTACCAAGACTTGAAAAGAGATTACTGGTGGCCAGGAATGAAGAATGATGTAGTAGATTATGTCGGTAAGTGCTTAACTTGCTTACAAGTCAAAGCCGAACATCAGAAGCCTTATGGGAAGATGCAACCGCTAGAGATACCTGAGTGGAAATGGGAACACATCACTATGGATTTCATAACTAAGCTACCTCGTACAGCTAAGCAACATGATACCATCTGGGTGATTGTGGACCGTTTGACCAAGAGTGCTCACTTTCTACCCATACGAGAGGCCATCTCGTCAGAAACGTTAGCAAGCTTGTTCATTAAAGAAATTGTAACCAAGCATGGAGTACCGTTATCGATCGTGTCTGATAGAGATACACGGTTTACTTCAAGATTCTGGAAGAAATTCCATGAAGCTATGGGGACGAGGTTGAACATCAGTACGGCGTATCATCCTCAAACCGATGGACAGTCTGAAAGGACGATCCAAACCCTTGAGGATATGCTACGTGCTTGCGTTTTAGATTTTGGTGGAAGTTGGGATGATCATCTGCATCTGGCAGAGTTCTCCTATAACAACAGTTACCATTCGAGTATTGGTATGCCACCGTTTGAGATGCTGTACGGTAGGCGATGTAGAACCCCGGTGTGTTGGGGTGAGATTGGTCAGAAGGAAATGGGAAGTATAGAAGTGGTTCAAGAAACGTCTTCAAAGTTCGATCAGATCAAAGCAAGAATGAAAGCCGCTCAAGACAGACAAAAGTCTTATGCAGATAAGCGGCGACGACCAATTGAGTTTAACGTTGGCGACTATGTGATGCTTAAGGTCTCGCCTTGGAAAGGAATTATCCGTTTTAGAAAGAGAGGGAAGCTAAGTCCGAGGTACATTGGACCATTTAAAATTTTGTATCGTGTGGGGGAAGTAGCTTATAAGCTGGATTTACCCGATGAGTTAGAAGGAATTCATTCAACCTTCCATGTTTCTCATCTGAGGAAGTGTCTAGCTGATGACACGTCTCACGTACCATTGATGGACATTGAGGTTGATGAACAATTGAACTACATCGAGCAACCGATAGAGATCGTTGATCGCAAGGAGAAGCAGCTTCGTCACAAGATTATACCCTTGGTAAAAGTGATATGGAAACACCGCAAGGGATCAGATGCTACTTGGGAAGTCGAGGATGAGATGCGCAAGTTTTACCCTAGTTTGTTTATGTAATAGTTAGGTTTCGGGGACGAAACCTCTTTAAGGGGGGAAGACTTGTAACATCCTAAAATTTTTATAATGTTAAATAAAAGAAAGTTATGTTTAGTGATTTCACGTTTTAGTTATTTAATGTCGAGTAAGGAACGGGTCATGGGCTTAGATTACGTAAGATGGGTTAAATGAGAATGGGCCTTGGGCCCGTGGGCTTGAGAGATATAAATACCCATCCCAAGCCCAAGATATCATTTTATTTCCATCTTTCTCTTTTACACACTCAAAAACACACACATAACCGACCGAGATCCGAAGTCGAGACCCGAGATTGTGCTGGTAGATCTGAGTTGGAAAGGTAAGAACTAATCCCGCCAAGCTAATATTACTGAAAATGGTTAGGATTTGACGGGTTAATCGGACCCGAAACACAACTGCTCAAATCGGACCCCTAAAACGTCGATTTTAGGCCGATTTGATGGTTGGGATTTGTAGGCGCCGATCATACGATTCCGTGGGTACCAAAATCGAGTTATTTGGCTAAGAAACGAAGGAGTTATGGGCAAACAGATCTGCAGCGCGACAACTTCGCCTTCATCTGGGCAACTTCGCCTTCAAGCGACGAACTTCGCCTGCACGCTAAGTTCGCCTGATGAACTTCGCCTGCAAGCCAAGTTCGCCTGATGATAACTTCGCCTAAAAGCCAAGTTCGCCTGATGGCAACTTCGCTGAAATGGTAACTTCGCCTGATGGCAACTTCGCTGAAATGGTAACTTCGCCTAAATGGTAACTTCGCCTAAAAGCCAAGTTCGCCTAAGGTTTAACTTCGCCTAAAAGCCAAGTTCGCCTGAGGTTTAACTTCGCCTGAAGCCAAGTTCGCCTAAGGTTTAACTTCGCCTGAAGCCAAGTTCGCCTAAGGTTTAACTTCGCCTGAAGCCAAGTTCGCCTAAGGTTTAACTTCGCCTGAAGTGAAGTTCGATTATAAAATAAATTAAAAACCTAATGGAAAATGTGTTAAGGCAGTTATCGAAAATAAAATTTTTCCAAGCTGACCTGGCAGCTTAACCCCAGCCAGGGGCTCTGCCCCTTGGACCCCGCTAGGGGCTGCCGCCCCTAGAACCCCGCTGCCAGGGGCGCTGCCCCCGGACCCCCGTTCGTTGTGGGTCATATATAGATAGAAATACAAAACGAGAAGTAGTAGTTAATTGATATGTGTAAATATTATACAGTTAGCCGAGCCCAGTTAAAGAAAGGAATTACGATCAACGGCGAGCGTAACAGGATCCAGGTGAGTTTCTAGCCCCATTCCTTGTTATGTTTTCGGGGCTGTGTGCATACTTGATGTGTTGTTAATACATTTATCCTAAGTGATAAGTGTATGCCATATGTGATATATGTGATATGTATGAATGATTGCTTGATGGTACGTGAACGATCTTCGGATATTGCACGTACTGTCAGGTTGTAACGTTATGAATATGGTAAGTATGTATGAATGATTGCTTGATGGTACGTGAACGATCTTCGGATATTGCACGTACTGTCAGGTTGTAACGTTATAAATATGGTAAGTATGATATGTATTAATGATTGCTTGATGGTACGTGAACGATCTTCGGATATTGCACGTACTGTCAGGTTGTAACGTTATAAAGATGGCAAGTATGATATGTATGTTTATGTGTATGAACGTAATAAAGTTAATAAAAGAAGGAAATGACGGTTGTATGGTTGTATGGTTACGAAAAGGGTACCGAGCCCTAATAATACTCGAGGTATGAAGTATGGTTGTATGGTAACGAAGAGGGAATCGAACCCTACTAATATTCGAAAACAAGGGACCAGACCCTAATAATATCTGTGATGTTAGGGACCAGACCCTAATAATATCTGTGATGTTAGGGACCAGACCCTAATAATATCTGTGATGTTAGGGACCAGACCCTAATAATATCTGTGATGTTAGGGACCAGACCCTTATAATATCTGTGATGTTAGGGACCAGACCCTTATAATATCTGTGATGTTAGGGACCAGACCCTTATAATATCTGTGAGGTTATAGGGCGAAAGGCTCTTTAAAACGTACGATTATGAATGTAAAGAAAGTATGTAAGTAAGAAAAAAAAGTATGTAAGTAAGAATGAAGGCATGAGTACTTATGTGTGTATGAAAGAAAGTTATGAGGTTAAGTACATATGTATGTAATAAGGTATTGTATGGTATTGTATGTTTAACTAGAACTCACTCAGCGTAGCTGACTTTTAGTATGCACGCAGGTGAGTAGGTTGAGACAGCTGGCTTGAGTGGAGGACACATGGCAGAAGACTAAAGCCTGGCATCTGAAGATCTGATATGTTTTATAAGTTATGTTTTGATTTTGAAAGACAAGAGGAATGTTTTAAGACATGATTATGAATTGATATGTAATGTTTTATGAAAGTTTTATATTCCGCGTAAAGTTTTTAATTAACTCTGATAATTAGAACTGTGTTTATGAGTAAATCCAACAAGAAAGTAGGGTTACCGGTAACGGGGCCTTACATTGAAAAAGGTGGTTCAAGTGAGAAGTAGACAAAAAAAATTGTTGGCGCTTGTACGTAATCTGTTGATCAGTTCTTCATGTAAGCAATAGAAAACATGATAATATTAAACATACGAACATGTTACAGTATGGAGTGTAGTAACTGAGACAGAATATGATGTATTCGACATGTTTGTCATCTCGATCGAGTTTCCCTTTAGGATGTATAGTTAAGGATGGTGTTAGGGTTCTTGAGGGGAACCCGGTTTAGGATAGAGGAGACACATAAAATTTTATGTGTGTTAGATTAGGCTATGATGTTAATTTATTCTCTCCATTTATATACACCCAAGGGGAAACCCTTTATTAGTCAGTAAGGGTAATATGGCCCATCAACAATTACCAAACTAATATATAATAAGGTATAATTAATATTTTGATCTATTATAATATAAATGATTATAATGGACATATATAAATATATTTAATTATATATTTAATCTTACATTCTCCCACTTGGCCGGGTAATCATTTATTATGAGTATTAGATAAGCCTGGTTAGGAGTTAGCACTCATTTTAGCTTTAAACTTAAACTGGAGCAGAGATATACATTCATTGAATTGAACATCAGCTCAAGACCACCATTAATCATATTGAAGTCCTTATTTAAAACCTAAGTAGTTATGATCAAAATTTTCAAGTAAGCCCTTCAGAATGTTTGATTTGTATATTAATTGTAGGTTCCCAGCCGGATCTACACGGAATTATCTCGTAGTACGTAGGTGCGCCCTACGTAAGACGATACGAGCGTAGGATGTAAACTATGTTAATACTGAACACGAACACACGTTACAATACTCAAAAGACACATTGTATTGCAACCCTTCAACAAGTGATCTTCAATCACAATTACACGTACTGGAATAACTATTCAATACAACCCGTAACATATGTATATATATGTTACGACAACTTCGCCTAACAGACTAGGCGAAGTTGTCAATAACTTCGCTTGTCCACAAGTTCGCTTATATCAGGCGAACTTGTGAGACAACCTATACAAACCAAAACAAAACACACTAACACGATTACAGACACTAGATACTGAACTACTGACATAATGCACCAACAGACTCCCCCTTGGCAGTAGCTTCATATCTCTATCTTCAATCACTTGTCTTGTAATCCCAAAAATCTTGTATCTCCCGTCTTCAAGCATGAACTCCCTGTCTTACACAGACAGTGACAACTCTCTGGTATTTCTTGGCTTCTTCTTTCCATGCAGGAATATAGAATATCTTTTTCTCGTTCAGCATCTGCAAGTCAGCTTGAGACAAATTCACCAAGTGCATAGGATCATACACTCTCAGCACCTCTTGTTCATCTTCATCCTCCATGACCGCTTCAACTGTTTGACTATTGACATACCACCATTTTAGATTCTTTAAAACATCCTTGGGCATTTGTTTCATCGGCACTTCTTTTAAACACCGGATAGGTTTATACTTCATTACCATCCAAGGTTTGCCATCAGCTCTCATTCCTCTACCTTTATCTTCAACAAGCTTCCCTTTCTGCGGCTTTAACAACTCGAACTTTTTCTCTTTTATACTTTCTTTCCACACGATCTTTCCAATAATCCTAGCCATATTATCATCACTCCTGTTTATCAACCCCAACTTGGCTAAATCCTTCACCTCACACTCCGGCAATGTATTCAATGATCTCAACAACCTTTTGAAGTACTGAACTCCGTCAAAACGTTTAATCACAAAAAGCCTCAACTGCTCATCATACAACCAGCATATTATCCCCTTCTTTGATTCAGCATACCCTTTGATATTATAACTCTTTTTAAACATAGTTGGAACCGCTGGCTTCTTTGTCTTTACGAACCATTGAGCGTAGCCTTCTTTCCATCTCAGCTGCTCTTCCCATTCAGTCTCATCGCTTTCCATATCTTGACCCACATTTGACTTATCAACTTCTGGAATTTCATGCTCAACATTATCCTCCAAAATCTCTCCCTCTTCAATATCACTGTCAATCACAATCTCAGCTCCTATTTTCTCAATCTCTTCAACCGGTAACACATCGTCGTCACCCACAGTATCATCATCCAACATCTCCTCATCATCCACTACCACCACATCATCACCCCCTGATCCACCTGTTGCACCAGCTGACTCCCCCTGAGATGTGGAAGTCCCAAGAGTTTGTTCAATTCTTGGCAACTCACCACCTGCACCTCTCGATGCATTGGGATCATCGTCTCTATCGTTATTCTTCTTCGTCCTCAACTCATCGCCCTTGCAGCTCGTCTCCCCCTGAGATGCTAAGAACTGTTTTAAAGCATCAAAAAGTTTACCGTGCTCAACCAGGAGGGACGACTGAATCTGATTTTCTGCAACAAGACGCTGAATAGCGTGAGTCTGGATCAGGTTGATTCTTGATTGTTCTGCCACGACCCTTTCAAGAGCTGCTATCCTGTCTGAGTCAGATAAATTTGTATCAAAATCAAATCTCATATGAGAAATGTCTTGAGCATACGGTGGAGGGATTCCCAAGGTAGCCGGAACATCAGAAACAGGCTGATAAGTAACCGCAGGTGGTATTGTAACAGATAACCCTGCAGTGGCAACCAGTGTCGACTCAACGAATCTTGCAACAACCTCCGATGGAGTAAGTGTAGGAGGTGGCAAGGAACAATTTCTGGAGCCGAAAGCTGAAAGGTAGTGGGTGGAATGCCAAAGGAAGATGATGTAGATATCACGGGAAAATCCGAGGTGATCGGTCCTGTCACAGTCATCGATGCAGGGACCATAGTCATACCAGATAAGGCGGGTGGAGAGAAACGAACCACCCTCGAGCTTTCACCAGCTCCCGAGCCTTCACCCGTTCTGACCCTTTTCGATCGACGAATCAAACGGCCTAACTCCTCCTCAAAATCAGATTCACTGTCATCTGTGTCTTTCTTTCTTTTTCCATGAATTCTTTCTTGGGCGACCAGTATCTGTCTTGCTTCAGCAACATCATCAGCTGAGGAGTCAGAATCGGTTCTTTCAGAATCAGCTACAGACGTAGCTACCATCGACACTTCAACACCAGACACCTCTGCAACTGAGACCTGAATGTTTGTCTCAGGATCAACTCGTTCCATATCAAAGAACCCTTGGCCACCAAAAGCAGCTTCAAGGTCTACTTGTTCCTCCGGTGCCACAACAGGAGCAGCAGATAATGCCTGCTGTACCACAGGTGGTGGTTGGGAAACAACTGCCTGTTGCGGTGCCAGATCCCGAAACTCGTCTCCACGAGGAGCAACATACGCCGAGTTTATCAAATAACCAAATAACGGAGTATGTCGTGGATGAAGCTCTGGTTTACTTCGAGCACTCGACGATATGCATTGTGCGAATATCCTCTTGCTGACACTCTCTACATATCAAATTGGACGGCGCTGAGGTAGCGTAGGAGCCACATGATTCAAGATCATTTGTAAGAATCTTGGATACATCAAGAATCTTTCACGAGCTACCGCACGTCTCTGAAGGTCTATTTCATAAAACACCATCTGACTGAAGCTGTAACGCTTGTTGTAAGTCAGTGCTGTCATTGCCGATTGCATCGTCGCACCCATCCCGTCCGTACCAGCCTTACGACCCGACATGCACACGATCATCACATGCATGAGAAAACGCCATTGATCCAACAAAAATCCCTTACGCCTCTGAGTGTCACCCAATGGAACGGAATAGCCCATTCGTAAAAATGCACCATCTCTGAATGGAGCAGTAAAGTCTGTAGGATCATCTCTAGTTTCATTCCCAAACTGCAAGGCGACCCTTATCTGTTCAGATGAGAACTGCACCTCCTGATTGTTAACAGTGGCGCGCATGACTGGGGGCTCAACTCTACAGTCATAATCTACCGTCCTCCAGAAATCTTCAATGTTCGGTAGAGATATGGGTAGTGTTGTAGTAATAGCGTGGAAGATGCGCGAGCGAACAAGGAATGAGATGATCTCACGAAAATCATCTATACCACTGGCATCCGGATCCAGTGTGATGTACATATTGTGCCCCGGAAAGAATTGACGGTTGTTATCACCACCAGCACCACCAGCTCCCGCTACAGCAGCCATATCTGCATAACAAACGGTCTAAGTTAGGACAATGTCAAAGCAGATCATAACTTCGCCTATTACCAAGAGCGAAGTTATGATAACTTCTAGTGTGCAGGCGAAGTTAGACATAGGGCGAAGTTGATTACAACTTCGCCTTTACAATAACTTCGCCTGATAACAGATTAACATTTTAAATATTATAAGGCACTAGGCGAAGTTAGGTATAAGGCGAAGTTAAGGATAACTTCGCCTCACCATAACTTCGCCCCTTGAACAACTTCGCTCTTGATTAGTTAAAGATAAAAGCAGCAGGCGAAGTTAAACCTAATGCGAAGTTGAGAACAACTTCGCCTAAACTATAACTTCGCCTGAACTGAAACGGCGACAGTTTAGTAGGCCAGACGAGGTTTGTTGGTGAAATTGGTGATTGTGAACAATGAAAACATGTAACAAAAGAGATCTAGACGATCAAATTGGTTACGAACACGTCAAAAAGAATTTGAAAAGTGGGTGTGAAATGGTTTGCATGAACGAGGTCCCAAATCGGACCAAAACGACATCTAATTAACATGATCGACACGAATTATATGTTATCCCGACCCTACACACCTTTAACACGGATTGAATTTGAGAAAAATAACAATGTTTGATTCGAGTAAACAAGTTCGCCGAGGGTTATGTTGTCTGATAAGTTCGCTTGAAATTTGAGAATATGAAAGGTTTGACTGTGTTTACCTTTATATATGCTTGAAAAAGCTCAGGCGAAGTTATGGTTAACTTCGCTTATCCATAACTTCGCCCTATAGCAACTTCGCTTAGTATTAAAATTTACACTACAGACCCTTATAAATTTGAACATTATGCAATTGTCTTTTAAAACTTCCTTTAAAGATTTAAATGTTACGTTCAACGACCAAGTAACCAAGTTTTATACCATAAAACGACATATGCAATAAAAATTTTAGAAATAAAGTACACGGGATTAAATTTCAGTCTTGACAGGGACTAGCATGTTTTAGAAAAGATCCAAACAGGAATCATACTAGTTAAGTGACTGTCACATAGATCCATGTTCAGCGGTATTATGACATAAAGAAACAGGTTGTAAGCAGGTAAACAACTTAGTATGGTTTTCATCGCTTCTGTGATACGGATTAGGTACAATTAAGCTCAAAATTTAAATGGATAACACATCAGAGATTGTGATGCCTCCTATCTATTCTCAAAGCTTATTTGGCTTTCCCCAAGTCACCCTGAGTTGACCTCGACCCGTAGTGTCTGATTAAACTGTAAGTACATCTTGAACTTTTAGAGTCTTCATCCGGTTCTCTTTCTTGATAAGTATAACATAATAGCCTTCAGAAGGCTTAACATCATTTTTTTTTAAATAATAAAGATTTACATAACTTCAAACAGTAGACTACTGCAAGTCCATATCTGGATCACTGCAGGTACTTGACACACTATCTTCTCGGAAATCAGAACACTCACGGGCTCGTGTATGACTGGGTAATCGCTTTTCTGCCTATCATTCGGAAAGATGTATATGGAGACATACACAACTCTTAATGAGTCTTCCCTTTAAATCGAGAAGATTTAGTTAGTATCACTTTAACTTTTACGCACCATAAAAGGCTACCATAACATACAATGACTGTTCTAGAGTCTTTTAGGCCTAATAACTTCACTGGTTAAGCACACAAAAATAGTTTCTGTATCACTTTCCATAGTTGGATCAATTTTCTTAGAAACATTGTATTGAAACTTCTTACGAAGTTATAGAATTGAAAAATTATATCATCTCCCAAAAGAAAATTTTAGATTCTATCGCCCCGATCAAGTCAAAGCCAACAGGTAAACGGCTATCCTGAAGATCCAATGGATCAGCTAGACCGACCACATACGAATATGCGTCCTTTTAACTAAGTATGAACGACTACTTTTCAGCGAAAGAATAAAAACACACCATAAACCGCCCCGGTCACTTTCAGTCATCTGGGTAATGGCTATCCTCATAATCTACTAGTAGAAGTAAGGACCAAACATATCCGAAGATGTGTCCTTCAAACTGAAGCAACCGACATAATTCTAAGCGATAGTGATGGTTTTTTTTTTAATAATAGAAACGAGAAACACGGTTACTCGGGATTGATCATCCCATTAAACTCAACAAGATTTTGAAAACGAGTTCGGTCAAACGCTTTAGTAAAAAGATCGGCGAAATTATCTAACGAATCAACCTTTTCTAGCACAATTAATTTCTTCTCAGCACAATCCCGTATAAAATGATGACGAATGTCAATGTGTTTAGTTTTGCTATGTTTTACGGGATTGTTAGTTACTGAGATTGCAGCAGTGTTATCAATGCAAATAGGAGTTTGAGTGAAATTCAGACCGTAATCGCGCAATTGCTGTTGTATCCAAAGAACCTGGGAGTAGCAGTTTGATGCTGCCATGTACTCTGCTTCACAGGTGGAAATGGCTACTAATGTCTGCTTCTTGCACTGTAATGACACCAATCTTCCTCCCAGAAACTGACATCCACCAGTTGTCGACTTCCTGTTCTGATTGCAACCTCCATAGTCAGAATCTGTGTAAGCGATCAAATCCAAGTCTCCCCCTTTCGTGTACCACAGTCCCAGCTTAGGCTTGCCTTTGAGATACCGTAGTATTCTCTTCACTCCCTTCATGTGAGATTCCTTTGGGCTTGCCTGAAATCGAGCACAGAGACAAACTGTAAACATAATATCAGGTCTAGATGCAGTTAAATACATTAAAGAACCTATGATTGCTCGATATTGGGTGGGGTCCACGTCTTCATCATTGTCCGATTCAGCACCCAGTTTGTGGTTGACGCAAACCAGAGTATCAAATGGAGTGATGTCCTCCATCTTGAAGCGTTTGAGAACGTCTTGGAAATATTTATTTTGATGGATGAACATCCCATCCTTCTTCTGATCAACCTGCAATCCTAAAAAGAAAGTTAATTCACTCATTGCACTCATTTCAAACCTCTTTTTCATGACTTCTTCAAACTACTGACACATGACAACTTTTGATGCAGCAAATATGATGTCGTCCACGTAGACTTGAACTTGTAGAAAATCTCGCCCTTTTCTCTTGACAAACAGCGTGCTGTCGATCTTTCCTCTTTCGAACCCATTTTCAAGCAGATAATCAGACAAGGTTGAGTACCAGGCACGAGGGGCCTGATGTAGACCATATAGCGCTTTACTCAGCTTATACACATGATCAGGAAAATCAGGGTCAGGGAAACCCGGAGGCTGTTCAACGTACACTACCTCATCGACTTTACCATTCAGAAAGGCACTTTTTACATCTAACTGGAACACCTTCATCTGATTGTGTGCAGCAAATGCCAAAAATAGTTGGATTGCCTCCAATCTTGCCACAGGAGCAAACACTTCATTGTAGTCGATTCCTTCTTGCTGATTAAACCCTTTTACTACCAGCCTCGCCTTGTTCCTTATGATTATCCCTTTCTCATCTCTCTTACACTTAAAGACCCACTTTGTGCCAATAGCATGTACATTCTTCGGTTTTGCAACTAATTTCCATACTTCCATCTTCTCGAACTGAGCTAACTCTTCTTGCATGGCTTCGACCCACGAGCTATCCTTGAGAGCCATTTGATATCTTTGGTTCAATCTGGCTGATGAAGCAGGTGTACAAGCACTCATTAATGATACCCGTTTCCTTAATGCTTGCGTAAACACATGTGTGCTCATTCAAGCTTCGTCTTGTTTATACACCATCAGACAGATCACCTATCACGTTCTCCAAAGGATGATGTTTGTGAACTCCAGTAGTCGGAACCGTACTGACTTCCAGATTGTTTTCCAAGTTCGAAGAGAGTTCATCAATGGGTGATTGGTGTTGAGAGTGAAAGGGATTGTAGAATTCTTCCTCAGTAGACGCAGCAGGAATATCAGCGGTTCTTGACGAGGAAGGATGACACTCATCGTATCGCGGACGTTGCACAATATTTTCTTCCTCATCATACAGAATCTGTGAAGCAATTTTCTCATCAACTTCTGCAAAATCCAAGTAAGGCATATTAAAGGATTTGAACAGTTTATCATAGTCAAAAGCTTCAGCGGGTCCCGTGCTAGGCTTTGGTGGTTTGTAACTCGTGATGTCGGTGTTACATACAACTTCAACCTTGTTGTTTGATAAATTAAAGACTCTTCTGTTGGGTGTCCCAACAACATATCCGACTAAAATACATTCGTCGGCTTTCTCACCAAATTTAGAGTTTGTCTTTAATATCGTATATGGGGACCCGAATGGTTCGAGACCATTCAAGTTTGGCTTTCGACCATGCATAAGTTCATAACAAGTTTTATTCAATCTTTTAACAGTTAAAACACGATTAAGGATATAACAGGCTGTGGCAACAGCTTCAGCCCAGAACACCACGGGAAGTTTAGCATCAGCCAGCATAGTTCTGGTTCCTTCAATTAACGTCATGTTCTTCCTTTCAGCCACTCCATTTTGTTGCGGAGTATACGGGGCGCTGTACTGGTGGTCTATCCCTTTCTGTAAGCAGAACAGCTCCATCTGGTAGTTCTTGAACTCTGTCCCATTATCACTCCTGATGTACTTAACCTTTCTCCCCACAATATTTTCAACCTTGGAAATAAGGCTAATTACCAACTGAACCGTCACATCTTTTGCCTTCAGAAAGTATACCCAAGAGTATCGAGAGTAATCATCAGTTATTACCAAGCAGTATGATGTTCCACCTAGACTTTTTACGCTCACGGGACCGAAGAGATCCATGTGAAGTAAGTCTAGGGTACTGACTATTGAATTAACCTTCTTGGAGAGATGAGGTTTCTTGTGTTGCTTTCCCTTCTTGCACGATAAGCATTGGTCTTCAAAGTTAAAATTTTTCAAGGGAACACCAAGTACAAGCCCATTCTTGACAATGTAGTTCATTTTTCGAAGATGTATGTGTCCCATTCTTCGATGCCATAACTCGGACTCAGATTCAGTTGCCTTTGACAGAAGACATGACTCTTCTGTTGCCATCTCAGTTGACCTCATATCCATTACATATGTGTTCTTTTCTCTTGGAGCTTTCATCACCACCCATGCCTCTGGTATCTTGAAACCAGGATACAGAACAATTGCTTCATTTTTAGTAAAGTGCACTGTGTACTCTTTGTCACAAATCTGAGACACGCTCAACAAATTATGCTTCAACTCCTCAACAAAATTCACCTTCTCTAACTTCATTTTACCATTTGTCACACTTCCAATACCAGTAATTCTACCACCACTCTCTCCAGCAAAACTTACCCTACCTCCTTGAACAGGTTTCCATTCGTGTAACAAATTCTTGTTACCAGTCATGTGCCGGGAACAGCCACTATCCACAACCCACAGATTGTTTACAGTCCTGTTCAACTGTTCCTGCACAGTTAAAGAAAAGATTAAAATCTGGGGACCCAAGACCTACTGGTCTTGGGTTGATTAAATCTGTTAAACGGCATCCCGTACTTTGATTGCCCAAAGGTAGTTTGAGAGTGATTTCTGTAAGTTCTGAAAGGATACCTTCTTGAGAAATGACTATGAGGCCATCCAAACCTTAGTGGATTAACTGAGTTATAATTGTTGGTTTGGTTGTTAACTGGGAAAAACTGAGATCGATTTCTTTGAAATCTTGGATTAGTCCAATATCTGAACTTTGGTGAGTAAGCATTCTTACCATTATAGTAATTACTATTCGTTTTATTCTCAGTTTTTGGAGGCCTCATACCTCTGAATCTCTAATTTAGAGGACAATCTGCAATCAGGTGTCCTATTTGATTGCATCTGAAACAACTCCTGTGTTCAACTTTCGTCTCAACAGTTGTTTCAGATGTTGAGGTTGCATTACTATTCGTTTGTCTAACATATGGTGGGACAAACGGGTTTAGGGGGGAGTTCTTTTCAGTTGGCTCATATTTCTCCCCACGTTTTAGTAACACTACCTCTTCTTTTACCTCACTAGATTCGGATGTCTTGTCCGAATTTGATGAGACAGAACTAGGAACAGAAATCTTAACATTCGAAACAGGCTTACATGTTTCGCTTTTACTAACTTCAGGTTCTTTAATCGAAACTTTGACAGAAACTGTCTGACTAATCTCAACATCAACAGATTTCTGATTACTAGGATCATACGTATAGTTATGGTTATATGGTGGTGGAACTTCAGAAAATCCAATTCCCCCTTTGTTAACTGGGGAACGTTGAACACTTACGATGTGATCAAGCATTGCTAAGGAATTTCTAAACTGTTCAATTTTTTTGTTTAATTCCACCACTTTTACCTGGTAATCAGGTATCTGTTTATCCCTTTCAGCAATTAGTTTGGTTTTTTCTTCTAACACTTCATAACTAAGATCAATTACTTGTATTTTATCAGCTAGACTGGCTTTAAGACTTCTGATATCTTTTTCACTAGCTTTTATTTTTACCGAGTAACTGTTTTCTCTAGTTTTAGTGTAATGATGATCTTCTTTTAATGTTTTAAATTGAGCGTCCAAACTAACAAACTGATCAGTTACTGTTTTCAATTGTTCAGACAGATTTTCACATTGCATACAGTGAGGTTCAGAACTTACCTCAGAGAGCTGATCGTTCATTTCTGCCATATAAGCTTGATTTTCTCCCATCTCTTTCTCACTTCCTGCAGTTTCGATGTTCACCAAATTTGCCTGTTAGAAGACTTCCTCAACCTGTAGATTCCATTTGTACCCACCATTGTGTCTAGATACCATAGCCCCATTCTCACTACCTCCCCCATTCTGTTGTGCCGGCCTGTTCTGACTACGTTTCATTTGTACATTCCTTAGCAAAGTGACCATTCTGTTGACAGTTATAACATCGAGCCTTTGACTTATCAAAACCTGGTCTTTCGCCAACGAACTTTCTACCTGTTTTCTTCATGAATATTTTAACCCGTCTTACTATCATAGCCATCTGCCACTGCAGGTCCATCTCTTCTAGATCATCAGCATCAATTTGATCATAGTCTTCATCCAAAGTTGCGGGATCAACTATTTTACCTTTGATGTAATTCTCATAAGATGCAATGAAAGATGCATAGAGAGCAAATTGTTGTTCAGCTGATTTAACACTCATGGGCATCTGTGAGTAATTGTAGGTCGGAAAATTTGAGGGTACATTACCGGTTGTGGATTGAGGTTTTGAAGAACTACTACCTCCAGCTACGAAGCATACGTTGCCATCCATATTGAGAATCACGTGACCATCTCGAGTTGAGTTGGAGTTTGATTCTCCCTTTGTGTAGTAGGCAGACGATTCTGATTTTGAACTTGCACTTGGAGAGACCTTCGCACCATACATTCCCGGATCCTAAACCTGATCAGTCGGTGTCTCCTTTCGAACCATGTTGAGCTCAAAATTTCATAACTTATTGACTGCTGTTTCAAGATCAATATTAGCAAATTCTTTATCCTCTCTCATTAAAACCGTATATATTTTCCATTTCGGTGGAAAAGCATCAAGAAGTTTCTCTACTATCTCCTCTTCTTTGTATACAATGGAGTAATTGCTGAGTTCGGTCATCAAGTGATAATATCTGGTGATGATATCGTCAAGTGATTCATTTTTCAGATACTTGAACACAGAGAATTGGGTTTTTAGTAGCTTTGTTTTGGAAGCACGTATTCCCACATTACCCTCATACCGATTTTCAAGTGCTTCCCATAGCTCTCTAGCAGTTTTGTACTTCTTGAATGTATGAAGAATCTCTTGTGGAAGAGCCATTGTTATTGTAGCATGAGCTTTACTTTCTGCCTCATACATATTCTTTTCTTCCTCTTCCATCTTATTGTACATCTTAATCTGTTCACGACCCTCAAACAAGGTCGTTGGTGGAATGTATCCATCTTGTATGCACACCCACTTCTTAGCATCTTGATATTTAACATACTGTTCAAACCGATCTTTCCAAGCAACGAAATCGGTACCCTTAAGCATTTTCGGAGCCTTAGTTGCTGAACCGGCCTCAACTTACATTTTCACCAATTTCGTAATGTTTATCGAAGTCATCGCTGAAAGAAACACGACTTGAAAACACACAAAAAATTTTATTTTATTTTTTTGAACAGTGATCAGTAGGCGAAGTTATGCTTAACTTCGCTTAAGCTTAACTTCGCTGAAACTCTTAACTTCGCTTGATGACAACTTCGCTTGATGACAACTTCGCTTGATGACAACTTCGCTTGGTTGATAACTTCGCTTAAACTTATAACTTCGCTTAAACTTATAACTTCGCCCAAACCCTACGAACAGTGACGGCAACTTCGCCTGATGAACACAAGGTTTTTGCAGGTTTTAATTTGACGTATTGTGAGGTATGCGAAGGTGTAATGGGTTATATTTTATAGTGGGAGATGGGCAGGACACAAAAACTCGGTATTTCAACGTAAACTCGTCCCGCGAATAGTCGAACGGAACGATTTCTACACTCGTGTGATAATCCCGAACCACACAATCACGAGCAAATGCTCTGATACCAATTGTAGGTTCCCAGCCGGATCTACACGGAAGTATCTCGTAGTACGTAGGTGCGGAATCCCTACGTAAGACGATACGAGCGTAGGATGTAAACTATGTTAATACCGAACACGAACACACGTTACAATACTCAAAAGACACGTTGTATTGCAACCCTTCAACACGTGATCTTCAATCACAATTACAAGTACTGGAATAACTATTCAATACAACCCGTAACATATGTATATACATGTTACGACAACTTCGCCTAACAGACTAGGCGAAGTTGTCAATAACTTCGCTTGTCCACAAGTTCGCTTATATCAGGCGAACTTGTGAGATAACCTATACAAACCAAAACAAAACACACTAACACGATTACAGACACTAGATACTGAACTACTGACATAATGCACCAACATTAATTCGTATATTTATGCATACGAAACATATTAAGAGAGATACAAAATCAAAACTGGTGAGGAAAAGTTTATATTTAATCATTCATAGTACAATATGCAGTTGTACATGGTCATCAATAAACCCCTCATGATTATAAGAGCTTTCATAATACTAATAGGTAATAGACCTTTAGTTATAGGATCGTTAAGCATATCATGATGTATTCGATACGAAAATTTAGATTCCTCAATTCGTTTATAAACGAACAATTACTTTCATATCGAAATTTAATGCGACACCTCTCAAACTGATACTGTTTGAGAAAACATGGTAGCTGAATTTATCAAAGTATGCCTTCAATATATAATTTATATGGAGTTAACATACTTATGACTCCACATTAAAACACTCTTTATAAACCCTTTAAATATGATATATATATATATATATATATATATATATATATATATCTTAAATATGATAACTTTGATATTCATCTTGTTAAATATGCTATTGAATAGTCTCTCAAACTGCAATTTATGTCCTAAATTATCCATAGCGGTACTCGGTTCACGAAAACAGATCAAGGAACTTATATTAGTAGTGCATAAAACTTACAATAATTATTTGACATACTAAGTGAAAGTGAAATGCGTAACTGTAGCTTCATCAATGTATTAGATTAAATGGACCAATTTAAAATCGAGAGTGTGAAGTGAAAGCAGATGTACATACCAATCTGAGTAGCTGACTTCTAAAAGCAAACTTCCATTGCAACCCAAATAATTTATTATTATTATTATTATTATTATTGATTCAATTATCAAACTAATTCAAGATGCCAATCGGCTTAACCCTCAATGCCATTGGCGGAATCAAACAACAATTAGGGTTCGAGTCTAACCTGCCTGGTAGAAGAGTGGTCTGAACGACGATTCCTGAAGATGATGACTGGAATTATGGTCGATGGCTGAAGAGACTTCATCTGTGGTTGTCCTCCTTTCGCCTGACGAAAACCCCTCACCCGGTAGACTGCTTTTTTTGTATGTCTCTATGTTTGAACGCTATGGTGGTAGTGGACAGATAAGCAGATACAATAACACGTGTGATTATAGGTGTCAAGAAACTGACGCATGTATGAACTTGTATTATATGCAAAAAGACTTGCACATTTCTAACCCAAGGTGCATTTTAATTATAATAGTTGGTTCGCCCGTGCTTTGCGGCGGGGGCAAGGAATCGCAGGTATTATTTTTTCTCTGTTACAGCTAGTATCTAGGGAACACGTAGAGACCTAACATCCGCATACATAGTTTTACATTAAAAAAAACTTACAGATGCTGCTAATTTCTTGGTTAAAATATGCATAGAAAGTTTAGTTTACGTGATATCTAGATGAAGCATACATAACTTTGTGTACAAAATCAAAATGTTAAACCGAACATTACCACTGACTTCTTGCTTAAAATATGCATTGAGAGTAGATGAAGCATATCAAAATGTTAAAGCTGATGCATATAGAGCAGATGGAGCATTTACAAAATGTTAACGACATCATTCTTACCTAACGAAGCATACACAACTTCGTTAAAGAAAGGTCATCGAAGTGTTTTTGCCGTTTGATTATTGGGCACGTGGAAGTAGCCGAGGTCCTATTTTTTGTTGTGTCGGATCTACTTTTTAGAACTGTGGTGTGTAATTTCTTAGCTATTATTTTGCTGACTGTAATATATTAGTTAAAAAGTGCTGGTGATCTTGAAGCTAATTAAAGATGTTTCCAACAAACAATTCATGCAGATGTATGGTTTTGCTATATTAGTAATTGATAAAGTTTACTTAAATGTATTTATCTCCAAATTCTTCTCAATGGTCTTCGCATACATAGCAAAAACCGTCTCCCATATGCGGGATTACTTTGTTGCTGCATTTATTGCATAAGAAATAATACCGAGGTCGATCCATTTCAAAGGTTAAACTTGCATTACGTGCGACACAACTATGCTATAATTTAGATAGACATTAACAAAGTTGTATTAGCTATGTTTATACTCACAGTGAGAGAGTGATAGTTTGTAGTGTAACAGTTTATAAATCAATCATCTATTGGAATAATGTTTTGTAATTTGTAATGTATACCATGTTGTGTTCCGTTCCTTTTGCGAGCAGCTCGTCAAGAGTGATTATGGAATCCAAGGCCAGGGTTGCATGTGTGTCGCTTACTTCTTTAAATCTGATTGCAATATATAGATGTTTAGTAGTTGAATATTACATTTTTGTAACAGTTTAATAATAGATTATGCAAATCTGTATTCGAAATGTTATTGTATGCAATATACCTAATATATATTGTAATAAGCTGTCGATGTAATAGTTCAAGTGTAGCAGTGGTGGCGGCTGCTGATTCTAGCTATAATTTTCCTGCAACGAATTAAAGATGCTTTACAATTTGAATATATACAAAAGTTGTTTAATGCAACATATAGTTCCAAAAAGACACATGAAGTTACAGTAAAATGATTTACTGTAAGCCAAACAAACATACATACCAAATAATTAAGTACATGAACTAATGCCACTAAAGTGAACACACATATCTAACAACTGATTTATAACGGCTAACTATTGATGTGCATATCAGGTCCTCGACAGGCCATGTTAACCTGCATAGCAGAATTAAAAAAAGAAAGAAAAATAAAAGAATAAGCAATTTAATAAGCATTCTGCAACACCCTAAAATAGTTTTAGTGCAAATATGTTGTCGTCATAAAACGTATTGGTAATCAACAACCTAAAGATAACCCTAAATTCATTTAATTGAATATGACAATATTCCTATAACCAAACTTGTCTTAGCTGGTAGGTGATGCCCAAGATAAAGAAAATAGATATGATCAATCAAAGAAAATAAGATAACAATTTGCAAAAGGTATGAAATCTTTATTGATGTTGAAGGTATATACAGACCTTCATGTTTATTGATCTTAATACTAATTACAACTTCAATCCTTCTACAATAAATAAATATTAAAACTAACTAAAACATACTGTCACACCCCCAAATTTCCACTAATGGAGTTTTACCGTAAGGCGGGTGACAAAGTTTTATTAAAAGTGGCACCGTGGAAGGGTGTCATTCGTTTCGGAAAACGGGGAAAGTTGAGCCCGCGTTACGTAGGGCCATTCGAAATCGTGGAACGAATCGGTCCAGTGGCTTATAGGTTGGACTTACCGGAACAACTCCGCGGGGTACATAACGTCTTCCACGTATCAAATCTTAAAAAGTGTTTGGCTAACGAAAACTTGATAGTTCCTTTGGAGGAACTAGAAGTGGACGAACAGTTACGTTTCATCGAAGAGCCGGTGGAAATCATGGATTAGGACGTAAAGACCCGTAGGCACAGTAAAACTCCTATCGTTCGCGTTCGTTGGAACTCTAAGCGTGGACCAGAGTTCACATGGGAGCGCAAAGACCAGATGAAAGAAAAGTATCCACACCTATTCAAACCTGAAGCCAAACCATAGGTACGATTTAAATTTTCGGGACGAAAATTCTTTTAACAAGGGGATGATGTGACAAACCTAAAATTTTTCTTTTCTATCCCTTTCATGTCCCAGTCTAGTGGTGACATCACATTAATTTTCGGGACGAAAATTCTTTCAACAAGGGGATGATGTGACATCCGGCATTTTTAGGTTAACTTTGTTAACTAAACCCAGTTAAATCCTGTTGACTATGTCTATAAACTCAGTTAGTTCTGTTAACTATGAGTATGAACTCTTGTACATGTGATGTCATGTATGCGTATATTTAAGTCAACGTGTCATTGGTGACTTAAACAAGGATAAGTGACTAATTATAACTAGGATAATAAACTCGTCTTGCATGTTATAATAAACATGTCATATAACATGTATGATAAGTATAATGTGTTATGTGATTAATATGTTATATTATGGTTATTACATGATGATGTGATTGTAAGTAAGCTAAATGATTAAATAGGTTATATTGTATGTCATGTAACATGTTTATTATTTAAATGGAACCTTAGGTTATGTTACATAGGAAATGTTTATTAAAATATGTAGCATGTCACACATGAGTTAATAAAAGTTAACCTAAGTAATTTTATTCATTAAATCAATCATAAAGGGTTGATAATAACAAGGAGGTTACAACTATTGGATGCCAACACCTTTTCCTTTCCCTTTTCCTCTCTCTTTGGCCGTGATACTCACACACACACACATACTCTCATTTTCTTTCATACAAACAATCATCTTCTAGTATTTTCTCCATAACACAAGAGTTGGTGATTTTGGTAAACAAGGGTTTAAGCATTTGATCAAGCAAAGTGAGTAGATTATTATGTTTATATGTTTCTTTTTCTTTTAATTCATATGAACCTTGTATCCAAATGGTTGGATCATGAAAGGGGATGATCAAAGTTTGACAAGTAAAAAGGATTTTTGTATGTGTCTTGATTAGTATTTTTTAGTCTTTTATAAATACATGTGTTTTTACTTTTCTTATGAAATCAAATGGATAAAAATAAGACATGAAATCTGATTTGGTAAGAATGTTTCTTGATGATTTTGAATCATAAATGTTTCTTGATGATTTTGAATTAAAAGGATAGAAAAGTTGTGATTTGTAGTTGATTGTGGTTAAAACTGTTTATTGGCAGATTAGATGTTACGGATTTGGATTGTTGATAACTTGATGATATGTTTGAGTTTTTGATCGATTTTTGATTCTATGAACATGTACTTTGAATCTAGTTTTCAGAAAGTCCGAAATCTTAATTTTTGGACACTGTTTGAATACTTTTTATTAATTTACAAAATCAGGATGCAAATCTAAATTAGAGAAAATAATTCTGAGTTGAGTTGTAAATTTCATAACTTGATGATAAAAATAGATATGGATATAATTCTACTTCTAGGATGTTGTAAATTGAATTAGGAATCTAGTCCAATTGGTCTTGCATCAATTGGACAAATATGGAATTTTTGACAAATTTTTGATTACTGCTGTGTTGTTGTAGAAATATAAATCATGTTGTTGTAGTATATGAATATTCTGGACGAATTGGTAAATCCAAAAATTGTGAGAAAAATATATGTTGAACCTAATACTGATGTGTACATGTGTGATTTATTTGGTAATTTAATTGTGAGTTTTGATTGATGAGAAAAATCGGTTTAGGTGGTATAAATTGTTAAAGGTGATAAAGGTGTTGGTTGAATTGAGATAAATGCAAATTGTGATATGTTAGTTGTGGTAAATTTGAACTTTGACTTTTTAAGTCAACTTAGAACTAGTTGACTAAATAGTTAGTCTTGCTTGTGATGTTGTGAAAGTGTATTGATCATAGAATTGCAAGGAATATGGCTAAGTGTGTATACTTGATGATTGATTAAGTGTGACTAGAATTATAACGTAAACATTCTAAGTCCAACATTTTAGTCAAATGTCAATATTTTAGTCAAAGGTCAAAACTTCAGTCAAAGTCAACTTTAGTCAAAGTCAACAAAAGTCAAACTTTGGTCAAAAGTCTTTTTAAAAACAATGGGAGATTATTGGATACTAGTGGTTCTAGGAACCATCCCACAAGTTACTTACGTACTTGCATTTTTAGGGTCTTAGCACGTGACGCATTTACTTCGGTCGGATTTGTGTAATACCCGAAGCACCAACAAGGTGAGTTTACGGCCCCACTTTTATACCTTTCCTTTGGGGGAGGAAACATGCAAAACTGTTTTACTTTACTTGCTCTAAATCTTTACACAACCGTTTGGTTGCTTATAACGTAGTGTTTCTTTGCCATGGAAAGTCCTCACAAACATCGGACCGTTAACTAAGGTTAACTGGCGTGGTAAATTTAAATAGTACTATTGGGTTTGACAAACCCCACCCTGCATTATTCTCGACTGGAGGTCGAACGGGGTGTAACTTTGACCAAACATTGTTAAGTTTTGGCAATACTTGACTTGAGGCAATAACTAGTCAGCTTCGGTCGTGATGGAAACATAACACTATGCGGCAACGAGTTAACTAAGTGTAGTTAACCATGGGCCACTTTTATTTATAAATGTTTATGAACTGATAGAGCATAACTTACTTTGAAAACCTGTGATCTCACCAACCATATGTGTTGACTCTTTTTAGCATGTTTTCCTCAGGTCACTAGCAAGCACTTGGATTAGGATAACATTGCATGCATGGACTCGCATTGGTTTAAGTTTGAAAACAATTATTTGATATTGGTTTTGCGCTTGTAGCGCCATGAATTATTTAAACTTGTTTGGGAGATGGCTCCCGCACTTCGTTTAGCTTCCGCACTAGCACTTAAGTACTCTGAACATTTTATTTTGATTTGTTAAAACTTTTAAGACCATGTAGATGTCGTTTGGTGTGATTAATGTGTTCGGATCCTGGTTTGTCACCCGCCTTACGGTAAAACTCCGTTAGTGGAAATTTGGGGGTGTGACACATACTATGACATATTTACATAACTAACCCTAAACTCTAACTTGGAGGGATTAAATCTAACATTCACCCCCTTAATCACGAACAAGTAAGTCTTCTTTATCCTTGCCAATGCTTTTGTTAAGATGTCTGCTCTTTGAAGTTCTCCACTTATGTGTTCAACAGTGATGTGATTGTCTTCGACACATTCCCTTATAAAATGATAACGGGTGTCAATGTGTTTACTTCTTCCAAGAAACACCGGGTTCTTCATCAGCGCGATAGCGGATATGTTGTCGACATATAGAGTAATCTTTTTTTCTTTTCATACGGTGAATTCACTTAGTAGTCTTTTTAGCCATAGTGCTTGACATGTTGCAGCCGTTGCAGCCATGAATTCGGATTCACATGAAGAGAGTGCCACAGTTTGTTGCTTTTGTGCGCACCAGGTTTTGGGAGAATTCCCAAAATAGAACACTATCCCCGTAGTGCCTTTTCCTTCTTCAGTATTAACACCATAACTGCTATCACTATAACCAGTTATTTTACATCCTCCGTTCCTCTTATAAGTTATGCCGAAGTCTTTAGTGCCTTTGATATAACGTAGAATTTGATGAATGGCTTTGAAATGGTGTTCTTTAGGTTCTTGCATAAACCTGCTGAGTAAACCAACTGAATATGACAAATCTGGTCTAGTATGAAATAGATACCTTAAGCATCCGATCAGACTTCTATATTCAGTGGGATCAACCGATTTTCCACCTTCGGTTTTAGTCAATAGTGTACCAGGGTTCATAGGGATTTTGGTTTCATTACTATCCAACATTTCAGCGTTCTTTAGAATCTTTGTAATGTAACCGGCTTGCTTGATAGATATTTCACCCCCTGATTGAGTAACTTCTATACCAAGATAGTAAGCCAATAACCCAAGGTCACTCATCTCAAATTTTTTCTTCCATTTGAGATTTGAATGAGTCTATTTCTTTCTTTGAAGATCCAGTTATTATTAGATCATCAACATGGACTCCAACAAGCAAAATAGAAGTTTTGCTTTTCTTTGTATAGACTGCATGTTCTAACGTGCATTTCTTAAAATCAAGTGATTTTAGAGTGTGATCAAGTTTCACATTCCATGCACGTGGTGCTTGTCTTAGTCTATATAATGCTTTTGAAAGTTTGTAGACCTTTCCTGCATCTTGTGTTTTCACAAATCCTTTAGGTTGTGAAACATAGACTTCTTCCTTCAGTTCGCCATGTAGGAATGCGGATTTTACATCAAGGTGATGTACTTCCCGTCCATTATAAGCTGCAAGAGCTAAGATGAGACGAACCGTCTCTATGCGGGCTACAGGAGCAAAGACTTCATCAAAGTCTATACCATGCTGTTGTACATAGCCTTTGGCTACCAAACGAGCCTTATGCTTTATTATTTCCCTGCTCGCATCTCTTTTGGTCTTGAATACCCATTTTAGGCCAATTGCCTTACGGTCATTGGGTAGTTTGGTCAATTTCCAAGTATTATTCTTATTGATTGAGTCTATCTCAGCTTGCATAGCCTCAATCCATTTCTTGTCCTTGGCTGCCTCCTTGTAATTCTGAGGTTCTTCTTCAGCCAGTAAAAGTTCGTTAACATCAGTATTAACCTTTTTGGACCTTTTATACACATCTCCAAAGGTTTAAAACCTCTCAATGGTGTATGATCAAAAGAATCTAATGAGCTATCAGTAATTGGTCTATATTCAGCCCTGCTGAATTTGGCTCATAAGCGTATGTTGGAGGTGTGACAGGATTGCAAGGAGAATTAGGAGATAATGGTTCTTCATATTCTTGGTCATTATCTCTTGTATATGCATCTTCTTGAGTCAGTGGGATTGTTTCATTGTTTTCTTGTGGAACTTCACTAAAGTTATCCTCAACGATGAAGTCTACCATTCAGGTTCCTCACTTCCAACTTCATTCATGTACTCCTTCCAATTCCATGAATCCTTTTCCAAGAATTTTACATCTCGACTTATGCAAATTCGTTTAGTATTGGGATCATAAAGTCTATATGCTTTTGATCCTTCCTCAATTCCCAAATATACCATCTTGACACTTCTATCATCTAATTTGGTAAGATGATTTGATGGTACCTTAGCATATGCTATGCACCCAAAAACCCTTAAATGTTTTAGGTTTGGTTTTCTAACTTTTAACGCTTCAAAAGGTGTAGCGTTCGTTAGTGCTTTAAAATGTTTTCTATTACCATTCATATGGTTACTTGCACCATTGTCTAAGTACCATAGACTTTCATTGGTGGTCGTATGTTCACTAAGAACTGCCATCAACAGCGTGGGTTCTTCGTCCTCTTCCACTAAGTAAGATTGATCACGTGTTTGATCCCTTTGAGGGCACGTGTTGGCATAATGCCCACACTGCTTGCATTTATAGCACTTAACCTTACTCAGATCTCTTTGAGTTTTCTTAGGTTTATTGTAATGGGAATTTTGAGATGATTTTTCTTCCTTATCAACATGTTTTCCCTTGCCATCACGCCAATTCTTTCGTGATGTATTGAACCTCTTCGGTCCATGATTTCCAAAATTTTTCCCATGACTCTCATTATTCTTGTCATGGCGTGTGAACAAGAGTTTATCTTGAGTTTCGGTCACAACTCCTCTTTTGGATTTAATCCTTTCCTCATAGGTTTTAAGTCGCCCGATAATATCGTCCACGATTACTTGCTTTAGATCAGTAAATTGCTCAATCGAAGCAATTATATGCAAAAACCTATCGGGCATTGAGGTTAAGATTTTCCTTACTAGCGTGGTTTGATCAATCTTTTCACCGCAACTAGTTGCTTTACTAACAACATTTGTTAGTCTCAATGTGAAAGAATCAATAGTCTCATCATCTTTCATTTGTAATTTATCAAACTCAGACTTAATGCTTTGCAATCGTGCTTCTTGCACTTGTGTTGCACCAATATGTCTGGTTTTTAACGAATCCAACACCTCTCTTGCAGTTTTACAGTCTGCAACTTGTAGGAGTGACTCTTCGGGTAAAGTTTGAAACAAGTAGGCATTAGTATATTTGTCTTTCTTGACATCTATTCATGTTTCTTCATCGGGTTCTATCATCTCCCAGAGGCCATTTGCATCTAGCATGGTCTTCATTCGAATTGCCCATGTTGTATAGTTAGTTGATTTTAACATAGGGCATTGGAAATTCGAAAAAGATGATCCCGGTTCTTTATGTGTTACAGTAGCATTATTATCCTTTGGACCTTCCGACATGGTTTCCTTTAAAGATAATAATACTTATTATACACAAAGTATAAACAAGGTTTTGGATAATTAAGTTTAACCTCTTAAACTTATAAGAACCGTCTTCAAAAGTTTACAGCAAAACTCGGTTCTAAAAATAAATAACGAATCCTTATTTGTATATAATTAAACTACTACACTAACAGATTCCAACGATCTGATTTTGAGTTTAATCTATAAAATGATTTCTTAATAAAGAGTAAATCTTTATTAGATTTATAACCACCGATCTCAACAATCAATTTTTGGTTTTCGATATTAAATGAAATATTATATAA
Organism: Bidens hawaiensis; assembly: GCF_021521415.1. Classification (NCBI taxonomy): domain Eukaryota; kingdom Viridiplantae; phylum Streptophyta; class Magnoliopsida; order Asterales; family Asteraceae; genus Bidens; species Bidens hawaiensis. Next base: position 2,273,535 of record NW_027491020.1, on the reverse strand, counting down.
ATACTTAAGGGAAATTTGATCCAAAAAAAACAACACAACTGATGTGTTTACTAGTTTTCTTTGTTCCACCGTAAATTTCCACTAATATAATACAAAACAATCAACACAAAATTAATTGTCTCAATTAAATAAAAAGAAACAATCAATGTTTCTTTCTTTGAATGTGGACACAAAATAATTCTTAGTCAAAACAAATTTTCCTTGGATCAAATTCGCTGGTCTTGTCCTTGTACGCAGTTAACAATAATCAATCAAAACAAATTGATTATTTTTATTGCTTAAGAATTGCAAGCAAAAGCGTGATTCTAAATCAACCAACAAAAATTTGATGGTTACTGATTTCAATTAACCAATCCAGACAAGTCCTTTGGTTTTTACTAAAATTTTTGATTACCGGTAACAAACGTTGATTGGGCATAACTTCGATTAAAATTTGATGATTTCAATTTCACGAAATATCAATAATCTGATCAATTGATATAAACAGCAATAAGAATCACAAAGATTCTTGTAACAGCCAATGTTTCAATCGTTAAAGTTTTCTAAACAATTTAGAAAAGATCACAATGAATGTGAATCACAATTTAAAGGGATTGATTTCGATTCTTCTGTTGACGTCTAAAACAATTCCACAAACAATTTGTAGAACCCAAATCGAATCAAAAAAAATTTCGTCAATTGATTTCAATTAAAGGCAATTAAGATGGCTCTGATGCCAATTGATCCCAAGATAAAGAAAATAGATATGATCGATCAAAGAAAATAAGATAACAATTTGCAAAATGTATGAAATCTTTATTGATGTTGAAGGTATATATAGACGTTCATGTTTATTGATCTTAATATTAGTTACAACTTCAATCCTTCTATAATACATAAATATTAAAACTAACTAAAACATACTATGACATATTTACATAACTAACCTAGACTCTAACTTGGAGGGATTAAATCTACCAGTAGGGTTTAGTAACATAAGTTCTGAGAATGACTATGAGTTCTTGACTTCTTTCTATCTAAAGATGGCAAAAAAACCATATATAGTTAGCAGATTCGTCTTTAATTAAGTTGTTAAATTTCAGAAACGAATAAAAGTCGACGACATCATAAGCTTAATATCAAACGACGAAGAAGGGGCTTTAAACGAAAATGAAAATACCAATACCTCTATTCGAATATCAACGTAAAAGCCTTGGATTAAAGAGAAGCTGAGAAAGACAACATCAGCCGCCGTTTTCGTCCCACAAAAACCGTTTTGAAGTCGCCGGGAGGGAGATTCAGATTGGAGGATTATCTAGAAAGAAAAGAGTGTGCCAGGAAAGGAAGAAAGAAGACGTAAGCACGTGGAGTTATTGAATGGTGGAGAGGAACGCAGAGAACAAAACGTGTCCAATCCTCTATGCTTTAAGAACATGTACATCACGCATGAAAAATTGTCGGGTTAGAGCAGTAGAGATTAGAGAGGTAACCGAAATCTCACATTTAATATATATATATAATATAAATGGTGACTGAAGTTTTAATTTATGGATATATGTCATGGGCTACTCCTAATGTGAATTTATATCTCATTGAGAAGAGAGTTTAGTTTATGGTCACCTTTGAGCGGACTCGGTCGAATATGACATTATTCTTCAGGATAAATTTTCCAACAAATCTTTCGTAGCCACTTATACACGCATCATATGCCATATTATGCTTACTCAATCGTCTATAATTAGCATATTAGTTTTCATATTGCTATGTTACGTTTCATTTTTCCATTTCTGCAAGTTTCCCTTTGTCTAAAAAAAGGTTTAAACCCCATAAAAGTTACTTAGTTTTCGTAGTGCTGCTATATATATCTTGCCTTTTAAGACAAATAAGATTGATTTATCACTCACACATTTCTTATTGCTTTTAGGGCTAATATTTTTCCTTAGTCAGCAAGTACGTTGTTGTCATTCTCGTTCTGGTTCTAGCTAGGAACATACCTTAGTTTCATACATCTACCAAAAACTGTTAAGGTATCCAGCCTGTTAACAATCACTTTCTCAGCCAGCTTTGAAGTGGATAATAAACTTGGTTAATTTAATTCGTTTGATTAATTTGGTGATAACTACAATTGGTTTTGTTGTACATTATGTGTACTTCTTAATGTAGAAACAGTGGCGGATCTTGAACATCTAGTATGGATGGGCCGGAATTCACGATACCAAATTCTTTTTCCTACTTATATGTTTCGGATCGGCATTCTGGTTCGGGTCCGGTCAAACAATAAAAAGTAAAAACTCTATATTTAATCATACAACTAAAACACCAATTCAGTTATTCAACTCTAAATTCAATATTCAAATTACCGTTCTTACACACCCAATTTCCTTATAAATTTCACACATTTTTTAACGCCAGAAATAAAAATACATAAATAACCCATTGCTATTAAGTTTTAATCTATAATCAAAGAACACGTATACCAAATTCAAGCACCAATTTTTCCAATAAATTCAAACCTTAACATACTAAACCGGAAAAACAAACAAAACAAACAAACGCGAACCTGTGTTGCCTAATGTCTTTACTCTGAATTGTGATTTGTGAGCTTACTTCTTCTTCTTTTGCTCGAATGGTCTGGTCCAGAGGTTATGAGAAGAGTGTTCAATTATCACACCTTGGGCCTTGTTGCTTTGTACGACCAGGGATGGAGTTTATTGTTAAGTGTTAATTTCGTTAAAATTTTTTTGGGCTCGGGCTCCTTTTTAAAAAAAAATATATTAAAAAAAATAATCAATTGTGGCCCGAACACAAACAACATGGATGGCCGGACACAAATAATATGGATGACCAAATATATATTAAAAAGAATAATCAATTGTGTAATAGGATAAATCAGTTTTGAACTTTTGGTCCAATATATTCTTGAAACATCAATGTATTAATTGCATAATAGATATGCACTAGTTGTTGACCCCGCGCATTGCGGCGGATCAAGCCAAGTTAACAACATAGATGGAATTATACTATAATTACAAAATATTATGGTCACATGTATGATTACAAAAGATTTGTAGTTGATGTGCAGGCGTAGTAGTTTGTCTTCCAAGAGTGGCGGTTCCTCCTTTCCTTGCAATATCCTTGCCTTGACATATTTCAACCTAAAATTAAAACAAAAATATTAAAAATTCTATTGTAATTCTACTGGATTCGGCTAAATATATCTAAAAAACATAGTAGTAGAAATCAAATCATAACTTAAGCCAATGTGAATTCCAAACACAGTTAATAGAAGCCATAAATTTGGTGTAAGTTGAAGTCGCAGCCCTAACATCTCTAAACTTACCTGATATCAGTAAAGCGGTCGACAAAGCCGTCAAAGGTTAAGAAATTGCCAACAAAGGAAGCGAAAAAGTTGAATATTTGTCTCACACATTTACATCCATCCCGACATATTTCACTCCAATTACACATGAAGCCTCTGTATAAACCATATCACAAATCACTATCATCGCAGCCCCATTATAAAAGTAAACCTCAAAGGTATAAGCAACTAAGTATAATTTCTATACACGTTTTGATACAAATTCAGAGACATTTGAAGTTGTAGTGCATTACTTTCATGGATTGGCTTGCTTTGGGTCAGAAAATGTTAGTTGCAGATTAGGTGTTTGAGAAAAAATAAGACAAAATGTCGTCTTTTAGATTTGAATTTAAAATGGTAGGTATAGTTGGTTGAAGGATGTAAATTTAAAGGCTTTGTTACTTGCTGTATTGGGTTTGTATGACAACATATAATGTGAGTGCAACAATGGGAATGTACTATTTGTTCTTAATAAAGTATGGATGTATATATATGTGTGTGTCGCTGTAGAATATGGATTGTCTCTCAAAACTGTCATCATTAAACTGTTCTGGCGGTTCGGGTTTGGTTTGGAATTTCTTTTGTTTAATCGGGTTTGCCCGTTGTTAGTTAGGGTTTTGAGGCTGTTCAGTTCAGGCTTGGTAGCCGTGTGCAGGTAAGTAAGGTGTTGTGTACATAAGTTCTGAATGGCCTCGGGTCAGATTCGGCAATCGAGTTTGGGTCGTGTTGTTACAGGTCGGTCTCGATCAGTTACAATTAAAAAGGACACACAATCAAAATAAAAATGGAAAAAAGAAACCAATTTTTGTTCTCAATGATCACTCTAACTACTATCTGGTTACTATACTAAAATTCTTATAACTTAAAACCATAGTCAGTAATTGCTTAAGGATGTTCACCCCCAATTCAAAAACCTAATTTTCCAATTGAAAGAGCAACAATGATTTAGATCAAGGGAAAGATGCAGAAGGCAAACACTATAGATCTGATAATAGTATATGAAGCTTAAATCCAACATTTTGCCCTAATCATTGACAATCACATAACTACATACTAAACCCTAGCTGGGACAATATAAAAATTCAACAGTCCACCACTTCCAATTCAACACTCTAATCAAGTAAGCATCCAAATTAATATCATAACCTAGCGTAATCAACTGTAATTACTCCAAATTAACATCAATATGATACCAGCAACGGCTACTGACGGACCGCCGGGAGGTAGAACCGGTTGCTGAAAACCGATGACCAGCTGCGGAGGCGCCGTAGGTTAGGTGCCTACGCCTTGGAACGTACCGTAGTGCTGCTGATCTTGGGGGCTGTAATGATCACTCATGAATTTAGAATAAAAATGAGATGTGAATGAGTTCTAGGGTTTTAGTAAGTGCTACGACTTTGTGATCTATTCCTAATTTACACATTAAGTGAAAATGGCGGTTCAATACACAAAGGAAAAGAAATTGCAACTACCCTCCTTGGAAATCGTATTAGTTTGCAACGTGTGACAATGTAAATAGTTGATGTTATCAACGCTAAGTTTTTGTGTTCCAACGGCAAGTTTTGAGCATCTTAAATTTTAAGTAATACAAATTATGTTGAGGGTTAACACTTTTAAGGGGCATATAAGTCTTTTAGACAAATTTATATACGAATGAGAAAATACACTTGCAATTTTGGTATCTAACCTTTATTCAAATTTTGAACATTTTGTATATATTAACAACTTTAACCCCTTATCTTTAACGTATACCCATAACACTTTATTTGTTTTATATTTTCCACTCATATCTTTTAAAATATCATGTTTTCACAGATTTCGAATGTACCGTTGCGTTGTGTTTAATTTTTTCGACGTTTTGATATAAATTATAATGAATATCGAAATGCGGATTGAAATGTACAACTCATTGATGCATCAATGTACAAGTCTAACTAACATGCTGCAAGAGGGTTAGCTTTAACACGTTCAAATGACACGGTTTTTTTTATGAAAAAAAGAAAAGAAAGCAGTTTACAAACGGTTGTTTCATACGCTCCTTCCATAATCTCAACTCCCACCTTGCAACCGTATACTTCCAGAAACCCGATTCCACATTGATATCATACGTGCGGTTCTCTCAAATTTCAGACCTAACTCCACTCCCTCTCGTGCTAATATGAAGATATGCTTTCTTTCATGAATGTCACCTCCTGATTCTAATTGTGCTGTTATTCAGGTCTTCAATCTCGGCTTGGCGCTGATAGTTCATCGCACTTTATAAAATGTAGGTGGTTGAGAAGGTAATGTGCAAATTAGGTCAGTTTCGTTCATAATTCGTCTTCCAGTCTTCCCAATTTTAGGGTTTTAAAATTGTATGTTGCTTTCTTCCAATAGGTGGCTGATATGATGGCATCGAAGGAGCTTAAATCTCACGCTTTCCTTCAGGTACATCTACAACATTATATTTGACCAATTGAATTTCTATAACACACATGGTGATGGTTCAATGATTCTAAACTCAATTTGGATAACCAAAATTCTTGATTATTGTGTATTTATTTCATGTTTCAATGATTCTGTCACTTTGATTTCAGTTTTTCTTAATGTCACGGCGCCAAGATCCACACCATCATCTAATCCACCATCGATAGATGTGACGAAGAGACTCAATCTGTACTCTGTAGCGGTTGTCTCACGTATGTTCGTTGCTGACAGGAAGCTAGGATGGTTGATGGCAACGACTGAGAGAGTCAGCAGTCAACTTTATGTATTAAGGTTGTTTGTTTTGTATATGTTCTTCTCCGTTATCGTGCTTGTGTTTTTTAATCATAAACTTATGTTCCTTTCATTGCAATCGATCTTCCAGATGAATTGAAATCAAAGACTTTAGAATGTTAGATAATTGCATTGTGAGCTTTTCATAATTCTGGGTTAAATTTCCTAAATCAAAAGTGTGTGAGCATGTTTACCTTTTTTTATAGTTTTAAATCTAAATGTATTATCTTTCTCTGTTCATATAAAAAAATTAAATACTGGAAGTAGTTTTGGATGATATGTTATATCTTCATTTGATTCAAGGTTTTGGCGGGACAAGTGATGCAGGGCCATAACAACGGGACAATCGCTGGTGCACACTCGTTTGCAACCAGACACTTTTTTTTAACTAATAAAAGTGGTATAATGTTTTGTAGTTGTCGGTCATATTGTTACCTCTGTAAGTTTAATGATATTAATAGGTGATGTATATGAAAATATTTATGCTGTGACATTGCAAACACAAATACTCTGACATGGAATGTGTTAATAATTGGTAATGTGGTTATATTCTACAACAATGTTATGAAGGTGTAATAATTGTCATTGTTTTGCATTGATAATTTTAATTGTTAAAATTCTTATTGTTTAGTACTTATAGTTTGAATAACTAGGTTAGCTTCCATCTTGTTATGTATCTTTATGATAATATGTACATAACTAAACTCTATAGTGCAGATGATGAGAAAAGAGAAAGGTTTGCAAAAGAGATCTCAAAAGACTCGGGTTCTGGTACTTTTCACATGGGCTTGGTTTGATATATTTGTATCTTGTAATGATCATGCAATTCTTGTCTATGTTTATTAACTATGTGCAGTCTTTGAGCGGCGCATTAATACATCATTTCTAACTGAACTGGTTCGAGACATGTCAAAATTAGTGTAAATTTTGACCCAAAAGTTACCGTAAGCATTTTAACTCACTTTTTAGGGATAATGTATGTGGAAGCCACCTAGTTAGTGTTGAATTTTTTCATTATACCAAGTTTTAAACTGTTATCATCAAAACTACTTTATAGGCTACTAAAGTTCGTATCTGGTTTTATTTATACCAATCCTTGCCAAAAAAACATGTTGGATGACAAAAAAAACTCTTAAATATTTTGTAAAAGCAAAAACATATTTGATGATCCAAACAGTTAAATGTTATTACCGGATGATCATGTGCAATTAAAACCCCTAATTCCTACAACAGAGGTTCCACTTTTGTTATCTCCTAACATCTCACCTGCATATTAGAACATGTCAAAGCATGATATTTTTTAAAGAGAAGTATCAATTTAGTTGATGGTTGTGACATTCGTCAAAATTCGGATATCGATTTGTATTCGTGTTGCAAACCTTTATTATACAAACCCGACTCAACATCTTTTTGTTTCTTTAATATATTATCGTATAATATTTATATATCTCGATCACCAATAAATCGGTGTTAATCATATTATAGAGTCGTCAAGAAAAACATAAGTGGTTCAAACTAATTTTCGTTAAGTTGTTATAAGCTTGAAAACCTTTAAACTTGTATTAAACCATTAATGAAACTTGGAGGGCCATTTCTGTAATTATGTAATATATATTCAAACCAACAAACCCTAACCCTAACATTAATATAACCAGCCGCCACTTCCACCTCCTGCCGTTTTCCGGCGAACCTCCATTTCCGGCGAGAAGCCGCCTCCGGCCACCACACCCGCACCACCACCTCCGACCGTCCCTTTCTTCCCCTCTGGTCCGAAAACCATCACCCGCAGCCACCACCACCACTCCCTTTCCCCTCCACGATTTTCCGGCGAGCTCTCCCTTTATACACGTATTTCCGGTGACCGGAAAACCGGCCACCGGTGTACCGCTCACTCTGCCACTCACTCTCCCTTCCTCTCTCGGCTTTCCGGCAGCCCCAACACCTTTCCCCCACAACTTTCGTTTTTCAGGCGCCGGAATTTCCAGCCGCCATGGCCTCACCTCCGTAACTCTCTCTCTTGGATCTCTCTCCGTCTCTCAGCTCTCTCTCTCTGGCTCTCGGCTTTCTTTCTCTCTCTCTCTCTCTCTCTCTCTCTTCTTCTTCTTCTTCTCTGGGTCGTTTTTCCGGGCACCTCCGGTGGCCGGAATCGACTCCGGTGACCCACAGTTTTTCATCTCCGGCTGCTTCGTCTCCAGCGGGTTCGGTTCGTTTATTTTCCGGTATAGATCCACGACTCGGGAACAGTTAATAGGTAAATTAATTTGGGGTTTTGGTATTATTAGTTTTCATATTTTGATTTCTAGATTTAAATTGTTAATAAGTGTTTTGTGTGTCGGTTATAGTCTTTGAAACAAGTTGGTTTGATTTGGGTAAAAGACGAACGCCCGGGAAATGGTTATGTTATTTTTTTATGGGTTTAAATTAACAATTGTTATCTTGGTTCGATCGGTTTGTACATAAGTTGTTAAACGTGAGGTCACGGGTTCGAGTCTCATCCTAAATCGGTTTTGGTGTTGTTTTTATACTTAACAAATTTCGGTTATTATTAGTACTAATATTATTACATAAAAATTGTTATTAGTATTATTATATTACACTTACTGATATATATATTCATTATTATTATTATTATTATTATTATAAATATTAAAGTGGTTATTAATATTATTAAAAGATCATATTATTGTTATTTATTAATATTATATTTTTTTATCATTTATTATTAGCAATAATATTATTATATTTATTTTGTGAATTCGTTTAGAACTCGAACAACATCGGGTATGATATCATTATTTATTATCAATATTAGTTACTATTATTACTATTTTTATCAACCACACCTTAAAATTTAATACCAAGATTTTATTCTGTAACTATTAATATTAGTATTATTAATAATGATTATTGTTATAATTATTATACTATATTAGTATTATTAGAAATAATTATTGTTATTATTATTATCTTATATATCTATATATATAAGTATATATATATATATAACATATCTTTTTAGAATTATTATTATCATTACTATCTTATCATTAATAATATTATTATAAACTTTATTATCCATTTTTTTTATAAAATCGAACTCTTAAATTAAGCTCGTCTTGTTCTTATTTAATATTGGTTTAGTTATTTAAAAGTCCCGATTAAAGATATTATTTTTATTCTAATTATTAATTAAGTACGAGTCTCTAATCATTAACAAACTAACCGATAACCCGATTTTAACAACCGAACCTCCTCGCTCAATGTTTTCAATATAGTTTCATTATGGTTTCAAGTTCATTAATATATTACATTATTTATTTTAGCTAAGGTGTTTATCGTTTCAAGTTGGATTCGTTCGTTTTGTTCACAAGCTTTCTATAAGTCCATCATTAATTAGTTCTCAATTCATCAATCGAGGTGAGTACTTTCATACCCCGTTTTCCATCTTCCATTTTGGGGTCACATTTCATACTTATTAAACAAAATGCTTTAATTACTTGAATCTTTAAACCCACAAACGTGATTGTATACTTTACCTGAATAATTGCTTGATTTGGTGTCCTATGCTTACATGCTTATATGCTTATGTGTTTATCGCTTTTGGATGGTGGAACTATAAATCCTATACCATTTGGCAACCCCTCATGGCAAGGTGTCGTTAACGTAATGCAATTAACGATAACTATAAAATCCTAGAATAGCTAGGTGGTGCTAATGTGTTTAGCAATTGTCATCAAAATCCTAGATAGCTAGGTGGTGCTAATGTGTTTAGCAATTGTCATAAAATCCTAGATAGCTAAGTGGTGCTAATGTGTTTAGCAATTGTCAATTTATCCAACTCTAGTGCTTTTATTCATTGTTCCGTATACAAGTGTTGTGGCTTCTTATTACTATATATTTATATGCTCAAACTTATGAATTGCTCACCAATCTTTGTGTTGACAAACTTTATTTTATGAAATGTTACAGGTTTTGTAAGCTTCGTTACCGGTAGCCCTACTTTGTATGTTGGATTTACTCATAAACACAGTTCTAAATATCAGAGTTAATAAAAACTTTCGCGGAATAATAAAACTTCAACCATAACATTTTACATAACCATCAAATCATGTCTTATAAAACATTCGTAGTCAATTACAACAAAACATAGTCTTTAAAACATCACAACATTTCTCCGAGATGCCAGTATCTTCGATTCCATGCTATGTGTCTTCAGTCACGCGAACTGCCTCAACCTATTTGCCTGCGTGCATACGAAAAGTCAGCTACGCTGAGTGAGTTCTATTTAATCACATAACTTACTTTTCATACACATATACGTGCCCGAAGGTACGCATTACATACATATCAAGATCAGCATTCATCCATACACATTCATAACTAACCATACATCATAAAGGGGGTTTTACCCTACATACCTCGGATATTATTAGGGTCAGGTACCCTCCATCCTCGGATTATTAGGGTCCGGTCACCCTTCGTCCTCGGATATTATTACGGTCCGGTACCCTTCATCCTCGGATATTATTAGGGTCCGGTACCCTTCATCCTCGGATATTATTAAGGTCCGGTCACCCTTTCTTCCATAGCTTCATACTATACCTGTTCTTAAATACCTGACAATACGTGCAATCTCCGAAGAGCGTTCACGTATCATTAACATTTCATACGTACATTATGCATACATCATATATATTCATACATGCATCTTATCTTACATCATACATAGCAATCACATCTTTAGCTACCACCTGACGGTACATGCAATATCCGAAGATCGTTCACGCACCGTCAAGCAATCATCATACATAAATCATACAAGGCATACACTTACCACTTAAGGTAAGTGTATTAACTATCACATCGAGTATGCACACAGCCCCGAAAACATAACAAGGAAGTGGGGCTAGAAACTCACCTCAATGCGGTTGCGTTCACCGTTTACGGTTATTCCCTTCTTGAGCTGTGCACGACTAACTGTATAATAATTATACGTTTCAGTAAAGTATCACTACACATATCGCCTTTCTAGTTTAATTATTACCCTCAACGAACGGGGGTCCGGGGGCAGCGCCCCTGGCAGCGGGATTCTAGGGGCGGCAGCCCCTAGCGGGGTCCAAAGGGCAGAGCCCCTGGCTGGGGTTAAGCCATTTTCCATTAGGATTTTGAATCATTAAATAATTTGCAACTTAAAATCCAAGGGCTTTTTTGTAATTAAATCATTCTTTTCTAAGTCCAGGGACTGTTCTGTCAGTCTATCAAACTTCTGGTTCGTTACTTGGTTCTTAACGAATTGTGTTATCTTAACGAACTGATCCATGCAGCGAATTGAACCCTTTAACGAACTAGTTATTAAGCGAACTAGATCCTATAACGAATCAGTCCATAGCGAACCAGTCCACATAGCGAATCAGTCCAGGTAACGAATTGGACCTTCTAATTCGTTGTTTCCTTAACGAATGACTATAACGAATTGGGGGTTAATTTGTTATCTTCTCCTTAACGAATCTGGACGCGAACTAAGGCCAGTTCGTTATTCTTTCCTCAGCGAATCAACTTAACAAATTGAACACGAACTGTAGCTAGTTCGTTATGTTCCCATAGACGAACCAGCTAGCGAATCACCTTTAATTCGTTAAATCCCCGTAGCGAACTAGGGTTAGGTCAGGGAATGTCAGAACATTCCCTGATATCCTCGTATTAACTTTTCCGGCGCCGCCGCCGGAAAGCCGTTAGAAAACCGCGAACACGTCGGAAAAATGAGTTTTAACTCGTTTTTCACCGTTTTTCGTCCCGTTCGATCCAGATCTGAGCTAGGGTGACCCCTAAGCTCATCATAGGTTCGGATTATACCCGATTCCACCCGGATCTCGTGACTTAAACGGTTTAACGTTGTCGGCTCGTCGTTTCGTGACTATATCTAACGCGTTTAAGCTCATACAATAATAAACTATCATTACCTCGGGTCGGTGCCCGGATTCTTTCTTGGTTTCGGCTAGAGAGAGACTAGAGAGAGAGAGAGAGGGCTTAAGTGTGTGTTTTGAAGGGTGTATGGAATATGTGTAAAGGAGGAATTTAGTGGTGTTTATGGTTTATATATTTAGGGATCATGGGCTTAAGCCCATGGTCTTTGCTTCTTTCTTTTCATAACCCAAGTCCATAACCCATATCGATTCACCCAACACTAGCCCAACTCATATTCTAATCATCTAAACCGATAACGACCCACTATCAAATAAACGAAATTTATTTTATCATTATAACCAAAAGCAGGATGTTACAAGTTTGACTTTTGTTGACTTGAGGACTTGACGAAAGACATTACCAAGACCATTAGGGTATTAGTAAAACGAACAATATAAATGTTACTTGTATTCAATTTGTTTGTGTGGACGAAATGTGTTGTTTATTGATTTGTTGAAATAAAAAGAGTTGATTAAATATTGTCACTTTAAATAGTGTCTTGTGTATTTGTCCAATCACGTTGCACCCCGGCATGTTCCACCGCCTTTGGTCGGGGTGTGACAATGGTGACCTGTTTTGATCCGAACCAGATTGATATTTTTTAACAATGGCCTTTTATGACTTATGAACCTGATCGACGGCCCGACCATGATTTTTTACTAATTATTATGTATTTGCAGACAAAGAAGATCCTGAAGTTCATTTAGGGCAACTTACTATGATTTCGCTCCATGAACTACAAGTTACACCCGATAATTTCGGTAATGATACTTTCTTGGGAGAGGTGGGGTTGATAAGTTAATAAAGGGCGTTTGGTAGAAGAAATATTTGTAGCTGTAAAAAAGGTTAAAAGAGGAAAGAACTCAAGGTGGAGAATTATTGTGTCATATGAAAGTTGAAATGATTTGTATGGCGGTGCAACTAAATCTGCTTGGTTTGAAAGGGTTTTGCAAGACACCCATTGAGCGATTGCTTGTTTATTTATATATGGCCAATGATGGTTTTGCATCATGCTTAAGATGTAATATTTTGATACCATTTTTTAAAAGATAATAGAAAAAATGTTGAGAAAACGTGTTGTAGATTATGTGTTTAGAAGGTTAAAGCTCTTGGCTTTGTTGAAATGCGTGTAATCTCGGTTTTCGTTTCTCTAGGTTTTGTTGTTTGAACTTGAAAATTATGAGCCATGAAAAAGTCCCAAAATAGTAAATTTTAGGCTTGGCCATTTGTTAACTTTTTTTGACAAGTTATTTAATATTCAAAAATAAATATTATAATCCATAATTTCAATAACAAAAGTTGATTTTTTGTTTTTACGGGTTTTGTAACTGTTTTCTTGGTACATGCAAAAAACCGAACTGAAAACTCAGTCTTTTTGGGCGTGAAACTTTGATCATTTGATAAAGAACAAAGGGCATATTTGTCAACCGAAATTTTTTTCTAGAATTTGTATAAACCAAACCATACACATATTTAGGTGGCCTATACAATAATTTTAATGGAAAAAGTTAAATACTTAAATGGCTTAACATACAATATCCCTTTTCTACTCTTATCTTTTGGTAATTATTTTATAATCTAATATCATATGAATTGATTGTTGTGGTGCAGATTAATTATCCATTTGAGAAGGGTCCTTTGAGCCCTTGGTTTCGAGGAGAACACCCCCTCATATGTCATCCAACTAGAGAAGAAGGTTGTATTGCCTGCAAACCTTATGAAGTTGTAACTTTCATTTTTATTGACAAAACTCCAGTAAAGTTATAACTTATAGTTATGAAGAGAGTGTATTTTATATATTTCATGAAAACTGATTGTAAGTGAATTACAAGCCGCATTAATGAATCTCTTAATATATTTTTCTTTAACCATGTTTAGTTATTTAGATGACTCATTTTATTGAAAATTATTATATTAACCATTCATTTTCTGGCTGGCCAATGCTTAGTAATGCAGCTGAAACATAGGACTTCTAATTGTTGCTTGATCCAGGCTTTGTAGAATCTTTATTCCAAATAAGATGTTACTTTCACATGATTTGACTTTAAGACTAAACTAACATAAACGAATACCACAAGGTAAATTGTCACCACCGCAACATCGCGCGGGTTTTATACTAGTATATATATATAATAGCCCACTATTCAAAATAACCCAACATACTTTCTCTGTTTTTTTCCTTTTGCCGATACTTGTAATCATCATTTTAAAGTTTAAACATTACATCTATGTCGTAAGTAAATATATATTTTCTATAAGTTATGTTATTTAAAAACAAAATACATATAGAGGGACTTTAACATGCAAAAAAATATTAAGACACTTTTGTAAAAAAAATAGATAGTATATTGACTTTTTATGGTATAATTTCCCCTTCAATTATTACATAATTAGCTAGAAGGATTCTCAATGTTACAAAAGTGTTTGGTTGGTATCGGTTCGTCATGGTACCAATACGACACCAACACTAGGTATAATTTAAGATACTAAAAAAGCTGCTTTATTCGTTAAATTTATATGTGAACATTAATGAGAAAAAGCAATTAATCACGTTTATAAAAGGATCTACCAAGCACTTCAATCTTCTAGAGGTAAGAGGTCTATAGTTCTTTATTTTATTCTTAAATAATATTTGGGGAGGAAAAATGAAATATTGTCAAAAAGAACTTATGTTGGGAAGTAAAAGGATTAAATATTGGATGACGAGTAAAAAAAAAGAAAAAAGAACCAGCTACACGCAAACATGCCATTCTCATTGTTCATATACATTCATTATGTACATATTTACTCTATAAAATAAAATAAAAACACAAAAATGAAGCTGCTACTCCCTCGAACCCCCACACACACCCTACCATCTATTAGTCAAAATAAGTGGATTGAGTAACATGAAAAATTGGTCCCAGTTTGGTTTGGATTGAAAAAGGTTGGACTGAGGGCCGGTCCAAGCCATATAAGCCTCCGTCTACGTCTAGGGCCCATTCTAACGGACCTAGAATTATTACTATAGTATAAATTGAAACTTTGGTGCCGCAAGGGTCCTTATTATGTCACTTGGCGGCACCATAGTAGTCCGCGCGTTTGTGTTTTTTTGTTTTGTTTAGTTTTAGCACCGGTATCTTAACTAACGTAACCAAAATCGATCGAACACCATTTATTTTGTTTTAGTTTCGGTACCATAATGAACGTGACGGATTCATAGCGAATTCACGCAGACTCTTCGATTTTTACTGAACCACGCCACCTCATTGATGCACCTCATATCTTATATTTTGTTTTAGTTTCGATACAGTAACAAAGGTAACCAAAACTGACCGAATTCACGTCAAGTTATCGCCTCAACACTCAAGAACAAGCTTGGGTTTTACCGCTGTCTGGGTTTTACCGACCAAATAAATGTCGTTTTAGAATTTTTATTTTTTCGTATGTTACTCTCTTTCTATATTTATATATCTACAATTTCAAGTGAACTTGTGCATTACTGGTTGTACCATCTGCATATAAAGTTGTATCCCACTGACCGCCTTCTCCTTCCGATCGTTTTCTTCCATGTCTCCAGACTCCATCGAAATCCACAATACCTGTCTCTCTATGTTTAGGTATTAGCCACCGTTCCACACTCTCTCTCTCTCAGGCGCCAGGCGGTGTCCATAGTGGTTATTTAGTTCCTGCCTCACCCTCCGATTCGTCGCATAACTGTTGCCGGGTTAGATTTCGAAACCTTAGGTGGCGGTGGTTTGGTGTTTTCAACGTTCACTGTTGTCGGGTTCGATTTCGAAACCCTAGGTAGCGGTGGTGGTATTATGTTGCTTCACACCTCTTCCTAACATCCCGTTACTATCATTTGCGCTTGAGAAAAAAATGATTACGTCCAATGCCGTCTTCGTGTGCACCGCTTAGCTAAACCCTAACTCTGAATAATACCCACCGATGTGACTAGTATGCTCATTCACATTTTTTCATGATCATACCAATAGTTTAAGTTGCTTTAAATGTCAAATCGTTTATTCTTAGATTGCAATTTGATTTGACTTTGAAATTAATCTAATACCATATGTGTTTGCCTTTCATTTCAGTCTAATACTTAATACACTTGTACAGGGAAAACGAGCCGCATTTGTTTTTGCTTATCATCACCGTCGCCGAATTTTTATTTAGGGTTTGAATGCTTTGGGTTGATCGACGGTTGACTGTGATTTCTCTTCCGGTAATTAATTTTGTGCCTCAAATGCTTTTAATTTCATCGATGCTTCTATTAGTTTTATTTTTTTTTTTAAGTTTTTACTTATACTTTGGCTCACAACCTACTCGATAAAATGTCTTTGCTACGGTTTTTGATTTTTATTTCATGTGTGTGTGTTGTTCATTGTTGTTTGCTGTAGGTGGATTGTTTTTAGTATCTTCATGATAGATACGATTATTGATTACAATTGTTTGGTTAAGTTCCGCATATTAACTTTATTTTGGCCTATAATATCGGATGATAACCCATAGGTGCAAAACCCCAATCCCAACGGTTTGATGTATCTTGAACGATATAGATCGGATGCTACCCATACCTAGAACACTGAATCTGAACATGTGGTTGTGGAGGTGATTTATTAATGATTTTATGCATACCCCAATTTTTTGTAGGTTATCAAACTGATGGTGTTAACTATTAAAAGTCTAAATTTATTGAATTATTGAATTAAGGAAAATGAAAGTTACATATGATGTAGATTGAAATCAACCCCACTAACTCTTTATTTGTTGTATATGGTCTATTCTATCAGTGTCAAAAGCAAGTTTTTGCTTATTGCCTTATTGTGTTGTTAGGTTCTTTGTTGATTTTGATAAGTAATTATTATTATTATTATTATTTAAAACAAATACTTATGCCACAAATTCAATAGAGTTTACACAAGAACTTAAAGTGAAAATAGCACGCTAAGCAGGCAAGTAAATAGAAAATTGTTAGATATGTAACTAATCGGCTGTCTAATATTTGTTAATTTGTTTTGCTGTTAATACAAGAGATCTGTAGCTCAGCTCCACACTGGCAACTACAGTGATTGTCAACCCACAGATTCCAGAACTTGCAGATCTGATAAACATATGAGCATAAACCACTTATCCCAATACCCAACAACAAACAATTGTAAGACCCCGTTACCGATGCCTCACATTTGGACGTTGGATTTACTCATCAACATAGTTTTAATCATCAGAGTTAATAAAAACATACGCGGAATATAGAAACTTTCATAAAACATTACATTAACCATAACTTGTCTTAAAATAAACATCTTGTCTTTCAAAATATCATAATATTAAACATAAACGTCTCGAGTCTTCCCCTGCCAGCCTTTTATTCAATGCCACGTGTTCCCCTCAAGCGAGCTGTCTCATCCTACTCACCTGCGTGCATACTAAAAGTCAGCTACGCTGAGTGAGTTCTAGTTAATAACATAACATACTTTACATACATACGTACATACTTTCATAATTCAAATGTCTACTTTACTTTATTCTATTCTGCCTCGGATATTATTAGGGTCCGATCCCATTTCTGCCTTGGATATTATTAGGGTCCAGTCCCTTTTCTGCCTCGAGATTTTTAAAGGGCTCAGTCCCTTTTCTGCCTTGGATATTATTAGGGTCCAATCCCTTTTCTGCCTCGAGATTATTAAGGGGCTCGGTCCCTTTTCTGCCTTGGATATTATTAGGGTCAAGTCCCTTTTCTACCTTTCTATCTCTTACATTCATTCATAACATACATACGTATCATTCATAGTTCATACATAACATTCATATTCATAATTATAACTTGGCAGTACGTGCAATATCAGAAGATCGTTCACGTACCGACAAGCAATCATTCATACATTATACATAGCATTCATATTCATAACTATAACTTGACAGTACGTGCAATACCCGAAGATCGTTCACGTACCGACAAGCAATCATTCATAACGTTCACATATATCACATAGGGTATACAATTATCACTTAGGATAAGTGTATTAACAAATCACATCGAGTATGCACACAGCCCCGAAAACATAACAAGGAATGGGGCTAGAAACTCACCTGGATTCTGTTTCTTTCTCCGTTAATAGTTATCCTTTCTTCAGTTGAGCTCTGCTAACTGTATATAAGTAATACGCACCAAAACTCGTCCTATCGTATAAGATTACTTTTGCTTAGTGTTAAGCGAACTTAGTATTAAGCGAACTTAGTATTAAGTGAACTTAGTATTAAGCGAACTTAGTATTAAGCGAACTTAGTATCAAGCGAAATTAGTATTAAGCGAACTTAGTATCAAGCGAACTTAGTATCAAGCGAGATTAGTATTAAGAGAACTTAGTATCAAGCGAACTTAGTATTAAGAGAACTTAGATACACGCGAACGTATTCAGCGAAGTTATCTACAGCAGCGACGGGGTTTTATTTTTAACCCCATAACACACCTGTTCAACTTGTAACCCTTCGATATGATGTTAACCATTCCCGTGAACCTTCCCATGGTCATTTTTGGATAAGACTCGGCCCGAAACGCATAAATTTTGGACCTTTAAGCTTACAAACGTTCAACACTAGTTCTAAGGTTTCCTTTGAACGAACTGTACATGTTTATGGGTTCATTAGGTTCGTTCTAACATCAAGTGTGTTACTTTACGTTTCGTTTAGGCCCGATCTATTATAGTTTCAAGTTTCATGGCTAACCGTCTATAAAAACATGAAATTTAAGATCGAAATCATACCGTTACGTTTTCGTTTAGGTCTCGGTTATCTAGATTATGAACTTTGAATCTTGTATCTATCTTGAATCACGTTCGCTTGGCTCGGATTTCACCTCTCTCCCCCTCTCGGCCGCGTATAAGGTGGTATGTGTGTGTTTGGAGTGTGTAGAGATTAAGATGAAAAGAAATGAGGATTTAGGGTTTTAGGGTGGTTTAAGAGGATATTTATATCCCCCAAGACCCATGGACCTAAAGCCCATTACCCTTTAATCCATCTTACTTAATCATGAACTTTTCTTTATTTAGTATTAATTAGCTATTAACACATGATAACTAAACACGACTTTCTTTATTTAATATCAGAATATTTTAGGATGTTATAAGTCTTCCCTCCTTAAAGAGGTTTCATCCCTGAAACCTAACTATTACATAAATAGACTAGGGTAAAACTTGCGCATCTCATCATCAGCTTCCCAAGTGGCATCTGATCCTCTGCAATGTTTCCATATCACCTTCACCAAAGGTATAACCTTGTGACGAAGCTGCTTATCTTTGCGATCAACAATCTCTATCGGTTGTTCGATGTAGTTCAACTGTTCATCAACCTCAATGTCCATCAAAGGAACATGAGACGTATCATCATCTAGACATTTTTTCAGATGAGAAACATGGAAGGTTGAATGAATTCCTTCTAACTCGTCGGGTAATTCCAGTTTATAAGCTACTTCATCCACACGATCTAAAATCTTAAACGGTCCAATGTATCTTGGACTCAACTTTCCTCTCTTTCTGAATCGAATGATTCCTTTACAAGGCAAGACTTTGAGCATCACATTGTCACCAACGTTAAATTCAATCGGTCGTCGCCGCTTATCAGCATATGACTTTTGTCTGTCTTGAGCAGCTTTCATCCTAGCCTTAATCTGATCGAACTTTGAAGACATTTATTGAACCACTTCTAGGCTTCCTATTTCCTTCCGACCAATTACCCCCCAACACTCCGGGGTTCTACATCGTCTACCATAAAGCATTTCAAATGGTGGCATACCAATACTTGAATGGTAACTGTTGTTATAGGAGAACTCTGCCAGATGCAGGTGATCATCCCAACTTCCTCCAAAGTCTAAGACACAAGCACGTAGCATATCCTCAAGGGTCTGGATCGTCCTTTCAGACTGTCCATCGGTTTGAGGATGATATGCCGTACTGATGTTTAGCCTCGTTCGCACAGCTTCGTGGAACTTCTTCCAGAATCTCGAAGTGAATCGAGTATCCCTATCAGACACGATCGATAGCGGCACTCCATGCTTAGATACAACCTCTTTAATGAACAAGCTTGCTAACGTTTCTGACGAAATAGCCTCTCGTATTGGCAGAAAGTGAGCACTCTTGGTTAAACGGTCTACAATCACCTAGATGGTATCATGATGCTTAGCTGTACGAGGTAGCTTAGTTATGAAATCCATGGTGATGTGTGCCCATTTCCATTCAGGTATTTCAAGCGGTTGCATTCTTCCATACGGCTTCTGATGTTCGGCTTTGACTTGTAAACAAGTTAAGCACTTACTAACATAATCTACCACATCATTCTTCATTCCTGGCCACCAGTAGTCTCTGTTCAAATCTTGGTACATCTTTGTAGCTCCAGGATGAATCGAGTATCTTAACTTATGGGCTTCATCTAAGATTCGACCTCTAAGATCACCATGACATGGGATCCACATACGGTCAAACCTAGTCTTAACACCATGAGTGTTTTCCATTAACTCACCTTGCTGGCTGTAAACTCTTTCTTTCTTTACTAACTTCTCGTCTACTAGAACTTCTGACTGCACTTTGATGATCTCTTCAAAAAGACTTGAATTCATAATCAGCTGGTATGACTTTACTGTTGCGATGACTTCCACATTCTTACGAATTAGCACGTCGGTGACCACATTAGCTTTACCAGGATAGTACTTGAAGTCGCAGTGGTAATCTTTTATCAACTCCAACCATCTCCTCTGTCTCATGTTCAACTCCTTCTGTTCGAAGAAGTATTTCAAACTCTTATGATCTGTGTAAATGGTACACTTAGTACCATACAGGTAGTGCCTCCATATCTTAAGAGCATGCACTACAGCTGCTAGCTCTAAGTCATGCGTTGGATAAGTACTCTCATGGACCTTCAACTGTCTAGACGCGTAAGCTATCACTTTTCCTCGTTGCATCAACACGCAACCCAACCCACGATACGAAGCATCGGTACAAACCACCAAATCCTTGTCACCATCAGGTAAAGTAAGGATTGGAGCTTGTGTGAGTCTCTTCTTTAATTCTTTAAAAGCTTCCTCTTGGAACTTACCCCAACTGAATACTACCGTCTTTCGGGTCATACTGGTCAACGGTGCAGCTATCTTGGAGAAACCTTCGATGAATATCCTATAGTAGCCAGCTAACCCTAAGAAGCTCCATATATTAGTCGGATTTTGTGGAGTCTTCCAAATTGTTATCGCTTCAATCTTTGTGGGGTCCACCATAATCCCTTCCGGATTAATCACGTGACCTAGGAATTGCACTTCTCGCAACCAGAACGCGCATTTCAAAAACTTAGCATACAACTTCTCTTCCTTCAGAGTCTCCAATACCTCTCTCAAATGCTCAGCATGATCAGTCTCGTTCTTTGAATAAATCAGTATGTCATCAATAAAGACGATTACCGACTTATCCAACATAGGCCGACACACCCTGTTCATCATGTCCATAAATGCTGAGGGAGCATTCGTTAGACCGAATGACATTACGAGGAACTCGTAGTGTCCATACCGCGTCCGAAACGCTGTTTTAGGGATGTCTGCCTCTTTCACTTTCAGCTGATGATAACCTGATCTGAGATATATTCATGAGAACCAACTTGAACCTTGCAGTTGGTCAAACAGATCATCAATCCTTGGCAAAGGATACCTATAATTTAAGATAAGCTTATTCAACTCGTGATAGTCTATGCACATTCTCATACTTCCATCCTTCTTCTTCATGAATAACACTGGTGCGCCCCACGGGGAAACACTTGGTCTAATGAAACCCTTGTCGAGGAGTTCTTGCAGGTGGGACATTAATTCTTTCATCTCGGACGGTGCTAGACGGTAAGGCGCTTTCGTGACGGGTTGGGCTCCTAGTACTAGGTCTATCTGGAATTCTATCTCTCGTTCCGGTGGCAACCCCGGAAGATCCTCAGGGAATACTTCTGGGTAGTCGCGCATAATAGGAACATCATTCATTTCTTTCGTCTCGGGTGTAGCGTTGACAATGTATGCCAGGTAGGCACCACATCCACGTCGTAATAAACCCTCGGCTTTTATCATTGAAATGACATTAAGCCCAAAACCTTTGTTATCACCATAAACCGTCACTTCACTGCCATCCAAGGACTTTAACCTTATTATCCTACTCTTACACACTATCTGGGCTTCATACTCAGACTGCCAATCCATTCCCAAAACCACATCGAACCCTCCTAAGGTCATAACGTACAAGGTAACAGGAAACTCATGTCCCTCTAACTCTATCTTACAGTCCTTAACCATTTTCATTATTTTAATCGAAGTGTCACTAGCGGGTTCTATTATAAAAGTTTCAGATACTCGACAAAATTTCATCTAAGCTAATTTACTAAATGGCGTAGTTACGAAACTTTTGTTTGCACCCGAATCGAACAATACTGAAGCGGAAATACCGTTTACTAGAAACGTACCTGTCATGACATCTGGACTCTGCTTAGCTTGCTCTTGGGTTAGCATGTAGGCTCTGGTTTTTGGCCTTGTCGGTTCAGCATCTTTCTTCCCACTTCCTCCAGCTTCACTCTCAGTACATTCCCTTGCAAAGTGACCCGTCTTGCCGCATTTGTAACATGCGAACTTTGCAGTACAATCTGGAGCGTAATTCCCCACCTTTCCGCACTTGTAGCAAGCATTCGTACCGAACTTGCACTCACCAGCATGACTCTTCCCACACTTATAACAAACATCCGAACCCTTACCCCACCTGCACTCACCACTGTGTGCTTGCCACAGGTCTTGCACGACCTGTTTTCCCAAACTCTTGGATGTTTGTTCTTAGGGTTCCACATTTGGGTATCGGGTCGTTTAACAGGAGCGACCCATTTCATAGCTTTGATTTTCTCGGAACTCTTTCTCTACTCAACCGATTTCCACCAGTACATTGCTTCTTCACCGAATGACTGAGTAGCGTAACCCACAGCTTGGTCGGGACGGAACTCGCTAATGCGGATAATTTTATCCATGGCGGTTATCTACTGAAGAGTAGCGATTGCGTCTCCTAAACCAGTCAACTTCGGCGGGTCACATCCTTTGAAGGACTTATAGTTGCACCCACCCCGGCCTCTTTTTCTGTCACCGGCTTTCACAGACTTAACTCCACTCGATGCCTCTCTCTCTTCTTCCTCATCTCCTACCATCACCCCCTGCCCCTTCAGCAGTTCTTTCACGGCTTCCAGTAGACTCCCCAGGAGTCATATTCTTCACAGCAGTGGCTACAGCTTGAACAATAGCTGCTTGGATTGCGGGATCCAGTTGAACCCCGTCGTTGTTGTTCGGGTCTCCTCCCACTGCGCTTCCTTCATCTCCGGTGTTGGAAGCTGTCTCAACCGAAGGTTGTTGGATACGACGAGGCCTGCCACGACGTCCAGTGCGACCTCCAGTGCTCCTAATTTCTCCAGCTCCCAAATTTCCTTCCATTCCAGCCATCGTATTCTAAAAGGGAAAACACAAATGTCATCACTCAAGGAACTGTTTAGTACAAGGATAGTAAGGCTAATAGGTAATAACAGTGGCCAGCTGTGATTAGCTTATCACGTTACTTTCCGTGTCCTATACACTTCCCTTTATGAGTTTATTTATGCGGGTTCTACTTTAAACAGTTAATCAATCAAGGAAATCAATTAATCCTATCTCTAATATTAACATACATTATTCAATCATACACTTTACCTTTACAGGGCTTGCTTGAGCGACACATGGCATTCTTGGACTAACATCTTCTTTCTTTTCTTACTTAAATCCCATTCTCTGTTCGAGTCGAATCTAAGCATATGAGATGCTTAAATCTCTCGAACTTTGCTCTTATACCAACTTGTAAGACCCCGTTACCGGTGCCTCACATTTGGACATTGGATTTACTCATCAACATAGTTCTAATCATTAGAGTTAATAAAAATATACGCGGAATATAAAAACTTTCATAAAACATTACATTAACCATAACTTGTCTTAAAATAAACTTCTTGTCTTTCAAAATATCATAATATTAAACATACACGTGTCGAGTCTTCCGCTGCCACCTCTTATTCAATTCCACGTGTTCCCCTCAAGCGAGCTGTCTCATTTTACTAACCTGCGTGTATACTAAAAGTCAGCTACACTGAGTGAGTTCTAGTTAATAACGTAACATACTTTACATACATACGTACATACTTTCATAATTCAAATGTCTACTTTACTTTATTCAATTCTGCCTTGGATATTATTAGGGTCCGGTCCCATTTCTGCCTTGGATATTGTTAGGGTCCAGTCCCTTTTCTGCCTCAAGATTTTTAAAGGGCTCGGTCTTTTTTCCGCCTTGGATATTGTTAGGGTCCAGTCCCTTTTCTGCCTCGAGATTATTAAAGGGTTCGGTCCCTTTTCTGTCTTGGATATTGTTAGGGTCCAGTCCCATTTCTGCCTCTAGATTATTAAAGGGATCAGTCCCTTTCCTGCCTTGGATATTATTAGGGTCTAGTCCCTTTTCTACCTTTCTATCTCTTACATTCATTCATAACATACGTACGTATCATTCATAGTTCATACATAACATTCATATTCATAATTATAACTTGGTAGTACATGCAATATCCGAAGATCGTTCACATACCGACAAGCAATCATTCATACATTATACATAGCATTCATATTCATAATTATAACTTGACAATACGTGCAATATCCGAAGATCGTTCACGTACCGACAAGCAATCATTCATACCGTTCACATATATCACATAGGACATACACTTATCACTTACGATAAGTGTATTAACAAATCACATCGAGTATGCACACAGCCCCGAAAACTTAATAAGGAATGGGGCTAGAAATTCACCTGGATTCTGTTTCTTTCTCCATTAATAGTTAATCCTTTCTTTAGTTGAGCTCTGCTAACTGTATATAAGTTATACGTATCAAAACTCGTCCTATCGTATCATATTACTTTTACTTAGGGTTAAGCGAACTGATTATTAAGCGAACTTAGTATCAAGCGAACTTAGTATTAAGCGAACTTAGTATCAAGCGAACTTAGTATTAAGCAAACTTAGATACACGCGAACGTATTCAGCGAAGTTATCTACAGCAGCGATGGGTTTTGATTTTTAACCCCATAACTCCTCTGTTCAACTTGTAACTCTTCGATATGATGTTAACCATTCCCGTGAACCTTCCCATGGTCATTTTTGGATAAGACTTTGCCCGAAACGCAAAAAGTTTTGGAACTTTAAGCTTAAAAACGTTCAACACTAGTTCTAAGGTTTCCTTTGAACGAGCCGTACATGTTTATGGGTTCATTAGGTTCGTTCTAACATCAAGCGTGTTACTATACATTTCGTTTAGGCCCGATCTATTATAGTTTCAAGTTTCATGGCTAACCGTCTATAAAAACATGAATTTCAAGATCGAAATCATACCTTTACGTTTTCGTTTAGGTCTCAGTTAGCTACATTATGAACTTTGAATCTTGTATCTATCTTGAATCACATTCGCTTGGCTCGGATTTCACCTCTCTCTCCCTATCGGCCGCGTATAAGGTGGTATGTGTGTGTTTTGAGTGTGTAGAGATTAAGATGGAAATAAATGAGGATTTAGGGTTTTAGGGTGGTTTAAGAGGATATTTATATCCCCCAAGGCCCATTGACCTAAAGCCCATTACCCTTTAATCCATCTTACTTAATCCCAATCCATGATCTTTTCTTTATTTAGTATTAATTAGTTGTTAACACATGATAACTAAACGCGACTTTCTTTATTTAATATTAGAATATTTTAGGATGTTACAACAATTGATAACACCACGCAAATGCCACACTTCCAGGTACAAGGAATTGCAGTACGATATGTGCCTTGGGTTGGCTTGACTAGAGTGTAAACGAGGCCGGCCGAATGTGATGTAACGAGGGGCTATAAGCTGGTTGGATACGTAAAACTCTATGTATGCATTAAACGTGAAACTGCATTTGGTAATTCTTACTGACAACACGCTGCGTTACGGCGGGTTTGTTTATTGATTCACCAGCCATTGTTGTTCTCTCATCTCGCCACTTTGCTCATCATCTACTGATGAAAAAAATCAATTGTGATTCAATTTGTTAGAGATATTCCATCAGCAGTGAGTTTGTCAGAAATCCCACACCACATCTGTCTCAATCGGTTCATCCGCAAAGATGTACGGGGTTCATTTTGGGTAGACTATTGGAGACAAAGCCACCCACGATGACCGGAGCCTAAATTTGTACGATTTTGATAACATGGCGCTATCATGGTCGTTGCGTCGGAGAACAGAAGATACGCGAAGAGAACTTTGTCAATGCCATCTTTCTTAGCTGCAGTGGGTACGTATGCTCATTTATGGTTTTGATTTCATGATTTGACAGTTTTCAAGTGACTTGAGTTTCTTATCTTTTGTTCTTAGAAGACTTTTGTTGCACCTGATCAAAAGTTGTCTACCTTTTTAGAAGTTTGGACGGAATTAACAGCCGAATTCATCGCTGGATTTGTTTCACTGACCGTCATGACTGTGGTGCCAGCTTCAATCCACTCTCCATTCAATTTCGAATTCAGGTTAGTGTTTATTAAATGATTATTGAAATGTACACAATATTTCTGAACTTGAATTAGGTATTTTTCCTTTGTGCACTACTAGCTGGCATTAGCAACTTATTTACATTTTGTATTCTTTGTTTCTTTGTGAACAGACTACATAATTGGAATGCACACAAGATCAGAATGCAATAAGTTTTGTTCCTGGCCGGCTAGCCGATGTATCATAAAGTTCTGTATATAAATTCCGTGATGTTTATCACATTTATCACATGAAGAACAATATCTGCTGGGTGGTAAGTAGAGTTGAATAAAGCATATTAATTCTACTTTAGATCATTCAAACATCAATAGCGGAACCAGTTCAAAGTTAATGTTTTTTACGGGGGTATACTAATGTATGTAAAAGCTGTCAGTTGAACTGTGTATACCCTGGCTACAACACCCTGCCGCAACGCGGCGGGTCTTATCACTAGTTTTATATGTTAATTTAATGAATTTTGTTTTTTTGATCTTAACGCTCGGGTTTACCAACGTTGTTTATACCATAAGTATGTAAACGATACTAGCCAAATTTGCGTTCACTTACCATCGTAACACTCAGGTTTTACCAACACTCAATTTTACCAACGAATGAATATGTTAATATATTTTATAATGCACTGTAAGAGTGCCGCTATTTGTCCTGGTCTTTTATTATAAGCATGTTAATATGATGAATTTAATATTTTGAAGTTTAGTTAAAGTAACGTAACGAATGTAGCCAATAGCAACCGAATTCGCGTTGACTCGCCGATGCAACACCTGGGTTTTACTGACCGATTTCGTCTCGCATCGCGCGGGTAATTTACTAGTTGTTTATAATTTTTTTTGGAGAGATTGGTCATAAAAGAATATAGAAAACTAATCAACCTAAAATATATAATAATATTTTTTATAATTTCCTTTAAAAGTTTATTGTAAGTTTATTAAAGTGATTGTCAAGTTATTAAGTTAACCAAGATTTGATGTATATATTCACAAAGGACAAATATATAGGAATAAGTATGTAATAAGCTCCTCAATATTAAACAAAGTTCATAGTCACTAATGATATATGACTAACAAATAGGAGTTCTTCTAGGGACTCTTGGAATATAACTTGTCACCTACTTTTATCTTCTTTGGCCTGTAAGAGTTCACCGAATTTCTATATTAAGAAACAAACAGAAGATACAACAAATGAACAAAACCAATTGCAGGCCATTTCGTCCTAATGTAAACACACTTGTAGACTAAGAAAACCCTCTTTAATAGCAATAAAGACACGCATGTCTAGCTGGCTAATATATAAATGAAACTTAACTCAAAGTTAGCCGAGAAAGTGATGATTAACAGGCATGATAAGTTAATTTACAGTTTTTGGTAGACACATGGAATTCAAGTATGTTCCTGGCTATAATAAGCAAAATGAGAATTGACAACAACTTACAGTTTGCTGATTAAGGATAAATATTAATCCTAAAAGCAATGAGAAATCTGTTAGTGAAATCAAATAATCAATCTTCTGTCTTAATAAAGGCAAGATATAGACATATATATTATGAAAACTGACTTGCAGAAATGGACAAATGAAAACTAATATCCCAATTCCATGTGGTTCAGTAACCATAATATACCATATGATGCGTGTGGGTAAGCATAATATATATGATGCGTGTATCAGTAGCTACAAAAGTTCTGCAGTTTGTTACAAAATTATTCCCAGAGAATAATGACGTATTCGATCGGGTCCACTCAAAGGTGATTACAAATTAAACTCTCTTTCAGAGTTTCATCTCAATGATACATATATACCCATTAGGAGTAGCTCATGACATATATCCACAAATTAAATTTTCAACCACCATAAACATTAAGATACTAAAATGTCGCTAATAATTGGTTTTGTGTTACTTGTCACTTGCACCACCTTCTTCAAAGTATTTCCTACTTATTTAGCCACTGAATTCAAAACCTACTGATGTGTGCTGCATGTGGTAGTAAAATTATAACGGATTGTAGTTTAAGCTTTGCACAAGATCGTGTTTAAATTTATAAAAGTGATTTCTACTAAAACTAAACACACACAAAATAGGCAAGTGTACCTATCGTATATATAGGATAGTATTGGTAAGAACCAAGTATCGATCCGTGGACACAAATGTTTCAAATAGTGAATCTTCGTCTTACTTTAATCAGAGGGTTTAATCATTTTTGGGATTGTTTTTTAAACTTTTTATAAAATAGAAATATTTATGTATTTTATATAGGTGACAAGAAGAGAATTTGAAAATTAGTAATTCAGCTATATGATGGTTTACCATCTAAAATAAAGAATCCACTCCATTATTCCTTGATGATTATTAAATAAACATGTGATAAACTTGTCCTAATAATATATGATAGAATAGTCCCTCATTTCTAAGTGAACATATTCTATGACATAAAAGAAAGTAGTGTGCGCATTCTAAGTCCATCCTTTCCTAATGTCATACTACCACGAGAATGTCAATTTAAGTAGATAAGCAGTTTGGTATAGTAGAACGATTAGGATTGACTTTGATTTCTCAAATACCAATCCTAACAACTTCGAGTGATTGTAGTTAACTCACACAACCTCCCCTAGGTTGATTTAGTTAGATTATAATTACATATTCAATTAACATATGATTTCTTTAACTAGCATGATAACCTAAGCAATCGTGTTAACAATGTCAGAATTATCAAAACTAGAGAAATAGATCATAGCTTATATCTCATCATTTCTAAGTACAACATAAGGATCCATGTTTTATCTTTGAATAAAGTATCAAAGTATTCCTTTTATCATTTCTAGTGTCCAAGAACACGAGTTAACATGAATGATTATAAATCATCAACTTTGATATATTGAATTAAAGTGATAAAGCATTTCTTCATAAATGGATAATTGCAAAATAACCTTGTACTATACCAAACTAAACCACATGTTTCACATAATCATCAAGTAAAACAAAGTTTCTTCATAGATTATTGATGGTAAATGGAGTTTAGCTCATAATGAACATTGTTATGAACATAAAAAGAGATGATGATAACAAACACATGATTAAACTAGAACAATCTTACCAAATGTGGATGAATCTCCCTTCTTAATGATGATGGATTATGGTGATGTTGATGATGATGGATGATGATGATAACCTCCAAGCCTTCAAACTCCTCACAAGATCTTCAATATGAGTGTAATGTGGGTTCTTTTATAAGAGAAACCCGTTTATAGATTTTCTTCAAGCACACCAAATGAGAGCAACTTAAGCCTCTATTTATAGGCTGTCTGGAGAGAGGGGCACAGCCCTGTGCCTTATGAGGCACGACCCCGTGTCCATGTGTCCAGTCACATCCTGTCAGTTCGTACATGATAACTCACCACGGGGGCGTGCTTCCTGATGCACGACCCCATGCTTTTTAATGACATGTGCTAATTGCATTTTGTCTTATCTGAAGGTGACCATGGCCCCGTGCTTCTGTGTCCAGTATTTGTCTTTTCTTGTTGGTTTTTGTCTTTTTTTTTGTGTTCAAAAGCATTGGGGCGTGGTTCTAGGGGCACGGGGGCGTGGTTGAGGTTTTTCTTGGGTTTTCTTTCGTTTTTCTTCGTCTTTTCACTTGTTTCTTCGTTTAAGGCTTGGTTTTACCTGAAATTGCATTTTAGTGTGATATGTAGCCTTCTGAGCAAGTTTATTTGATAAAAGTTGCAGTTTTTAGAGATTATTTGATGCTGAAAAGATGTATAATTTTATATACATCAAACATCCCCACACTTGAACCTTGCTTGTCCTCAAGCAAGCTACTTATAAATATTGTCTAAAATAGCAAGTTAGGACCATAGATTCAAATATCCCCAAATGAGTTCAAAGAAAATGGAAACAAAATAACCAACCTTAAATCATAGAATTATACGTAGTGATAAAAAGATGATTTGTTTTCATGATCTTCTATTTATGCAAAACGTCACGTTCTCACAATGTTCACTCACACTCAGTTTATATATCTAATCATACCTGTGATGTATGTATGTGAACGCTCTTAATCAGAATGTGACATGTGAAAAATAAGCTTGCAACAAGTTCAAATCTACACCTTTGTGAAAGGTTGCATAGACCAGAAGGTAATTAGGGTTGGTTTTGTTTGGACTGAGATTGGATATTTTGTGGTGGTTCAAGGGTTTAGGTTAATGAGGATGGTAAATATAACTTCTGCTGATTGTCGGGAATCTTAAGATGTCTTCAATGGCCAGCTTCTTTTTCTCCCGTTTGTAAAATAATTTTTAATTTTTTTTATTTTCATTTTTTTTAAACAAACCCAGTGACTCTTTTATGGTCAGATCGTCAAGACTAGTTTTGTCGAGTATGTGAATCAGTTCTTCCTCAGTCATGCTCTGAACATAACTCCCAACTCTAATGAATCATTCGACTTTGAGCCTAATAGCCCCCACCCTCATTAGTTCAGTATATTCATGTTGAGACTGAGTTTGACTTTTTCTACATCTTCCTTCATGGGACCAGTTTCCGCATCCTAAGCATCGTTCATATCGTTTTTCTCTTCTTTTGATTGCGCTTTTGGAAACTCCACAAAATGGTAGCCTTTGTTCATTTTGGCGCCACTTTTTTCCTCACTTCTTTGCTAAAGAGAAAAACTCTCTCCCTAAGTTCTGGAGGCAACCTAGGTTTGCGAAATGTATGCAATATAGGAAATTGAAATCGAAAGAATGCATTTCCAGTTCTTTAGGGTCTGCCGGTAAAAGACCAGTGTTGTATTTTACCGGTTTGTGAGGGATAAGTGGTAAGGCTTTTGGTTTAGGGTTTTGTAATTTGGAGAATGGTTTGAGGGGTTTGTAGTGATATTACCTTCT
Organism: Bidens hawaiensis; assembly: GCF_021521415.1. Taxonomy (NCBI): domain Eukaryota; kingdom Viridiplantae; phylum Streptophyta; class Magnoliopsida; order Asterales; family Asteraceae; genus Bidens; species Bidens hawaiensis. Next base: position 2,241,993 of record NW_027491020.1, on the reverse strand, counting down.
TCCTTATATAACGCTCCGTGCGGTCTTGAAATGACTATTTGTGACAAGTTCTAATTCACATGAAACATATGACTCACTCAATGCTTCCAAAAACAAATATTTATATGGTATGAGGTTTATCTCACAGTAACGAAGGGATTGGGTATAAGCACCATATTTTGCATAAATTTATTCTCAATATTACAAAACTTCGTTTTTTACTTTTTTCACTTTTTTGGTTTTAATTGATTTTTAGTTTGGTTATTTGCAAAAAATTCTCCTAGATTCTCTTTTGGTTTGATTATGAAAAATAGTCTTTGTTTGCTACAAAAAATTATAGTTTAATAGAGAATTTTATAATTAGTTGATCAAGAAATTGGTCAAGTAATTCCCCTCCCCACACTTGAATCTCACACTGTCCTCAATGTGAAATGATTCATGAAAAGATTAAAATTCGTATGAAGTATGGTGGGTAAAATGGAGAGGTACTTCCCTACGGGTTAACAATATTTCGACAGAGCGTCCCCTGTTTTTCGTCCGTTTTCCTGTTTTGTACCTGTGTAATATAAAACTGCAAACAATCACAAACAACCAAGCATAAATCTACTGAAAATTGGGTATAGAATCATCCATTCCCTTCCCACACGGGCTAAATAAGTACCTACTAAAATGTCTTGGCACCTACGACCATGAAAAGTATCCAACCAAACAAACAAACAAGTGACATAATTTAGATTGTTCAAACAAGCATGATAATAATGTCATAAAAGTACTACCGCCCGAACCCATACCCTTACCAGACCTACCAATGCTGCTGCTCTTCAGTTACCCGTGTCTAGGTCGAACGGTCCCCCACTGCCTGTCCATGCGATGTCCCAAATGGTCAATCTCTTGCCTCGTTTTTGCATATTCTGCTTCTCGCTGTGCGTCAGATGCAATAATTTGTCCGGTTATCCTGTCAAACGAGGCGGTAGTGTTAGCCTTGAACTGGTCAATGAGCCCGTATAGGCCCTCAAATGAGTATCGGCTATCGTATGACGAGCTAGGGTCTGCCCTTGATGAATATGGGCCTCCCTGCTGGTGGTAAGTGCGGCGGTGGGTCTGTCGGGGTGGTGATCCTCCCCTCCTCTCAGGCATGTCCCGGGCCATTCTGTCCTTCTGTGCGTCTTGAATCATTATCTCAAATTGGTCCTCGGGATCCCAAATCTGGTTCCGGCTGTTGATAAACCTCCATATTTCCAGGTTTATGTTCACCTGTAGTACCATTTGCATGTTGATGCAATAACTTAGGTCAAGAGCAATCGAGTCAGGGCTTTGTGTTCCTTTTTGTCCGCATGATAGGCTTTGTAAAGCTTATAGATCCATGCACCGCCTAAAATTGGGGTATTCGGTCTTTTTTCATTTGCATTTGTTTTGAAAAGTTGGCATAACAGATAAGTAATGTTGCAAGTAGTTTTATTCTTTATACAATAAAGAGCCCATAAATTCCTCAGATTCACCACTCCTTCACTCCGACCGTGTGCTGTTACCGTGTGGCTCAACAGTCGGTGAATGTATCTCATGAGTGGGTCGCATAAGGCGGTGCTCTTTGAGCTGCTGGCATCGTAGGCTTCATCCCCATAACTCAGTAGTTCCCAAGCTTCCTTTCTGGTATCACTCGCTTCTGTTGACTCGTCCGCATCCTCATCAGTAAATGTAATCATGGACTCGTACCAGATGAGCTTGTCTATTTCATCACTCATATATATCCCTAAATCAATACCTAACTGGGTCATTGATGTCATGTACCATACTCCCCCACGCCTAAACCTCACATCCTCTTCATCCCACATACTCAAGTTCCTCGTCTTGAAAGAGAACGAGGCTAGAAATTCCTTGGTTAATTATGTCACAGCTTTACCCATTTGATTCAACACACGCGACCATGGTCCTTTCACGAACTATTTGTACCGCTCCCACTGGTTCACTTGCTTTAGTGTGTCCTTGCAAGCATAGAAATGTGCTTCTGGGCTATGGTTATTAAGGTCGCCCAGTCGTTGTCGGGCTAGTATGTCTCTGGTTGTTTGTTCGGGGAAGAACAAGAAAGCGTGGTCATCGTCACCGTATTCAACCATCTGCAATTTATACTCAAATTAGTAGATTTCTTCTAAAAATTGGCTAAAAACTAGGAACAGTATGTCAACCACGGCGCCGTGCTTCTTAAAGCACGACCACATGTTTTTATTAAGCACGGTACCGTACTTCTGCAAGCACGGCCCCATGCTACAAGTTCTTGGCAGTGTAACCTAGAATATGATTTTGACTTTTTGTTGACCAGAGGGTGACCACGGGTCGTGTTTCGTAAAGCACAGCCCGTGTTTTTTTATCCTAAATCTATCATAATCAAGACTCGAACTTGCGATTCCAACCGGTTTTGACATATCATTCGGGTTCAAGTTTTAAACAAATCATCCAAGATCCGAACCCATATTATTTTTTCCTTAACAAAACACAAGTGTAAATCTATCTAACAACTCATTACCCTAGATCTAAACAGTTAAATCATCTAATTTCCGGGTTTGTACCTGATTTTATCAATTGGTGAGATTGGGGGTTTGATTTAGACCTAGAATGATGAATTTGAACATTAGATTTTGTTAAATTAACATACCTTTGGTTGGAAATCGAAGACTTGAGGTAAAGATTTGAGAAATTGGTGAGAGGTCGGTGGTTTTTGGTATTAGAACGAAGTGGTTTTAGGGTTAAGGGTTTGGGAAACGTTATTTTGTTTGAGAAATTCACGACTTTACTGTTGACAGAAGCACGGCCCGTGCTTTTTGAAGCACGTTACCGTGCTGCATGTAGCAGTCAGCTTCTTTTTGTTTTGCTATTTATTTGTCGAGCTGGTTTGTTTTAACTGCTTTTCTTTAAGGATTAAAGTTAAGATAGAAATTAAAAGTCCTAATCTTCATTAAACATACAACACATAATTAAACATAGAAGAAAAAAAAGAGTAAACAATAATCCCGAATCTCGAAACATAAAACTAGCAAGAGTAACTCCTAACAAGACAAAGTCTGGACTTCTAACGACCACCATTCCCGAACAAGTCTTGAATGTGTGGTGGGGCTCTTTTAGCTTCTAAGAGCTCGGAAAGCTTTTTATCGAGCTTCGCGATCTCTCGGTTTAGATAATTGAGTTTGAAATCCACATCTTTGTTGTGGCTTCAACATGGAAATTTTCAAACCGGAGTAGTTCGACTTTGTTGGTCAGCTCGATTAGGCGAGCCTCAGTTTGGATGTTACTTTTGACTTGGTCTCCACAGTGCATTGGAGCCTCATGATTTCTTCCTCAAGGTTTGAGGAAGAATCACCATGCTTGCCCCCTCTCACTAGTCTACACTCCATTTTCTTACTTTCCATTTAAGTAAACTTGTGTTTGGTATGAATGGAATAGTGAGTTTTGCATGCATTATATAACGACTGTAACGTGGTCACAACCCCGTGCTTCTTGGAGCACAATCCCGTGCTGCTAGGGGAATAAATATTTTTGATTCAGAGAATTGTACGGAGTTAGCGCGTATCAAGCTGAAGATTCTAAGGTGACCATGGCCCCGTGCTTCAAGAAGCACGACCCCATGCTTTTTGTCACTGAAATTTTCTTTGATTTTTCAGCCAAACGCGAGAGCCGGAATTTTTAGAATGATGTTTAGCATTTTATTTTATCAGTTTGAACATCCTAAAAATTACTTTTCATTAAAATTAAAAGTCCTAAAACAATTATGGGATATGTCCGGTTTTCCTAGAAATGTAGAATTACTCAGGTTAAGCCCGATGGTTCTGATACAATGTGCCTAGCGCACTTGTTTACACATGAAAACAGAAAACTAAAGCTCCTAAATCCCACCGAAGGGTTCTCCTCCGCTGAATGGTCCTGGTGGCGGAAAGTACGTGAAGCCGAGAACTTGAAACTGGTGTTGTTCGTTAATGTCTCGAAGCTCCATTTTCATACTCTCTACCGATTCGGTGAGTTGAATGAGACGCATCTCTGCAAGGAGATTCATTTCGGTGAGTTCTTTGACGAGTTCTTAGAGTTTTATCAAAAGCTCGGGTTTGGATATGTGTCAGAGGGACGGGGATTTCTTCGCTTATCTCAGTAGGCATTTTATGATTTCAGGGGATAGTGCTTGAATTTGGTTTGGTGCAAGAAATTCATTGGCAAAGGGTGCCTCTTATGGCCAACCAGTTGCCAGGCACGGCCCCGTGCTTGTAGAAGCACGGCCCTGTGTTTTTGGTCTGACAATTCTGTTACAAACCAGTCTAACTGAGATTTTTGTAGTGAAGATTCCGGCCCGCACTTTGTGGCACGGGATCGTGCTTCTTGGAGCATGCCCCCCCTCCCGTGTTTTTAGTACTTAATTTTTTTTCAATGAGGAAAACAACGGAACATAATTACAAGGCCTTGTTTAACTATGGTCTTGGCCAGACCCTTTTGCTGGTATCTTTATTGGTTCGGGCGGTGGATTAGTATCTCCGAAACTTCTTCGAGTGGTCCATCGATGTATGGTTTTAACCGATGTCCATTGACTTTGAACTTGTGGCCGCTAGAATTTGAGATCTCAACTATCCCATAGTCAAAAACTGATTCGACCACGTATGGACCTGTCCAGCGAGATTTTAGTTTTCCTGGGAAAAGACGTAGACGCGTGTTGTATAAGAGCACTCGATCACCAATTTGAAACTTCTTGTTTCCTTTCAAATGTGCGTCGTGTAAACGTCTAGTCTTTTCTTTGTAAGACCAGGAGTTTTCATAGGCTAGTGTCCTTAATTCCTCTAGCTCGTGAATCTGATATTCCCGGTTTTTACTGGCAGATTTTAGTTTACGGGTAGATGACATGCTTTTCCATAAACAAGTTTGAAAGGTGTTGTTCCTATGAGGGGTTTTGTAGGCTGTCTTAAGGGCCCAAAAATCGTCATCTAACTTTTCCGCCAAAGTTTTGCGATTCATTCCTATAGTTCTTTCAAGGATCCTCTTAATTCCCCGATTTGAGACTTCTACTTGCCCACTAGTCTGAGGGTGATATGGTGTTGCCAGTTGGTGGTAGACTCTATATCGTGCTAAGACTTTGTCTATTAGTGCGTTACAGAAGTGAGTACCTCTGTCGCTAATTAGGGATTTCGGAGTACCGAAGCGTGAAAATAACCTTTTCAGAAAACGTACAACTACTTGAGCATCATTTGTGGGAAGAGCTTGTGCTTCTACTCGTTTAGACATGTAGTTGACTGCTACAAGGATGTACTTATTTCCGAATGAGTTAGGAAATGGGCCCATGAAATCTATTCCCCATACATCAAAGGCTTCACATATTTGATTGCCCTTTTGAGCCATCTCATTTTTGGCTGAGATGTTTCCGGCTCTTTGACAAGCATTGCATGCTTGGATCAAACCATGTGTGTCCTTATGTATGGTAGGCCAGAAAAATCCTGCATCAAACACTTTCCTAACCGTGGTGGTTGTACTGTGGTGTCCACCAGTCGGTCCTTCATGGCAGTGTTTGAGGATATCTAAGGCTTCCTTTCTTGATACATACCTACGAACAACCTGATCGGCACCTATCCTAAACAAGTATGGATCTTTACAGAAATAGAACTTAAGATCAGAAAGAATTTCTTCCGCTATTGATGAGTTAGCCCTTTTTTTAGGATTCTACAAGCCAAATAGTTTGCGAAATCGACAAACCTAGGACTTTCAAATGGTCTACGGTTACATTTTCTGCTCCCTTCTTGTCCTAGACTTCTATGTTGAATTCTTGGAGTAAGAGAATCCATCGGATGAGTCTAGCTTTTGCATCTTGCTTGTTGAAGAGGTATCGTATGGCGACATGGTCGGTGTAAACTATGGTTTTGGAAAGAACTAGGTAAGATCTAAATTTTTCAAAGGAAAAAACTACTGCTAATAACTCTTTTTTTGTTGTGGTGTAATTTTCTTGTGCATCATTCAGAGTTTTAGTAGCATAGTAAATTGAGTGAAAATGTCTCTCTTTGCGTTGTCCGAGTACGGCTTCAACTGCAAAGTCACTTGCATCGCACATGATTTCTAATGGAAGGGTCCAATAGGGTGTGGTCATTATTGGTGCATTGGCAAGTTTGTCTTTTAATGCGTTGAATGATCCGACACGTTCTTCAGAGAAGACGAGTGGTGTGTCTTTCTCCAGAAGTTTGGTCATGGGTCTAGCAATTTTGGAGATGTCTTTTATGAAACGACGATAGAATCCTGCATGACCTAGAAAACTTCTAATGGCTTTGACTGAAGTTGGTGGTGGAAGTTTAGAGATGGTTTCTATTTTTACCCTATCAACTTCTATTCCTTCTTGAGATATCTTATGACCGAGAATGAAGCCTTCTTTAACCATAAAGTGGCATTTTCCCAGTTGAGTACTAAATTTACTTCTTCACACCTAGTTAACATTCTGTCTAGGTTTTTTATATATGATCGAATGAGCCTCAAAAGACTGAGAAGTGGTCCATGAAAACTTCCATAGAGTGTTCGATTATTTCATGAAAGATGGCCACCATGCAACGTTGGAAGGTGGCCGGAGCATTACATAGTCCAAATGGCATTCTTTGGTAGGCGAAGGTTCCATATGGACATGTAAAAGTTGTTTTCTCCTGATCTTAAGGAGCAATGGGAATCTGAAAATATCCAGAGAATACATCAAGAAAACAGTAGAACATTTTTCCAGATAGACGTTCAAGCATTTGATCGATAAAAGGAAGTGGAAAATGATCTTTTCGTGTGGCGTCATTAAGCTTCCGGTAGTCAATGCAAACTCGCTAGCCTGTGATGGTCCTCATCGGGATTAGCTCGTCCTTCTCGTTCATCACAACTGTCTTTCCTCCTTTCTTGGGTACTACTTGAACTGGACTAGCCCAAGGTGAATATGAGATTGGGTAGATTAATCCGTCATCAAGGAATTTGATTAATTCCTTTTTCACCACATATTGCATGTTGGGATTGAGACGTCTTTGATGTTGGACCATGGGTTTGTATTCTTCATCCATGAGGATTTTGTGAGAACAAAAGGAAGGGATGATGCCTTTGATATACATGATCTTCCATGCGATGGCCTTCTTATGGTTTTCAAGAACCTTAAGAAGTTCGCCTTTCTCTTCTTTAGAAAGGTGAGATGAAATAATTACAGGGAATTGAGAGTCTTTTTCTAGAAAGACATATTCGAGATGGTTTGGGAGTTCTTTGAGTTCTAAGGCTGGTGGTTCTTCGATTGATGTTTTTGATTTTTCATTTCATTCGGTGATCTCACATACTACTTCTGATGTTTCTTTATAGTTATCGATAGTATCGAGATTATCGTGTTCTAAAGTGGGTTTAATGTTTACATCAGTTAAGATTTGTGTTTCTGTGGGGTGTTGATGGAAGATTTTCGCACATAGCAACTCACGATTGAATCGATGATGTCAACACAATATAATGTGTCATCGTGATGTTGCGGATGTTGCATAGATTTTCCTATGTCAAAAGTGATAGCCTCGTCATTAACCCTGAGAGTGAGTTTGCTGGTGCAAACATTAATGATAGCCTTTGAAGTGGCTATCATATCTTCCTAAAATCAGAGGTATACTTTTGTCTTCTTCCATATCTAGAATTACAAAAATCTGTTGGGAAAACAAGTTTGTCAATTTTGACAAGCATATTTTCAACAATGCCCCGAGGATATTTAACAGATCGATCAGCTATGAGACAAGGGATAGTAAAGCTCCATGGATCATACATTTTTAGTGGCAGCTTGTTTTGGAGGACTGCTGAACATTCTTAACTTAGGGTGACATGTGATAGCTCCTCCAGCTTCCTCTTGTTTGTCATCACTTCTTTGAGAAACTTGGCATATTTTGGCATTTGGGCAATGACTTTGATAAAAGCGATGTTGATGTGGAGTTGTCTGAAGAGTTCTAAAAAAAAAACCCTACTGAGCTTCCAATCTCTCCTGCTTCAATCGTCCTGGGTATGGAATAGGTGGAACATAGGTTCTGACTGGTTCCTTAGGTTGTACAGTGCCTGTTGGGATCAGTACCTCCTATGTTTTGCCAGGGGCTTCCTTTTCCATAACTGGTTCTGAAGTTGGTGAGGCAACAATGGTTGTGCCGATCCTGAGTGTAACAGCATTAGCTATCGCATTCGGATTGGTGATTATGTTGCTTGGAAGAGTGCCAGGTAGTCTTTCGGATAATTGTTAGGCAATTTGTCTGATTTGGGTTTCTAGATTATGTAATGATGCTTGTTGACTTTTTAGGTCAGCTTCATGTTTCAACAATACTCCTCTGATATCAACAGCTCTTGAGTCGGCCTTCTTTTCTTCTTCGTTTGTTTTGGTCATGATTTGGATTAACACTTCTTTGATTTTTGAGTATCTCGCATTCTGATGGCTACTGGAACTTTGGTCTTGGAATTGTGGTTTAGGCTGGAAGGGTTGATTAATCGGTCTCTTTTCGAATCCGGGTAAGGTTTGAGTGTTACCTCCGTTCTTCCAACTGAAATTCGGGTGGTTTCTCCATCCTGGATTGTAGTTGTTGCTGCAAGCATTGTTTTGACAGGAGATGAAATCGACTTCTTCCATGGCCATAATGACTTGTTTGCAGTCACTTGTCTTATGAATTCCCCCATAGGTGTCACATGTGATCTTGGTCTTTGATAGTTCAGCTTGAAGTTGTTCAAATTTTTTAGAAAGGGCTTCAAGCTGTGCGGTGACAAGAGTGTTGGAATCGACGTGGTGCATTCCTTTATGTGTTGGTGTAGATCTTGGGGGGTTATAAGTGAAACTCTTCTTTTCTGCCTTCTCCATGAATTCAAATGCTTCGTTACGTGATTTGGATCCCAGGTCTCCACCAGCGACTTGGTCGATGGCCTGTTTGTTTTGACTAGATTGTGCGTCAAAGAAAGTTTGTACATGTAACCATACGCTCAGTCCATGGTGTGAGCATCTTCTTAGAAGACTTTTGTATCTCTCTCATGCTGCGTGTAACGACTCATCATCATCGGTCCAGAATCTGATAATGCTGGCTCGGTATTTGGTAATTTTATCAGGCAGAAAGTATTTGAGGAGAAACTGTTCAACCATCTAGTCCCAGTTGGTAATGGAACCAGAAGGAAGGGATTCTATCCATTCTAAGGCTTGACCCCTAAGAGTGAAAGGAAAGATTTTGAGTTTGATCTGATCTTCTGAGCAGTTTTGAATCTTAAAGGTTCCGCAGATTCGTAAAAATCGAGATATATGAGAAAGAGGGTCTTCGTCTAGGAGACCATGAAATTGTACTGAATTTTCCACCATATGAATGGTGCTTGATTTGATTTCGAAATGTTCGGTGATATCGGGTGGAGCCACTCTAGTGCTGTAGCCTTCGAGAGTTGGATTGGCATACTGGCTCATGTTTGGTTCATTGTTTTTTGCTTCCATCATTTATTCGGTTAGATTTTCTCCTAATGTCGTGGTGTCTACAGACTCGTCTTTGATTGTTTTGGCGGTTTCTACAGTCCGTTTACGTGCTCGTCGACGAAAGAGTCGTTCCGGTTCAGAAAATGGAGAAACAAGCTCAGGTTCGAATGTAGAGGACATACATGGGGGGTTAAACTATTTAAATTAAACTAAGGGTTAGTTAAAGTTAGGCTAAGAGTTAGACTAAGCTATTCTAAAACTAAATTAAGGTATAAGTTAATTAAACTAAAGTAAAGGTTAGGATAGCCTTAAAATAATTAATTCTAATATAGTAATAAGTAAAAGAAAATAAAATAAAAGTTAACAATTTGTACAATTATAAACAATGATTCAATTAACACTTGGATCGTTATTAGAAACGTACCGTGTCCCCAACAACGGCACCAAAAACTTGATGTGTGCTGCGTGCGGTAGTAAAATTATAACGGATTGGAGTTTAAGCTTTGCACAAGTTCGTGTTTTAAATTTATGAAAGTGATTTCTACTAAAACTAAACACACACAAAATAGGCAAGTGTACAATTCGTATATGTAGGATAGTATTGGTAAGAACCAAGTATCGATCCGTGGACACAAATGTTTCTAATAATGAATCTTCGTCTTACTTTAATCAGAGGGTTTAATCATTTTTGGGATTGTTTTTTAAACTTTTTATAAAATAGAAATACTTATGTATTTTATATAGGTGACAAGAAGAGAATTTGAAAATTAGTAATTCAGCTATATGATGGTTTACCATCTAAAATAAAGAATCCACTCCATTATTCCTTGATGATTATTAAATAAACATGTGATAAACTTGTCCTAATAATATATGATAGAATAGTCCCTCATTTCTAAGTGAACATATTCTATGACATAAAAGAAAGTAGCATGCGCATTTTAAAGTCCATCTTTTCCTAATGTCATACTACCACGAGAATGTCAAATTAAGTAGACAAACAGTTTGGTATAGTAGAACAATTAGGATTGGCTTTGATTTCTCAAATACCAATCCTAACAACTTCTAGTGATTGTAGTTAACTCACACAACCTCCCCTTGGTTGATTTAATTAGATTATAATTACACATTCCATTAACATATGATTTCTTTAACTAGCATGATAACCTAAGCAATCGTGTTAACAATGTTATTTTAGAATTATCTCTAGAGAAATAGATCATAGCTTATATCTCATCATTTCTAAGTACAACATAAGGATCCCTGTTTTATTTTTGAATAAAGTATCAAAGTATTCTTTTTACCATTTCTAGTTTCCAAGAACATTAGTTAACATGAATGATTATAAATCATCAACTTTTATGTATTGAATTAAAGTGATAAAACATTTCTTCATCAATGGATAATTGCAAAATAACCATGTACTACCAAACTAAACCACATGTTTCACATAATCAACAAGTAAAACAAAGCTTCTTCATAGATTATAGATGGTAAATGGAGTTTAGCTCATAATGAGCATTGGTATGTATATAAAAAGAGATAATGATAACAAACACATGATTAAACTAGAACAAACTAACCAAATGTTGATTAATATCCCTTCTTAATGATGATGGAGTATGGTGATGTTGATGATGATGGATGATGATGATAACCTCCAAGCCTTCAAACTCCTCACAAGAACTTCAATATGAGTGTAATGTGGGTATTTTTATAAGAGAAACCCGTTTAGAGATCTTCTTCAAGCACACCAAATGAGTGCAACTTAAGCCTCTATTTATAAGCTGTCTGGAGAGAGGGGCACGTCCCCGTGCCTTATGAGGAACGGCCCCGTCTCCAGTCACATGCTGTCAGATCGTACATGATGACTCACCACGGGGGCGGGCTTCTTGAGGCACGGCCCCATGCTTTTTAATGACATGTGCTAATTTCATTTTGTCTTATCTGAAGGTGACCATGGCCCCGTGCTTCTGTGTCCCGTATTTGTCTTTTCTTGTAAAATTTTGTCTTTTCTTGTGTTCAAAGGCATGGGGGCGTGGTTCTAGGGGCACGGGGGCGTGGTTGAGGTTTTTCTTGGGTTTTCTTTTTTCTCCGTCTTTTCACTTCTTTCTTCGTTTAAGGCTTGGTTTTACCTGAAATTACATTTTAGTGTGATAAGTAGCCTTCTGAGCTAGTGTATTTTATAGAAGTTGCTGTTTTCAGAGATTATTTGATGCTGAAAAGATGTATAATTTTATATACATCACCTACGTTGTTCACTTAAGTTCACCAGACCCCAAACAACATTGAAGAATGGTATAACTCATTTTTGTTAAAAGTAGTTGCACCATCAATCGAAAAACCAGAGATGGTTTCACGTACCATCACGTTGAAGTGAACCGATAAAACTAAAAAATCAACACGAGAGATCTATGGAGTAATCGGTTCATAATTCATTAATTCATAAGAAATTGATTACAAGAAAGAGATGGGAAAACATAATCCTATTACAGGAGAAGAAGATGTGAGAACAAACTTTCTTCTACAAATCATTCATACCTATGGTATTCTTCGTTTACACCTTATATCACCGCTCTTTACCAGGTTGGGCCAATTTTTTAATCTCTTAACATGGGCTGGATCAGACTTGAATCAGGCTGGATCATAGTTCATAACATTATTCCCCCCTTTCAAATTTACCTTGTCCTCAAGGTTATGGAGAATTCCTAAAGGGTTGGGCTAAAGCAAACAGATGCATTCCAAGAAAGCCAATAGCTTTTGTGTTTCTTGTCATGGTTGGTGGGCTCATCAATTTTTTCCCATCTGTGTCCTGTTGTAACAAATTGAATGAGAAGAACAAAAATGACAAAATTTGTAGCATGTGTATAAAAATAAGGGCAGGGTCAAATGTGGCTAAGGTGCGCCACTTAGAAGCAAACTTTCTTGGAAAAATCAATCTCTTGGTGCTAGTTGTCAATGTAAGAAACCCGTTATCCAAAATTTCAAGACTTGTAGCCACTACAAGTATACCAAGTCCCCAATTATCATCATTTTGGGCCACAGGAACTTGTAACACTAATGTATCAGTAATATCCAAAGTACAAATTTTTCTCCCATCAGGTGCGTTTATGTCAGTAATTGCAATCCGCTTTATATGTGAATTATGTTTCAATGCTACCTCACAAGTTTTGTTTAAAACCATATCACACATGACAAGGAAGTCGGCAAAATAAAGTTTGTCTAAGATCCACAGCGTGTCCCGATCAACACCCACAACTTACTTCCGAACCAAAACACATGTAAGAACATGAGTCACGCCCAGTCGGGCTTTCACCAACAGCACGTGCCTTATAGTAGTTCTCCTAAAGTTCCTAGTCGAATCATATAGCCAACCTGGTTTCCAAAAAAAATTTGAAATAACTAGTTAATTTTCTGTGAAAACTCTACGTTAAAAACCTAGTGTTAACAGGGGTTGAGTTTTTGCAGTGTGAAAAAAAGTTTGTCATGTACACAAGATCGAAGTGGATGAATCTGAATAAGAGTGACTATTTTGATTATTCTGCAAGTACATCGTTGTTATGATCCATGCAGCCCATAAACGTTGAAACCGCCTAAAAATTAGTCCCGTATTTACTATCAACACCGGATCATCACACCCATTAATAGCAATTTGGAAATCTGAATTAACCATGTCATGAAAAATACTTCATGGTGTATACAAGATATGGCACAAAGGATTGTTAAAGGGAGAACCAGTTGTTGTATGTGATGTAACAGAGGTCACACCAAGTTGTTGAGATTGTTGGTTAAGAACACGTGAGAAACAAAGAGACACTAACAAAGTCATGGCTATAAGATCAGACATGCTCATAATTCGATCAAAAGAATACGAGTTAACAAAAAATGGACCCGAATCAAAAACAAAGTTCCTCCCTAACCATTTATCCCCAAAATTTGAATCACACCCGACAAGGAAATTAGTAAAACTATCAATATTCAGGCCAACTGTTTTTAACCAAAAGTAGTACCACTTGAATTCCCACCAGAATTGAAGCTAGATATTGTTACATTAGCCGTCGGTAAAATTGCAACTGCTACCACGTACGAGTCGTAGGAATTCAGATGTAGGTATGAAGATGCACAAGAGTCTGATTTCGATTCATGAGGTATAATAGGCGGAGGTGGTTGTTTGTAAACTCGGAAATAGAGCAAGGTTGTTGTACCGTGTTACAGGCCAAATAGAAGAAGTCAACTCAAACGACTAGTCGATAAGTGAGGGAACCCATTTAACTTATAAACCCCACATCAGTTGCCCATACAACCGATGTGGGACAAGTCCCATACCTTGCAATGGTTTCAGTCCATAATAATACACCCTCCTTAAGGGCCAACTTCTTCGTTGGTTACGACCAAGTTGGTCATGGCTGGCTCACTCTAGGCCACCACTCCGTGGGCCACCACTCCGAGTCCTCGTTGGTCATGGCCACATTGGTCACAACTGGCTTCCTCTAGGCCAACACTCTACGGGACACCACTACGAGGGTGGCTCTGATACCAATGTTACAAGCCAAACAGAAGAACTCAACCCATAAGACTAGTCTGATAGGCGAGGGAACCCATTTGGCTTATAAATCCCACATCAGTTACCCATACAACCGATGTGGGACAAGTCCCTTACCTTGTAATGGTTTCAATCCATAACATACCTCCTTTCCAATGAAAAAGTTTATCCCAAATGTTAAACTGAAGTACCATATCAGGAGTACCAAGTAGTGTGGCAGTGAAGAGTATGGTGCTGGTAAACCGCAGCCAAGTTCACGCAACAAATTTATCAAACTGGTCGGCTAACCGAGTGACTCTAGACAAAGAATTTGTTATAAACCCAAAAGGAGTATCGCCATTGGATTCAAATGTCTGAGCATCATTAGGAAAAGAAGACATGGCAATAAAAACTTGACCCGGATCACAAAGCAATTCTGTTTTGTGGAATTTAACAGCACTTTTTTAAATGAAGACCAGCAAAGAGAATACCAAAATTACCAAACTTGTGGTGTGGAATAGGAGTGCTGGTTACATAATATAGAGGTGTAGGAGGTGGAATTTCAATAAACTGATTTAAAACACCTGATTTAGATACCTTCCAAGAAGAACCAAATTGAGTGGCAGTCGCATCGTGTGCGTTTGAACCTAGAAGATGAGATGGAACATTAGTGTTCATAAGAACATATTGTTGGTCAAATTCTGTAATTGCAGAGTCGTTTGCACAGTTGTGAATATCAACCCAGCAAAAATGATTAACACAGCCATTGAGAGCATCACCACCAAGATGAAAACGATTATTAACGCAAGCCCTATAAGCATCTAAACTCATCAGGCATGTGTCATTGTGAGCAATAACAGCCATCACATCATGGTTGGATTTGTTGTGACATGGAGCCAAATAGATGCTTTCCACTGAAATAACAGAATTAAAACGTGGCCCCAGATCAAATCCAAAGGTAACCAATGACTTAGGAGTACCTAATTTTAGTTCGAATGGGTTACGTTTCTCTGATTGAGGATCTAAGTGGTTAGGAAACAAGATCAAGCTGGTAGGTTCATGCGCAACAGGATTGGTAAAAAACATTATTATGAATGGCTGGGTAAGCATCACGGTACCGGTGGACTGCACAACCAACCCACATTGCCATCCTGGTTTCCATTCAAAATCTTCAGCAACCCGTGTTTCTCACCCTGAAGTAGAGAACACCCAGCAACACATTGAAGCACAAAATTATAGATATATATTAGTAATGATTACTACTATTAAATAACTTTAGGAAAGAAAAACTATTACATATGAAATATGTAACATATGGGTATATGTATAACTAACGAAATCACGTCGAATAATAAAACGGTTCGGTTTAACGAATTCAATACAAATAATAGAAATTGACGAATGTCACATGAAATACATGAAACGAAATTGGAGTTATATATATATTGGGTAAGGATCCTAAGAGAACCCTTTGAAAATTGTGAACTTTGAGAAACATTTTGAGCCACAAAAAAAAAAACCTCTAAAAAAATATTTAAAAAAATCATAAAGCCAAAAAAACAAAAATTTTTAAAAAGTAAATTAACCAAAATTCTTATATTTCATTCTGTTTTCATAAAAAAATAAAATAAAATAAAACTTCGTATTATACACATGTGTATAATTTTATTTAATCTCTAGTTACGTAATATACACATGTGTACATTATCATTTAACTTAAATTGTACGTATGTGTATAAAAAACATGTATAAAATTAAAAAAAATAAGTATTATACATATGTGTATAATTTTGTTAAACTGGTATATTTTTTTAATTTTTTTAATTTATTTTATAAAACTAGAATGAAAAATAATTTTTTTTGGTTTTTTTACTTTTTTAATTTTAGAGTTTTTTTTTGTTTTATATATTTTTTTATTTTTTGTTAAGAAGAGTGTTTTTGTGGTCTAAAATGGTTCTTAAAGTTCTCAATTTCAAAATAGTTCTTACATGATCCTGATCCTATATATATATATATATATATATATATATATATATATAAACAAAATCGAAATTTTAAAATGGGTCGGGTTTTCGGGTTTGAAAATTAACGAATGTTACACAACATCAGGGTTAGTCACATGAATAACAACATTATTAACATTACCAATATCGGGAATCCTAGCTAGGGTTCTCAGGATAACAACGAATTCCCGAGTAGGAGTAGCCCTCGTGGCTTGGATAGGATCACTTGTTTTGGTTGCGGGTTTTATGGGAAGGAAATCATCATAGCCATTCCCTTGGGAACCTGACACTTCAAAGTTTAGGTTCTTAGGCAACAATGGAGTTCGGCTTCTTCTCTTATGCCCGGATATCCTAGAGCTCCCTCATGATAGAGATCTTGGTCACTTCCAAGTCTCCATGTAATCCTTCATCTGAATCAAAACATCAAAAATATCATCGCTAGACATAAGGGCAGGTCTCGTGCTGGGATACCCAGATCTTTGGACTGGAACACCAGCAGAAGGCCTTGTTGTAAGAGGAAGCATGTTGATTGTTCCTCCGGCTCTTGAAGTGTTAAATGTCGGCGTTAGTCATCTTCCTAAAGACAGCGGGTGGAAGAGGAAGTGGATGAGCGGCTCCGGAAACTGCGGACGACATGGATGAGGATTTAGCTTTTGATTGAGAGGCCCTTTTGAGTATAGCATTGTAAGGTAATGATTTAAGATGAACATAAACATGGATTTGAGAATGAAAAACACCAGTTTCCCCACGGTGGGCGCCAAAGTATTTTGGTCAAAAATCACCGAAGAAATAATTAAACAATTTAGTTAAGTGAGGTAGTGTGCTTTTCAATAACAAGGTAAGTAAATGTGGTAAAAGTAGATTTGAACATAGTGATGTAGCGAGGAAAAGCCTAGGATCCCGGTAAGGATCTTCGGAAAAATCTCGAGTGAGAAAACTATTCCTTGGATCAATTTATTAATGTAAAAAGTAGGTTACAGCTCAAGAACTGATTGAGAACTAAAGCTAAGTACAAATGTGAGTGTTGTGAGTGCAGAAAGATGTCTCCCAAAAGTGTTCTCAACAGCCCCATTTATAGATATGAAAATAACTGTAACACCTATAATTCCGGTAACCCTAGCCGCCATGATCAGTTGAAAACTTGTTCTCCACTCCCATGTGTGTTTCAACTAGTCCTCCGATCTTTCAGGTAGAATGAGTCAGCTAGCCATTGTATGATGTTATACTTTTGAGTAGCCTGGAAGCATAAGATAAATAACACAAATATAGTCACTTAGTTTAGGATCCCGCAGCTAAATGAGAATCCAAGCTATCAGGATAATTGTCAGGATCACGTTCGGGATAAAATGACCCCTAACACACACACACACATATATATATATATATATGTGTGTGTGTGTGTACATAGGGTGGGGTTATAATAAGAAGTTGAGTGTGTCTAAGAAGTGTAAGAAGTAATCTGGTGCGTTAGATATGTTAATCTGATGGCGAATATGAAAAGTGTGTTTATAGTGCGATGTGTTTTATTTTAGTTGCTTTTGTTAAACATTCAAGTGTAGAAAGACAATGTATAATTAACTTCATTTGCAATTTGTTTTCTTAATAAATGGTCAATACATTTCATGTAGCATTCAATCCTCTATTAAGTGATACATGAATAGGAGGAAACACCATGCTACTTCAATCGTATAGATTCGGTCCGTCGTTATACCAATATAGTATTGACACTCCATATAGTTTACGGCAAAAAAAAATCGCTCTACTAATAAATTTTATATTTGAACGTTGAAAAAAAAAATTAATCACAACCACAGATTTAGTTTTTTTGATAGTTACAAACTAAAGTTATCATATAATATGTTTGGTTGGTATCCGCTGTTGATCAGTTCTTCATGTAAGTAATAAAAACATGAATAAAAATAAACCTATGAACCTGTTACAGCATGGAGAGTAGTAATCACAGCAGCGTATGGATGTAGACGACATAGTTGTCAGCTTGATCGAGTTCCCCTTTAGGATGTATAGTTAAGGATGGTTAGGGTTCTTGAGAGAAACCCGGTTTAGGAGAGAGGAGGCATACAAAATTGTTATGTGTGTGTGATTAGGTTATGATGTTAATATTTATCTCTCTATATATACACCCAAGGGGAAACCCTTTATTAGTTAGTAAGGTTAATATGGCCCATCAACAATTACCAAACTAATATATGATAAGGTATAATTAATATTTTGATCTAATATAATATAAATGATAATGATGGCCATATTAATAAATATATATATATATATATATATATATTATAGTGAGTAATGTTATGGGATATTAAGATAATATATATTAAAATTTATGATCATTAGATTAATGAAGGATCATTAATGTGAGGATCATTATATTTTATTGAAGATGTGACATGTCTATTATTAACATTAAACTAATAGACTATAATTAAAAGTTCTACTTAAACAAAAAATAAATCACCATTGGGCAGAATTAAATTTTATTTAAGTATGTGTGCAAAATAATTGTAACACATCAACTTTGGGCGGAAGTGAGACAATTATTTTAATTATGCACATGCTAGTTTTGCTGAATAAAAATGTAACACATCACATTTGGGCAGAAGTGAGACATTTATATTATGTTAGGAAAAAACTAACAAAAGCTTTCAGTTAGATTTGAATTATGTGGTAAATGTAACTCATCACCTTTGGGCAGAAGTGATACATCAAAAGTTCATTCACGTTAAGCCTTTATGTTTTGTAAAATTTTATAATATAAGTATCTACAAAACATTTTAATGAGTTAATAGTAACAACTTTCTGGGTAAAATTAAGGATTTCAAGAAATAACGTTTTCGGGTAAATTATAGTTTTCGGATGACATGGGTTCTTGGTTAATATGTTTTCGAGTATTATGGGTTTTTGGGTAAAGTAATGAGTTTTCGGAAAATTAGTGTGTTTGCGAGAAGATTGGAAAACCATTCCAAAAAAACCCGTATAAGGCGATATAATTTAAAATTCGAGAACTCTAAAATCCAAAAATTAATATTATCCTAATTAAACTGAAAACACAAAAAAAATAATAAAACCATACAAATAATTCCGTAAACTAGTTGATCCCTTAACAGATTTCGAAAACTAAAAGGATAATAATAAGATTTCGTTCAAACCATTTAAGGATTAACAATTATATCTATTTCATATTTTAATGGGATTCAAATCTTTTAAGAAAATACCAAAACTTTTAATTAATTCAAGATTTGAAAAATTATATCCCTAAATAAACTTTAACAAATTTTAATCCAGATTTGAACCAAAATATGTTATAATTTTCAAAAAATTATGATGAACACGACGAACATCGTTGAAAATTTTAATTATTAAACATATATAAATATTGGAATCGAAATCTTTAAACATGATTTTAACAGATTTCGAAAATATTAGGGTTTATTAAATATGAATTTTAGCGATTTTAAACAGTTTCATATATTGTTTTCAAAATATAACATGAAAAAAAAACCGAAAAAATTAGGGTTTATTAAGTTTTAGTCCATATCTTCTGATTCAATTCCAGATTTAGGGAAAACATGAAGAACTGATTAACCAACATCGCTCTGATACCGCATGTTGATCAGTTCTTCATGTAAGTAATAAAAACATGAATAAAAATAAACTTATGAACCTGTTACAGCATGGAGAGTAGTAATCACAGCAGGGTATGGATGTAGACGACATAGTTGTCAGCTTGATCGAGTTACCCTTTAGGATGTATAGTTAAGGATGGTTAGGGTTCTTGAGAGAAACCCGGTTTAGGAGAGAGGAGGCACACAAAATTGTTATGTGTGTGTGATTAGGTTATGATGTTAATATTTATCTATCTATATATACACCCAAGGGGAAACCCTTTATTAGTTAGTAAGGTTAATATGGCCTATCAACAATTACCAAACTAATATATGATAATGTATAATTAATATTTTGATATAATATAATATAAATAATAATGATAGTCATATTAATAAATATATAATATATATATTTATTCTTACCTCTGCTTGATTCCTCAAGGCACAACACTTGCCTTAATTTGCGATACTAAAAACCGTTTTCGTTGCATAAATCCATTATTAATAAATCTATACGGGAACGTGGAGAAAAATATATTAATTACAATCATGCATTTATTATTTTGTTTAATTTATTAAAGATAGTTATCATAGAAAAAGTAAACTAGTAAAAAAGTTAAGGGGACGTTTAGTAGTAAAAAAAAGTAGGAAATTGTGGCAACTCAATATTAGACCATTCATCTAATATGTTGGTGCAACTATTATGTCTTTTGAACTGGGATTTGGGTGCCAAAATATATATTACGTTTTGTTTTTTTATTTTTTTACTCAAGTTTATGGAGTGGGATGGTAGGGGGTGGGGTGTTGTGTGATTTAAATTCCAATTCTATCTTTGGTTAAATCAAACACGTCATGTTACGTGTTTTAAGCTCCAATTTCTGAGAATTTTATGAACGAACGTACAGTTTAATCTCATTGACAAGTTTTTTCGGTTCAAAGTTCACATATTTACTTTTTAGGATATTTTTTTTCTTTCTCCATTTCTAAAAATAACTTTTATTTCCTTTTTAATATATAATCTTTTGATAATAATAATAATAATAATAATAATAATAATAATAATAAATAAATAAATAAATAAATAAAATAAAATTTATGGATTATGATGTTTCATATTTGAGTTAAAATAAAATGAAATGAGATTAAAATAATAAAAACAAGGTTATATGGATTATAATGTGAATTTTGAAGTATTATTTTCATATAGACGTGTGTGAATGTTAAATTTGAAAAATTACATATAAAAAATTTATAATCCTATTAATAGATTAATCCCGATTAAAACTAGGCGGTTATACCAAAATATAAACAAAGGGAAAGTGGGTCTATCGTAAATGAGAGAAATGGAAAAAGGACTTGCCCCACGTTGCTATAAAAAAACTTGTGAACTCTTTATAAGGAGAAGGGATCACAAGATAATATTCTTGTATAACAAGAAACATTTAATGGTCTTAGTGAGGGTACAAAGCACCTGGCACGCACGCACTAGCTCAGGCTCGGGCTCGGGCATGAGCAATGGCGAAGTGTGACGGGCGCAATGTGGCGCACTTTTCACTTCGTACTCTCGCTTCACCGCTTGAGATCTGCCTAGTATTTTTTGTGGTCGCGCTATGCGATGGATAACTACAAAGCATGTTGTGATACAAGAGTGATTGTAATTATCTAAATACTTTTGGTGTTCATTACGCTATGGGATAGGTACTTATTAGCCCTTTGCAATACGTAACGTGCTGGCTACGCAGGTGTGACACGTTGCATGCCCCTTGTTTGGCCACATGGCATAGCTAGGGCTGACTTGGCAAGCCTATAAGGCCATCGCGCTACGCGATGACCCTTCTTGGAGGTCAACGATACAAGACCGACTTTGCAATCATCTGAAAAAGGGGCTGATCAAATCTTTCATTTCTCATTTAGCTTTCTTCGCGCTCTCTTGTAGGTCCCTTGGATGGATCACTACTGGAGATATCACAAACACAAAGGTTGCGGAATCCCCAGTATTTGGTTTACGGGTATATGTAAGGAACAAGAACACACCAACAAGGATTATAACAAATGTGTACTTGTATAAAAAAAACCCGTATTAATCAACAGTATCAATCAATACACGGTAAAGCACTTCACAAGTTCGAACAGCTGGAATAAGACTATTGAACAATTACCAAACCCTAGGCTGAAGATATGTTTATATACTACACATCTTCGCCTGTTACATAATAGGCGAAGTTAACTTAACATCGCTTAAACCTTAACTTCACTAATTACTAAGCCGTTCAAACTCTAAAAAACAAAACAAAACATAACGTTTATTAAGGACGAGACAAAAAATAAACCTATGAAGTACTGACACACTAAAATGCACCAACAGACTCCCCATAGGCAGTAGCTTCATTTGTTTCGTGTGTTTCTTTTTTCAATTTGCAATAAAGTACCGTCTTCAAACAAAACTTCCAGCATGCACTCCATGTCTCAAACAAAATGAGACCACTCTCTGAAACTTCTTCCCTTCTGACTTCCACGTAGGAATATAGAATATATTTATGTCATTAAGTACCTGAAATCAGATTTAGAAAGATTTACCAAGTGCATTGGATCATACACTCTCAACAACTCTCGTTCATCTTTATCTTCCATTACTACTCCAGCTGTTTCACTATCAATTCCCCATAATTTCATATTCTTTAACACATATGTGTAGGGCAGACAAAAATCAATATTGGTAGACGGAGAAGATAAAGAAGTAGACACCGGTGGCGTAGTCATAGGCACACAAGACGTAGCCATCAACGTTGAATCAACAAATAAACTCACCACATCAGACGGTGTCATAATAGTTTAAGGCAAAGAAACAATGATAGGAGCATCCAAAGCCACCTAAGAAACACTAGTACCAACTACCGCAATAGAAACACCATGCATGGTAATTGGTGTAGAAGTAACAGGAACATAACTAGAACCCTAACCAACCCGTGTTCTCTTGGGTCATCGAATCAAATGATATTGTTCTTCCTCATATTCATCACCATCACTAGGAACATCAGAATCCGAATCCGCATTCACAACTCGCTTCTTCTTTTTACCAGCTTGAATTCTTCTGTTGAAAGCCACATAACGACTTGTCTCATCATCCCTATCTGAACTATCGTATTCAGTAGCCTCAGACGAACAAGGCGCTGATTGTTCAACAACGGCAGCAACACTAACACCCGCAGAGACTTTAGGAATATCCATTTCAAAAGCAACATTCAGATTGATATCCTTAAATACCTGATGCTCTACTTTCTCCTACTGAATAATTGGTTGTTGTGGAGGGAAGACTTGATGTTGTGGAGGCTCCTGTGGTTCAATCCTAGGTTGCAGAACTGCCCATGAATAAGCAAATCAAGAAAACCATCGTTTGGTGGAGGAATATAAAATGGATTCACAATAGCTCCAAAAAATCGAGTAACTCGGGGTCGCAATTCCTCTTTGCTTCCTGCACTAGAAGAACAACATTGAGCATGAATCCTTTTACTAATACTGTCAACATAATTTATCGGTCTTCGCCGAGGCATATTCAGAGCAACATGATTCAAGATCATTTGTAAAAACCTTGGATACACTAGGAATCGTTCCCTCCCAGTTGCACGCCTATGATTATCAATATCAAAGAATAACATCCTGCTATGGCTTGTCATATACCAGCGACGCCATAGCTGATTGCATAGCCGCACCCATACCATTCGAACCGCCTTTCAACTTGACGTACACATAACCAGCACATTCATTAGAAACCTCCACAAACCCAGGAGAAAACCCTTACATTTCTTTGAATCACCAATAGGGACTGAATATCCCATGCGTTGAAATGCATCATTCCTAAATAGGTAGGAATACTCAGTAGGAAAATTATCCTCTATCACTATCCCCAACTATAAAGCCACACGAATATCATCCGCAGAAAAAGCAATATGACGATCATTAACTGTAGCTCGCATCACTGGTGGTTCAACCCGACAATCATACTGCAGATAGTTCTAATAGTCTTCAATTTTTGGCTTAGAGATAGGGAGTGTAGTTGAAATAGAATAAAAGATCCTCGAATGGAGAAAAATGTTTATCATCTCACAAAACACATCTATTCCTTGTTATGTGTACCAACACTTCACAAACATGTTGTGTGTACCAACGAACCTACGTTGATCATCACCACCGTCTCCACCAGCTCCTCCTGTACAAGCAACTGCAGCCATGTCTGCGCCAAACATATTAAGTTAGAAAAATAAGAAGAAGATAAAAGTTAATTTCGCCAGATAATAAAATGGCGAAGCTATATGTAGGCGAGGTTGTTTAACTTCGCCAGAAGAACAAGTTCGCCAATACCATCGATTGTTCAGCTGCAGACAAACCAAAATCAGATTACCGCCATAATGATTTAAAATCGATGATTTTTTCAAGATACCCAAGGTGCCGATTAACCATAATTCGAACCTATTATCCATCAAAAGATAACAAAAGTAAAGATTTAAAGGCCGTTTGATATAAACTCGATACATAAACCCCAAACGAAGAAACATCAACGGGCAAAATACATATGAGTGTGATCGTGGTATGATTTTACACCTTTTAACAAAGAGGAAAAACTCTTTTCAACACTGTTAAAAATTTCTAAAGATCGTCAGGTAACTTCGCCTGTTATGGTATAATATGTTTGACATGTTTGACATAAAACTTGTTTTTAAACTTTTGAAAAGGTAGAGGTGAAGTTAAGGAACTTCGTCTGATAGGAGAAGTTAGGAAACTTCACCTGTGGAATTTAACTATCAACTTCATCTATCTTGGGACTAGCTCATCCACCGTGAAAAAAGTTCATAACACCAAAAATTACTCAAAACCTAATGAAAAATCAATATCCTCGTTCCGTTGTCCTAGAAAACACATGGACCTACAAACCCGTTATATAAAACCCGTTTCCTTGGCCAAGTTAAACTTGGTTCCGGGTTTCCGACTTTAGAACCTTAAAACTCGCACTAACCACACAACGAGTTCAAGCGCATGAAATCTAGTAACTGAAAGCTTATCAAAAGTTATGAATCATCACACCTTACCCATAGATCTGTTAAAGAGTTTCAAAAAGTAATTGAGTCAAGTTAGGGTTTGGTTGGAATGAATCCTGGTCCAAGGCCATCATGTTCATGCAATCATGCATATGAAGCAATGTAAATGCATCGAGCTAGACGACATTCCAATGATGCCGCATGTGGAGAATTTGGAAGCAAAAGTGTGAAAATGACCCGTTGAACTCCTTTTCATAGCGAAAAAGCAGTGCAGGCGAAGTTGTGACAACTTTGCCCACTTGCTCAATGAAAAGCTACCTTATGCCATGAAGCAAAAATAAATTTGAAAAGCAAAACCCAACCATCTTTGTTTTAGTCATTCAAAAACCTAATTAAACTAAATAGTTAGAGTAAGTAGGGTATCGTATCAACGAGGAGCATGTGGTCAGTATTACATATTTGTTTGATTATTTTGATCTAAAATTATAACTAACGTGGACAAACGATGCCAAACAAAATTTGAAATACTGATTTTAAAAACAAATTAAGGAAAACACAGCCTCCTCCGGGTTTCAGGGTTCACACAAAACTTTTTTGATTAATTGGACACAACATAGATATGGTGTTGGAAATTCAGTTAATATAGATTGTAATAAAAAATAGAACTTTTTCATCAGATCTTTTATACTTCAATTACCCTATTTACTAGTGTGAATCAACCCACTCTATGTTGCCCAAAAAGCTACTAGGATTCGTCATCAATCGAACATGTTGTTAAACCAAGGATTGCTAACACATGCAAATATATTAAATAAATCAACACATCAATATGTTCATACAACATTGTCAATGTCAAAAACAAATCCAAACATGTATAAAACTAAGAAAAGTGTTAAACCCTACGAACAATCTGCCTGGAGAAGCCATAGGTTAGCCTAGCCGATAATTCTTTTGTACAACACTTGATCAACTTGCGTTCACACAGCCCTCGGTTGCTGCCGTGGTGCCGTCTCTATAAAAAAAACTCCTTATATTCATTTAGGACTTTAGGTGATGTTTTGTTTCTTACGGGCTGTGATGGAGTTGGTTCATTGAAGTCCAACGCCAATATCATAAATTGTGTTTGTTGTTGTAGACATGTGGTCCACATTCAACAGTTATCTCACCGTCCAAACAAGCATCTCAACTCTTTTATAATTTCTTGTTCTCTTTGAATTCTTTTTCTATTTATTCTTCATTCAAGAGCTGCAAAAAACCAACAAACTAATTTAAATGAAAAAAGTAATCAAGTCCATTCAATATTACAATGAATTATTGTTTGGGTGTGGCTTCCAAGTTAACGTAGATATGTAATTCACTTAATTAATTTTGAATTAATTAAACAACTCTCTAAACAAAATTTTTTTCTTTTTAGGACTTTAATTTGATAATTTTAGCTCATTTCTCTCCCGAATAAAAAATATAAAAACGACTTAATATAACTGCATTCCAATAAATATTTAAATTAACAATGCAATATTATTAAGAATTAGTCACAATCAAACACTCACACGTCACATCCCCGCACTTATCTTTTGCTTGCCCTCAAGCAAACTATCATGCAACACATACACTTCGTTCGATGGTTCATCAATTATAATCATTAATACTAGTAAGGTATAAGATCATACCCAATTCCCAAGACTGACATTTAAGATTGATAACTCATCAAATAATTTAATAATGCATTTAAAAAACATTGTAACCGCCTAAAAAATGTACTTTGTTTCCGGTTAAGGCACACATATTCACATCCCTAATAATATAATATCTCTCATCTCAGTTTAATATCTGGACCAACAAAAATGTGATAGTATCTCTCTGCCCTCTATACCGAGTATGAACACAAAGTAATAAGCTAGTAAGCAAGTCATATCTTCACCATTACCCACCTGTTTGATAGAGAATAGGACTAACGTACGGTTTTGTTGTGGCTTAGGTTCGTGTGTGGAATAGGAATTTATTTGGTGACTTATGGTGGATGAAACCCAATTTATTCAAACAAATAAATAAACAACTCACTGAATATTATTTACAAACGATACTAACTCAGCAATTACTATTTTTGAGTTTTTCTTTGATTTTCATTGTTTCTTTTTTTTTTCTTTTTTTCTTTTTTTTAACAAGTTCACATAAATCTACAAATAACCGACTTGATACATACGTACATTGTGTACTACTCTCAACAAACAACTTATATACAACTCTAATGTATCGGGTTTTCATCCACAGGGTTAAAACAAAAGGCCAAGGCTAACATAACTTGTAATGTAGGTTTAGCAAAATGAAAGGGAAAAAACACGAAATTGGCTCCTAATGGATAATGTAGGGTAGGGAGTATAATTTGTATGTAAAGGCCATCGTATGTAGGTTTCTACAGCCCAATTTCTCCATACAGGTGGTGGTATTAAGATCTTTACATGTGGACGACAAACAAGTTCTGGATATCATGAAAATACCGGTTACACTCTTTATAGCACTCACATGACATGTGTATATATCTATATATTATATGTGTATTTTATATAAATCAAATCTCACACACGCATGGAAGGAAATGGGCTACTGATATGAAACATGTGTACCCGTCCCCATGACTCGTTATCCCCATCTAAACGGTCCATTTTAATTTCTATTTTTGAAAAACACTTGATAGGAAAACTTTCTAGAAGCTTAAAAATTAACCATGACCAAAGACCTCTACTTGATATTAATAACAGTAATTAACAAGTTATAATTCCGGCTTTTGCACACAATGAAAGTACTCTAAGGAAAAAAAAAATTCAATTCTCCCCATAACATTGTCCTCAATGTTTAAAAATAACTTTTAAAAGAATATAAATGAGAACAGGGTTAAAATTGACTAATTGTAGATTTTAGGACCGGGCCTATGTGACGGTCAAAACAAGCTATACAATTACACTCTTAACAAACTAACTAGCCAAACAAAGAAAATTATGAAGACGAAAGCATTTGACATAGGTAATAGGTAGCTCGTGTGCACTCATGCTTGCTCTAGACGAACATGTCTCCTCGATTCACTTAACAATATCTACAAACTCTCAAAAGTGTAGAAGCACGCTTCTCACAACCATTAGAATAGGTCTTTTAATACCGTGTGCAAAATTTTTAATTTTAATTACCAAGCCAAGTTAAATACATTTCATAATTAAACATGTTAAATGAGTAAAAATGTTGAAAGACGTAACTCACTTTCATAGGAATCACGATTGTATTTAGCGTATGCAACAAGCCGTTAACCCCCCCCCCCCGGTAGCCCGGGTGGACAAGTATGGATGGTCTCTTGAGGGTTTCTAGGAAACTATACCCACAAAGTTTTAAATACAACATAATATACATGTACCTGAATACAAGGCCGGGTTGCTTCCCGGTTAGAGCTAAATTTTTGTTAAGGTCTTCAGCCGGACCATACCTTATGTGTCGTTCATGGTGGTATCGTAGAGTGCTTGCCTCCTTTGGCTCCTAAACATGTTCTACATTCATCATTAGATTTTTCCCATACATGATCATAAATTTTACACATTTTTCTGTAATAATCAAACTCCACCTTTTATCTTCTTCTCCTTCTTGACTTCTTCTTTACCTTCTCTTCATTTAACCTGTCAATCATTAAACATTATTTCTGATTTGTTTGATTCCCTTTCTCAGGAGATCTACTCTTACCAGTTTTATGATTAAACGTATTAGAAAACACCTATAAACTCATTTTATATTCCCCAAACCTCATTCTGACTGTACCCTCAGCATAATAAATAATAGCCTTTGTTGTAGTTAAGAACGGCCTACCCTAAATAAAAATAAATTGTGTTTTCTTTACACTATCGAGCACAAGGAAATCCACAAGGTAGTCGAATTCACCAAGTTACACAATCACATCCTGTACAATCCCCCTAGGACACGTAGGAGTTTGATCAGCTAACACCACTGTGGTTTAAACTTTTTGTAGTGGCCCAAACTCATACTGATCATACAAACTCCCCGGTAAAATACTCACATAAGCTCCAAGATCCAACAAAGACCTGTACAATTTAATATCACCTATTTGTATTGAAATAATAGGTGTTCCTAGATCTTGAAGTTTCAGGGAAGGGTACCCATCAAAACACTGTTCACGCTAGCAATTAAATCAAGTTGTTTAGGAAACTTGAGACATCGTTTGTGGGTACCTAACTCTTTTAAACACTCAAAATGATCAGAACTCTATTTAATTTGATCCATCAATGGTTTATTTATATTCACTATTTCAAAACTCTCCCACCTTTCACCCTTAGGTGGTTCCCGTTTATTTAAATTTTTTGGTGCGATTAAAACTAAGGAAAATTGAACTTTAACATTCAAATTTCTACTTTTAGAAAAAATGTTATTCGAACCATTTTCAAACTTTGTAAAACTTTTAAGTTCCTGATCATGTTCACCCTCACCCTTAGACTTCAGCTATATCATTCACCCCACCCCTTAACACATTGTGGTGAATGAGTTTCAACAACAGAAATTTCAGAAAGAGGACGAGTACTTCCCGCATTCATGTGGACACTCGTTGTGTTAGAAGATTTGTGAGCTGGATTTATCCTAGTATCACTAAGAAACTTACATTCATCTCTTATAATGATTTCCACTTCTTTAGCTAATTGTCAACATGTTGTGACGATGCCTTGATCTTCTTATCTCTGATCTCATTTTCTTTCTGAATATCCTTTATTAACTCAATAATTGTATCCAATTTTTCATTGATGGAATTACCATCTGACCCATGCTGACCCGTTTGCCTATTCCCTTGATTCTGCAAGTTGCTTTGATAGTTACTTTGGCCTCCTTCATAGCAATTCTGAATTGGTGCGTCAAGAGATCTTGCATTCTGATGTGGTGGCACGAACAATGAGGCGTACTTTGGTACTATAGGCATAAAATAACTGGAAACTCCTCTAACCGGGGCTCTCTTATTTGCCCTAGGAACTCCATCCACATACTAATCCTGACTCTGTTTTCCTCCATAATTAATCTGTAAAAACCATTATACTTTGCTGACCTAACTTGACCCGATTATGACCTCGTTGATTAAAATGTTGCACTGAAGGCACAAACTCGTTAAAATATTCATACCTATCACAATACCCATCTTCATTGAAATCTCTATCCCAATTTCCAAATCTTCTATTTACTCTACACGCACTCCCCTGAGCAATACCAAACGGCCCATCCTCGTCATCTTGATTATATCTGGCATGTCGGTTTGAGGTGGTGATTTTCTTGTTTGAGGGGTCATTTGTTTTTGTTTTGATACGTTATGTTGTGAAAGTTCAAAATCATCAAACACATCATATTCGGATTGGTTTTGTGTTTTAAGATATGGAAGGTCAACGTTTGAGAATTCTTGTTGTTGGGTGAATGGTGGGTCTAGTGTGTCACCTGGTGAACTCTGATTACTGTAATAACTCATAACCGAACTACATGTATGCCATCAAAACTATACTAAGTTCCTGCAAAAGCAAATACAAGCAATACCAAGCGTAATACCAAACTTAAACAATGAAGAAATAAAAAAGAAAAATATTTTTGGATTTTTTAAATATTTTTTTGGATTTTTTATTACTTTTAATCAAACATGCAACACAACACTAAGTGCACTAGCTCCCCAACAACGGCGCCATTTTGATGACCGTCGTTTTAGTCATTCAAAAACCCAATTAGACTAAATAGTTAGAGTAAGTAGGGTATCGTTGCTATAATGCTAAATGTTTATGTTTCCCTTGTATATTTTAAATAATATTTTAATAGTTTATCTTTGTTTTTTAGTCGAGATTTGTGTACTACTAACACTTTTATGTTTTGTAGGCACTGGAAGTTGATCGTGTTCGAAAAGGGTGAAAAACGAGTTAAAAAGAGCTAAAACGGAGATCCAGAATGCGTCAGGAAGGGTCAGAACAGAGAACCGGTCAGAACGGGCCAGTCTAACCGGCCCAATTGGTGGAGCACGCCGCACCGCGCGACCGGGGTGGCCAAATCCCGTCGCGCGGCGCATAGGCAAAGCTGGAGGATTTTTAATTTCGTTTTTTATCACTTGTTGGGCCTTGTTTTGGGTATTTAAACATCTTTAACTTAAACCTGAACATAACCTTAACCCTACAGTCGATTTTAGCAGCCCACAAACCTCTTTTGCTACAGATTTGAAGAGAATTGAAGGTCTTGGAGGCTTGGATAGAAGTGGTGAAGTGCAAGACACATTTACGCGAATACTACGGGTTTTATCGCCTTTAATCATTCGTTTGCTTATTGTTTATCATGTCTTGCTATTTTGTTATGTTTGTTTTTGATTATATGATGCTAGGCTAAGCTCTTGAAGCTACCTAGGCTATGATGAACCTTTGTTTGATTGGGATTTTTTATGTTATGGATTTTATGATTTAAGTAAATTGCTATGTTGAACTTGATTGATGCATATGTTTTTTTTTGGTTTTATTTGTTTAGATTTATTGTTTCACATTACCTTGGTTGATTGTCGCATAAGGCTAGGGTTTTGTTAGGTCAACTACTTTGTGTTATTGGCTAGTTTATGATTGAATCACGAATAAAATCATAGAAACAATAAACCTAATCAAATAAATAAAAGTGAGCTGCTAGTCTAAAAAGCTGTAAGGTGATAGACTATTGATAGATCTTTGCTTGTCGGGATTACTAGATTTAGTTCTTCGTAAGGAGTCCGTCTAGATTTGATTGTCAACTTAGTCTATTAAGTTATTGAGTCTGCTTTGCTATCTTTGATTTCCGTGCTGTAAGGTCGGATTTCGTCATAAAGATACTTATACACGAATTATTAAATAACCGTAAGGAAGTTTAATTCATAAAACTGGTGAGTCTTAAAACTTGTTAGAAATCCATAGGCTTCTTCTTGAAGTTCAATGGTTCTGTTCGGGTTTTCTGTCGAGGGTCTATTTTACGATCCCAGTTCCATAACTTATGTTTCCCAGATGATTGATTTTCGTAACATTGGGGATTCTAGCTTAGGTAGTTGTTTTTATCATCTGAATTAATCTAAGTTTTCTTACTAGTTTATTATTATAATTAAATTAGGGTTAAGTTTAGTATATTTAATTAATTAGTTTTTAAGTAATAATTATGTTTTATTATATTTTATTATATTTTAATTAATTAGGGTTAGGGTTAATTATTTAAGCATTAGTTTATTAATTAGTTTATTTAAGTAATAATTAAGTTAATCATTAGTTTGGTTTTAATTAAATAGTTTAAAACTCCCCCTTAAATAATATTATTACATAGTCGTGTTAGTAAATCGAGTTTAATTAGCTAGTATACGTAATTTATAGAGTCTCGTGGGTTCGATATCCGAGCTTACTTAGTTGTACTAGAGTCGACCGATACACTTGCCGGTTAGTAGTTTAAGTTAAGTTTAAGAGTCTAGAATTATTACTTATTGTCTAGATTAGCTTATTTTTAGTTAATAATTATTTGACTACTTTTAGCACATCAAGTTTTTGGCGCCGTTGGTGGGGACTTTTGGCGATTGCGTTGCTAGCTTTGATTGGACTTACTTGCTATATACGTGCTATTGTGTTTTTGCTTTTGAGTTTTTAGGGTTTTAGTTAATTAGATTTTTACGTGTTTATTTTTTTTGCTTTGAGTCATAGGTGTCTAATTGTCCGTGTCTTTTGCTTGTTTAGATTCTTGTAATTATGTGTGAAATTTGTAATGGACCTCACTTTACCATTAAATGTCCATACTATAGTAACATTAATTGTGATACGTGTGGTGATCCTCATTTACACTATGATTTTCCATATAAGGGTTCTAACTTTATTTGTTATAGATGCTATGTTTGTCATATGACTCGTGCATCTCCATATAATCGTACTAACCCCTGTGTGCAGCAACAGTCTTATCTTTCACAGGGATCCTCATCATATTATAATGAACCAGATCAGGGATATCAATACAACCAAGGGCAAGATTATGGTCACCATTCCGAGAGCAACCCCAACAGGGGTGTTGAGGCATATTTTAATAAGATCGAGGAGTTGTTGGCCCGACCGTTGGAGAAGGATGCCCAATACCAACAAACATTAGCTGAACATGATGCTATACTAAGAAATCAACTATCTGTTTTTGCAGGTCTCCAGGATGCAGTTAAAGAAATCTCCAGAAAACTGACAAAGGTGGAAGAAGGGTCAAAGCAGATACCCCAATGCGTGTACGAGTCAGATAGCGAATTTATTCGAGAAAACGAAGAGGAGAGTGTGCAGCTGGAGGAGCAACCGACACCTGGTTATAAGTATGATGCGGAAGGCAACTATTTGGGATACATGAATCGATTGGGCGAGTTGTTCCCGACGTTTACAGAAGAAGGGAAAGAGCCAATAATGGAATATGTAGATGAAGAAGAGGAGCTCATGCAGGATACGGAGACACGAGTGGCTGATGAAGTCCCACCTCAGGTTTCACAGGTATGTGTTGCAAATTGTACTGAGTTTTGTAGTGACTCCGATGATGATTGTGACGAGGAGGAGTAGGCTTCATATCTGAGATCAATTATGGTGAAACCTGTGTTTGAGGAAGAGATAGAATTGAGAGAGTCACTCGAGCTAATGTTTGGTGTTGAGGATATGGTTAAGGTTGATAATAAGCATAACGAGGAAGATGAATTTTTAATCTGGAGTTGGATGGATTGTCGGATTATGAATGGGGAGACACATTAGACGTTAATGAGGATGTTGCCTTTTTCGAGGCCCTACTTGTAGAGGACAGTGTAGATGAGGATGTGGTGTTAGAGGAAGAACACTATTGCCGGCCATGGATTGTGTTTTGAATGCTGATCAGGAATCAAAACCACGGGAGAAGGTAGCGGATGAGAAATTACCTGAAAACCAAACTTGCGTATATTTTAGGAGATGGTCTACGGGAGTGAAAAAGCCATCAAAAGTCAAACACGACCAGTCATCTCGATACTTACAACGCATTCGGCTCTTGCCAGGTAAGTTTAAATATAGGTGGTCTGACCCGTTACTAATTTTTAATTCTAATTTAATATTTTGAGGTTCCATCATTGATATATTAATGTTTGATAAATTCCGGGTGGAACTAAACGGGTTAGATAGGGTCCAGATTAAGGAGAAACCTCTTGATTAAGTTCAACTGTGGGGAGGTTTCGCGGATTTTGTATATTTAATCGAGTCACTAACGTAGTTTTTGTAGTTCGTATTTGTTTTGGTGTTTTTAAGTTTTGCTAGTTTGAAGAAAGATTGAGCTAGAGACGATCCCCAAGTAAGAAAAAAAAACAAGTGTGGGGATGAAGCAGCTGAGCCGTATACTTTATATTTATTTATTTATTTGCTCCTAATTATTTATGTTTTATATATTTGTGAGTTGGTGAAGTACTTTGAATGCATAATATCTATTAGCTTGATAAGATATTATTAGATATTGTTGAATTTTTTGCCGCTTATGTTCGTCTGTGAGGGAAAGAGTTACCGTTTGCTGAGCACGTTCGTAGTTGGAGGGCATTCATGGAAGAAGACCTTGGCATCATGTTTCATTCGCATATTACCAGCTAAGTCTTTTCATTATCTAGCTTATTAATTTTCTTTTTATTATGCTTTTGTTTTTAATTTTTTGATTTTTAGTTTTTTGTAGTCCGACTTTATTTTTATTTTTATTTTTATTTTAAGTCGTCCTTATCCTTGCATTGAGGACAATGCAAAATTTAAGTGTGGGGATAGGATATTTGAGTCGTAGTTTAAATTTAACTTATTAAAAAAAAGAAAAAATTGATTAATTAAAAATAAATTGAAAAATGTTTTAAAAAGTGGTCCCTAAAATATAGTTTTTTGCATTATCGTGGGAGATGATGATATTTATCGGGAAATCGGTTTTTCAAACTACTAATAAAATGAGATAAATAAAGAAAACACACTTAACTTGGGATGTGTCGGTAGGCTCAGCCTTGAAAATGAAAGGGCAAATTTGATAAATGGTTAAAACGGAAATCTTTTGTGGGTAAAGCGTTTTGTCCGTCGAAGATAAGTAATGAAAGGTCGGGTCATACTCAAGCCTCAATTATTGGTATGAAAAAGTGGAAATATTATAAAATTTTAAAAATTTGAATACGTTATCATATGATGCTTGTGTAGGTTTAACGTTAGAGTATGCCGTGTAACCTGTGATATAAATCTTAAACTATTATTTTAGTGTTTTACACCTCATTGGCGTATGGTTTTATAACTTTAAATCTTGTATTGATGGGATGCTTCGGGTCAAGAGACCATGGGTCTGTATGTATCTATTCATCTGGGTATTCACAATTCCTAAGTGGGATTGTGGATATTTAAAATTAAGCCAAAAAGAGCAAACCTTTATAAGTCTTTAAACATGATCACAAAAGTACAAAAGTACAAATACACCACAGACTTGATCATCCATGCTGTTAGCCATGTGGGGTCCCCTTGCTCGCGTCTCATTACCATTAAGAAACGGACCATAAGGGACACGCTACATGTAAGCCCTACAGACGAAATTTTGCATGCTCACCTATGGTGGTGTTTCAGGGTATTGCTTGATAACGGGGGTATGTCATGTTGTGGGGAACACTAGATATTAATTAATTTAACCTTAATCATATCTAATGGCTGCTTGGTAGACTTTGATGCTTAAGCTTAGGTGGATAATCAATACCCTTGATCGTCTTAACTATTCATGAAAAAAAATAGAGCAACAAAAAGTTTAAATCTGCTAATTTTGAGGTTTAAGTCAAGCTGGGATGATCTTGTCCAATAAAAGCTGAAAATAAGCGGGTCTTAATTGTGTAAACCACTGAGTACTATTATTGACGGATCTTATTTGTCCCGGTAATGATTAAGGCATGGGTTTAAGTGGACAACAATATCAGTGATCGCGGTTTTTGCGTTTTTCTGAGCTTTAAAAATTAACTTATATGTTTTTAAGACTGTATTTTCCGATTCTGATCTAACTGCATCAAACTTTTTCAGGGATGAAAAAAGAATAAGTGTGAGGATATTTTATATAATGCTAAACGTTTATGTTTCCCTTGTATATTTTAATTAA
The DNA here is from genome assembly GCF_021521415.1 of Bidens hawaiensis. Classification (NCBI taxonomy): domain Eukaryota; kingdom Viridiplantae; phylum Streptophyta; class Magnoliopsida; order Asterales; family Asteraceae; genus Bidens; species Bidens hawaiensis. The sequence goes on along the minus strand of NW_027491020.1, from coordinate 2,206,270 downwards.
TATTTTAATAGTTTATCTTCGTTTTTAGTCGAGATTTGTATACTACTAACACTTTTATGTTTTGTAGGCAAAGGAAGTTGATCGTGTTCGAAAAGGGTGAAAAACGAGTTAAAAAGAGCTAAAACGGAGATCCGGAACGCGTCAGAAAGGGTCAGAACATAAAACCGGTCAGACCGGGCCGGTCTGACCGGCCCTCTTGGTGGAGCACGCCGCGCCGCCCGACCAGGGAGGCCAAAACCCGTCGTGCGGCGCCTAGGCAAAGCTGGAGGATTTTTAATTTCGTTTTTTATCACTTGTTGGGCCTTGTTTTGGGTATTTAAACATCTTTAACTTAAACCTGAACATAACCTTAACCCTATAGTCGATTTTAGTAGTCCCCAAACCTCTTTTGCTACTGATTTGAAGAGAATTGAAGGTCTTGGAGGCTTGGATCGAAGTGATGAAGCGCAAGACACATATACACGAAGACTACGGGTTTTATCGCCTTTAATCTTCCGTTTGCTTATTGTTATCATGTCTTGCTTTTTTGTTATGTTTGTTTTTGATTATATGATGCTAGGCAAAGATCTTGAAGCTACCTAGGCTATGATGAACCTTTGTTTGATTGTCGTTTGATTGGGATTTTTTATGTTACGGATTTTATGTTTTAAGAAAATTGCTATGTTGAACTTGATTGATGCATATGTTTATTTGGTTTTGTTTGTTTAGATTTACTGTTTCACATTACCTTGGTTGATTGTCGCATAAGGCTAGGGTTTTGTTAGGTCAACTACTTTGTGTTATTGGCTAGTTTATTATTGAATCGCGAATAAAATCATAGAAACAATAAACCTAATCAAATAAATAAAATTGAGCTGCTAGTCTAAAAAGCTGTAAGGTGATAGACTATTGATAGATCTTTGCTTGTCGGGATTAATAGATTTAATTCTTCGTAAGGAGTCCATCTAGATTTGATTGTCAACTTAGTCAATTAAGTTATTGAGTCTGCTTTGCTATCTTTGATTTCCGCTCTGTAAGGTAGGATTTCGTCATATACTTATACATAAATTATTAAATAACCGTAAGGAAGTTTAATTCATAAAACTGGTGAGTCTTAAAACTTGTTAGAAATCCATAGGCTTCTTCTTGAAGTTCAAGGGTTCTGTTCGGGTTTTCTGTCGAGGGTCTATTTTACGATCCCAGTTCCATAACTTATGTTTCCCAGATGATTGATTTTCGTAACATTGGGGATTCTAGCTTAGGTAGTTGTTTTTATCATCTGAATTAATCTAAGTTTTCTTACTAGTTTATTATTATAATTAAATTAGGGTTAAGTTTAGTATATTTAATTAATTAGTTTTTAAGTAATGATTATGTTTTTTTATATTTTAATTAATTAGGGTTAGGGTTAACTATTTAAGCATTAGTTTATTAATTAGTTTATTTAAGTAATAATTAAGTTAATCATTAGTTAGGATTAAATTAAATAGTTTAAAACTACCCCTTAAATAATATTATTAAATAGTCATGTTAGTAAGTCGAGTCTAATTAGCTAGTATACGTAATTTATAGAGTCTCGTGGGTTCGATATCCGGACTTACTTAGCTGTACTAGAGTCGACCGGTACACTTGCCGGTTAGTAGTTTAAGAGTCTAGAATTATTACTTAGTGTCTAGATTAGCTTATTTTTAGTTAATAATTATTTGACTACTTTTAGCACATCAATCGTATCCACGAGGAGCACGTGGTCAGTATTACATATTTGTTTGATTATCTTGATCTAAAATTATAACTAACATGGACAAATGATGTCAAACAAAATTTGAAATATTAATTTTAAAAACAAATTAAGGAAAACACAACATCCTCTGGGTTTCAGAATCTAGGGTTCAGACAAAACTAGTTTGATTTATTGGACACAACATAGACATGGTGTTGGAACTTCGGTTAATTTAGGTGGTAATCAAAAATAGAACTTTGTTAAAGCAAGGATTGCTAATACATGCAAATAGTTTAAATAAACCAACACATCAATATGTTCATAAAACATTGTCAATGTCAAAAAAAAAATTCAAACATGTATATAATTGAGAAAAGTGTAAAACCTACGAACTGTCCCTTTGATCAACTTGCGTTCACACAGCCCTCGGTTGCTGCCGTGATGTCGTCTCTATCCAAAAAAAACTCCTTTTTTTACTTTAGGACTTTAGGTGATGTTTTGTTTCTTAAGGGTTGTGATGGATTTGGTTCATTGAAGTCCAAGGCCTAATATCATTAATTGTGTTTTTTTTGAGGTAGACATGTGATCCACATTCAATAGTTATCTCACCGTCCCATCAAGCATCTCAACTCTTTTATAATTTCTTGTTCTCTTTGATTTCTTTTGCTATTTATTCTTCATTCAAGGGCTGCCAAAAACCAATGAACTAATTTAAATGAAAATAATAATTAAGTCATTTCAATTTACAATGAATTATTGTTTGAGTGTGACTTCCAAGTTAACGTAGATATGTAATTCATTTAATTAATTTTGAATTAATTACACCTCTCTAAACATAATTTGTTTCTTTTTAGGACTTTAATTCTATAATTTTAGCTCATTTTCTTTCAAGTCTACAAAATATAAAAACGACTTAATGTAACTTCATTCAAATAAATATTTAATTTATAAATGCAATATTATTAACAATTAGTCACAATCAAACACCCACTCATCATTGCCCACATAAACTCATGCCCCTAATACTTAATTTGAAGGATAAGACCGGACACAATTTAGGTTCGTATGATCTAGTGGGATCCACAGATAAAAGCCTAGAAACCACTTCGCCAAGTTTCATTCTTGATTTTACCAGACCGAGTCGCCCCATATTGACTCCAACCCCCTAATGCTAAATCTTTTTTATGACAGAACACTTATTTTATCTTACAAACTTGGAATATTTTTCAAAAACAAACATTAAGGTTGAACGTTGGACTTACATGCCTCGCAATACGGACTTACATGCCTTCCATTGAAGGTGTTTACGACGTAAAACGATGCTCCACCTCTATAGTTCCAACTTTAACCCCTTAAGTTTGTACAATTTTTATCAACTTTTGGTTGATCTTTAAACATTTTGAGCTTTTTGTTAACTGTCATAAATAAAATACTTTTTTTAGGTTGACCAAACACCATCGGGCTTGTGTGTGACTCGACCTTTCATCCCCTTCTTTATGCAAGACTTAGTTAATTTTGCAAGACGCTATGATGTGTCCCACAGACCAAAGTTCAATTAGGTTCCAACAAGTCAACAGTCAGACCAACTTTTAATTCTCATAGGTTGAGTCTACCGACAAAAGGATGACAGAGTTTTTCGTTTCTGCTACAGTGCCGTACGTGTATTGATCTCCCTGTTCACACAAAGATTTCTATCATTTCCCAGATGTAAGAAACAAAACCCTTTTTAATAGTACTCATACGAGAAAAACAAGTTACTTAGGATTTATCATGCCATGGGATAAATTTAGAAAAGCGAGTTCGGTCAGATGCCTTAGTGTAAAGAACTGCCAAATTATCTAACGTGTCAACTTTTTCTAAAACAATTAACTTCTTTTCAGCACAATCTCTTATAAAATGATGTCTAATTTCTATATGTTTAGTTTTACTATGTTGAATGGGGTTATTAGTGACGGATATTGCAGTAGTAGTATCAATTAATATAGGAGTATGAGTGAAATTCAAACCGTAATCGTGCATTTATTGTTGTATCTACAAAACCTGTGAGCAACAACTAGAGGTTGATATATTTTCAGCTTCGCATGTAGATATTGCAACAGAGGTCTGCTTCTTGTACTGCCATGTAACAAGCCTTCCACCTAGAAAATGGCAACCTCTTGTTGCGGATTTCTTGTTTGATTACACCCACCATAATCATAATCCGTGTAAGCAACCAGATGCAAATCTCCTCCTTTTGGATACTACAATCCCATTTTTGGCTTTCCTTTCACATACCACAAGATCCTCTTTACTGCCTTCTAGTATAACACATTCGGATTTGTCTTAAAATGAGCAAACAAACAAACTGCAAACATAATGTTAGGTCCATAAGCAGTTAAATACATTAAAGAACCTATCATTGAGCGGTATAGGGTTGGATCTGCATCCTCTGGACTGTCTGCATCAGGTCCTAGCTTATGATTCACGCAAACTATATTTTCATAGGGTGCCTGCCCGTTATGTTAAACTTTTCAAGCATGTCATAAACATATTTGGTTTGATGAATAAACAATCCATTTTCCTTCTTATCAACTTGCAAGCCTAAGAAGAATTCAAGTCCCCTATTGCGCTCATTTCAAACTTCTTCTTCATAACCTTTTCAAAGTCCCTACACATCTCGACTTTTGACACACTAAAGATAATGTCATATACATAAATCTGGAACAATATAAAGTCTCTTTTGTGCCACTTAATGTACAAGGTGTTTTCTATCTTCCTTCTCACAAAACCATTTGCTAGAAGATACTTTGATAATGTATCATACCATGCTCTAGGTAGCTGATGTAATCCATATAAAGCCTTGCTTAAACAATTACACAAGGTTTGGATAGGTTGGATCAGTAAACCTCGGTGGATGCTCAACATAAACCAAATCATTAACTTCTCCATTGAGAAATGCACTCTTCATATCACGTTAAAACACCTTGAAATCCTTACAGGCCGCATAGGCTAAAAATAGCCTGATGGCTTCCAGTCTTGTAACTGGAGCAAAAACTTCATTGTAGTCTACACCCTCTTGTTGGTTGAAACCCTTCACCACCAGACGTGCTTTATTTCTGATTACTACTCATTTGTTATCCTTTTTGCACTTAAACACCCACTTTGTTCCAATGGCATGAATACTTTCCGATTTCTCCATTAACGTACATACCTCCATTTTCTTGCATTGAGCTAGCTCCTCTTGCATTTCCTCAACCAAAGAGCTTTCCTTTAGAGCCATTTGATAATTCTTAAGCTCTATATGAATAATGAAGCACGAGTAACATTCAAAAATGATTCCCGATTCTTGAATCTCCATATAAGTACACACATTCTTTGCAATACTTCTTCTAGTTTGTACCCCTTTATTCAGATTACCAATTATGTTGTCAACTGGGTGATCTTTGTGAAATTTTTGGTTTGGAAATAGATCAACTACCAGGTCCTCGCCCAAGTTAGTTTCAACTGCATCAGTATCTGCCTGAGTGTGGAAAGGATTGTTAAAGTCATCCTTGAAATATGGTTCCACATTAGGTGTTTTTCGTATAGCATTATTCGTATCTGAGGTCTTATGGATTGAAGATTCTACTTCATCGTTCAACATCTTTATTTCCAAATCTTCTTCAGAACCTGCATCAAACATGAAAGGTATATTAAAAGATTTTAACAATTTATCATAATCGAATCCCCTCCAGATCCCGAACAAGGTAGAGGTGTTGTATATCTCGTGATGTCCGTATTGCATACTATTTCTACCCTGTTAGTTGCAATATAAAAACACGTTTATTTGGTGAACCAACGACGTCACTAACAAAGGAACCCTCGTTAGCCACTTCAACAAACTTTGAATTTTTCTTTTAAGTCATGCATAGGGATCCAAAATGTTCGAATCCTTTTAGATTTGATTTCGTTTATTCCTTAACTCATAACATGTTTTATTTAATCTTTTAACAACTAAAACTCTATTAAGGATATAGCAAGCTATGGCAACAGGATCTGCCCAAAACATGACAAGAAGTTTGGAATCTGCCAGCATGGTTCTAGCCGCCTCAATCAAAGTTATATTATTCCTTTCTGCAACTCCGTCTTGATGTGACGTGTACGGTGCATTGAATTGATGCTCTATTCCCTTCTGCAAGCAAAAGAGCTCAATTTGGTAGTTCTTGAACTCAGTCCTATTAACACTCCTGATGTACTTCACTGTTCCTCCAACTATGTTCTCAACCATTGTAATCAGGTTAATTACCATTTGAACTATCTCATCCTTGGTCACTAAAAAATATACCCATAAGTAACGCGTGTAATCACCAAGCAGTAATATCTCCCCCAAGACTTTTAACGTTTATTGTATCCAAGAGGTCCATGTGAAGAAGATCCAATGGTGTAATGATTGAGTTGACCAGCTTTGACAGATGAGATTTCTTGTGTTGCTTTCTTTTCTTTCAAGGGATACACTTATCTTCAAAACCAAAACTCTTCAGAGGATCTCCCAAAACCAGTTCATTTTTTTCAATGTAGTTCATCCTCCTTATATGAATGTGCCCTAGGCGTATATGCCATAATTCAAACTCAGACTCAGACGCCTTCGAGAGCAAACATGATTCTTCACTTATTTCTGATGTTACTCTCATGTCCATCATATATGTATTCTTCTCTCTTGGTGCTTTCATCAGTATCCAATTCTTTGGTATCTTGATTTCGGGGTTCAATACCAGGGCTTCTTTATTTGTAAAGTGCGTTGAATAACCCTTATCACACACCTGAGAGACACTCATAAGATTGTGTTTTAGTTCTTCCATGAAATTGACCTTTTTAAACTTGATCTTTCCATTTGACACAATACCAATACCACTTATATTACCGCCATTTTTACCTGCAAAGCTAACCCGTCCTCCATGTATACTTCCTTAATCCTGCAACAAATCTCTGTTGCCAGTCATGTGCCTTGAACAACCACTGTCTATAACCACTTGTTGTTCACAGCTCTCTCTGACTGTTCCTGCACATTAAAGAGAACTTAATTAGGATGAGGGACCCAAGCCTTTGATGTTTTGGGTCGTCCATTTACTTTACTTTGCATACTTGGTGTTCTTATATACCTATTATGATTTATGAAATGACCACTAGCGGTAAAAATAGGGTTGACCATGCCATTTTTTATAAGAATCTTTTTTAATATAATTAACCTTAGTGTTCATGAATTATGGTGGTTGGTTCCTTTGGAAACGAGGACCGAACCAAATCTTTTGGTTAATTTTTGGGGCATACATTTTACGAGAAGTTGTATTTTGATATGTTGATTGTTGCCTCCGCATTTGTTTTCCTTTTTATTCCGCTTGCCTTTGTTTCTTCAAAGGACAAATGCTTGCCACGTGTCGACATCTAAAGCAGGACTTATTTTCTAATGAGTCCAGTTTAGATTCTTGACTTTTGGTCACTTGATTAGAAGAAGAGGTAGGACTTGAATTTGATAATTGAACATAGGGAGGAACAAATGGGTTTAAACTAGTTTTTTGTTTTATGAACTCCACATTTGTCTCCCTTGATTATGCTCCCACCTCTTCTTTCATCATATTCCCTCTAACAAATTTAACAGGTGCGGAGCCTCTCAAATTTGACCGACAAAAGTTTTGTTCAGTAGGTGAGGCGAAGTTGCTTAACTTCGCTTCTTGAGGTTCTGCGAAGTTATGTAACTTCGTCTCACTTAAGTTCACCAGTTCAGGGTCTGAGTTGGACTTTGATGTTTTGGCACTTATAGAACCTGGATAAAGACTTAGCTGATTGGTTTCAAGCTCCTCAGAGAAAGTAAAAGTATAATTAGTATTAAAAAGATGAGGAACTTCCACGTAACTAAGTTCCTCCTCTTCAGTTGATGACCTTAAAAAGCTTAAAGCATTATCCAATACAAAAGACGAATTTTTGAATTTTTCAAGTTTTCTATTTAGTTCAACAATTTTGACTTGGAAATCAGCTATTTCCTTTTCCTTGTTAGAGATGAACTTAGTCTTTTCTTCAACCACTTCATAGGAGAGGTCAATCACTTTAACTTTTTCACCAAGTGTAGTTTTTAACCTTCATAAATCTTTTTCAAGACTTTTAGATTATGCTGGTGATCTTTCTCTCTTATGTAATGATTTTTTTCCCTTTAAAGAGCTAATTTCTTTTAGTAGTTCATTGTTTTGAGTATTTAAGGTATAAAGTTGTTTAGCTAAGTTTAACACCTAATACCTGACTCTTCACTACTTACCTCAGACAGTAGATGGTTCACTCAAGCCATGTATGCATGATCACTCATGCTTGAAGATCTTCCATCTTCCTTTTCAAAATCTAACTTCACTATATGAGCTTGTTCATTGTAAACTTCTACCTTAACATTCTAGTTATGCCCACCACTCTGCTGAGATACCATCGCCTTTACCTCTGATCTACCTCCAAATTGTCTACTCAATTGTGCATTATTATTTCTTTCAACTCTTTCATTTGTGCACTCTCGAGCAAGTGTCCGTACCTTTGACAATTATAGTACCTCACTTTAGACTTATCGAAACTTGGACTTTGTGCTACGAACTTCCTTCAAGTCTTGTTCATAAACCTCTTCACCCTTCTTACTATCATTGCCATCTGCAATTGTAAGTCCATATTTTCCAGGTCATTAGCATCAATCTGATCATAGTCCCCATCTAATGTACTCGGATCCACAATCTTTCCTTTGATCTAGTTTTCAAAAGATGCTAGAAATGAAGCATACAAGGCAAATTGTTGCTCAGATGACTTTACACTCATTAGCATAGACGAGTAGTTAACACTTTAAGGACTACCCGTAGACCTGGTAGAACTTCCTTGACCCTTTGATAGTGTACATCCACCAGCTACAAAATAGATTTCACCATCTGAGTTAGTTCCTACTTGTGGGCTTCCCGCTTCACTACCATTTCCAAAGAAATATGCTACAGACCCCGAGCTTGAACCTGGAGAATTTTTGACCCAATACATAGAAGGATCATGTACCTGATCAGTCACTGCTCCCATTCTCTTCATGTTCAACTCATACCATCTAAATCTGTTAACTACATCTTATAGTTCATATGCGTCAAATTCATTACAGTAAACATTTCCCATTTTGGTGGAAATGCATCAAAAAGCTTTTCAACCTTTTTGTTTCAACTATTTTTATGTTAAAATTGTCAAGCTCAGTCATAAGATGGTTATATCAAGCGATGATGTCATCCAATGTCTCATTTTTAAGTATTTGTAAACCGAAAACTGAGTTTTTAACAGTTTCGTTTTTGAATTTCTGATGGTGAAATTTCCTACATATTACTTTCCAGCGCATCCCACATATCCCTAGCAGTTTTATATTTTTTTGAAAGTATGAAGGATCTCTTGTGGTAATGCCATGATTATTGCTACTAGAGCCTTACTTTCAGCCTCATACATTTTCATTTCATCCTCTTCCATCTGAATGTACTTCAGATGTTCTCTTCCTTCAAAGGTGACTGTGGGTGGTATATAACCGTCTTGAATACATACCCAGATCTTGGCATCTTACCATTTTGTATATAACCTATATTTCCATTGTACGAAGTCGGTCCTTTAAGCAGTTTGGGAGCTTTAGTACTAGAACCTGACTCCACTTCTAGTTTAATCAGTTTCGAAATACTCATTGTTGACATTGTTAAAGAAAATTTTTTATATAATTTTATTAACAAACGTTTATAAGTTCACTTTCTTCGGAAAATAAGTGAAGTTACGTAAATTCGCCTAGTCAAATAGAATGATCACACTTCTCCTGGTCAAATGAAAAAGTCAGCTTCGCCTAAGTCAACTTCAGGAGGTTAACTTCGCCTAAGTTAACTTCAGGAGGTTAACATCACCTAAGTTTACTTCGATTGGTATAAGTTCTCCTAACTTGTAACTTCACCAAAAACCCTAGCAACAACTTCGCTGTGACGGCTAGGAAGTTTAGTTTTTCGTTTCTTATTAACGTGCTTTGAGTGTAGAACTTGTGAAGGATGTTTAGTGTGTGAGGATAGGCTATAGAATCAACTTTTGGTATAAAAAAACGTCAAACTTGTGCAAAAATCCTTTGTTCAAGTTATAATACTCGTGTGATACTCCCGAACCACACAATTAAGAGAAAATGCTCTTATATCAATTGTAGATACCTCGGATGGATCGCTACATGATATATCACAAACACAATGGGTGCAGAATCCCATAAGTATTTGGTTTACGAGTATATCTACGAAACAAGAACACACCAACAAAGATTATAACAAACGTTTATTTGTACTTAATAATATCTCAGTATCAATCAATACACGGTAAAGCACTTCACAAGTTCGAACGGCTAGAATAAGACTATTGAACAACTACCAAACCCAAGGCCGAATATGTGTTTATATACGACACATATTCTCCTGTTACATAATAGGCGAAGTTAACTTAACATCGCTTAAACCTTAACTTTGCTAATTACTATGCCGTTAAAACTATTAAAGAAAAGACAAACAATAAACCTACGAAGTACTGACACACCAAAATGCACAAACATCTATCTCTCTCACTTTCTTATATATTAAGTTATTGGTATAATACTGAATCTCAAAGATACCCTAATACGATCGAAAGAAACTTAATATACGAATTTGAATCTCTTCCTAAACAAGATGAGGGCTTGTGTTATGGTATAAAAATTATAATCTCTTGATTATCATTACGGTTATCGGTTTATAGTAATATATACTCCATTTTGTTAATCTAGGTGTTTAACTACCAGGAAGCTCATAAAGAGTAAACCTAAAACGTGAGACATTTGAGTTTTTGTAGAAATCACATTTGTGTGAGACAACCAATTTTCCAAACTTGGCATGGTGATTTTAAACCTGTATAACTCATGTCAGGTTTTCAAACTATTTTCAGTTACATTACCGTGATTAAAGTCTTTGCAAACTTACGGGATGGTTACCACTTGTATGTGGGATTTTGTATATAAGGCTTACCTTATTACACGCTACTTATTGGACTAGTGCTAGCCAATACTTAATAACCACGCTAGCAGATACGGTCGAGTGACAAATACTTTTCGGTAATTTGTAATCATGCAAATGTAAAAACTTCTTTATGTTGTATTTGTAAAATGTGTTATCTACAAATGATTGTACTCACTAATATTTTCTGTTGATCAAATATTTATTTCAGGTGACTTGTTAAAAACACGTGAATGATGTTGCGGGTGTTTCTGCTTAAATAAGTGGTTTGTCACCATAATAGAGGAACATGATTTGTAAATTAGGGTTTATCCAAATAAAACATATGTTTGTATAAAAATGGATTTTATCCCCAGTTTATGAATCATACCATCCAAAAAATGATGGCCAAATTTAAACGACCATACAAACATTGTAAGACATGCTAAGAGCATGTGTAATAGACTTTGGTGGAAATTGGGATGACCATTTACCACTATTAGGGTTCTCCTACAATAAATATTATCATACAAGCATTAATGGTGTCCCATTTGAAGCACTTTATGAACGAAAGTACCGAACCCTAGTGTGTTAGGCAAAAACAGGAGAAAAGAAAGTGCCAGGTCCCGAAATTTTACAAGAAACTACCAACAAGATAATTCAAGTCAAGGAAAGATTTAAGACTACATGAGATCATCAGAAGAGTTATGCAGATCATTGACACAAACTATTAGAATTTCAAGTTAGAGATAAAGTGCTACTGAAAGTATATCTCCATGGAAAGGAGTATTTTGATTTGGCAAGAAACGAAGTTGAGTCCAAGATTTTTTAGACCATGCATATCATTAAACGGGTTGGACTACTAGCATATCAGCTAAAGCTACAGAAGAAATAACTAGTACACAAGATATATTTCATGTAAGCAACTTAAGGCAATGCTTAGCTTATGACATTAAATGTACATCTTCAAGATATAAAAGTAAGCAAAAAAGTTGAAATTCGTTAAGAAACCTTTACAAATTGATGATAGAAAAATCAGGAATCTCAAGCATAAGAGACTCGTTCTGGTCAAAGTGAAGTGGAATTCAAGACGTGGACCATATATACTTGGGAATTTGAATAAAAATTAAATGGAAATATCCACACTTATTCCAATAAATCTCAAGGATGAAATTTAAAATAAAGAGGGGAGAGTATAACAAACCAAAATATAAACAAAGGGAAAGTGGATTTATCCCACATCAGAGAAATGGAAAAAGGACTTCTTCCACATTGCTAGAAGAACAAACTTGTGAGCTCCTTATAAAGAAAAAGGATCAGGAGATAATATTCTTGCATTACAAGACACATTCAATGGTATTAGCGAAGGTGAGAAGACTTCACACACTCTCATCATCATTTGAGAGCCACCTTAGTATTTTTCGTGGTCACGCTACACAATCGATAATTACATAGCTCGCAGCCATACCTGAAGGGTTGTAATTATCCGAATATTTTTTGTGTTCATCGCACTACACGACGAGTACTTATATTACCATTTGGGATACGCGATGGGCTGCGTAGAACTGTCATGCCACGTGTAACACCCCGTAACCGCAGCGGAAACTTAAACGGGATGCAACAGACGCCTCTGATATAAACCACATTGTTTATAAAGAAAACTGAATGCATTAATATACTTCAAAATTACATTATCTCGTATTTCATTACCGTCTAGGTGATACACACATCATACAATACGATACATAATTCTATTTATTATAATGTATCCTAACATCCAGCCCGCAAATCTTCACACATCAAGCACTTAGCACGTAAGCAATCACTTCATCTTAGTTGAACCTGAAAAGCATGTGAGAAAACGGGTCAACTACGAATAGTTGGTGAGTTTCACAATTCGAGTAAACCATGATAAATCATTATCAAAATATAATATTATCGATGTAATTATGCTGAGCCCACAAGTGAAACCTCTGACTATCACACACAACCCCGTGGCATACTCCGCCCACGAACCTGCCCCAAACCGCTATGTCTAACATTACATAGCAAAATATATATAACACCCAAAATAGACATGTGCAACTGGCTGGGAAACATCAGCAAATCCATGCCGGACCAGTTGGGTTTGTCAGGCCAATAGTACTATCCACACTCTACCGGCTTTCAATTAATCACTCGTGTTCCGGGGCCTTAGAATGTTAGCAACTCAGACAATTACCATCTTAGTACATTTCCGTACGATTCCCGTACAATAAAATATATATAAATCCACGCAAGTCCATGCGTTCAGTATGTATTTAAACATTTCAGTAATAACATGCTTCCGCCCAGAGAAACTATTTAAAAACAATTCAGAAAAAGGGGCTCATGAAACTCACCTTAGCACATGCAAGCAGGTAACAACAATCATTATCAGTTAACACGTCCAATCTGTAATATGATCCCTACGATTGTTATTATACCATTATTGTTTATATAATCTTTAACTGTATCAACCGGTACATCTGGGGACACTGTTAACCCAGTACTGTACCCGAAATACTTCTCCGGACTCAGATTGTGATATCGTTTAGAGTTCCATGGTCACAATTACTATTAGTCGTTTTTCTCGTTTTGCGTGCCTAGCACGGTTATCCGTTTTTATGTTTCAAAAATGGGTTTGGTCACACACGACCCGAAAATAGTTGTTGACTGATAATTTAGTTAGGTTTGTGAAATTTGAGCTCGGTTTAGACGCCCCGATTGGCCGCGGGACCCGTTTCCGTCTTTAGCGTACCAGAAACTGTTAAATCGGACAAAAATTACTCAAATCATCCGAATTATTTTCGGATGATTTATTTTTACTTGTTTAACTCATTTATATGAAAATAGTCCATTTTTAGGGTTTTTATACACCAGTCAGCTCGTTTAAGCGAGCTTTACCGGTTCACTCGTTTTAAGCTTTAAAAGTTTGTTTTTGCACAAATAATTATCCGTTTAATCTCGGATCTTGAAATTTTGCACAAAAGACTTTTTGACAGTGGGGAATTTTATAAAAATAATTCCAGAATTAATTTTTATATTTAAAATTTATTTATCTATTTTTAAACACCATTTAAACACTAAATATGTCGTAAATACCAAACGACCTTAGAAAAATCCCAAATTTTTCCTGGATGTCCCCCGCCATCCACATAGTCCCCTGTAATTTTTCCAGAACCAAAATCTTGTTTTACATGCCATTTTCACTAAAACCGAGCTAGAAAACCCTAGAACTCGTTTAATCGAAAAGCCTACTTAGACTTCTTCAACGGACCTAAAATTTTGTGTGTGACTTACACATGTTATAAAAAGCTTATCTGCAATTTTCCAGAATTTTTCATGATATTTAACTATTTTTCACCATTTTTAGCCAAAACGAGTATTAAATTCACCAAATATTCATCATTTGTCCAAAAATTACCAAAACTTCACAGAACTCATATTTTCATGTGTTTAACACCTCTGTAAAATTTCATGACCTAACTCTAAAGCATCAACAATCTGTCCAAATCTCCAAAACCGAACATAAACCGAATATATCTTTCGTTTTCCACCACTACAAGCTACAAACTCGTCTTTCTGCCTTATCTGCCACTAAATACAGAACCTACAACCAACATACCACAATACCAAGCAAGTTACACTCACGATCAAGCCATTTCTTTCATGGTTTCGGTTATGATTCAAAAACAAAGATTTAACCGTAAAAATTCGTTTTTGATTCGTTTAACTCCTTTCTTAGACCAAGATCCCTTGTATAACCCGTATACATCACTTGATCATGCAAGAATCGGTTTTCATCATTGAAACCTCATTTTCTTGCAAACCAACTCAAGAAACGAAGATGAACACGTGCATAACTCGATCATTACCCTGTTTTTCTTGCTAGAACTCTCGGTTTTTGGATGAAATTGTTGAGAGAATTGATGGATTGTTGAATGTGTGTTTAGAAAAAAGAAATGAAGCAATGGGGGACATGGTGGAGTCCGATCGAAAGTATGAGGGGTGGGGTGGGACCCACCTCTTCTATTTTTAGCCACATATTCGGATTTCGGCAATCTGGATAATGTTTTGGATAATCTGGTTCAGTTCGTTTTTCGGTTAAATGTTTAACTCGGCTTAAAACGAGGCTAAAACGGTCGTTTTTCGGCTTAAAAATGAAATTTATATAAAACCGATTTAAAAACTTTAAAAACTTAAACCATGACATTTATTAACTTAAAACATCATATTATTAATAATTGCGCATCTTTTTCGGCTTGATCGATTGTCTCTTGCTCGGTTTGGTATTAAAGGTTTCGTTTAACGTACCGACGTACCATTAAATCGAAATTCTTTTTCTGTACCGTACTTTACTTATCCCGAAGCATTAATGCTTCGTAAACATCACTAAATATCATAGATATCGTCTATAATTGAACCCTCGATTCGTTCGGGTTTCAATAACTATCGATCGATTAATCGCATATTCAATACGATGAATTATATATTCACGTACAATCAATACAGTGAGTCATGTATTCTCGTATAATTACTATGGTAATTCTTGTACCCAACATTAAATTTAACGTAACGATGGTCTACCGGTTAGGGTATACCGGGTTTCGTCGGAATCGTTACATTCTCCCCCCGTTAAGAAATTTCGTCCTCGAAATTTTACACGCCCACTATCCCTTTCCGAGAGAAAGGTGGGGGTTTTTCCTTCAGAATTCACCCTCGCGTTACCAGGTATAATCTGGTCCTCGCTGTGAATTCCGCTTAATCTTAATCAATAAAGCTTGGTATGTCCAAACTGTTTAGTTTTCCCGTCTACTAACTCTACGGAATTATTTATGATATCAAGCATGTCTTCTATGAGTACCTCTATTACTAGTACTTTCGTTGCCTCATCGCTTAGGCACTTTTCAATCCGTATACATGGCAAAACATTATGTATAGTACTTAGCCCCTGGAGTACTTTAATCGATAAACTAAATGACCAATCATGGAGATAGTCTCATGAGGTCCAATATATTAAGGAGCTATTTTCGGTTTTGCCAAACCTCATATCACCTCTCTAAGGTGATGCCTTAAAAATACCTTGTCACCTCTTTCCAGCGACAATGGTTTCCTTTGAATGTTGGCATAAATCCTTTGCCAATCTCGCGCTGCTTTCAACATATCTTAATTATTATAAATCCTATTGGTTGTTTCTCGAATCAATTCAAATCTTATGGCTTGAGTGACGCCCATTTTCAATTTAACAAATTGGTAATAATTACTTCACCCATAGAAAGCTTCAAGCTCTCGATGCTTCCTTCCCCGCCTTCCAATATTGGAAGTAGGATGACTATTTCGATCTGAGATAATTGAAAATGGTACTCCACGACGAGATACCATTTCACCATTATGAATTTGGGCGAGAATTCATTGTGGTAATCGACATGGATTGGGATGAAATGCGAGGATTGGTTAATCGATCCGCGATTACCCAATTTACCTCATGCCTTTGATATATCTTGGGAATTTGCATCCCGAAACCCATTGTAATTTATTCCCACTATCATTGGCGAATTTTCTGTCGTTGTGGCGTTCCCAAGGGTTTTCGGTATGCAGCCTTATCTCTTGCATAACTTAAATTTTCACCAACATACGTAACCATATCTTTCTCCACACTCGGTCATTAACAACATCCTTTCAGATATTCGTATCATCAATAGTCTAATCCGATCCCGGATGTATGGAATATTTCGATCTATGCGCTTCGTCCATGATTAATTCACGAAGGTCATGGAGGGTCGGGATCCAAACCCAATTTTTTTTTGAAGTAGAGAATTTCGTCCACGCGTTGTTCGAAATTCTTCTCATCGCCGTAAAGTTCTTCCTTTTCCAATTGTTCCTCTTTCAACGCCTCACGTTGAGCGACTCGAATCAGGTCCGAAAGGTTCGACTGGACTATCATCCCCAACACTCGCACTCGCAATGGCTTAACCCGATCTTTTCTACTCAAGGCATCGGCTACGACGTTAGCCTTGCCGGGGTGATAACGGATGTCACTGTCATAATCGCTTAACAACTCGACCCATCTTCGTTGCCTCATATTCAGTTCTTGCTGATCGAATATGTGCTGCAAACTTTTATGATCGGTGAAGATGGTGCACTTCGTACCGAAGAGATAATGTCTCCAGATTTTAAGTGCGAAGATAACCGCTCCCAGTTTTAAGTCGTGAGTAGTTTAATTTTTCTTGTGTACTTTTAACTGTCGGGAAGCATAGGCTATAACCTTATTATACTGCGTAACCACGCATCCTAAACCTCTACGGGATGCGTCACAATACGCGACAAAACCATCGTCTCCATCTGGGAGACTTAAAATCGGCGCTTGGCACAATTTTAATGGTTTCTATCTTATTTGGGTCTATGTGAAATCCTTGTTGCTTTACAACATGACCAAGGGATTATGCTTTCTGTATTCAAAGTCACATTTCGAAAGCTTCGCGTATAGCTCCTCTTGCTTTAACACTTCCACAATTTTCCTTAACCGTCGTTCGTGCTCTTCTTTACGCTGCGAATATATCAAAATATCATCAATGAATGTTATGACAAATTTGTCTAAATAAAGTTTACAGACTTGGTTCATGAGTTCCATGAATGCTGCCGGCGCATTTGTTAGCCCGAAAGGCATAACTAAGAATTCATAATGGCCGTAGCGAATCCGAAACGCTGTTGTTGCAACGTCCTCTTCTTGGATTTTTCATTTGGTGATAACTATATCTAAGACCAATTTTCTAAAAATAAATCGCCCTTTGCAGTTGGTTAAACAGATCATTTACTTCGAAGAAGTGAATACCTATTCTTGATCGCCCCTTTATTCAATTCTCTCTAATCAATACATATCCTGACACTTCCGTCCTTCATTTCCCAATTAACACTGGTGCACCCCATGGTGACTAACTAGGTCGTATAAAACCTTATCCAATAATTCTTGCACTTCTGTTGGTGCAAGTCGGTAAGATGCTTTAGCAACAGGGCCAGCTTGAGGCATTAAATCGATTCTGAATTCGATCTGTCGGGTTGGCGGTAATCCAGGAAGTTCTTCTGGGAAAACTTGTGGAAATTCGCGTACCATCGGGATATCTTCTATATGTTTTCTTTTAAATACTTTGGCAATCGCGTTTGTTAAATACACCACGTATTCTTGTCGTAAATATTATAACATCTCAAGATGAGATTAGAGTGGTAACATAATACCGTACACTTTTCTCTGTATCTAATCGCTTCATCGTCCGAATGAGAGCTTCTAATCATCTTCTTTTCATATTTGATTTCAGCTTCATGTTGAATTAGCCAATCCATGTTAGCTGTTACGTCAAAACTTCTTAACTTTACTGGTCGTAGGTCAATAAGGAAAGGTTAATCGTTCAGAATAATAGGACAATTCCGAACAATTTAGTTAACCATTAGGGGTTTACCGTTAGCGATTCTACAGTATAGGGTTCTGTAGTTTCACTAATCGGTATTTTTCCAAATGATAGGAGGTTAACAGGAACTAACTTCTATCGACGACCGTAAAAATATCGCTGAAGCCCATTGATTTAAAACTACAACGTACTTAATATCACCTTTGGATCATGACGTGCTTTATTCGAATTACTCACAAAAGCACGTCTCCTTGCTTGATCCGAGGTTGATGCTTGTCTTGAGGTTTGTCTTCCAACGACACCTTGGTTCAACTTTGGGCAATTTCTCTTGAAACGTTCTGTACTGCCACATTCATAGCAAATACAACTGTTTGGCATAATTTGATTTCTTCGGATGGATTGTTATTGAAGTTGTTGGGTTCGGAGTGGTTGTACACGAATGGGTTGGGGTTGCCGGTTCACATGGCTTCAATTGGTTCTACAATTAGGGCATTACGTCCATCTTTACCACATCCGTGGCCTACTATCACTCGACATTCTTCTTCCTGCCGATAACCATATATTCCACATTTAGGGGAGGACCCTTTATGCGGTTCATGTTTTCACACCAGAACTAGTCTTAGTATAATTCTGGGTTGTAGGGCATACCTACTTATTCACAAGTCTATTTTGCACTATACCTTTATCATTTCTCTTCTTTAACACTCGACGTCTCACCTATCGTCCTTCCATTCCGCTTCCCATAAAGTCAAATATATCAATGCTGACTTGTGACACAACCCTTCCAAAGGTTGTATATTTTACAGGATTGACTATACTCCTTATCGATGGAGTTAGTCCCCAATATAGCGCTTACTTCGCTTAGTTTCAGGAGTAATTAGCCATGTTATCAGACATGACAATTCCTTCAAACGATTAGCGTGTTCTAAGTGATCAGCAACCAACATTTCTATCTTTCATAGCTCAGTTTCCAATCTCTGAACTTAATTACTCGAATAAAAGTGCTCTAGCACAAGAATTTTAAATTCCGACCATATCATCTGAGTAATAATTTTCTAACTATAATTTTGTACCATCGTGTTCCATCACGATACAGCATAATCTACCAACATATCTGTAGCATATTTTCACTACACAATGTTCTAGACTCTTACCAATATCCTTAACCATTTCGATCATTTCTATCCACTCGCTAATCTATTTCTCCCTTTACCATCAGTAAACTATTAATAATCCCCTTAACACAACCGATAAACATATCCTTCATACCGGATCTAATTCATTACGACTACTATTCATGTTTAGTTTATGACTAATACTTGTAGTCATAATAGTATTCGGTGGGACATTAACACTCTTAGTAATAACACTAAGAATTGAAATATTCGTAATCATGTGATTGCTCGATCTATAATTTTGCGATCACATTTGCATCAACACTAGCAGTGATCTGTGATACAACATTTGGTATCATCATCTGCTATCTTTGAGCAATCAACTGAATCATATCAATCTCCATCATTGGAGTTACTCTTTTCATGTCATTCTGCCGTACTCATCCCGTACGCAGTAATCAATACTAATCTCACCGTATAACTCGTTACCAGCTCAATCATAACAACAGGTACACATACACACCAAATATTATCATACATATTACACATACCAGTATCTAGTATATATGTCCCACAAGTATAATAACATATGGACTTAACCTGACGTCGGTTAACTTTTAAATATGCTTCATAACCCTTGTCACCAACTGACATATAGATCTTTTTCAACAAAGATCAATGTTTAATACGCTTGATTTCAATATCCTTCTGCATGTCAGCATAACCGATACATGCTCACCATGAGCACCAAACGATTACGTACCACGGAGTTATAATATCCGTGTCTATTCGTATATCCGGCATACACGGTATACCACCTACGAACGAACAACCAACTAGGCTATAATGATTCCAACACCTCTTTGTGTATGGGTAATCATTCTATTCGAGTATACATGGGTATGGGCATCTAACGGATGTAAGGATAACATAGGGAGTTGCAAGGTTCAGGGTGATCGCGCAACATGGGTTGCCTTCAAATATTATTAATTACTATTATGGGAAACTCTATCACTTGCTCAGTCAATGTCCTCAGGCGTTCTAGGTTGCTAAAATCTGTAATTCTCGATCCAGAGGTGGTATGACTCATATGTTTGAGAGTGAGAAATACATATATATATTTCTTTATATTATTTTTATCTGCTCATTTATTATCAAATTCATTATTATTATTATTTTATTTTATTTATTTATTTATTTATCTTAATGGAATAAGAATGGGTTCAGGTACAGGTCCATCCGTACATGAGGGTCGGCGGTTCGGGTGAACATATGGGGTTATTAGGATATACGGTACCGGTGTTGGTAGGGTAAGGGATTTATCACTTTTGGTTGGGAGTGACGGTTACTAGATATTTCTGGTTAATGTCAAACGGGAAATCTAACTTGGTACTATCAAAACTATGGCCCGATAAGTCAGACTCATTATCAACCGATGCTCTAGGAATTTCAGCATCCTCGGTACTTTTATTATTTCATCCCCCCGGTTCCTTATCCGGGTCCTACATGTACCCACAAGATACGTACTTATATATATATATACACATTAGCACGTATAAATAATATTATATACTTTACACATATGTTGCCATTTTTACCTATTAATGTACCCCGTGACTTCCCCTGAATTCCCTCGTGCGGACAATTCTGTTATTATGTTCCGGACCATAATAACTCACTTGTCCGTCCAAGTTCATCCAGATCTCGTCACTATAAATTATTAGCTGATATTCAGATCCTATAATACTTGAGCTACTGGTTATATTTTAGGTATCTTTTAAAGACATCCTAATTCTTTTATAACCAATGGCTCTGATACCAACTTCTGTAACACCCCGTAACCGCAGCGGAAACTTAAACGGGATGCAACAGACGCCTCTGATATCAACCACATTGTTTATAAAGAAAAATGAATGCATTAATATACTTCAAAATTACATTATCTCGTATTTCATTACCGTCTAGGTGATACACACATCATACAATACGATACATAATTCTATTTATTATAATGTATCCTAACATCCAGCACGCAAATCTTACCCACATCAAGCACTTAGCACGTAAGCAATCACTTCATCTTAGTTGTACCTGAAAAGCATGTGAGAAAACGGGTCAACTACGAATAGTTGGTGAGTTTCACAATTCGAGTAAACCATGATAAATCATTATCAAAATATAATATTATCGATGTAATTATGCTGAGCCCACAAGTGAAACCTCTGACTATCACACACAACCCTGTGGCATACTCGGCCCACGAACCTGCCCCAAACCGCTATGTCTAACATTACATAGCAAAATATATATAACACCCAAAATAGACATGTGCAACTGGCTGGGAAACATCAGCAAATCCATGCCGGACCAGTTGGGTTTGTCAGACCAATAGTACTATCCACACTCTACCGGCTTTCAGTTAATCACTCGTGTTCCGGGGCCTTAGAATGTTAGCAACTCAGACAATTACCATCTTAGTACATTTCCGTACGATTCCCGTACAATAAAATATATATAAATCCACGTAAGTCCATGCGTTCAGTATGTATTTAAACCTTTCAGTAATAACATGCTTCCGCCCCGAGAAACTATTTGAAAACAATTCAGAAAAAGGGGCTCGTGAAACTCACTTTAGCACATGCAAGCAGGTAACAACAATCATTATCAGTTAACACGTCCAATCTGTAATATGATCCCTACGATTGTTATTATACCATTATTGTTTATATAATCTTTAACTGTATCAACTGGTACATCTGGGGACACTGTTAACCCAGTACTGTACCCGAATACTTCTCCGGACTCAGATTGTGATATCGTTTAGAGTTCCATGGTCACAATTACTATTAGTCGTTTTTCTCGTTTTGCGTGCCTAGCACGGTTATCCGTTTTTATGTTTCAAAAATGGGTTTGGTCACACACGACCGGAAAATAGTTGTTGACTGATAATTTAGTTAGAGTTGTGAAATTTGAGCTCGGTTTAGATGCCCCGATTGGCCGCGGGACCCGTTTCCGTCTTTAGCGTACCGGAAGCTGTTAAATCGGACAAAAATTACTCAAATCATCCGAATTATTTTCGGATAATTTATTTTTACTTGTTTAACTCATTTATATGAAAATAGTCCATTTTTAGGGTTTTTATACACCAGTCAGCTCGTTTAAGCGAGCTTTACCGGTTCACTCGTTTTAAGCTTTAAAAGTTTGTTTTTGCACAAATAATTATCCGTTTAATCTTGGATCTTGAAATTTTGCACAAAAGACTTTTTGACAGTGGAGAATTTTATAAAAATATTTCCAGAATTAATTTTTATATTTAAAATTTATTTATCTATTTTTAAACACCATTTAAACACTAAATATGTCGTAAATACCAAACGACCATAGAAAAATCCCAAATTTTTCCTGGATGTCCCCTGCCATCCACATAGTCCCTTGTAATTTTTCCAGAACCAAAATCTTCTTTTACATGCCATTTTCACTAAAACCGAGCTAGAAAACCCTAGAACTCGTTTAACCGAAAAGCTTACTTAGACTTCTCCAACGGACCTAAAATTTTGTGTGTGACTTACACATGTTATAAAAAGCTTATCTGCAATTTTCCAGAATTTTTCATGATATTTAACTATTTTTCACCATTTTTAGCCAAAACCGAGCATTAAATTCACCAAATATTCATCCTTTGTCCAAAAATTACCAAAACTTCACAGAACTCATATTTTCATGTGTTTAACACCTCTGTAAAATTTCATGACCTAACTCTAAAGCATCAACAATCTGTCCAAATCTCCAAAACCGAACATAAACCGAATATACCTTTCGTTTTCCACCACTACAAGCTACAAACTCGTCTTTCCGCCTTATCTGCCACTAAATACAGAACCTACAACCAACATACCACAATACCAAGCAAGTTACACTCACGATCAAGCCATTCCTTTCATGGTTTCGGTTATGATTCAAAAACAAAGATTTAACCGTAAAAATTCGTTTTTGATTCGTTTAACTCCTTTCTTGGACCAAGATCCCTTGTATAACCTGTATACATCACTTGATCATGCAAGAATCGGTTTTCATCATTGAAACCTCATTTTCTTGCAAACCAACTCAAGAAACGAAGATGAACAAGTGCATAACTCGATCATTACCTTGTTTTTCTTGCTAGAACTCTCGGTTTTTGGATGAAATTGTTGAGAGAATTGATGGATTGTTGAATGTGTGTTTAGAAAAAAGAAATGAAGCAATGGGGGACATGGTGGAGTCCGATCGGAAGTATGAGGGGTGGGGTGGGACCCACCTCTTCTATTTTTAGCCACATATTCGGATTTCGGCAATCTGGATAATGTTTTGGATAATCTGGTTCAGTTCGTTTTTCGGTTAAATGTTTAACTCGGCTTAAAACGAGGCTAAAACGGTCGTTTTTCGGCTTAAAAATGAAATTTATATAAAACCGATTTAAAAACTTTAAAAACTTAAACCATGACATTTATTAACTTAAAACATCATATTATTAATAATTGCGCATCTTTTTTGGCTTGATCGATTGTCTCTTGCTCGGTTTGGTATTAAAGGTTTCGTTTAACGTACCGACGTACCATTAAATCGAAATTCTTTTTCTGTTCCGTACTTTACTTATCCCGAAGCATTAATGCTTCGTAAACATCACTAAATATCATAGATATCGTCTATAATTGAACCCTCGATTCGTTCGGGTTTCAATAACTATCGATCGATTAATCGCATATTCAATACGATGAATTATATATTCACGTACAATCAATACAGTGAGTCATGTATTCTCGTATAATTACTATGGTAATTCTTGTACCCGACATTAAATTTAACGTAACGATGGTCTACCGGTTAGGGTATACCGGGTTTCGTCGGAATCGTTACACCACGTGGCATAGCTAGGGCTAACTCAGAAAGTCTATATTGTCATTGAGCTACACGATGGCCCTTCTTGGAAGCCGTCGTGATACGCAACCAACTTTAAAATCAAATATAAAATGGGCTGACCAAAGCCTACATTTCTTGTTCTGTTTTCTTCTCTCTCTCTCTCTCTCTCTCTCTTAATTTCTTAAAAATTAAGGTGTTGGTATAATACCGAACATCTGTAGCAATACCCTAATCGGCTCGAAAGAAACTTAATATATGAATTCCAATCTCTGTTTAAACAAGGTGAGAGTTTGCGTTATCATATAAAGTTTCTAATCTTATGATTACCACTACATTTATCAATTTATACTAGTATATACTACATCGTGTTAATCTAGATGCTTACTTTCCAGGAAGCTCATAAATGGTAAACCTACAACGTGAGACATTCGAGTTTTTGTACAACTCACATTTGTATGAGACAACTAGTTTTCCAAACCTGTCATGGTGATTTTAAACTTGTATAACTCATGTCAGAGATATTCTGAATGGTTTCCAACTATTTTCAGTTACATTATAGTGATTAAGTCTTTGTAGACTTACGAGATGGTTATTACTTGTATATGGGGTTTTGTTTACAAGGCTTACCTTATTGCACGTTACTTATTGAACAAGTGTTAGCCAATATGTGATATGACCACAGTCACAAATACGATCGAGTGACAAATACCTTTCGGTAATTTGTAAGCAGGAAAATGTAAAAACAATTTAATCTTGTAATTGTAAAAATATGTCATTTACAAATGAATGTACTCACTAGTATTTCTCACTGATCAAATATTTTTAAACATGTTACAGATGACTTATTAAAGATGTATGAATGATGTCTGTAGACCATTCAGCTTAAATAAGTGGCTTGCCACCATTATAAAGAAACATGTTTTGTAATTAGGGTTTTATCCCGATAAAACTAATGTTTGTATTAAAATGATTTTTATGCCCAATTTATTAAATACGAAATCATAGTGTTTTTACACTCTCATATTTTTTCTAACTACGGTCCTGATGAATTTCACGTTGCCAAATATTCATAATAAACAATGGTACCACTACTAGCGTTCATGGCTCCACCCGGGTTTAGTGTCGGGGGCTTCACCATCCGACTAGCGCCTAATGATTTTTAAAACACTGGTTATGCCTTTAGGGCTAACCAATGCACCTATGGTGTTCATGAATCTTAAGAGAACAAATTCATGATTGACTTTATTAATGCCAACTATTCAAAATCTAAAGCTGATCACAAGAACCATTTACGTTTAATGCTAGACCTTTTGAGAAAAGAACAGCTCTATAGAAAAATCTTCAAGTGTGAGTTTTGGCTAAACAAGGTTCAATTTTCTGGTCACACTGTCAGTGGCAATAGTATTCATTTCTATCCTGCCAAAATTGAGGTCATTAAGAATTGGAAGACTAATATTACTCCCATGGAAGTTCGATCTTTTCTTGGTTTAGTGGGCTATTATCGGCGTTTCATTTCCAACTTCTCCAAGATTGCTTTACCTCTCACCGCTTTAACTCACTAGGGTAAACCTTAAGGGTGGGGTTCTAAGTAAGAAGAAGTGTTTCAAACACTAAGGTATATGCTTTGAAATTCTTGGATCCTAGCTCTTCCGTTATGATTTCGTTGTCTTTTGAGATGCATCAAATCAAGGTCTTGGTTATGTTCTCATGCAACGAGGTAAAGTTATCATATACGCATCAAGACAATTTGCAATCAACGACCAATTATGAGAATCAACCCTCGAGGATGTTGCGCTTTGCTTTCTCAACATCAGCCACACCTCAAAATTGGTAAAAAGTTTTTCTTTATCGTGTTTTCTATTTCGTTATAGCCTTTTAATAATGGCCATAATGCCACCCTCCCTCCATATACCACTTAATCTCTTGCAGATTGAAATTTCCCTTGGAATTAAAAAAAGATAACTAATACAAGCGAATCAAAAGGAACATATAAAAAATAATGAAACAAATCATTTACCTTGAGATGCTCATCCAAGACATTCTTCACTTATGGGGAAACATACTTCCAAGAGCTTTCATCTAACGAGATAGACGGGCAAATATATATTCCATACCACGAGTGAAGTAATCATTATGATTACCCACCGGTGCGTATTTGGCAAGTCTATCAAAAGGAAGTTCTAGAGGTCCCCCTTTTTCCACAAGCTCTCGTACGAGTTTCAATTTTTGGCCTTTCCACTTCCTATTGTATTTTTTTGGAACTGCAATTATAATGAAAAATTATTAGTCGTGATATTTATAATAAATGAATAAATATAATCAATAAAGTATAATATGACTTACCATTGTAAGGCCTCGAGCCCAGGTGCCCTACATTGTCATTGGATTTACTCATAAATACATTTCTAAATATTAGAGTTAATTAAAACTTTCACGGAAATATTAAAACTTCAACCCCTCGTTACATAATCTTAAATTAACCAAAACATTCAAACATATCTTTCTAAGTTCAAATATCACATAAAATCATAACTTTTTATTCTTCAAATGCTAGCTTCTGTATTCATCCGCCATGCATCCCTCTCAAGCCAATTGTCTCATTTTATTTGCCTGTGTGCATACTAAAAGTTAGTTATTCTGAGTGAGTTCTAGTTAGTCAGGCAACATACATTACACTCACATACTTGTTATGTATCCGAAGGTTGACCTGTTTACCTTTCTTTCATACAAACATTCATACATTCCTTATTTCATACTTTCATACTACAGACATAACTATCACTACCATCTCAGATATTATTAGCATCTGGTCCGTACCATTTTAGATATTATTAGGGTATTGTCCTTCCATCTCAGATATTATTATTAGGGTCTGGTCCTACCATCCCATATATTATTAGGACCAAATATTGTTAGGGCCTGGTCCCTACCTTCCATACAACCTTACAACCATACATACATCCTTACAATATATAACCATATAATTATATTGTTTACTACATACACATTCACATGTACATAGAGTATGCACACACATAACAGAGAAAAAGGGGCTAGAAAATCACCTGGATCCGGTTACATTGAGAACTAACGGTAATCCATTTCCTTAGGTGTGCACGGCTAACTGTTTAACATGTATATTTGTTGATAAATCGTGTAACTGACTAACATGACTAACTAAGTTTGTAATTTAGTTAGCTAAGGTTACTCAATAAGCTAGGCTCGTTTGTTAAGTTTACGTAATCTAACGAGGTTACTGTTAACTTAATCGAGCTTATGGGGCTAGGTAAGTTAATTGGATAACGAACCATGATAGTTAGATCCATATAACTTTCTTCCTAAATTAACCATAGTTAACTTAAATTAATGAGATAATTATTAAATCCTTATCTTTTGTGTTTATTTTATTATTTATTACTTATATTATGTTTTATAAACTTTAGAGTTGTTAACTATGTCCCCATGTTTTTACAATTTAATGGGTCTTAGTTAATGAAACTTAACGAGATTAGTGAATGAGGCTAATGGGGTTAATTTGTTGGTTAAATAAACTTGGATCATTTACATGGATCAAGCACAACTTGTTATATAGATCAGGCCCAAGTCCTTCCTTAGCTGCTAATTTGCTTTATAGACCTGACACAGTACTGGGCTTACAAGCCCAACAGCTTTCTATTTGGGTGTCGGGTTCGGTGTTCGTATTATGGGTTCGGTTTTGGATTTGGTTCATGGTTCGGTGGATTGGATCTGGTTGTTAGGTGTTAACTGATGGATTTTGGGACCCAAGCCCGTTTGGTGTTTTTGGATCGGATTCGCTGCTCCCCTGCTGGGCCGTTCGGATACTTTTTCGCTAACTGTGCTTCGCTAAGAGAGGCCCACTCGTTCGATGCTCTATATAAAAATAATGTGTTTGGGTTTCGCTAGAGGAGGTGTTTGATCCCTAGACCTCTAGGTTGCCAAAGACAACTCCTACTAGGCTACCACCATACTGTTGAAGTTGGATATTAATATTCTTGATCCAGTTCATTATATATTATTTCTTATATTCATTTTGCTCACCTTTCTTTCCTTACTACTACTGCTACTGCTGCTGCTGCTGCTGCTACTACTACTGCTACTACCACTACTATGACTACCACGACTACTTAATCTTGTTATTATTAATCTTATTATTATTATTATTATTATTATTATTATTATTATTATTATTACTACTACAACTACGTTTACCTAGGGCTGTCAATTTATGACACGAACCTATTAACACGATACGACATGACACAGGTTTTAACAGGTTTTGGTTTGAGCTTAACAGGTTTCGTGTCTTAAACAGTTTGACCTGTTTAAGACATGTTATAATTTATGTCCTAACAGGTATAATTTAAAAAATAATATATAAATATACACTCATAAATTCCTAAACCTAAAGTCATACTTATATACGACATTTCACTTGTGTCTGATAGAACCCGCTATTATATTTTTAATGGATGTGATGATTTGCTTCTATGGTTTTTTGTTTCAAGTGTGTTATTGATTTGTTGTATTTTGTTTCATATACGTTAAGGATTTTGGTTTTATGTTTCAACTATGTTATGGATATTGTATTAACTAAAACTTTTATGCTTGTTTTGAAAATTTTGTTTTTATTGAACATGTATTATTCATTGTATATTTAAACAGTTCCCTTAACCTGTTACTAAACAGGTTTGTGTTCGTGTGTAGAAAAAATAAAATGATTAGTTATCATGTCGTGTTCGTGTTTAGTACAACATGTCATCATGTTTTATCGTGTTGTGTCTTATTGTGTCATGTCCGACATATTATGACAGCCCTACGTTACCTTATATCTAGCTCGTTTGGGATAAAGTTCAAACCTTTATCGATTTATAAACCCGGTTGAGCTTTAGCCCAACCCTTTAAGAATTCTCCATCACCTTGAGGACAAGGTGAATTTGAAAGGGGGAGTAATGTTATGATTTAGGCCCAACCTGGTAAAGAGCGATGATATAAGAAGTAACGAAGAATAGCATATGTATGAATGAATTTTAGAAGAAAGTATGTTCTCTCATCTTCTTCTCCTATAATAGAATTATGTTTTCCCATCTCTTTCTTGTAACCAATTTCTTATGAATTAATGAATTATGAACCGATTACTCCATAGATCTCTTGTGTTGATTGTTTTGTTTTATCGGTTCACTTTATTGGTGCTTTCATTGATCCTTAGCATAGATGGCTTTGGAAGAACTCCTAGATGAACATCCAAGATTACCCGTTTCACTGCATCTAATCTCACCCTATGGATCTCAAGCTGAACGATATTTTCACTTTTATGCTAACTACCATGACGAGAGTGAAAGGGTTAGAACAGAAATCTATAGAGATAGAAGGAAAAAACCGATTTCTGGATGAATGACCAGATGTGATCGGTGCTAGGTTTAATAAGAATTCACTCAAATATTCAAGGTTACATAAGACACCACAAACAATATAAAAAGGCCATAATGCCCCCCCCCCCCCCACACACACACATGCAAACTAAACAAATAAATAACAAAAACTAAACAAGGAAATAAGACTCATAGTTCATATCAATACTCCCTCCTTAACCCACTTTTTGATCTCAAGAAGTGAGCTTAGAGAAATCCGGAAAACGCAGCTTTAGCTCATCCAAGAACTCCCACGTGGCATCTTGTGTTACCTGTCCATTCCAATGCACCAACACCTGCATGGTTGCCGATTACCTCGTTTACCTAATTTTAGGTCCAAAACCATGCGTGGGTGAAGAGAGAACCGATCCTTCGTTGGTAGAGAAATGATTTTGGATGGTGGTCCACCCGCCTCCTTAAGCAGTAAAATATGAAAAACGTGGTGAATCTGAGCCTCGTCTGGAAAGTCCAACCTATACACTTTTTCCACAATCAAAAAAGGACCGAAATATTTAGAGGTGAGTTTCGAATGCTTATGGACCCGTAAAAAATTTTGCATGTAAGGCTGAAACTTGAGGTAAACCCCAAGTGACCGTTTCATAAACCCTTTCGGTACGATGTTTATCGGCTTGTCGCTTCATACGGTTCTGAGCTTTAACTAATGATTGTTTCAAAACTATCACAGTCACTTCCCGATCATGCATCATCTCATCCACATCCTTATCCCCCGTGTCCCTCAGAATGTAGGGAATATGCAATGGGGATCGATACCCGTAGAGGGCCTCGAAGGGAGTTTTTTCCAAGGACTAATAGAATGAGGTATGGTGCCACCACTTTGCTAGAGACACCCACTTAATCCACGTATGAGGTCTCTCCATCACCATACACCCCGGTAACACCTGTTAACAACTTCGGTCTGACCATCCGTTTGCGGGTGGTAAGCCGTAGACAACTGTAGTTTTAAAAAAATCCGTCCAAAACGAGCTCAAAAATACCGGATCACGATCAGATATGATAGAATTAGGACACCCATGAAGCTTATAGATATTATCAAGGAACACTTGAGCTACTTCCTTGGTGGAAAACGGGTGACCTGGAACCATAAAGTGCGTGTACTTCGTGAGACAATCAACCTCGACAAAAATTGTATCCTTACCCTTGACCTTCGGTAGCTCCTTATAAAGTCCATAGAAATACCAGTAAAAATAGTATCGGGTATTGGTAACGGCTGCAATAGCCCCGGTGACGCTACATTTTCATGTTTAACTCACATGCACACATCACATTCTCGCACCATCTGGCGCACCACCTTCGAAATCCCCTTCCAAAAGAATATACCTTTTACCTGTTGAACCATAGCCTTTACCCCAGAGTGCCCTCCCATTGTAGCTTCATGACATAATTTGACGGTTTTTTCTTGTAAACCACCGTCTCCACCCACTACCATACAATTTCCCTAGGTTAGCCACTTTTCATTCCATTTAAACCTTGGCAAGTTGATGTGGTGAAAACAGTCAATTAAATATTAACTAAATTAAATAAGTAATAAAAACTTGACTTAAGACTCAGCTACACAAAACACCGGCAAGTGAACCGATTGATTGTACTAAAGCTAAGTAAGTCCGGAATATCAAACCCGCATGACTCTATAAATTACGATAATTAACTAATTAGACTCGACTTACGACACGACTATTTATTATTAATGTTTTAAGGGGGTTTTAAACTAATATTAACCTAAGAAAGTAAATAAACAAGTAAATTAGAAAAAAAAGCAATGAATTACAAGATCGAAACCAATAAGAGAAGAAATCTACCTAGGTAAGAATCCCGTGTATCAACAATCATCAAGCAATGGACAACTAATATGATATGGAAACTGATTTCTAAACATATTCATCTAATAAACCCTAAAGGACCCTTGACCGAATCAAACGAAATCCTAAAGAATAATTATTAGATTATTAAGCAATCAGTTATATTGATTTCCTTACAGTTTTCAAATATGGTTAACTAATAGTATCTAAAGTAAGCAATCTCACGAAACACTAAACTCTAGATGACTTGATATGCTTATCATGAAATCATGAACAAAGGTCAACACAATAACCAAGCAAGAATACTGTCACTAATCTAACCTAAAATACGATTGACCAAGAAACATGAACAACTCCTCACCTTACAGCTATTGGAGTTTAGCAGAAAATTTAAAACCCTAACCAACTATCAACAAGCTTCTATGATCTAATAAGCCTATTCAATCAAAATAATCAAAACGTCAAGTAATGATTAAACATGAATCCTAATATCTAAAGAACACAATCAATAGAAAACAAGATCCATGTGAAGCAATATTTGACAATTAATCAAGATAACAAACATTCATATGCATCATGAAAACAAAATCAAGTCTTTACTCTTAAATCAACAAAACCGTAATCAAAACAACAGTCCAAAGCAATAATCAAGTCAAAACATGTTCATCAAACCTAGGTAGACATGAAGTCTAGCCTAGCATAATCATAATCAAAGACAAATAACTAGAACCAAGAACAAAGAGTAAAATCATGATAGATAGTGATCAAGAACAATGCAAAAGTACGAGAGAACCCGTCTTAATCAACCCTTGAAAACCCGTATGAAAGCTCTATGATCTTCTCTCTTCCTAGCCTCAAAAACACCTTCAATTTGGCTCTAACCCTTGGAAAATCAGCTGGAATGAGTTATTTATCCGTCTAGGTTTAAAAATATGTTTATATAACACGATCTGGGGCCTTAACTTGCGAAAAATAACTGATCAGGATCCCAAGGCGCCGCGTGACGGGCCTTAGCCTCCCCGGTCGCGCGGCGTGATGCACACCAGGAGGGGATTTTGAATTTTCTTGTTATTTTATTACTAAATCAAGCTAGATCTCTTCCTTGAACTCCAAGCAACGATAAGAACCTCTAGGCCTTCTTTTCCTTGACTCTCAAGCCACCATCTACATGAAAACAAATCAAAAGTCTAAGTGAACTAATCATGTAACCAATGATGAGCAAAAACGAACTTAAACTTCACATGAAATGATAGAAAGAATTAAAGATTAACATGCAATACACCAAAAGATTTAAAACATGATAAATATAAAATACTTGACCCAAAACCTCAAATAATAAAAGTTTAACAAAACACGAACTAAACTGAACTCAAAACATTAAATAAACACAACTTTACAAGGGATTCGAGATGTATAAATAGATGTATATCACAAGTTCTCCCCATTTTTAAGCTTCTGTATGATATGTTGGACTTCAATATCTTTGTCTTGACTTTCCATATTATTTGCAACAGTAAGGGTTCTATTTGCGATACTGATGTAGTAAATAAGGTGGACCCTTGAACCCGTGACGAAGCATCTGCTGCCAAATTATCCCGGCCCTTTTTATATTTGAAAAAATAGTCATAGCCCATGTGTTTCGCGAGCCATTTATGTTGTAATGGCATTATTACTTTTTGGGTTAAAAGGTGTTTGAAGCTTCTTTGATCCGTAAGTATAATAAATGGGCCCGTAATAAGGTAATAGTGCCACTGTTTCAAAGCCATCATAATTGCGAGTAACTCCTTCTTTTATACTGATAATGTGTTTTGTCTAGGCAATAGGGCCCTTCTTAAGAATGAGACTGGGTGGTGTTCCTACATTTAGACCGCTCCTAGCCCATCCGCCGACACATTCGTCTCGATCACGAACTGTTTAGTAGGGTCGGGCAAGGATAAAACTAAAGCCAAAGATAGTGCCCCTTTGCGCCTGTCAAATGCATGCATCTTGAGCCTCCTCACTCCAATGGATGTGTATGGATTACCGTTGACTTAACGATGCCACCATCAAAGATAAGTTTACTATTCCCTTAATTCAAGAGTTGTTAGATGAGTTGGGTGGAGTCTCTTTTTTCTCAAAATTGGACTTACACTCAGGGTATCATCAGGTTCGTATAGCACCCGAGGATGTTCATAAACAGCTTTCCGAACCCACGAGGGGAATTATAAATTCCTAGTTATAATGTTTGGTTGAGGGAGGCTATCTCCTCTAAGGGATCTTCAAACATAGCATTAGAAAAACGGGATGTAATAGCTAGCACGGACTTCAGATATGGTAGCATTACGTGCACGCAAGAAAGCCCTGTGCCACTAAACTGCATCCCCTTCCAAGTGAAAAACAACGCACCTGAGTTTCACCTCCTCGGGAGTCTCATCCATTGCGTAAAAGTGTTCGCAGCGGTATACTCAACCTTCCACGTCTTCACCCAAAAACTTGAGAAATTCGACATTCCCAATCCGTAGGGATCGGTTACCCTTCAAGTCTTCCCCATTAGAAGAAAATTATGAACCCGAGCCAAACCCCATGCTACTTTCCTAACCCGATTTATCCTGACCTGATTTATCCTAAACAGCTTTCAAAATTTCTTATTGATGTTTCATTAACACCAATAGTGATGTTTGGATCTCTGTGATTTCCTTGTCATGATTCTTAAGGGTGTTATAAACATCCTGGTTGCAAATGTTCGTCATGATAACGAGAGTAATCTCGATCGAAGATCGGAACGGCTTTGTTACCCATGATAGGGTTAGAACAGAAAGCTATAGAGATAAAAGGAAAAAACCGATTTCTGGATGAATGACAACATGTGATCGGCGCTAGGTTTAATAACAATTCACTCAAATATTCAAGGTTACATAAGACACTACAAACAATATAAAAAGGCCATAATGGTCCCCCCAACACATGAAAACCAAAAAAATAAATAAAAAACACTAAACAAGGAAATAAGACTCATAGTTCATATTAGAGAGGTTTCCTTATGTCATTGAATCCTTCGATGATGATCTATTATGGTGGTTCAACGGTTGGCATCGAAGTTCAAACTTGATCACCTAGAATGATGTCACTACTGCAATGATTACTCAATTTCAGACTACTTCCGTTGATCCAATTGCAATTGAGGCATGCTTGATTCACCAAACTCATGCTGCAATTGATCTTATTCAGGAACCAACTCGGATTGATTCCATTTCTGCTGCTAATTCCTTTTACGCTTTTTCATTTATATCAGATTTGATTTACTCTGTTTTGCTTTCATTTGTTATCAGTTCTCTCAAGGTGTTCGACGAAATGCCTGATAGTATTACCTATGAAATTGCCAATGATATTCATTTACCCATTAGAGATAAGGTATTAGCAATTGAAAATGACCCAATGACTGTTGTTCATGAGCCACTCAGAGTAAAGGATGTTCAAATGGATAGAAACCCCAAAAATCGTACGTGTCGCGATGTGATCGATCCCCCCTTTTATGGAAGCCACCACATTGCTTTATTCTTAAATTAAGGCTTCTCATGCATTTAACCCGAATTCAGGGGTATGGGTCTCACCAAAACCATATAGCCCTTAAACAAGTTATAACATCTCATTATATTAAAATTTAATGTCACCAAAATATTTGATATGAAAAATCCTATAAAATAGGGATATACTATAAATTAATATCCATTTAAAAAAAATTATTACTTATTATTAACAAAACAATTTTATAGTAAACAAAAAGTGGATCATGGGTCTCACTAAACTCATATAACTTTTAAACCGGGTATATTATCTCATTTATTTGTGAAACCTTTTTATCATCAACTCCTAGGTATATTATTAACTTTCTTACAATAAATAAAATAAAAATAAAAATATATATATAAATATTATAAACGAATAATGTAAAACAACATATGAAGACGCAAAAAAATTACCATACATGTTGTGCGCAATACAAAAAGGAAAAGGATAAAAAACTATAGAACTAAAAATCTTAATCTAAAATATATAAAAATGAAATCCTTAAATGCTCTCTGGTTGTTTCTTACATTCTCTGTAGCCACCAGATTGTTGTATTTATAAATATAGGCTTCTCATTCATTTGACCCGAATTCACGGGTATGAGTCTCACTAAACCAGATAACCTTAAACGCGTTATACCATCTCATTATATTAAAAAATAATCTCACCTTGATATGAAAGGCTTATAAAATAGGGATATACTAAAAATTAATATCCATTTTTTTTAAGAAAAATATATTTTTTTATATTAAGTAACAATTCTATAGTAAAAAAAATAAGCGGGGTCATGAGTTTACCAAACCCACAGCTTTTAAACGGGTTATAACATCTCATTTATTTGTGAAACTCTTTCATCATCAAACCCTAAGTATATTATTAGCATTCTTACAATAAATAAAACTAAAATCCAAAAAATAAATATTAGACACGAAAACGAAACACAACCCTCGTAATACAAGGAATAAAAAGTAGTGTATATATATATATATCCTAAAAATAAGTAGTTTCCTAGGAAGACTAAGAATAAATTATAGCCATTGGATCATATCAATCAATGGTTAAGATTTAAAAATACCAAAAACCGTCATAGTTTCCTAGAATTATTCTTTCACCATAGGTTTTAATGCCAAATGTCAAAATCTTATTGGTTCTTACCATTCCTAGGAAACTACTTTTTATTTGAACCCTTTTCAATATATATATATATATATATATATATATATATATATATATATATATATATATATGATTAGGATCATGTGAGAACTATTTTGTAATTGAGAACTTTGAAAACCATTTTATACCACAAAAAACACTCTTTTTAACAAAAACAATTAAAAAAAATTATAAAACAAAAAAAAAACTCAAAATTAAAAAAAGTAAAAAAACCAAAAAAAATTATTTTTCATCCCCATTTTATAAAAAAAATTGAAAAAAAAATATCGGTTTAACAAAATTACACACATATGTATAATATTTATTTTTTAAATTTTATACATGTTTTAATACACATATGTACAATTTAAGGTATATGATAATGCACATATGTGTACATTACGTAACTAGAGATTAAATGAAATTATACACATGTGTATTTTACGAAGTTTTTTTTTTTAATTTTTTTTATGAAACCAGAATGAAATAAAAGAATTTTGGTTTTTTTGCTTTTTTATTTTTTTTTAATTTTTGTTTTATGATTTTTTTAGAGGTTTTTTAGTGGTTCAAAATGGTTTCCAAAGTTCTTAATTTTCAAATGGTTCTCTTAGGATCGTTACCCATATATATATATATATATGTATATATATATATATATAACACTCATGATTTTTCTTTATTCAAATATCAAATAAATAACATTATTGATGCATAATCAAAGTACATCCTTTTAATTTAGTTATGTCACCCTTATTTTTACATACAGTTATTTTATTTAAAAGATGCAAAACATCTTCCTACACCATTTAAATTTTAGTCAGACCTCCTCCCCCAAAATCACTCTCCAAATTAATTTTATCATTAAAATATTCTTTAGAGTAACCTTCTCATTTTAGTATAAATAAGAACCTACTCCCATCCTTTTTATTCTTTACACTACTCTTTGAAAAGTTCAAGAGAAGTATTTCTTTATTTTTTCATTTCAAATGTAGGATTTTAATTATTCAAGTTTTCTTTATCTTATTTCTATTTATTTTAATTTTTGCTCATACTAGTTAATCAAATGGTCACATGACCATAACACAATTATGTAACATCCCGTTTTCTAGTTTCGGTTAATAAATGAAATACGAGTTATTATGAGTCGGGCTAGTGTTGGGTTAAATGGATATGAGTTATGGACTTGGGTTTGAAGGAAAGAAGGAAAGACCATGGGATAAGCCCATGATCCATAATTATATAAACATTTATTTTTCCATTTAATCATTCATTTCACACATATTCCATACACCACCAAAACACACACTTAAGCTCACTCTCTCTCTAATTCTCTCTCTAGTCGAAACATAGAAGAAGAACCGATCCCGACCCAAGGTAATGATAGTATGATGTTGTATGAGCTTAAACCCGTTGGATATGGTCACGAAACGATGAACCGACACCGTTAAACCGTTTGAGTCACGAGATCCGGGTGGAATCAGGTATAAACCGAACCTAAGATGAGCTTAGGGATCACCCTAGCTCAGATCTGGATCGAACGGGGCGAAAAACAGTGAAAACAAGTCAAAACTCGTTTTACCGGTGACTGCGCCGAAAAGTGGTTCGAGGTTAAGAGATGTCAGAGAATGTTCTAACATTCTCTGACCTAACCCTAATTCGTTAACAGGGAGTTAATGAACTAGGGGTGATTCGCCAAATTGGTTCGTTAAAGGAAGTCTAACGAACTAGACTTAGTTCGTGTTCAATTCGTTAAGGATAAGATAACAAATTTAAAAGATCCGATTCGCTATATGGACTGATTCGTCAATGGTCCAGTTCGCTATAAAGTCCAAATCGTTATAAGGACCAGTTCGTTATGATAAACCAATTCGCTAAACAGTCAATTAACGAACTAGAAGTTTAAGAGAAGTACAGAACAGTCCCTGGACTTAAATGTAAGGCCCCGAACCCGGTAGCCCTACTTTAGCGTCGGATTTACTCATAAACACAGTTCGTACAAATCAGAGTTCATTAAAACTTTCGCGGAATATAAAAACTTTCATAAAACATTTCATAACAAAACACGTCTTGTCTTAAAACATCATTTTGTCTTTCAAAATAAACGAAACATTAAACTTAAACGTCTTGAGTCTTTCGATGCCAGCCTCTTATTCAGTGCCACGTGTCTCCTCAAGCGAGCTGCCTCATCCTACTCACCTGCGTGCATACTAAAAGTCAGCTACGCTGAGTGAGTTCTAGTTAATCATACACTATACAATACACATAAACTTATATTCTTTCATTCATACTTTCATTCATACTTTCATACTTTCATTCGTACCTTCATTCATACTTTCATTCATACTTTCATACTTTCATACCTTCATTCATATTTTCTTTACATACATAATCCTACGTTTTAAAGAGCCTTTCGCCCTATAACCTCACAGATATTATAAGGGTCTGGTCCCTAACATCACAGATATTATAAGGGTCTGGTCCCTAACATCACAGATATTATAAGGGTCTGGTCCCTAACATCACAGATATTATAAGGGTCTGGTCCCTAACATCACAGATATTATAAGGGTCTGGTCCCTAACATCACAGATATTATAAGGGTCTGGTCCCTAGCATCACAGATATTATAGTTGTCTGGTCCCCAACATCACAGATATTATAAGGGTCTGGTCCCTAACATCACAGATATTATAAGGGTCTGGTCCCTAGTTCTCGAATATTAGTAGGGTTCGATTCCCTCTTCGTTACCATACAACCATACATCATACCTCGAGTATTATTAGGGCTCGGTACCTTTTTCGTAACCATACAACCATACAACCGTCTTTTCCTTCTTTTATTAACTTTATTACATTCATACACATAAGCATACATATCATACTTACCTTATACATAGCGTTACAACCTGACGGTACGTGCAATATCCGAAGATCGTTCACGTACCATCAAGCAATCATTCATACATATCACATATATCACATATGGCATACACTTATCACTTAGGATAAATGTATTAACAACACATCGAGTATGCACACAGCCCCGAAAACATAACAAGGAATGGGGCTAGAAACTCACCTGAACACGGTTACGTTCACCGTTAATCGTAATCCCTTTCTTCAGTTGTGCACGGCTGACTGTATAACAAGTATACGTATCAATTAACTATCACTTCTCATATTGCATTTCTATCTTTATATGACCCACAACGAACGGAGGTCCGGGGGCAGCGCCCCTGGCAGCGGGGTCTAGGGACGGCAGCCCCTAGCAGGGTCCAAGGGGCAGAGCCCCTGGCTGGGGTCGAGCTTGACTTGACTTTAAGCGAAGTTAAACCTTAGGCGAACTTAGCTTTAGGCGAAGTTATCAGTTAGGCGAACTTGGCCGTAAGCGAAGTTATTAATTAGGCGAACTTGGCCTCAGGCGAAGTTACCAGTTAGGCGAACTTGGCCGTAAGCGAAGTTATCAATTAGGCGAACTTGGCCTCAGGCGAAGTTACCAGTTAGGCGAACTTAGCCGTAAGCGAAGTTATCAATTAGGCCAACTTGGCCTCAGGCGAAGTTATCGCTTTGAAGGCGAAGTTATCGCTTTGAAGGCGAAGTTGCCCAGTTCAGCCGCTGTTTGGTTTCTATCAAGCATTTTTGGCAATTTTAACACCCTTGTTATGGTTCGACATCACCCACTACGCTCCCCAACCGTTTTCGGTCGTATAAACACTATAAAGCTTGGATCTTTAAACTTCAAAGATCAAGAATCATACCTTTTTGTGCTTGTTTGGATCTCGTTTAACTTGTTTAATCACAACTAATCGCTCACTCTCTCTCGGATCACGCTCGTTCCTCTCCCTCGGCCGCCGGCAGTGTGAGTGGTGTGGGTGTGTTTTGGAGTGTTAGAGAATAAGATGGAACGAGTGATGTTTTAGGGTTTAGGGGATATTTATATCCCTTAAGCCCATGGACCTAAGGCCCATTCTCATTTAACCCATCTCAATTAATCTAAGTCCATGATCCGCTCCTTACTCGATATTAAATAATCAATAACACGAAATCACTAAACATAACTTTCTTTATTCAACCTTAAAATTTTAGGATGTTACATTAAAAAGGAATGATTTAATTACAAAATAGCCCCTGAACTTTATTAATTTATAGAAGATACCTTAAAGGATTAAGAGGTTAACCATGAAATATTATTATGAAATCCTAATGAAAAATGTGTTAAGACAGTTAATGGAAAATAAAATTTTTCCAAGCTGAACTGGCAGGTTAACCCCAGCCAGGGGCTCTGCCCCTTGGACCCTGCTAGGGGCTGCCGCCTCTAGAACCCCGCTGCCAGGGGCGCTGCCCCCGGACCCCCGTTCGTTGAGGGTAATAATTAAACTAGAAACGCGATATGGGTAGCGATAGATAATTGACACGTGTAATTGATATACAGTTAGTCGCGCACAACTAAAGAAAGGAATAACCATAAACAGTGAACGTAATCACGTTCAGGTGAGTTTCTAGCCCCATTCCTTGTTATGTTTTCAGGGCTGTGTGCATACTTGATGTGATTAGTTAATACACTTATCCTAAGTGATAAGTGTATGCCGTATGTATATTATGTGAAAAGCATGAATGATTATTTTCGATACGTGAACAATCTTTAGATATTGCATGTACTGCCAGGTAATGGTTTGATGTATGTATGTATGAAACTTAGAATTATGTGTATAGAAAAGCATGGTATGGAGATACGGAAGAAAGGGTGACCGGACCCTAATAATACCCGAGGATGGAGGGTACCAGAACCTAATAATATTATAGGATGGAGGGTACTGGACCCTAATAATATCCGAGGATGAAGAGAGACCGGACCCTAATAATATCCGAGGATGGAGGGTACCAGACCCTACTAATATCCGAGGTATGTAGGGTGAAATGCCCTTTATAATGTATGGTTAACTAGGAATGTATATGGACTAATGATGAACATGGTATGTACGTAATGCGTACCTTCGTGCATGTATATGTGTATGTAAATTAAGTTATGTGATTAACTAGAACTCACTCAGCGTAGCTAATCTTTAGTATGCACGCAGGTTAACAGATTGAGACAGCTGGTTTGAGATGGACACATGGTAGGATTGAAGAGGCTGGCATCTGAAGATTGTCATGATGTTTTGAATGTTATATTTAATGTTATGTTTTAAAAGACAAATTATGGATATTTATAATGAATGGTTGATGTTTTATATTATTCCGCGAAGATTTTAATTAACTCTGATATTTAAAACTGCGTTTATGAGTAAATCCAATGTCCAAATGTGAGGAACCGGTAATAGGGCCATACAAATTATGTCTAGGAATCCACATAATCCATACACCAGGTATATAGGGTGAATGAGACAAAGAACACAAGGAGATGATCGATTACATGAAGGTCACACTTGAAACGTTCTTACATATTTATTTTTCTGTTTTGAATTGCTATTTTTTATTCAAAGGACCCAATGATTATTGCTGATATATGCTCATAAATGTTATATAATCACATCTAATGTAACATAACGGAAATTTCGAGCCAAAAATGTCAAGAATCAAAGTCTATGGATCAATTTTGCCATATTCCAAACTCCAAGGTTGAAAATGAAAAATATGTTTTCTTGTCCTATCGCGCTACGCGATGGGGACAAAAGATCAGCCCATCGCGATACGCGATGTGGCTTGGTCAAACCTTCTGTAAGGGTCAACAGCGATACGCGATCGCTGTTTGAACCCTCGTCATCGCATATCGCGATGACGTGGTCTGACAGTTTGTGACACGTGGGCCACGTGGCAGACGGTGGCATAGTCTGCCGCCACATGTCGCCACGTGTCACCACGCGGCACAACACCTGCCACGTGTCGCCACGTGGCAGGTCTACTATATGACTGGTAAAGCCTACATCGCGCTACGCGATGGGCTAGCCAAAGGACCCATCGCGTATCGCGATGGGACTCAAAATCATGTC
The DNA here is from genome assembly GCF_021521415.1 of Bidens hawaiensis. NCBI lineage: Eukaryota > Viridiplantae > Streptophyta > Magnoliopsida > Asterales > Asteraceae > Bidens > Bidens hawaiensis. Next base: position 2,164,213 of record NW_027491020.1, on the reverse strand, counting down.
TATACATAGCAAGGTCCGGGTTCTCATTTCCCACACCTCAAATCTCACATACCACTCTCTCTCTAACATCTCTCTACACCTCGAAGTTCGTGCCCTCGATCCACCTCGATAATCATGCTCGATTCCTCGTTTTCCGTGCCATACCTTGATATTCGTACCACTCCCCGACGAAATTCCAAACAAGAAGGTGGTGCTGTTTCTACATCCTGACAATCACCTTGAAGAACGTGTCGAGAAGAGTTGGTGTCTCGTTTGGTGTGTTCGAGTGAAGTGTTGATCAAAGCGAGTGTTGAAAAGATCAAGCGACGTTGAAGTGCTGCCCAAGTTTCTAGGGATTATAAGCTGAGTAAAAGGTAGGCATAATGCCCGACTGAAATAATAATAAAATATTATGAAGACTTAATACCCGAAGTCGGAATTATACTCGATGCTTACAAAAAGAAAATAAATAACAAAGAAAAGAAAGAAGTATAAAAGTATATATATGTATGTGATTATATATATAATTCTTTGTTATAAATATTATTTAAGTAATAATGAGTATTCTTAAATAATAAAGAAAAGAATACGTTTCTTAAAGAAGATGAAACGTAGGGTTTTTATAATAAACTAAAGGTTTATAAACATTACTTTTTAACTAAAGGTTTTAAAGTAAAAGTGTATTGAACTAAAGGTTCATCGAGATAAATAAGACTAAAGGTCTTAAGTCGGATTGTATATCCGACTAATAAAAGTTATGCTTGTACTATAGGTGCGAGATAGCAAGAGAAGGACTCACGGACGGTGTTGGAAACCGATCCCTATCAAAAGGTGAATACGCCCCACTTTTAGAAACTTGTTTTCAAATAATTAAACGTGTTATATGTAAAACTTTACATAAGACTAAGTGTCTCTAAAAACATTATGAATAAGAGTAAAAGCCTAGCCCTCAGGCTTAGTATACGTTTGTCTGGATCCTTACATATGTGGTTAAATGTGGTGGGCACATTGCACCACATTTGGTCACGACCTCCAGCCACGATGGGTCGGACCTAAGTACGTTCGAGTGAGAATGACCATGTGTCGAAACGCTGCGATGTTTTGCTGGGGTGACCTAGTGTAGAGACTCGAATTTATAATGATGTTTGTTTTAACTTGATTATTCCTAAGCCAAGATGGGCCAAGACTTACGTGGTCTCGAGGGGTGATTAAGTAAAGAAAATATTTTAGCGTCATCATATTCACCAGCATTCGTTGCTGACGTATTTTCTAATATTTTGCAGGTAACCAAGATTAGAGCTTGAAGGACGAAGGGCTCAATAATCCGATGGCTCGGATATTTTTGTTAAATATTAAAGTATGATGTTTTTTTTAAAACAAGTAAACAAGTAAACTTAAATGGAACTTTTGTTCCATCTTTTGTAATGTAAATATTTAACTTTATATCCACATGTTTTATAAAGTCTTCCGCTTAAACCCGTAACTCTGATTTATTTACAAATGTGGTACCAACTACTGGGTCGCACTCCTAGGACTAAGATGGGGGTGTGACATCTAAAAAAGTCCATAATTTTATTTCACCAAAATCCTTTTCGAAATCGTTAAAACATTGCTTTTAGCAATATTTCAGTTTTGACATTATATATAACCGTCAAAGAAAGTGGCATATCTTGTTCATAACAAACTGAAAAAGTGCAACACCAAATTTTATGATACACTTAATTGAAATACGGTTCTAAAAACTATTTTTACGTATTTTAATTCACTCGTCTAAATTCGAAATAAATATTTTATAACAGTGCACAGATTCATACGCTCTGATTTACATGGCTGTTTTGGCCTATTTAGATTACGAATTTGTAAAACTCTTCTAAATGAAAGTTGTTCAAAACATTATAGTTTAGTTGACTGGAAAGTCTTGATTTATAATAAATTTGTTTGATATTTTAAGTACCTTAAACAAAATAGTACAGTTCCCTGTCCACAAACTGATTTTGTACTTTATCTTCCTTTTTGATCTTTTCCTTGTTTTTATATTATTATTTATTCATTTGATTTAGTATTCTTTAAACTTTACAATCCCGTTAGTTAGTCTTTAATTATTATATTTTGTTTATTTATAGTGCGTGAGGTTCGATCGATCATTTTCTTTAACGTGCTTTCGGTTGTCATTCCAAGTTTAGCTTTAATCGCAAAGGTGAGTTCTCACACCCCCTTTTTTGACGCTTTTACACATTTTGAGGGTAGCATATATATCCTATCAACATTACAATTTCGTTTATTTATTATTTACAAACTACAATTCGTTACATGGACTTGTGTGTTTATTTGCATACTTGCGCAAAGATTATGTTCTTATGGTTTCCTCATTAAGTATTATCATATGCCCCCCCCCCCCCTATGCACTCATGACCTCGATGTTATGATTGGAATAGGGACTCCAAATCCGAGTACATTGGTTGTTACCAATTGGAAAAGACATTACTTGCGCTTATCTGAGGACGTTGGTGTACAATCCCAACTGGAAAGGACCTTACTTGCTCATTTACACATGTTCATGGAATTGTATGATTTTTATGTACTTATAACATAACTAATGTGAACTCACCAACTATTTATTTAGTTGACTTTATTTTATATATATGTTACAGGTACAATTATTAGAGGATGAAATGGAGAAGACACCAGGACTTAGTTTATATTAATTAATGGACAAGTTGTTAATTATTCTTGTATTTTCCTTGTATTATTGTTCTAAATTTGTGAACCTGATGTTTAAATTAACTAATGATAATATTGTCACTTAAGAGTGTCAAATGTGTTTTGAGCAATCTGTATGTCACACTCGGGCGTTTCCGCTTAAGCCAGGGTGTTACATGTTGTGCAGGAATCCGGTATTAGTCTGATGGTTAAGAAAGAGCAGCAGAAACTGAAGGAGTAAATCGCCAGCGTACCTGGAATTGTCCAACAGATATGCTGATAATTATATATATTTCCCTTGTATACTTAATGTATAATTTTGTTAGTTTTTGTTTGTTTTTAATTCAGATTTGTATACTACTAACATATTTGTGTTTTATAGGTTCCGAAAGTTGAACTGTAAGGCCCCGGTCCAGGTTCCCTACATTAGTGTTGGATTACTTATAAACATAGTTCTAAATATCTTAGTGAAAACTTTAGCGGAATACTTAAAACATCAAACATTCAAACATAAACATTTAAAACTTAAACATGTCTTTAAAGTTCAAAAACCATTAAACATATAACTTTAAATCTTCACATGCTAGCTTCTTTATTCTTCAACCATGCGTGCTCCTCAAGCCAATTCCTTTAATCTATTTACCTGTGTGTATATAAAAGTCAGGTACGCTGAGTGATTTCTAGTTAATTAGGCAACATACAATACATTCACATGTATACGTATCCGAAGATACATGTTACACACTTAACCTGTTTACCATCCTTTTCATATATACATACATACATACATACTTTCATTCTTTCTTTCACACCTTCGTACTACATGCATAACTATCTTAACCATCTCAGATATTTGTAGGGTCTGGTCCCTTCTATCTCAGATATCATTAGGGTCTGGTCCTTCTATTTCAGATATTATTAGGGTCTGGTCCCTTATGTCTCAGATGTTATTAGAGTCTGGTCCCTTAAATCTTAGAAATTATTAGGGTATGATCCCTTCTTTCCATACAACCATATATATAGTTCTTTACATACAAATTTTATTATATACATTCATACACATGTTACTCATACACATGTCACTCATACACATTCATATATCATACACTTACCACTTAAGGTAAGTGTATTAACTAATCATTGAGTATGCACACAGCCCCAAAAGCATAATAAGGAAATGAGGCTAGAAAGTCACCTGCGTCCTGTTCCTTTCTGAGTTATACTAATACCCCTCCTTAGCTATGAACGGTTTATTGTGTAACAATTATTGCAACAATTATCTGCTTCTAACTATATCATACTTCTAATTTAGCGAAACCCTTAGATATTGGGGTTCATGGGCAGCGCCCCTGGCCGCGGGGTTCTAGAGGTGATAGCCCTAGCAGGGAACAAGAGGCAGAGCCCCTTTCTGGGGTTAAGCTGCCAGGTTAGTATGGAAAAAAATTATTTTCATTAATAAGTCTTTCCTAAAACTTCATCAGAAAACTGACGTTCAAACCCCCGTATATATTTCATTACATATCCTCCGTATATG